>NC_139800.1:77683273-78883273 GCF_965231275.1 Zosterops lateralis
CTGGTTATTTTTCTCCATCAGATGGTATTCTTAAAGTATAAATGGAGTTGGCTCATCAAGAGAAGTTCAGCCATGGAAGGTCATAGAACTTACAGTCAAGAACAAATTTTAATAAGGTCCCAAGGTCCCCAATTAATTCTCCTTTTTATTTTTTTTTTATATACTCATCAATGCTGGGCAACTGATTGCATTGAGTGTCCTTTAAAATAATTAATACTGCAATCCCTTGAGTACTTTCAAGGTAAATAAGTTTTAAATTAATCACAGTAATGGTAAAGAGCTAGAAACTGCTTTTTTCTGTAGTTGTATATAACTATAGGCCCATATAGATAATCAAACATTTATAGGCAGATCTGGATCGATTTAGAGATTACAGCTGAAGCAAGGGTTGAATTGCAGCTGGATGTTGTTGAAATTGTACAAGCTCTCTTCTTGACATTTTTTTTATATTCCAGCTTCCTCTTGCTATTTTCCTCTTCCCTATAAAATCTTGTATTATCTGCAGGTTTTGAAGACTTCTTTTTCTAATCTGGGTTGCTTTTTTTGTTTTGCTCCTTAAATAGAGATTTGAGAAAATGTGAGAGTATTACTTGACAACCAAATTATGTTGGAGTGAAGCGAGTTGACTTTGTTGCGTGGAGCTGCATCAGCTGGTCTTCTGGCAAAGTACAGTTCAAGATGAAAGAGTAAAAAAAATGCTTTATATTTAAACTTCTGGGCAAACACTGGACATGGCCTGATTGTTATAGTGAAATTACCTTTAAACACTAGTGTTTAATAGCAACAGATTCTGTCTGCCATAATTTTTAATTTGGTTCAGGAATGTATTTTTACACAAACCTTGCATGTCTCCACTTTCCAGTCTTGGTGTGCTCTGTAGGATGGATTCAGTGCAGGGGCTGAATTCCTTTCCAGTGAAGAGAGATGTGAAGATGGGCTCCCATTCTTTGCCTGGGGTTTGGTCCTCAGCACCCTCTGCTTCACCCCCAAGACCTGCCCTGTCACACTGCACTGCTTAGTAACCAAGACCAAGCTGCAAATATTTGTTCCATTGAAGTAATGAGCTTTTCTTTACCACTGGTTTAAATAGAGAGGCAATGTTTCAGTGAAACCCCATCCCAGGTGTAGACAGTGCTCTGCTGAGAGCAGCCTTCTCACTACTTGCAGCATCCCACATGGTTTGGTAAGTAAGAGTCTGGCTATTAAAAGCAGCTGTTCCAAATGTTTAAAAAGGTACCTTGTACAAAAAAAAATGTGCGCTGTAAATGTTTAACATCTTAACTGCTTGTGTAGTTAATTTATTCTGTTTCCTGCAAAGTCCAGCTTCTTCCTTTTCTGGAACTTTGGTGTGTCTTGCTAAGAGGGTCTTCTTACTTGTACATATGCTGCAACATAGAAGCACACACACGAGAAATTCATCTATAGGTGAGCAAGACTAGACTTTTTGCATTCTGCAGATCTAATCAAAGCTCATTTTAATAAGGTGATTTGTCTCAAAATTTCTACCAGGTCTAAACCTTTAGGCTTTTCAATCTGCTTTCCAGTCATTATAGTCAGATTTCTGTATGCATAATGCATAGTTTTGCTTTAAAAATCAGTCTACACAAATCCACTTTATTTTCACTTTTTATTGATTCCAACCTTGGTGGCTTGCATACATCAGAAATTTAACTTAACAGTGTGTCTATCCCTACAAATGAGTCATTGATCAAAAAAGGTTAATTTGACTGACTCCCTTGAATTTTTCACTGTCTCTCTTTTTTTGTTTCTATCTAAGTAGTAAAACCAACTTCCATTTAGAAACTTCAGTTTTCAGAAGAGTAGGGTTTTATTTTCTCTGCTGAATGCATGGGCATACAGTGTGTTCATTTAAATACAAATTCATAGAAACAATTCACAAATACAATTCACAGAAAATTTGAACCCATTGCAGTAATTTATTACTGTAAGAATGCTCAGTTTATGCTTTCCTTCCAAAGAGATTCATCTGTTGCTGACTGCTAATATTTAATTCATCATAAAGTTAAGTACAAGAGAATCTGATTTTTTTGAAATGGTAAAGAAAGTATTTTTGACCTCTACTAATGAAATCTCCACCAATTGTCTTTTTTCTCTTTTCCCCCTCTCCTTCTCTTGATTTCATTTGTTTTTCCTCTTGAATTTCCTCACCACTTTTCTTCCCAGGTGCTCTGTCATCTCACTTTTTCATTACCTTGTTACTTTCTGAGGTGGATGTAGAAGGGACCCAAATGCTGACTTGGAGATAACGGTGGGAACCCCTGTGGGCTCTGGGCAGCTGTGTCTCATCCTGGTGGGCTGGGATCTGGCAGGCTGGGAATTCCCACCTGAAGACCTGGACCCAATGCCCTGATGGACTGTGATTGTAGAGACAGGGCTGCTGCTGAGTCTTTGCTGACCTACTGTGATTGTGATGGCTAAGGTGTTGTCTGGAACCAATGCCCTGTGATTGTAGGAATTAATACATTTAAAATAGAAAGAACTTCTCAGTTTACACAGATCTCTGTTTTACATTGGCAGCAGCCACTTCAGACCTGGTTTTCCCTTTCTCCTCTAAGGGGACTGACAAAATCTGCAGAGGAGCTTTGTTGGAGAGATGGAAGATTTGGGTTCATGTTTTCCTTCAGAGTCCTCAGTAGGAGGTGAAGGAGAATTTCTGCTGTTATTTTAGGAAGGGTGATTTCTGTAAAATATCTGCCTTTCAGCAGTGAGTTTGAAGATCTTATATGGAATACAGAATTTTACAGAGGATGTGGCAAAACTTGCCAGTGCAGTAGCATCCTCTTCCACAGGGAAGAGAGACCTGTCAGGCTCCATTTGGGAGCAGTGGGACCAGTTGGGCTCCCCTGGAGCAGCGCAGATGCTGCTCTGAGTAGAAGACAATGTCCCCTTGCTGCTGCTGCTGCTACCTTTCGCTTGCATTGGCATAAACACTTTTTTGATCATGATGCCTGGAGAAGCATCAATCACATCTGAATTATTTGCTGCCTCAGAGATTTTATTGCGCAACACCTGTTTTTCTCTAAACCCAGGCACTGTGTGATCTGACCAAAGCCTGGAGGGAACCATATACTGCCATGCCAATTTTATGTGCTGCCAAACCTCTTACAGTGAAGTGCCTTTAAAGCACGACTGTCAGTATGGCTGGCTGAGTGACAGAAGAGACACACTGACCACTTGTTAGATGCTTGGTTGGTTGTGAAATGCCGAGGGGTTGTTATCCTCACCTCTAAGTTCAAACATGTGCAATAAGGACCCTGGCCCTCCTAAGGTAGCTTTAATCAATACACAGATTCTTTCATGGACATCAGGAGACTGAGCAACATTAAAGAAGGCTCAGGCAGTATTAGAGAAGCACAGTGGGGTGGGGAATGATGCTGTGGTACAGCCTCAGTCCATCTGGGGCTAGGCTGTTGTGATAGATTACCAACATGTTTGCAAGCAACAGTCGTGTGAAAAAAAACCTGTTTTCTGTGTGAGAGGTTTTGTTTTCCCTGTAGAAGTGTGTGCTGGTTGGACACTGGTCTCAGGTGGCTCTGGCTGAGATGTCCCAATGGACATGTTGATCCCTCTTACGTGGATGAGGGGCCAGGAACCTGCTTCCCAGTGGTGACACAGCCCGCCAGCACATACAGCCCTGGCACTTCCCTTGCAGTTACTTCCTCTCTCACTGTGCTTGATGCTTGCAAGGGCTGGCACTTAAATATGCTCCATGCAGCCCAAGGCACTTTTGCAACTGATGAAGCGGGTGATTTAAGCAAAAATAGAAATTGTTCCTGTCCTTCCTGTGGTAGTTTCAGCCTTTCTCCTGTTGTTTCCTTAGCAGGTCAGTGGGTTCTTTGGAAACCGGTGCCTGAGCTGGCCCAACAGTTGGCTCTGTGCTGAAGCAGAGGAGCTGCTGGAAATGAGACATCCCAGTAGATTGTGTCTGCTTAGAAATGCTCTCAGCCCTCCCAGCTGCTGGGACCCTGATCTCCTGCTCGTGTCTGCAGCGAGCTGCCTGCCTGGCACACAGCCTGATAATGTGTCCTAGCAGTGCAGGTTCCCCCTGCTTCACAATTTTATACCCTTCCTATGTAACAGAAATAGCAATGTGGATGTATTTATTCAAAGCATCAAGGGCAGGGGCCTTTAGCAGCCTGGCTGGCTGTGTGACATTTACCTTCTCATGTCTGTCAGAGTTTTCATTGCTGAAATGAGGCTTGTGAA
Organism: Zosterops lateralis; assembly: GCF_965231275.1. Lineage (NCBI taxonomy): Eukaryota > Metazoa > Chordata > Aves > Passeriformes > Zosteropidae > Zosterops > Zosterops lateralis. The sequence continues at coordinate 77,687,501 of NC_139800.1, forward strand.
CAGCTCCTCTCAAGACTGCTTTTTCAGACAGGGCTGAAACATTAGGGAGGCAGAATAATAGTCTACTGACTTCATTTTATGTAGTGAGACAATGTCCTGTGTATTTGAGACACTTCTGTGGCTTGTCTGTCATCAATCTTTGTTGCATGTCTTTTGGTCTTGTAAGACTGACAAAAGAACCACTTAACCATCTGATTTCATGTAGTCTTTCTTAGGACAGCATTTGAATGAAAAGTTGACGTTTATATTGAGTCCAAAGTAAGAATTCTTTTTTTCCTGAACTGGGCTCTAAGAGCTGGATGTAACTGCATATAGACTTCAAAAGATGAAGATGTCCCATCTCAGTATCTGCATTATTTTATTTTATTTTATTTTAATTCTGGCAAGGTCAAAAAGATGGAAACACAGGGCTGGATTAAAACCTTTGTGTTGTAAGTGAGAAGGCATTCATTACTTAAGTGGACTCAGCCTACAGAGAATGCTAGATTTGAGGCTTTCTCATGGGCCCTCCTGCCTGTCTCTAAGTAGGCTGACCAGGAGGGCCAGAGCTGGGCTCACTGGGTGCCAGAGAAAAGATGGAGCTGGAACATCCATGGGGTTTGTCCCAACTGAAGGTATTGCTGTCATGAAGCTTGGGAAGTTTGGTGAGGCATGGGAAAGTCTGGGATTAGAAAATCTTTATGGTGGAATTTTGTGAAGGATGCTGCCTTACTTTCTGTTCAGTTTGAGGGCATAGGTGGCAAGCCCAGTGAAAATAAGAGCCAGGCCAGAACGACTAGGAGGATTTATTTATTTATTTATTTATTTTTACTAACATAGAAGATTTCTCTGCTGGCTTTGCTTTTCTTGCTTGTTCAGGTTTCAATATGAATCTGCATCATCTCAGTACTTGAGAAATCAGTGCCTTGGAGATGTGATCAACAACTGCCTGATGTTTCATTCTCTTTCTGCTCTTCTAGAGACTACAAGAATGTGCAACATCATACTTATTTTCTGAGGTTATAGTAAGATTTTTTATGGTTTCTTCCTGCATATTGCCTCTAGCATTGGACAAGATTCCTAAATTGGAAAAGATATTAAAAAAATGAATGTGGCAAAAAAAGCAAATATAAATAAGGAATAAAGCTTAGCATATAGGTTTCAAATGATTTTTGTACAAACTAATTCTTTTCCTTAAGCACTGGCAATTTTTTTCCAGAGAAGGGAAACACTGCTAACATTTTATTAACACCTTTGTTACCCTGGCCTTTTCAATCTAACAGCAGAGTGTAGCTTGGGGGAGGGTGTTACAGCTTATCTTCTACTCTTTTGACACCTTGTGCAAATTAATGACAAAGCCCCACGTAATGTGCAAGTGAAAATGAGGTTTTGCTGGTACTTGAAAACCCTATGCTAAAACTCCAAAATGAAAATTCTCTTTTCTTGATCCCCATGACCTAACCCCCTCCTGTGAGCAACTGAGGGAAGGTGGGAAAAGAAAAAAGGAAAGGGGGGGGAAAGAAAAAAATAATTTTAAGTATTTTTGAGATTGTGACTCATTATTCTTTAGCTCTCTGGAATGCCACGAGACTTTTTTAAGCATCCACTATTTGTCACTTTTTGGCAGAAAGAGGCTGATAGCTTGAGACTTGAATTGTCATTTTATACATAACACACTGACAGATCCATGCAAAAACAAACCTACCAAAATTACATTTAAAAATTTATAAAGACACCAAATAAACTTAACAGAGAGCTTGTTAACACTATTCTTAATTCTGTGATAAAAGACAGGGAAGAGGGAGCTGCTGGGATTGTGCCTCTTGCATGTGCACTGATTTTATGTGCCTGGTTCCTATTGCTTTCTAGGTCCTATTGCTTTCTAGTTGTCATCTCCTAAAAGGGAATGGGTTTTTCCTAACATCAGGTAGAGGGAGGGAACTTGTGTTTTAGCTCTTTGGAGGCAGAACAGAGAATCCAACTAGCATGGAACTGCTTGAAAGTGGGAGTGATCTCCCTCACTGAGCAAGGTGTTCTGTCAGAAGTTTGCTGTCAATACGTGTCTGAATTTGAATATGAATTTTCTGTTGGGCATGCCAGCACTTTTTCTAGTCTGTGTCCACATGCAGTTGGAGGATTGGCTTTTAATTGCATGAATGTCAGCTTGGATGTTTGGACTTTTAGGAAACTGCTTTCATAATGATCTTTTTTTAACAGGGGCCAGCCACGGTATTTTAGCACAGAAGGAAGAAAGGTTTCTTCAACACTGCTTTGTCAAAGCAGATGTTGCAATGTGGAGCAAGATAAGGAAGGGTCTCCCTCACCCATTTTTTTGCCCAATGCTTGCATGAAAGTGTCAAAGTGTTATTTTGTGTAGCCTATTTGTGAATTTTATTTTTGTCCACTATTATAAGGAGCTCGACTTTGTTCCGTAGCTTTCAGTGTAGTATCAGAGGCCTTTTTCATGCTCATACTTGTGCAGTTTTTTGCTCTGTTATTTTTCAAAGTTGTCTTACTTGCTCTGGATGGCTTTTGCAATGGTCTGATTGATTGCTTGGGAGTTGAACACTCCCATGGAAGTACTCAATCCACCAAATCTCAAACTGAAGCTGTGCTTCAGTGACAGTTAATTGGGAGTTATTTATGTTTTTCTACCAGCAATAGGTACTATCACTGTTTTCCTTGGAGTAGCATTTAAAAGCTTCAGAGGTTGGATCCCTTCTACACAAAACAATTTAAACATATTAAAAAAAGGGTTCCTGTTCCAGAAACTCTAGAGGTAAGTTATATTTTTACCATGAAAAAGCAATCCTCAAAGTAAATATTGAAAAACTATTTCAGAGGAGCCAGAGGGAAAATTATTGGTCATTCCAACTACTTCTGGATAATGCATTGCCTTGAATTTGAAGGGGAAGAACTTACCTGGCCCTGTTATCAAGGGTGCACCAAACTGAATATTTAAAAAAGTGGTGCTTTGAAGTCAAGCTGAAGGTACACAATAGTAGGCTGTATCCACTGACTTGGCACGTTGACCCTGACTGTTGAGATCCCATGGTAACTCTTGGAATATGTATGCATGTATATGAGAGGAATAAACAGAGCTTTCAAATTTCAAGAAGAGAAATCACTGTATCACTGCTTTCTCTCTGACCTTGAAAGGTCTTGAATTATTAAAGAGTCTCTTAAAAGTGCAACCTAGTTTCTAAACTGTGTAACTTTAAAATGGCGTAACCATTGTGAAATTTAGTTCTGGAACCATTTAAGCAATTTTTTTCCTGCATTACTTTAATTACAAAAATTGGGTGTTTCTTTTGCTTTAGAAAGTTTTATCATTTTAATTAAAATTAACAATTTCATGTACACTGCAGTGCTGTGAATTCAGGATACCAAAAGTTTTAACAACTCCTTATACTCTGACAAAAATATCCTTGAGTAGCTGAAATACTGGGGGAGTTTCTGATGGCTGAGTACCACCTGAGTTATTTACTTGCCTAAGTTATAGAGGGATCTAGGTAGCTTTTAAATACCACTGGGGTATTAAGGTTTGTTTATTTATTTATTTGTTTGTTTGTTTGTTTGTTTATTTATTTATTTTTTTACACTGCCTGTGAGCAGAAAGCAGCCTACACTGTGAGAACTGAGGCTGGACCAAACTTAGAGCTGCTTTAAAAAAGCACATTTGGGCAGCTTCAACTTGAACAGATTTTGTAATAATGATCTCTAAGGATGGCACCTTCATCTTCTTCCATGGGGTAGAAGTTTTCATACCAGAAAAATTTCCCATGTTTGTATATGATGCAGGTGGTTATGCATTGTAATCTTTGCCCCAGATTTGACCTTGAAATAGTGAAGCAGAATCAGAACTACAGTGGTTTACATTTTATTATTTTGTGTCTCATTTATTAACATCAAGGAAGTAGCATGTCTCCCCAGTTCCTAGGTTTGGCTTATTTTATGTTCTCTTGTCTGTAAGTGAGTTTCACTGTAGGAGAAACTTGCAATGGAAAATTCATCCAACCCCCTCCTCACAGGAGTGAACCTGTGTCTGTGTTTCAGCAGAAAATAGTTCTGCTGCAGGAGCCACTTGCAGGCTGTGGTCAAAGCTGAACCTTGGCTGTGGCACAGCTTTAGGTCTTGGAAATCCCTTTGAGTTCCATCTAACAGGGAGGTCTTTGAATTCTGGGTTATTGTCAGTGTTTACAGAAATGAGATTAGAGCCAATTAATGACTTGTGCTTTGTGTGTGCTGTAATAACAGAGATGTTGTTTTCCCACTTTGCTAAATGGACACAAGGCAAAGAAACTTTCTCCTGACCCTGAGGAGGGAGCCTGTAGAGAAAGACAGTCCCCCTGCATCAAATCCCAATCTCTCCCTGCTGAGCAGGAGTATCTAAGGAAAGCAGGCCTGGGAATGTCCAAATATGTGCTGAGAGGAGGAGCAGGACAGCTCTCTTTGATGCACATGTGGGCCACGTCTGTCACTCCATGTGTACTGTGGTCCCCCTGGAATAACAGTGCAGGGCAGTATCTCGTAGCTGATGTGATTTACTGTGTGTGAATACAGATGCACTTACTGCCCTATAATTTGTGTCCATGCAGAACTCCTTCAGCAAAGGCTGGGGGAAATGGGAAGGGGTGGAAAGGAGCAATTAATTTTGGCCCTTCAGGAAAGCAGCATCCTGTAGATTCTGCTGTCATCACATCCAGTTCTTCTCCTTGTGCATTTGTCACAGATCAGTTACCCACTTTTAAATGTAATTACTGTAAATGAGGCACTCTCCAATTCCAGGCTCTTGCACCATCCCAGAGCTATGCAAAGGTCCTACAGGAATCCATACACTATGTCTCAGGGACAGAAATGCTGCCAAGAAGCATGAACTATCACTTTTGCTTCCTCCATTTTAATAAAACAGAGACATCTTTCAAAGTTAATTTCAGAATGTTCTTTGTTGTCAGAAGTAATTTGGTGGCCTCAAAGGGCTGAAAACTCCATCCCCTGGATAGTCAAATGCACTTTTAGATATTTGTGATGTGATTTGTGGTGTGTAAGCAGACAGCTTCCAGACTCCATGCTCTCTTTATCTGGATCTGTAGACTAAAACCTGTGGGTTTTAATTAGGAGATACAGTTAAAGATGTTCAGAGATGAAAAATTGAAAAGAGACCTGCTTGGAAGATGCATGTGGCTCCATTTTCTGACACATAATCATGAGCACACCTGCTTTTGGTGAGCAGCAGCTCCAGCTCTGGCTCTGTGGGACTGGGGCTCTGGCACTGAGGACTTATCTTAGGGGTGGCCAATGGTGCAGGATTCTCCCACTGGAGGATTCCCCTGCATCTCTGCTGATGCTGGGGACCAGGACAAGGCTGTCATTTGTTGGCAGAGATGAAGCTGGGGCAGGCAGCTCCACCACTGAGGTCTGTAATGAAAATTGCAGAGCTGAGGTTGTGGCCCCTTCTGGTGGGAAGCACCATGCAGAGCTCTCCTTGTGCAGGGCTGGTGTGTTTGCAGCAGCCAAAGTGTTGGAGGGTCTGCTACTCCTGGAGAGCAATGCCATGTGGCTCTGGACCTGTCCCTCCTAAAACTTGCACAGTAAGGGGAAATAGTAACAGTTGGTTTCTGCTCTGTGAGAGGAATTAAGCATAATAATGTGTTAGCCTAGACTGCTACCTGCCAGAGTAAGACAGACTCAAAGCTGGGATAAAAAAAGATTGTCATCTGATTTTTCCATCTGGATGAGACTGCTCAATTTGCCTGCAGACTGTGTCTCTGGGGGCTGACGCAGAGTGATGCTACTGCACTCCCTGCCTTGCAGGGGGAGGCATGACCAGAGGTGAGTGTCCTGCAGGAGCACAGATGCCTTTATGGAGAAAACTGAGATGTAGATCTAAACATGCTGATGGAAAACAACCTGAAAATACACACGTTGGCCAGTTGGTGCCTCTTCCCCAACTTGCTGCTCACAAAACTCAGGTGATTCCAGATGCTGGATAGATTTATAGAAAATGTTTTCATCCCGCTTGCCACTAGTTTAAAAACATATTAGAAAGAAAATGAAGTGACAGTTGTAAAGTATCCAGCATATTAATGCTAAAATGATACGACCAGAATCCTATTAAAAAAGGATTTCTGTTTCATATCTAGAAATTAAACTGTATGCAATTATGATAAGCCCATTTAACCTTTGTCCAGTCTACCTGTCCTTATCCGTTCAAGCTTCCCTGAACAAATTGGTTTTATAGCAAAACCACAAGAAATGGTCAGCACAGAAAAAGTATTTATTCTGGTTATTGTCTAGTGGCTAGACTATTGCAAGAGTTAAACCTCATTTGCATCTTTCTGCAAACAGATGTGGCTGTAGAGAGCTGTGGTATCACAGACAGCAAGGCTAATGTGTAGGGTGTGTGGTATGTCAGCTTTCTGATCTGGCTGGTTAGGCTTATAATTTCCTGCCAGTTTAAAACAGCTTCTGGTTCTTTGATTATAAAGAGAAAGGCACTTTGGGGCTTAGATAGCAGGGGAATTGATTTACCTTAATGTTTTTCATCTGAACGTGATTTGTTAATTTTAGATTTAAAGACTATGCTGGTCTGTCATTTATCTGCTTCAGCCTATGGTTTCCTTGTATGTTTTATTTTTAACTGCAAGGTTTTACATCTGTATTAATAAGTCATCCAAGAAGTATTTTAGCACTAAATAATCTGCACTTTTCAAGTGAAATAATTGTCACAGTTTACACAAATAGAACTGTCTGGTTTGCTGTAAGTGACACAAATATAACAGAACACAGTACAATGGAAGAGACAGTCTTCAGAATAGATTTTCAAGGATTCCTTATTGCTTTGCAATGCATTTTTTGGTGAAATAGGAAAATGATTTCAACTTTCAGCCCAGCCTGGTCATTATTTAAAATCACCAAGTCATTTTTAGTCTCTCAATTTTCCTCTTTGTAAGTAGCTTTATGGATGGACAGCATGGAAGCTGCTAACTAAATTTCAATTTTTAGGAAGGCCTTTAGTCATATAACTAAGGGTGATAAAAATCCTATTTAATGGGGAATACTCCTTTGCCATGGGCTTGATCAATAAATTAAATGGATTAATTAAGTTGAGCTGTCAAGACCAAGGACTGTCATGAAGTCAGGCCAGCAGTGCTGGCCATTTATCAGAGGCAAAAGTTTGTCAAGAAAAGGCAGCCTTTAATGGGTTATTCTGGAGCGCATGCAAATGAGCAAGGACCTAAAATATCTAGCAAGAAGTGTCTGTCATCTGATCACAGGCAATAGAAAAGGAGGTAGATACGTCTGCGCAAAGTCATTAAATTTGCTTATCAAACTTTTTACTGTGAATTTTTGAACTTCGAGTTCTGAGGAGATGAACTGGCTTGTGAGTAATAGTCTTAGGTATTTCCATTTTTCACTCTTCACTGAGAAATTCAATTTGTTTTATGTTTTGAGATATATATACACACAGACAAACATATACCTATATACGTATGAAGTGGTTTAAAATGCAAGCTTATTAAAAAATAGGAAAGCTTTTATTGCTTTCTGAGCATTTGAAGGAATTATGCTCTGCAAGTACAGTGCAGAGATTGGGGGCAGACCAATGCATTCCTGTCATTTCAGCACAGGAAACTTCCAGTGTCATTTGTGCCTGGCTCTGTTTGCTGCCTACAGGAGAGTCCTGTTGATCCTGACCTTGAGGGTCTCACAGCTGGGTGCTGTGGGCATCTACATTGGGGACCCTGATGAGTGACCCAAGCTGTCTTTCAGCATCATTGGAGAGGAAGAGCCAGCAGAGTTTCAGTGCCCACTTACTGAGGATCAAGAGGCAGGAAGCCATAGGTGCTCCATATCTTTAGTTTTTCCTTTAGGTTGCAGAAAGATGGTGATAATATTTCTCTGGCAGGCATAGGTGTGATGGCTGGTGGAGCCCTGTGAAGCTGTTGTTGTCTGCAGAGCCCCTCAAGGCTGTGTGAGCAGCAGAGCAGCAGCAGATCCTGGCTCTTGCTGCTTTGCCACAGACCCTTTTGGTACCACGTGCTCCTCTGCGGATGTGGTAGGAGTGAGCTGGTGTGTGCTTCCCAATGTGGAAAGCGAAGCAGTGCATATAATTGCATCGAAGTTGGATCTCTGTTTTGGTACTTCCAGTTTAGCTCTAAAGCCCTGGCCATATGGATGCACTCCTACAGCCACTCTGGAGGCAAGCTGAGAATAAAATGAGCTGTGTGCAAGTGCTGCAAGCCTGTGTAAATGAAACCTGCCTGACAAACTAGAAACATGCCTTTTTGATGTATAACAAAAATAAAATTTTCTCAAGGCATGGGATTTTATGTATGTTCAATTCCTGTTGGTTAAATAGTTCTCAGCTCAAAAACAGCAGGGGAGTGAGCCAGGGATGCTGATACCAGGGCAATGATTTATCAGGAGGTATGTGAAGATAACAGTGCTAGAAAAATGTGCCCAGCCATGTGGGCAAGGCCAAGATCTTCACTATAGTTTGGGAGATGTTGTGGTTTGACACTGGCCAAACCCCAGGCACCCATGAAAGTTTTTCACTCACCCTCCCCTGCCACAGGTGGGCAGAGGAGAGAAAAAAATTAATGAAGACTTCATGAGTTGAGATAGGGAATGGGAGAAAACACTTCTAGGGCAAAACAGGCTCAAGTTAGAGTTGCAAAGTGAATTTATTGCTAACAAAATCAGAGGAGAATAATGAGAAGTAAAAAAAGCCCTCAAAAACACCTTTTCTTCCCCTAACCTCTCCCTCCTTCCCACTGACAGTGCAGAGGGACAGGGAGTGGGGGTTTTGGTCAGTTTGTCACCTGAGGTTTTCTTCTGCTGCCTTGGGAAAGGATTCCTTCCCTTGTGAGGCTGTGGGGTCCCTCCCATGGGAGAGGCAGTTCTCTGTGTGGGTCTTGTCCAGTGTGGGTCCACTCTCATGAGCAGTAGGGTCAGTTGCCTGAGTCACTGTTACACTAAGTTCAGTCCTCCAAGGACAGGCTGTTCCAACTTGGGAGCAAGGCCTCTCTCCACTGGCTCTCCCACTGGATCACAGCCTCCTCCAGACATCCACCTGCTCCAGCATGGGCAAGTTCCCCACATGCTGTAGGTGGATCTCTGCATCCCCGTCGATCCCCACAGGCTGTGGGTGGATCTCTGCATCCCCTGCAGATCCCCATGGGTTGTGCATGGATCTTTACATCTCTGTGGATCCCCACAGGCTGTGGGTGGATCTCTGCATCTCCCGTGGATCCCCAGGGGCTGCAGGGGCTCAGCTGCTTCAGCATGGTCCTACCACAGCCTGCAAAGGAATGTCCAATGCCTGGAGCATCTCCTCCCTCTCCTTCTCCACTGACCCTGATGTCTCCATGTTGTTTCCCTCACATGTTCTTACCTCCTCCTCTTTTCCAGCTAGAAAAAACTGTGCCCCCTTTGTTTTGATTTTCTTTTTAAATATGCCATCACAAAGACATTATCAACCTCTCTAACTGGGCCAGCAGCATGTCCATCTTCAGAGCCATCAGGGATTGGCTCTGCTGAACATAGTGGAAGCTTCCAGGTGGTCCTCACAGAAGCCACTTCTGTGGTCCCTCACTACTATAAAGCAGGCTGTGTAAAACAAACACAGGAGGGGAAACCCTCTTTGCAGCAAGGGTAAGAAGGTGGAAGAAAGAGAAAGGACTTGGTCTTTCCTTAAGGTTGTTCAGGAAGGGTAGAGAACAGGGTGTGCCTAACCTTGGCTCCCTGAAGTGCACCTGGGATGGAAGAGGATGGTGTGGTTGGTGATGACTTCTGGAATGCTTCCCCACCCTGCTCAGTGGTGCAATGAGAATCACTGTCCCATGCTGTAATCTAGTGTTTTGTCTTGGAAGAAAAGTTAGAAATGCTTCCAAGTAGCTGAAGCACCTTAGCCATGGTGTGAGTTGGGCTCCTTAGAGGGTAATTTCTTTGTGACACTGGTTTGTGAGTTCTTGATGAACATTTTAAAAATGACCCTGGTACTTCAGCTGTAGGAAAGCTGGGCTTTTTGTACCTTTTTTTCTTAAACTATTATCAGCAGCTGCGAAGTGATGCAATCCATATGCCGTATGGAGCACCTATATATAAAAATCTGACATATGGATGTTGTGAAGTTCTCGGAAGATTCCACATGCTTGAGATCACCCACGTGCTAAAAACATTCTGTTTGGGAATTAGTTGTTGAGATTTATGTTGCATTCCCAAAGTGAAACCAGGCAAATTGTGCTGGGAATATTTGAAGCACAGAGTCAGGTCTGAATTACACTTTTTGGTCCCCAGTGGAGTACCACAGGTTTTGGGAAGGATGTGTTTGGTCTGAATGTTTTCAAGGTGTCTCTGCAAATAACTTATATTGGATCTCTTAACCCATTGGATCTGAGCTGTTTCTAGTTCATGGTTCATCACTGTCTCCCTTCACTGCCCTCCCCTACTTAGCCCTCCTCTCTGTCTCTGTGGGCAATATGAGAGGGGGAGGATGAGGCACAACATCACTGAACACCTGGTTTCTCAGTTGAGTCCTTGGGACTCAGATATATTGTTTTGCTGCATGGAAATTAGGGCAGCCCACTGGTTGCTGTTTCTGTGGGGCTTGAAGAAGGTATGGCATTCCAATGGATCCGGAAGTTAGTAAAGAACACAATTTTCAAGAAGCTTCTGCCTTTGCTAACACTGATTTTTCCATGCTGCTGTAGCTCATCCTGTCACAATGTTTATCTGGAAGTTCTCCATGGCTAACTAGCATGAGTTGGCCAGATTTTTTTTTTTTTTTTTTACTTTTTTTAAAAACCTTTTTTTATCCACTGTTATGGGAATCCACCCTTCTACTGCCTATTTGGCTGATGCAGTAGGGCTGGCTGCACTAACCTCCCCAGGGAATTTGCCATCAGAGCATGTGAGTGAGTGGCAAGGTGGACATAAGGCATGGTGGGCATGTTGGCTCCACACAGATGGAGACTGAGGATTGAGTGAGCAAATGGTAAGGAGGAAGCCACATGTAAACTGAAAAGACTTTTCAGTTTTACTCACTGTTTAAGAAGCACATAGCAAGTGCTATAAAAATACAGACGAGTAATATGTAGTTGGTTGATCCTCCCCTGGCCTCAGCAGAGGCAGATGGAAATGGGCCTGTTTGTCTGATGGTTTTGGGGCTTGTTTAGAGTAAGTGTGAATATAAACTCTGCTGCTGCACAAGGATCATGGTCTAGGGAGAGCTTATAGCCTTGGACATGCTGTGCCCCCAGATGTTTGTACCAGTGCCTAAAGTTTTCATGCAAGACATCTCAAATTGCAGCTGTCCCCTCTGTTGGTTCTGTTCTTGTGGAATGGCAGAGGATTGACAGTGATTTGGATCCTGCTTTCTGAAATGCTTAGTTCAGGGCTTTAGTGATGCAGTGATGTGGAGAAGCAGCAAGCAGCACACTCTGGAGCTTGGTTATTTCGGGGCCCATGTTACAGAAGTTCCCATTAGGCCACACAAGCTCAGGGTAAGGATTTCCTCCAGGGCAGGCAAATAGGAGTGTGGCACTGCTCTGGGGGTGTGCCATGGCAATTCTCACAGGCAGGGCAACCAGGCAGGGTTGCAGGTTTCCTCCTCCTGCTAGTGGGGTTTTTCGTTTGTTGTTTGTTGTGGTTTTGTTGGTTTTGGCATTGTTGTTTTGGGGATGTCTTGTTTTGTTTTGTTTTGTTTTGCTTTGTTAGTAATAGCTTTTACATGATCAAAAACTGCAGTTAGTAAAAGTGCATGAAACCAAAGAGAACCCACCAAAAAGGATGTGTCTGTCCAGACCCATTCCTGTGCAGCGTGTTTGAGCTCATCAGTGGTTCCAGGGGGCATTGCAGAAGAAGCCTGCCTGCACTGTGAACGGATGAATGATCTCCTTTTGCTGGTGGTCAAGCTGAGGGAGGAAGTAGAAAGGCTAAGGAGTATTAGGGAAAGTGAAAGGGAAATACATGGAGTTCCACCCTTCCATCTGTGTGGGAGGTCCACCAGGAGTCAGGACTCCCATGCCTCCCACTGGCAGAAATTGGAGGACACCTGGTGGATGGAGTAGAAATGGGTCCCACTCTAGGAGGTACTAAAAATTCCTCTCAACCCACATCACCTACCCAAGTGCCCCTTCAGAATAGGTATGAGGCCCTGGATCTAGAGGGTCAGACACATGACTCAGAAGAAAATGGTCTGCCCAGTGGGCCTCCCAATTATGCTTCTTCTGTAAGTTGGATCACCACCTCTGACATCAAGAAGAAAAGAAGGGGGTAGTCATAATGGGTGACTCCTTTCTGGAGGGATGAGAGGGCTCCACCTGTCAACCCAGATTCATCCAACAGGGAAGTCTGCTGTTTCTCTGGGGCCTGGGTATGGGGTATCACTGAGAGACTCCCTGGGCTGATTCAGCCCTCTGATTATTGCCCACTGCTGGTACCCCAGGCTGGCAATGATGAGAGGAAATAGAGGAGCATCAGGGCAATCGATTAAAAGAGTCTTTAGGGCATGGGGTCAAGTGGTTGATAGGACAGCAGCACAGGTAGTGTCCTGCTCAGCCCCTTTGGTGCCAGAGAAAAACTATGAAAGGAATAGGAGAGCCCACGTTATCAACAAGTGGCTCAAGGATTGGTGTCATCAGCAGAATTTGATCATGAGTTCTTTGATCATGGGCCAACTTTTTCAGCACCTGGCCTGGTGAAACCGGATGGGCTCCATCTCTCTATAAAGGGCAGAAGGATTTTAGCTCATGAATTGGTGGAACTCATTGAGAGGGCTTTAAGCTAGGTTTGAAGGGGGAAGGGGATGCAGCTGGGCTGTCTGCAAGCAGGCCCAAGGGTGCTAAGCCTGAGTTAGGGGTGAAATCAGCAGCTTAGCTGAAGTGCATGTACACTAATGCACACAGCATGGGTAACAAACAAGAGGAGCTGGAAGCCAGGATGCAACAACAAAGCTGTGATGTAGTCACCATCGTGGAAATGTGGTGGGATGACTCACATAACTGGAGCACTGCACTAGATGGCTACAAGCTCTTCAGAAGAGACAGGAGAAAAAGGAGAAGAGGTGGCCCTTTATATTAGGGAGGCTTTTGGTACCATAGGTATTGAAACTAATGACAATGAAGTTGAATTCCTGTGGGTAAGCATTAAGGGGAAGGCCAACAAGGCTGACATCCTACTGGGAGTCTGTTATCATCCACCCAACCAGGAGGAAGAGGTGGACAACTTATTCTATGAGCAGCTGGAGAATGTTTCAGGATCACCAGCCCTTGTTCTTGTGGGTGACTTTAACCTACCAAACATCTGCTGGGAACTTAATACAGCAGAAAATACTGCAGAGGCAGTCCAGGAAGTTTTTAGAGTGCATGGATGATAATTTTTTGTCACAGCTGGTGAGTGAGCCCACCAGGGGAGGGACTATGATAGACCTGTTGTTTGCAAATAGAGAAGGGATGGTGGGAGATGTGGTGGTTGGAGGCTGCTTGGGGCACAGTGATTATGAAATTGTTGAGTTCTTGATAATTGGTGAAATCAGGAGGTGCATCAATAAGACTCTTACACTGGACTTTTGGAGGGCAGACTTTGGCTATTTAGAGGCTTATTCAGAGAGTTCCTTGAGAAGCAGCCCTTGAAAACAAAGAAGTCCAGAGAACGTGTGCTTCAAAGCAGAGATCTTGAGGGTACAGGAACAGACTGTCCCTGTGTGCCAAAAGATGAGTAGATGAGGAAAACGTCCAGCCTGGATGGACAAGGAGCTTTTGAAGAAACTAAGGTGATCCTCTTTGGAGTGCTGTGTTCAGCTCTGGCCCCTCAGTTTAGGAAGGACATTGAGTGCTGTGTCCAGTTCTGGCCCTTCAGGAAGGACATTGAGACACTTGAGCACGTCCAGAGAAGGCAACGAGGCTGGTGAGGGGCTGGAAACACAAACCCTGTGAAGAATGACTGAGGGAGCTGGAGTTGTTTAGCCTGGAGAAAAGGAGACTCAGAGGTGACCTTATCACTCTCTACAACTCCCTGAGAGGTGGCTGTGGTCAGGTGTGGTTGGTCTCTTTCTCCAGGCAGCAACTGACAGAATGAGAGGACACAGTCTGAAGCTGCACTAAGGGAAATAAAGGTTGGATATTAGGAAAAAGTTTTTGAGGAGAGTGAAAAAGTACTGGAATTGTCTGCCCAGGGAGGGGGTGCAGTCACGATCCCTGGATGTATTTCAAAAAACACTGGATGTGGCACTCAGTGCCATAGTTTAGTTGAGGTGTTAGGGCATGGGTTGGATTCAATGATCTTGGAGGTCTCTTTCAACCTAGTGATTCTGTGATTCTGTGATGTATATAAACCCCTTTCTCCCCAAAGAGCTGTCAAGGTGAACTTAATTCTATTACCAATAAATGTTTGTTGTAATGTGTGAAGCAATAGCAGGAGAGTGAGCCTACAGCATGTATCTCTACATCACTTTAATTTGTAATCAACCTGGAATGGCTTCTCGTTCATAGCTGTGTCTTAGTTATTTGCACGTGCTGTGCTACAGTGGATTCTACTTGCTTAAAACCCTTGTCAGGGAAGAAACATTTTTCTGGCTTTTATTTGCAATGAAAGCTGCTCCCTAGAGTCATGTCATCTGCAGAAATCCAGACCCCAGCACAAGTGTCTGCATTAAAAACTGGGCTCCATTAAAATACTGTGACTGCACATGTCACAAACAGAGACAGGCAGTGCAGTAGCACAGGCACTTGAAAGATTCTGCTTTGAAACCAAGGGGCTTTTGAAACTGTGGGGCTTTTGAAACTGGGGTTGCAACCCTGGAGAAAAGAAACAGCTATCTCCTCTCTTTGCTTCTACCAGCCTCTGTCAGCTTCTGGCTTTGAATTTTCTCTGAAATTATGCACTTGCTTCTTGGTAATCTTCCCCCATATTTTAATTGGGAATGACAGGTAAGGCATAAGGTCAAAGAACTGGAAGTGACCTTGTAAAACAGACAGTGGAGCCAGAAAGGTGGCCCTTCAGTTAGAACTGGTGATAGTAACTGCCAGATTTTTGGGAATGTTTGCAAACTCGTGATTAGATCAAGCAAAATTACATAAAACTTTTGACCTTTGAATATAAACAGTGCTGGAGGACTCTGAGAAGAGAATGGCAGGGCTCCAGTAAGAAAGACATGTATCATGACAGTTTAATCCACACTGTGTAGGCAGCAAGGCATGCTGATGGGTTAATGCATCTTTTTCACATTTAAGAGAAAAGTACATGCCCTCTTCCTTTTTGTACAAAATGTTTCATGGGTTTATATGTATGCATATGCATGTCACTCCCATACATAGGTGGGGTGCATGCCCTTCATTGCCTCTAAGAGACAAGGGTTGGCCTGCTCATTCTGGCCAGTTTTTATAGATGGCACATTGCCATGATTGTAGGAGTGCATTTTATTTCTGTAGCAAGCACTGTGGCCACCACTTGTTTGATATTAATTCTTTTTTCCCTCAATTCCTTCCTTCCTTCCAGAGGAGGAGGATTAGAGCAGGATGCTTTGGTCAGTTTTGCTGCTCTGTTGTGGTGTGGTAGCAGGTGCATCTGTTACTAGGGGACACTGGATCCAAAGGAACTTTTGAAGTGGAAGGGTTTAGGGTTTATGGTGAGGTCACAGTTGCTGGGGGAATTAATCCATCAGATCAGCTCATGAGAAGTGCTGTCCCCTGCCCTAGCAGGTAAGTGTGTGCTCTGCTTTTAAGCATGTGAGTAGTCCATGTTGAGCTTGGATTAGAAACTGAGATTGCTTTTTGACAGTGTCGAAATAAATTAGAGAGCAGTAATAACCCCCAAAGAAGAGATTAGGTTTTTAAAAACTGAAGACTCTTACCTTGCTCCTCCTCTGCTCTTGTCCTACTCTTTGACTGTGGAGCAAAAAGAGAAAAGTGCTTAAGGCTGTTCAGATTTTCAGTGCAGAAGACTAATGTTTTGGTGAGATGAGCAGGAAATAATGCCCTGAGACTTGCAGAAGAGCATTGAGACTTGCATTGATTTTTGAATCCCTGCTTGGTACTGCAGGTCATCCAAGATCTAAACTACAACAAAGGGCATTTCAGAGACAGAAAAACAGAGATCCCATAGGTACAGAGTGCACTAATGTGGATGTAGCGAGGAGGTTATGGGTGTAATGGATTCTTATTGCTTGGTGTGGGACTGTGCAAGCTGTTGGCTGTGTGCTCTTAGGCAGAACCAACAATTTTCTCAAAGATTTTCCAAGGTGTTAATCCCAGTAACTGGGTAATGCTATGTAAGTGCCAATTAACTTCTGGTAACTCTTTAGCAGCCTGAGAAAGCTCTACTGCAATTTCCCACTTTCCATCCTGATGGGGAAAGCAGAGGCTGGGAAAGCTGAACCCCAAGGTGGTTGTTACATTCCTGCAGCCGGTGCTGATGGGGTCATTGGAGATGGCAGACAGGACCCTGTGGCTGCAAACAGATCTTATGCATTAGGGACACCCAGGATGTGAGTGGAAGTCCGTGAAATTCATGGTAAAAGGGTCTTACATAGTGTCATAAAGAACCCCAGGGGCAAAGAGGAGGATAGAAGGCAGTTCTCCCAGGCCATGCTCAGCTGGTGCAAAGGGGCAAACTCCTTACTTGCCAGTCCCATTCCCTGCTTTGGCACCAGGTTTTGTTTGTATTTTCTTCCACCTCCTGAAGGAAGTGAAGCAAACTCTTTGGTATCTAGACCAACTATGGGAGCAGAGATATGTTCTGTAAGGAAATGTCCTTTTTGGTGTAAATAGCACATGATGAGGGCCAGCAGAAGCAATCCAGAAAGCAGGCTGGACTTGGACTTTCTGAAAGTCTGCATCCCTGTCTCATTTCAGGACACCTCATTTCCAAAAGCAATCAGAATTTCCATACAGCTTTAGACTGTCTCCAGATTCCTACCCACTCAATCTCTAATTAAATGTAGGAATTTCCGCTTTATGATTAATCCTTCTTTTCAGGGCAAGTTGTAAAATAGTTGAAAAAGTAAGACTTATCTGTCTTCTACTTTCCCTCTGCCTTTTTAGTTTGCAAATGAATGTATGGTCATCTTATATCATTCGTCTTCTTAGAACTTTTGCCAGTTTCAATTCTGTAAAATGCAATAGTCATTCCTCATACTTATCTGTAAATTGCATTGAATCTTGTTGCAGTCATATTAGGTGGTAATGATTTATATGCCTTCTAATAATTTATTTGATTATGCCAGCTATGTTCCATTTCTAAAGAATTATCAAGTTCATGCTCTTGCGTAGGGAACAAAGAAATATTTTCCATAGTTCTTACTTTGCCTTTCTGCACTTTGGTACAGTGCTGCATGTTTGGTTTATTAATACAGTGGTGTGTAAGAATCAGGCTGTCAATTTATTACAGGTATTTAATATTGTTAGACCCCAGGTTGCACAGGAGGTGTGTATCCAGAGGTGGTTTCAATGGCATGAGTGTCAGTGCTTGGGTGTTTCTGCCTTGTGCACATCCCCAGATTCTACCAGTCTCTGATGGGAGTATCTGTGTTGGGCACAGATGAGGCTGATGGCTTTGAGCTCAGTGGGAATGTGAAGGACAAATAAACACTATCAAAAATCTCAGTGACAAAGTACGTTGGGTTTTCCTTTCCTTTTCCTTATGCCCCAACAATTCTGTGCTGAGCGTAAGGAGCTCTCTCACCCCTCTCATCAACCAAGGGCTGGGAGCAGGGAAATAGCTTAAGCAGAGGTTTAACTTTAGGATTGGAATTACTCCCACAGATTTCTGAGGCAATTGTTCTCTCAAAAAGAAATAAACAGGAGATGGGGACAGGGAGAGAACAGCGCAGTAGGACTAAAGAAAAGTGATTTTTTCTATCTGGTGTGTTTCATACACTGGAAACTTTCAATATTTCCTTTCTTGATGGACTGTCTACCCTGTCTGTTTTCTCTCCCTTTTGGAAATGTGTGCCTAACTCCTGGATAATATGCCTCCCACGCCAGCTGACAAAACACAAAGAAGTAGGAAGAAGCTTCAGCTTGAGGGGAAAACTCTTCTCTTCATGAAAAAATGATGCAGTTTTTCTTTCTTTTCCTTGACTTGCATATTTAGAGAAGCACAGGTTGGAACAAAGTATTGCATGAGTGCAAATAATGTCCAACTTTTTTTTTTTCTCACTAAAATTTCTCTTTGAAAAACAGTAAGTTTCTTTCTGAGTATGTTGGCATAAAATATAATTATTTGGCAGTGTTTGAATGCTGCTTTTTTTGGTTGTTTAAAAGTACTATGCTGCTGAGGCATTGCACTTTTGAACAGGATGGAATATGGTTAGTTCTTTGGAAAAATGCTTGTGATTACTCCAGAGGCCAAATTGTTGCTTTTCCAGAGTTCAGAATACAGGATGGTACTGTGTGTGCATGACAGAAATTGTACAACTCAAAGGGACAGAAATGATAGGTGGAAAAACAGGAAGATATTTTACCCAGTGCACAAGCACCTGGAATCATGCAGAAAATCAAACAAGAAATGACTTCCTAGCAAGAAATTAAAGCATCCAAGCAATGAAATG
Source organism: Zosterops lateralis (assembly GCF_965231275.1). Lineage (NCBI taxonomy): Eukaryota > Metazoa > Chordata > Aves > Passeriformes > Zosteropidae > Zosterops > Zosterops lateralis. The sequence continues at coordinate 77,706,033 of NC_139800.1, forward strand.
AATAATCAAACAGACATATGATATCTTCTCCCTTTAAACCAGGTTTTTCTTCTCCTAAAGCACTTGAATTTTTGGAGAATATGACCCTGTAAACTGCCTTGCTCCCAGCTCTGCTCTTGAGCAGATCAGCCCCTCTGATCCATTGAAACTGAGGAGCCAGATCCACATCCTAGATCACTGCATCTGCCCCTGCTTACAAAAATGCACTCCGTGTCTCCTCCTCAAATTTTTTGTTTCTCTTTTCTTTACCGTTTCTTGTTATTGCTTTGTATTGCTGTTATTTCATTGATTCTACTACAGTGACACTGGGATTGAGAATGGGCCTCCTTAACATCTCTGTTTGTGTGCTTCTCAACATTATTTGCTTTTTAACAGTAGTGAAGACAGCTGTGTGCACGCAGAACATCTGGGGACTTGCTGAACTGTAAAACCTCCTGACATCAATGTTTAATTTGCATTGACATATTTTCACTTTCATTTTATACCTGCTTGCAGCCTTGCATGTCTTTTGGCTCTTTGCTGTTTTACAGATGTCAGGTAGCAGGGAGCTGAAACAGAAGAACACCCTTGGTTTCTGCAAAGCTGTGGTTTGTGGATAAGGAATTGTTCCCAAATTTGTTCCTGTGGCTGCTGAGTACTGTTTGTGTTTAAGCAGTCACTTGTTGTTTGCTGATACTCTCTTTTTAAGTGTTATTGTTTCATAATGGTCATTTGCACTTGTACAACCTCCTTGTCAAGAGAGTGGTTGATGGCTTGCTAAGAGGCTGATTTCAACCAGATCTTTTCACAGACATGGTTATTAGGGGATGCAGCAATCTTCTGACAGATTTTCTACTCTATTAAGCAGCCACATCATCTCTGTGAATAACAAAGTGCCTACTACTACAAGCATTGGCTTTGGTGTCTTGAGGCCATTTGGGTGTTTACAATCAATGCTGAAAACCAGCTGATTCTGCAGGTGCCAGTTCTCTGGCTGTTCCCAGATGCTTTTTGGTGCAGATCTGCAAGCACCATGTCTGGTACCTTCTTTGTTTCCCTCTGCAGAGGGGCAGTTCTGTTAAAAACGCACAGTAACCCCAACCATTCTATAATTCTGTGCATCCCATGGCCTTCTCTGGACCTGTCGGATTTGTGCAAGCAAGGACTTAGCTCCCTGGGAGCACAGCTGTTTCCCCAGAGCACAGCTAGTTCCCTGGTTCCATGGCTGCCCAACAGGGCTCTGCTTTGGCCCCTTCCAGTGGGTGGTTCTCTTTTGCCCACAGCTTCCTCCTGAACCATTGCATTTGCCTGTTGACTAAATTCTTATTTCCTTGGGTCTGTAGTGACCATTTAATGAATTTAGGACTATTTTTTCCCAGAGATGTGAAATATTTGTTCCCCACACATGTTGGCTTTTTGCTTATTCTTGAAGGTATGATGTAGCTGAATTGCTTCACTGTCTCTTTCTGTTCTGTTTTTGATTAATCTGCTTTTCCACTAGGACTGTTGTGAGGGAAGATTAATATTACAGGGAAGATACTTGTTTGTTTCAAATATTTTGTTTTCTTTCTCTGCTGGGAATACTAGTATAAACACCAGGCAATCTGAATTTAAATAGCCAAAGTATTAGTCTTGCTGTTCCAGTTGCTTGTCATTACACTTGAGGATAAGGTTACAGCTGATTATACAAAATACCTGAGCCAAACTTTTTACATTCTCAATCAGCATATTATAGATGAACTATGAAAATCTGAGATAGCTTTTTGTGATAATTGAGAGAGATTTTCCTTGGAGTATGCAAGACTCTTGAGAGAAGCTGAATTGCTTGTCTGTAATTCTGTTATAAGCTTTACTGGTATTTATTTAACATGCAGTTTATTGCTACTGAATACTTTTCTTATGGCTTGCTGTCAAAAGTGTCAAAACACTCATAAGGTTGCTCCCAGTTTTGATACTCTCTGCACAGTGGCTTGTTTGTTAGACCTATCTGAAGCATCCTCCAAGAGCCTGACCCAAGGGCAAGGCAGCAGTGCACTTATGTGAGGAAAATGTAAATTGTTATTGCCCGAGTGGGCCCCTTCAGCTCCCCACCTGACATTGAGGGTAGTCAGCCAGCTCAGGGCCCAAAATGCAAACTGGTTTAGATTTCTCCAGTCCTTGTACTTGGGGGCCACCCCAGACCCAAAAAGCCAAATGCAGCAGATCCCTGGTCCTTGGCTTTGGAGATTTGAGGTTGGGAGCTCAGGCTTGAGTCCCTTCTACAGGTCTGGGGTGTTGTGTCCCCTGTGTCAGCAGCATGGGGGGAATGGAGTGACCTGCTCTTGCCTTGGGGATGTCAGTACCTCACAGGTGCTCCTCCTGTAAAGCTGTGGGGAGCAGCCCCAACGTGCTCCCTGGTAGTAGAAGACCAGCACTTCTGGCAGTTCAATGCTTTTTAACAAGATGAGGGAATTTCATGTGCTGGGACTGTGCAGACAAAGGCCAAAAGTGACATTATATTTGACTGAGAAGCCCATCACTGCTTCAGGCCCTTTTCTAGCACCAGGAAACTGAGCTCTGCCAGGGATGGGGGCTCATGCAAGCACCTGGGACAGTCAGGTGGCTGTTTGGAGACCTGGCTTCTCAGGACCACCTGGTTCCAACCGCATCATCTGCAGAAACTGGACTTGACCAGAGATTCTGCTGGATTTTTACAGCCCATTTCATGTCTTCCTCTTCAGCTCTTCCTTGCAATGATTGCAAATAAAAGTGAAGCCATTGCTGATTACCTGAGAGTCAGGTTGAATTCAGTTTCAGAAGAAAAAGTTAAATATTCAATTCTCTATTTAAATAAAGCAAGTGAAGCACTATGCAATAAGCTACAATTTTTGCGATTTTGCTAAGCGCGGTTCAGTTTGTCCCTGAGTAGGTGAGATACAGACTGGAATGCCAGGCAAGAAATAAACATCTTTCTGCCTAGATGTACAGCAGTGAGTGGAAAGTTGCAACTCATTTTTATTGGCTGGCACCTGTGACCAGGGTTGCTTTATGCTTGGCTGTTTCTGTTTGTCTAAACTCACAAGAGTTAGTTTCTCTATGGCTTTAGGGTAGACTCTCATGTTCATTGGCGGAGGAGAGCACTGCTGCTGCCGTCCCTCCCCTCAGTGTTTTAGCAGAGGTTTTATTCAGCTGGATGTTGCCAGATAGGATGGGAGAACTGCCTCTGCCAAGGGGGTGTTGTGGGGGACATTGGGGCAGCAGGACACAGCTTGTGTCTCCTTTTATGCACAGGGACTCAGAGGCTGGAGGGCCCAACTGAGAGCTGGTGTAAAGCCCTTAGCTCTGGTTTGGTTGGATTGTGTTCCCCACAGTGAGTCTCAGTTCAGCCCACTCAGCCGTGCTCTCTGTTTGTTTTAGTGTTTGCAGACTCAGGCTCTTGGGCATTAATTCTGGAGGAGATTTCTGTCTGTTTACCAAAATGGAAATAGCCTAGGTTGGGAGTAAGCCGCAATCCCTTCAAAAAACTCATCTTTAATATATTTCCTGGAATCACAACTTAAAAACAAATGCACGTTTCCAAAATGTTCTTCAGTTTTTCACTTTGTATTTCTCACACAGGCATTAATCATCCACTTCTCCTTTTAAGTACGGAGCTCAACGTATTGGAGTGAAGAACTGTCTTCTCATGCCTGATGAAAAAGATGAGTGGATTTTACAGTGAAATTCCCATTGCTCTGGGGAGCAGTGATCATGCCAAAAAAATGTTCACTGACCTGTGTGACACAGGTGCCGTCTGTGTCAGGATTCTGGTGGAGTTAACCCCTGATAGTTCACTTTGCAGAACATCCTATCATACACTGCAAAGCTAAAATGCTGGCTTTAAGGTTGTTAAAACCTAGCCTGGCTTGGTAGTCATTAAGATTATCAAGTATGTGCTGACCTGAGCTCTGTAGGGCATGACTTGCTGGAATTTTGAGGTGTGTGGTGTAGTTTGGGGCTTATCCCAGTGAGTTTTAGCACTGGGTGTGCATAGTCCAGCTTGTGGTTATGAAATGCAGGTTCCTGCACCACTGGCTGAGCAGCGTATCAAAAAGAGATGTCTAAATATTATTCCCCTCCCTCTGGAAGTGATTGGGTGGGTGGCTGTGTGAGTTGTTCATTGGGGTGGGCACTAATTCATTTCACACCACTGACATAAATTTTGTGCTGATTTTCCATCCTGAATTCTTAATTCTTTGATCTTTTTCTTTGACTGAACTGCTTTCCTTTCTTCTGATTCTTCTACTGCTTTTTGGCTGGAAAGAAGGTGCTTGCTAAATTCTGATTCCTTATTACTATTTTTAATATCTATTAAAATATTCAATCTTAGGGTGTGCCCAGGTAGTTACTCAGTGCCTTGTTCCATCATCTGTGCTGCTCATTCTTCACCCCTTCCACCATTATCTCCCTCTCTGGCCAATGGGGTGAACCCACAGCAGCAGCAGCAGCAAGCTGGACCTGAACTTTGGCTTTTTGTGCAGTCCTGGGCTTAGGCATGAGAGCTTGAAAAAGGGAGGTTGTTTCTGATGGACATGAACTCTCTGGCTCAGCAAACTGTGGAGGCAAGATGCAAAATCCTGAGGAGGTTCACAAAGGATTTCTTTTCTGCACCTTGTGTGTTGCCATAAGCAACCTTGGTGTGTCATAAAGCAAAATCTGTTATTTGGATTTTAACCTGCCCTGGTCAGGTCAAGCACAGAATACAGTCTGTAGCTGCTGGAGCACCTCTGTGCTCCTGGGCAGCCTCCCTGTGTTTCAGTTGGAAGCTTCATATGTTCAACACAAACATTGCTAAATAGAGATTTCGAGGTAGCAGATTTGTGGTGGTGGTGGGGGGAGGTAGCAGTGGTCTTAAATTTGCAAAAATCTTTGACTGCAGTAAAGCTGTGTACCAGGATGTTTAAAAATTTAACACGAAAACAACAGGCTGGCAGCCTGCAGTACTGCAGACTTAAAAATTAAAATGCCACCATGTTTAATGGAGCTTCCAAAAGTAATGATATAAATGTAATTACTTCTGATGCAACACATATTCTATTAAGTAAAGAACATGGTAACTCTTAATTGGCTCGGGTAACCTAGGTAATCTAAAATGAGTTATATTTCTTAGAGCTCAATATTCAAATGAATTGGAGATTATATATAGTTAATACTTGCAGGATAAACAGACAATAATTTAAGTTGACTATGAACAAACCCAAATCCTTAGAATGCTTATGGCCATGCTCCTGTTTGGGGTCAGTTTAACTCAGGCTTGACATTGAGACCTCACTTCAAAAAGCTCTTGGCTGTTAGGTGCCTGGGCATAAGTGTTTATGCAGTTTTTCATCTCTTGTTTGGCCTGATTACATTCACATTTTGACTCTGTAGGTACATAAGTGCAGCAGGGAACTGTTTCTTTTCAGGTTTAACACAATTTAATGGACACAATAATAAAGCCCTTACTTTTCTACTGAATTTCAGACTGTTAATATTAGGAAGACACACATCTTTCAAAAGATGTGATGAATTTGATGTCTAACTTCAGTCAAGAACCAACTTGTTTGTAGAAAGGAGCAATATTACCAAATGACCAGTCAGCTGCCATGTTGGAAACAAAATGAAGAATAGTTTTTTGTAACTTGTTTGAGTTAAGAGCCCACAATTTCCCCAGACTTTTCTCCCCTATATGCATGATTAAAAAAATCCCAGGACCCAAAGTGCTGAAAAGCACAGAAAAGAAAGTAAACATGCAGCATTATTTCTGGAAAATATTTTTAAAACATAGAGAAGTCTGATGTGAGGCAAAGCAGGATCAGACATGCTAAGCAAATTTCAATTGACAAATGTAACTGGAATTGAATTCACTGAAGCTGTGTCTGTAACAGGAACGAACTTGGCCAGACAATTACACTCCGTTTTAATAGGAAATAATGAATATTGTTTAAGTCTGTGGCAGGTGTCACTGCACCCTGCAGCAGTAGCCAGAGGAGGTAGAGGTGTGATGGGGTACATAGCAAGTGGCCCTGCCTTCCTGCTGTATTGGCCTTATGATGCTGCTCTGCCCCAGGGCTCAAACCAGGCAAGCTGGGCTTGGTGTAAATCTGGGGCTTTCTGTGCTGGGGATCCCTGGGTTTGGGCTGAGAAATAGGCACAATGGGGTCATCTCTGAGGAGGAGAGTCAGTGTTACAGGCTGGGTTTTGCTCTGAGTGTTAGAAATGGGGGCATTAATGTTTGAGCTGTCTGTATAAATAGGAAGAAATACCTTATGGAAAGACTGGAGTGCATATAATTTGGTAGCTGTTGGACATCCTAACAGAGGTTGACTTTCTAATGGACTTGGGCATCAGTAAGAGGGACCTATATGTGTCTGCTATGGAACTGCTGAGCATGGAATATTTATTGTTAGCTGAGCTATAATCAGAGCTATCGAGAGTTTAAAAATAGTATGGCCTGCTGGGAGAAAAAGGTAAGAGCATGTATTAATATATCGTATTTATACCCACAGCATGCATTTCTTCTGGGGGGTGAGTTTTAATTATAGTACATTACACACATGGAACAGATTTTGGAGACACCTGCATGGCTCTGGGGATGAGGGACAGAATGCCATGGCTGGGAGGATGCTTGGGAAGGTGTGGGAAAGCCAGCAGTGGCTGTAGGCAAGAAAGGGGCAGTGGGTCCCTGCAAGACGTTTCTTGTGCTTTAATGGAGTGGGATTTAAATTTAGAAGTCGTATGTGACCCGATGTCAAGTCAGAAATGTGTGGTTGAAAGTGTATAATCAGCTCCAACTGGCTGCCTTGTAAATCTCAGGAGTGGAAACTGGCCTCGGGCTAGCAGCCGTCTCTGCCACATCTCTGCTTGAGTGAACTTTAATTTGATTCTTTATCAAGAAAAGCAGTGAGGGAAAGAGGGGAAGAAAGATGAACACAGCACGAGTTGCCCAAAAGAGGCTTTGAGTGGATAAAGGTGATTTTACTGGAGACTTTGCAAAGAGTTCTGTGTGCCCTCAAAGAAAAGCAGTCCTGTTACGAGGTGTGGCGAGAGAGGAGGAGCCAAGAGAAGCTTGGAGAAATGCTCCAGTTCTGACTTTGGGAGATGCTTCTGACTTTATTGGGTTGAATGTGTGCACAGGACTTCCAAAACCCAAGAGATGTCAAACTGGAATTCTACAATCTGTGGCCAGCTGCAAAGCTCTCTGTACTGGACTTTGTGCTTTGTTTGCTTAAGCTGCTGCCAAAACCAAATCGAGCATCTCCACAAGCATCCACAGTGGAACTAATGACCAGCACACTGTGGGAATGCAGAGCTGTCCAGGGAAGGAGCAGGGAATTTTGAGCAGCTCTTGGCTAGGGAGTTTTTTTGTGATATTACAATGTGAAGTCTTCATTATGAGAAGAGGTTATCAATGTTGTGAAACTTGGAAAACCTCATCAACTCTGCCTTGATTATTTGTGGGTGTGTTGTAATCTGCCGCACTTGAGTTCAGGGAATATTTTGAGCAGTTTTTCACAGGTCTCAAGACAATGTAAAATAAAGAAGATATTAGTGACAAATAGAAGTTTTAGCTCAGGCCAGTTTAGACTCCTGGGAACTATATATTTTGGAGCAATGTGCTATTGATTTCAGGAGGAGATGCTTCATTTTGTAGATGCTAAGCATATACTTACTTAAAAGAAAAAGTTCACAGTGTCAGTGAATCAACCAAGATCTGAAACTCAATTTGCTCTTAAATGAGTCAAGTTACTTTTTATAGTTGTGGTCTGGAAATTTAGCTTTTTATCATTTTCATGGGTTTAATATTGGAAACTTAGCAAGCTACAAGTTTTGCACATGTTCATATGTTGACAGCAAACATAAACATTTATATGAAGTAACACTGAAAATCTGTGTTCTTCACATATCTTACTCCATTCTATTTTCCGTGAAGGAATATCAAAATAATTTTTTTTAAGGAACCTCAATATAAAAATAGGGGTTAGTGAGTGTTCCCTATACATTGATCTACTAGAAAGAGTTCTGTTTTCCATTTTTCCCGGATACAAAGGTGACATAATCCCTAAAATAATCCATAAAAAGGTGACTATTTGCACACATGCAATGTGTGTGGCCTAGAACCCAAGCATGAAAATAAACAGAATTGAAGTAGCTCAGTCTGCTCAGCTTATTAAAGAGAGTGTAGCTTGTAAAACTCACTCAAAGAATTATGATCTCATCAGTGCTGTAATCTCTTCCCATGTGTTTTTCTCCTTACATAGCGTATAATTGTTTTTTTCTTCAAATCAAAGTGCTTGAGGAGGCAGAATATACTGAGACTTTCTGAACAGTAGAAATTGTCTGTCTGCCTACCCTGCCTGGTATTTTCAGTTGAGTCATGGCATGACCAGTGTTGGTAGGAGAAACCTCTGTACTCCAACCTGCCAGAGTTAAACACAAGCTCCGTCATGTCTTTGCTGTGCGTTTTCACACCCTTGAACAGCAAAAGAAAACTGGCACAGAATCAACTATAAACTGTGAAACCATCCCCAAGACAAGAACCCAGATACTTCTTTTACTCAGTCAATGGGAAATGAAGCTGCCACTTTGAGCAAGTTTATTTTAAAGCTGAAAGCTTTGAAGGTCAGCCCCAGTGGAGTGACATTTTAGCCAAGGGCAGGAGAGATCATTCTGTGAATGAAGCAGGGAGAGTTGTGACCTTAATGGAGTTGTAAAAGTTGAACAAGATTCAATGGAAGTGAGTTCCCATTCCAAGGAAGGGGTTTATATTAAATCAAGGACAAAAGCAGCAGTGAAGAAAGAAGTGTGAATGATGTGAATGCTTCAATGCTTTTTTTTTTTTTTTTTTTTCCCCTCTTTGGTCATAAAAAGCAGTTTTGCAATTGACTTACTTTTTTTTCAGAATTAGTTCCTGTTAGGTAACCATCATTGAATTAATCTTCAACTCTAGGTACTCCTAGGTACATCCTACAATCTTGTCTGATGTTGGCTGCTTCAAATGTGCTGAAATTTCTCTGGAGGAGGGCAGTGGGGCAGTTCACAATTAAAACAGTGTGACAAGAGCAGCAAAGCTCTGATGGCCAGAATCTCCAGACTGAAGGATGTCTTCTTTTAGAGATTTTTTAGGTTTATAACTTGGATATAGAACCTGCTCATGTTAAATGGTCTGAAAATGCAAACAGCACAGAGAAAGATATAATCTCATGGTGAAAATACATTCCATGTGCTTGAAGCATCTTGATTACTTGGGCACAGGTAGAATCTCCCTTAATCCTGCCTGCCTTACTGTAGTAAAATTTATTTAAGGTGTCTTGTAATTATTTTCTGTTAGGAAGAATGAAAAATATCTTAACCTTTACCAAATTTAAGTTTTGCTTCCAGCTAAAACATAAGCTTTCCAGACACGTGGCTTAGTGCTTCCAAACAGAGGTGGCTCTTTCCAAAAGTTTCAGGCTTTTAAAAAATTCTAAATTGTTTGTATTTCAATTCTTTAACACAACCTCTCCATAGAGGACCATGAGATATGTGAGAAACTTGGGTTATGATGAAAAATTTAACTCATCTCCCTAATGCAGATCAATGCACCATCTATTGCTATTCCTACTGATCTTCAGGAAGAAGCAGAATGACTTTGATAGCCTGACCAATCCTCTTAACTCAGCTTAAACTCTGTTCCATGTTCCCTATTCCACGTTTCTCTCACAAGCACTACTTGCTTTCAGGGCTTTGCCTGTTACCTCTGTGTAGCAGTGCATTGGTTTCTATCATCTCTGTGTGGAAATAGCACCTTCTAGCAAGATGAGCAAACCCCACATTATTTAATACGTGTGATTAAGAATGTGACAAGCTGCCTTCAAAGCAGCACCCACTACTTGAATGGCTTTCCATGGTACCCATAGCTATCTTTCTTTAATTGTAATTGATGTTTGGAAAGGACTGTATTGTTTTGTAGATCTAATTATCTTGAAAAAAAAGCAAAAGAATATTATTTTAACAGGAATTAAAAAATATTGAAGAGAAGAAAGCAATGCTTTGACTCTATTCAGAAGTAGGATACTGCAATTTCAGGTATTCAGAGCATCTTAAAAGCCTCAGACAGTTAATGAAACACCTGTGAAAGGGGAAAAACTCAGGCTTCAGTTGCAGAAATCTGAAGGGGTCAGATGTGAGAGCTGGAATAGTTCTTTGTGCCAGTATTCTGGGCCCTCCTGTGGAGGTGACTGAAGAAACTTGCTGTTGGCAGACTGGATTCTGAGCATGGCAATGTCCTCCTGTCTGTGTCCAGCAAAGTCTGCTTGAACACTAAAATAGGTGGTTGTATTTACTGTTGTTATCTCTTGATGTAGCTGGTTGTAAAACAGATTGTATGAAGTCGTGTACATCTTGGAAAGTACTTGCTTGTGCTTTCTTTATCATTTAAGGTAAAAGGTCCTGTGCCTGCTTGTAATCAGGCTGTTTGAGTGTGAAAAATGTACCTCCAGTAGTCTACTAATAGCCTGTTCTCTTCTTAATAGTCCTTTAATCTTGGCTTTTTGTAGGATTAATGATTAAACCTCTCTTCACGCTCCTGACTCCAGCTGATGTAAGGTATTGCCTTTGTGTTTCACCCAGCCACTGAGCACGTCCTCCCACTCATACACTGCTGCAAGTTGAAGGCAGCCTGTTTTGATGAATTTTGGACAGTGGGGATAGGCACATGCTGTCTTCATATTCCTTCCTTGCTGCCTGCTGAGACTCATTGCTTTCAGGGCTGTACAAAAGCCTGGTTTCACATGTTTTTGCTCTGGTTGCAGCTTTCCATTGTCTAACAGCAAAGCAAGGACAGCACAGGAGATTTTTTTTATGCTGAGAAGAATTTTGCAAGCAGATTGTAATCACAGAAGTTGAGGGCTTGGGCAGTGGAGGGTCCCTGGTGATTGGTGATTGTGCTACAGTGCTGAACCTGGCATGAAGTTCCTGGAAAAAACAGAAAAGTGTGATGTGTTGGAAAAAAACCTGTTGGTGCTTTGGTCTGTTATGGGACAGATCATTCATGAAACCATCTGGACTATAGAATGTTGAGTTTCAAAGATCAGATCCTGCCATAGTGCAGCATTCTCAGGCTTGACATATGTGAATCCCCATTCTTGTGAGAACGTCTCCCTGGGAATGGCATAAATGTCCTGCTGAAATTGAGAGAGGTCATGTTAGCCTGTATATGGGGGATTTGAAGATTCCTAGGAGGTGATTCCCCTCCATTGGAGATGTGTGCTGCCCATGTTAGTCTGCTGTTCAATGAGAAGGTTCTCATATTGTGTCTGCTTTAGGACACTTGCAGGAGTTCAGACATCCCAAAATGTGCTTTGAAAAGAGCCACAAACCCAACTGCCTGCTGCTTACGTAGGTAACCTTGCACAAGAAAGGCTCACAGGGGAAAGTCAAAGAGCTTAAAGGGAAGTTGTGTACCAGCTCAGCTTTAGAAGCATTAGACAGCTTTCTTCTTCTTTATCAAAGAGTGATAATCAACTTCCTTCTTAGCGACAGAAGTAGCTGTAAAATAGTTCTTTTCTCTCCCACCCTGCCTTTTTTCTTGTGAATTTCTTTAAAGTTTGTTTTCCTTGTATGTACACAGCTGCTTCGCTGTGTGACTTGATGGAGAGACTTTTTCCTAAAATAGCCATTAAAAAAGTCTGTAAAGCTTTTGCTGTCATACACAGAACTGCACTTGCTTCTTATTTTAAAATTTAGCTAAAATTTTGGGATTTTTGTTTTGAAATACTTCATAAATTAAGATATAGGATAAGGGAACGCAATCTCAAAAATATAATCCTGAGAGGTTATTAATTCTTGCAAAGAAACAAATTTTGTTTGAGTGTAAATTTTTTCAGTGCATTGGGAAATGATACCAAAGAGAGAAGTACAGGGTGCAGCAGCTCCTTGTCTAGATCAAGCTTAAGTCATTTGCTTGGGACTGAGAACCAGCCTATAGATTTCTCTAAATAGAATGTTTTCCTTAAAGATATTGAGGCATTGAAGACTGTAGTCAAAATAGATAGTGCTGAGATAATGTAGCTAGGACTTCCCTTTTGCTAACAGAAGCCAGACTGAAGGAACTGATAAAGAACTGATAAATCATGAGAACTGTCAAACTAGGGCTTCTGCATCCTGAATAATCAATAGGCCCTATGAACACAATACAATCATAAATCAAACAGTCCTGGGAAAAACAGGATTTAGCTGTCACGAACACTAAAAGTTAAAAAGTCAGAGCTGAGGAAGACAATCTTACTTCATCATTTTGGGACCCCACCCCATTAAAAAGACCACCGACCCATTTCAAAAAACAAACTACGCATGCTTGATGGCTTTTTGGGCTAATTACCATACAAAGCGGGGAATGGGAGGTATCAAAGCTATGAATATGCATTTGTAGTTTGTGTATTCAATACTCCTGTACATAAAAGACCCTGTGATGATCTGTAAATTGCACGTGTGTTTCTGGGAGCTATCCCGCACGCTGCCCAGCGTCGTAATAAACATACACTTTCTAACTTTAAACTGTTAGAGAGTCTTTGTCCGTCATAGTTGGATATTGGTATTAGATCAATGTCCATAGTTTTTTTAATAAATCAATATCACCTGTGTCAAGTTAACAAAATCAAATGCATTACTTGATTTCTAAGAGCAGCATATATGGAGAAATTTCTCAGATCAGTTCTGAGAGCTATTTGGGTGTCTTAACTCCCACTGAATTTTCAGTTCAATGGGAATTAGGCACCTGAAGAACTTCAGAAATCTGGCTTTTACTTTACTCTTTAAGCAGTGGAATGAGGAGTTGGTACTGTGGGTTGGGTCACTGCCTTTCAGTGTTGTTCCTAGCAGGTTCAGATTAGAGTGTGGGGATGAACCCTGCAGCTGCCTTTGGAGTTCAGTGTCTGTATGTGTTTGAAAAAGATTTAATTTTTGGTTTGTTTGTTTGTTTGTTTTAAATGTTGCTTTTGTATTTTCAAATAAGCCCCCATTTTGAAGAGGGGAGTAAAACCGTACAGTAAGATATGCTGGATGAGTCCCTGTGCTTGGCCTTCTGTACAAATGAGGGTGTCTAGTCTGTTTTGTGCTTTTCATGAGGACAGGACCCAAATTAAGACATATCTTGGTAGCTTGTTTTAGTTAAAGCCCAAATTGCTGTAAGGAATTTATTACTTTCTGATGGAACAGAGTTCTGCTGTTTAGGAACTGACTGCATCAAGCTAATTACAGTTGTGAGGATGAAAATGTATCATCTCAAGCCTGGGCTTCAGCACTCAGTACCTCATTGATTTTTAGTATATCAAATGCTTACACCAGAAGTGGAGGGTGACAGGCACAAAATAATCTGTATGAATTTTGAGCTTTACCATTCCCTTCTTATTAGTAGTAGGGAAACCAACTCAATTACTATTGCAAATAAGTAAGGAAAAAGTATGTTACCTGTTGGTACATTATGGGAATGAATGGCTTCTTGATATGGGTCAAATGTCTTCTCATGGTCCCAAATATGAACTCCTTTAACAGTCTGTAAGACTTCTGTATCTGTTTTGTTGCCATAAGTGCTATCTTTGATGGCCACAGTGTCAAAATGGGTTCATTGAAACACAAGTCTTGTGTGTAAATGGATTTAAAATAAGTGAGGCAGATGTAGTAAGTGGCCTTTGTTTTTCTGCCCTGTAAGGTTATGTGGAGGAGATAATGAGAGATAAGCACACAATATAGCCTTTAGTAAGGAAGAATACAGCAAAATTCAGCTCTTTATTTTCTACAGTCCTATTCTCTTGGCAACCAGAACTGGATGATTCCTTCTGTGCTCCTCCCTCCATAGAGACACGTGTTTATTTTGCCTATGTGACCTTTTTAGTTTATTTTTCTATTACATTGTTCCTTGCAAGGAGGGGTTGTTTTGCAGAAGTCGTATCTTGAAAAAACCCTACATTTAATTTCTTAAAATGAGTAAAATGTTTGGGTTGATCATCGCAGTTTTCAAAGCAGTCGGTAAGGTTTCACACGATCACTGGGAGAAACTTGTCACCCTATGTGTTTGGTTTTTGTTTGAAGAATAACCATAGGAGTTTCTTGTCTCTGATAGATGGGAAATATGGGAATTTAAAATCATGCTAGAAATGGTGGTTGTTTTAAAATATTCCTGTGTGTGTTTTTCAGGAGTGTAGATTGTATACAAATTCTCAACGTATCCTGGTAATTGTCAGTCTTCCATCCATACTCATGCCTGTTGCTCAGCAGTGCTTTCTCACACTGCTCCATATGCCTTTGGAATCCCCCCTGAATTTTGGCTATGCAGAGAGTCAATTTTGCTGTTACTTACACCCTTGTGTTGTCCTTTGTCTTACTGTAATAGCAGACATGAGGGACTGTTTGGGTCTCATGCTGCCAACAAGAAATAAAAATTCCTTACTTTCTTTGGTCTGAAATACAGAAGAATGAAACAGTGGCCTTAAAATTGGTGTTAGTACCTTCATGTTCTGTTGATAGAAGATGGTGAGGTAGGCAGGGCAGCACTCTTTTGCATCTACCCGTGTTGCAGGATGCAGTTGATAGCAGTTGGTGCCAGCATAGTGGAAGAAGGCTCCCCAAAATTTCATCAACCAGTCTACCTTTTCCATTATCATCTTCAGCTGGAAAAAAGGTGTCTGAGGGAGGGTTTCAGTCACATCATTCAGATTAATTCTCTTTGATGGTTTATCTTCCCTTTCTAGTAGTCCAATGTGGTGACCAAAGCATTAGTGCAGAATCATTGACAGTGGTTCTCTGCAGCCCTTCTTTGAGAGATGACAGGGGACAAGTTGGGTGTCCCAAGAAGAGCCAGTGTGGCCTAAGTCTGTATCAGTCAGTTGTGACTGCTGATGTTTTCTCAATCCAAATATGTTTCTTATTCACCAGCCAAACATTTTGTATTACTGTTTTTATTGTTGACAGTGTTTTATCTATGTCTTTATCTGATATGACTCCAGGTAGTTATGTTTGTTCTGGCATATTAACTCGTATGAATTTCTGTGCAGCAGTTTTTCATCTATTTTGACATGTGTATCTGAAATTTTATCAATTTTTGCCAAGACCAGACTGGTAAAATCTTCATCACAGTATTTATTCTGGAATTGTTTATGTGAACCCCTTCACATGAAATCTCTTTCTTGGTGGCTGAACAGCCCTGTCTTTTCTGAAAAGGAAGATTTCATTTATTTATATACTCATGGAACAATTTATTAAAATGCTGGCAATAGTCAATTACTTATTAATTTTTTAAATCACAATTTAGTGCAAATACCCTGAGTGATATCATAAACATGGCCAAGTGCTGGGCAAACTGAGAGAACCTCTGCTGCGGTCTGCAGGGGAAGTAGAAAAAGACCAGCCAGAGATCCAGAGTGGTGCAGCTGTTTTGCACATGATGACACAGGAAGACTATCTGAACTGGAAGTGACATGGAGGTTTCTGACTTTAAGCTCAAAGTATTGCTTTTGTTCATTGCTCAACCCTCCTGATCTCAGAGACCAACCTACACTCCCACAAGACATCATTCTGATTTTGGTTATGAAAGGGTCTGTTAAATTTTTTAAACTGTTCTGGTGTTCTCTACTATAAGCTTTTCTGCCTCAGTAAGCCCAAACTTTCCTGTCTTTGTTTCTGTTAAAACTGACTGAAAAATATATGTGGGTGAGGAGCTCGCTCAGCCCAGCTGGATTTGGTTTTAAGGGTCCATTTCATGACTTACTCTTTTTACTCCATTCAGAGTTTCTTTTATATTCTGTCCTTCTGAGACAACCAATATGTATAATTTTTCACATCCTCAATGGAAGGAATTAAGCAGTCTGAGGCTCTGTCTGCTGGATTTACTGCTAATCTACTGGAAAATGTATTCTCTGTTTCTTGCAGGTTTATAAAGATACCACTGGTATGGTTTCTGTTAGGTCCTGGGCATTAATGATTCGGATTCTGATGAAGCTGAACATTGACTCCACCCTTGTAATTTGCTTCCAACATTCATCGCATCTTACAGTACTCACTGTAGTGGGAATAATCAGGCACTGGGAATAATCAGGCTAATGATCCTGCTCTTGCCTTTGGGCTTTTCCAGCATGTTGGAAGGTTTTGTCCCACCACCAACACCAACATTGCTGCTCTGCCTGCAAGAAGGCACCTGTCTGCTTCCTTAGTTGTGTTGCTTTTGGAAGAGGAGTAACAATATGAGGGTTTCTTACCCTTGTACAGCCCCACTGTGCTCCTTGTTTATGGCTCCCTCACCTGCTTCCTTCATCCTTTGGAGCTGCTTAGGATTTGTTTCATGTCTATCTCCCTCTGTTGCTTTTCCTCTGAGAGCACACTGAAAGAATAATGGGAGTGTTGGAGAAGTAAAAAGCAATCTAGGAATGGAGATTGGGGGTAAATGAAAGGTTGTAGGTGAGAGAGGGGAGAGACGTTCTGTAGCAGAATGCAGCACGGACAGATTCCAAGTTTCTTTTTCTGCTTAACACATTTAAACCTGTGAAGTTTGCCACACCTCTAATCTCATTCAGTTGCTTCAGTCATATGGACAAACTTGTGAATTTGTGTATGAGAAGTCTTTCTCTTTTTTGTTCTAAGTTATTATTTAGAAAGTCCTAATGAGCCATGATTGGGCTTTAGGCTAATAGCTATCCAAGGGATTAAAAATCTGGAGGAACAATTATTTGAGTGCATTATTGCTTTATCTTCATTACTGCCAAAATCTGAAGGGTACTATTACTGTAAGCTGACTATAATAAGTTGCATCTGATTTTCTTTTAATTAGTGAATTGTTACCTCTTGAAATACTGGTTAATGCCAATTAAGAAACTGTTGTGTGATAGGATGTAGTTCTGGTGCAATTCCTCGCTATCTGAATAAAGGGAGGGGGGAAAAAAGAGTAAGTTAGCAAGTTTTTTCTTGATGTTTTTGACTTCCTTACACACTTCTTTATTAAATAAGTGTACAAAGGGATTCAAATGCCATAGCTGCTGTTGAAGGTTACTTTGGGATAGGTCTGTTCCTTACCCCTCAATAATTCTTCTTGCACAAAAGAGTGTGGAGTTTATGAGCCTGACTGCTGTGTTAAACAAAGTTGTAGGCGATATGGAACACTGGAGTTTCTGTGTCAGTCCTGATGACAGCCTTCAAAGCCTCAGAAAGTGATGAAGGGATAAATCCTCACAGGGACTGGCTTCTTAATGCTGAAAGAAAAATTCACATGTTGTCTCTGTGTGTACTTGACACATCTGGTGAGATTTTTTTTCAACGCTGGTTGTGGAGTTTATGGTTGATGACCTCTTGGGTAAGTAAACAAAAGGTGGAAAGCAGGGCTTCTGGAGCTACAGTAACTTCAACAAATTAAAATAAGATGCTTGTGATGCTAGCAGAATGATCTTTCTACTTTAGAAACAGCAGGCCTTCTAACACATTGCAGTGGCTTATGTAATAACCAGTGAAAATAGGTAAAACATACATAAATTTTAAAAATTGACATGCCATTGTCATAATTTTTACATATAATTTGAAAGGCAAATTATGTTCCTATAGTAATTTCCTCTATTCTCTGCAGCTTTCATTCTAGGCTGTCAGCAAATGGCTCATTAAGAGCTAATACTAAATTCACTAGTGTATAAAAGGAATGGGCCCCTGAGCCACTGATTAAAAAGCAAGGTAGAGAAGGCCAGAGCATTTAATTGGAAGCATGAGAGCTGTTAATTCTTTTGGTTTTTTTTCCAGTCAACAAATTGCTGTTAAAATGAAAGAGGGAGGAAGGCTGTGCTTTTTCAGAACATAAAAGGTTTGTGAAGAAATCCTTCAGGCCCTCCTGCCTTGCTCCTCATGAATGCAGAATAATTCACTGACAGGGGACAGTTATGACACACCAGAAGTGCTTCAAGTATTGCAGAGTGTAAATATGAAGGTCTGAAAATGAGGAAATGACAGATAATGTGCACTTGTGGCTGTGTGACTCCTAGCAATTCTTGGTAGTGACATTAATGTTTTGAGAAGCATTTAACAACATCTCCTGAATTGCTGTTTTGGACAACTGACATTCAGAGAAAGTGGCAAGATGTTTTTCATCTCTTGATTCAGCCCTCCCTTGATGGCATTGGATTTTGTTGTGGAAGGATGAAAGCACCTTTCCAAGTTAATGGCTATGCAGGAGGAAGGTGCAGTCACTCTGGTTCCTCCAGAAAAAATCTTTTGAGTATTATCTTTGATAAATACCCAGTGTGGCAAAAAGCTCCTGCAAGGCTAAGGTTTGTTCCCAATCTGGTTCAGTTGGGGCTTGCACCATTCTTGACTTTGCTGTCAAGAATTTTGTTTGCTGTCTTTTCTATGTGGTCACCATGGCTGGGACAAGGGATTTCTACTCTGAGCACTATTGTCTAGTGTCTGGTAGAATGGTGTCAGCCATAGCTTGGCCTCTAAGCATTAAGTCCATACAAATTTTAAGTACTAATGTGTAGCAGCATAAGGGATTGGACAAAAAGAGATGTGTGGAGAAACAAAGAGAACCTGTTCTCAAGGGTTTTAACAAGGGACCCTGAGGAAACAAAGGGAGCATGGAAAGGGCATCCCTAAAACAATGACTGCAAAAATAAACTGCACATATATGAAGTGTTTGGCAAAAAATGAGCCTTGGAGCATGGCAGGGAGATCCATTGAATAGTTCAACTCTGCAGACTCTTGATTAAAAAAAACAAAAACAAAAACAAAAACAAAAAAAACCCCAAAAAACCCCAAAGAAAAACAATGAGAGAACATATAAATATATAATGGCTATAAATCACAAGGTTATTAAATTATTCATATCCATACAAACCCCCTGCATTTATTCTAAGAAAAAACCAAAAAGGATTATTTCTCTTAGTTGTTTTTTACTAGAAGCAATAGAGAAACAGCACTAAGTGATCATTGTTCTTTCACAGCATTTGTAGTGTTCATTTATTTTGGGTGCTTTACTGAGTCAGTTCACTGGCAAATTTTTTTAAACAGTAGCATTGACCTTTCAGCAAATGGCACAGAATAATGGTGGGAAACAATTTTGCTTTTCAAATCATGTATTCCTGGTGGACAGACACATGCTCTGTAACCTTGAGGACAAGTCAGAAGTTCTCCCATCCTTCTGTGGATGCCTTGCAATATTATCATGGGTAGGGATTATTCAGTGAATAACTGGAAATAAAAATAAGAGGAAGCCTGTTAGCATTCATGCTGAAAACTTGAGATTAATTACATAAATGTTTCAGTATGAATTATTTGCTTAAATCCTTGTAATGGGACAAAATTTCCTGCTGATGTAGTTTGATTGACCTCAGAGAAGGTGAGTCACTGCAATTGAGAACTTGGCCTGCAATTTCTTTATAATACAGTATTGGCTGTAATTTACCACCCATTTTTTTATCCCATTAATCCCAAATTAAATGCCTGGCAATAGCCATCATATGGCAGTGGATGACTTGCCAAGTTTGAGAGTGTGTACACTGCCAGCTGTTGTGGTGCCAAGCTGACCCTCTCAGAGCAGGCAGCCTTCAGTAGTGGTGCCATCTCTGCAGACAGGATTCTGCTGGGAAACCTCAAGAATTAATCCCACCCCACCTGTAGCAAGTCAGGTCCCCAAAATGTTTAATTGTTACTGGTATCCCTCAGCTGATGATTCCTTGTCTTCCAGGCTTTGATGGAGCTCCTTGTCTCCTCGTGCTGGGGCAGTTGAGTAATATTTACCATGTTGAAATGCCTCTCTGCACCTGCTAATAGCTATCCAAGGGATTAAAAATCTGGGGGAACAATTATTTGAGTGCATTATTGCTTTATCTTCATTACTGCCAAAATCTGAAGGGGAATTAAAAATCAGGGGGAAGCAGGGCTGGGTACACACCCTGAGCAGCAGAGCACCCATTCTGTGTGTCTTTGCTTTTGCATAAACAAGATCTTCAATGCTATTTAATGTGGCAGTGTGTTTATGAATTATGTAGCTCTATATTTCACAAACTCTGGTTATAGTATGTGAATTTTAGTCAGCCCTTTCTAGCTGCTGCTACAGGTTTTGTTGCTGCAGCAAATACCTCTACCTCCTTCTTGTACAAGTAGGATCAAGTCTTCATCTAAATCTGGGACACGTTTTACTCTCTTTGTTTCACTCATCACAATACTTGATGACCTCTGCTAAGAGAATATCATGCTGAGCTAAAATATTTTTGATTTTGAAGTGACATTTTGTTAAGAGTTCTTTCTCTGGCTTCCTGGGGAAACAGCCTTTCTCATTACTATCACTTCAGTATCTTTATATGCCTGCTTACAGCTTCATCTATTGACTTTTGAGTAATCAACAACATGAGCTGTATCATTGGAGTATTGTTAACAGGCACTAAGGGGGCTGATTCAGAAATTTTTGAGGTTGGGTGGACTCTTTTAGTTGGTCTTTGTGAGCCCAGTGTAAGATTGATAGAGGTGGAAGCATGCTAAGTAACTCCCTGTCCACACTGCTATCAGTCTGAATGCTGAATCTCTTTGATTATGGTTGAATCCTGTCAAGCTTTCTAGGAGAAATTACTGTAATGGCCCTTGCAGCTTGGGAGAAATAATTCAGAATTTGTAACTAAGTCATTACTCTGGGAAACCTGCTGCTTTGAACCTTTCTGTGCAGCCCTTCTCTGATGCCATGAAACTGTCTCCAGTTGATACTTAGCTTGGGTTGCAAAATCTTATTCATTGCTCAGTGAAAACAGCCTAGAGACTAAATATTGGCTTTTTCTTCATTTTGTGTGTTAGTTTATCTGTTTTGTTGTTGTTGTAGTACATAAACTGTGTTGAAAACACTCTCAGAACAGGGACTGACTGCACTCTTGAACCTCACAGGGTTTAGCTCTGAGAATACCAAAGGAGCTTAATTTTTGAAGATGAGTGAACAGCAATGCAATCACTCACTAGGTATGCACACTTACTCCTGCAGGATTGAAGTCTTCAGTCAGAATATTAAGCACTTAATTGAAATACACAAAGTGTTGGAAGCATTTTCATGGTGCTCAGCTCGTTCTTCAAGGCCTGCTTATTCCTGCCAACAATTGAGTAAACATGAGGAATCTTATTTTATTCCAGGTTGAATTGAGGAGTTGTCACATTAGTACACAAGCACAGCCCAATGTGTCCTGTGTGTTTTGTTCCAATGTGTCCTGTGTGTTTTGTTCCCCTCTTCTGTCTTGATACAACTGAGATAAAACATACAGTACATATCTCTGTTGACTTCTATCACTGATACTGTCTCAGAGAATGCAGGCAATGTTGTTTAATTAGGATAAGGAAGGACTTTTAGACTGCCCCTGTAATCATTACTAAAATTTTCAAAGCCATTTCCTCTAAAGTGCTTTGAAGCCTGGTTCTCAACACTCAAGTTAAATATGATGGAATTAATTTTGTAGATGGTCTCATCATAGAATGCATGATAGCATCAGCTCTATGAAGAGTATTCTAGTTAGTGTGTTAATTTTAATTATATGGAAAAGAGATCTGTTTTACCCTGATAAGTAAGTGCTTGTCATTGCTATAGGTTTTTTTGGATGTTCTCCAGAGCAGGTAGAAGGTTAGCTAATTTTAACATGTGAATAGAGAAAGGAATATTATTCATACCCTCCCCCCAAACAAAACTATTTAACACTGCTTGGAAGAGAAAATTATAGGCTGCAAACAAATGATACTGTTCACACCTAGACTTTACATGGGTCTTTGAATACACAATGATAACCACTTTCTCTAGTATTCCCATAGCAACAGGAAAATAGTAACACAGATGTAAAGTGATATATTGGTGACATTCCTCTTATCTTGTCCTGTGGGTAGACTTTCCCTTCCTCTCTGCTGCAGTTCAGTATCTTCTCCCCTGTGCAAAGGCTCTCCAGCTCAGAGCTGCTGCAGGGTACTCAGGTGTCTCTGTGTGCTGCTGCTTTCTGAAGCAGCTTCAGTGATGTGTGTCCAAATCCTCCCTGGCTAGACATGTCCTTTTGTCCAGGCAGGAGAGGAGCTCAGTCAGTGCAGCGTGTGAGTAGCCTCAGGCTGAGGATGAGTCTTCTCCTGTCACCATGGGCAAGAGGGTCTTTCCTTTCCTGCTGACAGCTGGGCTGAACTCCTCAGTAAATGGAGAATAGAACCCTGGAGGCTCAAAATTTCAGGCTTTCTGTGCTGAGGAGCATTGACCCTCAAGCAGACACTGCATTTGACTTGAAGCCATAGAACAAGATTCCGAAATTAAGTGATAGCACTAAGATTGTAGGTGTGTAGTTTGAATAGTATTGTGTTCTCACAAGGTGAAAACCACAGATTTAAGATTTTAATATATAGTAATATATATAAGAAAAGATAAAAGATTTAGGGTGTTGTCTAAATCCTTCTTCACCTTCATCTTCTTAGTTTCAGGCAGCTTTTTCTGATCGGGTGAAAAAGGTTCACATTGCGGGCCTTGTGTGGTCAGTTGTTGGGTCAAAAGTATAAATAATATAGATGTCATCTTGTTATTGAGTGATCTTGAATAATCTTAGAAAGAGTTAGAGATGCTCCATTTTACCACCATTTTCTAACTTGCTTGTTAGAGCTCCTGACTCGTGAGGCTGTAATATAGATAAGAGTTAATAAACACTGAGTCAGAACACAAAATTGTGACTCCTGTGCATTAATCCCAGCTCTAACACAAAGAAAACAAGATAAAAACTTCACGGAAGACAAGGAAAGTTTACTCCCAATACATTGTTTAAAACTGGCTTGCACCTAGAGGTGTATTGTACTCAATAAATGAATGAATGATTGAATATGTTATGGATGTCTCCCAGTGTGAGATATCTGATGATCTCCCAGAGAACTTTGTTAACTTTGTAACAGGGATGCATTGCCAAACAGGTGCTGCTTGTGTGCACCTCTTTGTTTTCTTGTTTGTGTTTGCAGTTGATTCATATTTGATACTATTTAAGTCTATGTTCTTGGCAATGTGGGCTTGTTTTTTCCCCACTAAAGACACATTGAAAGCACTGATATTTACCATGTTTATGGAAATGTGCTAGCTGAAATGGGAAGCTTCATTTCTGAAATTGCAGTATTTATAAGTTTATTTTCCTCCACTGTAGACCACCAAGACCTTTAGAAGTTAAATATGTGATATAGATATTTTGACATGGAATTATGGACACTAGTAATGTTAATTTCAGTTTCTGAAGTATTGTAATTTATGACTGTGGGAAAAGTGAAATGTTTTGGCCACCTGATAAACTGAAAATTAAATATTCTTGACACTGTCACAATTAGAGACCAGGAAATTTCTGTTCTAGAAAGCTAAGAAAAGTACTTTGTTTGGCCAGATCAGAACACTAATTAATAAAATTTTAAAATGCCATTGGAACCTGTCCTTGCATAATATGTCTGGGACTTCTACTTGACCTGAACTCTTGACATTGATAATATCATGTACTCTTTAAGTTCCACAGGTGGATAACACATTCTGTCAATTTTGCAGTCTTCTGATAGTCTTGAATGTACCCTTGATCTTACTTTATGAAAGAGACTGAATGGTAGACCTTGATTTATCTTTACTGTGCCTTTCATCATATTGTCTTCTTTATTTTCATGTCATCCTTACCTTTGCTTTTGCTTCTCTGATCTAAAACTCCCAACATCTTCAGTCTCTCCTGATACAGAAGATTCAGCACGACTTTAATCAATTTTGTTGCCTATCTTTGGAACTTTTATAATCCTGCTACATCCTTTTGGAAGTGGTGTGGCCTGAATTAAATAGAACACCTCATTCTTTTTTATGTGCTCTCCTCCTCTTTGAAGTACGTTTTGAACATGAGTATTTCTTTTCCTTCTTTCTTCTTCCTTTGGTTGCAAGAAAAAGATGCATTTAGCAGGGCAGAGACAGTATCTTTTTTGAATAGGAGATTTATTTTTTCCTTGCAGAGACTTTGGGCATGTCA
Source organism: Zosterops lateralis (assembly GCF_965231275.1). Taxonomy (NCBI): domain Eukaryota; kingdom Metazoa; phylum Chordata; class Aves; order Passeriformes; family Zosteropidae; genus Zosterops; species Zosterops lateralis. Next base: position 77,729,987 of record NC_139800.1, read on the forward strand.
CTTGAAATCAAGTGGAAGACAGTGCCAGTAGCTTGCAAGTATTGTACCCAATGTGAAAGTACAAGTTCCTTTTGAATAATGTATTATTTATCATGCATTAAACTATTAATAGAGTGAAGAGTCTAAGATGGCCTAAGACGAAAGTTGGGAATTTGGTTGAAAGGAGAAATGCTGTTGTTAAGAGAAACTTTTCTGTGCATTTTATTTGACCCACATTTTTAAGGAGTCTGTTGTTGTTTTGGGAATGGATTTCAGTTTATTTGGGGAATGAAGGAGGACTGTTCATAATTTCTATATTTATCTTCAGAGCCTAAATTTTCTTACTACCCACAGCAAGTACATACAAGATGCCTGGTAAAAATACTTTCCTAGTTCTTAATGAATGAAAGAATTCATCAGAGTAAAAAATTCTCTTATTCCTTTGTGTTTTGTGGTAGGAACTGGCTATGATTGGCCACTGATACTTTTCCAAAGCAAGAACCGCCACTAGTTATGTTAAAAGACTGAGACCCCTGCAGAATGCAAAACTTTGTAGCACCAGAGAGTCAATGACTTGCAAGATCAGTCTTGCAAAATGTGCCAAATTTTGCTGTTTCAAGTTACTTGCTTGCACTTCATGTTGAAGCATATTCTGTGGAGAGCCTCAGTTTATCTTTTTTGGATGCTGCATGGCTTTTTGTGGAGATTTATCTAATAACTGAAGTTAAAAGAGAAAAGTGAAGGAAAGTACATACTTAGAATAAAAAGGTTGAAGTGAAGTTTTCCTAACCATCAACACTGATTTTACCAGCCTGGAATGACTCCTTGTTCAGCAGGGAGGCTTTGTTGAAATGAGACCAAGGAGGAGATCAGGATCCAGCCAGACTTATGGGGCTGATCTCTGAGGAGTATCATAAAAGCCTGTGCTTACCCTGTGATTTATCTAGTCAAGTTTGAGAATGCTACAAAGATGCTTTAATTTTCCTGTGTCATGATAGTGAGAAGGACAAATGATACAGTGCAGAAAATACCTATCCTTCCCATCTCATCCATTTTAACCATGCGAACTTGTTTCTAAGTGGAAAAAAGAGATTTTTTTTTTCCACAAAGAGCTTTCAAGTGTAAAGAAATCACTGTTCATCCTTTGGTTTGCTTGTTCTAAATTTCCAGTAAGTGGATCCAGGAGCATGACTGATGCATTGTGTCCAACAGAACCACTGGACATGTTAACTGAAGAACTAGTCTGCACCACTGACTAACCTAATTCTGGGAGCTTTAACTGGTCTGAAAGGACAGGAATGGAACTGTGAAAACTGTCTTGACATTTGGTCATTTCTTTTTGATGCTAATGGGGTTAACATCCTCCCCTGCCATCATGAATTAAAAATTTTTATCGGTTGGTTTCTAGCCCATGGGGCTATTAAATGGAATCATCAAATGCAGATGAAGCCTCTGGTGAAGTCTCTTGAAGTTTTTCTCTTAGTAAAATAATGACATAAATGTATAAATTGACATATAGATAATTGGAAGGTAGCAAGACCAGAAACAGGAAATAGTATGAGTGATAAAAATAGTAGTTGTGGTAGGGAAACAATCTGTTCTCTCCAGCAATATCACTTGGTATGGAACTGTCCTTCAAATTCTTGAATATTTAGGTACCTACTGTTAGGTATTACGTTGCATTTAGGTTGCAAAAAGACCTGGAAAATTATCAAGTCCAGCCATTATCCCAGCACTGCCAAGGCCACCATTAAACCATATCCCCAGGTGCCACATCAACATGTCTTTAAAAATCTCCAGAGATGGTGATTTCATCACTCCCCTGAGCAGCCTGTTCCAGTGTTTGACAACATTTTCAGTGAAGAAATTTCTCCTAATATCCAATCTAAACCTTCCCTGTGCATATACACACATCTACAGACAGATTTTTGAGGTGTACAATGTTAAATGAAGATCAGCAATTCCATGTCCCCATCCTGGTTTGGCAGACCCTGTTTTATGTTTCTTCAAAGGTGTCTTACATGCAATGAGAAAAGAAGGTGAAATAATATTCCAGCTTAAGTAATTCAGTCTGTCGCGCAGAGGAATGGCTTGTGGTTTTTTTTTTTGTTTGTTTGTTTGTTTGTTTGTTTGTTTGGGTTTTTATTGAGGAAGGTGTGTATGTGAGAGGCAATTTAATAACATGTCATGTGGAAACTAATCCCATTACCACCCTTTCCCACAGAAAACAGGTTCAGGCATGTGGTGCTCTCATCACTGCAGGACTTCTTCCAGCACAAAGGCATCTTCCAGTGCCTGTGGCCTGTGGGTAATCTCTCTCCTGTACTTCTGCCTCCAGGGCACTTTCCAACGTTTTGTACTTAGCATTGCAATTTGGCGAATGCTAATTACCACAATGAGGATGGCCCTTGTATGCTGATCAGGACGTGTCTTTATCCCTAACCCAAGTAAGATTGCTTATCACTGTCAGAGCCTTTAAGCTGGTGAATTTGATTGATCATTCCAACATGTCACTTGGTACCGTGCAGCATTTTAGTACGCCAAAGTTGATGTAGATGACTGTAGGAACATGATGAGTAAGACTGTATGAATCTTTCATAATGAAGCATGAAATAGGATAGAATTCTCCTGGACTCCAATCTTGCAGACACTGATTTAATGGAGCAATATCCCCTAGTAAAAGAAAATTGAAGCCAGTAATAAGCACTGAAGCTGACTCGAAATTTGTTGTCAAAACTGGTTTTGAATTACTAAGGAAAAAAAAGAAGAAGAAGAAAGTGGTGTGGAATATATATATGTGTGTGTGTGTGTGTGTATATATGTGCATGTGTGTGTTTGTATTCAAATATAGTTGCCTTTCCAAAACAGGAATTTTTTCCTGTGTTTTATGATTTAAAGAATATTTTTATGTTTTGCAGAAGTTATGACAGGAGGGGAAAAGAATAGCAATTTCAGAAGAATGATATGGAAGTTCTTTGGGTAAAAACAACTGGTGAAAAAGAAGCCAATGTGTCCTTAATTGTATGAGTTTTTTTGAAGTTTGTAGACTTAGTCCAAAAACTTCAAACATAAAAGGACATATTTCAATTTAGCTGGAAGTAGCTTGTGGAAAATATAGTTATGTGAAACATCTCAATTAATCTCAAATTGGCTTTTTTTTTCTAACTAGAGAAGTCTGAGTGTCAAGTGAGTCAGCTTATGAACTGTGTGCCAGACTGTATTAATAAGTCAGAAAATGAAAATAATAATTGCAAATGATTCACAGTGTCTGTGGGTATCATATGTGCTTTCAGTTGCCAGAGCCATCCTTCTTGTTTAGGAAAACATGGAAATAAATGGTGAGATTAAGAGAAACATCACAACTGAAGGTACTTGTGTTTATGATAGATCTGGAGCATGACCTCTGCATCTTCTCAGACACTGATGGGGGAGTCAGGGGCGTTGTGGGGTTTATCTGAACCTTTTTCTGGTCACCCACACAGCTCTGCCTGGCTCCCAGGTGTCCTTGTGGAGTCTCACCAACTTCAGGGGAGGCTTCTCTAAGTCCCGTGGAGGGGCTGGGGTGTCACAGCATGGAGACTGACCAGGGTGTGTTTTAATTTCACCTTCCTTTCCCTGTCCTTTCTGTCCTTCGTTATTTATACAATAGATAAGCAAATTTGAGGCATGAAAACATTTTATTTTTCCTGCTTGTATATCAGTCTTGTTAATAAATAGTGCTTCTCTTGTCAGGGGTTTTATTAACATCTATAAACTGCTCAGGCTGTATTTAAAAAAAGGACAAAAATATTGTTATGTTGTTTTTGCTGACCTTCTTCCTCAAAGTGATGTGACTGATGACATAATAGGTAATAGAGAGAGACTGCACATTAATATTTAATAGGGATAGATAGGTTTATCACTGAAACATGTAAAATGCCCTCACAGCTGCCAGCTGTAATTACTGCCTCTGTCTAGAAGGTACATATGCATTTGTGTGTTCATGGAATTAGGTTTAGAAAGCCTAGATGTTCAAAGTTAACCACTTAAATAGCCTGTGTTTGTCAGAACTAGATATTATGATTGGAGAATTTTGAAGAAAACAGAGCATGTTTCAGAGCATTAGGAATTTATGTTTTACCCTTATTAATCCATCCTCTTTCAGATAGATGGAACTTCCTGCAGCTTTAAGGATTGATGCTGATATTGAAGAAACAGCAGAGCTGTCTCCAGGTTACTGAATATTGTCCATAGTCAGGAGAGCCCACATTCAGCATGGTCTTTGTCTTTGTGGATTAATCTTTAGCTGGGTTTTTCATGCCCCTCAGCATTGAATCTTCTTCATGCCTTGTTTTCAGGTTCTGGACTTCAAATTCCAGCTATGCAGGGGGTTTGACACAACTTTGAGGTACTGCTGCTATATTCCTTGGCAGGTGCAGAATATTTGCATCCCCAAAGCAGAAAGGAGCTTATGAAAGGCTGAAACAGAAAACGTCTAAACCAGATATTATTGCAATTCACAATGGAAATAGATGGGATATTTCTATTGGCAGATTAAACTGATTTCTTTTAATATTTATTTGATGTTCAAGTGACAGATTTTATCAGCCTAGAGGTTCTCTCTGAGTGTTTCCATTTGAACAGGTATATAGTAGAACCAAAGCTTTCCAAGCTTTCTGTCACTTCTGCTTTCTGTCAATGTATACACAATCCAAAATTGTATCCTTTTATTAAATGAGCGAGAACAGTGTGCTGGAAGCATGGTTATTCTCACCCAGTGGGCAGAGATCTTATGAAAAAGTATGTCTCTTCACATAACAGTGTTGTTTGTTTGTTTTTCCTTCCCTTGAAATCCCACCACATTGTTATGAAGTTAATTTAGTTGTTGTTGCTTATGATGCACACTTCACAGGAATGTGTGGTGAGGCTCAAGAAACAGCTTCTATGCTTTTTAAAGATCAGTTCAGTCTTAAAATAGAAGTTGTGTTTTTGGAGAAGGAATAGGAATTGCATTTCAGGGGCTGAAGAGTTTCCTAATTTTTTATCAGTGGTCAGAAGGACTCCTCAAATCAAGTCAGAGACTTTTCAGTGCCATCAGGATGCCTACTGCGTGGCTGCTGTATATATCAGGATGAGGGGGACTGTTCCTACTTCCCTTCTGTTTTCTCCTTAAGGTTAGGAGAGTTTTAATATACACAGTCTGACAGCATTTACTATAACAAGCACATCCCCTGGACTGTGCAAGTAAGGCAGGCTGTGCTTGTCAGCCTTGAGCAGCACTCAGACGTGCAGCTCTCGAGGTGCTCTCACTCAGACAAGTATTGCTGTGCATTCCCAGGGGAGCATTTTTTCTAAAGGCCTTTAAAAGTGGGAATGAATTAGGCATCTGTTCCCTGGTTCCCACAGGTTTGTGGTCCCTGAGTTTCACATTTAAATGGGTCCCAAAAGAAAGGTTAGTGAAGTTTTACCTTTATAAAATTCCCCGGTCACCTATCTTAGCCCTTGTCATTTGGAATGCAGCCCAGATGTTCTACAATGCTCATACACCTTGAATTTCTCCTAGTTTTAAGGAAGTTGTCCTAGTTTTCCTAGGAAATCTTCATGGTCTTTGCCAAGTGCTGGAATATAATTTAGTCATACAAAAGAGCAGACCTGGTGAATGCTTCTGGATGAAAGACTGGTCTGGAAGGATATGGACTTTGAGGGGTCAGTTCAAGAGTCAATTTTGCTGATATTTTTAATGTATACAAATACAGTATTTGTATATATTGCCAATATCTCTCTTGAGATGCAGAAAATTCCCAAATGTAGAGGAAAGTCTGTATCTTCAGATGGGCCACATGCCATCCCAGCTGCTTGGTGTATTCCGAAACACCTGGAAGTGCAGTATCTCTGCAGGTCCTGAAGAAGTATTAGAGGAGGGGATTCCCATGCTTCCCACGCCCATCGGATTTCCAGGCTCCATGGCAGATCCAGAGCCAACGTGCTGGCAGCAAGGGTGGACTGTGGCAGCTGTAGTGTGAGTGTAATTGCTGCCTGTGTGGATTAATCTAATAATCGTGCAATTATGTAATCATGACACTTGCGTGACTGCATTGTCTGCGTGGTGTATGGAAATGATATGATGATTATAAAGTCATTATCCAATATAGCAGCGTGCCTGTGAAATCCAGTGCCTTCCCTGCACAGCTGATAGGTATCTGCACTCTGTACAAGGGATGGTCTCCCGGGAAGGTTGGTGACTTTTTTTTTTACTTTTATCTGTTACCCTTTGCTGTGAAAAATTTAACCAATTTCCTCAATTCAGGCTTAAATGGCTTTCTCTAACTGCTGGCCATCTCTTGTAGTGCAAAGAGATTTTCTACAGGATTTCTATTTTAACATGGTTTTGCAATTGCTGTTGTATCTGTAGTGTTTTCCTCTCATCTTTCTGTTGTGATGAAGGATTTCCAAATTGACAGCTGTCGCATATGTGCTTAGGTAGCAATTGGGAAGATCCATTTATGGACTGTATCTGAATTCTTTGACTTGGTCATGGCATCTGAAGAAAGGAGGAGCAGATAAAATGTTTTCTGTGATGTTTTAAAATGAACTGTAGAATTTAATCTAATTTCTGTAACTTATCAAAATTATTATATAGCAACATTTCTTGCTGTAAGAAGTCAAAGAGAATCACTGTAATGCACAATTGACCGGACATGGTCATGCCAAATTTTGTAGGCACAGAATTTCATTTATTTCAGTAGGGCATCATTTACACATAAAATGATCGGTCATTATATATAAAAAGTTTTCAAGATGTATTTTATATGACAAATGGTAATTGCTTAATATTTTCCCATTTCCTGAATTAAGATTTTCTGATGATTTTACTGTAAACAAGCTGCTGCTGTTTGGAGCCCAGTGACTGTTTGGAGACTTCCAGAAGCAAGACCAGATTGAAAAAAATATGGTATGGACTGAAAAGTATTAAGTCTTTAAAAATGACAATCCTGTATTTAGAAGAGAGTCTCCAGTGTGGAGACTACAATGTGTATTACACTTAAGTGGGGAAAGAAGCTGGATGGGCATAGATGTATAGAGGGTAGATTTTTTTTTTTTGCCCTGGTGATATTTTGGAGCTTAGCACCTTTGGAGTTCTGTGCCTTCAGGTGGTGGCATTGCTAGAGGATGTCTTGTGTCTGAAGTCCTTGCCTGGTAATTGTATCCTGCCCAGGCTGTGTGCAGCAAGTGCCCAGGACAGCAGGATGGAGGATGTGTGGATGTAGCATCAGGGAGTGTGTGCTATCTGGCCTGATGTGTCTGAACAAAGAGTTACTGTACAGGAGTGAGACCTGTCTATAGGTCTACAGCAGACAGCTCTGTGACAGCCTGGGTGCTAGGCTCAGGAGCAGGCAGAAAAGCACACAGAATGTTACTGGTTATTAGGAGAGAAATAGGGAACAAAATTGAGAAGCACTGTTGTGCCACCATGTGTGTGTTGCTCCAGCACCTTGAATATCTCATGTGGTTTTGGTGCCTTTTTAGCAGAAATAGTAGGATTGAGTAGGAAAATCTTATGGGAGGGTTACAAGCAAGTTTGGGGCAGGGATCCAAGAGGTGCAAACACAGGTCCTAGGCAAGCAGGGAGGGAATTAGGAAAGCCAAAACTTGCTTGTAATTGAACTAGGTAGATTTCTTCCTGCCATTTTGTCTGTACAGCTGTCAGGTTCCCCTCCCGTATTCCTGTCCGCTGCTCTGCAAGGACGCTGCTGCTGGTATCATGGGAGTGACACATATAGGATATCATAGGTGTCACTATCATAGGATATATATGCATATGATATATATATATGGATATACAGGATATGCTCTTTCTTCTTCTGTTCTTTCCCTCCCTACACTGGTTTCTCCCCAGCTCAAGCCTCCTCTTTATTTCAGTGCTGTGCACTTCTTCATGAAGCTGCCATCCCAGTTGGGGTGCCTCACTGTGGAGCAGCTCCATGGGGTGCTGGGGCTCTGTGCAAACCCACCCAGGCAGCACAGAAAAGCCATGCAGGGGCCACACACCACATGTGTGCAGTCAGCCTGGCAGTGTCAAGAGCAGGTCTTTCTTTCCAGACAGCACGGATGGGCTCAGAAACCTTCCCCAGCTGCCCTCAGTCAGAGTCCCGCCACGCTCTGGGGGACAAATCAGACACAAGTGGGCAATTTGGTATTTTGCAATGGTGCATTTTTGTGGATGGTCAAATGTACTTTGGAGAGGAAAATGCTTGTGGAGAGCCACATTTTATCCAAGTTTTATAATTGAGTTATTACGGAAGTGTGTAAAAAATGGGGGTTTAGAATAGAAGTGCTGACAGTAGAGCAGCATGAACACAGCTGTTATAATATAGTAAATTTGTAAGAAATTGTATAGCTAACAAAGTAGGTCAACAGCTTCAGAGGAAAAACTGTTTCAGATGGCAGGCTACTCTATCTTAGAAATCTTGATGTTTTTTCAACATGAGAGCAGAGATGTTTTCCCTTCTGTGCTAATTCCTATCATTTTCGCTTTTAAAAATTTTCATGCTGGAAAGTGGGGCTGACCTCCAACTGTGAGTAAATACAAATCTAGCATGCAGAGGTACAGCACAGTGGATCACAGACCAGGAGATGCAAGGATGACTGTTCCATGCCAGATCACAGGTCACACTTGCCTGGTATCCCACTGTGATGGTGGCCAGTAATGGCTGGATGTTAACAAGACTGAGAGGGCAGCTGGCACTTGCAGCATTTTACCTGACAGCAATCTCCTAGACAGAAGCAACACTCTTTCCTTACAGACTTCCTAAATCAGAAGGGTTGCCTTTGTACCTAATAGTCCTTATGGTATCCAGAAATTTGTCCAGTTATCTTTGTGAACTTTTTCAGACTTTCAATACACTCCACTTTCAATACACTTCCACTGTTGTGGAAAGCATACTAGAACTTGGGAAGGGAAATGGGACTTGACTTACCTAATTCATTGCCTGCCTGGGCAATGCCTCTATGCTTGTTCTGGACAGTCAGTCCCTGCCCTGCACTTGCTGTTTTTTTGCTTTCCAGCCCAGTTTGAAGCTCTTTGTTCAGCCATGCTGGCTTCTGCACTTTGAGGTGGGCCCTTCTTGTCCTCCACTGAAGGAATCCCTGAAGATCATCCAGCTCATGTGCTCCTATTTGCCCTTCAGAGAAGCTTCTGATAAGATCAGTTCTCCAAGAAGCAATTAATGTATTTAGCACTGCATGTCATTTAAGCCTCTAAAGTGCTAGTAGTCTGGGTTTTACTCAGGTAGTCTCCTTTATTGTTGCTCTTTAAATATGCCTTTTCCTGTCTTGTATCACATTCTATCTCTTGAAAAGACTGGTCCACCTCCCTTCAGCTAGGGAGTCCCCAAGTCCCCAATAACCTCTGAAGAAAATGTCTCCCAGCAGCAGTGATCAGAAGAGCAGGATGTTTTCTGATAAACCACAGGATGGATAAGAAAACTCGCCGCTGATTTCCAACTCAGAGCAAATTATTCTTCCCTTGTTTCTCCCTCATTCCTGGAAGGGTTTACATTGCTGTAAGCTAACTACCCAACATTAGATTTTCATTAGCTCATAAAGGGGCTGACAACTGGAATACCTTGTTCAAACCCACTTATTGCATCTCTGGTCCCTTGGGGTCCAGTTCAAGTCTCCACTTTCCACTTTGCTCTCCTGCCCTGCTGGCCCATCTGGTTTACAGCCCCACGTAGTTGGGCTCATTGGGTTTGGTGAGTGGTAGTGTCAAACAGTTCTAGGGGACAAGGTTAATCCAAATACTAAGTACAGCCATTAGACTTTCTGTAAACACTTTTTAGTCTTAACAAATATTGTTGCACAAAGGTGGCACTTCTCAGTCTCTCCATCCATCTGTTTAAATTCCAATGCCTTGATCTCATCTTCCTTGTCCCGTTTTGCTTTCTTTAGTCTGCTTCTGGCAAAAAGGTTTTGAGATGCTTTTCTTGCACTCTTTCAACCTTCCTATATATTTCCATTGCCAGCAAATTTGTTGCCTTGAGATGGGCAGCTGCTGCTGGGAAGTTCAGCAGTGATTCCTACTTGGCTCAGAACAGTGTATTTACAGGTACAGTTGTTCTTGGGAACCTCCAATTCTGAACACACATTGAATACCAGTAGTACCTTGACTGACAAGTTTGTTGCTTAATGGCATAGTTTCCATGAGAAGGAAGCCTTGAGTGCTGAAGTGGTAACAAGATTGAGACCACTGGTAAAATATTAAGAAATTCTGCCTTCTCTTCTCAAAAGTGATCTATTTATGAGGAGGCAAAAATAAGCTGGTTTTTTTTGATGAGCCAAAGACTCAATGTTGAAGTCAGTCATAACAGTGATACTTACTGGCTCTGTGGAGCCCAGCATCTTATAATGATTTGCAGCTTTTAAAGCAGCATCCTATTTCATTCAAACTTTTTCTTTTTATTTAAGCATTTCAAAACATCTATTATTTTATGACAGAGGAAACAACCATATTTGATGTGTTTTCTATATTGTGGCTTGAGTGTGTCACGCCCTTTTGAAACAAATTCTTCTCAAAACAAATTGATCTCTATTAAAAAAAATAATAGTGCAGGATTTGCAATTCTTATTTCTTATGTCGGCAGTCCTTGGATTGCTTTCATATCTACACAGCTTTTTTAAAATTTATTTTAAATTTTTTTAAAATAAACTCTAAACTGCTGTAATTTTGTTATGTGCTACAAAAACTCTCTTCTCTGTGGGTAATATTTCTACTATTCCCATCTTGTATGATACCACAATCTGGGAGCTGAATATATCAATGAAATATATCTGTTCTTTGCAGAAGCTAATGTCAGTGGGGTTTTTTGTTTTTTTTTTTTTTTTTTTTTTTTTTTTTTTTTTTGTTTTTTTTTTTTTTTAGTTTTGTAATAAGCCTGTGGTTTTTTTGCACAGAAATGGACCCAGATGTGACTTGCAGTGCCAGTCTCAAAATCTGAATTATTCCATGTTTGAGTCATTTATTTTCATGCTGACTTGCAGTTAGATGTTCACACTGTTTTTTTCCTTGGCTTACATAATCCTTATCTAGGCAGCTGACATTGCAATCTAAGTTGCAGTGGTACTTAGCAAGGAGTGGAAAAATGATTGGAATGATATGTTTTAACATTTCAGAGTCACTGAATGTTCAGCTTGTGCTGAGTAACTTTATTGATAACAAGAGTGTTACTGAAATACTGACTTTCTTTTTCATAATACAGCAAAGTCATGCTATCATGTGCTACCATGTTTTACCAGTAGAGAACTGGAAAAATGATTTACTCCTAGGTCTAGTAAATAGGTACTATTATTCAGAGAAAATAAAATAGCAAGAATTGAACCTCTTCCTTGCAATGAAATTAATGTTGCACTATCAGCTGTGTTTCAACTTAATGTTCTTTGCTTTGATTTTATATTTGCAAAGGAGTTTGTTCACAGAGTGTGTAATTTTATCTACATGATGTACAACAGGTAATGAAAGACTAATATTCAATACATCTAGTACAAATAAAGTATTCGAATTGACTCATCAACATGAACAAGCATTTTGACTGCATATAAGTTTTAAAGGCAGGCAAGCAGTAGCTGATAAAGAGCTACTAGAAGCCTTACCAAAGTTGTGAGTGAGTCAGTAAACTGGGACCATTCTTGCCCAGACCATCTGGGTCAGGGGCTATGGGGAATGTGAAATACTTGTTTTGAACTGAATGCTCGTTTGCAATTTGTGGAGAATATACCCTTCCATGTGTGAAAACCTTGAGCTCAGTCTTAATCATCCATCCCTTCACACTGCCCAGCTGGAGAGCAGCTTTGCAGAAAAGGGCTGGGTGGTCCTGGTGGCCATCAAGCTGACCATGAGCCAATAAACCTGCACTTGTCAGGAAGAAGTTCAGTGGTACCTTGGGCTGTGTTAGAAGCATTACCAGCAGGTTGCAGCATCCTTTCCCTCTATTCAGCACTTGTCAGGCTGCTCCTGTAGTGCTGTGCCCAGTTCTGGATTCCCAAGTGTGAGAGAGACATGGACATACTGGAAGGAGACTAACAAGGGACCACAGTTGAAGGGACTGGAGCATCTCCCATGAGGAACAGCGGAGGGAGCTCAGGCAGTTTAGCCTGCACGAGAGGAGGGCTTAGGGAGCTCTTACCAGTGTGTGTAAACACCTAAAGGTTGTGGCTCACTGCTGTAAAAGGGACAGAGCTCAAGAGTGGCTAAAAAGGGTTCAAAATTAATTTTGAAATGGTGAATATCACTGAACTCTATGAAAGTAATGAATCCCAGTTGTTTGGAAACCTGTACATGTCATGTTAGAACCTGTGTTTGTGGCTGGAGAGTGTGTTAATGCTGCCATGGGCAATGGGCACTCCACTCATCTTCTGAATCTCATATATTGTACTTAAGTATGGAGTTTGAATAGCACTTAATCAGCTATAATCACAATCAAGACTAAATTTTAATGTAGTTTAGGAAAACTAGTCATGTATCAAATGGCTTTGGTTGGGGGCATGTGAAATGTCTGACAGCACAAAGTTATGGTCTTGTAAGTTTCATTCAAGAACATTTGGCAGATTATTTAAATAAGCTGTTTTTTGGCCTGTAGCTGATTTACAAATGGATTTTGTGCAAGTCTGTGATGGGTTTGTGTTGTCAGTGTCTGCTGCATTTCAGTCAGAGCTGGGATATAAGATGGGCAGAGCTCTGAATGATGATCTGCAAAAGTACCCATAGTTTGTGTCAGATGGGTCGTATCCAGGTTCTTTGCATCCCTAGAGTGCTGGGAGGAGATGCAGCAGAACAAAGCAGAGTCCCACTGGGCATTTTTGAATAGCCATTTGGATCTGCTAATTGCTGCTAAAATGAAATTTTGCAAATAAATTTTTGTGGGACTGATGAATTTGTGAAAATAATTCCATGAAATCAATTGAGAGAGTGCCACGAAGGACACTATGGAAGCTGGGAAAGTGTTCAAAGATGTTTGAACAGATGCCCAAATGTCACCCACGTTACCTAGCAATAAAAGTACTTGGAGTTAAGGAAAACAGATAGTGTGTCTGAACAAGAATATGCAAAGTAACCAAGGAGAAAAAAAATTTTCTTTGTTTTTGTAGCATAAACGTTGGAGATTATTGCAGATAAAAACAGTAATGGGAGATAAGTGTGTGCAGGAAGGTGGCCAGTGAAGTACTGGTGTGTCACTGGTATTGTGTTTGCAGAATCTGCTGGGGAGCTGATCTCTTTGCTGGGTGAAGTGCCACATACAGCACTGTCTGTGCTTGTTCTGAGAAAAAATTATGCCATGTTTCAGGAGAAAAAAGAGTCTTCTAACATGGACAAAGTGGCCTTCTGGTTTTAGTGCCTCAGAAATTGCATCATGTCCCATCTGGTCAGCTGCAATGCAATTTTGGGAGATCTCCTACACTGGATAGAATTTTAGCTGAAAATTTGAAATGAGCATTCACTGCAAACCTGAGCCTCTGCAATCCTCCTGGGTCCAGGGAGAGGGTAGATAATGCTGTAAAGAAACGGGGGTCGAATGCCTCTGCACAGCCCACAACCCCCAAATTATTGTTGAATCTACTTCCTTTTTTCCAAGTAGATTCAATGATATAGTTGAAGACACAATAGCAAGATCAAGGGAAAATGTAAATCAAGGAGTTGAAATTTGCTGGCCTGTTTTGAAAAGACATTTTTTCTATTATGGGTAAATAAATTTTTAAGGTTTTTAACTTTATTTGGACCCTGCATAAGATTAAAAGCCACTAAGAACTTTCTTTGCTAAATAAAATCTTATTTTTCTCTGCTGGAATATTTCAGTAAACTCTCTGTGTTCTTAGATCTTTATTTCTCTCATTCTTCTTAAAATATTTAATTTAGAAGTTTAGTGGATTGAATAATGTCTACTTGAAATGAAAAATTGAAACCTGCTGCTTGATAAGTGCGGAGAAGCGGTGCTTTGTTTGCATTTTCTAGATATTTTCCATTTTTTCTAAATAAGAATGTGAAAGTGGATCTGATGCTGTGAAAATCAGATGTGCATTTGTTCATCTGATGGGAAATGCTACAGTGGAGTTATTTTTGACCTGCTCTGAGGGAGGGGTGTGGAGATGGACACAGGGATTGTTTGGAGCACACACGTTTCTGAGGTATCTGAGGCTGGAGCCTTTCCCTGGGGACCAGCTCTTTGATTGCGTATTCATATGTGCTTCAAAGGACCACAGAAGAAATGGTACAGTTTTGAGGATTTTATATTTATTTTTATTTTTAAAAATCATGCTCGTGTAATCCAATTTGTCTTGTCTGTCTTTGGATTCATATAGGGCAAAGGTGATGATGTGAGTAAGGCAGGTGGATATTAACTTATCTCTCATTTAAAAGTAGGGATATTAAATGCACAGACTTTTAAAATCATACTTCAGCATCTTATCTAATTTTTATGGTTAGTTATTGCTGTAACTACCTCAACAGAAAGGAAAGAGAGAATTGGTATGGCTTCTAAAATCAATGAGCCATTAAATAGGTGACAATAATCTTGATATAAACTTAGAATATTTATTTGGCACACAAAATGCCTCTAGAGAGCATTACCATTTCAGGCTGTTCTCTAAATGCCAAGTGTTTATCTCTTGCCCATGAAGTTCAAGGGCAGCCAGCCTTGATGGGATCACCCCAGCCCTGCTCCTGTGGGACATGCATCGTGTCTCTTCCTCTGAGTTTTTGTGTATGTTTGTGCTTGCTCTTGTGGTTTTGTTTTCACTTCTGTGGGAACAGAAGGGGCAGTGGCATTCTGCCAAATTATACCAACTGGTGTAAATGTCCCCACTTTATTTTGCTGAACAGGATTGGTTATTTCTTACACTGCATTTTCAGGTATGACTTCACTGTCATGCACAAGGAGCAGGATCTCCACTGCACTCTGCCAGAGAGACCTTTGTAGCTTGGCTGTGAGCAACACTTTGGGTTTGGTTTTCTGGTTGAATTGTCTTTCTTTTTTCTATAGCTGATGTTCTTCTTTGTCCCAAGTGCCACCTGTAATAATTTCTGGTTTTGTAGCACTGGAGAACATCTGTGCCCACAGAGGGTGCTCAGCTGGCACCATTCTTTGGTTTACATTTCAGAATGCATTTCCATGTTGAGCTTGATGCTTCAGGGAAAAAAAAAATCTAGACCAAGAAAAATAAGACAAAGTTTTGAGATGGCAAACAGAAGCACTATGGCTCATCCAGACAAATGGAGTTGGTGAAATCAAGGGTGGATCTCATGGTATTCGAACCACTATGACCTGGTGGCCTGACCAAACAGGATTATGTTGAGCAAAACTGCTGTCTGAGGTTGTTTGCTGTTCTTGATTTTTGCATTGTTGTCCCTGTTTTACTCCCAGTTCACAAATTTCACATATATATATATATATATATATATACACACATAATTAATATATTAGTTTCATATTGATAATAATTGTGATGTTTACGTTGTTCTTAGTTGAAGTATAGAAACTGCATTATGCTGGCTGATCTTCTAGAAGTGAGACAAGACAGCATAGCCAAGACTCAGAACTGAAATTACATGCAATTCAGATTGATCCTTTCCCCTCAGAAAATAAGAATTTTAACCTCTCAAAATTGTTTACATGAAGATAGACAAAAATGCTTCATGCAAAAACCAAATCATATAAAGAAAACATTATATTTCATTCTCCCACAGTGCTGAATTTTCAAAGCCTTTCTCCCTTGCCCTGAAAGCATTTTCTCATGTGTTTGTTGTGCTCTGTTGTTGAAAATCTACCCTGGGAACATGCAGAACCCCTTTATTAAGTTGCCAAATGATTTTAGCAATCTTATTTTCCACATCTGGTTTTTAAGCCTCTTTGAAAAGCAGCCAGGCCTGTGAAAAGAAGTCATGAATTGCAAATGTGTGTGTCCCTGAAAGTTACCTCTCATTTTAAACCTAGCGGTGCTGCTCTGGCATGGTGCAAACAGTGCCTGCACAGAGTGATGCTGCCAGCAGCCCAGTGCTGGGGGGGACTGTGCAGCTGCAGAGCTCTGCAAACAGTGTGGTTCAGGTAGGAAAATTCACTGCAAAGGGCATCTCTGGTTATGTGCTGGAGTAACCTTAGAGATATGTTGCTTTTAGCATCTATTTCTCCTGCTGCTTCTGCTTGCTCCCTGGTCTTCTCATGGGGGATTTTCAACTGCTTTTTCTTCAGATGCTCGGTTTACAAATGTTAAATGTTTAAAGTAAAGTATCATCTCAGCAATACTTTCCAGTATGATTCCTTCCAACCAAACCCCTCATTTTCTTTCTGTGTCATGAGATGGTACAATGGTGGCCAGTCAACCCCTGTAACAGACAGCAGGAGAAGATATGTGTGCCCACACGCCCTCTCTGCCACCCTGGAGGAGCCAAGGAACAAGATGTAGGACCTGAAAACCCCAATTTCAGCTGGAGTGGCAAACTGATCACCTCCACTGTCTGCCCAGAGCCCCATTCAGAGCTCAGAGAAGCATAAACCTCTCCTTTTGCAGAGCTGGGTGTTGTGCCTTTCGGTATGTTGGGACAAAGAAATTTCTTCTCCACTTGCTGTGACTGTTGTGTGATATAAATCTGTGCTGTGGCTGGTAGATGATTCATTAAGCTGCAACCATAATAACTAGAACTCCTAAAGTCTGAAAGCAGCTTTGACCTTTTTATTACTGTACAGAGGTTACTAGTACTGTACAAGTAGTACTAACATGTACGTTAGCAATTAAGAAGTCAGAAAAGGGGAGACATGAACAATAGTACAGCTGTTCAACAGAAATAACTCTTAAGATCAGTATGTATTTAGATGCTTCTTTACTACTTAAATTGCTGTAATGAATAATGTTCTTGTAGTAGAATTGCCTCATTAGCTAATGAAAATTCTTTGGGAAACCCCCAGGAAGAAGATTTGTGAAGTTCTAGGCAAAAATTAAATATTGATTATTTTTAATGCATCAAATTAAACTTAATCATACTTTAGGAAATACATAATGTTTCCCAGAAATAATTTAAATCCCAGTGCTGCTTTTTGTACAAGGTGATTTCGTACTGAAATGAGTTGCAGTACAATAGAAGTTACTGCCAACGTATAATTTGTGAAATTCAAAAAACTGTTAGCATATCATTTAGATAATGAAACCTTTACACCCATCTAGATTTGTAAGTACCAACTTGAGCAGAGGAAATGCTATTTCAGTGCTATTATATTAAATTATATACATTTGCTGGGGGGTTTAGATGGCTGTATATTTAATTTACAAGCTTTTCATTCCAAGCTTTTCATTTTTTCATAGCAATTAGGTGGTTTTAAAGACTACTGATAGTAGTGTTAAAATCAAGTGCATATTCACAAGGTTGACCAAAGTCTGAATGATCAAAGTAGTCAATAAGGATGAATAATTTCCTAGATGCATTTAGTAGCTATTTTTTCTGAATGTTTTAATTGCACTTTACTCTTTTGAGCCACCATCACTCTCCTCCTCTTCCCCATTTGATTTAGGAGGAGCAGCTGAATGTCTCGCTGCAAGTGGAGGGAAGAGGGAGTGTTGGATTATACCCTTTTCTTACCCAGAGATGGGGCAACTGAGAGGCATTTTAAAAACTTTTATTCCATTTTCAGTCTCAGCTGGAGGGTGAGACAATATAGATGTTATAATTCATGCCATCACAATCAGAAGCCAAATTATTTCCTAATTACAATACATTATAAGCATTTCTTGGCCTATCAGCTTTTGCCACACAATGCTGTTAATGCCTTAAAACCAATCATCTAAAATCACCCCTAATACGATGCACCTTTCATAGTTCTATTTTTCTAGAAGGGTTCTAGAACATCTGCCCTGCTCTGGCCACCAAGCTGTCTGGTGCCTGGTCTGAGTCATGGGGTCTCACATGTTCACTAAATACAGGGTTTCCAGGTACAGCTGACCCTGGTTTGGTCTGTTGTTTGCTAGTTTCACAGGCAGCTTTGGAAAGAATCTGTGAAAGATGATACATTTTCATATTATGTGTGTCAAAGCCTTGGAAAGTGCTACGGGCTCAGAACTGAAAAGGGGTAACTCGTTGAGTGTTTTCTGTAACTGTTGGATACTTAAATATCCTGGTGATAGATGCCTAAGGGAAAACAAAACAAAACAAAGGATTCAAGAGTTAGAGTCTTCAGAATTATTTGTAAAGTGCTGGGAGATTCTCGCACACAAGTGTGAGAATTTGTAGCAGGTTTTGTTTAATTGTGAAGAATCTCTTTATGGCTGAGTTTATTTTCATAGGCTTGCTGCAATTGTTGGCTTGTTGAAAATAGTTTCTGAAGGTAAAGCTGAGGCTTGCAGAGTGGTAGAAAATTTCCAGCCTAGTGAAGGAGGAAGGAAAGTTTCAGCAGTGTTCAACCTCTAACTCCAAGGTCTTTTGAAGTGCCTCACCAGTATTGGGAGTGCTGGTGTCATTGCAGACTAGTTATAAAAATGGGAAATATTTTTGAGATGCCCGCACCTGATTTAATGGGTTTTGTGCATGTTGAATGAGAGTAGTTGTTTTGGAGTGATTTATGATAATAGTCTATTCAATGAGCCTCTGCTTTATGCCCAGAGGTGATTGCTGTATGTCAAGGTCTATGTGGGTCCGGGGATGAGAGAGTTTTGAGCCTTTTTGGCAGGAATTTTTGAGGCCTCACTGCTCAAGCACTCTGTGGCACAGTTCAGTTTGGTTTTGCTTGGCCAGCTTGTTTTATTGTCCCAGGCAAAAAGCTTTTCTCTTCCCTGGCTTGCAGCAGCTGCAGGAGCAATCTTTCAGCTGCCTTGAGGTGAACTGAAGAGCTGCTGCTCCAAGGCCAAGGAGAGGGACTGGAGGGAGCAGGGCTGGCCTGTCCAGCCCCACACCTTGGAAAGCTGAGCCAGGGAGAGAAAACACACCAAGAGGCTTCAGCTCAGCTGCCCAGCTGCTTCATCTGCCATGACCAGGAGGTTGACACCAGAGAGCTACCAGGTTTTTGCCTCCTGCTGGAACTCCTTCGTGGAAGCTCCACTTCTTCGGAGTGAAAGCCAGACCCATCTTGCACCACGTGTCAGGAATTTCATCAACATTTTTCCCATTCTTCAGGCATTTTTGGGCCTTTGTTCCTCTGTGTGTGTTCCTCTGTGTGTGTGTGGGGTGAGTTCTAATAGTTTGTTCTTCAGCAGTTAATTACTTTTCTTCCTTGCCTTGTGGGCATCCTGTTGTTAATAAACCATTGGGTTGGGGTCTTTTTTTTCACTTTCCTCTATTAGTATTGGTGGAGGGGGATTGTTGAAATCCTTTAGAGGAGACTGCTCATTGCAAAGTGTCTTCTCTTAAGTTTGTCTCTAAACTGAGACAGTAGTGTTAGCGTGTGTTCCAGCAGAGCTAAGAGTTCAAGATTGCCCCCAAATAAAGAAACTTTGAAGAATGGATGCAGTAAGTATTCTTACTGTTTTAGTACCAGAACCAGGTGACATACCTGTGCCTGCTCATATTCTGGTTCTCTCTTTGCCTTCCAATGCTGTTACGAGCCCAGCTTGGATGTATCATGGCACTTCAGAATCTGCTTCAGTAGGAAATGGTCTATAAAATGAGAAGGACCTAATGGATACTGTGTATTTCCATAGTCCTCATGAATTGTCAATTTGAACACACTTATTTCTGTTAGTATCATTGATGTGCTGTCACTGTTTTTTTAAAGTCCTCCCCCTTCTAAGGAGGGATTTCCTTCTAACAGCTAAAATAATTTTGAATCTTAGCACAAACCACAGCACTTTGTTTGAGGTCATTAATTTTTATTTTATTTGGAGGACCATAAGGTGGTCAAAAGATTGAACCATTAAAGCAAACAGAGTGCAGAGATATTTCAGGAGAGGATTTCTTATTCCTGTAATTTCATGCTTCCAAGAGAAAAGGAGTGATTTGCAAGGATACACGTTCCTATTCATACTCAAAGGTAATGCAGTGTTCCAGAGTCAGTCATCAGTGCTCAGTGTCTCATGGAGAGGGAAAATGTTGGGAAATAAATGTGGAGATGCAAAGGCATTTGTCCAGAGATGCACAGTGGATTGAGAGAACTTTGGGCATGTAAGCAGGCCGTGGACCCCTGTGTAGTGTTTTATGTCTGAGCTGTGTACCTAGCTGTGAGCCCTGGGCTTGGTCCACCCCTTCCTCCTCCTCTTCCTCATCCACAGCTTCCAGTGTCCTGCTGCTTGAAGCCAAAATCTCACTGCTAACACTGCAGGGGTGGTGGAAGAAGGAGCTTGGGACTGGTCACTGTGAATTAGAAGAGAGAGCATGGATTTGCCAGAGGAAAACATGGCTCATGCCCTCCTGCCTGTGGGGCAGGACCATCCTCTGCTGTGCAGAGACAATTTGGAGAACTTTACGTCCTGATTTGTCTGTTTGATCTTTGTTTTAGTTTGGTTTTCTGGGGGCAATTGTGTGTGTGAGAATGTACTGGGAAATAAAACTGGCTCCTGGCAGAGCACACTGAGTACATCCAGTCTGTCTGGGCAGAGCACCATTGGTAACTACCTTCAAAGAAGGTTATTTTACTTGCTTTTCAACCATCTCTGTAGTTGGTCCTAAAGAGTTTCTGACCTTATGTCAAAAATCCACCTACAGAGCTTCCAGTGCTGCCAGAGCAACAATGTGACAGAGGCTGTAACAATGCAAGAGGAGGAACTTCAAAAAGGTCTTGAAAAGGTTTTGTGAAGTGCATTATGGTGGGTTGTTTGAAGCTGTTAGAACTGATCTTTAATAGTTGCGCCCTTTAAAAGCTCGTGAAATCCATTGTTTACAAGATGAGACAGAAATTTCAAAAGTCTTTTTTTCCTCCTCTTCTTCATTTTAGTTCCTGCGTTAATAGGCACGGTTCCTGCAGAGAGATGAGCATTGCTGAGGTCAATAATATGTCTTTAATGTGAACTGTCAGGATAATTACCTGTGCTGAAATTCACCTTGACCCAGAGGATGTCTGCAAAGCTCTCACATTAGGGTAGTACAGTGCAAACCCCCCAATTTCTTTAGGATAATCAGCACAAAATGCCTGGAATGGGGTGGGGAGGGACCACTGCCAGGTTGGTCAGGTGGGAGACTGATGCATTTGGGTAATTACAGGGGTAGTGTTGCTAAAAGAAATAATGAAGATCTTTGCAAATGGAATATCTAAGGCATATCACACCTTTGGGTTGGGTTGCATAGAATAAAGTGAGAAATTTGTGTAACTTTAGGTTCATTTATTAAAACTTTATGGAGAAAGAAATCAGCCTTTTGTATGTAGTAAGTATTTTTTCCAATACAGCTGAAGGTGGATCATTAAGCTTGCTGGTACAAGAAGCCCTTTGAGAAATGAGTTACCTAAACTATAGGAAAATTACTGGAATTAAACTGTCTACTATTATAAAAATCCATTAAAACTTTAATAGGGAACTTGAAAAAAACTTCAATAATCTTCAACTTTTGGCTTCAGGTATTTGGCAGACTGACTCAAACACATTTTTTAAGCAAGTATTTAGTATGTTTGTGTTATTACCATCATTTGCAAATGAATAGTTGGGATCTTGTTTTGTGGTAGCATTGATTAATAAAACTTGTAGTACCCTGAGACAGTGCTGACAGCTTTTGAGAAGATAGGGTGTGTTGCAAGAGGGAAGCTTGCAACAGTATTGCAAGAGGAAAGCTAATTACTCTTAATTAAAGGTAGGCAAAAATCGTGTACTTCAGGTCACAATCTAACAATGTCCCCAAGGCTTATGTGGCTTTTTCATTAAAATGAAGTTTCAGTAAAGCAAAACCGATTCTGCAAAGAAATCTGGTAGTCTTATCCATAGTTCCTCAAGCAAAATTCTCATTAGCTTCACTGTCATGAGCATGCAGACTGTAGTTCATAAGCTAAAAAGTGTAAATATTATTTGCTTTAAATTTTTGTCCTAGATCTAGTAACTTTGACACTAGGAATAACGGATTTGAGAAGGTGAATAGAGAGCAAATATTTATTGTTCCTCATTATAAAAAACCCAGAAGGCACTTGGTGAGGACTGAGACAGCAGATTTAAAATAAGTAAAAGCAGTATGTTGTAGACAAGGATGAAGTTAAACTGTGGTGCTCATTGCCACTGCGTGTTATGAAGATCAAATGTGTACAGGGGTTAGAAGTTCATTGGCTGAGTTAATGGGGGACAGATATGTCAAAATCTGTTAAACATGGTGCTCTGAATCCAGCTCCTGCTTCTGGAAGTCCCAGGGCCTGTATTTCTGGAAGCAAGGAAGCTGTGCCAGTCTGTGTCCCACCCCTGCAGCCCTGGCAGAATCCCGAGCCCAGGCACCTACAGGCAGGCAGCACATCCCTGTGCATGGGGCTGAGCCCTGCACGACTCAGGGCAGGAGTGCCAAAGGCTCCTGTGCAGCTCCAGAGAGAGTGGTTTTCCCCCAGAGCTGTCAGCTGGGTGTTTGCTGGGGGCTGGCAGTGAGAACGCAGCTCCCGCTTGGAGCGGATGGTTGGGAGGGAGTGTTTCGGTTTGACTCGGTCTTGAGAACGGATGTGTTCAGCTTCAGCTGAGACAGTGTGCATTTTTTAATTTCCACATGTCCTTACTAGTGCTTTTCAAAGGTTTCACTTAGGGAAAATGTTGAAATTCTGGGGAAAATTATGTTTGGACAGTGTATCACTTTATTTGTGTGTTCTGCAGTAATTAGCTTGTTTAGGTATAGGAACTTACCTCTCTGTACAAGAAAAATATTCTGATAATTTGTTGAAAAATACTTTGACAAGCTGTCACAAGGATTTCAGCTTTCTTAGATGTCTTCTATTTTCGTTGCCTCTGTCAAGCAGATTTTTTTAACATGAACAAAGTTCTGTTAAATGGTACATATTTCTTTCCAGAAGATAATTTTAAATGTTTAGTTAGATGTAGTGGTTTTCCTCCAGCTGTCACTGCTTTCTTGTTCCTACATTCCCGAGAAAAGATTTTAAAAATAATTAAGTGTTAGTGTATCTGTATCAGCCTTTTCTTGCAAGGGTTTTTGTTTATTTAAATTAGTCAGCTTCTCACGTTTGTACTGCAGGCTCTGCACCACATTGTTTCCCACAGGTCACAGAGTGGAGGATAATTAGTCAGTCCTCACCCTTAGAATGTGTTTTGGAGAGGCAAAGAAGAGGGCTGATAGAGATAGACCACAAAGTCATGACACAGTTGCCATGTCAGATGAGTAGTGCAAGCTACCTCCTCAGCTGCTCTGGAGGAGTAGGGATAAATCCTGACTTGGTGTCCACCAGCAAGACCATAAGCATGTCACCCAAAGCCTTGATAAACATAATGGGTTTAGGCTGAAAATGCCTCTGATGGAGGTATGTCTCCATGGGCATGGAGCTGTAAGGTGACAGGGAAGAGAACCTACAGCAGTAAAGCCAGGGCATAGCATTGATTTGAATTCCTCAGCATTCTCTGATTTGGAAAACAGAAATCAAATGGCAAAACCCACATAAATTTCAGTAGCAGTATTGTTAGTTGAGAGAGAAGTATTGCTTACCCTGTTCCAGTGAGACTTAGATGCCTGAGCTTGGAGCAGTTCAATAATTGACTTTAGCAAATTTTCCGGAGGGAGGCAGCAGGAGCATCCCTCGCCTTGCTGTATCCAGGGCAGTCATGGCTGGTCAGAGCACAAGCACTGGGAAAGCTGCTCAGAGCCAAGGGGGTTCCCCACTGCTCTCTTCAGGCACTTCACTGCAGGAATTTGGCTGCCCCCTTTTCTTCTCCCCATTTGGAAGGAGCTCACTTTTGGGGCTAGGAAGGGAAGGAGCAGGGAGGGCAGAGCACTCACCCTCAGGTGCAGACAGGTTTATACCATGTGGGAGCAGTCCCTTTCCCTCCCTCTGCAAACAGAAAAATATTTCCCTCCCGGTGCTTTTGGCATGACTTGACTTGGTGTTTGGGAGCTGGTGACCACTGTGCAGAGCACTTGGGGAATCATGCAGGCATGAACAATTAATCTTTTAAAAGGTCTGTTGCTTGGCAATGTGCCAGGGAAGTCAGTGTAGTCCCACTATATAATATCAATTTTTAATGATGAGGACTTTGCTAAATTCAGTCCTTGATAAATCTTAGAGTTGGGTTTTCGAAGTTTAAAATCAAACATAACCCAATTATTTCAGTATTTGATTAAACTAAACTGCCGCTTTGGTAGAGTGTTTAAATAAATCAGTGTTAATATACTTTTCTACAGTAAATAAAATTATGTCTGTATAGTTCAGATATGAATATTCACACAGAGCTCTTGGAAATGAAGCAGTGGAAATTTGCACAGAACATGTATTAACTTACTAAAAAAATGTATTGATCTTTAAAGGGATTATGATCTTGGAGGTGATGACTGAAAATGCTGGTTTTAGAACAGTGAAACCACTAGCTGTAAATATGTTTTAGGAAGTCTATTGTATTTTATTTTGTGAACTCTGAAGACCACCTGCTGTAAATGCCTGAGGGCTGACAGACTTTGGGAAGTGATGTCAATGGGCTTTTTTTTCCAGGTTGCTCTGTTGGCATTGGCTGCCAGGTGGCACTGCCTGGAGACTTTAAAGTCAGTTCTCAAACATAAAATTGTTCTTCACCCAGTGAGGCTTCCTGGCTCCAGCTCTATGAGCACCCTGCCCTGTTGGTGTGCAGGGATATCCCCTCTCCAGTGGAACCTCATCCAGAGCCCTTTTGCCTCATCAGCAACCTGCCAAATGTCTGGGACAGCTTTGAAATGCATCTTTGTAAGAGAGAGCTGAGCACCAGGACCTTAATATGCAACTGAGTGCTCATGCACACAGAAATAATTCCAAAGAGTGAGGATCAGGGCCACCTGCTTGAAACCTGCTCTGTCAGGAGCCATCAGCCAGAGGTGTCCCAAGGCCTGTGCAGTTTGACCTTGGCTGCCTATGGAGTATAAAAGGGCACAACCAGCTGAACTCTGTGTAAAAATTTCTGAGGTGTCAGGAACGCTGACTTGCTTCCAGTTGCTCCTCTCCCAGCTTGTTTTGACAGGTCTTACTAGAGACATGATCTTCTTGCTAAGCAAATTAATTCCAGAAATGCCATGAAAGGCAAATCTACCTATTTTTATGGATGATTTCATTTTTCCAGGCTCATAAGATTCAGGAAATTAGATCCTTAGTTCCACGTCTTAGTTCTTCAGTTCATGGTAATCTGAAGAAGTGGGCTTTTCTCACTACCTTCAGCTTTGCTCACTGAAACCACCAGTAAAAATAGACACCAAGAAGACAATACCCCAAAATGTGAAAACTATCACTGCTTTTGGATCTGTCTGTCTTGGAGCCCTTGTCTCTACTCTCACAAAACATGTCTTTATTTCCAGATTTACCTTGTGCTCCCAGGAGCAGCTTTCTGCCATCCAGAGGTTCTGAGTATGTTGTTCTTGTTTGAGGCTTCAAAACTCTTTTCTGAAATCTTTTGCATTTCAACCTGTGCCTGTTTCAAGCTGCTTGACCTGGTGTAACCTATATCCAGGATACCATGATACTCTGTCCTCTTCTAATTGTGCCTGAAGTTTCCCACTGAAGTGTGAGAAAACATCCATCTTCTGAAGCTGGGCATGCTTCTCTGTAGCTGCCCATTAAAGGGACATCTTCATCCCAGGATGCTGCTGGAAGATTCTTTGAAAAGAGACTAAAAGTTAGAGAATATCAAGAGATACTCAGTGAGCCCAATAATTAGAGTCAACAAAGAAAAGTTACAATAAAACGAAACTGTACAAATCCAAAAAACTGAGTCTTTCTCTGATTGCTTTTATTGAAATGGTGATGAAACTATTTCTCAGAGTGGGAGTTTAAGAGACCACATTCAACTCAAGAGATAAAAATTCTTGTTGCTTTTCAGAACATTCAATATTTTAACATTATTTTATGGTGAAAGAACATGTCCAGTCTCAGCTCTTTTCTTATGTAGACTTTCATGCTTAGTGCCTGTTTAAAGGCATTTTTCCCTACAGATTCATACCATTTCTTTTGCTTCCTTGGGCCATCACAGGTAGTCATGCTGGATGGGGTTTCTTACCTGGCCTTCTATGCTGTGCACATAGGGATGAGAGGCTTTTTACCTTAAAAACCAATTTACTCCTGCAATTAACTTTGCAGGAGGGAGTAGAAAGACTAGAAG
The DNA here is from genome assembly GCF_965231275.1 of Zosterops lateralis. Taxonomy (NCBI): domain Eukaryota; kingdom Metazoa; phylum Chordata; class Aves; order Passeriformes; family Zosteropidae; genus Zosterops; species Zosterops lateralis. The sequence continues at coordinate 77,756,150 of NC_139800.1, forward strand.
CATGGAACTGCTTGGTTGTCGGGTGTGTTATGGAACGGATCTCCTGAAGAAGTGTGTAACTTGGCTTTTTGTGGTTGATTTAGGAAATTTTAGCATCTGGTATTTCTGTGAGATTTCCCTTATTTCATAGCAGGAGACCTGGAGACATGTTTGAGCCTTGAGATCAGCTATATGTGCTGCTTTCCTATGTCACTTAATTTTTTGCACTACTTTTTCTTCCCCCCATCCTCACAGATGCATATTCTGATGCTCTTCATGGTAAGTTTCAGCCTCATTCTGTTACAGGAGCATGGCTATGCATTCAGTTTCCCCACTGTGTAGCATCTGTGTGGCACTTCAGGGTCAACTTGTACAGGGCTCTGAGCAACCTGATCTCATTGAAGATGTCCCTGCCCAGTGCAGGGGAGTCAGGCTAGATGACTTCTAAAATTGCCTTCAAGCTCAAACCAGCCTGTGATTCTGTGTGCTCTCACAGGAAAGCCAGTAGTTCTGTTTTGCTGGCTGCCATCCCCTGCCTGATCATGTGAAACTCCTCTTTTCTTCTCTCATGGCTTGCAATTAGTTAAATTCATGGAAGAATGTTTAAAAGGCATACACAGCCCTGTAAGGCTAAGGCATGGGGACAAATGGGAAGTCTCTATCCACTGAGGGGAAGGAATAAGGTGGAATTAAATCAATTCAAATGACGGCATTGATGTGTGGGAGTAAGTTTCAGTGTAAGGCTGACCATGGTGAGTGATGGCCTGTAAGATTTTAGAATAGAATTACATAGATAAAGGCAGAGGACCATGTGAACAGTATTTCTGGCTAATTGCCACAAATATTAACAGCCCTGGCCATACTTGGGTGTCTGGCAAGCAAGAGAAAAGATCTTTTTTTGTGCTGTCAGCCAGAGATCGATATATTTCATAAGTAAACACAACTGATGTATAATTTTGTTTCCTGAAGAGTAATGCAAACGTGGCTGTGATCCCCAGCATTCCTAAATGTGTATTATCTAGGCATTGTTCGTTTTTGTCTATGGCAGGAATCTCATCTTTTCAAAAAGAGCTTGTCAGTGTTTGCACCAACAAGGGGAACTCTTTGCAGCACTCAGGCACACATTGGCTTTAGCAGCTGAACTTCAGGCTTTGGATCTGACTTCAGTGTTACATGGGCAGCTACAAGAGTTCTTTGTGTTTCTCAGTTTCATTGTGGGCTAAAGCAGATCAACACGGGATTTGAGCCAAAGCTCATTATGGTCAATGTAAGTTTTGTCCAGTTGATTTCTAAACAATGATTCTGTTCATGTAGCAAGGGCTGTATTCAGGGGAGAAAATCAAATGGCATTGTGTAATCTGCAGAAGTGGAGGGTCCTGCTACTTTAGTAACATTAGTTGCATTTCTAATTAGTGTTTGCTGTCTTCCCAGGCTGTGAACGAGTTAGGGAATAACCAGTACTAGGTCATAATAGTACTTTGTTATAATATAAAACAAAACAAAAAGGAGTAGGACGATATTGCCATTATGATGATGCTTTTTATCTCCATAAGTAATTTGCATGCCAGATAATTGTTTTGATAGGGTTAGAAATATGCAGCAATGTATGCCTGTGCTTATGAATCTGGGGCTCTGTGTGCTCCCAGGATTGATAATATTACATCAATACCTTCACAGGGGATCCTGCTCAATAAAAACACATTGATTCGGATAGTCACTAATTTAAATGTAATGTGACATCTTTGCTGATGTGATGTCCTGCATGAATGATTCTTTGCTGCAGTTAATTTGCAAAGCTCAAATTAAAAGTTCTTGCAACTGTATTCTTTAGAGTAATGGAGGGTTTCGTCTCAGATCACAAGCTATGTGAAATTATTAGAGATCAAAAAAGTACTAATGTTGTGCTTTTCTCGAAGGACCAGAAGTTAATGGGGAATAGCAAGCAGCTGGGATGTTCTGCAAAAAAACGTGCTGGTCCTGCCACACTTGTTTTTCAGTGAAGTAAAATAAAAAATTCTTCTGATTTAGTTGGTAGAAGGATTAGATGTTGGCAAAGTGGTAAATAATGATTGATGCGAGCTCCGTCAACAGGGTAAGATTAATTTCTTTTAAACAACTTTGAAGATACATCCAGGAATAAGAATGTAACTTGTGCTTGTGTGGGTGGAGAGCTGTGCCTGGAAAGCAGCAGCTCTGAACATGTGAGCTCATGTTGGGGAACCTACTGAAGATGCACCCAAGATGCAGAGTTGTGGTTAAGTGGAATAACATGAATATGTAAGCACAGAAATACCAAAAGGGGAGAGAGAGGCAGCTTATTTAGTTATATAGTTGTATACATTACTAACAGTTACTGCAATACATCACATTCTGGGGCTTGAAAAGAACTGGGAAGAATTAGGAAAACAATTTCTAATTAATAAAGCTGCCTTATAACTGGTTGTTAAAGGCTCTTGATGTATTTATCTAGCACAAGAAAAAAAAAACCAAACAAAAAAAAATAGAGGTCTTTACACATCAAGATACATCAGAATATGTGTTAATTTATTTGTGCAGATATTATCTGGTTATTTGAAAACCACTAGTAGACTTGTGTCTGGTCCTTGAAAAGTCTACTAGAAAGCATTTTGCTCTTCTACCATGCTATCAATTTTCCAGCTATCCCATCGCATAAGAATCAGACTGAATTAGTGTTAGTCATCACCAGTAGAGTATGAGAGCCTGATCATATTAGAGACTGTCACACTGTATTAGCCAAAATTAATACGGAAAGAATATGATTTCAAAAAGTGCCAGTGTTTCAAATGCTGTATCTTATTAGCACAGGAAGCTTTCTGCTCATAAAGCCAGCGTTTTCTCCTCAGTCCCTCCTGATGATGTGAGATGAAATGCCATGCTCCATTTACACAGGATGCTGATGCTCTGCAGAGAGGACTTTACCAGGAGAGCTCAGGTGACAGGAGGCTTCAGAGCCTGGTCAGGGTTTGGACTGCTGTTGACCTTAACTTTATAAGGTGCAAGGTAGGGATGTAGTTATCATTTACAGTTCCTGACATGTCACTTTGCAGCCTGACTTGGTAATGTAGGGCAGCATCATTTTTTTTCATCCTGTAGCAGACTGTAGTTTGCAGAGTTCAGCAGGTGTCACATGGGGACCAGAGGGGACAACTGGGATTAGTAAAGCCCTCCCTCCATCCTGGGGAAGTAGATGCCAGAGCTGAATTTCAATGAGAAAATTGCTTGTGGTTATATAGCATGCCTGGCCTTACACCCCAATTTACTTAGAGCTAGCCAGGGTGCCCTGCTTGTAGGAGGGAAGGTACAACTTTCCATGGAGCTGCTGGCACCTGACTGGAGATACCAGTTCCAGGAGGTGCCAGCTTTGGGCTGCAGCAGCTGCCTGACACTTAGCAATATGAGTCACTGTTCCTGTGTGCTTTAGACATAGAAATCTGTTGCCTCTTTGGTTGAAATTAATTAGATTTTTTTCCCTATAAAATTGAAATAGATTTTATGGTAATGACATAGTATTAAGCTGTATTAGCTGCACAGAAAAATTTCCCATCCTATACCTGATGCACAGTTGTTTTAAAACTATTAATATTAATGCAGTGACCTGAAATCTTGTTCAGTTTTAGCTCAGAAGCTCTTTTTCTCTGAGACACTTTGGATTAATGAAACTCATTTCAAAGCTGGACAAAAAGCTTAAAAGAAAAATCTGAAATTAATTGTGGGAGGGGAAAAGTCCTTAAAACTTAAGACAGAAAGATTTCTAAGCAAAAAATTGGTTCCAGGGAAAGTGGAAAAGAATTTGCGAGCTGCTTTATCTGCTGCATGAAAGCTCCTATGAGCTGATTGCTGAGGTTGGGATCTTCATTTTCCCCTCTGGGGAACCAGTAACTCCCAACTTCCCTCAGCTGCTGCATGAGGCACTGGCTGGCCCTGCTTCTGTTCCAGCTGTCTCTGCTATTACAGGATGTGGTGGTGCTTAAATTCAATTCCAATTGGGTTTTTACTGCTCCGGTTTGGTTTTATAATTTGTGTTTTATAATTTTGTAATTATTACTATTGTTTAAGATGGCCTCTCCTTCTCTCCTTCCCTCTCCTTCTCTCCTTCTCTCCTTCCCTCAGACTTTCCCGCCAAAACCTTGGTTGTCCTGGTAACCCTATCCCATAATAGTTGTTTACCACTTTTCTGTTAAGTGTCAATCTTTAAGTTATATAACTTCCCCACCCCCTCATCATGTATTCCTCCTCCCCAAGTTACTTATTATTGGTTCAAAAGTTGTGCATCCCCTCATTATACATTGGCGAAAGGTTGTAATTGGTCCCACGCAATCCCACCCCTGAACCCACTCAATAAAAAGCCGTGCCATCTCGAGGCCAGCGTCTCTCCTCGGAGCGCTGCCTTGGGACCACGCATCCCTTGGTTGCACACCCTGAGAGTCCCGCCTTTCTATTCTGCGCACTATCCGCACCGTGGTCGAGTTTGCCCACGCCTCTGGCAAAGTGGCCCCTGGATGTAGTGGCGGCAGGGCTGGCCGGAACTGCACCCATTGGAAAGCCGAACCACTGCAACAGGAAAACTGTTATCACAAAGTTTTTCTATCTTGTTTTGCTTTTTTTCTACAGGAAAGGGTGATTTTGCAAATTGGTGGTTTCTTTTGGAATGCCCCAGTGAAGAGAGCTCTACACCAGCCTAATCCCCCCAATCAAGTGTACTGTGTTGCCCAGAGTGAGCCTGTGGACAGGACTATGGGAATGAAAGAGGCTCCTTTTAAATCTCATGGCATGAGGGGATGCACTTGACTGAAGTGAGGATCTGGAAAGGTACTTGAAAAAATTGAGACTAGAAAAACTGTTTCCAGGAGCTTTCTAAATAACTTGTTAGTCCAGGTGTGGATGTAGTCCGTTTGAGGTGGGGCCATATGTCAGAAACTGATGTCTGGTCTGTGGAGCCTTTGTCTGTGGATTCAGCTGGTTTCCAGGAGCTGCAGGAACCTGCCCTGTGTGCTGGGGCTCAGAGGGGCTGGGCTCACACTGCTCTCAGCTGTGAGCTGCTCTGAGCTCTGCTGGAAAGGGATCAGAACCAAAAAGCTGCCTCAGCGCATCTTGTAAGGGGAGTACAACTGACGTAAAACAGCCCAGTTCCTGTAGACATCACAGGAGCTCTTCCCTGCATCCTGCCTCTGACTAGTCAAAATTAAACAGTGAAGGGGTTTGATTTTCTGTGCCCTATTTCTGATTATAGAGGGTGATACCATAGGAGTCTGGTTATGCTTAGGCAGCAACATCCAGTTAAGAAGAAGAAAGGTATTCCAGAACCTCTTTCCATGGGTTAATAATGTGGTTGGGCTCTCGAATGTTCTTGGACTGCAATTTGTGTTGTTTGTCTGTTTAAAGTACACTGCTTGTAACAATTTAGTGATTGCTAAAACATCAGCCTTCTGTGGAACATCTACCTTTGGGCTGGCTGCCTCCTCTGCTTAAACCCATATGGACTGAGGCCAGATCCTGGTTTGTGCAGCCTGACCTGTGGGAAGGGATGTGAAGTCAGTAGGTGTTGGAATTTTGGAAAGTTAGATTTTAGGATTTTAGTATATAGTAATATATATGGGGCACGATGGAGACTTCAGGGTGGAGGTTAGTTGTTCTTTTTTCACCACCTTCTCCCTTCTTCTTCATGGGTTTGGGTGATTTCCTGTAATTGGTTAATAAAGTCTGCATTGCAGACTTCAAGTGGTTAGTTATTGGGTTTAAAGTAAAAATAATTTAGGTGGCATTTCACAGTTGGACAGGTTGTCTTTGAAAAGACCTTGTAGATATAGAGAGGTACTCAATTTTGCACCTTGTTAACTAGAGGTACTGCAGAACTCAGGGTTTGTGAGGCTGTCATGTAGATAAGAATTAATAAATATCTAAGTCCGAATGTGAATGTTGTCTCTTGTGCTATTAGTCCCAACCTCGGCAGAAAAAGAAGCCAGAACTGTCACAAGTAGGGTTTAAAAGAACCAGAGCTGCCACATGCAGGCCTTGTTGGATCTTTCAAAATATAAAGTGGGATGAAAAATTGTCTGATCGTTCATCACTCTGAGTGTGAGGCTTTGTGTGTAAGTTATCACAGGGGCTGTGTGTTCCCATGTGATCCCTGCTGCATCTGTGACCAACACACTGAAACCTTCCCATCAGCTCACAAACATGCATCAGTTAATTTTTAGAATATGTATGTCTGTGCTGAGGCCCAGAAAAGAGAAGAAAATGCTGCAGCTAATCTTCAGTAGTTGTGGCACGCATAAGTAGATTATGCAAAACTGTTAATTTTTTATTACTAAATAGCACTTTAGGGAGCAGAAGGCCTTAATACTCTGGCTAAACATGCCGGTCACAGTAGATTAGTATTGTTGTATATTAATAATAAAAATAGCTGGGTCTGATTAGTGTCACTTAAAGTTTCCTGAATGAGAGATATAACTCCTTGAATTAAATGGTTTGAATAGCAGCTAAGGATTCCTGAGGAATAACTTGTATTAAAAAATTAAGACCTTCACTATTTTTCTAAAGGAATATCTATGGCTAGTGTGGGAATTGCTTACCATTCACATAACAGCATGAAAAGAAAGGATCTTCACAGACCATAAAGTGTAATAAAAGAACATCCAAAATTGATTTTCATTTAAGTAAATTACTTATGTTTTCTTCTAGACCGGGGAAAGCACACTCTAATCTCCATTACTTTTCACAAGTAGAAATACTGTTTTGAGCCAGGCATCAGTCATTAAATACACCAAGCCATTCTTCCCTGGTACCTGCCTGTGACTTGGGACAGACCTGACAGTCTTTGCCAGACACCAGTTCCCCTGTCCCTCAGGGAAATCTGGAGGGAAATCTGGCATGGCAGGGGTTGCTGGCAGTTTTAAAGATATGATGGCAGACCAGGGTCTAATCCTGATGTTGGGTTTTATGTTGGGTTTATGTTTTTGTTGGGTTTGTTGAATTGTTGCTGAGTCCACTATGCAGATCCATGCTCAAAGCTGTTCAGCTTTGTAAATGCTTTAGCTGGCTCACTCATGTTTGTTTTTAAACCACAAAATTAGGCCCTTTCCTATGCAAACTCCTTTCTGAGGTTGTTCACACTCCCCCTTCAACAGGTCTTTTACGAGACAGAAACAACTTCAGAGGCTGCTTTTATCACTTTAATGATGATGATTGTACTGACTGTGCAAAGAGCTGGAAATGAGAACGTTGCTATTTCCCTGTGCACAAGCAAACAAGTTGCTGTCCACAAGAATTTTCCTTGATCTCTGTGACACATCTGCTGCAGGCATGTCAGGAGAACAGTCAGTTTGTCTATGATCATGCACTGCAGACAGGTTTTTTTTACCCAATCAAAACACAACAAAGGAAACGAAAACATTTGTAGTGAGGATGCATGCTTAGTACCCAGAAAAACCCAAAGAAAATCAACAATTTAAGTGGAATATGCTCATACTGTTTTAGAGAGAACATATAAGCGGCTTTCACTAGGCTGTTGTAGTGGCAGGGTATTCCAGGGGTGATGAGAGTGGGACCTCTCCTAATCTTACAAATTCCCAGTTCAAGAATAGCTGTAAATGTTTATTTGATGTGAAAGAGCTAATTGTACAAATCATTATTTTCAGCCTGACGTGCCTCTTTTGTTTATTCTGTGGCAGCAATTAATTCTATAATTAGAAAATGTCCTTCTAGATAATTTCTCTGGGAACTCAGGGTATTGTCCAATGCAGGAAGCCTTCAAGAGGCTGAAATTCTTTGGTTATGACCTTGGCAATCTGACTACTTTTATTGGCAAGGGCTGGTTTACCTCACTGGGCGATCATTACTGGAGAATTTAGCTTTTATGAGTGGGACTGGAGATGAGTCTCTTGACCCTGAGATTTGGTGTTGTGGATGAATGGATTTGCCCTGGCCTTGCCCATCTCTAGAAGGGGACACTGGACCTCCCTGTGAATTTGTATCTGCTTCTGATCTGTCAGCATCTGCCATTCTATGAGAAGTTTGGATGAAATGAATGTGCTTCATAAGGTGTCAGAGTGAACACAAGAAAATCAATAAGCAATCTGTGTGATAATTAATTAGCGTGCCAGGATGAATTACTGTTTCTTCCCCTCCTGATTTGGGTGGGTCACAGTCACATCTGATTTGGGAAGCTGTCAATTTTTTCAATTGTAGCCTGGTCTTTGTTCTTGGTGTGGCTTTTCACCTTTTTTATTAGATGTGACCAGAGAATGAAGGACTGGCAGAGAGAAACTCACACTGTACAGAATTGGCTGTTGTGGGAAGGAGACAATATTGACCTCAGCACCTGGCAGGACCTGTTGATGAGCAGATGTACTGCACACTGTCAGAGCTGCCCTGAGCCTGGGCATTTGAGCCCCCAGGAGCAGGGGCATTTGGTCAGTGATCTGACACCTGCTTCAGTCTGCAGGGTCCTGTCTCTGCAGGTTTCTCTGGGACTCAGAGGCCTTTCCTGGGAAGTAGAGTCTCTCCAGCCCATGTACTCCTGGAAATTCACCCACTGTCATCCCAAAACACACAGGTAGTTTGGCCCTGCTCTCAGCTAGATTTAGCATGGAAATTGTTCCTCAGGGTCAGCCCCAGGGTTTTTTACTGCCTTCTTAAGGAGGAGAGCTTTCCAGAGATTCCCCTGAAGGCAAAGCAACTACCAGCTTAATATCAAGCTTCAGGTCTAAATTCCAGCCCTTGCTATCCTGTTTCCTTTCTGTGGTCACAAAAATGACTAATTATGTGTGATAGATTAGTGAACTCATTTTGTGAATACAGCAGGTTGTGAGACAGATGCCTATTCAACTTTCTCAGTGAACTTCAAGAACACAGATTTCCCTTCTTTAAAACAAATTGGTTTCTATCAACAGCATAAAGTCTCTCAAAGCATCTCTGCTGGGTCTCTAAGGATAACAAATAGCTCTGCTTTTACTGGATAGTAGAAGAAAGCAAAAGCACTCTACATCTGACAGTATGTGTTCAGAAAGAATAGGAAGTAAACTGGTGATGATCACCTGGAGCTTTAGAAATTATAATTTGCAATGGAATGTTGGAGGATTTTATTTGGGTTTTTGTGTGTGTGGGTTTGACAGCCAGTTCCTACAGTGTCTAAAAGAATTAATAGAAAATTAAATTACTCTGGAAATTTCACAAAACCTACTTCAAAAAGCAGGGTTTTTTTTCTTCTTCCTAATTCCTGAATTTTCAAGGATTTTTCAGTTTGCCTTCTCTTAAACATTTTTCCTTTTTTTCTTTTGGAAACTTTGGAGAATATGGAATTAATTTCCTATTTGTATCACAATTAAAATATTTCCAATATAACTTGCAGGGCACACCAGGAGTTCATCTTTATTAAGGGTCACGTGTTGAGAGAGAATGATTAACTGAAATTTATGCTAGGGATGGTCACCAGTGTAGAGTAATTACATGAGAACAGTTTTTGTCTGAAACAGTTTGTTTGATGTATAAGAAGTTAATGATATTTTTTACAGGAATTTCAAGGTTTTATGACAACCTAACCCTGTAGCTGATGTTACTATTACTCCTGCTCTCAGTGTATCTGATCTATTTCATCTGATTGTCATCCTTGTGGTATTTTAGCCACCTCTGTTTTAAATGGACCAAATGTGGTTTCGGAAGTATGACTAATGTGTGAGGAAGGGAGATCTTATTTTTCTTTGTAGTGCATGGCATCAAAAAGAACATCTTGTGCGTACATATTCTGAAAGACTTCTACACACATTCAGCACTTTCTGGCCATGCCACTGTAGCACCAAGTTTAAAATTCACAGTTTTTCTTTGGATCGATTCAAACGCAACTTTGCAAAGATCCCATTGGAGGGTTTCCTCCATCAGCAGACTGCAGCTGGTGGCCATCAGAATAATTCTAGCCTGGCTATAAATACACTCAGGGAGAAAAACCTCCAGCTCATTCATGCTCTGTTTCAGAATCAAAGACATTACGAGGAAGCTGAAGTTTGGCCCCTGGCACATTGTGGAGGCAGCAGCTTCTTACTCAACGTCTGTCTGTTATGTCTGTCACTTTTTCAGGAGCTGAAAGCAGAGAGTCACATCCTGCCTACTCAAACCCAACTAACTGCTGCTCCATTTGTAAGGAGTCATTTGGTTTTAATTAGCAGAACCTCTTGGCTGACTACTGATACAGTTGAAAGTCTCCTCTGGTTATGTGGAGTCAGGTTTTTTCAGGTCTCTGTGCTAGACTCCTTTTTTTTTTTTCCCCAAGTGCAAGAGCACAAGGCTTATTTATAAAGCAGCATTTGCCACAAGTTTCTTATCCAGCCTCAGCTAGATAAGTTTAGGTTTTCTAAGCAAATTGTATTTGGCATAGGTTGGCTGGAAGGCATCAGCTCAAATGTGATGTAACTTTTATTTTAGAATGAAGCTGAGGAATTGCTCAGAATCTCAATGGTAAGAAGCAGAGGGTGAAAGACCTTTATAAGAGTAAAGTGCAAAATTATGGTATAAGGTACTACTGTGTGCCAGCTTAAGTGATTAGAAAGAAATATAGAAAACCTAGTTTTCCCAAGCAATGATGGACTAATTATCCTCCAGTTGCCAATAATTCAGGGTGAATGAAGGGATCTAAGCAGGAGCTGAGAATTAGAAGTAGTCCAGAGTGACGGAAGTACACATCTGTAATGAGCCTCCCTGCCCTGAACTCTGCCTACTCTGGAGAAAAATTCTTTTAGCTTCAGGCGTTGTGTTCCCAACACAGTAGCAAAAGTAGTGGATGTTGGGCAGCTTAATTTCAGAATATCTCCAAGATCAAATTATTCACTTTAAATCATGTCAGTTACTTGTGAAAATGAACCTGAACTTCTCAGAACTCTGTAATTCAGACACAGCTAATTTTGAACTGAAATGGATATGCTCTGAATTGAGTCCTGACTGCAGTCCTTATATTCTCCCTTCCACCTTGGCTTTACAACCTTTTAAGTTCAGCACAATTTTCCCCCTGAAATTTCAGTCCTGACCCTTCACATCTTGCCTTTACTCATCACCATGATATCAGCTCACTTCACCAATGTGAAATTCTGCTTTTGTTTTGAGTGAGTACTTCTAAAACTTGAGCAAAATCTATCTGTCCTTACAAAATGCCACAGAGTGGGGTTTTGATGGTGAAAAGGTGTGTACAAGCTGTGGGAGAGCCAGGTTCCTGGTCAGATTGGTGGTAGATGTGTAGTAACTGGAGATGCAGGCCATCCTTCATTCTCACCAGGTAATGAACTTGAGCCATGCACCTGGACACTGAAATAGATTAGAAAGACTGGATAAACGTTTTGAGTCCAAAAACTCAAATTGCAAGACTTAAGTAGCATAATTAGATCTTCTGAGGGATCAAGCACAAATTTTACAGGAAGCAGCAGTGATTATCCCCCCTTCTCCCCAGCCTGTAAACATTACTGGCTGCCTCAAACTCTGAAACGTGAGTATTATCTCAGTCTTCCTATTAACATGAGCTATTTCAAGTCTTGCTTCAGAATTGTTTTCCTTGTGATTCTTTCATGATAATTATGCAATTATCATTAATCTAATATTAATGCTGAAAATCCATACAAGTGAGTGAATTCCTCCAGTTAAACACGCTGACAGTTTTATTTGGCTGCACTGTGTTTTATGAAAACTTTGCACACTTAGAGGCAACAATAAATGAAAAGAAAATTTCAGTAAAGAAAACTTATAGAAAATGCAGATTTTTACACAGCAGTGCTCTTATTATCCTGGATCACAAAATCATTTAGGTTGAAAAAGACCCTTAGGATCATTGAGTCCAACCATTAACCCAGCACTGCCAAGGCCTCCACTAAGCCATGTCCCCACATGCCACATCTAAATGCCTTTTAAATATCTCAAGGATTGGTGACTCCACCACTGTCCTGTGAAGCCTGTTCTAGTGCTTGGCAACCTTTTCAGTGAATAAATTTTTCTTAATATCTCCTCCCTTGATCAGGAAAGTTTGAAATTCCATGACTGGAGATCTTTAGTTAAGTGGAAAAGAGTGGTAGAGTTTTTGACTGGTGATTCAGCTACCCTCCTAACCTCTGGCCCAGATTAAGATGCAAATTTTCATCCCTCAATTCATGAGTAACAGGGAGAGGGGAAGATTTGTTGCATGATTTATCATGGAGAGAAGTCATGTGCCATTGTAATTTCAGTTGGGATGGGTGTATAAATTGCTATTCATTTGAGGTATCATGTTTTAAGATTTACACAGACTATAATTTAAATAATGTAAAAATGAGGGAAACAAAATTTTGTCAGAAAGATTCACATAATACCAATGTATTTGTGGTGATTTTCTCCTAATAAACTTCTCCAGCTGTGAAGGCTTTTTGCTAAAATTGAGTTAACCCCAATCGTGTTCTATTCTGTTTGTATTCTGTATAACTTTCATGAAGAATTGAGAGTAAGAGTGGGCTGAGAGCTACAAAGCATCTCCAGCACGGGCAAAGACTTCTCTTGGTGCAATAGCAAACTCCCCATGGCTTCCAGGAGAGTAGAAGGGAAAATTAAGTGAGGGAGATGATGACTGACATGTAAATAAGTTATCTATGTACTTACTTTTTTTGCTGGGAGTCTTTGGCTATGATTATTTTTCTAAACAGCAACTGAGAGATTTATTAACTGTTTGTTCAATGGAAATTGATTGAGGTGGGCTGATGGCACCTATGTTCACATGTATATTCCTTAGTCAGATCAGGCTCCAACTCAGCAAGGTGCCTGTGTTTGTGATAAGTTTAACATTTGAGCTGTTGCTTTAACTAGCAGTGATGCTGTTTTGCTGTTTAGAGTCTTCCTCTTCCCCCTGTGTTTGAAGCTCTGTGCTGCTTCACATACAACAGTGTGGTTTGAAGAGCTGACCCCAGTTCTTGAGTAAATATCTCTGTTGAGCTAAAAAGATCGATGTTGCCTTTTGTACCAATAGCCAAGTTTTTGTGGCAAATTTAATTTAGGCTGTATGTAAGGATGTACAGGATCCAGGTCCTGCCTGTAAGTAGCAAAGCAGATAACCTCATCCTTTATATCCTGTGCAGCCTGTCTTCCTTGTTGTGAAGGATGCAACACAAGCTGAATTCTGAATTTTGAAATGTCAAACTGAGTAATCTAAAGCATCATTTAAAACCTGCGTGGGCATTTTCCCCCCATATATTTTTTTTATATTTGTCAAGTTGAAACATTCCAATTTGCCTTGTAAGTTTGTTGTAGTGAAAATGCAGTTTGGCTTCTAATCATAACAGCTAGGTGTTAGATAGAAGCAATGTATTTTTCTTGCTTAAACATCCCCAAATGATTTTGTTTTAGGTTATCTGAAAGTCTGCCCTGTGTTCACAAGATGAAGGAGGAATTATTTGTTTCTTGGGAGAGACGCGAGTGAGAAAAATTGCTTTTCACTTGTGCTTTTCTGCTGTGATTGGGAAGTACCTCTTAGGAGACCTCTTTCAAGTTTCCATTTGTCCTTGGAGAGTTGTGGGGTGTGGGATCACTTCTGGAAGGTGTTGCTGACTTCTGGTGCTTGCAGCTGACTGGGAGGTTACTGCTGTGTCCTGTTAATTTGTGGCTCTTGTTTGTGTTTCAGACAAATGCACTTCATGGTGCAAAGCCATTTGGATAGAAACAGGATGATTTAAAATCATTCCAAGACAAGTTTGACAAGACATTTCATATACAGAACATCTAGGTTTTGTATATGAAAGTTTATCAAACTTCCATGTGAACATTGCAGTTTTTTAATGTCAACAAGCATTACAGAATGAAGTAATTTTATAATGCTAAATCGTGGATGTTCAAAATACAGCTAAAATATGCATGTAGTAAGGATTCTGAAATGTATGATCTTGTGAGGGTGGAGTGCAGCTCTCTGTATATAGAACTGGATTTTGTGGGCTCAGATTTCCTGATGACATTTAATTGCCTAAGTCTTTCACCAGCCCCAGCCATAAGCATCTAAATGTTTTTACTCCTGATTTTTTACATGTAAGTCAAGTAAGTCTTAGTGGAAACATGAAAAAATGGATTAAAGCTATGACACTGAGGAAGTAGTATCCTCTACAGCCTCTCTCTTACAAAAATATAAGTCCTAAAACTTCAGTTCTGGGTTGTGCCAGGATGGAAGTCTGAGCTCCTGATGTTTGTGATTTCCAGAACAACTGTTAACTTGGGTCTTCACACTAAGACCCAATTGTGACTTTCTTTGTGTGGGATAGTTACTGCAGCATTATGCATGGATTCCATGGATACCAGAATAGATAAAGAGGGAGCAGCTAAAATTGACCTCTGCTTTGTCAAAAAAATTCAGAGGGGACATTTCTGTGGTTTTGAGTTATAAACATTCAGGAGTTAGTTTCTTTTTTCTCGCCTGAGTTGGAGGAAATATAAAATTGCAGGTTTATCTGCATTTGAGGCTGAGTGCAGCAAGAATCTAAGTAAACAGAGCACCTTGTGAGGAGCATCCCTTTTATATTCTGCTGCACACGTTCCTCATTTTCCTTCCTTGTTTGGTATTTTGTCAGAGATGTTTGATCCTGGTTGTTCTTTGCAGCAGGGCTGTGCTTGCTGTGGACTCAAATCTCATCACTTTCCACACCCTGTCTGGTCTGCTGTGGGTCACAGAAGGGAGGAGAACACCGAGGAGTTGGGGGCATCACTGGCAGACTCCGTGGCACCTCTGAGCTCCTCTCTGTTTGCCTGTTGGTTAAATGGGGTCTGGTTCTTGCCCAGGAAACAAATGAAGAGCCATGACACACCACCCATCTATTTTCACTAGGATTATAGATTTAAGTAGTTAAACTGCAGGCTGATGGTGATCATTTTTTTTTTTTGTTAGTGTGGCAGTGTGAGAAATCATCTTCTTAAATCAGACATTTTAATGTTTTAGGCAGTGAAAAAATTTCAGAACTGTTACATTTTTTGGTCTGGTCCTGTGTTATTTGGGTTTTTCCACCCTTACTTTTCAAATTAAGTTGGATTTGTCTTTAAGGAAGGTAAAGTGAAGAAGAAGAAAAAAAGTCAAAGATGCTATGGGGGTCCTAAGTAGCTTTGAAAAGAAGTTCTCAATGGGAGATTTATTTGACAGTCTGCTTTGTCAGGTGAAGTGGCTGCATTCAGAGTCCTTCGTATTTCAGGTTAGAGTTCAGAGGTGATTAAAAATTACATGATCTGGTTTGAAACTTGGTTTTCAGAGGTGACATTTTTACAAGGGTTTTTTTTTTTTTTTTTTTTTTTTTTTTTTTTTTTTTTCTATTTCACTTCATGATGCAATTTCAAAATTAAGGTTTTTCCTGAAATTTCTATTTACAGGTCATAGAAACCCAACAGTTTTCTTTGGTGGTGGTGATAATTTTTCCCTCTTTCCCTAATTTCAAACTGCTGCCCTGTCTTGTTCTTGCTCAGCAGGAAAAAGCTGAACTGCTTAGAAAGAAGGCAGTGAAAATGAACAACTTTTTCTCACAACTTGACAGCTCCTTTTTCCATTTCCTCCGTTTAGGTAAATAGACAAAGAGTATTAACATTCAATTATTAATCAATATTAAATAATCAATTAGAAGCTGTTTTTTCTGGCTTTCTGGTTTTGTTACATTTGTCAGAGATTTGGGATTCTGTCAAAACACCCTCTGGGCAGTAATAGACTATGAAGGAATTTTAGTGATGGTTTCAGGCCAGTTAAAGTCTGCCTCTCCATGATGGCAAATGGTTCTGTAGTTTGTGTCAGCACCTCTAACATATCCTGATACCCAATCTGAACACTGAACAGTTTATCAATGTTGCAAATGGTTGACATAGATCGTTGCTAGAAAAACCTACTTAACTGCAGTATTTAGAGAACCTGAACTACAACTTCCAATTTATTTTGGTGTTCACCTTTCCTAAAGAATTTGCAGCAGAAGACAAGTGCCAAGAATTTAGATTTCTTGTTGATGGGTATTTACTTTGCAGGTGTGAACACTGCAGTGATTTCTGTAAGCCGAGGATTTCAAATGGAGCAGGGCTATGATAAGATGATAAACCCTCTATGCTTCCAGGTAGTGTTAGGGATTTTATGTGTGATCTACTCTTCCTAGTGGACCTATTTTTTGCTATATTTGCTAGCACAGTGGGCAGGTTGTGCATATGGGCAGGCATATGCCATGAGATGATTCTTTGGAGTGTGCTGGTCTATGTAATACAAAGCCTTTTTGTCACTAGACCAGTCTGGCATCTCTCATCTCTCACAGGGTAACTCGAGGGGTCTGATATAATTAGTGCTGGAAACAGTGGATCAGTTTAAATACTGATGTTTTGGAAAAGATCTTGTATTTGATACAGAATTTATATTCTGTGATTCTTTGAACATTAGTGTGGAGGTACAGCTCTTGGACTTGATTAAGAAAGTTTGGCACAAGTAAATTAAGAAAGTAATGCACAAGTAAAAATAATTCAATTCTAGTGAATGTATGTACTGAAGATCATGTCAAGGCAAATGAACCAGATCACTGAATTTGTGAGAAATAAAGTTATTGGATAAAATTCTGCAGTACATACCAACTCCATATGCTGTCTTAGTAATGCTATAATTAAGCCAAAGACTCATGTCAAATTGGCCTTTTCCATCTGCTCTGTGATCTGCTCAGGGAGCAATTTGGAAAGAATGACAGCTGACCTCAAAACCAACAAGTTCAGTTAATGTATGATCCACCAGAACTGATACTTAAACAGAGCTCATCCACTTTCCTATATGGGTGCAAATTGTCTTTTGTGTAATTGGGAAAATCAAAATAAGGCTTGCCTGATTCAGGCTTGTTCAAAATTTTTTGTTTCATTAAATGCCTCTTGGTATTAGCTGAGCCATTTTATGGCTCATGAAAACATTCTTCCATTTTATTTGCAGCTATGCAACTATGTAAACTGCAATGTGGTGGTACAAGTTTAAAATAGCACTGTTGGGTTTTTCTGTTCATTTTTTATAGCTTTTGCCAAAACAAACCTGTTAATAATAAAGTCTCAGAAGTTCATATGAGTAATCGACATGTGAGACACATGAAACTCAGCCTGTATTTATAATACTAATTGATTTCATTTATTTTGCATCCCCTGTGAATTTCTCACTGCCAGTCTTGTCATTATCTTAATGTTGTTGTTTCCAATAACACTCAGAAAAGTCGTTTTGAAGGCAGGGGTTCTTTCAGCACAGATGCACCAGGTGTAAAGCTTCCTTTCCTCCGAGGTGATCAAATTGGCTAAAGGAAACCCCGTGGAATGGTACAGCTTAAAAACCAGGGGCTGTCCATCTGTTTGAGTCTGTGTTAACTTGTGAAAATCTGCTTAATGTTTGCTCCCACGAGTGTCTGTATTCAGATAATGTGGGCAGGGTTTTTTGTTGTGACAAGGAAGTGTGAAAAATATTGCTGCTGGAATCAGTGCAGTATCTGGAAGGTCATAGTCAGGATACACAGACCTAAAGCACCTCCCTCATATGTTTGCTCTGCTGGCCTGGAATAGGAAAAGTACTCTAAATACTTTGATGGAAAAAAAATTTAGTTTCCATTTCTGTTTGATAAACAGAATTAAAATGTAAATGTGGTTGAGAATACCCTCAGTTAATTGTGTTTTTCCTGTCTGGCAGGTGGGCTCTGCCTTGGTGTCTGGTGGGCAGTGTCCTGGTGAGCCACCATTCTCAGAGGAACAAACTTGGGGTCATTCATAAATTTTAGCATCTGCCATAATCAAAGCAATCTTTAATACAGAAGTTGTCTTTAATCTGAGCTTTTCTGAGGTCCCCTACCCTTCCCTTCCCACTGCTTTTTAGCAATTCTTTGGCTTTGCCATTTACTCTATAGCCCAGTGCCAGTGATTTTGCTGGAGAGAAGTGCAGCTGGCTCAGGGCTGGTGTCCTGGGACAGCTGCAGTGACTCAGACTGTTCTCTGCCTGCTGCTCCTCTTGGCATCTCAGAGAGGAGTTCTCTGAAGTCTTCAGCAGCTTGACATTGAATGTTCCAAGTCACCACACACAGTGGACTTTCACCAAGGGCTTTGTCCAAGGTGAAATTCAGGCAAGGAAATTTGAATGAAGCATGCTCTTTTAAAAATTTTTTTAAAATTTTATTTTATTTTTAATTTATTTTTTTAAAATAAGTTTCTGGTTTGATTTCTTGGACAAAACTTTGGGGAATATTTTCCGCTTGTGTTCTCTCTCCTTTTCCTGCCCCTTCTTCTAAAAGATGAATAAACAGACATCACCCGCTGTATCCTGAAGTGTCTTAGAAGGCAGTAAGTGAGGACCAGCAAAAAAATCAGACTTAGGAGTAAGAATATCCTGACATGTTCATGTTTTAAATACCAGATTGGGATACTCCTTTTCCTTTGCCTGCATGCTAGGTGTCACAGGCTGAAGGGATGCAGGAAGTGTGGCCCTCCTGCAGCAGTTGCATGATGGAGAGAGCAATATATGTCCCCTTTTGCTGCCTTTTGGTGTGTGTTGAGAAGGGAAAGGCACTTTATGTCCTCTGTAGTTACTCAGGAAGCCTCAGAGCTGCAGTGTCTCGGAGCAGCTGGGGTAATGTTTTCTCAGAACACAATTTCCCAGCTCTGCTCCTGGAAGAGCCATATTGAGCTCACAGTGGAAACTGCATTAGTAGTGTCATCAGTAATGAGCTGCACCTTTTGAGTAACAAGGGCTGAAGCAGTGTGAGTGGGAGTGAGCCAAAACATGTCTGGGGTGACCTGCTGAGGCTTTCTGGGGGATGCCACAGGTCTGAGTGGCCAAGGCTGGTCATGGCCAGGCAGCACCTCTGTGCAGTGTCCGACCTCTTTGCTTCAGCATTGATGTGGAAAGGGAAAGGATGGGTGTCTCAGTTTCAGCTGGATGTTACAGAGCTTTTAATTCACACTCTGTTAATTATGCTGCATTGAAGCTTTACCTGTTTGAGGTGGCAGGTTTGCACTGAAGACTGTTGTCAGGGGTATTATGCAATGGTCTGTTATTTCAATGAAGTATTAAATGAAATTGTTTCCACATCAGGAAATAGGGGGATGACTTGCCAGAAAGCCTTAGATAAACTTTCAAACATGCCTGAACCTACTGACCTTCAAGATACAGTGCAAGGCTCATCTTTTCTTTTTACTTCAGACCTTGGCTAGATGGGATGGCTGGAGGCACCGTATCAGTGCATGGGGAAAGGCCTCTCAATGCTGTCACCATCATTTAAATATTGATCAGAGCATGCAGAAGGACCATGCTGGCTGTGGGAGGTGAGTGAGCAGAGCCCCTGTAGGGTTTTCTCTGCTTCTGTGAGCAGGAGCTGTGTGACCCCTGTCTGCTCATGGGTCAGTGCTGCCCTGCAAGACCAGCCCTGCACAGTGCTGGAGCTGTGAATCACCAGGCCCATGCCTGGAGAGGAGATGGCTCTGCAGATGGGGAGGGGAAGCCTCAGCCATCCCATGTGCTCAGTGGGCCTTGCTGAGGAGGTGTGCAGGGATGTGGCACAGACAGTGACAACCCCAGTAGCCTTGGCAGTGGTCCCAGGCCCTGCTTGTGTGAGCACAGCACAGCTGTCAGGCCACAGCTGCAGCAGGTTTAGCAGCCTGCAGGGTGGGTCTGAAAGGTGTGTGTGCTCTCAGGTAAGGTTCAAGTACCTGCATGTCTCCCTTGAGACTGCTCCTTGCCTTGAGATGTTGCTCCAGGGTGTGCAGCCTCCTCAGTGCCCAGTGGCTGCCAGGGCTGTGCAGCAGGACCAGGTAGCTCAGCTAGGAGCAGCCTGTGTTTGTAATGGTGATGATGCTTCAGGAGCCTACTGAGAGCCCTCCTACTCATACTCTGCTGCTGGAAAGAAAACGTTTAAAGATAGCCTTTTCTGTATTTGCTTGCCAGCACCGGTCCTCTGTGAAGTACCCTTGGGGAGACTGGGTTCACTAGGGGAGGGTTTTTGACCCATGTGCCCAGATATGGAGGTAAGCATGGCATGGCTGAGGCACTCTGCCAGGTGAGGTTCATCCTCTGCATAACTGGAAGATTCACACTCCCTACAAATCTGTTGCACAGGAACTTGCCCAGGGCCTCCTGCTCCTCAGATGCTTATCCTGGGAAAGCATGGTCTTCCAGTCTCTGCTCTTCAGTGCATTGTGCAGGAAGCAAAAGGAAAAAAAAAAAAAGTCTGAAAAGTAGGAGTAAGAGTAAAGATCTTGTCAGTTACTGCAATATTCTGGAATCTGGATTTTGCCTCTTTTTACTGGCTCCTGTACTGCATGTCCATTGTTGTATGCTTCAAGTGAGCTAAGGTGAAAAAAGGGCAGTTAAGCTTTTATGAGGGTCACAATTCAGTTAAGGTGTATATTTCCTTTTCAAAAGTGATTTTTTTCCATGCGTGCTCTGAAGGTCAGATTAGGGCATTTCAGGTCAGAGTTGAAGGAAATTATGGGAGGACAGTGACAAACCTGCCAGATGTGACCAGGAGCTACTGTCAGCCCAAACAAGCCACCAACTTGAGGCTCACTGCTGCTGTGTTCTAGGGGGTAGTGAGAGCAATTGATGATGATTATTAGGTATCTCCTGCTCTCAGGAGAAAGCAAAGCTTTGCTGATAGATTGCTGTAATGTGACAACCTGGCTGGCTCTTGAACTCCACCTGATAAATGTGGGTATATGGCAGCCTGTTTGGAAAAAGCCACCATTCAGTGTGGCCACAAGTAAAAATTTTGGCAACTTCTGCCTGGAACCATGAACTTGACTCAGTGGAATAATTTTCTGGAGTCCTGCAAAGCATTCCAGCTCTGGAAGGTTTGTACCACCCGTGAGCTGCATGAAATCTTGTTGTGGTTTGACACTGGCCAAATGCCAGGCACCCACAAGAGCAGATTGCCCACCCTCCCCTGCCATAGAGGAGAGAAAAAAATTGACAAAGGGTTAATGAGTTGAGATAAGAACTGGGGGAAAACACTCTGAGAGCAAAACCGGCTCAAAGTTGCAAAGTGAATTTATTACTAATGGAATCAGAGGAGGATAATGAGAAGTAAAATAAACCATTAAAACACCTTTTTTCCCCCTAGTCCCTCCCTCCCTCCCTCCCACAGACAGCACAGGGAGACAAGGTGTGGGGTTTTTGGTCAGTTTGTCATCCAAGATTTTCTTCCACTACTCTGGGAGAGGAGTCCTTCCCTTGTGAGACCATGGGGTCCCTTCCACGGGAGACAATTCTCCATGAACTTCTCCAGCATGGCTCCAATCTCATGAGCAGCAGCCCTACCACAACTGCTGCAAAGTGAACTCACCCCATGGACAGACAGTCCTCCCAAAACTGATGCATTGTGAGTCTCTCTTTCCATGGGATGCAGTCCTCCAAGGACAGAGTATTCCAACCTGGAAGCAGGGTCCCCCTCTCTGCACTGGGTCTGCCACTGGATCACAGCCTCCTCTGGGCATCCACCTGCTCCAGTGTGGGCACCTCCCCCATGGGCATTGGGTGAATCTCTGCATCCCCTGTGGATCCCCACAGGCTGCAGGGGCACAGCTGCTTCACCATGGTCCCACCACAGCCTGCAGAGGAATCTTGGCTCTGGCACCTGGAGCACCTCCTCCTCCTCCTTCTCCACCGACCTTGGTGTCTCCATGTTGTTTCTCTCACGTCTTCACTTAACTCCTCTTCTTTGACTATAGGAAAAACTGTGCCCCCCTTTGATTTTCCTCTTATGTTATCACAGAGGCATTACCAACCTCTCTAGCTGGGCCAGCAGCATGTCCATCCTCAGAGCCATCAGGGATTGGCTCTGCTGGACCTGGTGGGAGCTTCCAGGAGCTTCTCCCTCTGTGGTCTCCCTACTACCAAAAACCAGGCTGTGTAAAACCAATACAAATATGCAGATCAGGGATTTTGCACTGTACTGTGAAGGATCTTTTACAGTATTTGAGGAAAAAACCCCACCTTTTTTGAAGTAAAATTTCATGGATACAATGCACTGCAGGTACAGTTGGGTTTTTAAGGGACAGTTAATGAGTAGTAAAATAGTTGGACTCAATGATCTTAGAGGTCTTTTCCCACCTTTATGATTCTGTGATTTTGTGATCCTTGGCCTCTGATGTGATTTGGGGATGAAAGCTTCACAGCATGAAGAAATTGGCCAAATAAATAAGTTTCTTCTTTCCTGTTGAACTGTCAGCCTGGAAATTTTAAAGCTTTAACTGTCTAGAGAATAAAAGCAAGTTCTGCTCTGTTGCCTTAATGATAATTTCTCAGTGTGGTGCAGCCATGTGACACTGAACATTTCCTTGCTGTCTTGTGGGTGACAGCATTGTTACCTTGGAAGGGGCTGGCTCACCCTTGGAGCTGAAGTCCTGCCCACAGCAGAATGTCCCTTCTGGTGATGATTTAATGGACCTACCCTTTGCAGGATGGTTTGGGGCTCTGTATTTGAGTCACATTACTTCCCTGTGCAATCCTCACCTCATCTCCTTGCTGAGCTGTTGGGCAGGTGTTGTGTAAAAGCTGGGACAGAAAGGAAAGGAAGTTACAAGTCAAGGAAGGAAACACCAGTTCTTCCCAGAGAGTTTGAGTACAACCAGGAATGGGCTTTTATAAATGAAAACTAAATTCAGAAATCACAGTAGCTGTGAAAGTCATGCAGGCAAATGGTATTTTACCTTCTAGGTATGGGTTGGGTGTTTTGGATTGGTTTGTTTGTTGGGCTTTTGCACGTTTTTGGTTGTTGTTCAGGTTTTGGGTTGTTTGTTTTTTTGTTTGTTTGTTTGTTTGTTTAAAACAGTTCACATCAAGTCCTCAGCTGGACCCCATAATCTAAATGCTTCTCTCTTGGTTTTTATTTTAAAAATAGTGATAAATAGGCAGATTTGTGTAGCCAGATGTCTTCAGAAGAAGACTAAGATGCAGGGAGTCCAGCTAGAGTATTCTTGTTCATAGTCTGAAAAGGAAAAGCTGCTTGGGAAAAATTGGGGACCCAAGATGTAAAAAACCCCAACAACCCAGCCCTGTAAGAGATCATCACACAACAAACACAAAAGTTCAGAGAGCTTTCAGGTGGTGTGTGAGGATGCTGGTGGAGAGAGGAGCCCTCAGAGTAGTTCCATGCAGCTCTGCTGAGGAGGGCTCTGGCAATGGAATCCCACAATTTGGGGATCCCTCAGTGCTCAGGGCTCAGTAAAGACATCTGTGGTGTAAGTCTAAATTGTGGCCTCTGCTTTTGGACTCTGACAACTCCGAGGTGAAAATAATGGGGGAAGCTGATGTTT
Source organism: Zosterops lateralis (assembly GCF_965231275.1). Lineage (NCBI taxonomy): Eukaryota > Metazoa > Chordata > Aves > Passeriformes > Zosteropidae > Zosterops > Zosterops lateralis. The sequence continues at coordinate 77,779,403 of NC_139800.1, forward strand.
TCAGTCTAGGTTTAACTTTGATTATTATTGTTTTATCAACCCGAAGTCTGAAAAAGCCATGAGCAGGAAGCTCATGCAGTGAAAGCTAAAAATTGGTGTTCAGATCCCTTCACTGCCACTACCTTTGTCAAAAACTGCCTGAACAGTGTCTTTTTTTAAAGAGTTGCAGTGTATGAAAATATTTTCTTGCCTTGAAGCTTCAGTATTTCTGCTTTCTTTAGGAAATAGGGATAATTCATTTTATCTGCTTTTTTAATCAAAGTTTTATATTCCTGTGGATAAGCCTATTTCTGTCTGTTAGATAAATATCTTGACATGGCCCGTGATTTTTATTCATCCCACTAAGTGGCGAATGTTCATTACAGTCACACAGAGGAGATGACCAAGTGCTGTGTGCTGAACCTCAGTGGCTGTGCAAGTACCAATTTGCACGCTTGAATTGCAGAATTGATGCTTTTTGAAAACTCTTGTGTGATTTAAAAATTATAGTTAGGAAAGGATGGCCATTTTGTCCCCTTTCTAAATGTAGTTCCAGTGTCACAGCAAGACATTATTTTTTAACTGCCAGAGTTCCCCAACACTTCCCTTTTCAGCTTCATTTAGGTTTCTGAGCTGAGACTTACAGCTGCTCTGTGTGCTCAAGGGACTGCCAGGGCATATTTTGTGTGAAAGCATGGAGAAATGGCACATGGAAGAATGGTCTTGTCCCACACGGTTTTCATAGGGTATGAGTTTGCTACCATAATAACCATTTTTAGTGATAACCATTTTTAGTAAACCAATAACAAGATTATTTGTCACATTTAGTGGCACATTTAGTCAGGTTTAAAGTGCAAACATATTCTAGATAAGTAAAAAATGACAATAAATTAGCACAGTAAAAATAATTTTAAAAGTGACCTCCCATGTACTCACATGGCCAAATATTAAGGGTTGGGAGGGAATTGCTGCAGGTCATTGCTAAATGGCATAAAAGTACAGAACAAGTGGATGGGAAATGTCATATTAACATAGTTATTTTTCAAGTGTTAGTGTTAACAAAGCTCTTTTGACAAAGTCTGTAATATATAATTTTTCTAACAAAAGAAATCAGAGTTGAAACTCTGTCTTTAATGCCCAAAGGATTTTGTTAGCATATTAATCTGACTGGTGGGCAGACTTTGTCTCCTTGAGAAGGCCGTCCTAAGATAGCCTTCACCATCTGGATGGATGCAAGACCAGGGAATTCCTGGCCTTGGCAAAGCTGAAAGAAAGGATTTTCAGATGCTTTTTGTAGGAGATCCTCTTTCATTTGCAGCTGATGCTTAAAGAGCCCAACGCTTGGACTCATCTGACTGTGAAACTTTTGTTGAAGCTCAAAAGAGACTTGGTAAAGTTACAGGCATAAGAAAATGCTTGAATGATTCAGCCACCTCTTTGTGAACACTTGTATTTCCATCCCCAAAGAAATCCCATCTCTCTTGTACATCACTCCACCAGGGAACCTTAGGTCTGTATGGCCAGGGTATTTTTTGTTGTTGTCTCCCTGCAATAAAAGCAGCAATCCTCCAGCTGGCAGAGACAAAAGGTCAAGATACTTGTAGGAATTCCCACTAGAACATATAAAACGGACTAAACACTCATCTAAGGACTCTTGGGGAGGAAAGCAAACTTCAAATTCCAAGTTTTGAAGTTTTTGGTATTGTACAGACAGCATGTGAACCTGGTTAAACTCTGTGGGTTGAAACAATGCAAAAAAAGCCACCTGTAGGAGACACAAGGGAAAAAAAAAAAAAAAAAAAGGAAAAAAAGTGTTGTGGAAGCCTTGTGAAAGTTTCCAAAGTCAGAAGGGATGTGGTAAACTTTCTTCTTTGAATGTGGGCAGGTAAAATCAGGAGGATGTTAAGAAGCACAAGGCTGCCTAATGTCAGAGCAGCCTGAACTGTGTACAAACTGTTTTTCTGGGAAATAGACTTTAAATTGGGAGTTCTTGAGCTGTGGTCCATAACACACCAGAAAGTAACCCCTGCATCAGCTGTAAAACAACAGAGAAGAAACAGTGTGGTATAAAGTGGAATCAAATAAAAGCAAGAGAAACATTTTAAATGTTTGGCTTACTTGGATGTGAAAATCACTGTGGCAGCAGAGTGAGTAGCAGCTGTTTATTGCTTCCCTCAGACCTAGCCTAGGTTTTTCAATTTAGCACTGTTCCAACTGCCAGCTGATGCCCTCAGTCCACTTGTAATTCTTAGTCCCTTTGGCTTTGTTCTAAACTTCAACTGGAGTGACTGTATCCATCCCCACTGCTGTCCTGAGCCTTCACAGGGGTTCTGTGGTGCATCTCACCAACATTTGTGTGGGGCATGAAGGACTGGCTTTTTTCCTCCAAAGAGTTCTATTGAACATTACTAAAATACATAGTTTACAGGAACAAGCAATGATAGGTTAGATTCTATTAATTATTTCTATTAGAATCCATTCGGGGATGCAGCTCCTGCAGTTTCAGTTATTTTTGTCATGCCTTAGGCAATACCACAAACGCAATGCTCATGTTTATTAATTTACTTCATAATTAAAGAATGGGAAGAACAAAGTACAAAAGCAACCTCGTGTACCTGAGTTTCAATTTCTTTCTATCCACCAAAATTCTTCACAAAGATTATGTGTTTGGGAGCTGACTCACCTCTGGGAGGCAATCCACTTTATAGATTGAACTGGGAAAGGTGAGGGAGGAACATGGTAGGATTTGATTGCAAGCTGCACTGCTGCTCTGAATCATGATGACAATGTGAACAAGGTGACCAGAGTCAGAGAGAGTGGCCACAGCAGGATGTTGAGGGTAGGGGAGGAGATCTGCCAGGGATCTGTAAATCAGCTAACCAAGAGGCAGATGTAATTCTTAGTTCTGTGAAACAGATAGATTAAGTTTTATTCAGTAATTTTAAAGAATCTCTTCAAGGCACAGTCTTGTGGCAGGTGAAATTAATGTGTATGAATGTTCTTTATTAAAAATAAATGCATCTCTTTGTAAATCTATCTTTTGCTTTAACCAAGCAAAGATGAAGTCCAACCATTCAGGCATGCTTGGACAAGTATTATCTCCCCTGAGAAGTGCTGTCCTAGTGAATTGGATTGAAAGAGAAGTGCTGTGCTGGGATTTTAGTATTTGTTGTACCATATGGGGCATCTTTACATGTTCTTTGTCATCTTGGCATGCAGGAGCTTAATTTGAGACATTTGTTGCTTGCTTCATCGAGAAACTGAAGTTACCTTTGTTTACTGTTGGAGAGAAATGTCATCTTTAGAGCTGGTGAGGAGTTAAACACCACTGTTGGTTATCAACAGCAGGTGGAGATCAGTCTGTGTGAGCAGGTGACACATTGACAGCCCTGTGAGGTGATGCTGAACAGTTCCATGGTTTAAACAGAGAATTTGAGCAGATACCTCCCAGGGTGGGAGCCAAGGAACTAGGTAAAGGGCTTGGGATTCTCCCAGGTGAACTTGGGTTCAGCATCTGTAGGGAATTTAGCAATTTATGGAATTTAAAGTTTTAGCACTTTCAGGTATCTCAGCAAACAAACTGAATGTTCCTGTTGTTCTGATGGGTTTTGTCTAGAGCTTTAATTAATTATGAGGTGAAATTCTCTTTGGACTGGGTCCAGGCATGCTTACTTTTTGTAGAAGTAGTTTGGTTTAAATGTCATTTGAAACTTGCTTGGGGGACCTTGCACTTCATCTGTTTTCTCAGCAGTTCTCAGAGAAGAAAACTGTTCATGGTCGCCAGTGTTCCATATTTAAATGTCATAGGATAACAGTATTATATTCCTGAACTATACTGATATGATGAAGTATCTTGTGATTGTATAAAATTATGTTTGAATGAAAATATATTAAAATCATCAGCTCAATGAATTTCCTACCTATTTCAGGGATTTTACAAGGAGTCCAGGTATTGCCTTTCTTGGGAATACTAGTTTTTTGTTCATAGTGTATAAAAGCTGCAGAACATTCATAGGAGAATTTTTCCAATAATCAGTTACTTAAACTGAAAATAGAAACATTTTTTTTAAATAAAGAATAATGTGAAACACTATGCATTTCCATTTTTCAAATGAAGAATAGTTTATAAACCCAGAAGTCATATAGGTGTTTAACTCTTATAGGGAACTGGTACTTAATTATCTTTACAGTCTGGGCCTTAGAAATTGTAATTTATTTACTACCATAAACAGTTCACCCAAAACTGTGATTAAGGGCTTAGGGAATGTGTAGTTAACTCATAAAAATATGTACATAAATTCTGCTGATTAATTGGACCGTAAAGCACATCCTTATTTATTATTACAAATGAAACTCTAATGTAGTTCATGCAAAGTCTTAAATGAGTGCCATTCTTTTTCATTAGGTAGCTCTTTAAAATCAATAATGTTTTCTTTAAGGGAAAGCTTTGGCTGTTACTAATTTAAATCTCATTAACTTTTGCCTTTTTTTTTTCCTTAAGGTTCAATTGGAGCTCTATTTTTCATTTAGATTTGGAGCTGCAGGCTATATGTAATTCCATTAAAAAACCCAAGGTAGACAGGAATAATGTTGGGTTAACAGTTATTCAGAGAACCAAAAATTCAGAATATTTAAGCATGCAGCCTACACTTGCCATTTAGCAGTAAATGGTTTTCCCAGTACAAAGTTTGGAGATGCACGGGCGTTTGAGAAATCCTTTCTTAATTAATGTAGAATTTGCAGAACCAGCTTGAAAATCACTCTTCTTGCACCACATTCTTGTACCCCAGCCCCCTTTGTCCATGCCTGCGTTTGCATGTCTGTTGGTGTGGGTCTGGTGGAACACTGCTGTCATCCCTCCCATCCTTCATGTTAGCCCTGCTCTCTGGAGTGCCAAGACTATTTTTAAACATATGTAAATAGAAGAGAAGAAGTGCAGGGTCTGTGATTCCTGCTGAGTGGATTTGTCTCTTCTAACAGGAGAAGCCGTTCAATAGCAATTGGGCTATTAGTGGTGCTTTTTGTTATCTAAAGTTCATAGCTCCTTAATGAGGTTGTATTTGCTTATCTTTCTTACTGAAGACACACTAATCAGTCCCAGGGAAGAGGGAAAAAAAAATCCAACTCTCATGATTTTGATGACATACTTTGGAATATTTGGCATTAAATACTAACAAAAAAAATGCATTGTAAAGGTTTGTGTAGCTCTAGGCAGTGTGGAGATTGAAAGCTTAGTACAGTTTTTCAAAACAGTGGTTGGCTGGAAGGGTTCTGGCACCATGTTATTCACTGCACATCAAAATTAACACATTACAAGCAGTGGTTATTTTCAATTATGTAAAAGCAGACGAGCCTTTGGAGAGATTAAAGTGGGATTTGTAATGGCTTAGGAGAATTCTTAAAATTGACAATTTGACACAGCATGATTTCAGATTATGTGAAATCTGGCATGGGGATATTTATATTTCTGTTTGCAAAGATTCTGTTCAAAGTCATCATGATGGAAATATTTACAATGAAGACATAATAATGTCTTTAATATGTAAATCATTCTAATTGCGTTTCTTACACTGTCAACCTCCCAGTGAAATATCATTTATTTCACAAATGACACATGAAAAAATACGATTGCGTTTGTGATAGTCTTATTTTTAACAGAAATATGACAGACAGTCTTTATCTTTGAAGAAGTCCTCTTTATCAGCAGTTCCCTTAACACAGTTTGCATGACGCCTGCATCTCTATTTCTGATTCATATGCCTGCTTCTAACAGAGGCTCCCTCTGTTTTATTCTTCTTCCCCTCTCACAAAGAGGGTTTGCTGTAGGGACGTGCTCCCCGGAGTGTCGTCCCCCAGGGCTGCAGGATGCAGAGGTTGTGTGGGGTGCACTGATCTCCGTGGGAGCTGGATGCCATCCACACCTCTGAGGCTGGACCCTGCATCTTGTGAAAACAAGCATGATTTGTTGCCATTAAATTCTGCTTTGACCTTGATAAGAGCAGCTTCAAACTGCTTGCTCTTTTTTTTTCGGGAGTTGTTTTTTTTTGTGCCCCAGTAACACGTGTTAGTCTGTCAGACACCTCTCACTCCACTTCCCTGTCTGTACCCAAAATCCCTACCCTGAGGTCACATGCCTCCTGTGTGCTTTTTCCTCCCCAGCTGGGAACAGTCATTTCCCTCTTCCTTCAGATGTAGAGCTGGACAGATGACAGTTCTGTCATCTCAACTGAAAAAATCTGTCATTGTGAGCTGAAAAAAATAATGCAGTGAAAACAATAATAAAATTTGGTCGAATTAAATAGAGCATTTTTAATTGGGAATGCATCCACTGTGTCATAATTAGTCCTCCCTCCCATCTCCAGCTTCCCCACTGGGAAACTTCCCCACTATTTGCTGAATTCTACTTGGGTGTAGCAGGGGCAGTGAGGGAAGGATCAGGGACAGGCAGACAGGACAGCCCCAGCCCTGACATGAGAGGCAGGAACCCTCTGAGAGGAGCAGGGACAGCCTGCCTGCCCTGGGCAGGGATGGGAGTCCCCAGGCACTGAACATTTCCAGCCTCAAACTTACTGAGGTAGCTTCAGCCAGGCTTGGAAATGAGACCCCTCTCTATGAAGAAGATGGAGGGGAAAAATAAGGGATCCAGCTTTGAATTTCTGTCCTGTCTTCCCTAATCAATGTGAGGTTTTGTTCTGTTTAAGAATTGAAGTATTGATTTTCCATGTTTCAAAGCAGGGTTTCTTAAGTGGAAAACATAGTGATTTTCTTTGGGGTGATCCTTACAGTGGCCAAGCAATCCAGGTGTAGTCACCTATGTGCTTTGCTGTATTAATAATTTTAAAATATTAATAAAACAGTTGTCTTCAAGCTGTCATGGCAGTCAATTCCCAAGGCTGGGACAGGAAGTGATGGAATGTGGGTTAGGGTAAGAAACTGGGAGTGAGTGAGCAAATGAGAAGTTCCCACACTGTTTACTGAGTATTGGGTAACCAGTGGAGAGACATGAATTAAACATCTTGCTCCAGTTATGCAATTTTTCTGGTTTTTCAGCAGCTCAGGTGGAGGTTTTTACAACGAGTTTCAGAGGTGCCTTTTACCATTGCACTGTGATGATTTAATAATGATGCGCTGATGGGATAGGGAGCTTCAAGCAGTGTCCCACCTGGAGGATGTGTTGATACCCAAAGAAAGGCCTGAGGTGCCGAGATCTCTCCAGCTCCCCTCCCATATTCTCGACTCCTGCCTTTGCTCAGCCTCAGCCCTGGAGCTCAGACATCTCCATCTCCCCATCCCTTTTCAGTGGAACAGGCAGCAGCTGCATGTTTTGCATCGAGTCGAGGCCATTGAGGATGACAGGAGGCCCATGAATAAAACACAGACTTGTTTGTTTTGTGCTGTTCTGAGCAAATGATGTATTAGTAATGAAGTATTTGCAGTTTGTTACTTTTGCTTACTAATAAATGAAATCTTCCCGTTGCCAGTTTTGTTTCTGGCTTGTGAAGTTACAGGGAAGTGTGAGGAGAAGGGGATGTAAACTTGGCTGGTTTGGGGTCTATCTGCTTTGTGGTGGCTCTCATTTAAACATTGTCACTGCTTTGTGTCAGCTTGAAGCAGGGACAGTTTTTGTGGGATTTCAATCAGTGTTGCCTCTGCTCTGAATGTCCTGAGTAAAGATTTTAGAAAATGATTTTAAATAGGATGAAGTCCTTAGGAATGGGACTATATGGGGAGATGCAGCCCCGGGGATGACAAAATGGTCTCTCTACCACAATAAGAGATGATCTCTGGGGATGGGGCAAGGTCTCAGGAATGGGGGCTGAGAGGAGTCATGGTGACCAAGTTCAACTCAGAGGCACTGCTCACAGCTCATCTGGAAGTGGGTGGGGATTTAGGGAATTGGCAGGCCATGGGTGGCTGTGATGGCAGCTCCTCCCAGGGCCTTTTCAGAAAAGGAGGTGGATGTGGTCCCATCAACATGACCCTTGTTCTCATTGAAGCTGAGGGGTGCCGGTGGATGCGGTGCTGCAGGATGTTGCAATTGGCAGCTTTTAGGAAATGGATATGTAAATATAAAGGTGTTCCTAAGCAAATGTGCAATGCTGTGTTCCAGAGCACAGGGCTGCATTGCCACTTTACCTAGAGAGACACATCTTTAGCACAGGTAGTTCTTGTAATGGCTCATTTTTCAATCATCCTTCATTTTCCTTCCTTACATGTAATTATAATAGCTTGCAATTAGAATAACCCTGTTTGTTTATTTTAAATAGAAAAAACTCTTAAGAACAATTTTTACTGTTTAAAAATATCTCATTTTGGAAGCATTTCATAATTCATCACTTACAGAAATTTTAATCAAATGACCCACTAACACTTCTATTCATGACTATCCTGTAAAAGCAAATACTCTTGATTTGTGAATGTTCATTTTACTGAAATGGAATCTAATGTGTTCTGCAGTCAGGAGAATTTTCTATTTAAATTCTGCTGCATATGTGCAGATAATAAATTCAAATGAGAGGAGGAATTCCAGCCTAGGTTAGAGTGTGGGTCACAACCTTTTCAAACAGAGGTCCTCCTGTCATGCAGGTGCAAATGGTAAATGGTGGCTCACTGCAGCTGAACTTATTTGTGCCAGATAACAGGAAGAATGCTGTAGCAATTCTAAAATGGCTAGTGTGTCTAGATATCCAAAGGTAAATATGTAGAGTCAAAGCAAAGCAAATGACCAAAGCTAATTATTAGTTGCAAGTAAATTAGATTGACTTGTTCCCTTCTATTTATGTGCATGTCCTGATTGAAAATTGGGCATTCTCTCTATTTTTTTTTAACATTGCTATGTGTTGATCCAGTACTTTACAGATATCCAAGCCCCAAAACATTCATTCTACCCAGAGTGTTTATGATGGGAAACCTGTTTTGTAAAATATTTGGTAGTCTTCTGATGGATTGATTGCGTCTTTGTAAGCTAGAAAATAAATGATTAATGAGTAGGGTAGTGCAGGTGTGCACCCAGACCTGGATATTTGTGAGAAAAGCTCCTTTTGTGTGTCTGTGGAATATGAAGGGCTGTGTTGGTGGTAGGACAAACCATAGGATCAGGTGGGTTGGAAGAGACCCCTGGAGGTCTGGAATCTGGCTCTGCTCCAAGGCCTGCGATGATGGCACAGTTGGTTGTGAGACAGGCCGGAGCATTGGTCAGGCACCAGTTTCCCATGGTAAATGGGGAATTTGGGTTACCAGGAATGTCTCTGCTGAGGTGTCCCAGTGAAGGATTGCTTAAACCTTGCACAACCAGAACGGAGATCGTCCCCAGGAATAACTCAGTCCTGCTTTCCTCTGGGGGTGGGCTCTTTTGACAATCTCCTTCCTCTCTTTTCCTGTCTAGCACTCTGCCTCTGGCACAGGTAGGTGTGGTAGGAGCTCTTACAAAGCTCTCTCAAGGACTGTCCTCTACAGACAGCAGAAGAAACTGATTTGGCCCCGTTTATTCAACAGAGAGCCCATCTTTCTAACCTAATCCAAACTCAAGAGGACTGTGCCCTCAGAGCAGATAATCCAATTCAAACTGTCCACATACTTGAAAAACAAATGCCAGATAAAATAATCTTGTGTATGTACACCAATTATTCTACCCCACAGGGGCTACCAAGTTAATAGAGGTTCATTCTCTTAAATTTTAAATTCTTGTTATTCACAATTCTTTCCTACTACTCCCTTCTGGGAATAACAAGCAATGGATATAGAGTTTTCTAATTGTGTGATTACTTAAGACTGCAACTGCCTGATCTGGGAGCTAGTTTTCATTTACTTTACCTTAAGTAACTTTATTCAAAAAAACTAATGAAAAGAGACTCATCAATTATTGAGATGAATTCAGCTTTGTTCCCAAAGTTTGCATGGTGCTAAAGACATGAAAACAGAACTGTGTGAAATTTTATGTGGTTAAAGTAGTTGGCTGGAGAATATTGAAACTGTCTTGGAGAGTGTCTTCAAAGAGCTCATGTGTAGTCAACAGCACTTAAAATATTAAATGCACAAACCTTCAGGTATAAAGGGTGTCTTCAGTGTGTTGGTCCTTACCCAAAATTGTGTTAGGATAAAACTTTTATTTATAAGTGCAAAGAAATAATTTCAGTCTGTTTTACTTGTTATTGGGATCAGTTACTGTTCTCCCTTAGATTCTCCTCCCTCCCTCCCTCCCTCCCTCCCCTGAAAATAGTTCTGTGTACCAAAGAAATATCAGAGATACTGGGAAATCTCTCTTTGAACTTTTCCATCATTCATTAATTCCCTAAGGAATCCAAAGAGCTAACAAAAATGGCAACATCCACTGTGCAACATGCTAGAAAAAAACAACTTTTCTTTCCCCATTTTGAGGCTTGGAAAAGGGAAGTATTTTTGTTTATTGGGTTTTGTGGACAAGAAAAGAAAAGCTCATCTTCAGATAGGCTTCAGATCTGGATGAACACTAATTTAAAACCTTTGAGTTCATACTAGTGTTTGCACTGACTTTTTGGTTGTCTGAGTTGTTAATTTATGGAATTAAAATTTTAGGATTTAAATGGGAAAGTTTTGTTACTTGCTCAGTGCAAGAAGCAGATGTAACATCCTGTATCTGGCCACTTCAATCTGGAGCAACATACTTTCATTGCTTAAGATAATGTTCCTAGGCTAGTTGGTGCTAATTTAATCATGTTGTTTCATGGCTGACTTTGAAGAAATAGGTATTAATGTATAGATGCTCAAAGAAGAAAACAAGTTTAGTGGTTTGGATACCTTGTTCACTGCAGATCACCCACTTGGCTTTCTGCCTTAGAGCAAAGAGGGAGGCTGGGCAGAGGCAGGAGATGCCCCATGGCAGGAGGGGATCTGGAGTGGGAAGAGCAGGGACCAGGCAGGGCTGAGAAGGCAGGACAGGCTGGGGCACATGCCTTGAACCCATGGCTGAGACTTCACAAAATACATGAAAGCATGAAAGCATGAAGTATGATTTCTTTATTGTTCATGTCCTGGCTCTAGTGCTGTTGATTTTCAAGGTGCCTTTTACATTGTTTTCTAACATGGTGACAGCTGCAGAGAATCAAGGCATTACACTGAATATTTTAAACCAAAACACTTTTATAAGTTCCAATTTCCGTACTGTTTACTTCAACAGGCTTTTTAAAAACCTGCCAGATATTGAAGTGATTACGAGATCAAGGTCACCAAATACTCATTTTTAGGGTGAATATGCTGCATTTTAAAGAGCTGCTTTAGTGCCCTCCCCCTCTCTTTCTCTGTGCTCAGCAGAGCGATCAGCTGAACGCAAAGAGCACAGCTTTGGAAGGGCACTTCAGGTTCCATCTGTCTCTGGGAACATCTGACTTGGAAGAGGTAGCAAAGAATATGATGAGAACAGAGATTTCCTTTCCCTCACAGAATGTGTCTCAGACCTCACTGTCTCCAGCAAAATCTTAACCTGCCAGCTGTGATTTGCTCTTCTCTCCATCAGCGAGCGTTCCAGAAAACCCCTGTGATAAGGTGCCACCTGAAAAGCTGGCTCTGACAAGTGCTACAGGATGAAATGCCCCTGTCCAGTCACTTCTACTGATGCTGCTGCAGCATTTTCATTCTTCAAGTATAATTTCTAAGCCTTGACCTCATTAATATGCCATTGCTCCTGGAAGCTGAGACTTTGTTCAGGGTTTTTTCTCTCCCTAGAGAATTTTGGTGATATACCAGTATGTTCTTTCTTTTGCATTTTCAATACAAGGCTAAAATGCTCCTGGCTCCATATGCATATGTAATTCAGGGCAGAGCAATCTGTGGTTATTTGAACCTCTGGCAGTATATATTTACAGTGAGTTTGACCTCAAAGGAAATGATGAGTGTTCGGCTGGAATATTTGACATTTGAGTTGGGTTGTTTAGCTGTGGATCATAAGAAAATCTGGTCAAAAAAATGAAGCATACACAAGTATTAAAAACCTTTTAGTCCATCCTACAGAAATTTGAAGCTTTGATTAAAATTAGTAAAAAAAGTTAGGTAGTGTATAAGGATGTTTAAATGCATTTTTCCTTATTTTTGGCCCAGATTTGGAGAAACATTTGCACGTTGCTAAATTTAATGAAGATTTTCTGCACTCATCATTACTTGACTTAAAATTTTAGAATATTTGCACTTTTATATGCCTTGAAAGTCTCAAACATATTTAAGTTTAAATAGTCTAATTCTTTCTGGAAAATATTCAGAAAATGAGATCAGAGTAGACAAACTACAAAGTCTGTGAGTGATCCTACTCATATGTGTTGTGTGTGTTTCTACAGCAAAAAAAATCTTGGTTTATTTCTGAAACAAGGTGTTACTATCATAGAAAATAATTAGTAAGAGTTGTTGACAGGGTTGCAGGAGAAGCATGGCAAAATTCACCCATCTTGAACCATGATAAACTTGTTTTTGCTCAAGATTTGTTATTTTCTAAGTGATGTTATCTCCAACAGATATGTTTTTTGATTTTGTGTCCCTTGGGGGAAAACTGATAGAATTTTTTCTAAAATGCACTTTAAAATATAGATATAGAGTCAAAACCTAGAGTCTACTTGATTCAAAGAGGAGTAAAACTCACAGAAAAGAGACATGACAGACACTTTACCTGAACTTCCCCCTCCTCCCCTCCCGCCTTGCTCTTGGAAATGCTCCTCTGCTGATGGACAAGGCCACTCTCCCTCCTGGAGTATTGTCAGCATGGGCTTCTCCTTCTCCCCTGTAAAGCCAGGTCACTTGCTCTTCATGTCAGAGATACCAGCTTAGACATCTCTCAGCAGAGTGAATTTTTATTAACAGTTATGAGAGTGTTCTTTCATCATGCAGTTTGATCGGTCAGGTAAGACGAGGGAGCTCCACATACAGGGATCTCATTGTGCTTTGGGGATAACATCCTTGATTTTGAACAGTGCATAAAGTGGTCAAGACTGTTATCTGCAATGTGCTCTCTGACAGCAAATGTCTCTGAGCAGTGGAGTACTTAAAGAATACTCGGAAGGGTGTGGTGGTTGCTGGCAGTTTTTAGGCAGCTCAGGTCCCCAGCATCGCATGGTGTAAGGAGCTGGGAAGGGCTCTGGGAGGAGACAGGGGACACAGACTGGGCTCTGCTGATGTTCAGGCCTCACATAGCAGTGCCAGGCTGTGATGAGAGGCTGGCAGAGGTCTGCTGCTAATGCAGCAGCATCAGCACAGTGCAGCCAAAAATCCAGAGGTGTGAAACCAATTACATATGGTGAGGCTGATCCAACAAACACCCTGACCCTTGAGACAATCATGTCCAGCCAAAGCTGCTAAAGGCTCTCCTGGGTATGCTCAAATGCAGGATGTGTTCCCTTTTTTCTGGAATCAAGACCTGAAAATACCAAGTTGCCAAAAATTCATAGGCTGTAACTGATTTCTCCCCTTTAAGGCTCTAAAAAAATTTGCATCTCTCTTTGGATATTCTTAATGGAGTGCATCTATCATTGCTACATGTCTGCAAACCCCGAGCATGATGGATATCACTTCCTGGACTCTGCTGTTCCACAGCCAACGTATACATAAAAATATAACTCTTGTATTAGAGGAATGGTGATTTTATTTCTGACTATGTACTTACAGTCACAAGCATTGCCTGGTTTGTGGAGCAATAAATTTAATACTTTAGCTAGTGTATTATTTTTTTAATGATTTATTTGTAGATGATTTCAATTTAAAATTAGATTTTCAGGTAACAAGGTAGGCAAACGTGTTTAACAATGCCATGATATAAATTGCTGTAGGTGACAGATCCCTATAAAAATTATAACAGGCAGATGTGCAATGCAAAAAATTATTCATGTGACAGCAATCAGAAAGACAAATTACTTAGAGACGATGTACATGCTCCTCTATAATTGCTTATAAATTATTATGGTTCATGTTAAAATGCATCTAGACTCCCTAGACAACTAGATTTATTTAAAATAAGAGTAATGGGAAATTACCAGGAAATGTTGAGGAAGAAGATGCAGTACATGCTTTGGGTGATTGCTAACATAAAAGTACAGCAACTTACTGTCAGCCAACTCAATCTATATTTTCCTTAATAGTTTTGTAGCCTTCATTTTCAATTCATTCTCTGCTCAGGTTGCAGTAGCCTGAGTAGGTAACTGGGATGGGCCCCTTTGGGCTGCACTGTGGTTCACTGCTGCTGTGTTTCCCAGCTCATGGGGGGATGTGGTGGGATGCCTTTCTGCACCCAGGCAGGAGATAACACTCCTGGGCACTTTCATATGCCATGCAATAGGGTTGAATTTAGTCAGCTGGGGTAGAAGTTATGCTAAGGGGATGAGGAAGATTGACACATGGGCAAACCACTTCTACTTAGGAATCTGGGATAAAAATGGGACAGTGCTTTCCACATTCTCTTAGTATTCCAAATTTAAAGGAAAAAAAAAAAAAAAAGGGCCTGTCTTGGAAGTGTGTAAAGTACATCCACAATAGACAGGATTTAATTTGAATCAGCTTTCAGTCAGGCACTTACCAGGTGATTATAGGCTAGCAGAGAAATGGTGTATATACATTTATTATATAAGTGCCTCTCTAATGCTATTATTTTTCTCACCAACCTGATTATATTACATATTGAGAGCCAGCCCAACAAAAATGACAGCAAACTTTGTTCTGGGTAATGGAGTGCCGAACTCCACCTAAGCAGCTCCAGTCATTTGTAATGACAGCTTGGAGAATACTCCAAACGAATCTAACAATGCTCACGCTCCAGTGACTGACAGCACAGCAAGAGGAAAAATTCCAGTTTCCATGTGAGTGCAGGGAGCCTGACCTAGATTTTAGCCTCTACAGCTTCAGAAGAGGAAACACTCTTACCTGTGTATTTAACAAGAAAAAAAAGAGCAAGGGGAAAAATTCATCTCCTGTTTGATTAGTCTTTCTTCAATAATTAAGATTTGTCAAGGTGCTCTTTGAGACTTCTCCCCTCTGCAGATGTCATCAACACTAATGACTGGTTGCTCTGTTCCCTGTGTGCTCTTCTCTCTGTAATTACCCCCTCCTGGCCTGCTGCAGGGAGAGCTGTCACAGGGGAGCAGCTGGGGCAGACAGGGCCATAGGCAGCAATCTGCCTCCATCTTCTCCCTCCACCCCACACCCTGTGTGGGTCAGCCTCCTGTGGGCTGCTGAAATTCTTTCATTCAGATACTGTTAATAGGGAAAAAAGTCTCTAGTGTAAATTTCCTTTTCTTTCCTTTCTTCTGTGGGATGCAGGTGCTGTGCTGGGCTCAGGTTGCTGTGTCTGGTGCCTCCACTGCAGCACTGGCAGTGGTCAACAGAGCACCAGCCCCACCATTGGGTGGGTACAGTTCCTGTGGGGGCAGCTGGAGGGGATTTTTAGCCACTCTGGTGACCTGGTTGTAAATTACTGTTCAAATGCCTTTCATCTATTTCACTGTGCTACCTATGCTTCAACAGCTCAAATTCTGAAATTGGAATAGTAGAGAAGTGCACACGAGAAGGGAAAAGAAATTTTCAAATGAAAGTGGAGGACGAGGCATATTGAATGGCACTGAGGTTGCTTAGTGTTTGTTTGAGCTGTGCTTTGACAAGTTGTTTGGTGTGGATATGGGAGAAATTTCACTGGAAGCAGGGTATTTTGAGCTTCCAAATTTGGATTTCCATATTGGGTCATTTCCTAACTACAGAACTCCTACTAATTGTGACTCTGCTCTATGAAATAAATTAAAACCTGGCACTGCTGTCCTTGATCCACAAACTTACCATGTGTGTCTCATTGGTGTGGTTTAACTTTGTTGAACCAGCACAGGTTTGAAAGCATTAGATGATGTGACAGGATTCGATTGACACAAGAGTGACAGAATTAATTAGATTGCCTGCATTAATTTGGATCTAAATTCCAGTTCTGGACTCCCATATCCATTTCCACCTATGGCCCTACTTAAACTTCTGTGACTTTGCTAAATCATGGGAGAGAGGGTACCTTTGAGAATAACTATGTGTCCTGGAGAACAAGGGATGAGCCATCTGGAGTGCTCAGCGTTGCCTTGCACATCCCTTGCTGAGAGAAGGCAGCTGTGAGCTCTACACTGTTCTTTAATTGTAAATCACAGCAGCCTAAAGAGCAGGACTTAAAAAAGCACAGAGCTTTCTGAGGAAGCTCTGTGTGGAGGACAATGATACCTGTTCAATGTAGAAGTCCTTTCATCTATATAAAATAATCCATGGTGTCAGAACCAGGAATTTAATATAAAAGTGAGTAAAGGATGAGGGTTGTAGGACTGGGAGAACCAGGTTCCTTCTCCAGCTCTGCTGTAGGTTGCCCATGTCTGTGCAGCAGCAAGACAGAGACAGGTCAGTGTGATATTTTTTGGGGTCTCAGCAAGAGAATGTTCAAGATACAATGTGCAGCTTTGGTCATGGTGAAGGATGTTATAAACCTGGATGAGATGAACTAAGAACAAATACTTTAGCACAGGATTTTCAAATAATGATTATCCAAACGTGTCCTATTGTGTGTGGCACTAAGAGGAACGACACAGAAGAAACAGTGAGGAAAAAGAACATCAGTAAATTGCTGCTGGCCTTTCAGTTGATGTCATTAATAGCAGCTGTTAAAAGCAATGAATTTTAATTTAAATCAGTAGGATGTTGTGAGCAAAATGAGAATGAAAATCAAAATTGAAGTTAACTGGAACAATGTGTACATAAGTTCAGATGAAGGGTTTGGTTTGAGGGCATTTGTGATGAAGAAAGGAGTCAGGTGGTACAAACAGCTGCTGCTTTTGCACCTGTCTGTGGGGTGGGGACAGGAACAGGAAACACCCTGGGTGTAAAGATGTTCCATGATCTCCTTTCACCTGTCAAAACCGTCATGAGTAATGTTTTGAGTAATGGGCTTCCCTTCCCTGCTGAGCTTACATTATTTCTTTTTTTTTACACGTCTCTTTTATAGCAAGGTGTTACATGGAAGTTTGTATATCAGGAAAGTATTGAAGTGTCAACAAGTTTAACATGTGGCTCATCACAGTACACTTAAAGCTGATTTACTGTGGTGGGAAAATTAGAACCTTCCATTTGTCATGGTTACTTTTGAATGATTAAAGAGAAACATGAAAACTTGGTAGAAATTATTAAAAGACTGTAAAAGTCACTAAAAATAGGATCAGACATGATATTCCATGTACAGAAATTTTTGCTCAATACCTTTGTTTAGGAAGTAAATTAAAAAAGAAATCGCTTTGATGATAGAATGTAATTGACAATGTGTATGAAATAAAAAATGAGGATATCCAACATTTATAGTTTCAGAATTGATACTGTAAATGCAGAAGAGGCAACTTGAGAGTTACCTGGTTGAATTTGGGGTGCTGTATTAAAAGTAAACATGTTCCATTTACTTGTAGATTAATATGATCAATAAATTCTAAAAGCTACATATTTAATGAAGTCTATTAGCATTAGGTATTGTGTTTGCCTTTTGATGACCTGCCTTTGAAATCTTTTTCTTTGGTTTTATTCTTTGCTGATTTTTCAAGCTTATAATTTTTCCAGCAATGAAAAAGATTGAATTAAAAGGTCTCTGATATGTGATATGTTGATATTTGTGCATGTGCTAGAACTATATTGTAACTAAGATAATAGCAATGGGAGAAAAAATTGTAGGGAGAAGTGATCTTTTATTAAACTGTCTGATGTATATTAATTTTAGAGCGCAGTATCAAGAAAACTGTTTCAAAAGTTTCTGCTGAACAGAACATCAAAATAAGTCCTTTTTTTATTTGTACGGCCCCTGAATAAGTTTGATTGCAGAGGCAGCATGTTGCAATTGTATCATGTTGTATATAATGCAGACCTCTACAGTTTGAGTAGGCTGTAGGGAAAAAAACCCAACTATGTGGAACTGCCTTGAAAAGCAAATTCTAAATGTCACATCTGTTATTTGGAGATTTTTTTGCATAACATAACTAAAAGAGGTGTATGGAAAAGTTTTAAGGGATAAGATTGGCATCAGATGCCAATGTACATTTTCCTCCAACAAGGAATTGGAGAATTGAAAACTGATTTACAAAGGCAAGTAGTTAAGGTGCAAAGCATTTTGTTTAATTAATAAAGAATTAGTGTTTTAGGGGGTGAAAGTTATAATCTTCTAAAGAAGTGGAATTCAGCAAGCTCAGTATACTCTATTTATTGCCTGCACATTCACAGTTACGTGTAATTAAAAAAGGTGTGTGAAACCCCTTAGTTGCCAATAACTGTTTTATGTGTTTCATATTATTTTAAAACAATTCAACACATGCCAAAAGCCATTTTTTTAATGTACTGTATTGCATTTCCCAAGCTGCCTTTCATTATATTGAAAAATATGTCTGTGTCTAATATTTCTTCATTATTGTTTTGCTTTCAGTTGATGGTTGCATTGACTGGTCAGTGGATCTCAAGACATACATGGCTTTGGCAGGTGAACCAGTCCGAGTGAAATGTGCCCTTTTCTACAGCTATATCAGAACTAATTATAGCATGGCCCAAAGCACAGGTCTGAGGCTGATGTGGTACAAAAACAAAGGAGATTTAGAAGAGCCCATTATCTTTTCCGAAGTTAGGATGAGCAAGGATGAAGATTCCATATGGTTTCACTCGGTTGAGCTGCAAGACAGTGGTTTCTACACATGTGTTCTAAGGTGAGTATTGTGTTAAAGTCTAAATAAGAATGTGGGGATTATTGGTTAATAATGTATGGAGTATTAGATATTGGTTAAAAAAATTAGCTATTAGAATTTAGATATTCATCCAGTTACTACATATTAATTTTTTTATTCTCATAATTATATGTGTCACATAATGATTTGTCTCAAAATTAGTTTCCCTAGTAATTATAGTTACCTTGTCCAATAGTTATAATTAATGTACTCTCACTTAATTACTTCTTTTTTTTAAGTACAATGTTTGCAAATTCTTAATTTGCTGTAAACCTTCAGAACCTGATACTTCTTAAGTCATGAAGTATTTGTTTAAGTACTGTTCTATTTCAAATCCTCTGAGTTACTAGAGAGTTGCAGTTTGATTATTCTGATGGGATCAGGCCATGGGGAGTTACAGTTCTGCTGGTTTTGAAGAAATGTTTATTTTAATACACAATTGTGATTTACCATTCATTTAAGCAGACCTTGTTTGGTAAGGCACCAAAATGCATTTCTCAGAAGTATCTTGGAACTGTTGGATAGGCCTTAAATTAAACATGTGCTGGAGCTCGTGATTTCCATCATGTAGAAGTTGATGTCATCTCTATGCTTAAAATGAGATGATAAAAAAGAGGACTTTTGAAGAATGAATGAATAAATACTCCTTAAATGATCCAGTTTTGCATTAAAAGAAGTTTACAGATACTATGTGTGATCTGGTTTTAAACTATTCAGTTTCAGACAGTAAGTTTGCTTCATCCTTGTCTGCTGTTCCATACTGAAATTAGACCCATTTCATGAATTAAATAACATTAAATACAACAAAAATTAAACATAAAATAAATAAATAAACTAAATAAAGTATTGCAGCAAATACCAGTACTGTTCAAAACCCAGAATTTGCTTTCTGTCTGTCTCTGCTGAGTCTTGCTGCCTCAGCTGCTTCAGACCATTTTGATCCTGAGGAGTGCTACTGAAATCAAAGATTGTGCCCTGGATTGTGGTGGTTTCTACTGGGCACCAAGATCCAGTTTAAATACTGGATAGATCTGCCAAAGTCAGCAGTTGAATTGTGTTGCAGCCTTTGGAGTTATTCTTTATCAGCTCTTCTGTCAGAGGTTGGGTGTGATGTCAAGTCTCTGATTTCAAAATGTTACAGGAAGATGGTGATTTACATGTTTCAAGGGAGCCGTGCTTTTTTCATAAGAAGTCATTGTTGTGATAATCAAGTTACTAGTTTAATATCTGAAACATTTTAATGCAAATCCTTTGTAAAAAATAAAGAATTGATCTTGGATCAAATTCTGGGACACACTTTTTTCCGGGAAATTTCAAAACTCTGCTCATTTACATGACAAAGTAGTTTTGGTAACAAATGGGCAAGTTCTTGAATAATTCATGGATTCTTCTCATTTTCAGCTAAAAACTATATGACATGCTTATTGGAAGGCATTACACAGCAACTTGTCAGTTATGCAGATTCCTTGCTTTGACTAGAACTTTCTTATATAATTACAGATATTTTTGCCTTTTTCAGATTTATGTCAGAGTGAAGAATACTATGTATAGTGGTTACAGATAAAAGATTATATTTCTTCCTTTAATGAATTATTTTTTTCTTCCAAAAGCATGGTAATGTATCCTTACTGTTATTGTTCATGAAACCATAGGAGGCTTAAAATAGCAGAGGATGTAGCAAAAGTAATTGATTTTAATTTCATTAAAATTGGGCTAGATGTGATGTTTTGAAATGTGATCACACTTCTGTGGGAGACTATCCACACCATTAACTGTGTAATTTCAGCTTTATTAATCCATTTTTTTTTTTTTTTGAGTGGGATAAGCAGATGTTTGTGTTTTAGTCATTAACCAGAATCACCTGGTTTATGGTAATTAAGAGGTCACAAATGAGAACAGTCGTTTTAGAATACGATTTTATTTTCTAGAAGCATTATCAATCTCTTTTACAAATGCCATCTTTTGTAGACTGAATTAACAGAGACTGGTAGGTAGAACTTGATGCAGTGGAAATGGAGAGGTGACTGTCTCCATCTGTGTGCAACACTGGGTTTAAGGTTGCGTGCATAGCTGAGTCTTTTGGTTTGGTAGCTGAAAGAAAAAAATTGGGGAGGAAAATGCTTTTGATTCAAGCTAAATTTGGAACTTTTTCTCAACAATGATTTTTTCATTCAGGTTCTTTAGGAGAAAATCAGAAGCAATTCAGTTCTAATTTATGCCTTTCTAGCTGCTCACCAGGGATGTGTGCAGCTCTGGTACATCTCCCTGTGCTGCCCAACGCATGAAATCCCACATTTGCATGTCCCAGTGGCCACTTCCACCACTTCAAGTCTCTTGCCTTGGAACTGTTCTGTTATTTGTGCTTGTCATTGCAAAAAGGTGCAAGGGGATGAGATGCTTAGATGTGGTGCTGAGGCCAAGTGGGATGAGTGATCCTGGTCCCAGAAGTTCATGGGTTGAAAGGAAGAACATAGTCTTGATTGGGAAGGCAACAATGAGAGCTTTTTTAATTTACTGTCCCTAATTACTTTTTTCCCAGTCAACACAGGATGACAGGTAAGAAAACTGTATGGGGAAAATGTCAACTGTACTTTACACTGAGTTTCTTATTTTTTGAAGTGTTTCTTCGTGGTTCTTTAAAAAAAACAAAAACAAAACAACCAAAAAACCAAATCTGTTTTTCAAGAAGATTCATTTTCTAGTTTCTCATGTGTTCTCATAGGATCAAGGCATAACTCAGTGAAGCAGTGTGAAGGAAATTTTCAGAAGCTGCTTGAAAAGGGTGGGTATAAGCAGGTGAAGGATAGGCTGCTATGACAGTGATTTGAAGATGGATAAAAATTAAATGTGTCAGTGGATTCTTTCTTATGCAGAATTGTCATTTCAATAATCATAGTATCTGTTTCGTAAAAGAACCTGTAATACTGCATAAAATTAAGGAGTATTAGATCAGCCCTTATAAATGAGGTTGCTTCTCTGGACTGAAGAGATTTGATATCATAATTTAAATGTTGTCTCTCCTTTATTAAACAATTAAACATTATTCCACAGACAGGTGTGGGGGTGTGTGTATAACAGGAGGAACTTACTGTTGAATTAATATCTACTTCTACCTTCTCACAATACATTTTGGCATTGAGCTCACACTCAGATGCAAACTGGAGTGTGATGTTTTTCTCCAGTGTTAAACATATGAAAAGGTCTCAATTCTGCAAGTGCTTTGTTCTTGGATGTCTTCTCTGTGCCAAATCATCTTGCTACATCCAAGAGGCATCCCAAGTAATGGACAGCTGTGCATTTCATTGCAGTTCCCAGGTAAATGCTGCAACATTTGTATCATGACTTTACTGCCCAGTGTGGAAATGCAGTGTTCTGGAGGTCTCCTTCCAGAACATACCCTGGATATGCCATTAATCTTCCAGCAGTCAGCAATGCTACTCTCAGATAAAGCTGTTGGCATTTCTGTTATGGAGGTTTGATGTCTTGGGATTTTCACATCAGCACTCTGGATTGCAGCTTCTTCACTGAAGAATTCTGAGATGAGCTTCAGAATGATGAAGCATCAAAACCAAACGTGGAAATTACTCTCAACCTAAATGCATAGGGTGGCCGTGAAGTTCTGAGTATGTAGGACAGTCTTCTGCCAGATCATGATCTGCTTTTGCTCTCTGAACAAATACATCTGTTTCTCTGTGTTAAAAACTTGTTTTTTAAAGACAGAATAAGAACTGGGCCAACTTAGATCATCTTCACCTGGTGAAAGAAAAGATGAGCTGGGGAAGAAATCTCAGCAAAATTTAGCCCAAATTTGCACTCATCTAGGGACTGCACATGGAAGCCTTCTTCTAACTAGGCTCAGCACCAAAACAAATTGTAGCCAGCATTTAAAGAATAAAACCAGCAAGAGTAAAAACATAAGCACATATTTGCTGTTAATTAACTGTTGGTGAAATAAAATAACTTGATTCCCATAATGTTAATCATGAGAGTAGAAAATCCGGGCCTCAAGAAGGTACAGGGAAGCAGGAGGTAAAAATTTGTGGTCACCAAATTGGCTAATGAAGCTAAGCCTTGATTTTTGTACAGGATGCAGAACAACAAGAGACTGAGGGCCTTGAATGCCTATGGGGGAATAAGCTTGCAGTTCTCTAATACCAGCATTTGATGCCAGAGAACTGCTGACAAATCAAGTTAGGAAATCTGTGTACCCTTTCTCCCTTGCTGTATCCCTGTGTGCACAGTTCTTAATGGACAGCAGTGTTGCTATGGACATGCACAGAGAAATTGAGCCTTTGGTGAACTATTGAGATACTACTTTCTGAGCAGTAATAAAATAGAGCAATAGTAATTTTTAAGCCTTCTGGCTTCTGAATGCCTGTGGAGCGCATGACCAGCAAATCAAAAGCAGATTTAGACAGCCTGGAGGGGGTGGCTGTAAAATCCGCAGCACAACCTTGTGTGCTCTCACTTCAGGGGGTGTTTGGCAGGGCTTAGGGGTTTGTTGCAAGTGCCTACCTGGACTGCAGAATGCACCCATCAGCCCAGGAAAAGCTGCACCCCTCCTCTTAGTGCTGGAAGTCTGGCTTCTGAGCAGCATGAAAAAAGAAGAAATCAATCAAATCAGATCCAAACAGAAATGTTGGACTCAGTCATAAAGGTGAACATGTGTAGGGGTAAGGTTGCTTTCTCTGCAGCAATCTCTTCTGGTTCTTACAATATGTGTTTTAATGAAGTTCTTCATTTTGTTGATGGTGATACAGGATGCTTCAGGTGCTTTGGCTTTGCTCAGCATTCAGCTGCTCATGACAAAGGTGATTTTGTAGCTCAATCCGTGTTGGACGCAGTGTTGTAATTCCAGTTTAGCCATAGAATATTATCGTCCATATCTGTTGCTGGCAAGTGCTTTATTCCCTCATAGAGCCAACCTAGGAAGATCTAAAGATGATATTTTCTTGTGGGCTAGTGTCTTTAAGAAGAGCACATCTAAGAAGCTGATGGATTGCATATTGCAGTTACCTCTCAGCCTTGCACACTGGCATATGATCAGCTTTCCTGTATAGTCCCAGGCATGTCTGTAGAAACAGCAACATCTCACATTTGGAGCAAGTGGATTCAGTATGGAACAGGCTTTCCAGGCTCTGTACGATACTAACACTAAATGACACACATTAAAAGTGGGTGACATTTCCCACAATAAAATTGACTGATTCTCTATAAACAAAATCCCTGTGAGATATAGTATTCAATACTTGAATTCAATGCTACAGCAGATACATTATAAAGTCAGTATGATTCATGATAAAATAAATTTTTTTGAGGTTTTATCACTGAGATATAATGTTTTGGCATTATCAAAATGCAGGGGAAAGTGGAATCAGAATGCTTCTACATTTGTATCTAAAATTGTGTAGAAACTGATGGTGCTCCTGCAAATCATTTTGATGACATTGTCTTTATTGAGAGAAATCCGTTCTATCTATTCTTTGCTGAAAAACAAAGATTTGTTTCTCTTCCCTGGTGATATGTATATTTCTGCTCACTCACCCTCCTCCTCTAAAGCTTTAAAAGAGAAATTATTCATCCTCTGTCGCTCTGAAAAACAATGTTTACTGTTGATGAGAAGCTGCAAGAACAGTCAGGGCTTCAAGCAGAAATATCCATGTTGCTTTGTGGTTGGAGGGCATCCAGTGGCTTCCCTGTTGCAGTGGCACGGACAAGAATGAGAGCATTGTGTATCCTTCAGTTTTCCTAATAGTGAAGTCCCAGATTTAGATACTTTTAAAATGACTGAGCTTACTTTTTAGCCTCTACAGGTTGTCAGAACAAAGCTCCCTGTGCTGCAGTGCCTCAGTAATGTTTCAGCTCACTGTCACTGCTTGCTCCTGAAGTGCCTTCCCTGGTGGGCTTCAAACCTTGCCTAGAGCAGAGAAAGGATGCGGAGTGGAGGGGCTGCTTCCTCATGCAGTCAGAGTTTGCCTGCAGGAGAGCTGCTGCTGAGATGTTTCAGCCCTCCCCAGCCATCTCCTCTCCAGCATCAGGGAGTTTCCATTTCCCTTCTGTTCTCCAAATAACAGTGGCAGCGTGCTCACCCAGGTATCATTCCTGTTGGAATCCCCATGAAGCCAGGTGTAACTACAACACATCCGTAGGAAATGTTGTCTGTATCCTGTGAGTGGACAGACAAATGGAAGGTTTCCTGAGGAAATCCATCACACCCATAATACAAGATATCGGAACCGTAGGGAGTTAAACTGGTATTTATTAAGTGGTACTGGAGGAAGATTTCTTTCTTTCTGGCCACCAATTTCAGGGAAGGCACAAACAAGAGGACTCAGCTGCAGGACTCAAAAGAGTTCACATTGCAAGGACATTCATTTCATGATTCTTTCATTGCTTGTATACCCTGTGAGACAATAACTGATCCACTGGTTTTCCTGCTCAATTGCCCGTGTACAAACAGAGCAGGACCTGCCTTTCAACATTGCATCTGCAAAATAGGACTTACGTGCAGAATGAAGGATGCGCTCCACAGGTTTTATTCCCCCAGGCAATAAAATCATTGAGGTTTAGCAATGCAGACAAGTCTGATGGGTGTCTTGAATGCAACTTTTGTCTTGTGTGCTAGGTGTCTAATTAAAAAAAAAAAAAAAAAGCATAGAGGAATAGGTAAGCCAATCCACACAGTGTGTGTTCTGGAAGAGATAAAGGATAAAGTGATCAGTCCTCTCAGAAACAGGGTGTCACAATTGCAAAATTATTACAAGAGGATTTCTTAGTACTGTCCTGGGAGTAGTTGTTCCTGTGCCTCAGATTTATGTCATTTGTAATGGGACTTTTCAGTAAGACAATGTGATTTAACATTAATATCCAAGTTCTAATAGGAAAGTATTAGGAAATAAATGAAATTCAGTCATTTGCTTAGTCATATGCAGCATCAAACTTTAAAACAACTAGCTGCCTTGTAATTCTTAAGGACAAGGAAGGAATTTTCCCTCAGAGCAAACCCAACCAATTACAGGACTTTTTTTTTGCTGGAACAGAGTGTCTGAAGCTGACAGAGACCACATAGTTCATGAACTTAGGTGGGATTTGCTGCAATAGCTTGGTGTTCTTTTGGCTTCTACATTTCTTCTGTGTTCTTTATTGTATTGTCATATATTAATTCTAATATTTAATGATTAACATTAGTGAAATGTTTAAAAAAACCACCCAAAACCCAAGGAGCACTGTTGGGCTGTGTGATTCAGCTTAAATGTTGGGAGATTTTCTCTTTGTGTAGAGAAGAGTTGGTGTTAAAAAAGACTTCTAGGTAGTCCCCATTGGAACAACTGACTGGTAATTTGCTTTTCAGTTGCATCTGTCACAATGCAGAGGTTATCAGGACCAGTGCATGTGTGTGTGAAGGCAAGAAGAAAAAAAATAGCTCCTCCTGGCCCTGACCATGTATGGATCAGCTGGCTGTCACTTATTCTTCTTCTTTCTTAAGACACACTTAAGAAACAATACTAGAGATTACACATGAATTTTCAAATTATAGCCACAAATTTTCAAGTCATGGTCTTGCTGTTACTGGCTGTATTTGCTGACTGTAGTAGGCATGTCATGACATTTTTAGGTCAAATTTCCCTCTTAAAATGAAGTCTAAATTAAATTTAAAATTGGAGCTAAGCTTTGGTGAGAGAGATCAAACTGTGAGATTCTCTACCCAATTGCCATATCCAAACATGTTTTCTCCTTCGTCCCAGGATCAAGAGTACAAAAATTCAAAATTCAAAAGTCCAATTACAAGATGGCTAAACTCATAGTGAGGAGAACAGGTCTTGCTTTTAACTGCCTCTGGTGAGAACTAGATTGTTGACAGGTGACTTGAAGGGACATTCCTGGGTATCTATTTTTCAAGCTGTCATTTATGTGAGCCTTTCAAAATTACCTTTCAGTGACTTTGCTCAGAAGTTTTTTTTCTTTTAAATAGAGAGGGTATAGCCTTTCTTCACTGTAAAACATGGCCCTCTGGGACATCCAGTATGTTTTAGTCAAGGTCAAATTGTCTTGTTTCTAGTGAGTCTTATGTAGAGATTGGATCTCAGGAGAAAAGAAGTGCATAAAGAATATAAATTCCTGGTGAGTGGTGGGTTAGTTCCACACAGATACTTTTTCTGCTTGGAGGGAATGGGGCCTTAGATGGTACTTCTGTCCTCATTCACCACTTCTTCCTCTGTTGGAGGAAGTAGAGATAATATAAGAGCACTGGATTTATAACATTTTTCCTGTGTAGCACTTAATTTCTGAGATCACACTTTCCATGGTGCTGTTTTCTATTACTAGGGGGATCTTGAAAACGTGTCAGATGCTAAAGGAATGGTAACATGGAGTCCGGATTTCTCCTTTTCAGGTGTAGGAGTTAGTATTAGAATAACAGTTGTAACAGCAACAAGAAAGCAAAATACAGGACAGGACAGGACAGGAGTACTTGGAGCAGTACCAAGGCTCGGTACCACACACAAGCCATAGGATCACTGCATCTCTTGGCCTTTGGTTCAAGGAGCAACTACAGTACTGTCAGCCTGTTCCTCTTTGGGTGTTGCTCTTTCACTTAACAAATTTAAGAATTAAAACTCAAAAAATTTCAGGAGTCTGTGATTTGTAACCTCTGGCTGTCATTTACACCATGGGCAGGAAATTGATCTTTTTCAGGCAATGACCCCAAATATGTAGGAGTCAGTGGGAGTCACTGAGAAATAAGTTAACACTTGAGTGAAACCTTGGAAGAGTAAGTAATAATCTGTTTGTTTTTAGGATGTTACATTTGTGCAATCTGAAAAAAGCCAATGATCTGAAAAAAGCCAACACTCATTTTTCCTTAAGCAGATCATCAAACCGTGACCTTCATAACCATTGTGTGAACTGTAAAATTTAGACAGGAGTAAATTTATTAAACTCTCATGAAGTGAGAGGAAAACAATCAAATGTCTAAATCCAATCAGAGTCTAGGAGCTGATAAAACAGCACATTTACAGAGCAGCCAGTAGTAGATATAGCTGTGTATTAATGCTTCTGATGGACTAAGATGGTTGGTGGTGTGGTTACTGCTTGTTGGAGGTTAGGATATTTCATTTTTTTGATTTTTCCTTCTTTCTTTGAGGGCATTTTGTCCCATTTGTTGCCTAAGATAAAAGAAGTGGCCAAGCTGGGTGGAACTGTGCTGCTGGTTACTCTCTTGCCTTAGGGATTTTCTCTTTGGAAAGGCAGAGATGCCATGAGATATTGGCTGGGGGATGAGGGGGTGGCCTTGGTTTCTTCTCGCTCTCTCACTCTCAGATTGGAGGGGAATGGTCAAGTTGCTGCAACTGTGGGGAGAATTCTCTGCTGCCATGGAGTTTCAGCCCTGTACTGCTCCTCCTGCTGTGGGTGAGCCTTTGCCCGTAAAAGCAGCCACTGAACTGGGTCCTTATTCACACCTGATGTCACTTGGGTGAGATTCCTCACCATCTCCTTGGGTGTCTCAGGGAAAACCCAGGGCCCCGAGCCCCTTTCCCCCCACGGAGCCTCTCTGGGCCGTGTTTGGGGTCCGGGCTGCCGCTGCCCAGCCCCGCCGTTCCTGTGCCGCTGCTCCGGGTGTTTCCCTGCAGTGTAACCCCACAGCTCCGGCCTGCCGGGACACCCCTCGGCTCCTGCTGCAGCTCAGGAGTTTCTGATACATTTCATCTGCCACCCCGGGCTGTGCCCGTCTCTGCTGTCCCAGCCCCGCTCTGAGGTTCCTGCCGCAGCCCGTTTTGCCGTCCAGAGGGGCACTGACACCGTCTGTCCCCGGGGATTGGCAAAGGAAGCCGCTTTTCTCTCTCCCCCCCGGCCCGCCCGCCATTCCCCCCGAGGGAGGCGGGCCGAGCCCGCGCCACAGCGCCCCCTGCAGGCGCGGGGGAATCCCGGCAGGGCCGTGCCCGGCCCGGAGCCCGCAACGCCCCCGCTGGCCGTGCCCGGAACTGCAGGGCAGGGGAAGGCGCCCAGCCTGTCCCAGGGTTTGTGTTCTGTCCCTCGGCGCTGCCCTGGGGGGTTTGTTTGCCTTGTTAAACACACACACACACCAGGAAACAACTGCTGTTCCTCTCCTCATACCCTTGCCTGAAAGCCCCTAAATCAAAGTTATAATAATTTGGAGGGAAGGGGGCCATGTTTTCAGTTCCAAGGGAGGTTCCTGCCTTCACTGGCAGACACCTGTCCTTCACACCAAGACGTTGCAGTTGTTGCTCTAACTCAGAATGAGCAAAGATGAATGTACAGGTTGATCTATCCAATTCCACAGTCAGTGAGCCAATAAAAATGTCATTAAAACAGCCAGAGTGTTCAGAGACATGGAGAGAGATCTAAGCCTGAGATGTGCTGTTCCCTGAGCACTGCTTTGATAAATACACTTCCCAGCTTTTGGATCTACCACTGAAGTCTTAGAATGTAATAAAAAACCCAGTAGAATGAAAAATGAATCTGTAGGGGGAAAAAATCTAGTGTGAATCATCTTGTGTAAATATGCAATTCACAATTAGGTAGGGTTTTTCAGTCTAGTAGATATAAAATATTCAACTACATTTCTGCCTCCTTCCTCTTTACAGGAAAATTAATAAATGGAGGTGGTTGCGGGAGATCTGAGCGTATTAGAGACAAAAGTTTTTACTTGACTCTTTTAACAAACCACCTTCACTTTGGAGAAACACAAATGCAAATAAAAGGGTTTTTTCCCCAAAGTTGTGAATGTTTACTTTAATTTGAATTCAGCCTTAGGGCTCATTAATTGTCTTGAATCCAAAACAAGATGAAAAATAATTCAGGGACTGATACTGCAATTTCAAATGTCCTTATCCATTTCTTTATATCCTTCCTTTTTCCCTTCTGTCCTTGCTTCGAAGTCAAGCCAAACACAGTTTTGCTTGCTTTTGTTTTGAGACCTGTTAAAATCCCTTGGTTCTCCCTCTGCTTTTCTATTGGGTTCGAAGCTGGCTTCAGTTTGTGGTTCAGAGCCAGCTCCAGGTGGCCTGGGGATTACAGATGCCTTGCCACCAGAACAAAGGAAGCTGCTTTGTGAACTCTGGCAAAGCTAAGCCCTTCTTCCTGTTTCCAGTCGAGAGAGTAGGCCCAGTGTGTAACTATTCCCTTGAAGTAGAGAATTAGAGATCTTAGTTTCAGTGTGAAAATGTAAGACAATTTTTCTTTGCACTGTGGAGTGGTTCTTTCTTTTCTTCTTCCTGTTCCCTGTATGACCACTACTACTTCTTATCAAATTAGAACCCGCTAGAAAATCAGCTCCTGTGGAAAATAATTGGTTTGGAAACATTTCAGAAAAGAAAAATTATTGAAAGACCCACTTCCAGAGCCTGGGTTTATTTCCTTTACACATATGTGGAAAATGTCGCCTGACAGGTTTGTGTGGGTTCCAACATTCTCTACTTAGGTACAACTCTTCTTACCTGGCCCCTCAATACTAAGATCACCACTGGAAGCCCTCCAGCATCTTGCTCATCCACCTGGAAGCTGCTTGCTTTTCAGTCCTTTTGGCCACTGTTTCTGACAGCAAAGCTCAGGTTACCTGTAGCTTTGGTGGTGTTATCTGTTGTTCTTGTGTCTGGCTTTCCTCATTAAAAATGGCCATATAACCTTTCCTGCCAGCCAGAGACTGCTGGGAGCAGTGACCTCCCCCACCAAGCTCCATGACCATGTACTGAAAAGCAAAAGTGGATCCTCCTTTTAATAATTCATAGGCCATCTGCTTAGCTTCTGAAAGAAGAAAAGCAAAAACGTGGGGTTTGTGCTAGTTTTTCTACATACCTCTAAAAAAAAAAAAAAAAAAAAAAAAAGAGGAAAAAGAGCCTTATCATAAACAACTTAAATGCAGCTCATGAAGGAGAGCACTTGTGGATGCAGGGGTCCTGAACACAATTGGGAAGAAAGAACTGGATGCCTTCCCAACACAGCATCTCTATGGGATTCCTGAGAGAAATCTTTAGGTGAGCTCCTATCATTGCCCTGTGTGGCCAGACTACTCTGTTCCTGTCTTTTTGCCAGGTGCTAGAAAGAAAGTTGTACCAATCCTCTTTGTGATCCCCCATCTGAGTTCTCAACTTTAGAGAGCCCCTTTATTCCTCCAGAACCCATCAGACAGGGAAGACACCAAGAAAAAATCAGCACAGATGTATCAGTTGCTGAGAGAAGAAATCTAACTCCCCAGCCTTGCCCAGCACAGGGAGCAATGGCTCACAACTTCAGCAGACTTCAGCTCCCAGACTTCTTCAAAACTAAGAAAAACAGCAAGGCTGATTGTTTTATTAAACAACTGATTCCTTTTGCACTTGGAATGCCACTGTTTCTCAGAGCTGACTAGATTAAAGGAAGACTCTTGCTTCAGTCACTGACATTCCTGCAGAAATTGCCCTTTTCTGGATTACCAGCAGCAACAGTGATGTGAGTGGCTGGTGAAGAAGCATCCATGAAGCTTTCAAGTCTATTGCTTTTGGCTTAGTTGAGGGCTTTCTTCATCATGAGCCTGAATAGATTTATTGTCTTGGTCATGGAGTGTGAACAAAAGTGATAGTAGTCACCAGGCACTTAGTTTCCTCAATTCTACTCAATTCTAATTGTAACTAATGAAAAGGGTACTGCATTTTAGGTTGTGCTTCCAGGAAGCATTTTAAATAGAAGTAGCCTCCAGCGCTGTTCAAAATGCAATCTAAATAATGCAAGATTGTTAGGAGAAAATACAGCACTATCAAATAACACCAAGTAATGGACAACTATTCAAAGACATTATTTTTTATTAGCCTGGGTCATTATTTTTGAGCTCATGTGACCTTACTTGCACTCAGTAATACTTAAAGTCATTCAGGAAAGCTAAATAATCATTACTGATTAATTACTATTGATTATACTGAGTGGCTGAATCCATATTTTGTGGATTTTCATTGCTGTAAAAACTCTCAAATATGTTTTGTTTTCTTCCTACAAGAAGGGTAACCTTTTTCAAAAGCCAATTTAGGAGGAAGTTGGCTTATTTTCCTAAATTATATAAGCCCACCCCGAATTATGGATTGTTTTCAGTCCAGAGAAATTTTCTTTCAGGTAAAATAATATGCTTTGTACAGTTTGTGAGAATGAGAGTTTATTATAGACTTTCAACTGAAACACAACATCACGTCAGTGTGCAAAGTGAGCCTTTTCTCTCAGAGGTGGAGGAACCGACAAAATATCCACCAATTCTCACACAGATGTACAAGTGGCATTTTGAGGAAAACTGAGTAGGAAGGGCGAAGTCTGTGGTTTTGCTGAATGCATAACACTAATGATGCTGAAAATGGGAAGTTTCTGAGGACTGCCTCCTGATTTGCCTTGCAAATGACTCTATCTGCCAATACCTGCTCATGCCACACCGTTGACAAGAACCCATTTGCAATGTTTTGCCAGCACTTGTTTAGCATGAGGCTTTGAGCTCTGGCGAAGTGTCCCTGTAGACCCTTCTATTTTCTTCCTAACTACAGGCTCACTTGACAGAAGGAAATTTAAGAGAAGATTTGTCATGGAGCATGTTGGACTTTTTTTTTTTTTAAATAAAAAACACTGTCCTGGGTCTAGTTGATGGGAGTGAGCAGCCAATGTCTTAGTGTCAGAGTTGACTGATGGATCACATTCTGGGTGCACAGGGCACCCTCTGGCCTTAGCTAAACCAGTTTGGGCAGAGTTGTGATAGAGAAAGCAGTGTCAAAGCCAAGAAAAAAACCACTTCCCACAAGAGCTCTCCACAGCTCCCTTCAATGGGAGTAACCACCAGCATGGCAGGTTTGCTCCAGGCTTTCTTGGTAGTGGCACAATCAATTAAAATGACAGAATGATGCACAGTGGGAGGAAGAGTCCTATTATATTGTGGCTTTTTCTCCACAGCATGGGATGAGGGGCAGAGCTGGCAGCCTGGGCTGGACCTGCCCTCCCCAGAGTGCCAATGCCCCACAGTACATCAGGGTGTGTGTCTAATAGTTCTGCTAAAGCTGCAAGGCTGAAGGATTTTAATCCTGTTTGCATGATCATGTGGAATGGGAACAGAGCTGGTTGTGTTTATAGTGCCCTAATATATCTCAGGATTCTTGGGGTTCTTTGGTACCCCAGGCCCCAGCAGCCACTGTGCTGTGGCCAGAGAGGGGTCCTGGAGACCTGATTTTTGTGACAGGAGTTGCAGCCATGGGCAGTCCATGCTGGAGCAGGGGAGCTCATGAGGAGAAAGAGGTGGTAGGGAGATGTTATGGACAGACCACAACCCCCCAACTAACCCTGCATCACTTAGGGTGGGAGAGGTAGAGGAAGAAGAAGAGGATGTGGGTGGAATGTGTTTTAGTTTTTTTATCTTTCTTACCATCAAACCTATTATAATTTGCAATTAATTAAAATACTTATTTTCCAAGTGAAGTCTATTTTGTCTGTGACAGTAGTGGGTGAGTGGTCTCCTTTTCTTTTTCTTGACTCATTAGCTTTTTCATTTTATTTTCTCCTCCCCATCCCATTGTGGGGAGTAAAGGGTGCAGCTGATGGGAAGCTGGCAGCTGGTCCAAGTCAACCCACCACAGTATCATGTGCTGTAGAATTCTGTACAGGGGTTCCTTCTCAGGGGGAAGTCCTTCCTGTGTGATGTGCTTTAACATCCAGCACATAACCCTTCTTCTCGAATGTACAGCACTGCACACTGGAGTGAAATCTGAAGGTGGAAGAGAACAAGGGTGAGGATAAGTGTGGGGGGGATACAGAGGAAATGGGACAATGTATCCTGACCAACATTTGAGATGCCAACAGGTTCCTGTGTTCGTAGACTTGCAAGCTCAAAAGACTTGTTGTGCTGGGTTGGATCACTTGTCAACAATATTTCTTCAAGGTTCTCCATAGTCTTCACAGTGCGTCAGAAGTGAGTCTTTATGTTTCCTAGTAATTCCTCTGTGCTGGAAATGCACAGTGTGGCTGTCACTATTTGAATGTGTCACTCAAGTGTTCGTGAAAATGGGAGCTTAGCAAAGAAACTTAATGTTACTGAAACAAACATGGTGAAAAGGATAAATGAAACCATCTTTCTGTCCCTGCAGAAACTCAACGTATTGCATGAAGGTGTCCATGTCCTTGACGGTAGCTCAGAATGAATCTGGGCTTTGCTACAACAGCAAGATCAGATATCTGGAAAAATCAGAAGTCACTAAGAGAAAGACAATCTCCTGTCCTGATATTGAGGATTACAAAACAGCCGGTCAAGAGCCAGATGTGGTGTGGTACAAGGTAACTATTGCTGTTTGATTGCTGTTGTGCTGAAACTGCTCAAAAATTTCACTATTTTTAGTGAGGCTTAGCCCTGACTTCCTCTGATTCACCAGTGGTTTGGGACTGGTCTGGAGAGTGTTCTCCCAGTATGACATTTTTGCAGGTAAAACTACCCAGCATAGTCATTGTCCAACAGAAATCAGTATCAACGAGGATGTTCTGTGAGAGACCTCACAGGATTTTTCCAGCAGCAGTACCACAATTCCCAAACCACAGTGCCTCTGTACTAGTTTGCACCTAGGTGTGCTGTCTCCCTGCATGACACTGGAGTAGAAACAAGGGGAGGCACCTGCAATGGAGCCAAAGGTGTATCAGCACCGCCAGCTTCAGTTGTGCTGCCCTATTAATTTTTATGGAGTCTGTTGGGTAATTTCACCAAGACTTGTAAATCTTTACTGAAGTCTCCTGGAGTCTGCACAGAAATCTGCTGAGGTTCATTGAGTAACTGTTGTGAAGTCAGTTAATTTTAACTGAGGTCAGTTAGATACTTTTACTACTTTCCAGGTAACTCATCTGCCTGCACCTTCTCCAAGGCCTGTCAAGTATCATACACCGCTTTCATCAGCAGATGTATTGGTGATATGTTTCTGTAGCTCCCCAAGAAAGCAGGAGAAGGAGTAAAATATCAGTTGGCTGGCAAACATCAGGTAGTGAGACCACAGCAAGGTCTGGCAAATTTTGCCTGTTGTCTGGACCTGGGCCAAAGTCTGATATTTGAAAAGCCCTCAGGTATTAGTTGAGGGCTAAGACCCTCAACTAAGAGAAGAATTAAGAGCTGAGAGTCAGAAGGAACCAGAAATAGTTGGGTAAGAGGAGCAGTTCAGTGGGATCTGTGAAAAACAGAATTTGGATTTTAGTAGTTTAGGATAAGCTTGGTTCAGGTAATACAGACAGAAAACATACAAACTAGTTAAAGCCTAAATTTGCAGTGCTTGATTTGCCAACCTTAATAACATTCTTTAAAGAATACATTCATACATTATTTTGTAAGAAATAAGCAATATGGGCAGACTAGCAGATTTTTTCCTCCTTAGCAGGTTGCAGCTGAAAAGAGCAATTATAAAAATTGTCATTTATTTGGTTTAATACAGAAATCTCACAAATCTTATTGTAACAAATTGTGTGCCATAACCCACTGTTAGTGTGAATAAAGTTTTTCTTTCAGCAGTTGAAGCTCTTTTCTCTCAGCATATGGGTTGATATCTTCAGTGCTCTTCATATGTCAAACATATGATTTAGTTAATCATAGAATATCCTGCATTGGAAGGGGCTCACAAGGATCTTTGATCCCAAATCCTGTCTCAGCACATGAAGTCTAAAATCTCAGAGTGAAGAGGATACTGAAGAGAAGCTGCTTCTTGCCCTCTCTACCTCTTGGTATTACTGAACATGAGATCACTGAAGATCTCAAGTTTTTGCAAAAGCACACTGAAAAGTAGCCTGGCAGAAATGATCTTCAGCTGCCATGGAGCAGAATGAGTCTAAAGATGCATGTGCAGCCCCACACATTATGCTTTGTACTGACCAAGACAGGGAGTGGAAGGGTCTGTTCCACAATCCCACCTGTGCTGTCTGGGAGTCACACACAGCTTGTGTGACACCAGGCTGGAGGGTGACAGCTGACTGACAAATCATCACTGAGGGGAAACTGAACAGAATTGATGTCATTGGATGATAACAGTGAGATAATCGAAGTTGACAACCTTTACTCTGACTTGATAGTGAAAAGAGACATGAGTGAGATAGCCTACTACATACACCTTCTTATCTATAATTAACAATAACGAGTTATCAGTTTGGCTCTTAGAGAAACATCTTTGTTACCTAGACCTGAGTCAGGAAGCTCAGCAGTGTGCAATCACAATATTAATGTTGCACAGGTAATCCCTTGAAAGTTATTCCTGAACAGAGTTTGGGACATTCTAGAGACTATTATGTTACTCTTAATGAAAGTCTAATAAAATATTCAAAAGTGCAGAAGTCCAATTTCTAGAAAATATATAATTATATGGATTTCAAAATAATTTGGTGAATACTGGGGTAACCCCTACAAATTGCAGTCTGGGACTTAAGAATATGCTGTGGGAGGCAATGTGAGTAATAAAAAGCAAACCTCTTTTCCTGAAGAACAGTGTAAAGTGTTATCCTGCCTTAGGATCTGACCATCAGTTTCCAAAGAAAGGATCCATTTCTGGTCCTAGCACACTGGATCCTCGAGTTTCTTCCCCTACCTTGGATTTTAAGCTTGATGTGTACATAAAGCCACCTTCTTGAGTAAATCTGCTCTGAAGGGACTGGTGGGAGCCAGGGGGAGGGTGGGGGGATATTCTTTTCCATTATGCTGGAATGTTTTGGGATTTTCACCCAAAAATGTAAGTTGTTTAAAATAGAACAGTAGATAGATAGATAGATAGATAGATAGATAGATAGATAGATAAACATGAGGAAGTCCTTGCGATTTCCTTCTTTATCCCTTCTGCTGAAAAGAGAAATCCTTATGTTCATAAGAACCTGCCAGTTCACTGGTAGTCTGGGAGTTTGGACTTGTGACCGTCAGACAGGACAGTGATGATGCCAGCGCACCATGTGCAGAATCTGCTCTGCTTTCTGAAAGGCTTCTCTGTGTTGAGGGATTAGTGACTCTGAGCTAGTAATTGCATCAATTTACTGGGAGTTAACTGTAATTTAAACGTGCTCTTAATTATGCCTGAATAGAATTCCACATGCCCACCCAGTATGTAATGTAACATTTGCTGTGAGGATTTGTTTTAACAGTAGTATGAACTTAACTTCTGGCTAGAATTACACTGCATTAAATATTTATTTTTAAAGATTTTCCCAATTAATGCCATTGATATATGCTCAGCTCAGTTATGCCTATTAGAACTGTTTTGACAAGACATATGGGATTTTTATTTGAAGTAAATGTGTGTGTCAAGGCATGATTGAATGAATGGGATTTAAGAGTAAGAGCAGTTTCATGAAAAATAGCTGGCAGATGGAAAAGGCATATTACATCTTGAGTGTGGAGTCTTAATCCATTTCCGTCATGTCTTTTCTACTACTGGGTTGAAAGGAGGGCTAAAAGAAAACCAAAATGTCAGGTGAAGGACAGTTGTAGTTATTATCTACAGGTAGTTGTTATCTACTCAGAAAAAAAAGGACTTTTGAGGTACTGACACTTAGATTTCTAGGAAGAAGAAAAAAAGAATAATAGTGCACACCTTAATTGCTGGGGGGAAAAGCCCCAAAATGTTTCAGATGTCTAAGGAAAGTAAATATTCTAGATAAAGAAACTTACAGATTCTTCTAGCAGGTAAACATATTGCAGAAGCAGAAAAGAGCAATTAATTGGATAAAGCCTTTGGGGAGAACTTAGATTACCTTCAGTACATGAAGGGGGCTTAGGAAGGTGAATGGAGACGAATTTCTCACAAGGGCATGTAGTGAAAGGATGGGAGGGAATGGCCTTGGACTGAAGGAGGGTTCAGATTAGATATTAAATTTTTTCTTTTGAGAGTGGTGAGGCACTGGCCCAGGTTGCCCAGAGAAGCTGTGGACTCATCATTTCTTGAAGGGTTCAACCCCAATTTGGATGGGGCTTAGAGCAACCTGGTTTACTGAAGGTGTCCCTGCCCATGCAGGAGTTGGGATGAGATAATCTGTAAGGTCCCAACCCAAACTATTCTGTGATTCCATGAAATGAGTCATACAATTGAGCACTTACCCTTCTAGGGATATTAGCAGACCTCCAACTTTAAAGTCTAGGTTGCTTCCACAGTATAAAAACTAGAAAGAATTTTCTCAGCCATTTTCCAGCTTCTCCCCTTTTTTGCTTTTAGTTTTGTCTTTTAAATAAATAAACAAGCGTTTTCAACATACTTTTTTAAAGCTTGCATCGTCAGCAGAATAAAAAATAATTAGCTGAAATCTGGGAAAGAAAGACTTATAAATAATCTTTAATAGGAAGTGTTTCAAGAAGATACAAAAAAAATAATTAGGAAATTAGTGGTACAATTCCACCAGAACAATTTCTCTATGTAAAATCACAATAGCACAAACATTGTATTTGCTAAATCATTTATCTTTGTAGCAATAAAGGTGTCATCCTTCTTATTGCAAACTTGTATGTAAAATATAAAGCATATAAAAACGTATCTTCCATCTCTTTGTTCCTATACTTTTAAAAATAAAGTAGAGAATATAAAACTGGTAACATGTGATAGGTTATTTCAGTGCTGCACTAAAGGGTGCATATCTGAAATATACTTACTTTGTGTGTTCTGGGAATTGTATTCCTTCTAAATTAGGATTGAATAGGACTGAATGGTATTCTTAACCCAAGTGTTCAGATTTAACCTACACTCCGAGTAGGTGGTTGATGTACCTTTCAGTAGAACTAAAATACTGACCTCAAATCAGAAAGGATTTAATGGCATTTCCTGGCTCAGATTCGTGTCTTGAGTGAGTCTCAGCACAGTATATGGGGTCTGGATTCTGGTCATTCTCTATCACCAGTGTTAGCTAAACTTCACTTGCAAGACGAGATGATGCTTCCCTTACAGCTGTACTTTGGAAACAGAGAGAGGTAACAGACATCACTCTGTGGCCTGCAGTAGTGTTCCACAGCTCCCAAATCTGAGATCTGATCATATAGTAACCGAATTTGGCCTCCTAGGGGCAGGGAGATTTCTTCAGTGCTCCCTTTTCAAGTGCAAGGCCAGAAACTCTCAGTCCTGTCTTTTTATTTTTTCTATTTTTATTATTTCTATTTTCTATTTGCCCTTTAATTTAGAACCTGACATGGATTCGGAATGCGTATGGAGTCCATGAAAAATTTATGTTTGTGTCACGCTGATCTCTTACTGTGGTACAACGTATTTGCATGTTGACGTGTTTTCTTGTTTGGTTGTTTTCTTAAGAGAAAGCTTTGTTCTATTTTGTTTTCTGTGTTTCTGACACTGCTGTTGCTGACGAGCAGAAAATGGGGCATAGGTGTGGGCATGTCACCAGCCTCTGAAGTTGCTGAGCCTGATGTAGCTGATGTGAGACTGCAGCAGTCTGAGAGCTTATTCCAAGCTGCCACCTTGAGAGAGGGAGTAGAGGGGCATTGAAGATACTCAGGCCCTATGTTGCTTCGTGTTTCCTGGGTACGAGATTAGCCAGAGACTCTCAAACTGCTGGGACTGCTGAGTGCTTCAGAGAACTCCAAAAGTATGATTTTGTTGCAGACAGAACAGGCTTGATGTTAAAGGTATTTAGAGACAATAAATCATAAGGTGCCATTTTCAAGAGACAATGATTAGATTTGGCCCATGCTTTTTGTTCAGAGCATTCCAAGAACAATTCAGTCATGAGTGCTGTTCCCATGGAAGGTAGCTGATCTGCCTGCAAGGACCCAGTGTATTAGGAAGGGGAGAGCTTCTTCTTGCACTGTATCACACCCTACCCTATCCAGAAGGACTCAAATGCTGTTCCAATAGGACCACAGTTTGTAGCAATGAACCTAAATCTGCCAAACAACAGCTAAGGACCCTGTGGGTCACGAACCTGTGAGAGCTGCAGGCTATCAGTACCATGTCCTGCATCAGAGTATGGGGGTGATGTTGCAAAGTGCCTGGTGATGGGAAAAGGCTGAATCAAAGCTCAGCAGGTGTTGGAGAAGCTGGTGATGAGAAATAAGGCAGTAAGGAAATCAGGCTTCTGAATTCTCTCCAAAAACTGCTGTTCCTCCTGTTTTCTTCTATTGGTAAATGGTTCTGGCTTGGGACTATGTTTAAAATTTGCCTTGAGGCTAGCTCTTAACAGATGTTGCCCTTACTCCCTCCAAATAGAGACGTATTTTAATGGTCCATCCTAAAGGAGATGTCTCGGCAGTTGTTATGAAGAAAAAGAAGATACTTAACCATTGCTTGAGGGCACCATGTATTAAACACAGCCCATGTAATACAGTAGGAACAACTGAACCTTAAAAACATTTCTGTTTAATTTCAGTCCTCAAATTAATTCCAATTTCAGATCTCTATGCTTTCTGAAATTGTATCTGAATTTTAATTGCAAAATAGATCTAGGTGGTTGTTTCCTTATGTATAATATTGACAATCTGATCAGGCAACACTGTCCTATGTTGTACAAGCCAGGTAATTTTGGCACTGGATTTTTTTCTGCAGGAATGTGAGCCAAAAATGTGGAGAAACGTTGTAATTCAGAAGGGAAATACTCTCTTAATTCAAGAGGTCCAGGAAGAAGATGGAGGAAATTATACTTGTGAACTAAAGTTTGAAGGCAAGCTTATACGAAGGACAGTTGAATTCAAGGTTACTGGTAAGACTCTTTTTTCTATGCCAATAGGAAAAATATAAAGCTTTGAAATTGTAAGAAAAAAATGGTATTCACATGTCGGGGAAATCTGTCAGTGTATCTGTTTGACAGAAGTAACTCCAAAGCATATCCCAGTAGCTGAGCAGTCAGGAAATTTATATCAAGATCTTCTAAATTTCCACAGAAGAGTGTTTCTATCTTTTGCTCTGTACAAAACCTGGAAATGCTCCATATTTTTAAGGTTTCATTTAATTTCTGATTATCAGCTTTTCTTGTCTAGGGATTGTCTTTAGAGAAGAGTATGGCACAACCTATTCTAAGAATGAAGTTAGCAGTATTGGACTGTCAAAACAAAGTAATTTGCTTGTCAGGAGGTCATACACTCTATGGTTCTGACTCCATGTAGTATTTACCAGACAGCAATATTTTTCTGTCTATTTTTGCCAGGTACCAAAAATGAACAGCTAAATAAAGTATTGTCTACTGATACATTCCTGCTTCCTTTTCATTCCCACTGTACAGTATGACATCTATAATTATTATTTTACTGTCTGTGGAACTTTGCAAGTACCTGGAAACAGCTGAGGTTTTCTTCAGTCTTTCTCACAAAACCATATAAACAAATGGTTAGATATTTTCCCCACATAATGATTAAAACAAGGCCCTACTTAAAGCAGTAACTAGTAGAATTCCTCTTTCTTATATCAAGCTGAATTATTCCATACGATGTTTCTAATATATTCTTGGAAAAAAAAGTCTTCCCTTTATTTTGAGTTTTTTATTCTTAGCATTATTTCTTATCATTATTTCTCATTTTTAGTGAGTTCTTTTCCCTGTGTGCCCTATGTAATTTATTGCCCATTTTTGACTGTGGACAGAACTCTGAAGTATTGATTTGACCTACCTGACCCTAGACATGGGATATGAATGAAGATACAACGAATGAAGATATAATATCTGCTTTGCAGATAGTTGCTACCCTAAGTAGCATGATGGTCTCCAACCAAAATGTGAACTAACTTTGTCAAAGTGAAAATGAGATATATTTTACTCAATTCTTCACAATGGATATTCTATTCTCTGTCTCTCATCATGACCTTGCTAGAAGTCATGTGTCCTCTTCACTATTTAAACACTATAGTGTATTTATACTTCACAATTTAAGGAATTTGTCCTAAGCTAAATATATTATTTATCACAGATATTTCTCTTATTAAAAGCTTTATTAGCTGAATTATTTAAAATGTAAGTATGAAATATGTTAGTGTTCTCGTTTTCGCAAAATGCTTGAGAAGAAGAATTCTCCCCTTTTAATTTGGTGTGGATTTATGTTGCATTGAATTTTTTTAGTTTATAAAAACACATGTTTATAAACACCTTTTCCATACAGAAATTTTTGGGAGACATATCTGATGTTATGTGTTTGCTGGTTGAATCTCTAGAAATCTGAAAGAGGCTAGTAAGGTTATGTGAATGAAAACCTGAAAATATGGATAAGAACTACAAATGTAATGGAACCATGTAAGCATATCATCTCACAGCTTGGCTGAGCAAGTTTGTTTCTCTTGGTTTTGTTTCAGTTTGTGAATTTTACATGTGTGTAGGTTTAGATCTTTGTGGGGGAGAGGTCAAAGAAAACTTGTACAATAAACAGCAAAGGATTGCTTGTACTGTTTTGCTGTCCAAGCCAGGAGGGTGGTCCTGAGGTCAGATCACAGCTGGGAGAAGGTACCTGACATCCTCAGGGACTTGGCTGGATAAATGATGTGGTCCTTCACAGACTCATCCCAGTATGTCCAGGTCTTTCTTGTAATGGAATTGGTGTTGCACTGGGCCCCATTTTTCATCTGTCTGAAAATGAGCTCTCATCAAAATATTAGTATCAGTATCAGGAGAAGATAGAGGGAGAACCAGAGCTCTAACTTCTGAACCTGCTGGTCTTTAAAATCACTGTTAGCAAATACTGCTGATGGCTGGGGTAGAATTGTCTCTGCTAGCCTGCAACACAGATGTGGGGGAAAGGATCTTGCTTGCTGCTTTCTTCTGAAGGAGCTTTGTAATGCTGTTTCTATTACTGGCACTTATTACCATGCCTGAATTGGCATTTATTGGCAAGTGTCTGAGTTCCTCCAACATAAAGATTATGAACAGAAAGGCTCTGTTGGGCACTGCTAGCAGCTATGGTAACCTGAAATTGTTATTGAAGAGTTATTCTGAAAGTCAAATGGGAACTCCATGTCTCCCATGAGTAAGGAGGGATGCACTGCCATGGAGAGAGAGGAAGCTGGCTTACATTCCCTTTGGTCTTTCAGGTGTTTGCTGAACCCCTGTGTACTGGTATACAAAAATACAAGGCACAGCAGTTAGGTGGATGAAGTTATTTATCTCTTGATTGTAAGACAAGGATCTTTTCTTCTTTGAAGTCACATCAAATATGGTAGATGAGGTTTTTAGTCCTTTGTGAAGATTCTGGTAGTTATGTAAGTAGCAATATGAAATATTTGCTATTCATAGCTAAATGCAGAACGGGCATCTAAAGTGAAACTTGAAATCAGAATAAATGCAGTGCTGTCATAACAGAAGTTACATCAAAAGCTTTAGGAAAAGTTCAAGATGCAGGAGCCAAATGCAACATTTTAACTTGCTGTTGGTAAAAACTAATCAGAATAGTTAATGAGATCCCAGACAAATGCAGCAGTTTTGCTGAAGATGTGATCCCCCAAGCCAGCCTGATCAAAGTTAACAGCAGACAAGAGAGCAGTTGTGGGCCGAGTGAAAGATGACTGCCTGTTTGGTATTTATATCAATGTTGCCTGAGGATTTATTTCAAGTAGAGGCTTTCAGTTGGGGACACAACCCTGCTCTTATTATTTAGTTATCCAGCAAAATCCAGTGATGTCATTAGAGCTATTAGAAGGTGTTGCCTTAACTTCCTATGCCTGAGTGTCAGCACAGTTGTCTTAGTGGCTGTGCCTGTAACAGGGAGCTGCAAGGACAGTGTCTGCTTTCTTTGGATCCTGTCTTTTCTTCTGGGCTTTTCAGACCCAAATGTAAGATCTCAGTGGGTCAGTTAGAGTAGGAGGGCAGTTCCTCCTCCCTTTCTTCTGTGACTAAGTCATGATATGAGGAACTATGAGATAATTTTTAAGAAAGAAAGGAGTCATAGATGGGAACTGAAAGCTATCAGTGTGTAATGCCTGGCCAGGCAAAGACAGACAGAGGGACCTGAGGGGTATTGGCAGGTGAGCAGAGGAGAAATCAAACAAGTCAGATGGCATTTGCAGGAAGGGGCAGCTGGACATAGGGCTGGCAGTGTCATTGTCTGGCTGCAGTGGGTAGTGAACAGCTGAGTTCATTCAGTTGATAAAAGACTTCAGAAGGCTGTAGCTCCTCAGGGTTGTAAAGGAAAGGCTTGCAGCCTAGAATATATTTGAAAAATATTTTGACATGATGTATTTATAGGGAAAAAATCCTGAGCTACAATACAGCACTAATGAGCAGTGCCTAAATCTTGGTGTTTGGGTGCATTTAACAATAATAGATTGTCAACAAACCAGCTTTTTCATCACTAGTTCTTCATGGGTTTGTTATATTATGCAGACAGATGTGAAACAAGTCTTGTCAGC
This sequence comes from Zosterops lateralis, assembly GCF_965231275.1. Classification (NCBI taxonomy): domain Eukaryota; kingdom Metazoa; phylum Chordata; class Aves; order Passeriformes; family Zosteropidae; genus Zosterops; species Zosterops lateralis. Next base: position 77,823,372 of record NC_139800.1, read on the forward strand.
CTTTTTTGCTGAAGAAACATGACAACAGTGTTATCTCTTAGCAAATAACACATAACCCTTCAGTCTATGTAAAAAAAATATTGATACCATTTTACTTTGCTTTTTGGTAGTTTTGTTGTGACAAACTAGACATTAGAAACTGTGATCTAGGGTTCTAAAGGGTAAATGTAACACAAACCTGGTTTTTAATTAGATAATAAATTAGAGTGCACCTATTCAGAAAAAAACCTGAATGCACTAATATAAAGTTACAGATGATCTACATTATTAGAATTTATTAAAATTACAGTTATTCAGGAATATCAGCAATCAAAAGCATATTAATACATATTGTAAATGCCAATGTTTATTGAAGAACAGTTATACTGTTCCGATTAAAAGAAAAAAAAAATCCAAACATAGGAAGTAATGCTGGTTTTGAAAGGCAATTTATGCATCTTCTTGTTTTCCCCAGCCCTGCCAACAGGTTTACTCTGTCTTGATGCACAGCAATGTTTCAGTAGCTTAGAGGGTGAAAAGGTTCCATTGTGAAAAACACCTGCTCTGTTTATCTCTCCTTCAGCACTCTTTTTTGCCTTGGATCACTGGTCTGTAAGGGCACAGGCTGAGAAGAAGATGCAAGGAGACATACCTTGGAGGTTTGGGAAAGGGTGATGCCTCTGAGAAGGGAACAGGACTTGCTCTCACAGAGTGGCCCGGGTGCCCCTGGCAGATGAGGCTGTTTGGCAGGGATGTGTTTCTTCAGGGACAGCTGTGCTAGTGGGAGAGATTGCCCTGTTCTATCTACTGCCTGTGGAAAGAGGTGATTTGTAAGCTTGTACTGGTGAATTATTTTCCAGCATGACAGCAGAAGGTGGCCATCTGACCAACTTCATAAACTGCTGGTGATGGATTGGAGTGACATGCAGGAATTACTGGACCACTCTGTCCAGGAGCTCTGTCCTCCAAGTTTCCTTCATCCTCTACTCTGTCATATTTTTCACAGGCTGCTAAAATGCCTGGCTTTTCCTAAAAGTCATTTATGCAGCAATATCTGTTTTGACCATCGTAAATGACAAATTATTCCACATGGCTACTTGAGTTGAATGTTTCTGCCTGAATTCACTCTTTGATCATAGTTTTTCAATTAAATTCTTTCAAGTCTCATTACATCTCTCACTTTTCAAATTACACCTGCTGCTGTTGCTAGATTTTGTTTGTGGGTTTGGGACCCCTTTATTAGCAAAAGTAGTTGATGGTGATTTGCTATTGTTAAACCAAGGGAGTGAATTGGATTTAGAAGGACAAACAATTAGTTGGACTTTCCAGCAGCTCTAGGGCTGTAGAGAGAGAAGCTACCACAAAAGAAGTAAGGGTATGAGTTAAAGTATGTCCACCATTTGATAGTGGTCGTTTTTCTGCCCATTTTTAATCCTCTGTGAACTGGATATGCTACTTTACATTATTAATTGAGGCCAGTGGTACATTGGCAGCATTTACTGGGTGCTGATCAGAGTCAAATTTATACAGTCATCTGTAAGTGCACTCTAGGCCTTATCACTTTATGGTGGATAAGGTATTGTCACTGAAGTCATACAAATGATGTGTTGACTGGTAATATTTTTGGCTGCTGACAGTTTCCAGAACAACCACAGCAAAAAGTCTTAAGATAAATTAAAAGCTTATTTAAACTGAGTTGAAATGTTCCATGTTCTTTGGACTCGAGACTGTTAAAAGGGGTTTGCTTTTATGGTTTTAAACATAAGAGCTGGTGTTCACTCAAAAATCTGAAAACATGTAATTGTGATTTTCTCCCAATGGCATAGTGTTTTGGCATAAAACAGTTTAGTAATCTGCAATGGATTTATGAAATGGTTCAGTGTTGCTTAGGTAGTTACTTATCCAAAAATCCAGTTTCACTCTGAAAGGTCACTGAGCTCTGAAAATTATTTGTAGATGTAATTAAAAGCGGGGCCATCATAAGACTCAGGTTAAAAAAGCAGGTGGCTGAGGAGCAGAAGCTGAACTGAACATCCCCAGCAGTTTTGTGCTGTGACAGGTCCTGGGCTGGGGACATGCCTGAGCTCTGGTGTGCAGGTGTCCCTCAATTAGATGTGAAGGAGTTTTTCCAGCAGAGCCGGTTAACTTGCTTGTATGGTTTTTGGTACCCAAACTAACTCTGACATCTCTGCCTGGCGTTGCACTCTGCAGAGAAGGCAGACCCTTCGGATCCTGATGGAGGCTGGACATCACTCTCCTATTGTTGCTTTATTTGCTGAGCCTTTATATTCCAGCCTTTTCTTTGGAGATAGGATGAAATAGCTATAGCTAAATTGTTAGCACCATTTAATCATCAAATAAGGCAGTAACATCAGAGCACCATGTGAAAATAACATTAATTTACATTTTTGTAATTTTAACATTGAAGGTCATATTGCAACACTTTGTATTTCTGATTTTGTTATGTCAAATTGCTTCTTTGTTGTAAGCCAATATATTTTATTTTGACTTGTGGCTGTACTATTTTTAATAACTCATATAGCTACTAATGTATATTACTGAAATTTTTCAGCATTTCTGAAATGAGGTGTTTTGAATATTTCTGTTAATTTTATTTTTAATTGATGTTTTGCAGGAATTTTCTTATAGGGTACCAAAATTTCCCCCAAATACAAGCTCTGGTTCCTGTCAGCACTCAATATCTCCCCTAATCCCTGGGATCTGGGAGTTGCTTGAAGTGCAGTGGTGTTTTATTGTTGATTTTGGCCAGCAGCTCTGAGGAGAGCTGTTAGCTCCCTTCTCCCTTATTTGTTTGTATTTTCAAGCATGGGTCAGAGAGCCTGTTGTCTCAAATAAAGCAGAAAACATTTCAAGGAAAGCCTAAAGCAGCCTGTGAATTTTCCTGATGAAGCAGCCTGAAAAGCACTCCAAGGTAAAACATGGTGACGTGTGGATGGTGGTAGCTGCTCTGGCCTTCAGGGTTTGCTCCTCCTCACTTCCTTGCATGGCCAGTGCTGGCAGGCATGGGAAGTGTTTGCTGTACTTGGAGCTGTCTCTCTTTTCCTGGAAGCAGATGCTCCTTCTTGAGTGCTCTATTTGTTTAGCTCCACATCTCCAAAAGAAAAAAAAAAAAAAAAAAAAAAAATCCCCTGTTTAGTGTTCACCAGAATTTTTAAGTGATATTGAAGCTGTCAGCAGCTGTAGGATCCAGGGAGATGCTTTTTATTCTTTCCCTCCTCTCCTGGCTTGGCAGTTTTAGCCTGTTTTTGCCTGCTGTGAACGATGTTCAGCTCACTCCCAGTGCTTGGCAGTCCCCCCGACTTGTGACATGGCCCAGGGTGCCTGTCCCTATTGTATCCCATGCAAATGCTCCAACCAGAGCTCCTTTTTGGCAGGAAATGTGCTGTTTCCAGATGAAACTTGCTCCCTGCAACTTCTTGGGGAGCTGCTGGAGTACAGTCAGGGCACACTGGGATATTGCCACTTTCTACTTTAGCACTCATTTTTGTTCTTAACAAGCAGTTTTATCCATAAGTCGGAACTCCCCCCCATACTTCGTAATACAGACAGCAAAAAATCCCTGTGCAAAAAGCTCCTGGAGCAAGGGGGTGATGGATGTTTGCACCCTGTTTCCTTGGCTGATGTAAGGTTGGATTTCACATGTTGGCTTGGGAGAATGCAGGGAAAAGGGTTCTCCTGGCACCTGCCTGTGTGCCATGGTGGCTTTAGGTATCACTACCCAAATAGTGTCACAAACAAAGACACAAGGATTAACCAACCAGAGCTGCTGAGCTCAAAATAAAGTGCATTTTCAGATTTTCCTCAAATGTAATGTAAGCAATGAGGGGGGATAAAAAACTGGTAACATTTTTCAGTTTCTTTTTTAGTTCATAGTGTTAGCACATTCCATTGACTAATGGACTGCATTTATAGTGGTACATGCAGGAAGGCCTTTCTTCCTGGAAAACACCCTTTAACATTTTTTTTCATAACAGAACTTTTACCAATATTTGACTCCAAAAGAGAATAAATGAAAAGAATATGGACAAACCAATTCTTCATGGGAAGATATTTACAAAACAAAAGGCAAAGAGAAAAGCAGCTTGCTTGTGACTGCAGTTCCAACAACTGTGAAAATTAGATTATTGTTAATTTGGAAATGAAATCTTAAAGTGAACAAGTTAAATCTGCAGAAGTTCTTTACTTCTGGAAGAGATACTGCACACTGTTTGGGAACAGAAAATCCCTCCTGTTCATTTACAATATTGACATGTTAAAATACATAACATGTACATCATATCTCAAGTGACATTTACTTGCTCATATAAAATACACATTTCCGTAGCAAGACTTCATCTCTTCTCCTTCTTTGCAATATCTTGACACAGTCAGGGAATCACTTTTTCATTAAATGCAAGGGACAGCAAAAAGCCTCCCCAAATTAAGTTTTCACTGAGAGTCCCAAGCTTTAAAAGATCTGTGATAGTAGATACTGTTCTTAGCATTTCCTCTGCTGCACTTTCTTATAAATGATGCATTGCATCTTCTAGTATTTTTATTTTCTAAAGGAAACCTTCCTTTCTGTGAGAGAAAGCAAGGCAGAAATGGGTTAAATGCTGACAAATACAGTACTTAAAGACCAGGAAATGAATTTCACAGCTGGGTTCTCAAACCATTGCCAAAATAACTATCTATTTAAAGCTACATATAGGAAGTGCCAACAATTAGAGTTTTCTTTTGATATATTTTACGTGATTTGTATTAATTTTTACCAAGGTCTTTGTTTTGTAAATATTAGCTTTCTGTAACACAGTAAAGTATTTATCTTAAAACTTTAATTTCAATTCCGATTTGTTACGTCTGGTATCCTCTTAACTGCCTCAGACGCAGACTTTATTGCCACTGGTTTCTGTTGTGACTTTAGTTTTTCTATCTACCTCAGGCAAAGCCCAGTATGATCCAGCAAGAGAAATGTGTCCATTTGCTTTTGACCCCATTTGGAAAATGGAGCAATTTCTCTGCCTTTTTCAGAGTATTTCTTGTTCAACCATGCAAAAACCCCATTATAAATCTGCAGCAACTTCTGTGCCTGCAAAGAGTCAACAAGAAAATTCAGTCCAGAGCATGGTAGCAGTACAATGAGAATGCCCATTCACTTGGAAGAAGTGCCAGTCCTGTTCTGTCTTTTAACATCTCTTTTTCCCCTGACACCCAGCAAGGTCCTGATAAATTGGACCAACTCTTCTGGTTTCAAGAGCACCTCATCAGAGCCTGTGAGGTGAGGATCTGGACACTGTCTGAGGGATGCATGTGCCCATTTGTGGTTGCTGTTTGAACTGTGTCACTGTTGAAGTGACAACAAAATATATCCTCAAGGATAAAAGCTCCTCTGTTTGCAGTCCCTCAAGTGACCCAGATTGATGACTTTTCCATTCACCAGAGTGACCTGTTAATACAGGGTTCATGAAAAATGAGATTGAAAGATAAACATTAGGTATTACCTCCATATCTCCTGAAGAAACTGCAAGTTCTAAGGGCAGTGAGAAATGTAGCAATATGCTGCAGTCTATGAATTATATATAGTGTCAGTACTCTTGGCACTTTACTTACAGCTCCACAGCCTGCCTTCCTGGCTCATGAACATGCAAAGTAATTAGAATGGCAAATAGCATTAGTTTTTATTGACCTATGTTGCCCCCTAGTTCTCTGTCATGTTCTTGAACATCATGGCTTTTTCCTTCCACCTTAAATCAGCAGTTTGCAGTTTGTAGCATTGATTATTTGGTATTGTCTAATTTACTGATGTGGACAGCCAAGGCTTCCACACATGCTATGTGTTGCTCATTTCTCCAATGATCTGTCTTTGTGCACAGCAACTGTAGCTCTCTGAATCACTGACTATATACTGTAAATGTCAGATATGAGCTCCCACTTTAAAAACTGCTGTTCATTCCGGGAGCTGCTGAGCCATTCTCTAAGTGTATTGTGCTTTCAGCAGTGGAGGTGACTTAGGATAAATTATAGGATTGTGGGGGTTTTGCCCACAACAGTGAGGTAAAGCACGCACACTGAAAAAAAGTTGTATGTTTTCATTTTCTGTGTTAGTGGAGGCTTCCTTCATCATGAAAGTGTAGGCTGGATGCTCTTTCTTCTTTATTAATAATAGATAGGCAGATAGATGCACAGAGACAAAATAACACTGCTCCTGAAACCATTTTGCTAATGGTAAAATAGATACACTTGAGTGAGCAGATAGCCTTGTCCACCGAAAATGCAGCTTTACCATTCAGAGAAACTGCAAATCTTGCCTAATGTTTTGTCTCATAAGAAAAGCTTGAGAACAGGAAGCAATGGCTGTCTTGTTCCTTTGAAATGACTGGAGAAATTTTAATAGGTGAATAGTGCTCCTTTAACTTGATCTGGAGATCAGGATTATATTTTCACAGCACAATGTTGATGCCTTTCAAAACTGGTTTGTGCTGCCTGGCACTTGTAGCTGTGTATCTGAGATGAAAAGTTCTGCTGTGGAAGGAATAGTGCTCACTACTGAATTGTCAGCATTATTTCTTGCTGCAGTGATGTGATCCTCAAAGGTGCCTTATTCAAGTGCCTGTTTGGCCTGACCCTGTTTAGCTTATGAGATCTGACAGTAGTAGTATTGCTTCAGGCTCTCATGTTGCTCTTATGAAGTTCACCAGAAGACTGGAGCTAATAACTTACTGATGTTTGCTCTGTGCCTTGCAATTTTTAAGTTGAAAGGACATACAAAAATATGCTCTGTGTGTTAAGTACCTTGTTTGTCTTTGATATCATGGAGCGGAATGGAAAATATGTTCTTAATTTTCATCAGCACCAACCAAGCTATTTTTTGTCTTTGATAGCATTGGTTGACCTTTTGTAAGTAAGAGAAAAATAAGCATTCAACTGAATTTTTATTTAGGTGTTTATTACTCCAGCCTATTTCAAAGGGCTAGGTAGCTACTCTGTTACATTAGACTTACATGTACTGACTTATTTACTGTGTGTATTGAGTGGTTTTTGCAATGCAAGCATGTTTCAGTAAATAAAATCAATTTGCAGCCAATGGGAATGCAACAGTAAGTGATTTAACTTTTCATCTTTTTCTTTGGCTTAAAATGAAAAGCTCTCCAAGGTCTTTTTTATGACAAGCCCTCTGGGTTGAAGCACTCTGTGAAAGTGCAGGAAATATAAAGTGCAGAATTGCAAACCAAAATGATTTAACAGTAAAATTAATAAACAATATAGTCATAAATTTCTAAGGCAGCTTTGGGTTCTTATCCTCTGTTTTTTTTCTGGTGTAGGCCAGCAGTGGACCTAAAGGTCTGTTTCTCCTCAGAAAGGGCAGTGCGGTCTTTGTGGTCTCTGATTTTATTTTATCTTGGCTGGTGCTGGTTCTCCTGTGTGGGTACCTGTCTGCCAGGAATTGGTCTGAGATAATTTCATAATCAATTGAGATGATAAAAGGGCTTTAGTATGTTGAAGGAGGCTAGATCCAAGCACCAGATGGCTTTTCATCTTTATACAGTGCATATTGCATTAGCAATCCAGTTGCGGAGAGTCGAGCCGCCCATCCTGGGCTAGGAGTGGTTATAGTTTCTGGCAGGGAAGGAACCAATTTGCCATAAGCTGTGTATGCCCTTATAGCTTCTCTGCAGTACACAACCATGCTGATTTTTCTTCCTTAATGTGAGATAAGATGCACCTGAAACAAGACCCTGCCAGGGCTATGTAACCTCCAAGTGGCTGTCGCAACTGTGTTTAGGCAGATGTTTTTAAGGAGAGTGTTATCTAAATATTGGTGCACGTAACTGTGCAGTAAAGCAATCTGATCTAGAGATGCCATTTGTGCTTCTCTTGGGATATGCCCATGTTGCAGAAATACAGATAACTTAATTTGTAAATGAATTAAGTGGGGTGCTCTGTGGGTCCTTCGGCATGGTGTGGATGCCAGTGTGAGAGAGATGGACCTCAGAAACATGGTGAGAAGGATTAGATGGGGAGAGAGGAAGACCTTTGTTACTTGGTTTTCTGATATAAAAGTCTGTTTGAAACTGGTGAAAAACCTAACCAAAGTATCAGGCGATGAAGAAACGTGACTCTTCAGAAAAATACATGTGTTTTGTCAGAGAGGAATATTAGCATTTACCCCCTTAAGAAATTCTTTTTTCCCTTCATAGTAAGAATTCCATTCTGGGAAAAAATGCAGCTTTTCTGTGTTGTTCTCCAGAGGGAGAGAATTCATTGCTTTTCTAGCTAAAAGACTTTTTCTATCACTTGACAAAGAAGCTGCCCTAAAGCTTTGGGCAGAGCAGCACTCAGAGGAAATACTGTGATCACAGACTGCTGCTAGGAGGAGAAGATGGTGAAGAGGTCAGTCTGGAAATGTGGAGTCCTCAGGGATTAGAATTGTAGTTCCTACACCTCCTAACAGTGACAGAGCCTGTTAAGTTTTCACCTTTAACAGGTTTTATACTTCTCACACAAACAAATGTTTCATTGTTTACTCATATACTGAAGTTAATTCACTATGGGACTGTTTGTCTTAAACAAACTTATCCGTGAGAAATTTCTCTTCCATATTAGTGGCTACCTATACAGGACTGTAAGTTCCTCTAGATCATGGCCACATGACTGAAGCAGTATGCTAAAGCATGGAATTACTTCCAACAATTCCTTTGAGGAAAGTTATCAAGGCCTTCATTCCAGAAAAGCAGAATCATGGAAACTGAGCACACCTTTAATGTACATGTTGAATCATTCTATTTGTGGGGGGAAATGCCTCTTTTTTGAGTTTTATTTTTAAGGTCTGCTTTTTCTCCACCTTCCAAAAATGAATAATTCTATTCCTCACCATCTACTGTTTTGGTATTGCAATGGGAATTGGGTATTTCATAAGCAGGGTTTATTTCAGCTGGAACTCATTATGTGGGGGAAGGGTTAATGGGACACATCATATTCTGAAGATAAGTGTGAATTATATATATTAGTTTAATGTAGAAGATATGGACTGGAAAAAAAGTTGGTTCCTTTCCATTAACTTGTGGGAGGGTCAGAGAAACAGCTTTGAGCACCTCCAAAGTCTCTGGCTATCTGCCACCAGATCTATATTCCCCATCATCCCAGACCTCATTTTAATATTTAAAATGGTGCTTACTTTCTTTTCCTAGCCCTCAAAAGGCCTTTAATTCTCTTCCTTGTTCTGCCAGTGCTCAAGCTGCTACAGCTGTTGCTGTCACATTTAATAAGGACTTTGCAGAGTTTAAATATTGTGTTGTTGCACCAGCTTTTCTTTGGTGTGAGAGAAGAGCTTTGTTAAGTTTGGGTGCTTCTCACTGACACAGCTGCTGACATCGGGTGTCACCTGAAGGTGACAGGAACTTGTCACTTGCCCTGGTACTCATGTGAAGCCCCCAGTGGTGCCTGACACCACAATGCAGCCACAGATGGAGATGCTGCAGACAGACCCCACCCAGTGTGGAGCCCATGATGATTTTTCCCAGGACTAGGGTATTTGAAAAGGTATGTTTTTCAAATAAGAACACAAAAATGACCACACTGCAGTTCCTAACCTATAGTTGCACCATTATACTGACTTAGTTGGTTGCACATTTCTCATTTGAAAATCACCTGTGATCCTGTGGTCCTTTTATGCAATAAACAGGTAACTTTCCCTTGCTCAGTTGTAGATGAGGTGGGAAACAGCAATGTGGACAGGAGCTTGACATTTCAAAATGTCAGAAGAAGGAGGAAGTGAGACTAAAACTTGATGTCCTCATGCCTACAGTAACTTAGCTGCTTATTGAAATATTCTTCTCCCCAGCCTTGAGCTCTGTATGTGTCAATCCAGCTGAATATAATTGGGGCTGTTTACTGTGACAGACAGTCAAAATTCAAGAAAGACTTGGAAGAAAACACTCAGGTCCCAGTCTGCAGTGTCTGCTCTATACCCTCCTGTGTACATTATATCTCTCCCTATTCTCCTTCTCCCTAAATCCCCTATCTCTCTGCATAACCAGGGTAGATATCTAGATATTTACATTCATTCTCAATGTTAAACTGCATTTAAAAAGTCCATTTCCTTCCTGAAGCTATTCATCTTCTCTCTGGATTTTTTTATGACATCCACTTCCTTTGATTCCGAATCATTCTCATGTTTTCGGTATGACAGAGAGTGATTTTATTTTTTTTTTCTCTAACACTATAAAATGACCAACCTCTCTTGTTAGGATTTCTTTTGAAGTATCCAGGGTGAAAAGAGCTGAGCTGTGGGATAGAAAAGTATTGCTAAAACACGACATTTTAAAAAATTGATAATAAACTCTAGGTTAAAAAAGTTACTCTGCAATGCATATATTTTCATCTGAACATTACAGGCTGTTCTTTCCTTTAAATTTTCTGGGTGATGAAGGAAAATAGATAAGTGCTCATTTTGATAAAAATACTACATTTCAAGAATATTATCAATTATATTTGGATACCTCATGGCATATTTCTATCCTTTAAATAGGATTGATTTTGGCTTAGCATGCTTTTACTGCTCTGATTCTGCCTTAATTCACAGACATTTGCATTTCTCTGCTTTCCCTGTTGGTGACATGCTTGGTGAGTAACAGCTTGCTGGGTTTACATTATGAAAATAAGAACAGGAAATGAAACTGCAGATCCTTATCTTCAAGTTAAGATGCCTAAATTAGAGGAAATCTTTCTGTTGTTCTTGTGTTTACTAAATAAAAGGGCATCATCAAATCCCAGAGGCTGAAGTGAGAAACAGCTGCAAATGTGGAAAGTGGCAGTTTAAAATCCCAAATCCGTGACATTGCCATGCCTGTTAACTCAGAACAAAGGAAAATTAAATCCAGAGATTGTTTCCATCCTTGAGGTTCTCTGTCATTCTAATGCATGCCTGAATGTCTGGTGAGAACATATAACCAGGCTGTGCTGTATCATCATGGAGAAAGAAAGAGAGAGTCTCCAAGGAATGAATGCAGTCTGTGACCCAGCACCAAAAATCCAAATCAGTCCAAAGACCTGGTAGAGGTATGGAAGGAGGCAGCTAAAACAGATGCCTGAAAGAATCCAGGGCCAAAACCAGCTCAAATCAGCAGTAGAAATGAATGAGACAGTGCTGCTTTCTGCTGACCTTTGTGTTTAATTCTCAGTAGGTTATTATGGAGGTGGGTTAAAAAAGTTGCTCCTGTTGATTTAGATTCAGCCTGCACCTGTCGTGTGCCAAGGACCTTGCCACTGGAGAGGGCATTGCAAGATAACACAAGTAACAGCAAGAGCAATTGTTCTCCTCTCATCTGAAGCACTGGCACATCAATAAATATTTAAAATCATTATTTAAAGGGTTTATCATAAACCCTTTCATAGCAGGAGCAAATTTTGAAGTATTAAATGCTATTTTCCTTTTAGCCATAGCAAGGATGGGGGGAGATGGAGTCACCTGAAAGTGTGTGGCTGCAATTTCAGGTATGAAGCTTATTTGTCAATGTAACAAATGTGCTGCAGTGATGGGGTTGTTGTCGTGGGTGCTGTGTATCACTCCTGGAGGCAAGATGAACACGTAATATAAAGCAGTGGAGGAATGTAGCTCTGTTCCATCTCTGTCAGAGGGTGTGATGACTGTCCCAAGGGACAGGGTAGATGCCACCACGCTGTCATGGTGCTGCATCGTTGCAGCACTGTCTTCTGGGCTGGCTGGCACAGTTCCTCTGTCCCAGCAGCCTTGGTTTTGAGTTTCTGACCTTCAAAAGAGAAAAAGAGCATCTAGACAGATATTTTTCCTTGCAACAAAAACGGCAACAGCAACAGCAAAATCAACTCTGATCTCTGTTCACTCCTGGGAAATTTCAGCCTGAAAGGGAAAGATTTGTAAGTCACTGACTTGGCATGAAAGGGGCAGCCTTGTAGCATACGTGTATGTACAGCTGTAACTATTGTAACAAGGCCTAATGTGTGCCAAAAAACCCTCAGAGTGGCAAAACATAATGTGAGAAGCATAGGTGATAGGAAAGTAACCGGGTGAGGAAATAGTACATGGTTTACAAGAAATTCATTGCAGCATGAAACTGAAATTAGGGTATTTGCCAGCTTCCTGAGGTGAAGGTGACTGGGCTCTAGACAGTCAACACCAGGAGGAAAATCCAGGATGCAAAAGCAAATGTATTAGTCTGGTTTCATCTAGGGCAGTCCCTTTGACCTATAGCAGTTGGATGGATGTGCCATTCTGTGACTCAGTCTGTGCTACTGAAGGAGCAAACATCTGAAATGAAATCTGGCTTCTGTTGGTGCTAATCAGAGGACCCTGTGTCACCCTCAGTAGGGTTCCACCAGAGAGCAGGTGAGTTTTTGGTATGTGACAGACAAACGTGCCAGTGCTGGACAAAAGCTGTTCAGATGCATAGGCTAAAGAGTTAGAAAAGTAAGAGTTGAGGTGAGCTGGCAAGAAAAACCTTCCATTTTTGTGGAAGAGAGTGAATTTTTGGTGGGTGTTAAATTCCCTTTGCCCTGGAGAGCAAGCTTTTCAAGCCATTCTTTGTCCCCAGCTAAAGAGAAACATATGCAGTTCCAGCTGTGGAAATTATCATGCAGTAAACAAGTCTCAAATGACTTTGCTACTTCATTTTGTAGTTATGATTTTGGAAGCATATCACAGCAAAGGCCTTCATCCAGGGCTAAATTCAAATCAAGTTTTGAGTTTTGAAATTGAAGTCTGTTGTGAAATCCCCAACCATTTAAAAATAAATGCCCCTGGAGAATGTAGCAGAAAAACAAAAAAATGAAAATTTTATGTTAAGCAGTTCATTCAAAAGATAACAAAGAGTAGGGATGAAACAGTTGTTTCTTAACTACAAAAGACTCTATTCACTCAGGTTTTGGATTATCTTCTCTGCAGAAAGAAGTGAAGACACTAAAACAAAAGGAGAGGTGGGAATGAATTTATACCAGGAGCAGGCATGCACATCCATCTTGCTGTGTATTGTTAAAATGATACCACATATGTGAGCTTAATCAGAGCTCCTCATCCTATGCTTGTATTGACAAATGCTTTGGATCTGCTTGGGCTTTCTGGTGTCAACTCTGACTCTGAAGTTCCTTGCTCAAGAATGTCAGGAGGTACTCATGGGCTTTAATTGATTTCTATGGGACCAAAGTAAAGTGTGAACTTATCGCCCATCCCTTGACCAATTGTCTGCTGCATTCAGGAAAACATAAACAAGTGTTTTATTCTGCTGGAAGTGGAAAAGATTTAAGCACAATGCTTAAAGGGCAATCTCAAGGCTTGGGCAGAAGAGAAATGGAGTTTCAGAGAAGGGTATGTGTGAAAAACTATACAGGGCTCTTCTGTCTCCCAGGGCTGCCTTTGGTCACCTTCAGCAGAGCACAGCTTTTCCAGCTATCACAGCATCCCAGCTATAATTGTGTTGTTGTAAAACATCCAGTCCTTTTCACTAATGCCCTCTAATCCCAAACACTTGAAATTATACAGGCTGCTTGTACTGAATCAATACCTTATGAATAAGGAAGCTTTTCTTACAGAGCTCTTGATAGAAGTGAGTGTTTGGCTCTTTTATTGAACAAAGTGTACTTGTGCAACAGCTTCATCTCTAAATGGCATTTTTAGATGCAGCTACTAGAAACATAAATGGCAAAACCCCATGCTCTGTTGTGAAGACCATTTTGAAAAGAAAACTTGTCTTGTGCTCATGTACCAAGTAACAGTGATAATAAAAAAGCTGTTCAGAAAGTGCTACTACTTGAATTAGGCCTGTCTTCATCTTGTTAAAATAAATGTATTTATTAAGTATGCATATCTTTATCTCTTATGTAATGAGAAGAACAGAGGCGTATCACAGATCTGCAGTGTCTTTTGTGCTCTACAAATCCGATGCGACAGTCACCAGACAAAAAGTGATTTATTCTGTGTCTTGTAATGGGTGGAATAATTAGCAGTGATGGCATCCATCACTTCTACAACATGCTTATCTCAGAACTTTCCCATTGATTTAAGAGAAAAGCAGGAACAGAACAATAAAAGTCAGTTGTATACTTGGTTCTTTAACTTGGTGTGCCTGATTTAGACACCTGATTAACAGGTCCCTACAGCTTGAATGAAGTGTCACTTAGTAATGTGGACACAGGCTGGCTTCAGTTTGTCAGAAATTAATTTAGCAAAGCTGAGAACAAGAGAAAAATAAGCACCACAATTATCCATGGGATGTTAAGGCTGTCAAAGGAGTTTCAATTTTTCTCTCACAAAGACACTTTATTCACTGGGAGCATAAACAGCTAAAGATTTTGGAAAAGTTTCCTGTCATTGTGAAGCATGTGATCTTGGATTTGGAGGAGATCATATCTTAACAAAATAGTACATGAACAAATTGTTGCTCAGTTCTGCTGTAACTTATCTCTGATTTACAACACCTGTTTGCTCCTCCAAAAGTTCAAGTTTTTAAAAGTGAGACTGATTGGGAATCTGACTCTGACTTCATGCACTTCTCTTTCATTCTCCTGGCACAGACAGGCATTTGAGGTTACTGTATTTCTCTATGGTTTGTGAGGGTTTTTATTTTTTTTTTAATTATTTTAATTTTTTTGGTTTTTTTGCTGTTGTTGTTTTTAACAGCTGGTACAAAGCTGCTTGCCATCAAACTGCATGGAAGTGGCAATTCAGTGCAGTGGTTATCTTCTGACAACAATTTGGGAGCAAATGTAATGTTGCATTAGAAACGGGGCATTCCCTAGTGTAACCCACGTTCCTGTGCATCTTCCTGCAGCTTTTTGCTTGTCTTCCACCATCAGTAGTCTTCTGTTAAAAAGTAAAGTTTATTTGCTAGTTTTGTTGGTTTTGAAAAAATAGAGAAGCAATAATTAAGTACAAGACATGGAGAAAATGGCCCTCAGAAAGCAACTGTAGAAATTAATCAGTGGGATTAGTCTTTTTTTTTTTACTGAAAGTAAAACTCAACATCGCATTACAAGTATTGGAAATGTCTGGGAAGGATTAGGTACAAGATCTGTGAGTAGCCTAAGTGCAGTATGAAGCTGGCTGGCTAATGATACTTGCAAGTTTAAACAAAGGAAGGAGATAATTTTCTGACTACAAATAATATTTGTAATTATGCAAAGTAAGGTTTGGATCTTTGGCTTCCTCACCTGAGGTAGTTCCCTTAATACTGATGTCTTCCTCAGCATGGTTTGATGCTTCATCATTTGGTGTGAGGTGAAGGAGGGAAGAGCTGGTTATCATAAGTAAACCACATCAGATCACAGATTTTGAATATTTTCCACAGTAGATCTCGGATTAGGATGGGGCAGTTCCACACTTGCTCTCTAGGAAAGTAAAAGTAATTTTCAGGAGTACCTGTGAGAGCTCAGAGGAGGAAGTGGATTTATCTCCAAAGCCCACCACCAGTTCTGTCCAAAGAATGCACTCATAAGAGGAGGAGACAATGGTAGAGGTCACCTAGAAACCATTAAATTTGATATGAACCAGTACTGCAGAACTGAGCCTGAAAAATCACAGCACCTGCTTGCAAAGGAAGGAACACAAGGAAAATATTTTGTTCATTCCTATTAAAATTGTACAATTACCTGTATGATTTGGGAGTTATTGCCATTATAATTCAAGCAAAACAAAAAATCCTTTCAAACAAGAATCATTCTGGCTGCTATAACTCAAGTCACATTCAGAAGAAGAAGGGAAGAAAATTTTTGGTTCTGCTGTCCTTGGAAAAACAATGGCCTTTAATTAAATATTGATAATTTTGTGAAATACAGGATGGGTTAATAAAATACCAAACTTTTGTATTGATCATTGAAATTCAAAGCATTCTGAATTCTGGCATTAGTGCAGAAGGAACTGTAATATAAATAAGTACATAATGTCTGTCACTGCTCTGGTGCCATGTTGGTTGTATTCTTAGACCATAGGCCGCTTTCTGTGAATGTGCTGACTGCTAAATAATCATGTCTTTTGCTGAGTTCCTGTAACAGCAGACACATAATCATCTGTTCAAAATAATTATGTAAGATTCTAGTTAATCTAAAGAGAGTCATATAGCTTTTTAGCCTATAATTAGCATACATTTTTTCCAGATTTTCTTTTTCAGATAGGAATACAAGCAGTTGTGTATTTTACTACAGTTTTCTCTGCTAGAAGCCTGCATTCCCAACTCTTCTTGAAAGCTGTGAAGGTTTTACAGACTTGGTGCTGGAAAACAAAGCTTAAACCCCAATAATTTCTGCAAAAACCAGAAGGCAAGGTAGGATTCCAGTTTCAGTAAAGGAGCTTGCACTACCTGGATTTTCTTTGGATAACTTAAGAAAAAAAAAAAAAAAAAAAAAAAAAAAAAAAAGAATATGAACATTCCCTTAGGATGCAAATGCCACTGGTTTTAGTGGACATAATTCTTTGTCTGTTACTGAGGTGCTTCTGGTCAGTGGATTAGAACAGACAGAAACCAAACTGGCAGATAATGAGTTTTGTTCTCCACTAGTGGTTGACCCAGCATTATAAAAATACATGGGGTTGAAAGTAGCAGCACTACTTAGCATGGCTGCTGTCTGGCTGCATGGAGATCTGAAGCTGCCAAAAATTAAACCTTCAGGGTTTCAGCTCTATTCAACTCATGGCTTTGAACAAATTATCAAATTTGGAGTGTGTCCTTTCCCCTCCCAGCAAAAGCTCAAGCATACCTACTGTACACACAGAATGTAGGATACCCAGTGAACTGATGCTTCCAATATTCTGTAGGTAGAAGGACAGAACTCAAAATAGTAGTTGTTGTTATCTACTGGGGCAGGAACTCTGAATTCTTCCTATGCTTGGCTTTGCCTAAAAAGTTTTCACATTTGGATAAGACATCATGTAATCTCAGAGAGTGTTTTAGCTGGGAATTTGGAGCTGATTGTAAAAAAAGTCCGTGCCCCAGCAAGTAATTCTTATATAATTGGTAATATGCCAGCAGGACAGCATTTCAGTATTCATGCCAGTACTAAAAAAATGAAAGCTGAGGAAGAACAGCAGTTGTGTACTGCTGTACAGTGTTCCAGTGTTTGTCCTGCATCCAAACAGTTTTAAGACTAGTCATACAAAATTCAGGTCTGTCTTGCAATCAGAAAAATGTTTATGGATTCAGAAATGTTGAGTCAGTCACCCAAGGTGTGAGGAGGATTGGTGCAGAATTTCCAGTTCTGGTGTGTCCCTTTGGGTTCAGAGCTGAACTGAGAACTGGATGGTGCCTTGCTGCAAAGCACCTGATCCCAGGCTGCGCCAACTTGTCAGGTGGTAATGCAAGACCCAGGACTGTACACAGTGATAAATAACAACAAGGAGTCTATCATCATGGTGTCTGTGATATTAGCACTCTTGTAAAAAAACTCTATTCATATTAGTACCATATTAGCTATTTCTTTTAATAGGGAATAAAAATATCTGGATGAGAAACCTATGATTGAACTATATATTCAGAAGTTAGCCCACACAGCAGGAGCAAAATTTTGCTGGAGAGGCCTACTGGTGTTAAATCTCTCTGCAGAGTGGCATCATTTTATTAGCAGACCTGATATAATGTTAAAAATTATATCTATTATAGCCATCCCAGAGGCATTCATTCAGAAGAGAGTAATGGAGCACAGCTAACAAAAGAGATTTGTCCATTTGGACATGCTGAAGGCCCTTGAGATAAGAAATAATTCTCACATAAGCAGTTCCTGAGTTAAAATATTAATTTGTAGGAAATACTTTAAAAAAGGTCTTTTGAGGAGATTTTACAAGGCTCAGGCTTCTCCTTTTTGAAAGCTTTAGAGTATACCTCACCTGGTAAGAATTTGCAAATCCAGTCCAAATCATTCGTGTGTTCACATTCACACTTTTGAAAGCATAGTAACTTCCTGAGCAAGGAGTATATTCTGTTCAGGACATAGCCATGCTGTGTTGTTTGGGTTAGTTCAGAGAGCTTATTATTCTGGTAGTTTCAGTGGACAAACCTTTGCCCTGAATAGTGCAGTGGGGATGGATGGGCATCACTGCACAGTCCTGCCTGCTTTGCTTACTCTCTGAAAGCCCTCCCTGAGCAGCTGGGTTGGAGGCAATTCTCTGGCAGACTGAGTTGTTGCTTTTAAAATTACTCAGAGATATAGGAAGTACCAAACCAACAGCAGCCATCCCACTTTTCTCTTTGGAGGAGCTTGGTTTCCTTGGTGCTGAATGTCCCATTCCACCCATTGTCTCTCTAAGGGCTGTGCTTCCTCTGGCAGGGGACAGTTTCTAACTCCCCTTTAACATCCAACTTAGCAGCCAGATTTCATCTTACATGCAAATATGCATTTCCTGGGACGTCTAGATACATTTTTGTAATAAATTTATAAGGTGCTGTCCTGGTTTGGGGCAAATTTAGGAGGAAACTTCCAAAGGGGTCTCTCTAGAAAAGCAGATTCAAGTGGCCCCTCCCCCACCTGGTTCTGGAAAATATTTCCTTGGAGAAAAGTGGAAAAAACTATTTATTTAACACGCAAAGTATTCACAGGCAATAATAATAATAATAAAAAAAATCAATAATATTAAACAATAAAGCCTCTCGCTGTTCTGAAGAGATGGCAAATTCAGAAAGTCCTTTTTGTGGGGTGTAGCTCAGGCTGCTCAGTCTCTTATCAGTCCCTCCAGCAGTGGAAAATGCCACATCCTGGCCCAGGTGTGAGCTTTCAGTGTTTTTCTGGGTTTTCAGTCCAGAGCAGGTTTAAACAGTGTCAAGAAAAAGAAAAGCCACAGTCCGAGGAGCTTCTCTCCTCAGCTGGCTAAAAAAACTAACTAAAAGCAAAGGAGAGCTCTTTATGGCTGTCTGAGCTGCAGACAGCACAGTCCAGGAGAAGGAATGCAGGGCAGCGAGAGCAGTTTCTGCAAACAAACTCTACACTTCTTTTCCCCCCCTTTACTCTCAGAACCAGTCTTAAAGGTGCAGAACTTAATATCCAGCATAAACAGTACCGGCAATTGGGGATACAAGCACCATAAAGCCACCCTAGGACAGGTGCACTCCTGGGTACTTTGCTAACATCTGAATTTCTGACCTGTGCTGCTGCCTGCCTTTACTGTTACAACTCTGCCAAAGAGCAATCAGCTTGTCTAGGGTGGTTAATTCTGTGTGTACCATGCTTCCTGCTGCTTGTGTAGCCATTACCCAGTAGGTACTTAGAGAGTGCTACTTTGAGGGGTGGAGGAGAAGATATGAGAATTATTTTGTTCCTGCAGCTTGCTAGAAACGCTAAAAAACCATGAAGGCTTCCAGGCTTCTGTTGAGCTCAGTTTTTAGTTGATGTAGAGCTTGGCACTCCTTTAAATGAGTCAGGGATTACATATAGTCCAGCTACTAAACCCCCCTGGTCAGCAGTGTAGAGGAGAGGAGTGCATTGGTTTGCTCTTTGTCTGTTTCTGTGATTATTTCTTGTTAACTTCAAGAAATCTGGTTCAAACTAATAGAAAAGATATCAGGAATGCAGCAGCTTGGAGAAATTGCCCCTTTTGAAGAATTACTTTTATATTAGTAGGTTTTTATATGTTTGGAGACTTTTTAGTGGAAGAGACAGTGTCAAAGCCCCATTTGTGCCTGCTTGCTTCAGACTGCAGCTTAAGAGTTTTTTTTTAAATGGTATTGAAAAACGGCATTTATAAGAAAATTCAAGGAAATTGGACTGTGTAAAAATAATGGATTTCATTAGAAAGCTTGGAGACAGGTATTGTAGCTGGCATCTCTCCTTATTTTGGTTTTGGGAGCATCTGATGTTAATCTTGATTGCCCAAGGTGAAAGAGAACCATCCCAAATTTCAGCAGAGTCCCCTGCGCTTAGGGTTACTCTGGTAACAATTTCATTTTCAGGAATTGGGAGTAGTTTCTCAAAGGTGCTCACTTAAATGAAAGGTTATTCTTTGCTTTGATGCATTTAACATGTCAGATCTCCTTGGCACTCAAAGCACTTGATGAAGTCCAGTTTCCTTTTCTGCACCTCATGAAAATGGTGTTGCATTTGGTGAGACGTTCCCAAGTAATATCTGCTGTTTACTTACTGTTATTTGCTATCATCTGGGCAGAGTGTACTTCCCTCTCCAACCTGCAAGAAATATGAAATTTGCCTCTGGCTCTTTAGATTTTATATTAAGCTATTTTTCAGTCTTTAGTGGAGAAAAAAAAAAATCTTTTTCCTGCTGTTCTCTCCTTAGTGCTGGAAGTGGCAGCAGTCTGGTCCTGCCATCTCGCAGGTTCACTTCCTGTCAGCACTTCTCTTATTGCTGTGAGACTTTTTTTTTGTTCCTCACCATGTAGCTCAAGCAGAGACTCCCAGCAAGTCCTAACAGCTTGTCAATGGTGTGCAAGGAGTTTTTGTTCTCCCCAGTGCCAGGTGCTGTGTTTTAGGGTGAGTCTGTCTGCTGATGGTGTGCACAGAGGTAATGTCTTCTGTCTGCTTCAAGGTATGGTATCAAAGGGTGTGCAGGACTAAACCCTAAGCCTGATTTTTGGGGAATAAGACATGGAAGCCTCTTCTTCCTTTGTACACAAGCTGGACCATTATAACAGAGCAGGGAGGCTGGCCCTGGAGGTGTGGTTGGTGCTGGCTGGAGCAGCTCACCAGAGCTGCTCCTCATTGGTAGTGTCAGGCACCTTCTTACCCTCAGATGATCCTGTCTTCTTGTGGCAGCAGCTTGGTCTGCCTAGAGATGTTTTGAAGTTTTCATGTGGCCGGGAGTGGGGTGAGGAACAGGAGAAATATGGAATTAGGAGTGACAACAGGTTTTGGCAGTAGCAGGAGAAAGCTTGCCTGCAAATCCCAGTAAGTGTGCTCCTTGTTCTGAAGTGAAAATCATGGGAAAATCTCAGGCAGGGAGACTTCACACAGCCCCAGATATGGGGAGGCAAAGCAACGAGAAAGAGGAGGGCATGTTTTCATTTTTGTCTTATGAGTGATCTCACACAGTATCATCCACCCATGCTTTCTTTTTCCAGATTTTTTTCATCATTCTGGATTTTGTTTTGCCTTTCTTATTTCCCCAGATGTTCTCTGCAGTTAAGTGTGCAAAAGGAGAATGGATCTATAATTTCTTCACATTCCCAGTATTTACTTAAGGGGGAAGCTTCATGAACATGCACAGACAGACACACAGACACAGGTGTGTAAGAGCGTGATGGTAAATTCAGCAGGCTCAGAAAGGGACATCCACAGTGGAACTGCTTCCAGAAATACAAGCTGCCAGCTCACACATGTTCTGGCACCTGATTAACTATACTCAGACTGAATACTTCATTATTTGCCATAAGGAGTGAAGGCTTTTGAACCCGGGTTTAACACTTTCCAAGATGGGCTCTTTCATGTCAGGAAAGGCTGCTGTGCTCTCACCCTTGGCTTCAGGTGTTTGAGTCTGTGAGTGGCTCTATGTTCCCATTTGCTCTGTGGTCCCCTTCAGGTGCTTTTGATCCTGATTTTATTTTAATTGCCTTGCACTGTCTGTTGGCTATCTCTGTAGGTACAGAACTACTGAAGTGATCTCTCATTATGCAATTTGATGTAGGCATAATTATAAAATTACAGTGTGTAATTTATTCATTTTGAGACAGGCCTATGATAAAAATTCACAGCAGCTTCTTTCTCTTCTTCTTTTTATTTTTCACTCTCAAGGTTGAGTGGGAGGCTCCAGAAAGTGGGTAAGGGGCTGTGTTTGCCTGGCAGGGGTGGGTTGTGGGCACACAGAGGTGGGGGCAGTTCTGTGCAGGTGTGTGACCAGGTCTGGCCAGGTTCAGCCCTGCCACACCTGCACACCTAAATCCTGCCACACCTGCACCCTGCAGTGTGATTTGTCTCAGATCTGACATACCTTTCCACACCTGAGTCTTAATGCAGACTTAGCAAGTAGAATTCCTTACAGCAGCTTTGTCACTGCCTTCAGGTTCTGATAGGGGAATGGGAAAGTGAAACATCCTTTCAGTGAAACAAAGGAAGCTGATAAAGTGTGTCCTGTGAGTTGAATGTTAATTCCATTACAGGGCAAATACTTGACGGATTGAGATATCCTATTGAGAGCAGATCTGATCACAGGCCTTTAAGTGAATGCAGTGCCTTTTAACTCGTATCTTATTTCCATTTAGAAGTAATTAAATGACTTTCAGATTAAAATGGGAATTATTTTGTGGTGATTTAGATCTTTGTACAGACAAGATGTGAAAGTATCCCATTTTTTATTTTATCTGTATTTTAGCAGAAATTTATAATAAAATCGAAATGTTGCTTTTTATAGAAGCTTTAGGTGCTACTGAAGAAATCAGTTTGGATTGGTTGTTCTACTTTTTTAACTTTAGAAACTATATTTTAACACAGCTTTATGCAATAACATTATTAAAACACAGAAATAATTTAAACATTTTTAAATTGGCATTTAAATTGGCAAAATAAAAAATTTTAACTGGCAAAACCTTTCAAATACATATTTTATTTTTGGTTTGGGAAATGCTGTCTTATCAATATGGACCTGCTCATGGAAATGCCTAGATATTGGTGGAAATTCAAGGGTGTTGGCAAAAGTGAGGGCATTATAGAAACAGCCAGGAGGCTGATTGTCCATGCAATCACCTTGTGGAGACTGAAATTCTCATCCCCAATTAACTATTTGCCCTTTCTGCCAGAGCCACTGCTTCTTCTATTCTGTTGTCTCCTGTTGTGATGTTTATTCAGTGTTTTGGAATAGAAGGATCAGGATTTGCTTATAGCTTCCAAGCAATACTGGGAAAAAACAGTTTCCTCTGACTTTGTTGCCAGATTGAATTGTTGTTTTCTGATTATCCCTAAATCAGTGCAATTGTAAAGAGTGGAAAATGGGCAGGAAATACATTTGACCCAAACTTTCAATCTTGGCTTGCACACTGTACACACTGTTTGCCCTTAGGGTATCCCTGGGTGTCACAGCCTAAATCATTTCAAGGTCTGAGAATGATTCCTTTTAATGCTGGTGTCACAGGTGACAAACATCAGGAGTGTTTTCCCATGGCAGACTTTCTTTATCTGCTCTCAGCTGTGGAAGGGGAATTACTTTGTGCCACCCCGGGTTTTTTTTGTGCTGGGTGCATCTTTGAGTGTTGGGCATGGCTGAGCTTACTGCTCCCTGAGAGCTCAGGGACATGTGGATGGAACAAATGGCTTCTGTTGGCATTCTAGTGTAGCCCTGAGAAGGGACACACCAGAGGTGTCCCTGGGTATTCAACTTCTGTACATGGGCATGCAGGGCAGGTGTATCACATCCCCTGGCAAAGGAATTAGCAACTCCCTACTGGTGCTGGAAGACAGCAGGTCACAGATTTTACTAGATCCCAGATATCTCTGTAACTTAGAAAAATTCTCAATTATCAGACAAATCTTGCCCTCTCTTCAACATTTTGAATAAATATTTAAAGATATGAAGCAACCACTTCCCTAGGAGGAAGATTTCTCTTTAGCTGAATATTTCTTTCCTTGCAGCATATTTCTCTCTAGTCTTAGGCACTATTTTGTTGTCTTTAATACCCCTTGATTGCATCTTGTTATCATCTTGTCTTGATTGGCTTTGTGGCTCATTATACAAAAAGGGTGCTAATCTTTGTTAATTAGTTCCTTATTAGAGTCAGT
This sequence comes from Zosterops lateralis, assembly GCF_965231275.1. NCBI lineage: Eukaryota > Metazoa > Chordata > Aves > Passeriformes > Zosteropidae > Zosterops > Zosterops lateralis. The sequence goes on from NC_139800.1 coordinate 77,847,021, forward strand.
TGAGATTTGTAGCACAATAAGTGAGCTGTATTTCTGATGATAAATAATTGGCTGCCAAGGAATCCTTAGCGTGAAATCGTGTCAGTATAACTGATGATACTTTAATATTTTATGTGGGTTTGTATGTGTTTACTACAGTACTTGGTTCTTCCAGCTGCAATTCCCAAGACATCTTTTTTTGTCCCGCAGTTCTGTTACTAGCTTGAACATTCCTTACTCCATGCTCCATTCTATGATTTCATTACTTCATTGCTGGACAGCTATTTTGTTCAGAAAACTATCTCCTGTAAATGGCAAGAAGGACTTCTTACTATTGCTTTTCACAGTTGTCTTTATTGTATCCTGGTTTTGCTGTGTCATAGCACTGGATATTACAGATCCTTGGAGGACATTAACACCTGAATTTTTTTCAGAAGAACTGGTAATAGAAAATGGGATGTAAGGTTGTAGTGATACTTTAAATCAGTGGGATGCTCCTGTATTTCAACAGAAATCCAAGTCATTGCTCTTTACCTGGCCCCACTGATGATGGCATCTCTCACAGGTTACCTGAGCTGCTGCACAGGTGGGAGAACTGTGAGACCTGGGTGTAAGGACTAAGCCCCCCTCTGCTTTCTGACCTCTGGCACATACCCCAAGAGATGAGGCTAAACCAAACCCAAGCCTTTTCCCAACTTTCTGGTATGCCACAGTGTTTTTTCCTGGGAAGCAAAGAAAGATGTGCTGTACAGCATTAACCCATATGCAAACAAAACAGCAAAATTCTGAACATTTTGAGCCCTGTGTTCCCATCCTGCTCAGCTACAGCTCTGATGCACTGACCTGGGTTGTGCTCCTTTCTCCTCTGTAAAATGAAATATAGGCACCCCTGGGAGCACAGGAGAACTGGAGAGAAGTTGAGTTTGTTTCTTGGCTAGTGCTACTGAGGAATTGTCTGAGGCTGGAATGGGCAGCAGAGCATCACTGCCCTGGTATGTTCATATAGAGAAAGGCAACTATCAGCTCATTCAACCAAGGAAGAGAAACAGAGTGGGAGAATGTAGGTGTTAACCTCTAATTTAGTTTTCAGTCTATTTGTAGCTTTTATGCATCTATTTGTTTTGTTAATGTGCAGGGCTCAGTGGGATGCCAAATGTCCCTACTGCTGTGTCACAGTCATCAGGGTTGTGTGGAAGAGTGGGATTTCCCTGCATGCATGTCCCTGATGGAGCCAGCACAGCCTCCCTGCGGTGCTCTAGTGCATTCATTTCAGTAGGGATCCTCGTGTTTAAGTAGATTATTGCTTTGCAGAAGGGTTGGGGATATTTCTGGTATGGGTATCCTGATCTGAGAGATATTTGGTGAGAGCTTTGATCTAATGTGCTGCTTTTCCCAAGAAGAAGCAGAGACAGTGGTGTGTAATTGGTCTCACATAGTAAGGATGATTTGCCATATGGAGGAGAAGTGGAGCAAAAAGGCTAAAGAAAGTAAGAGAACTGTCAGCTCGAGCAGTTGGTTGAGGAATCTTTGGGTTATATGTTCCTCCCAAATACTGAAATGTTCTGAATATCATTAACATACATTTTACAGGGAAAAAAAAGTAAGTCAATTATTTTAGTCCCAATGATAAATTTGGAAGTAGTTTAGCTAGGTTGCTGCTTGTTTTCAATTTCCTTACATTATAGATGGAGCCTAGAGGTGCCCCTCAAATATATACACTTTATGATTTGCTTTTCATTGCCCAGCAACACTTCAATTTTTTAAAATTACCAGAATATTTCTTCTGTTCAAGTAGCACACAAATTATTATTGTGACTCTCTCCAGAACCACATTTACTTTGCAGATTGCTTTGACATGGTAGAGGGGTGTTCTGGGGCACATTATTTCCATTATAGGAAAAGTCACATCTCTCTCTTGCTCAAATCCTGTGGGAATTCCATTTTCAAGAAGGAGCTACAGCTTCAGTTTTGCACATTGACACTTAGCTGCTTGTGCTCTAAATGATAAGATGTATACAAATAAATACTGTGATCCAAAAATGGGCATGTGTGAAACACACTTGGTATCCATGGAGTGGGCTGGTCTCCTCTATACAGATGCTGCAGTATTCCCATGCCATGCTGAACTCCACTTGTGTATCCAGTGCCTGCTCACACGAGGGAGGACACAGAGCAGTCAGGTGCTGGCACCCATTCCACTCCCAGCATCAGCAGCACTGTGGTCTGGGTGACAGTTTTGCTGTCAGTTCATATAGCACATCATTTTTAAAAGGAACTACTATACCTGCAATTGATTTGTGATCCAAAATCCATCCTAACTTTGACAATAAAATTATGTTCTTCCACTGCACAGTAACTAACCTAGTTTGTACCAATTTATCAGTCTTTCAGCTTACATTTATTGTCTCTGGTCTCTCTAATATACTGTGTAAACCATGGTCAGGCCATGGAGTTCTATATCACAGTTTGTAAATTTTACCATTTCTTCCAAGCAATGTAATTTCACCACAAACAAATTTAAAAAAATGATAATACAAGGCATCAAATGCTTATAAACAGGCTAACCTCCAGGCATTCCAATTTACTGTGTAGTGGTTGGAACTCATCTGCAAAAAATTCTGGGCTATTTCTCAAGGAAATATACCAAAGCCTCAAATACTTTTGGTATTTGAATTGCTAAAGGATCACAGTACATATCGAAACTATTTTTAGTGTTTTAGAAGCTGCACGTAGAGTGATGCAGAATTAAATAATGCATAAGATATTTTGACAATGAAATGTTTCTGAAGACATCCACTGAATGTTCGTGAATTACGAGTTTTATCCTCAGTAGTGAGAACAATGTGTTTATTGCCATTAGTGAAGAAGTCATAAATCAGAGTGGCAAGATATCTTGCTCAGAAATTCTTGTGTGTATGCAGATGTCTGTACTCTTCCTATTTTCACCTGAACAGTTGTGTTTATTTCATTATCCCAAACTATAGTGGTGAAAATCATTCACATTACGATCTAGTGAGATAAGCTGCATAGCTCCAGCTGACTCCTGTTCATAGTGAAAAATAAGGCAGGAATCTTATGGCATTGAATTATATATTAATGGGACAATTTGTGGCAATTTCTCAAAGATGATTTCTTTGCTACAAGTTGGAAGTCCCTAACTGAATGAAGATACAACCTGCTGTGGGCATTCTGACTGTTTTCCAGGTCTGAATATTCTAATTGTGTGTGCTCTAGTGAGTTGTGTTGCTTCTGGAGCACAGAATTATTAAAAAAAAGCTGATTCTTGCTGCATGAGTGGAACACAAAATGTCACCAAAGGATCCTATTAACCCAGGAATGACTGCTAATTTGAAGGTGAACAAGAAAGTTGGACATACAGCTGGTATACAGTATCCCTTCTGAGTCTCTTTTCTATTCTGGATGTGGAAATATGTGCCTAAAATGTACATTTTAATCTGAGATTTGAAGCAAAAATGTCATTGTGGGATGAATCCTGTCAAAGGAAGATGCCTCATTTTAATAATTGCCTATCTAACGAGTTAAGAATGTTTTTACAGCAAAACCAAAGAAAGCACAATGCAGGGCAGAGTCACAGTCTTGTAAAATAGTAATAAAAAGAAGATTATGAAAGAATCCAGTAGCACCTGTTGTTTAAAAAATGATGAATCCTGAACTGAAGACTGTCATGAATAAGATAAGGATGAAGCTCTCAAAGAAATACTTCAGGGAATTTCTTTTAATAAGACCTGAAAAGTATGCCTTGGGCACAATATCACAGGATAGAGATTTGAAAGCCTCAAGCCAACTTTCTCTTTTGCCATTGTAATTTGACCCAGCTATTGTAGTTAATCACTGAATATAAGGTAGCTACAAGTTCCATCCTTTAGGTAACTGATTAGAAGTTCAATAATTAGAAAAGTTTCAGTTATTTTCCATCATGGCTAAATGGTTGGAAAAATGGCATTAAAGCCCTTTCTCAAGAATTTCAGGAAAGAGAGGTACTTAGTTTAGAACCTCCTGTTCTCAGTTGTTCTTTAGTGGCATGTGAAGAGGAAAACAAATTTCAAAGTGTGGAGATGTTTCAGTGAGGTGCCTGAGGGAAAGTAGGGAACACTTGACATGCAGTGAACCCAAACTTACAGGAATCCGATACCCTCATCTCACTAAAAACGTAGGTAGTTTTGTTCCAGTGGGAGCTGAAAGTGCTTAGCCTTGTGTGAACAATCTCTGAGATTGCAATTTACTCCTGCACTCAGGGCTGCTGGAAAGGGCCTGGGGGTTACAGTGGATGCAGAGCTGAGAATGAGACACCAGGGTGTTCGACTGTAAATAAGGCAAAACACACACTGGGATGTGTTGTGAGGGGTAAGGTCAGAAGATAAGGGAAGGAGGCAATGCGTGTCCACTCTGACTGTTCTCATTATGGGAAAATTGGTGCTGACATACTGAGCTCTTGGCTTTGATTAACAGCACGTGCGCTATCTTATTCTGAGTGTGTTTACTTGCATCAGCTTACTTGGAGTACTTTAGTTTGGGCTAAAATCCTGAGCCCAGTTTGAGAATAGTTGAGCTTTGTATAAAACGTATGAAGTATCAAGGAGCCTGTTTCAGACAGTGACTCCATGTCACCTTGACTATCTTACTGTAACATTGAAGAACTGCTTCCATCAACACTTGTCTGGAAAGGAGTGGTCGTAGAGAATTGTCAAAAGATGAGCTGATCCTCCCTTGGGGTGAGGGAATGATAGAAATTGTTTTTACAGGTACCTTGCCTTTTTTTTTCTGTCAGGCCTCAGTAAAATGTAGCAATGATAATCTGTCTAGTAGCTTTTATTTTTTTGTCTGTCATTAGTTCTGCTCCTGAGACCCTTTTGAGCGCTACAGGTCCCTGAAGCAGGAGGAGAACTCCACAATATATCTAAGTGTATCTAAGTATATATAAGATTTGGCAGTGTGTCAGTGCAGGTGAGTGTGCAATCTGTGATCACATCAGTCTCACTTAATCCTTCCTAATACTTGATGTACTGAGTTGCCTGGTTATCTGGTATTTTGAGTGTGACTAACAGCTTCACTATTGATTTTTATGTACCTTGTTCTCAGAAATGTGAACATTCTGTTCATTGTTTACAGTGTATTCCTTTGGAAAAGTTGCAGATTAATGTACTTTTTTATTGTAAGAATCTTACTAAAAGGAATAACATCTAAATGCAGAGTTTGTTTGAGAATCAATAATGTCATTCTCCATGGTTTCCTCAGGCAAGGAAATGACATTCTGAAAGATTGGACTTTAAAATGTATGAAAGACCCGACACCCCAAGTATTGCAGGAAATCAAAAACATTGTCTGTTACATTAATGCCTTGATTCCAGACTCTATGAAACTATTTTATTAAATTTACAGCTGCAGTTCTCTTGCAGAAAATCATGATGTATTAAAAAGTTTATGGAAATAGACAGGCTCTGTGTGAACCTTCAAAACAAAACCAAACAGATTGTGAGTCCCAGTTTGGCTGGATAGCACATCAGTCATCTTTCGGTAGTTATTGCTTAACAGTAGACGTGGGATAGTCTCTTAGAATTTAAGTCAAATGTATTTTAAATGGGATTTATTTATTTGTTTGCAGTTTCACTAAGAAAGGCAGCATTTACAGAAGACAGCTCTTAAATTGTGGTTTTCATTCTGAGTTTTGTCCTGTGTCTGTGAGAGTTGGTTGGAGGGAGAAGAATGACATCTTCTGAATATTTTTAGTCTTATGCTGTTGTACAGTATGGTATTCAGACAAACCATTGGAGAGATCACTTTATAAATTGGCATAAAGTTTCACACTCTCACAGCTGATAGGAGAGCTGTTGCTGGTTATTACATTTCTCCAGTCATCCACCTATTCCATCAGTCTAAAACAAAGCCAAATGAGGGAATTCACTTTTGCCTTATGCTTTGAGTTAAAATACATACATCTGAACAACATGAGTTTCGTCAGCTCAGCAAGGTGAGCTCTGCTTCTGAAAATCTGTTTTCATGGGGTAGCTTTACTCTGCATTTTGTATCTGCATTCCCCACTGGTCTGCAGGGCCCTGAGCCCTTGTGCTGCAGCATGCACTGAACTTTGTCATTTTAAGTGACTTCAGAGAATCCCTCCTTCCTCAACACTTGTTCCTTCTCAGGATGGTGGGGAAGAACTGTGAGAAGCCAAGATACATGGACAGACTTTCACATAGCAGTTGAACAGAAATGAGAAGAAAGAGGACAAGGGTTTTGGTTTTCCAGTTTTGTAGCCTTCATATGGACAATAGGGACAATGCTTATTTTCCTCTCTACTGCATATGCACTACTTGGAACTCAAGGAGATGTGTTCGTATTTACAAGGACACTCCTTGTGCTATAGAAAACATTTACACACAGTTGTATTCTCTGATTTGGATGTGTCATGATTACCTCACCCGCTTTTGTGACAGATCCTTGACATAAAAACTTGGTTCAAGCTTATACAGCTCCAGTGAAGATCACTTCATCTTGTCCTCCAGTTTGAGAAAACTTTTTCCACTTGTGTTTCTCAGACTAGGGTCAACATCCGTGAATGCAGATACTTCCATTCCTGAAAAACAGTGAAAATACTGAGTGCAGTCCTCAGAAGAAATCCTTTCTCCTCTTATTTTGTTAGTCTCAGAATAAAAGTTAGCTTCTAAAGCAGACCTCAGTGCAAATGAGCTTAGGCTGTATTGGAAGCAGGTTTTAGATTTTGTGTAAATCTAAGAATGTTGGAGGTTGCTGGCTGGACTGCTTAACAAACAAGTTTTCCCATGGCTTTGATGCAATTGCTCATAAATTGAAATTGGAACCCACTGTGTGCTAACCCCTATGGATGCACAATTTAGGGCTGTGCAGTGGAAATTTGTTGGTGCCATGATGTTCCCTCCTTTCATTTTTACCTTCTTCTACCCCTTGATGGTATTCAATTCTGAAACTCCCATTCAATTTGGAATATTGCTTGTGTCCACTGTATAATTATGAATTCCATACTCCGTGGCTTGACACTCATTATTCTGCATACACTGTCCTTTCTGCATACACTGTCCTTTGTCAAAAGGGCAAGAAGGGACACATCCTCCATATAGATGAAGCTGTCTGTATGACAGGATCTTCCATGTCTGTCTCTGTACTGAGGAAAGGTGAGGCCATTTGAGAGCCACTACTGAATTTTGGCTAAGTCGAAATGTTCACCTGCTGCATGTTCCCCATATGCCACTGAACAAACATCAGCATAATCAAGCACAAAGGAAAAGCCCCAATTCCCAGATGAAAGAGTGAAGGCAGATTTGCATGTATCACCCCCGTTAGTGTATAATTACAGAGTTTGATCCTTACCCCTGAGATACTTAGGGATGTGCGCAAAAGACTCTTCAAACCATTGTGCTGTGAGTCCTGTTTGGATGTTAAGGACTCCCCTGCAGGGACTGTGTGAATCAGCACAGAGACTGTGCAGTGCTCACTTTACAGCATGGGGAGAAGGGATTGACAAATTTTATTTAAATTTACAATATCCAAAAGGCAAGGCTCTCATGTGATGCACTTCCACTCAGGAGACATTAGCTTTTTGCCACAGAATTTGTGTTTCTTAAAGCAAAACATCAGTCCATGACTGTCTCACATAAACAAATGCAGGTGTTAGAATTGTTCCCCACTTTGCTGTGGGAGGCTTTTTTTTTCCTCAGCTGTTTGTGTGAATTTTCTTTCTCACTGGAAATCCCATTTAGCTTAAACTTGTGGGTTTTTTTTTCTCAAAGTATAACCTCAAGCTAAACTTCTTTGCTTATGTTGCTATTTTTTACAATGGTTTAAGCTGAAGTTAACCTTCCTATTAGCATTTTAATGGAAAAGGAGATTCTAGCACTTAGCAAGACATTTTGTCTGCTTGCAAATGGCAATGTGGTAAAGGTATGAAATGCTGTTTTCCATTGTTTGCAAATTCTTTCTTTTCCTGCTGCAAAGCTCTTTTTCTTTTATTGCTATAAATAAGAACAGCATTTGGCAGGGACATCCCAAGTCATCTGTTACAGTAATTCTCTTTATAACAACATCAAATACTCAACTTTATAAGCTAGTCAGTCCTATTTAAATGAAATTGATGGGGTTTTGCTCATGCTTTCTAAACCTATCATGAATGTTCTCTTTACTGGTCATTAAAGTACCTCTTCATAACTTAAATGAATTCATGGTCAATTATAACCATTTGTTTCAATGCCAGGTAATGTCCTTTAGCTGAAATATTGTTCTTTTGAGTGAAGATGACTCTCCAAATATGGTTCTGTTGCCACAGTCCTTCCTTAGAAATGTCCCCATTGTGTGACACTGTATGGGGAGCCCTTTGCTTAGTGGGAATCTGAAAGTGAGTCAGGACACTGTGTGCCTAAGTAAATAATATTGAACATACTGTCAGCTTTCCAGAGGTACTGTGGGGTATTTCTAACACCCTCCCAAAATAGTGGAGGTTAAGCCATGCAAAAATTGAAGAGCAAGCAACGTATTTGTTGTACAGGCAAGAATTATTTATTAAAAGTTCCCAAGACAATAAAGATTATAAGGTAATGGTTGTAATAATAGCTTTGTTCCTGCCTTGCTAGAATTTCCATTAGATGTTAATTCCATTACTAAAAATTAAATTTGTTTTATTTATGATCCTGTTTTCTAAGGAAACACCTGCTGATCAAAACAGGCCCTGCTTTATCAAAAGTTCAGAGCATTGTCCAGATCAGTTGTAAAGCTGGATATATTAAACCAGAAGATGTTTTAACAGTAGCAGACACAAAGTGATACGTCCAGCAAGAGGGAAAGCCAGGCACACCTACAAAGTGTACCCCAAAATCCTGGAGCACCTTCAGGGCTGCAGGGGTGAGAGCACATTGTGGTGCTCTTCTGTTGGAGCCACAGCAGTTCCTGGGTGCGTGGTCAGGGCAGTTGTTGGCAGGATGAGGCTGCTGATAACAGCCTGTTAAAGGGCTTAATATTGAAAAAAAATTAATCTCTGTACAGGTGTTTGTGCTGTTCAGAAGATGCTTTTCTGATGGTGTGTGTGGTGCTTTCACACTGAAGGGCTCACTGGGTGTCACTCAGAAAGAGAAAACAGAAGCAACAAGATACCAAGTGAAGGCAGAGAGGTACACACAGGACACAGTGTCCATGTGGTGATGATGGTGCTGTTTCTGTCCCCTGGCCTCTCCTGGCTGGAGAGGGAGGACAAACATCAGCATGTGCCATCCCTGAGCTCTGGCAAGGAGTGGCACCTGCAACGTGCATTTACATGGGGACAGGAGGAGGAGAGTTGGCTTTTTCCTATGCTGGCTGTTGATAGAAAGCCACATTTTTCTTGTAAATTGGCGGAGTAATGGCTTGTTTGGGGAGATTGTCGGATCTTGCACACAGGTATCTGATGAGGCTGTGTTAAAAGACAGAAACCTCCATCTGCTGTGCAAGAGTAGTTAAGTGTTAGTGTCAGAACAGCAGGTCATCAGGGCTTGGTGACTTAGCTGTGCCAAGAGTTATTTGTATTCTTTTATTGAGAGCAAGGTCTACAGAGCTGCTGTCCTCAAGAATCAGAAATTCAAACACAGGAGAGTTTCCAACCAAAAGATGGATATTGGCTCAGCAAATTAAATTTAGTTGTAAGAGGATAAACATACATTTTCAGGCACTCTTCACATCTTATTCCCGCTGGTTTGGTGTGGCGTGGGTTGGTGATGTTGCATTACACTAATATAAAAGATTTCTGTGAGGCTGGATGACTGTACCTGACATTATCCACTCTGCCAGAGGAGAAAGTAGCTATTAATTTAATGTGTTTTCTGGTTTGGATAAACTATTTTGTTTGGACAGACGGAGTGCAGATTTTCCAAATGGCTTTTCCATCCTTTTAAGCAAGGAATCATGAGGAGAGTAAAACCACAAAGACCATGCATTAAGTATTGAGATCACTTTTGCTGCAGAGTTAAATGATTTGAATTTAGGAATAGTTATTATTATTATGACAATAATCACTACTGTTATTATAATTTTAAGTTATTTCATTTTTATTATTAATGAGAAAATTTTTTTAAATTGTGACATCTTTACCTAATTTGTGTGCATTTTGTCCAGTTTTCAAAATTATTCATTTTAAGATGCATTTACAGGTTGTTGGGATTTACATATGTCCTTTTCAAGGATTGTAACCACAGGCAGGTATCCCAAATTCCCAGATATAAAACTGTCATTTTCATTCGAAATAGCTCAAAAGTATCATTTAAACCACTCAATTCCACCCAAATTTATCATACTTAGGGTCAAAATTTTGACAGCAGAGCTGTCAATTTTGTCTTAAATTATACTTTTTTGAGTTGTCTGCATTCAGGAAGCAAAATTAGAGGCATGTAGCACGGTTTAATTGTGGATCATATATGCAAGAAGAATGTTGTGAGTATGCAAGTGAAAAGTTGGTGCTTGCCAGCTGCTGCTGTGACTCTGCTCTGCTCTCAGAGTGTTGACTTTGTGTATATGCAATGATTTTTTTCAAAGAATCAGTGATCATTGAGGCAGCAATAATTGGCACTGGGGAAACCTTTTAGCAAGTCTGCCCTAGCAGTTAGTGGTGTGTTGATTTCACTGGGTTCTGAATAGCTGGAAAGTGTGCTAATTTTCAGTTGTGTAGTAGCACTTAATTAAAAATGCTATAGAGAGTTGGAGGGGTGGGCTCAGCCTTGGGCAAGATCCTGCTGAGTGAGCAGTGTGTGCTGAAGAGTCTGAGGATGAAGTGCAGTCTCAGACTAACTGAGCCCTGGATTAATACAAGTGCATGTCCAGCCCAGCAAGGTCTTTCCAGAGCAGAGAACTGATTGATGCTTGTGCTGAACTTCAAACACATGCAATGGCTGCAGGTCTTAGAGCTAAGGCTCAGCCAAAGAATAAGTTTAGGGTTTGGATAGGAGTAGGACAGAGAGAAATTCTGATTTGTAGCTATAATTTTGTGGAGTAACTGTGTGCATGGTGTTCAGGAGCAGAACTAAGAGACACAGGAAGTGCTTCCCTTCATTTTATTCTCAAAGCACTGCTGTAATTGTCCTTACTCCTGCTTTCCTGGCCACAGTTTTAACACAGAGTAGAGCAGAAGGTCACCCCTTTACCTTAAATATTGGTATAAAACAGGTTGTACGTGTGGATGACTGAACAGGTTTATTGAAAAAGGCAATAGTTAAGGCTCTAGCTGCTGCAGCTGTGAAAGAAGCTTTCAGAATTTTAAATGAGTTTAAATTAGGAAGTTTTATGTGCCTGAATCTGAAACTTGAAAATGTAAGAGTCATTGCAGTCAATTCAGTTGCTTAATGAAATAACCAAAGCATCATATGAAATTATGCAAAACCAGGGAAAATTCAATATCCTGAAATCCTACATGCAGATTAATCAAATTAATGGCAAGGTATGAAGGACACATTTGGGAGATTATGAAGAAAGTCAGCTGTACAGGGTTTTAAGAGCCTAGGAAAGGGAAGACAAACCATTGCTCAATGCTATATGGCAATTTTCTTAGTAAAGTAGTTAAATATAATATTTTGGAGGCGAAAAGTAGTATTTTGTTCTTTGCTTTTTTTAAATGAAACCTCCACAGCCCATTTGTTTTTGCTTGGAGGAAGTTAAATAACCTTGAAAGACATGTCTTAATTTTCTGAAGGAAAATACATAAGTATGTTTTATAAAGCAAAAATGTCAGACCAGTGGGTTTCTATTTGTGGAGATATTATTTTTTCTTTTCATTGAGTTTATTTTTTGGGGAGGAGTATTTGGTTTTTTGTTGTTGTTGGTTTTTGTTTGTTTGTTCCTTTAGGTTTTTCTATTTTGTTACCTAAAACTGAATTTGATATTAATGTACAAACTGTTTCAGGCAACCAATAACACGTTTCTTTTCCTTCATAAACCAGTTGTCTGAAAAAATTAATGGGGCTCCTATCTTGAATATTTGAGAACTTCTCAGTGCTCAAACCGTGTGAAAATATAATTGGAGTCTCCTAGTTTCTGCTTCTTCTCACTGTCATATTTTAAAAATAAACAATATGTAGAAGTGAAAACGAATTAATTATTACCTGAGATATGTGACATCTGGGAAAAGATGTAATATATCCAAAACTTACAATAAAAGTTATGAATTAAAAAATGTGCTTGCCAAGAATACCAGCAAAGAAGAACACAAAGAATTACAAAGAGCCTTACCGCCAAATTATTACCCCCAAAATTTAGGAACCTGGAACTCAGGTGCCAAATTTACTCTCCTCAGTGACAGGCTGCTGTGCCAGCACTTAGACCACAGAAACTCAGGAGACAAAACCCATAAAAGATCAAGATAAATAGCAGCATGACAATAATCAGCCCGAAATTTTTGCTTGCCCTATGTGCACTCACATGAGACTGCAGCGTCATCTCTCAAAGGAAACATCTCCAGATGAAATTTACTTCACTAGGGAGACTCAGATTGGAAATTTCCCCAGTCTTAGGGATTTTGCCTGCTTTTAAAGAGCATTCTTCCCCTTCAGCAGTCAAAAACACATCAGTTAAGATGAGAACAGGCCTTTACATGAGGTCTGAGTAAAGCACTCAGAGGTTGTTCCCATCAGGGTACCTTGTCACAGCCCACATCTCATGTCCCTGTTCCCTGTACAAAGTCCCTCAAGGAAGTGCTCCATCCCCACATCCATTTGCCTGTGCCTTGTGGTGGTTCTGTACATGCCTCTCCTCTTCCTAACTAGGATCCCTTGTGCTTGTTTCCCAAAGCAGACATTTCAGGCTGTGATATTGATAAATCACTATCCTGAGAGGCACAAGGAAAATGGAAGGCAGGAGGAGCAGGGCTTTTGCCATTAGAGGGGTGGAAGGAGCACACTCTGTGGTGTTTTTTCCTCTCACCATACTGCAAATCTGCAGATTTTGAGCATTCCCTGGTGGATACCACTGGTTCTGATGCAGAATTTTCAAGTATTTTCAAGTTGACAGAGCAGTGGTGAGCACCAGGGAGAAACCTGTGCTTCTCTGGAAACAATTCCTCAAAGCCTGTTCGCTGTGACTAACAGCAATCAGTGTACAAAAGAGGATGTCTCTTGAGCTAAGATGATAACGAAAGAAAAGAGAATAAGCAAATTTCCTTACCTGCAAGATGCAGCCAAAGCTCCTTCCAAGCCAGTTTGCCCACCCTGGCCAGCTCAGCTCAGTCATGGAGAAGAGGATCTGCCTCAGCCACAGTGTCAAGGTGAGCACAGAGGCTCCTGACCCTGAGCTGCTGCTTCTCTCATGGCTCACATCAGACTAAGTTAAGTCAGGTTTTTTTACCCTAAAAAACATGCCTGCATAATAATCCTTGTTGGTTCATTTCCCTTCCAAGTAAGCATAAATACTCTTACTGAGTCCTCACAGAGCTGTGGGTGTTGTGCTACTGGGAACTTGGCTCTCGGGTAGAGCTCCCATTGCCTCAGAGGTAGTATAGTTATTATTAAAGGAAATATCAAACTGCCAGCAGTGGAGAGATGGTGTTTCAGAATAAGCATGTTTGTAAAGTCTGGGAGGAAAATACTGGGGAGGAAGATGAGGGGAAGAAATACTCTGTTGGATATCTGCGCATTGAAAGTGACAACACCTAGTACTATTAGCAGGAGAACTTATCATGTGTTAAATTAATGTACTGATTATGGGATGCTTTTATATAGCAATTTGGTTTACTTGGTGAAGTTTTGTATTGAGAAGTAATAAAGAAAATTCTAGTGTAAAATATGCTATCTTCAACATTCATAAAACACACTGTACTTTAAAGGACCCAATCCTGTTCATGCCCACAGAAATGGAAACTTTGCCATTGACTTCTATGGAAGCAAGGTCAGCTACAAAATGATCAATTAAATAGGATTCCAAGTATGATTTATTGTCCTCGTGATACTCATTTTCACCCCATTAGCGTTCCTTTTCGTTAGTGTGACCTTCAGTCTTGCATAGTGAAATGCTTATTGCTCCAAAACACAACCTAACAGGGTGAGAATACAACTGATAAGGCAATGGTCTGAGTCAAACAAGATAGTGCCCATGGGCAGGAGCTTCTTGTACAGTGCACTGGGCTCCCACAGCTTGTAACGATTTTGGACATTCCTGCCAGTATAAAATTCTATGTAATTCTAATAAATCAGTGAATGTGTAGGTCTGAACACCTGCCTGCCCATGGAATGAATTTCTCATTTTGATTTTCTTGTGAGCGTGGCTTTTGCTTAATGTATGAAATTATCTTTATCTCAACGGTGAGTTTTCTTACTTCTACTCTTCTGATCCTCTCCCCAGACCCAGCATGGGAGGAGTGAGCAAGTGGCTGTGCGGGCGTGAGTTGCCAGCTAGGGTTAAACTATTACACTAAACTATAGAATTCAGACAAATATTTTCTTGAGGGGTGAAGCTGATATTAGTTTTCTTTTTCAAATAAAGTTATCAACCTTGGATCTATCAAATGGAAAACAAGCAAAGGACTAATCCCAGTGGAACAGGAATTCAGTTATGAGCAACCTGCATCACAGACCTGGAAATCTTGACTTGCAGTTTCCATTGAAAGATAGAGGTGTTTGATGCTGATGTAGTGACAGACAACACCCTATACTCTATGCTCCTCTTCTATATTGCTGTTGGAATTGTGTATTTAGTGAATTAGTCGTGATTGATGATGCTGTTTTAAGGACTTGCTAGTTCTTCCTGGGAAAAGATGGCATATTTTAGCTATATTAATGGCTTGAGACTTAAGGATAGCAACATATATTTTTGTAATCTTTCAGCAGGAAAGCCACAATTTATACAAATGGATTCACTCTGTCTTTAGCTCAAGCAACTCTGACAAAAGATGTCATTTGAAGTAATGTTGCTCATCATTCATAGATGCAAAAGCTTAAGGCTCCATTGCTTTGATATGAAAGTGTGTTGCAGTTTTCTGCTTCTTTTAATATCAGTATATGGTGTTAATGACACTTTAACTGTTTTAAGCAGCTCCAAATGAGACTAAGAGAAAAGAAAGGTGCTTATTTGCCAGTAGAAAGATATATACTAACTTGGGAGTATGCAGAAGGAGAAAAGCAGCATTCCAGCAACAACTCAGAATTCCCTAAATGTCAGCTCTGCAGCAGTTAAAAAATAGTGCTACAATGTGTTCAGCCAAAATTGCCAATTTACGGCACAGTACAGGATATTAGATCCCTTTACAGCACCTTGATAAGGAAGCACATCATTGCAGAATAATACCAAGGGCCGGGAGAGGTTGCTGTCTTGCTGTGGTGTATTTGCTCAAGTGCAGCCCAGTCCTGCAGTTGCATTTGAATGCTCCCTGTGGTTGTGAGGTCAGTAATGCAGGCATGGGGACCCATTGTGGGATGGGCAACAGACAACAAAAGCTTGGTTCAGAAGATGGTCTTTAGACACAATCTGAGAGTAATAACAGATTGGGAGAGACATTCTGCCCTAAAAGTATGTCTTACAGTACTGCTGCACTATGCTTTTGCTTTTGTGATCCAGCCCTTTTACAATCCCACAATGCTTTTACTGATTAAAAAAAAAAAAAAAACAAACCAACACAACTAAACAATCCTTTCTGTGTTTAAACCACTGTTTCTCTAGAAAGCATTGCTATCATATAGCTTGTAGATAAGTGATAGATTCTTATATAGTGCCTGTATTAAAAGTGTGCTGACACACAAAGATTTTCTTTATTTACTAATTGAAATCTGTGAGATGAAGTGCTAATATTTCCCATTTCTAATCCTGTATTTAGATTATCTCCATAGTGCCCTGTTAAAATACTTTGTTCTGTAATTATTAATCCAGATATTGTTCCCCTCCTGAGAAACTGTCATCCTCTTTAGTTATGCATCTCACGTCTTTCAGTTTAAGCCCTTGCCTTACATCTCTAGAAAACAGACTTTAGAATTGAACTAAAACACTTGCTGAGCAAGACAGTCTTTTACCCTGTAATAAATAAAATGGTGTTTGATAGCTGTTGTGCATCAGAAGGAGTTGATGGACATGTATGTGTTGATTAGAGAGGACTGAATGTGGTGGGTAATGCATTTTAAAGTAGATAACAAAATAGAAAAAAATTTTCCAATGAGGGTAGGTGGTAGGTAAAACAATCGCATGTTTATGACAGGTGATGACACTCACTGTATGAAGAACATGATAAGTAATGCAGCCTTTAATGTTTCCTGCCTTGCCACTGCTGAATTTGTGTTCAGCCAGACTCTGCATCCACCTGTCTTCCCATCCTTGGGCACTGAAGTATGCTAAGAAATTTATAGTTTTTATTTGGAAGGAATTTTGTGGTGGTTTTTTTTTTCCCTCCTCAGATTTTTTCTTTCATTTTACATTGGAACAAAACCCAAAAATCTCAAAACTCCTGTCATAAAGGCATGTCTGACAAATGCTGTGTGAGAATGCTGTTTCAGGAAGAAATAGAAGTTTCAGGACAGCCTGACTGGAAAATTGGAGGGGGCCTTCTTTAAATGTCTTTATTGCTTTAAAATTGTTCTGTGAGCTGGGGCACTAACACTACATAATCATACAGGAGATATAAAATGGCAGTCAAAATAGTATGTTGAGTTTCAATTGACTGGTGTATTTTAAATGTAATGGCAGTTACTACCCAGAGCAGATTGAATCGTCTTGTTCTCTTGTTGAAAATGTCAAAGCAAAATCTCAAATTGCTTCAACACATGACAAACAGAAGACACTTTGAACAGGAAAATGAAGAGTCAAGCAGGTTCGTTACAAGAAGCTGACACAATTTCATGAGGGGTTTCTCAGAAATTACATTCCTGGTGCAAAACTTTAATCTGTCTGCTGGGAAAAAAGCAGCAGAAAACCTAAAAGATGGGTGAGGAATGTTTCTCTGAGAGCAGCAGAGCAAAGTAGAAGCTGAGGAAAGTGGTCTCCGTTTTGAACTGCTTCACCAACACTGTCTAAGTAGCTGAGGGATGGGAGCAGTGATGGTGGCTGTCCTAGCACTTGGTGCAGGACTTATAGGAGGATAGAAAACCCCTCTCAGGAATCTGTTTTTGCGCAGGTAGTTCAGGCAGAGGCAGGTGGAGTATCTGGGTGTTGGGGCAGCCCATTTGCATCGTGTCCATGCCCTGCTCACAGGGAGCTTGTACTGCCTTTTTCACTAAGGCTAGGGGAGCAGCTTCCCCTTCCTGCAGCTTTGGGTGTATAAGCCTTAGCTGAGAGGATTTGTTAATAAAAATAGAGTTGGTTCCTCTCCTCTTTTTCCACTTGATGATTTTTGGTTCTTTCAATTTTTTTAAATTCTATTTTTCTCTTGATTTAAAGATTATCTTCATCTTTTAATAAAGTATGGAGGAAATATACTGGAGGATTAAATCCTTATCTGCAGCCATTTGAAGTGCCTGTGGGACTGTTTAATCTCACATTTCAGAGGATTTGGAAGCTAGGCCTCTCTGCAGCTCCTGCTGCATACAGTATATTTGTGCTCAAATTGACCTGTGGGACAGGTGCAATCCATCGCTCACTTGCTGACAAGTTTATTTTACACTCCTCTGATAAAAATGTCTGGTGTGTTGACAACCTGCTTCACAATGGTCACATCAATTCAAAACACTAAAGTCCCAAAGACCTTTTTTTTGGCCATGTCTTCCCTGTTTTCCATTGCTTTTAGCATTGCCTTGAGGCCTTCAAACAGTTTTATTCCTCTCAGCTGTGCTGGGTGTCACTCACAGGGCTCATTAATGGGCCTGCCCAGAGATGCACCAGTGGGCACTGGAATGCAAATCCTTGGACTTTTTCCTGAATGGATCTCTGTGCAGCCTTCAGTCACATTCTCCCAGGAGGCTTGCCTGAATTCTTTGCATCCCCACTCTCAGGTTTGGTTTCTCTCTTTGCACCTAAAAATTCAGGTGGTGGTTTGAGTGAGTCTTTTTTGCCCTCTGAGAGGCTTTGAGCCAGACGTGAGAATGAAATGGAGTCTTCAAGGTCTTGTTTTCCTGGGTTTCTCGTGTGTTTATTGTTTCTTATCTTAAAATTTTCTCTGTGCCCAGCTGAGATGTTCACAGCAGCTCAGACACAGGGCAACTCTCCCAGTGGTGGGAGGTCTCTACCTTCTTATACAGATAATTATGTGTGTCTTATTTACAATTCTCCACCAATGCCTATTACTTATACCAAAGGGGTCATCTCTACTCTGCCCCAATCCCCTTAAACTACTTTGTGCCACTGTCTCTGCAGAAAATGGATGCCAAGGGAGAAGGGCTCAGGTACCACCCTAAATCCTTCATCTTGTTCCCCTGCACCTCTATTCTAAGTGTTATAAATGCAAAGGCAAATTTCAGGTTAATAAATGACAATTTATTAACAACAGAATATCGAGCACCTGAAAAAGAGAAAAACCACAAAAATAGGAAATTGTCAGCGTGCGCTGGTTGGATAGAGGTCCGCACCGATGTACAAGACGCCCTAGTCCACACCGGTGCAGCTCTCAGTCCATCGTTTTATAGGAATTTTCTGCCCTTAGGCAGTTCAGGTGTCCAAGGTGGGTTGAATAGTCCGGATTTCTTTTCGATGGCCCTCCCGGACCTCATCAAGTCTAGTTGTCTCATTCCGGGAAGGCTCCTTTCTTATGTCAATTCCAAGAGTCTGTCTTATGTTGATTTCATTCCGCTTGTGGCACCAGAAGGTTGATGAAACTGGCATCGTCGTCAGGAAGGAATTTCTCCTTGCCTTGGCGAGGAAGTGATTCTTATCAGGGTTGGCCAGTGTCTTTTGTCTAAGTTGATGATCTTCGTCCTGTCTTTGCAACTGAGATTAGCAGGCTGAGAGAGAACGGTTACCCTTCTACTGGATTTTACAATTTTACTTTAGCTTTGTTTCATTATACATCGAATTATTATTTTATACACGAATTTTTACCCTATTTTTATCACACTAAGAATCCCACAACTACAAAATTTTCCACCTGGTGATAACTACACTACTGTCTGTCACACCTTTGTAGCTTGTAATTCCTCTCTGTGTTGGAAGTTTTTCTCATGGACTGAAATCAAGACTATCTTCCTGGGCTCTGTGCCAGGGTCTGCAACCCCCCTTGGACAGACCTCCCTGTCTAGATTTCAAACTCCCTTCCTTGGGTTCCAGACCTCTCTGCCAAGGTCTGTGACCTTCCAGGGCAGCCAAAGGAATGTCCTGGACTTGTACACCCACCAGTAAACATTTTCAAGTAATGTGGTAGTCTTAAAATATCACATTTACTGTTGAATACTTGCCTTCTGTAAACCTGATGCAGTGCTTTGCACATGTTTGGTGAACTTTTGTGACAAAGGAATTGCATTCTTGGATCAGAGACACTTCTCTTTGTTTGATAGTAGCTGATACTGAAAGGTTCAGGTCCCAGGCTGATCACCAGGGGTTATTCTGCTTCCCATCAGCTGCTAGAAACTCTAATGTAAGTGGTAAAAGGCAGCAGAGCCGACTCTGAAAATGGGTCGTCCCGCCAGAGATTTCTATGGATGCTACTTTTTTTGTTAATTCTTTTAAATCCTTTGCCTCAAATAAGAAGACAAATTTCCTGGGATAACTATCTCCTTCATTTCTTAAAGCATTGTCTTTCATCAGAAGATTTGCATTTTCTTGATCTTTGGTCATGAGGCAGGATAAACAATAGCAAGTGTATCTATCAGTTCCTTATCTGCCTGTATTATGCCTGCTTTTATTCATTTTCCTGCTCATCCAACCAATAATGACATGATTCGCCCCAATTTTTTTTCTTAATGATGCTCTATGTGCTTAGTGAGTATACAATTCAAACCTTCTTCAGTGGAAAAAAATGAAAATATAACAAACCTGGTAGAATATATTTTGCAGCTTTTGAAGGCATATTAGAGACAAAGAACCTACATAAATATTGCATAAACATTTTTTGAAAAGGTTTTCCTTGTCAAATACACTAACATTTTCATCATTGTAACAAGTTTAGGAAGCCAGGGTGCTAATCCAAAGAATGCATCAGAATTAATAGACTGGGTAGGGCAGGTGAAACCTCCTCATTAGCCCCCAACAGAGCAAAATCAATTGGCAAGAGATGACTTAACTGAAGTTTCATGTTTCTTACTTGTGAGTATAATTAATCTAGAAGACTTACAGTTGAAATTCCATCTAAAAATTGTTCGTGATGTGGCAGCTTTGCAATCGTAATGACCCTGCTGAACACCAAGGCAGGCTGAGCTGTTGCACTGTGCAACATCTAAAATTGTCCAAAGTACAAGTTTTAAATGGTTGCTACTGCCTTTGAGACTTAAGTGAAATGCATTTTTAATGTCATTCTTCAGTAGTTCTGTCCTTTTCTTTGAAACATTCTTTGGAATGTTTGGTCTGCAGCAAGGGTTTGATCTGGGCTGTCTCAGGGCACAGGTGAGCCATGAGATTGCCTGAAACAGCAAAGTAAGGAGGTGGCAAAATGGCTCTGGCTCTTCCCTCAGCAGTTTGTGGTGAGCACTGGCTGGAAACTGTTGTTGAACTTAGAGGTGGCTTTTCCTCAAAAAAAGAGCAACCACTGTTTTACCTACATATGGTACCATAGGTGCTTAAAACTTAGTTCCTCTGATATTCATCATCCACAGTAATTCTCTATTGATGCACTATC
This sequence comes from Zosterops lateralis, assembly GCF_965231275.1. Taxonomy (NCBI): domain Eukaryota; kingdom Metazoa; phylum Chordata; class Aves; order Passeriformes; family Zosteropidae; genus Zosterops; species Zosterops lateralis. The sequence goes on from NC_139800.1 coordinate 77,867,677, forward strand.
TGTACCTAATGCAAGTTTTTTTAGTTTTAGAGAATAATGGATTTCTTTGAGTTTTGTTAATACAGTGCATAAAATCCACTCCATGATAATTCGTGTGTCTGGAGTTGTGCTGTGGTGCACTACTTCACTGTGCACAAGTGGTCATATTGATCATGGAATATTAATGGATGGTGGACTGCAGGCTTTTGGTAGCCTGGCTTCAGGTTGACAAGAATGATAGCTTTCATTTGCATGCAAAGACTCCAGCTGTTCCTTTAAGATGGATGAGGGGATCTGGCTTCATCCGTCACCACTTCTTTACTTTTTTATAAGACAGAAAGAAAAAAAGAATTAAAAAAGCCAAACCATAAAATGTCATAAAATGTTCTTTGCAGATCTCCTTGAAATAGAGGGTAATTTCAAGCATCTTATTTCTGCCAGAGTCCAAGAGAAACATTTTGAGTGCAGATGAAATTATGTGTCCTTTGTGCTAAATACACTCTGTTCATTAAATAAAGCACACTCCATTTGAGATTTTCATGAATAGCATTGAAGGAAAATGTAATTTACATTTAGTAAAAATTTATTACACTTTTTCTCTACTTTAGAGGAAACTCATGCTTGATTCTTAAAAGCAAGCTGCATGATCCACATTTAGGAAAGGAGTAAAACGATCACAGGAATCATTTTGGTTGGGAAAGAACTTTGCATAATCTAACACAATCTGTGAAATTTAGAAATGCAGTGAAAAGAAAGGTGTGTTGGCAACTGTAGGAGTAAGGAAGCTTGATAACAACATGCAGTGAGAGACCTGCTAACACAGAATTCTTCTACTTTCCAGCACCCACCTTGCAATGACTCTAGTGACAGCACCAATGGTAACCCCCACCATCAGTGCCACTGAATGTTTCACATCAGGAGATGCATAACAGTCAATGCCACGGGCATTTAACACGTATATTGCAGTCGTGTTAAGTGTTCAGCCCTGTTGTAATTACTTTGTGATAGGCACCTTGTGGGATTTTGCCATCTGTGCTTCAGTAATGTGCAATCTGTGCTATTGTTTCTACTCCACCAGAGTCCTGAGCCCTACTCTATTGCATAAGTCCCACCAATCTCACCAGATCATTTTCTACAACCCTACATGACTTGGCTGCCTTGTGAGAAGGTGGAAAAAGGTCCAGCACAAACCTGAAAAGTAGAAGATCCCAAACCAAAAATCTAGCTAATCTCTACATCTCTTAACATTTTCATAAATTTGACAGAATTCATCTATTACCTTCTCTCCAAAGCCATTTTGCTCTCTCTGTTCACTCTTGACAGCATCCCATGTGCAATAGATGGAGACATGTTAGGTGAGGAGACTGGCAGCAAGACTCTTTATTCAGAAGTGATTTTGCCCATGGAATGATTGGCTGCTCTTATTAGTTCTAAATAGTCACCATGGGTTACAAGGTCTCAGCTGCAGCAGAAGCTGGTTGGAGCAGCTGGTAAGAACAGGACAGGAACAGCAATTTGTTCAGGATTTTGACTGCTCTCAAAGTCAAGGGAGCTGCAGTCATGGCCAGCTTCTTCTTGGTAGCATGACGTGTCAAATACAGATTTGTTCCAAGTCATTGAGGACTTAATGGGTTAAAATCAAAACCACCAGTAACGAACGAAGATCATTTGAGTGCCTCAAAATTCATTTCCCTTGTGAGCTGCATTTCAGTGTAGACACAGCATCTTCCTTGAAGCTGTGATTGTGTTGTCCTTCTTTCTATGTCATAAAAAGAAGTCATGTGATGAATTCCAATTATTTACTGCTAATATAAAAAAGCTAAACCTTTTCTTGCAGAAAATTGTCCCACAGCATTCCTAACAGTGCATTAAGGCACACTTGATCCTAGGCAGGGTTTTCAAAAAGTGGTATTCATGGTGGCAGTGGCAGAGGGAGAGGCATCCAGCTGCTGAATCTTTCCACAGCTTTTTCCCAAAGAGGCATTTCCTGCTTGAATAGTAATAAATAGAGGAAAAACTTCTTGTCATTTGCTAATGACTCCTGACTTCCACACAAGTTCTGAGTTTACTAAGTTGGAGGTTTTTTGAGAATAAATGTTCAGTGTTTATTTTCAAAGATGGAGATATTTATCCTTAGACAACATCTCATTGCAGTGGCTTTATTTCTGTTAGAGCAAGTGACAAATGGAGGTGCAATCATTTTGTCAGCTTAAACTGAGAGGAAGGAAATCACACAATAGGCAACTGATGGAGGAGTGTGTTTTGACTGACTGGTGGAGCACACTACAATAGAGCTAATCAGGAAACAGGGTCCCTGTATAAACACAGCCTCACAAAATTGCATTTTTATGAATGAGTTGTGTCATGTGGTTTCCTACTACTTTTCACCTTGTGTGGTAATTTTCTGCTGTGATGAGAAAATGAAAAGCCATGATTCTGATCTGGGAGCAGGACTTGCTGGTGATATTATGTTAGAGGTCCAGTCCACAAAGTCTAGGTGAGAACCCTTGGCTTTTTAAACAAGCTTTTAACTCTTCAAGTGAACAGTTTATTCCCTGTCAGCCAAATTTACTGTCGTTCCCTGTCAGCTGTCACATTTACATTTACATCTGCACAACTGCCTCTCACATTTGCTTTGTTGTAAGCAGCAACATGAAAGATAAAACAGTAGCAGGTCAGGCCTGAAGCATTTTACTGCCAGCCACCGAGAAATCTCTTGGCACAAGCTGGGATTTCAGGTGAGACAAAGGAGTTAGGTACATATATTTTTTAAAGGTATAATGCTGAGCTTCTCTTAGCAACATGTGCCCTCTGGGTAATACATTGATTGAGAGTTTTGTATGCAGTTAGTCCCGTTGTCATCTATGGTGTGCTAGTTGCAGAGTCACTGCCAAGGTTTGTCTTTGCCAAAGTAGATCTAAGCCATGTCTGGAAGGGTATGTATTTGAACTGGGAGTGAACAAAAGCTTAACTTTGGGTATGAGCTAGTGTCAGATTAAGGATTTGGCATGCAGTTATTTGCCCCAGAGGATGCTATTCAAACAGATCTCTTCTGCTGTCAAAAGGTTAGCCAGATTCTTGATTGAATGATACTAGAGGCTCTGTGTTAATTAATGGTGGGAAAATGCCAGATCCTTTGATTGAAGGAAGTAGGTTGGCATGCAATTGTCTCATAGAAGCTTCGAAACAATTTTGTTAGATTCACTGCATTCTGTTTCATATTCAGATAATTTTTCCTTTCATCGTTGCAAATTACATGAGCAAATGTCCAGGAGGTACATCAATGGCAAAATTACAGAACAGCAAATGTACTTTGGGTGCTTATCACAAGAAGAGGGAAGTACTTATCCACCATAAAGAAGAAGAAGAGAGCTGTTCCCCAGCATTTGACCAGTTCCTAGCCACATGGGAGTTAACATTTTAACTCCTTTCTAAGAGTTATCTGGTCTGGAAAACACCCCAGCTGTGCTGAGCCACAAAAAAGGCCCTTCAAACCATAAGCAGCTGGATTTCAGTGCATGACCCTGGTGCTGACTGGCTTCACACTGGAGCAGTTCAAGGCCTGGAGCACAGGTGATGCCTGTTGGCCTGGGGCATGCCCTTTTGCATGGAACAGGGGAAGGGGATCTACATTCAATTCAGAAGTTTTGTTTAGCTGAGCCACTCCAAATACTCAGTAAGAGACTTGAGTTCAATAAATCAGTTGTAGCAACAGTTTGGGCTCCCTGTCTGTCACTGTGGATGCTGTAAAAGTCTGACTGGAGTGGGGTGGGTACTGTGAAGCTGCTGCAGAGGGAAGGCAGGAAACAGTATGGGGAAATAGAGCTGTGTCAAATAACAAACTGTGGAGGAACTGGGGCTTACTGAGAAGCCTGATATTTTTTCTAGCTAGTTATCACTGCTTTTCCCTAAGTAATGATATCCTAAGGCTGTTTGTTTTCAACTACTTTGTACTTTTTCAAGAGAACTCATTAGAGTGTCTGAATATGGAATGACAGATTTTTGAAGCAGTAGGGCTGTGATGGGGGAAAAAAAAATGAGCCTCCAGGCTCTGAGGCTTCACTGGCACTTAAAAGCAGGAGCCACTCCTTTAAGGCAGTTTTCTTCTTTAGTTGGTCCTGTGAGTAGCTAAAAGTTGACCTGTGCAGGACATCATGCTCTCCTTTATCTGACAAAGATCACTGTGTAACTAACTGCAGAGACTAAATCTCTTATAGGTCTCTTGTCTGCTTTTCTGCAGCATTTCTGGTACAACAGCATACTCATTGTGACTATGACAGAGAATAAAAGCATCATGTAAGATGCTGGGAAAGAAAATGCATGGAGGTGTATGAACAGCTGCAGAGGAGCACATCAGAGTATTGATTTGTACAACACTGTCTCTTTAAAAGTCTTATGGACAAACAGAGTGACAAGTGTTGTTGAAATCACAGCAACGTGATTATTGTTCTAAAGTTTGTGTTAGTTTTGAATGGGGTGAATATATAGCATTTTAGACAGTTCCTGAGTGGTCTGGCTGCTAAACAGCCTCTGGCCATGTTCACCAGTCTCTTTTGGGAGGCACATGCAATTGCCAGGTGCCTCTGGGTAAAAAAATGTCTTTCCAGCTTGTCATCCAACACCTGTGACTTCCAGCCATGCCCCAGGTAGTGAGTGCTCTTCTCCTGGTACAAGGTACAGGAGGCTCCCCTCAGTCTCAGTTCTGTGCTGTGGCTGATAGCACTTCCATAAACAAATCCAGCCAAGGCAGTCCCAGGCTGGTCACAGGATGAAATCCTATAATGACAAGGAAAGGCAAAGCAACCCCTTTGGCTGCTGCATTTTCAGACCCAGTACCTTCCAAAGGTGGGTCTGTCTGGGTGGCTGCAGGAGCTGCTGCCTCGGGAAGCTGATGTCATCCTTGTTCTAGTGGCTTCACCATGTAAGTGCTGCTGCTCAGAGCAGCCCAGGGACATGCCACATTCCATGGCATTTGGAAGGGGAAAAAAAATAAAGTTTAGACAGCTGTAGCCCAGCTCTTCCCTTGACAGTTCATGAGGTAGATTCAGTTTCATGGCAGAATTACTGTCCCTTTGATAATAGGAAGAGCATTTACAGTACATTTAATTGTTTTAATTTTGTGTAGCTTTGTGGGAGGTCAAGTAAGTTTCTGCTGTTAGCTTTGTTAAATACATGTTGATACAGCAGCAGCACTAACTTTTTGTTCTTCTTTCCCTTGAGCAAGGCTGGAAATCATTGTTGCATGTCTATAAACTGTTCCTAGAATTAAGGAAACTTCTAGTAGAGGAATGGGAATTTGAATAAAGGTTGTTTTTGGACTTCTGTCTAATACAGAGATCATATGAATCTAGAGCTCCTGGTAGTTGAAAATATCTTGTATTGCCTTTCTGTTTAAGCAGTACTAAAAGTGAATTTCATAAGGTGAATCAGCAGTCTGATGTTTGACCTCTAAAATAAGAACAGCCATTGTTTTCAGTAAACACATCTGACATTGAAGAGCCAGCAGTTTGTTGCTTTCTCATCTCAAAATCCCTTTGGGCCATTTCAGTTCCTATGGAAAGAGCTCTGACAGGCTGCCAGTTCATTATGGTGATTACTCTCCAAGAAGAATATGGCAGAGCATGGCCATTTAAAATGTGACATGCAGAAGCACATTTAGAAAACTTCCAAATGCTGCAAGTCAAACTGAGGGAAGCAGAGGGAAGCCCTGGTCAGATTGGGTTACAAAGGATGTGGATGGGAATGGGATATGAAGAGAATATTAAGAAAAGAAAGCTTTAGAACGCTGGCAGAGCATGGATGAAGCTGCTCCAGCAACTTTTCTCCATGTTCTACAATGAACAGAGTACAATTTAGTACCAGAAAATAAAAATAATAACATAAGGAAAGCATAAAGGTAGCAAGAAAAGCCTGAATAATCAAAGAAAAAGCTAAGGAAAAAAAATCTGTTGTAAGTATACAAGAAACTGAAATGCTTAGGCCATTGTAGATGTAAAATTTTTTTGTAGGTTGGCAATTGTTGTTTATTTTACAAACACGGGTCAAATAATTTCAGATTATGAGTTTTAACAGGAAAAGGTTGAAGGTAATTTTGAAATGTTTAATTTCACGTGGTGCAAGATGCTGTGCTTAATTAAAAGCACTTCTCCCTATTTTCAGGAATACACAGTCATTTATTTCAAGCTAGGCCAAATTTACAAAGCCTATTTGCGCAGTATGGACCCAAGTTTTTAGACAGGGGTGTGTGAAGCCTGTGCCTGTAGCTATGATTTTTCATAGCTGTGTTATCTGCTTGCTGGAGCAGTCCCCTGGCAGGACAAGGTTGGGGTATTGTTTCCTACTCTCAGATATTTCTGCACAGCAGGATAGCAGGGTCCCCAGTAAGGCTTTGAGGAGAGGGTCTGGGTACCCCACCTGCTGGCCTGGGAGTCTAAGCTACTATGGAGCTGCTGGGGTCCTTCAAGCACAATTATGTGCAAGTTTTCTATGTATTGTTTTGGACAGGCATTAAGACATGTTGGCACTGGTCAGACTGAGATAGATTTGTCTGGCACTTCAAATTCATTGTGTTAAGTTTGCAACGTGAGCATCTAAACTGCTTGTTCTACTTATCACATGTAAGTGAAAAGTGAGAAATTGAGTTTGTTTTGCTGCTTAGTGTAAAAATGTAATTCTTGAAGCAGGTCATTTTTATTGAATCAGGGAATTGCCATGGCCACAAGGTAGATGGTAGCACACTGGCTGTGTAACAGCTATAGTATGTATTAAATGTTTACATGCCATCAAGTATACAAACATTTGATTGCTTACATGACAGAGCTTTTCTTTTGCAGTCATTGGTCTCAATTTTTCCATTACATTTTCTCATTTTCTTTTCTAGCTTTACTCACAGACAAACCTCCAAAGCCATTGTTCCCCATGGAGAACCAGCCAACTGTTATAGATGTCCAGCTGGGTAAGTCCCCTTCTGGGAATAATAGATCCTAAACTTCCACTCTGGTAGCAGATGGGATAAATTGGAAGTGGTAAGAAAGGTTTAGTGGTAGTTATTACATGCAAATCAATTTGCAGCTTTCTCGTTTATAACCGTAGAATTTACTGCCACGGCAATTTAAGGGAATGAACTTGTATAACATCAGGGGATGGCAGTACTAATTGGTTACAATGGGTATTAAATATAAAGCACTGGTGCTCTTCATAATATGTGTTTGGTAAAGTAAAATATGTTTACATTGGTGCTGTAATGGTCAGCTGATGTTCATCTTAAGACAAATGTTCTCATAAAAGAAGTGCTGATTCCTTTAAAAGTTAATGTAAAGCACTGCATTTTCAGGTTGTTCTGAATGTGTACCAGGAAGGGCTTTTGACTAAAATGCTTGTATGCTTTTCTCACTCCTGTTATATATTCTTCTGTGAAGCACATCTCTGAATCTCAGCTAGCAGCCTCTATTTTCTCTCATGTTAGAAAATAATGTTAGAGAGTTCTGCTAACTTTGGGGAGCTGTAGGGCATTGTGATACGGAAAGAACCACTCAGCGTTGAGGTTCCAGAGGTTTTTTTTTCAGTGACTTGAAAATAGGTTTCTAATTTTAAAAGGCAGAATTGGAGTTGCTGCTAAGGGCTGTGGTGCCATGAGCTTAAAATTACAAGAGATGTATTTCATTTGGGTATTATTCCCTCAGTGCTGAAACTGTGGCACTTCCCTTCTTGAGCTTCACTCTCTTCCTCCTTTATGGCAAAGCTGGCTAGAATTCAGAGGTGGAATGATGTTTATTGGCAAGCAGGGTCAGTGTGAAACATTTTAAGAGGGCTGAAGATATTGTGGTAAAGCTGTTTGTATTTGTGAAATTCTTCAGAGTTCTACTTGAGATGAGTACAAAGATCCTTGTTCTTAAACCAGGTGCCAAACAATGTCAGAGAAGCACTGTGGACGCTACGAAGTATTTAAAAATCGGGCTTGAATTCTTGAATGTGAGAACATAAATTATTTGTGACCTGAGTGAATATTAAAGATTAGCTTTCCCTCATACACCTGATTGACTTAGGAGTCTGTAAGGGCTTGCACAGGGAAGACAGCAGTGGATGTGGGAAGCAGCCAGATGAATTCTGCAGACAGGTGCGTATCTGCATCTGCATCTGCAGGTTTCCCTCCACAGGGCTTAAATATCTGTAGCTGAACAGAAATTGCCCCTAAAAAAGGGTACAAAATGGATCTGGACCCATAGTTAAAACCTTACCTGAGTTAACAGCAAAACAGTCATTGAAGTTTAGATCAGCCCAAAAGGCTGAATTCAGTCTTCTTCTTAGAAGTGTAACTTCTTAAAAGTCAACTTTCTAATGATTTCCTTTGGGAGCACACTGTATACATCTGTGTAATAAAGGCACTCAGAGTACACATCTTTGTTTCCTGCATTTTCATTTCATCTTCATTTTCTCTGCCAAGTTCTCCCGTTCCAGCAGGACTCTGCTGGTTTTGCACTGAATTCTTTGTTGTTGTTTACGTGAAAACATTTTGTTCTGACTGATTAAAAGGAGGTTTGATTAAAAAAAATTAAAACAAACCCCCTCCTCTCCGTGGAGATGTGGCTCAGTAAAAGGATTTCAGAATATCTCTAGAGGGAAATACAAATCTTGCATCTTTATATGCTGGGATGTAATCCATCAGTTGTCCCTTAAGATCAGGGAATTTACATATGGCGCCTTTTTTTTTTCTGATATGTTAATAGGTTTGGGTACTGCCACTAAACCATATTCATATGATGGAACCTTAAGTTCTTTTGCAGTGAACTTCATTGATTTCCCTCTTGATTTAACTTGGCAAATAGATGAAGCTGGAAGGTTCTCAGGGAGAACCTTCATCCTGTGGAGGCCACCAGCAGCTTGGGGCAGGAGGGCTGAGCTGGCCTCTGAAATGTGTCAGAGCCTTGAAGGACTGGGAATCATTTGATTTCACAATGTAATGTGGGAGAATGTTTTGTGTAAGGTCACCTGCTGGAATACCTCACTGAAGTCTTATTAAGCTCCTAGGATTTTTTTTTAACAATTGATGTTCTTTGGTATTTTATTAAATATTAAAGGAAATTTTCTGTGTTTTACATGCCCTTTAGCCCATGGAGTCGAATCATTCAATATGCCTGATTTTTCAGTAGTTATGCAAGTATGAATGTGCCACTAAGCTACAAAAGAAATTGAGTTTAATCCGTCTACTTGTTCTGCAGAGATTATTTTACTTTTCTATTGGAAAGCTAATCTTTAAAGAAATAGCTGTCTTTCCTCTATAAATAGAGGAGATTAATAATTATTTACTGTCTTTATCCTTAATGATTAGCACGATGCTATGCAAAATCTCCCTAGGCCTCTAGGCAGTGGCCTAACTATTTAGCAGCTTATTTGGCCTTACTGCAAACTTCAATTTTCACCTTTTAGCTTTCAGATATTTTAAGAAGTTTTAATGAAAACAGGTATGCACAATTCTTATTGACAAGGGATAAAAGAGCTCCTTTGGGCTTCAAACATGGTCCAGAGCCTGTCTTGTTCTTCTTAAGGAGCAGGAATGTCTTTTGTGTTTTCTGTTTTTCTTTGGAATATGACTGAGATCTAAAAATCAATCCTGTCAAGATTAGAGAGAAGGAGAAACTGGAATTTGCTTCTATTTTGTTTTCTGTATTTCCTTGTGGTGAAGAAACAGAGCCAGAGATGGGGGAAGGTTGACAGGAGGACAAAAGAGGATCCCAAAGGACTGGAGAAAAAATCCCAAACAGTTTCACTCAGTTGCTTTACCAAGTCAGATACTTATTTCATCTCTGGGCCAACCTAGAAAATAATGACTGTGGTTCTGTTTGTTGTTTGGGGTTTTTTGCCTTTTTTTTTTTTCCTTTTAATTGTTCACTCTTCTGCTTCTTTTTTTGTAAAAACAAAATCAGAACAAACAAACTCTTTTATTTGTGTTTTATATTTTTCTTGCATTGAGATTATTATAGAAGTTGTTCTTAATTGTGTGGTATGTGGTACATTTTATCTTTCTCTAGCTTGGTGTTAACAAATAATGTTTGTACTTATTATATAGTGTATGTTTTACAAATATATGGCATTACTCTGATAACGAAATGTTCCTTAAAAAAAATTAAAAAATCCTGAGTTGTCTTCATGACATTAAAATTGTATTTGATAGTACAGGCCAAACTACACACAGCCTATGTGCCCAGGAGATGGCACAGGTGGCTTTGCAGAAGGCCTTTAAGACCATCTCCCATGTGGAGCTCTGACTAGGAATTTATTAAAGTGCATGCCATTGTGATTCAAGGATGAGTTGTTCAAAGGCCTCTTTTTTAGAGCAGGAGCTTGCTGTTACTTTGACCATATAAACCTAAGTGTGTTTATGGATTGTTCATGCCAAATCCCTGAGCTTACAAAATTCCTTATGTGATTTATAAGAGTAAAGATTGAGACCACAGTCAGGTGTCTTGGGGCTGTGAGCAGTAAGTTTTAAAGATCTGTTATCTATTTTCACATACAGCTGTCTGACAGCAAGTGGAGCATGCTGTGCTGTAAGTCTTAAGATGACATGTTGCTCTGCTGATTTCTTAATTCATTTGTTACATTATTTTCCAGCTAACTTTGTTCATTCTTAGTGCTTTGAGAGCATGAAAAGAAGGAAAACCATTCCTTGGTTTTTTGATTACATGATTACAGGGTAGGTTTCTCCTCTGAATTTGCACAGTTTTAGCAGCACCAAAAAGCCAAAATCCCACTGATCCCTGGGAGCCATTGTCCTGCCAGCTCTCAGCTGGTGTAAAAACAGTGTGGCAGAGGCATTTGTGGGAGAAAGGAAGCACAGTTGTGCTCTGCTGGTTTTTGCCTGGACGCAGATCTGTAAGGATCTATATCTAGCCAGTCTATGTATAAGCAGCTGCCAGAGTTCTCTAGCTGGCACCATGGCTGCTATTTTTCATTTGCAATGTTCATTTGCAATGTTTCATTTTCAATGTTCCGCAGAGTATCAAAAAAGCTAAAAATACAATATCAAAACAGACTCTAAATCTGTTAATTCTGTACCATGTATTACAGTGACTGCAGTGTTAAGTCAGGCTTCTTATGAATGAGTTAGTTGAGTGGAGTGAATTTTGCATGTTTGGGTCTATGTTAATTGAATATATAATTTACATATCATTTGCTTTTCAGCTATGTGCTAGTTTTGTTTTCAGGTGTTTACTTAAGAAATGTAGCAGGAGTCTTACAAAACAAAGCAAGGATCCTCTGTGTAAATTCATTTACTGAACAGGAAGGATGTCAAGGGGTTTAACTCGCTTTTGTCACGGTAGTTTCTCTGTTTCTAAAGATGCTGAGGAAAGAAAACACATAGTTTATGAGGACTGTCATTATTCCTAATAGCTGAACTGTTCAGAAAGATTTTGTTTCTAGAAGATTTAACAGCACAATTCCCTGGGACTCATTATTAGGCAGATCGATAGGGATCAATAGAGCTACTGTAAAACAAGTGCAAGGGAATATACAAAGTTACATCTGCTGACAGGTATAGGAATAGACTAAAAATAGTTAGGAATTAAAAAGCCCTTTTGGTTTGCAGCACTGGCTGGAAGGAATTATTTGAGAAGTGAAAATTTGTGCTTTTACTGACATTTTAAATACACCACTTCACTCTCCACAGTCTTAATTCTCACTGAAATGTCACTTCTTAAATAATAATTGTTAACAAAAAAAGTCCTGCAAAATGTCTGAAGCATTCATTTCATACCAAGCCTGTTTATCAGGCTTGATCCAGACAATCCAGGACTGTCTCATTACAGATTTGCTCATTAAATCATGCATTCTTCATATTTAAAGATACAGGTATTTGATAAGCAGTTGAATAGAGTGGTGATCTTGGACAGAAAGCAATTCAGAAATTTTGAACTGTAAAATGCTTCAAATAGAGCAAGTGATATGAAAGTGAACTTGGAAAGAAATTCTTATTTAGTGTGCTGGCAGTGTGGAAAGAGCCCTGATATTTGTCTGTGGTCAGGCCTCTTGAGTGTTGTGGACATGCCTTTTGATTTGGGGTTTGATTAAAGGGTCATCTGTGACAACTGCTCAGGAATGTAGTGGGTATGTTTGAAAAACAAGAATCCTGGATGTTGGTTTATCCATGCTGCCTTTTTTTCCTCTCTCAGCTCCTCCCAGGCATTCTCCAGCCTAGGGCTCATCAGGGGCTTTCAGAGGGAGATCTGGGTTTCTGTGGGCCAGGTCAAACCCAAAACTTTGCACCTCCCAGCTCATCTGGGATGGCACAGAGGGACGAACACTGAGGAATCAGAGGTGACCTGGTCCCAGGCTGACTGAAAGTTATCTGTGGAGACTCATTGTTCTTTCCTTGTGCAAGGCCTGAGTGGGGGATAAGTGATGGTCTTACCCCAAATCAAGTCCTACTGCCTTATTCTGTCTGTGTGGAGTGACCCACATCATACCACTCACGTCTGAGTGATTTGAAGGACACAGCAGAAGGGAGGTGGGACCAAAGGCAGAGAGTACCCATGGGTAGTGTCCCCTCCACCCCAACACCAGGAAAAATTTGGTTCTCTCCATCCCCAGTTCTCCCTAAGCTGCATGTTCATCTCACAGCCCTGTCTCCCTGTACTGTTGCTGTCTGGAGGAACAAGCTGGTACCTTCACTGTCTCCTCCACCCCTTCTTCCAGCCATCCATGGCTCTTCACTGCATCCACATCCTCCCACAGATAAGCTGGGAGATCCCTGTTCTTCCCATGGGTGGGACAAACCTCACGTGTTGTTCCCCTCCCTTCACCAGGTTGCAGATTTGCTGTGTGAATCACCCCAGACTCAGTGCTGGAAAATCATCTCCTCCCAGCAGTGCAGCCTCACGTACCAAAAGCTCTGTGTTTTTACACAGAAACACATAAAGGAGAAGTTTTCACTAGGAAATGAAGAGAAACCCAGGGGATGGTCTTTAGGACCTGCCTTCCTTTGCAGCACAAAGGATACAGTTCCACAGCTATTTCAGCTGTACGTGCCTGTAGGAAAGGAGCAGGATTTACATCTATTGCAATCATTCTGTACTAATCTGCAGGGAATATTAGAGACAAATTGTCTGACATTTAGGTTTAGAAGTAGTTCCCTAAATACCCAAAGTGTATTACTGCTAATGCTTTGATGCTAATTTGGTATGTTGTTAATATGCCTGCTTCTCTCGGGGATAATGGTGAAATGCTGCACTTCAGAGACTTGGGCTGGGATCTGTGGTTCAGCTGGTGTAAATCCACAGTTGTTTTGACTTTTGTATGGATAATCCAGGTTTTCATCTGTGGAACAGAACAGTTCATTGGCACACTTCTTTCTTTTGGTTTAATGGACTTGGAAAGACAAGCCAAATTGTGACTGCTGATCCATGATTTTTACACCCATTGGGATTCATGGGATTGGCACAGATATGTCAGAAGTGAAATTTAGCACTCTCCAATTATTTTCTGTACTTCTTTTAACTATTTATTGCTTATGTTGGGTTCAGTAGATGTTAGGTCAGTATATTCTCTTAGGGCAACATGAGTATACCTGTATAGAAAAAATTGATTAATTTGTGTCAGATAGACACCCTTTCAGTTAGTTTTGAAACAGCAATGCTGTAGATCAATATGTTGTCATGTTGTCTTCTTTTTGTTCCAAGAAAGTGGTTAAGAGGAAATGCTCCAGTATATCCTGACTTACAGTTGTCCCAAGGCATTCATCCAAGGGCATTAGCTAATTTATGATGATTGAGGAATGCCTCAAATCATCTTGCTTCTGTAAATCTTCCTCTGCAAGTGGTGACTGTAGTGTGGGGGTGTCCAGGAGATGGACCTTTAGCATTTTACTAGGATTAAACTGCCATCAACCAATGCAACCATCATTTCAGCTGCCACAGACATACATCTGTGCTGAGCTTGGCTAAAAGATCTCGTTTGGTTTCTCAATTTACTGCATTGACTGGTGTCTGGGAAATGGGCACAAATTGGTTTCTGCAAAAATGAAGTCCAGCCCATGAGACAGGAAGTAGAAAAGATGGTCTTGGTGGAGAACAGGGGCTTAAGGGCTGTTGGTAAGAGTTGTGGGGCTTTTTTCTGTTATAACTCCTCTGACCTTGACCAGGGCTCTGTCCTCATTTAAGGTGAGGATATTGCTTCTCTAGTTTTTAGGAATGTTGTGACAATAAAATCACCTGTTATTGGTGAAGTACTCCAAGAAAGACGAAGAAGGAGTACAGATAGAAAAAGCTTTGACCTGGATTTTTGCCTCAGGGACATTGCCTTTTTGGGCTCTGAGACTGACTGCAAACACAGAGACATTTAACTTCCCAGTCCACAGACATATGCTATTGTGCATTGAAAGTCAGACAATATTAATGTTCCAGAAAAGAGAACCACAGGGCAAAGTTTGCACCATTTTCCATGCTTGTTGGAAACACTGTCACTGGAAGAAATTCATGTGCTGCCATTTTACATTCCCTCTACAGTGTTTGTCATGTGAATGAGTTATTAAGCTGTGAATGCCTCATATATTCTGTAAATTACAGAGTAGAAACATTCGCCACTACTATTTTGACCTTTTCAGCATTCTGTGATTTGCTGGGCATGCCATTCCACATCTTTTGTTTACGGCCTCACTAAAACGTAAGGATGGAGCTGAGTGGGCAAACAGTCAAAATATACGGGGCTGGGAAAGGTCAGGGTCATGCATCACAGCACTGCTGTTCAGTGGGCAGGGAAGATTAAAATCTAGACTAAGCATTCCTGTGATTTTTTTTTCCTCCTTCACTGAAAAATAATAGAAAATTGTATTTTGTAATCTGTTCTGGAGGCAGCAATGCAGAAAATGAAGACTGATGGTATAATTTTTATTTCTCAAAATTTCAATACTGTAATGTCATGATCTTAGAGGCTGTGAAAATCAAAGCTGTCATAGTCCTTCAGAAGAAGTGAGATGGAATTCTACGCACCAAATCTTTGCCTCATTTAATCCATGCTTGATAAATGTTGCTCTTACCTTCATCCTCAATACCCTTGTGCTTGTCTCCATCCTACAGAAACAAATAGTTTGTATTAGGTAATTGAACTTCGACCATTAGAATGAGATTGAGCCACAGTTTTCGTGTTAGATATTGCAATCCAATGAAGATCAAATGAAAGACAATCAAAACAAGGTTTCTCTTGAAATTAAGAGATATTTTTATTACCTACTGAAGACACATGTTACGTGACTTCCCAGAACCCTTAATCAGATGTAAAGTAAAAAACAGAGGAAGCAGTAATCTGAGGAAAGGCAGCAGAGGCATGTTGATTTCTGCCATCCTTTTTTATTTTAAAACAAGCCACACAGTGAATAATGACTGCAACTTTCTACTACTGAGTAGGTTTTTATTACCTGCTTCTACTGTATGAGAAGCTTACTAATTTTAACCTACTTGGCTCTAGTCCCATGAATAAGTGAATATAATTAGTCAAGAAAACATCCAGGGAGATCTCATTGATGCACAGTCAGGTGTGCAGTTACTTCAGCTCACAGGAGCCTAAACACTTACTTGAGCAATGTTTTGTATTACTCAAATACAAATTTTACTGATGGTCTTGTGCATTGCATTAATTAAAATGCCTAGGAAAAAATTGTTTTGTATCCAGCAGAGTTGCAAATTTAAGTGAGATGACTATGCCACTGCTATAATGTCAGTGATGAAGTTTGTAAATGGTGCTATGTGCTTTCCTGGCCAAACGTGATACAACCATTTGCAAACTCCAAGTGTTTTTCACATTTCTCTGATCAAAACTCAGTGGTTTGACTTGAGAATTCAAATACTTAGGATGCACTAATTTTAATTTTAACAAGGAAAACAACCTTCCTTGTGTGTTAAGTGTGCTTTTTCATTACTAGTGAGATGATTAAATATTAGCAAACATTCTATTATCTGAATTTTGTCTCTCTTTATGAAGGAAAAGATTGTCCATACGGTTGTTTCCTTGGATAGATCCTCTAAATGCTTCTGGATTTGACACACTATTTTCAATAGTTTATTGTCAAGTCCTGAATATGTGGAGTTTGAAAAGTGAAACTGTTACAGTTCGACATGCAGATCAAATCAGGATTTCTGTTTCCCAATCACATTACTGTTAACTGTTTTTAATGATTCCCTCATCTGTATTGATGAATTTGAAATCCAGTCTATAGATAATATTCTGCAGCATGTCACTCAAATTGTTGATATTAAAAAACATTTCAGGCAGAAAACTGCTTTGCTGTAACATTTGAGCACTGCCCCAATGAAGTGAATGCATATAGAGTAGTCAGAGAATTTAATTTGTAAGTGCAGTGAGTACTTGTGGTTTAGTTTTACTGGAATTCACCTGCCTTTCCTGCTTAACTCACTTTGGAAACTGAGCTGTAGAGTCTGCACTGTGTGCAGTAAGGAATCTGCTTTACTTAATTATTGACCAAGTGCTTTTATTTTAGTGGTTTAACTTTTCTAAATATCACCTGGCATAGCGAGTGGTGTGTGGATATCAAATTATTATTCACCCTGTGGGCACGTTGCCTCTGAGAGGGGATCTGCTGCATTTGAACAGTCATTATTGAGAGGCAGGCAAGCATGCTGCTTCTCTCTGTGTCAGGATTTTAAACCCCTACCTCTCACAATCCAGCTCAACCCTTCACAGCCTAACCTGTCTCCTCAGTCGGAAGACTCCTAAACAAGCTTGTGATTCCAAACACCTACATTTTTTAGCAGCACTTGTGGGTTATCAGTTGTAGTTTTGCCTGTAAAAAACGTCAGGAAATCCACAAGTGAATCACAACACTGTAGTGTGTAACAATAGGCATGGCTGTCTTAGGTTGTTAGAATAGCTTTTTAAGGAGACATCAGTAAATCCTCCCTGGGAACTGGCAGGCATTTTGTTTTCCATGCTAATTTTATATCAGGACCTTGGTTCCCACCTGCCTTGTACAATATTCTGTTCCAGCTGTGTAGTGAGATGTTCTACCAAGCTTTCAGCAAAACTGACCATGCAGATTCATTTTTTTCCTATGTGATACAATACTCTTTCTGTAACTAACTTGTAAATATTGGTGTATCTGCATCACTGTTTTGTTTCTTCTTCCATAGTTATTTACCTTACACTCTCAAGCACTGAAATCCCTGTAAGAGTTTCCATTAAACTTGTTTCTAAGGCCATGTTAATTAAAATTACAAATGGCTTTTGATTGAGAGAGCTTTGGCAAATTTCTGCTGCAAAGAGTATTTTTGAATTGTGATTCTGTTATCCTATGTAACCATAAAAAGTACATCATGTTCAGAAACATCACTTTAAGCATTTAGGGAGATGCTGTCAGAAGTTTGGTTTATATCAGCTTTTGGCACAGCAAAAATTAGGTGACAAGTGAGAGTAGTTGAGAGTCTAAATTAGGAACAGAGATGCTAAAACAGCATTGATACATCCAGGCCCAGTCTGGTTCTCTGTGTTCTGTTACAGTACAAGACAAAGGGACTTCTGTCTAGCAAGGGTATGTTCAGTCATATGAAGAACCACTCATGTATTACAAATGTAGAATAATTATTGTCTTTCATGGTGTCAAAAAAGTATGACTTGATATGGTTGGCATGGTATTATAGGTTACTGCCACCATGGCATGCCTATTAAAGAAATGATGCAATGATGTGAACTTCCAAAACGAAACCTGCTGCCCGTGGCATCCAAATGATGACACTGCAGACACACCTAGAACTCAAATATCAATGGGAATGATGTCTCCTGTAGGAAAGGATGCCTCATACTGACATTGTAGTGTTCCTGCTCTGACACGAGCTTGATTTCCATCTGAGGAGAATTGCTCTCTTTGAGTTCCTGTTTCTCATGGTATAAGTAGGATATATTTTGTCTGGATCTTTGGGAATTTTGGAAATATGTGTGAGGAGATTGCTTGCTGGGTTTTGTTGTTGTTGTTCTTCTAATGGAAAGCAGAGAAATATTTTAAAGCAGGTTTTAGTGGGTTTTTTTTACCAGACAATAATGAATGATTCTGAGATCAAAAGTGGGTAGCAGAACATCTGGCATGAGTAAAATCTTGGGTTTTTTTTTTGCTATATCTCTGATTGAAATTGCCAGTTTTCAAATCCGATGCTGACTCTGTTGAACCTAATTTAGTTCCTGCATCAACTCAGTTGAAGCGTAAGTGTAACTGGGAAGGGAACCAAAGTTCTCTAGCAGAATGTCACATCTGCAGTAACAGACACGTGGATCCTCACAAACACCTGTTTTAATAAACAGCCAATTTGCTAATTCTCAGTTATGCCCACAAATAGCATCTGTTTCTGGCCAGTTGTCTACCTGAATATAGCATCCTTCTTAATCAGTGAAAGCCTCTGTTGCATAACTAGGCTGACTCATTTTCCACCCAGAGATGGGAATTACCCACTCTGCTCTCTGCCCTTAATATCCTTGAGGGAATTGGTGGAAAAATAGAAAGTCTGCTGGAAAGGTTCCACCCTCCCTTCCAAGCAAATAAAGCTGTCAGGGCTTTGACATGTACATAAAAATAAATACATTTTTAGAGCTGGGTGTTATTAAAATATCACATTGGCTGAACGATAATTAGTGATGGACCAGTGGAGCACCCAGGGCATTCCCACAGTGGATGCTGCTTTAATGATGGCTCAAAACAAATTTCCAGACATTTGTAGTTGAGGCTGGATGCTGCTGACAGAGAAACAGAAGTACCTTCCTGACACCTGGAAGCCAGCTCCACGTTGTCAGCTGAAAGGAGCCTGGACAGCTGATCCAAGGGAACCTGGCATCACATCACATCCACTCTGCTAAATATATGGCTCCCACTCTTGGTCCATGCACTTTGAAGAGAGCCTGGCATAAGGACATAGGAAAGATTTACTGTTCTTCCTCAGGAAAATTTTGTATCTTTAGGCTGAAATTCTGGATCTAGTAATAAATTATCTGTATAAAGGCTGTGTGTGCAGCCTTACGGTGCCAATAAAGGAGTAAATAAAACTGTAACACTATATAATCTCTAAATAATTTCCTGTCTTCTCCTTTGAAGGCAACAACCTCGTGGGAGGAATTGTGGTGATAGGGCTAATCCTTTTCTCTTCCTGCCATGCCCCATTAGTAACTATAGAGATGCAGTAGAAGTGCATTCAGGTATTAAACTGTTTTATTGCTTTTCTTGTTTAAACATTCCTAATGGGATTACAACAGAGGCCATTGCACTTAGACAGGGATGAAGCAACTTCTGACCTCTGCCCATGCATGTAGGAGGTAATATATTGTCTCCTGCAGAGTTATTACAAGTAGTAAATTGATGATACAAACTATCCAGCAGGAGTGAGGCACTGGACAGACAAAGCAATAAGATTGCAAGATTTTGACAATTTTAACCTTTCAGGAGCAGCATAGCAGCAGGCCATGTACCTAATACAATAACCTGAAACAGTATAATAATATAGCCAGGGAGAAGTGACTCTCCAGCCCAGCAGAAGTGAAGCCATGACTTAAACCTTGACATCAATTTTTGTAAGGCAGCTTGTGCTGCTTGTTAGCAAGAGACTAAATCTTTCATCCTCTGTGGTAATTCTGCCCAGCAGATTGTATTTGATGGAAAATCAGCTCAGTGGAAGCCAATCCAAACTGCTTGTGGCTTGAATTACATTTTTTAGAAATCAAGCTGCCCAAAGTGCTCTGAAAATAATGTGGTTCTGTGGCCCCTGATTAAAAAAATATGATGGAACTGATTATTCACTTACATTTTCAGAAAGAAGTATTCATGCAGTACAAGTTGTCAGATTAGTCAGAGATGAAGCAATCAGTCCCTTAAACCTCTCCTGTAACTGAGCAACCAGCAGTGGTAGATGTTTATGTTTTGAGTCCATAATGCACCCTGACAAGGGAGTCCACTGGATGGAGGTAGGCAGAAATAAAATTAAAATTGAATAAAAAACTACTGAAGCCCAGGGACAAAACTGCAACATTCTATTTTTATTTTTGAGACAAATGGACTCGCTGGGATTTTCTGAACGTCTCTCACTGAAGTTGCATAATAAGTACCTTGAAAGCAAACGATGCAGCGCAGGAGGGATTTGGCTACTTGCTGTGCACTGAGCAGAGATTTCTCATTTCATCCATCATTCACAATGTGCTGCAGTACTTCCAGAACTTCTGGACTTACCTAACGTGGGGTGGAATAAAACCAAGAGCTCCATTTGCAATGTGTGCTCTGCTCTGAACAGAATGTGATAAGATGGTTTGTAGTTGCTGGCTTTAGTCCTACAGAATATTGTGTGGCTGTGCACTCTGCTTTTTAGGATACATGGAATTATTGGCTTTCAGATATCAAGAATTGGCTATTTATAAATTGCAAGATTGACTTACATATGAGGCTCAAGGGGATTTTTGCCTTTTGTTTCCTGTAAATGTAGATTGCGCTCTACCTGTAAGCACATCATTAGAACTGCACTTTTAAGATCTGCTATCTGACTTCCCCATTTCCCACAGTGTATCTCACAGAGCTTATGTTAATGGATTTATGGCTTTCCAGGTCATCCCACATCTGACTATCAACACAACAGAGAGCAGGCTGTATAATAATTTGCTCAGAGTAGCAGTATAAAAATATGCAGCTAAGTCTTGCTAGCTTAATAATAGTTGGCCAGCCTTGGGAGCTAGAGATGGATGAGCTGATCTCTCAAGACCCTTCCTGGTTCAGCATCCATTGTGTTATGATTTAAGAAGCTGGAGATTTTTAAAAGATTGAGACTCTTGGTAAAATTCCAAGATGTTGATGAATTTGGCAGTGTACCTGTGATAGTGCAATCTCTACACCTCTAGCAAGTGCTTCTAAATAGGAGAAGAGTTTTACTTTACTTTTTTGGCATGTTAAGAAGTTAGCTGGAAAGTTCTGTGGATTTTTCTTTGCAATTGGCTTGGAGCCAGCCCAGAGGTGTAGATTGGACCCTGGAAATGTTACTCAAAGACTGCTGTTACACTTACTTGGGCCAAGGGCCAAAAAGCTCACATAAGCTATTAGGTACTAATTCTCTCTTTCTGTTCACCACTTCATTGGAGTTAAATTCCATAATCAAATCATTAAAATAGCTTTCATTTGTCAGCTTCTTAAATACACACTTCCGTTCTTTGCTGTTGAAATGTATCAATGTGTGTGAATGCAGAGGTACAATCATCGGTAGCGCCCAAAATGATGGAATTGTAGAGTAGTTTCAGTTGGAAGGGACCTTAAATGTCATGTAGTCCATCATCCCTGCTAGGAGGAGGGGTGTCTTCAGCTAGATCAGGTCACTCAGAGCCCCATCCAACCTGACCATGAGCATTTCCAGGTATGAGGCCATGCTCAGGTACAGTCTGGCAGCCACAGAAGGTTCTCACACCTGAAGCAATTCCATCAGTCCCTGCAGTTTGCTCTCAGTTAGGGTGTGCCCAATCCCTGGATTGTTTGGGTTGCTGACAGACAGAACTTTGGCTCGTTTGGTGGTTTACGAAAGAATCTACAAACAGATTTTTTGGGGGTGCAGGGGGGTGAGGAAAGGAGCAGTGAGGAGGACTACATTCTGCATGTCCCCTTTTTGTTGCCTCTTCTTGTAGGAGGTTTTGAGGACTATGCCATGGACTGGTTTCCACCACTGATGTGAAGTACTTTGAAAAAAAAACAACTTTGTAACACTTGCAGACTATTGCAGCAGACATTGTTTTATGTTTTAGTGTCTGGCTGTCTCCAGCTGTCATATCAACCTAAGAATCATTATTCCATGTGGATTTTGTGCTCCCTGTCCTATTTGGACATTGTCTGTACAAACCCAAAGCACATGCAGCAAGGTTATTTCAAGATTTATTTCACAGCAAATTCATTTCTCTGGATGCCTTGTGAGATTAAAGTCAAACTTAAAAGAATCATTTTCCAAAAGAGAAAGTAAACAATGATTTAGCTAGTCCATACCCCATCATTCACCATTCAGGCTTGAGACAATGGCAGCATTATGTCACTGTCTTAAGTGTGAATGTTGCCTCTAAATTTGTATTTTCTAAAGATGGAAAGTGAAGCAGCCTTTCTCTGATGAAGGCTGGTTGTCTTTGATATCATAGATAAATGCTTTGATAGTTACTTTTTAATTGCTTTATTGCCAAAAATTTTCAATGAAGCCATAAAAGAGGAAAAAAAGAGATCAGCCTAATTGCCTCAAGATGGATATGTAATGCATAAATCTCTTGTTTAATGGATCTAGTAATAGACCACCTGTTTCAGTTGCCTTTTCCCATTCAGAATATGAACGAATGATTCTCTCAGATATTCACAAAGAGAAAACA
Source organism: Zosterops lateralis (assembly GCF_965231275.1). Taxonomy (NCBI): domain Eukaryota; kingdom Metazoa; phylum Chordata; class Aves; order Passeriformes; family Zosteropidae; genus Zosterops; species Zosterops lateralis. The sequence continues at coordinate 77,890,015 of NC_139800.1, forward strand.
CAATTGCACCATCAAAAACTCAATGATTTTTCTTTTTACTTTTTTTTTCCTTGAGGTTTGTTCATTCTTTTTCTGTGTATCAACCAACCTTGGCACATTTAACCTTGGGAAAATAAAACCCTTTGGTGTGATGTATAAAGCTTCATGCATTTTTGTTTTCCAGTTGTGTTTCAGATGAGAATAGAGAGCCATTCACATTAATAAAACATTGCCAAATCTCCAGAGAATCAGGCCTGAGCTGCAAGTATTCCTCCATGATATGGTCCATGTATATTCCCCAGTATGGATACCACTCCTCCTGCCCAGTTCTGTGTCTTTTGGTATTGGTGTTATTTGTTTCTGACAGGATCTGATTGTGTTGAGGGTGTTTGAGCTCCACAACCTGTCTTCTGATTCAATATGCTTTTAAAATAATAATAATAATTTTAAAAAAAAAAAAAAAAAAAAAAAAAAAAAAACAAAAAAAAAAAAAAAAAAAAACAAAACTGTACAGCTTTGTGGATAAGGGCTTTTCCTTTTTGTGGGCATGCAGATTTCCTGAGCCATTCTAAAGATAGGGAATTTAAGTAATTAATCTTAGATTTCCTTTTGCAGTGTTGGTATTTTTCATTGTAATTTTTTGGGTGGAGAGGGTTTAGGTGTTTGGGAAGGGTGTTTTTTCCCCATTAAGGATAGCTCAGAATACATTTCTGACATGCTGAAGAGGGCATATATTGCCAGTTACCCACTCACATGGGTAACTTTCTAAGACATGCTGACTTGCTGTCTTTTTAAAGTAGGAGCAGTGCAGTTCTGAGGTAATGTCCTGCTGTTCTAAGTCCTGGCATGATCACTTTGAGCTCATCCAAAAAAGCTGTCTCTGTGTGGTTCTTCCATGTTCTCTGTGGTAACTGGGTTCCAAGGATGTGCATTTTCCTTATGAAAAATCTCTTTTCAAAGCTCAGCCCCACAACCGTTGAAATTTGAGACTTAGAGGGCTTTTCATATCCAGAGGCTTCATAAGCTCCAGTCAGAGATGAATGAATGAAGCAGTCTAGCAGGCATTAAAATGGCAACAAACAGGGAAGGTGGGATGGGAAGAAATGAGCACTCATTTAGAAAAAAATCAAGATGTCAAGAACAAAATTAATCAAGCCATCAAGGGATATAAAGATAATTTTATTTATTTTTTTTAACATTCACACAACCATGAAAGGAGCCTGGATGATAAACAACAAGAAAGAGAACGGCACATTTGTGGGCCTAAATTCAACCTGGTCGATAGAAGAGAAATCTGGTGGGAATGATTTGCTTGATGAAAGTGCTAAAATCCATGTTCATCGCCTATTTAAGAGCAGATGAGGGAAGGAGGAGCCATCTGTCAAAAGTGGCAGTTTGCAGCTTCTGAGAGAACCTGGAAGCAGTTTCTGATGGATGTGTATCCATCCATCAGTGTTGTAGCCATGAAAGAGCAGAAAGGGGGATGGGGTGGTGTCTCATGGGTTTGCAGAGAAGAGGTGACCCATTGTGACTTCTTGTGAAGCCTTTCACTGTTAGTTGAGGGTTGGGAGAGCTGTTCTATGGTCTTGTGTTTCATCCTCATTGTGGCAAGATGGAAATCGGGTTTTATCAGCAATAAAACTTCCCCCTGAACTACTCTATCCTCAGCAGGGGATTTATATGTCAGCTTCACCCTGAGAAGCAAAGAGGGAAAGACTAGTGCACTAAAACCTAGTTTAGTTTAACTAGATGTAGAAGGCTTATGATTTGGCAGTCTTGTTTCCACATGATGTATGTAAAGCCCAAATGAATGGAAAAAAGTGAAATCCAAACCATGAGCAGTATTTCTTGATATCAGCTTTATTTATCACTGATGATATCACAGAATTGTGCCTGTGTTTCATCTCTATGTCACAGCCTCTGCTGCCATATCCAGCCCTCTCCTTCCTTTGCTAGAGAGCCTGATTTATGTTAAGTGTCCATAGTATTTTTGGTCTGATTTTCATGCAACACTGAGATGGTGCCAGCAATCACCATCTCTGTTCCAGTAGGTCCTGCACTACTTCCCTGTGAATTTCAGCTCCACAAAATCCAGTGGGATTTTGTTCTCACTCTGCTAAGTACAGCTAGATTGCCAGGCATGGGGGTGCAAGACACACAGAAGAGGGAGTCCCACAATCCCTGCTCTTTCCAAACTGTGCTCAGCCAAATGGTAACAGCACTGGGATACTCTGTTGTATTGAGAAATTCTTTTTTTCTCTTAATTTTGTAGAAAAGTTTCAGCTGTATTGCTTGTGACAAAATTCAGATCAGAAATTGCAGCATTAAAGGAGCCACATTCAGTGTTGACAACAGTGATGTGGCAAATCAGCTTGTAGGACATAGAAATTGTGGCTAAGAACTGGGGAAAGTAAGGGAACACTTTAGTAAAAGCTCAGAAGCCAAGACTCAGGAAGGCTTTGCTCTGGAGTTACACCGAAATGGGGACAGTACATACTGACCCAGAGGTACCATGCCATAGGCACTTCAGTACAGCAAAATCAGCATGTCCCTGAGACTGTAAAAAGGATGCAAAAACAGTGAGAGAGTCTGCTTGGAAAGCATTTTGGGAGAACTAGGGAATACACTCATGTAGGGATGCAGAAATGCTGTTTCCTGGTCTGGCATTGTGATGGGATCCTTGCAGCACTCTCCAGGTCTGGCTGCTAGCACTTCAGGAAGCCCAGTGTGAGGAGGACAATTTGGGAGGCCCCCAAGAAAGGACAAAGAGCAAGGAAGAGCTAAAGAATCTCTGCTGTGTTCAACACAGTGCCACATTACTTGGTCTGTGAGTTACATATAGGGGGAATTGGAACTGGTGGTGGAGAGCCCTTGTGTCTGTTAAGCTGCAGTGTGTAACAAGAAACGATTACCTTGTGTTGATGCTCTATGAGTGTATCCCAGACTTACAGCATAGGCTTTTTCCAGGGGAGGTGATAAAAACATGCAGCAGCTCATCAGCCTGTGGCTCTCCACCAGTGTCAGTTCTTCAGTCAGGAACTGGACTTTGCCCAAATCACGATTTGCTGCTGTCTGACCTGGTCCTGTGGCTTGTGGAATGAGAGCTCAAAGTGGGAGTTCAGAGGGCCCTTCTGCCTCTGTCCTCTCCAAAAAACTAGATATCCAGTGTTAAACTTTTGAACCCAAAGTCATATAAATGACTTGATTTTAAAACCCTTTCAAAGTCAGCAGGATCTGAGCCTTGGTACAAAGCCAGAGTGAAATTTCTAGTCTGTAATTGTTAATTATGTCTGAATGTGCCATTATTTACAAGTACACTCTGTAGAGGACCAGTACATGAGAGAAAACAGCCTAGCTCAGGCTAAAATGTTGCTATTTCTAATAACTGGTCAAGGCAGAATGTGTTCAGTATGTAGACCTGAATCCTGGAGATCTTCTTGCTCCAGAACAAAACAGGGCTCATACCATCTATGGTATGGCTCATACCATAGAACTCCCACCCTAAAATCTCTCCTGAACCTCCAGTTTTGTTTGCTGCAAGCTAACTTGTAATAGTGGGGAATCTGGGAGATACACCTGCATGGCAAAGGTATGATTTTAAAAGTTTTGGGATTTCAAAAATTTGAAATAGTTATGCCAGTGCACTCCCTGCTATATAGTTATGCTAATATAAAGGTAACTTATCCTTCAAAATACTTTATCTTGTTCTTAGTGTTGCTTGTCTGTGCCTGTACATGCAGATTCTGAGGTAACATATAGTTTTAATAAACCCCTTTGATAGTCTGAATTTACACAAAACAAATATCAGATTATGCTTACTTTTTATGTAGCAACTCTATTTCTGGTTTTATTTCTCTATAAATAAAGAGCTAAGCTCTAGTTACATATGCCTAAATGCCTGAAAAGAGGGATTTGATACCAGAAGCTGTTGTTGTAATGCAGTTAGCTCTGATTTTTCTGCTAGAAAATTTCATTTGGAATCATGTTAATGTAGGAGAGTAAAATAGACTGTGAAAGTTAGCTGTTTCTGGTGTTCAGAAGAACCTGCTTTTTTTCCCCATCCATTCTCTATTTTATGAAGGAATAAGTCTAAACCCAAGGTTTATTTAGCTATTCCCAAGGAAATGGAAGTGCATAGTCTGATTCTGCCTCTTACCAGAGAAAAGTAATATATAAAGCTTGTGGTTTGCCTGGGAGCCTGCAAAGCCTTATCCTGTTGAGTAAATCTCCAGTTTGGTCTGTATTACCTGGAAGATGGCTCCATAAATAGCTGTACCAGGAATGAACATGTTCATAGTACCTGAAGGTTTTACCATCATCTGCAACTTCAGGTGCTGAGATACCCTGATAAAATGAAAACAGATGCTCATAGGTTTTTTTATCTGTTTTCTTTTTCCCTGTTTAGTTTCTTGAATTTTAATTGTTGCATTTTTGTGGCTTTTTTTAAGCATAGTGTAGTGTTATATGTGTTCCGTGTGTCTGGAGGCAATATGCTTTTCCCCAATTTCTTAGAGGTAAGGAGCCAAATTTTCAAAGGTATTGCAAATTGCCAGGAAAATAATAAATCTGGACATGGGATTTTATCCAGGGCTGCTAATGACCCAATTTATTGGCTTCAGGAGAACTTTCCCCAAGGCAAGTTATGCTTTTCCAGCCAGTCCTCTCCTGCTTCCCAATGGTCCCATCTGTGGCAGAAAATGATGGAAACTGTAGCAGGGCCATTGCCTTATTCAAACATCTACTCCCTTTGCCTGCAATGTGCTGTCTTTGGACATTCAGACAAAAGGGCTAATTCATTATGACCAAGTTGTTGTTATTAAGAATAAATTAGAGCAATTATGCATTATGCAGACCCAGAACATCCTACATCCATTGCTGTATTTGCCATGAATTGTATGATTTAGTGGAATTCTATCCAAAAAAGGAAGAACCAGTTAGTGATGAGGAACTAAAGCTTAATAATTATGTACAATCAAATGTTTAACAGTCTTGAAAGGGACTTCACATAACATGCAGCTCCAACCAATGACTCTCAGCCATATGCTCTTCATAGCTGTTGTTCTGTTCACTTCTGTTTGCACCACTCTCTTTACCTGGATTACTTTCCATGTGCTGCTCAGGGAAGGATTCACAGAAATTATTGTAATACTAGTGTTAATACATCCAAATGTCTCAAAAAAAATCACAGTGATGTTTTGGAAATTATGAAGTTTGGGTTGGGGGATTTGTCCTTTTCCAGGGACTCTGAGAAGGGTTCTGCACACGGGCTCTCTCATCACTTAACTATTCTGTTAACAGCCTGTGAAAGGTAGGGAAATGAGAATGTAGAAGAGAAAGGGAGAGATGTGAGGAAATACAATAAAAAGTGGAGCAGAAGTTGAAGGCAAGGAAGGAAAAAACTGTCTGGGGGGAAAGAAAAGAAATGTCAGAAATACATGAGGAGAGAAACAGAAAACTACAGAAAGTAATCACTTATCAGTAAGAAGAAAAGCAACATGAAAACATTCTGATGGAGAAGAAAGGATCTTTTTTTTTTTTTTTTAAAAAAGAGACTTAAGAAGTGTCTCTACCTAGCCTCCAGCCTCAGGAGGGCTGTTCTAAAATTGAGGTATGTAAATAGGATACACCACTTCTCCTGGCCATATACTCAGATGTATGTTTTATTAAACTCTGAATAATTCCCTCACATTCTATTCAAACAGTGGCATCTATGCTTGCCACTCCCTGAAACCTGGCAGGATTGCTTGGATACTGACAACAGATCCTGACTCTACTTCTGTTACATATTTGTGGTTAAGTGTGTGTGACTTTTGGTTAATCTGTACTGGCTGTATGTGAAGGGATAAGTCTGTACATCCACAGGGATTTTCAGGACTACACAAGTGTGCCAAAAGCAGGGCAGCAAGTGTGTGTTTGGTTGGATTATGTAACTCTTCCAAAGGAGCACAGATTCTGTCTCCAGTTCTTCACCCTGGAATCGTGCAGCATTGGAGCTACCATTAATTATTGCCAGTGAAGTTGAGCATATGGGCTTAAAAGAGTTCTAAATGATTTTGTTTTCTCTTTTATTGTCACGTATCTGATACATACAACAGGCAGCATAAGGCACTTGATTCTCTTCACCAATCCCTTGTGTACAATATTGAAGGAATTCAAAGCAGTGCATATTTTAGCTGTCCTTTAGAGATGAATTACTGCTGTTTATGCTTCTTGCAAACACTTGGAAACAGATTTCTGCATATATATCATATTTTGCTTGCAAGTAAGTCTTTTAAGCCACAGTTATGAGATTTAAGTCTAAATTATTCTGCATTTTTTAAAATCTGAGATGAGTTTTTAATTAGGTAACGACCATAAATCTGAAGTGAATGAGGGAGATACTATGAACTTAGCTTTTTAACCATTTCAAAATTATATATTAACTGGAGAAAAAAGTCAAGATTCAGAGAAATGTCCTTCTAAGTGGATGTGCCCATAACCCTGTAAACAATTTGGGTAAGAGTTCAGGTGTTCTTCTCACCCTTATTTAGATTGAGAATTCAATGTTGAAGTGAAACACTGAAATAAGGGAAAGATAAAGCTGGTACTAACGGAATAAACATTTTATTTCACTGTCTGTGTATCCGTATGGACAGCTGAGCAATAGAATTCTGCATTTAGGCAGAGTAGGTCAGCATACACAGCCTCATCACTGTCTCACATGCATATATTCATCTCTATATGCTGTGCCTTGGAAAGTTCTGCGTTCATATATTGCAGTTCTACAGTGGGGTTAACAAATGTCCTTTCCCCCCCACCCTCGTTCTCTTAAGTGCCGATAGTGATTAAGGAAACTGTATGGATAAATCACAAAAAATTATCTTCTGTCCCTCTGCCTTGATAGGGAAAGTCACTGCAAAGCCTTTTTTTTCTTATGTACAGTATTGTGTTGTCTGAGTCTTTCCTTACTGTAATTTCTTTTTCTGTATCACTTATTAAAAATTCCGACTTTCAAACAGCTACATAAATTTCTTTAAACATCTCCTGACTCAATAAAAAAGCAAGGAAGGGATTAAATTGAATGCTCAAGCTTCATTCCATCATCTCACAAAAGTGTTCAGATAAACTATGAAATAAATCTTTCTGTCCTGTCAGGTCATTTCAATAGCTCTGATATTATTTATGGCCTCATCTATATAATCCTCACTCAGGAGTAATCGGAAAGTTCCCCTCAGTCAGCTTGCATGATCTTTAGAAGTGGAAAGTGCAAATGCTTTTGCTTAACTTCAGCTCAGATAAGGGACAGGGATCACAGTAGTAGGAGTGCATGGTTATTCTCAAACAATATTAATGTTCAATTAAATGAAAAATTCTGGAGATGCGTCACCCATTTCTGTAGTTATACAGTTGGAAGTGGGCTGCTGCTGCATGAGTTTTTCTAGAAAAGGATTCTGATTTCCATTGTAATTGTGGTGCTGTGGGAAAAGAGGTCCATTGGGAATGCGTGGCTCCCAGTTTGCTTTGAGCTGTAAGATTTCAATGGGCTTGGGGAAGGGAGAGTGGATTTGGTTGGCTTTTGCTGTATGAGCAAGTTTTTGTTTTGAGGGAGAGGCAATAACTCCAGAGCAGCCGAGATTACAGAGGACAGAGTAAGGGAAAGGAGAAGAACAGCTTTGGAAACCTGGTCTGTTTATTTTTGATCTGTACTGTTGGTGTCTGCTAACCCAGACTCAGGTTAATCAGAGGCCATTGTTTGATTTTCACTCAAAAGGTGACATCCATCCACAAACCCCAGGGGAAGCTTGTGCCAAAATCAGCTGCTGATTTCCCCATCCCCTGTGGGCTTTTCAGTGGAGGCAGCGCTGGGTCAGGCCACAACTCTCAGCTGCAAAGGGGTTTTAAAAGTAAATGTCTGGCTATAAAGGAATCTTTGGAAAACTATTGGCATGGGATCTGTGCCACAGAACATCAATACACCAAAAAAAAAAAAAAAGGAGAAGAGTTTGCAAACATCATTGGGCTCTGCTTGGACTGCTTTCCCTTTCCCTTCAAGGAGGCTTTCAACAGCTCCTGGTGGAAGAAAGTGAGATTAGGTTTATTGATAGTGTTAAAAGGCTTGAGAAACATGGTTTAGAGATACTATTACTCCTTAAATTATGTGTACTAAGATTAACTGAATTTCTGAATACAGGCTTCAGATTTTTTCAATCTCCCATTACATAACTTGGCATTACTGAGTTCAGTATTTTAGCAGCATGAACATAATCATTGTCATAAAAATAAGGCTTTGCTACAGGTAATGTTTGGAAAATAGGTATGTTCTTGTTTTAGACTAGTGAATACTCATACTTACAGCAAATATTCTCCTCCATGCCTAAGAGAATTATGGGCTGCTGCATGAAAGACTTTCATTTCATGTTTTTAAATGTAGATGCAGTTCCTGCGAATATTTTAAAAATTGAATCTCATCACTTCTGTTTCATGCAGTTTAAAACACTGTTAGGCAGCTTTTCTGCAGGTATCTGCTGATTTTTTGCTTTTGTTTCAGTTGTCCCAGTTTGATTCTATCTGAAAATCTTTTTGATGTCATCTTGTACACTGTATTACTGTCATGGTTTTCACTGGCTGAGATGCTATGATGCCTAACCCTATTAAGCTCCATAAAGGCAGAAGTTAGAATTCCTCAGCATAATCCTAGCCCCTAACTCTTTTCTAAGCCATTTACAAACAGACATAATATCATTTGTCATGTATATTACACTCAAGCAGATCATGAAAGAGAGATATCTCTTGTGCTGTCATAATTTAAACTGCACTTCTAAATTATTTTTCTGGACAACAATAGGAAGGTGGGGTTGAACATACATAACAGAATGTTAAACATTCTGTTTAGTGGGTTTGGTAACACAGATTTATGAGGGGGGATCTTAGGTGTTAGTTACTTCATTATACCCTAGTTTGCACCATTCAGTTTTAAAGACTGAAGTTCCCTACTTTGCCATGTAGTAAATCAGATCCTGCCACTGTTACTCTGGCAGAATCCCATAGTATTATGCTTTAAAAGATCAGGCACATGCCAAAACACCCAGCTAGGTTTGAGTTGGATATATGGCACTGTGGAAGAGCCTGCCAGCTGTCAGTGATTTTGAGGGCATGCAGTGCCTTGCCTCTTCAGACATGACGTGTTTCTCATTGAGCACCTCTCTACTTTCATGCTCTGGCTGAAAAACAGTCCCTTTGACAACAGCAGGGCTCAGGTCAGCCCTCTATGGCAACATGAGATAGAATTTTGTAATATAAATAAAAAGCTTATCCTTTATTTCAAAACTAAGTGGAAATTTTGAGTATACGCAGCTGCCATCCCTTATTTAACTTCTTGTCCCATTTACTTCACAGTGAGTGGTAATTCCATAGCTCCTGTTCTCTTCTCTGGCACCTATTTTCCAGTGTTTTGCATGAAAGCAGTAGATAACACAGTATGTGTGTGTTGATTTGGCACAGGCTGGTTTTTGGTAGCAGAAGGGCCACAGAAGTGGCTTCTGTGAGGAGCTGCTGGAAGCTTCCACCACGTCTAACAGAGCCAATCTCTGATGGTTCTGAAGATGGACATGGTGCTGGCCCAGTTGGAGAGGTTGGTAACCCCTTTGTGATGACAAATTTAAGAAGAAAATTAAAAGAGTGCAAGTGCAGTTTTTTTCCTGGGGCGGCGAGGAGCTGCTGCTGGGGCTGTCCCAGCACACAGCAAGGAAACCATTGGATCCATCTCCGACTTGGTACAGATGGATCCACAGAAAATGGAATTTCTTGGGGAAGAGAATGATAGATTTCTGAAACTGTCTTTGAACCCTCTGAAATTTCTAACCATGGCTTCTTGGAAAAGGCACAGAAAGGCCATGTGAATGTAGATGTGCAGCCAACTCAAAGGATAATGATGCCTGTGGCTTGGCTACCACACTTTATTAGCCTGGAGGATCAAAGGAGACTAATGAATGCTGAATGACTTTCAAGGAACCAACTATATCAATCAGTAGCTGCTGACACCATTGATGTTCCAGCAACCTGATGTGACAAGTAACTATCAGTATTGCCTATAATGAGAAAAGACAGAGGGAAACTACTGATGTGTCACTTTGATCTTATTTTAACAAGGTGCAAAATCCTTGCAGACTGGACCCACCATAATTCTTGCAAATACTTATATTAATGTGAAATTTATGGAAATCATCAGTACCATTAGCTGAGAAAGCTAGAGATTTCTGACTTGATTCAGAAAGAGATTTTGTGCAGCCTAAAACCACCCCAGCCTCTTGAGCTATCCTCTTGTGTAAAATCTCTGCCTTCTCCATAGAAGGGATCCTCCTTCTATGCTTCTATGCTTTTCATGGCTTTGTGGGGTGGACAGGTCTTGATTTTGGTTTTCTCGTAGTGGTTAAAACTGATGCACTAAAGACCTGGGCTCCAACATCCCAAGTTACAAATGCATTAGTGAAAATCTATAGGGGGTACTAGTTTGAAAGCAAACCAGTGGGAGATTGCAAGTCAGAACTACAGTTTAATATTAAATTAAAATAAAGGCAATGTTACAGAAACACTGGCTTAAACTGACAGAATTAGAATATGACCTGACACCCTGTTGGTCAGGGTGGTGGTAGCAATCTGATTAAATGGGGGCTGCAGTCTCATTGGTGTGATGGATATGGTTCTGTCAGAGTGGTGATCCTGTAGAAAGATCTGATCCTTCTCCAGAGGTTGTTGTCAAGCTCTTGTCCTCTGGGAATCCAGTGGTAGGTGCTGCTCATAGTGTTCCAATCCTCAGATTAAGTACAGGTAGGAATATTTAGTTCCTCTCCTCAGGGCTGGGTGTCTCCAATGGGAGATGTAATTCTGTGAGTCATTCTGTGAGACCTTGGTGGTCCATTAGTGGAAATGGCCCCCAAGAGGGAGTTATCAGGGCTGACCCATGGAGAAGGTAAATAACACTGCCTCACCTGTTTTAAAGCTTATGAAGAGGGTAATAGAATACATACTTTTGGTTACATCTTACATTGTAACCTAAGACGGAGCAAGTGGATCTGTGGCATATTGTGAAAACAAACAACCTGAGTTTGGAAACTGCCTTAGCCACAGCAGATGCTTGAGTAAGTGTATTGCAGCCTGAATAGATATTACTGAGTTTTTGTGTTAAAGATAATTAGAAATATTAATGCACTGCATAAAACTGACACCATATTTCACTGTATTCCTTGCACCAAAATAGATTCCCTTCAACATTAAAGTACTAATCTCAAAGGTATTTGTTATTTCCAAAGAATTAATGATCACTTAGTCAGCTAACAGCCCAAGGCAAAGCAGAAGGGTTTAACATTGTGCCAAGTGGTAACTTCTTGTAGGAACGACTGCTTTCAAAGAATTAGAGTTATGCAAAATGCTTTCAGGATGTGCCAATCAGCTCAGTGGTTTATGGCATTAATAGTCTGCTTGTTTTTCAAATCATTTACCCATTGTGATTTACATGCTGCAAGTCACATTTACAAATCTAATCACTACTTATAGATGAACCAGTAATTATCCAACCAGTAAGTATATGAGCTTACTCTCAATCAGAAAAACCCCAGGGGTCTGTGCAGTTGATGTTGGAAAACGTGCCTGAGGACTCAGTCCTGTAGACAAATTGAGCCTCTTGGGTAGATTCTCTGGAAAGCTGATCTAAATTAGAGTCCACTGAAATCAGCATTTCTGCTTTCACAGAGAGCAGCAGAAGTTACTCTTGTGCATCTTCGTGGGTAGTGGCAGGACTGTTGCAGAACAAGTTGATGTGCTTTATTCAGACATAACTCTGAGTGTTTAGAAATTTCATTTTGAAATACCTCCAAGCCACAGAGATGTATTATTTCCATATATTGCAGCATCGCTGGGAACACCATAGCTGGAGAATACCTTCAGACCTTGAAAGTTTAAGACAGAAACACTGTTCAGAAATACTGCAGCTGCCTGATCTAGAGTCCTATTTCTACTCACAGAGCACCAGCTCAGTTCACATTCACTTGAATATAGAGTTATATCACTTATTATCTGCTTTTATCTAAAAACTGCAAATGGAATATTGCTTGTCTTGTCAGGTAACAATTCAAAACATGACTTACCCAAGGCAGAACTATTTCTTTGTGTCTGCTGAAGCCCAGATCTATGTGACTTCTGCAGCCCAGATTCACGTTTTGTTAATGGAAATGACAATCTATTCATAATTTCCCTTCATGTTCTGTGGTTTGGGTTTGTTGAGGTTTTTTTTCTGGTCTCCACAAACGTGGTACAGACTGTTGGTGTAAAATCAGTGCCATCAACACGTTTGCACTGATAGTGAAGATGACATATCATATTTTCATAGCTGTCTGAGCTGAAGTCCACATTTGGCATTTGCAAACCAGGACAAATTCATTAGTTTAAATTTGTTAAACTTATTTATGACCTATGAGGGCAAAAGAACCATTTTTACAGAACATGACTCATTTCCTCAGCTCTCAGCCTTGGGAGCAAAAGTATACCCTGGCTCATTTGACAGGACAAGGACTGTCTAGCATGACCTGTCAGTGATAAATAGGCTCCCATTCCTCCACAATAGGGCTGTAATGAGTCCTGGACTGTTTTTCTCCATATGTGACTGAACATAAAATCTTATACTTTTGTTACTGGATCTTTCCAGCTATAGCATATTTGGCTTTGTGGGCCTTCACTTTCACCAAATGGTGCTAGAATGTGATAGTTCCCTTTATGTTTTATAAGCAGAGCTCATACTGTTGTTTTTTTAAGGTGGTTGTATATTTTCCACTATAAAACATTGGTTTTATTTGAACTTGGGTACAAAATAACCTTCGAACTCAAATTTTCCATTCTGGAGGAATATGCCTTCAACAATTAAATTAAATTCAATCAACTCACATGTGTCTGAGACCAATGCAAAATCAAACATTCCATCTAACTAGGACTTTGTAAACAAAACCTTGATAGTTTGAAGAGGAAAGTTAACAGAGATTTCAAGAATGTGTTATTTGAAAATACTGAGAATACCTGTGTAATTTGACCAAATTACAAACCTTCACAGGGCAGGTGAACATCCAGCCTCTCACAGGTGTTATTTGTTGTCATTATTTGGGGCTTTCCTCCATGGACACACTTGGATCCAGCTGGTCAGGCAGAGACAGGCTGTGCTCTGAGACACAGACAGCTCTGCTTCCTCCAGGAGATGTAGGGACTGGACAGAAAGCAGGTTTAAACTTTTGCTTTCATACTGTCTAGAAAACTTTTCATCCCAACATCTGACTATCATGGTTTGGAAAGACAGGTGTCTGCCAGGGAAAGCTGGAGTTTCCCTTGGAATGGAGAATGTAAACACTCCTCCCTCCAAATTATTATAATTTTGCGATTAAGGGGGCATTCAGGTGAAGATCTGGGAATAGGAATAACTTTTTTTTACTAGGAATATTAAAAATACAAATGTAGTAGTACCAAAAAAACCCCCAACAAAACAAAAAACCACCCAAAACCCCAAAAAAACAACCAAGCAAACAAAAAAAACTCCTAGAAACACTGACAGAGTCAGAACATGACCTGACACCCTGTTGGTCAGGGTGTTGGGAGCACTCCAAATAAATCCTCCTGGAGTGACAGATGTGGTTCTGTTGAAGTAGAGATGATCCTGTAGAAGGGTCCAGTGGTGGCAAGATGGATCTGGTCTTCCTCTGGGAATCCAGCAAAAACAGTCAGCATTAGTGTCCTGACTCTCAGTTTTTATCCAGGTAGGAATGGTTGCTCCTCCCCCTGGGTGGAGCATCTCCCAATAGGATGATGTAATTGTATCAGTCATGCAGTGAGCCTCGATGGCCCATGAACAGCAGATATCCCCTGGAGGGAGGATGGGTCCTGGAAGAGATAAATAACACTGCCCCAGCTGGTTTTAACAGCTGGGCCATTAACAGAAGACACCCTCCCCCTGGAGGTTTCCCATGAGGAAAGGAACACCTCCCCAGCCAGTTTTGACAGGTGGGAAATAGAATATATCTTGTATTGAACCCAAGACACTGACCTATAGAGAGGATAGGAAACAGCCTGTGTGAGGTTCATTGATCTCAGCCATGGGCCTGTTGTCTGGAGCCAAATAGAAATCCCTCCTTTAAAGACTTGGTGGTCCCAGATAAGGGCAAACTTGGGGATGTTGGCTTCTTTACCAGTGTGAAGTTGTTGAATCTCACAAGTACCTGGGATGTTTCTGGAGTGCTAAGAAAGTATGTGGAGTATTCCTGCTGGCCATGTAAAGAAAATTTTTGTGATGAGGAAGTGGGCTTGCCTTTGTTAAGATAAATCAGCTTAAAAATAGCCTTGAAGTGGAGAAGGGCCAAAAGCCAAAAAATGTTTAAAAGCTGTATTGAGGGCAGGCAGCCTTGTATTTATATAGTTGAACAAATTCCACAGCTACATAGGAGTTGTTAATCCTGAGCTGGATTATCAGTTTTTTTCAAAAGCACTCCTTCTGTGGCTGCAGCTCACAGCTGCATCCTCACCCTGGCTCTCCTCCAGCACAGGCATCACCTCTCCTTGCTCCACAAACACCTCCAGGGCAGGAAGGAGCCTGGCCAGCAGCAGGGGATGGAGAGATCCATGCTCCTTTCCTGGTAAATGCTGATCATTACCCTGGGTCAGGGCTGCCTGTAAACTTCAGTCGGGTATTTGCTATGCTGTTATACTTCCTCCAGCTTTTTAAACACAAATAGGTTTCAAAACAGTCAAATATCAATTCATTAGTTTGCATTAAAAAACTTTTTTACATTGCTTTGGCAAGAGCTGATGTATTCATCATATTATAGATCTTAGATATTTCCTGTGTGCAAAGGCATCATTTAATTTAAATGTCTAAGGCTTCATTTAGAAGCAGTAGAATTTTATATGGCATCAGTCTTTCCTGGATTTTTACCTTTGAAATATTAGTTGAATCCCATGTGAGCAGTTTTTTTTTTTTCTCTCTCATCTTCTTTTTGATTTCAAGTCAGATAATAATCACTTTTGTGTTTTTTCTTAAGTGGGTGCTTTTCATTTGAGTGAAGCTGGGATGTGTAAAAAGGACTGTTTATTATCACACCATACCTATTGTGCATTGTTATGGAGAGTCCTGCCTCCTTTGTTCAAGGAAATAGCATGAATAACAGCGTGAAGCAGCTCAGCAAAATGAGAAATGGAATTAAAAAAGAAAAGAGCTGTAGATATCCAGGAGATGATTCAGCTTGTGTATCAGGAGTCAACACTACTACACTGTTCAGCAGGAACTGGTTTAAGTTAATGGTAGTAAAAGGAAACACAGGACTTTTGAAGTGGGAAAAAGCATTACAGACTGTTATGGGAGAAACAGGCTGAGAGGGGTGAGATTTTCAATGCAAACAAAGTTGTTGTAGGAGGATGAATATCCCTGATTTTTCAGTGGAAACCAGAGAGTCTTCAGATTTGCAGAGGCGCTTTTTAAAAATCCTCCTATAGGGTGTTTGCATGGAACACAATAGCACCTTCCCTGCAAACTATTTTTTATTTATTGCAATTTAGTAACGTAAGAAGATGTTGTGAAGCAGAACAGCTCAATAGGGTGAGAGCTCAGTTCCCACGCCTCCCCACCCAGCCAAAATGGGGCTCTGGGGCTCTGCAGGGCCACAAGGAAGTCCCTTGTGTTGTAGCTGACCATGCAGAAGTGAGCCCAGCACTGTAACTGTGTCACCAGACAGGGCTGGCTGAGCTCTGTGGTAGTTCTGAGCAGTCTGGCAGAGTCATTGAATTTGGGAAGGAGCATCAGCTGAGGCAGCAGTGCAGGTGGTGACCTGGGTGCACAGCGTTCACACACCTCAGGGCACCAAGGGCAGCCTTCCCCCCTGCACCCAAAAAGGTTCCAAATCTTGGAATGGCTGGGAATTAGATTGGATGACACTTAAAGGCCTTTTTGAATGTTTTTGCTACAGATAATCCCGGTGGTAGACAGCTAATTCTGCTATAAGGTTGATTTGGTTTGTGTTGAAATGTTGAAAAACATTTGGAACAAGGCTTTGGTTTTGCTCCTTTATAGGCAACTTTTAGTGAGAACTAAGTAATCTCCTAATTATGGTATTTGTGCATGTGTATGTAAATTTGTACAGTGGTGACATCTGCTATTGCCTAATCAGCTTCTAAAGAATAACAACAATAATCACAGGAAATGGATTTAGGAAATCTGTACTTTAATTAAATCTGCTAAGTATCAAGTTTTGTTATAGAACTTTTAGTGGCTGTAGGTTTTGTCTTGTTCTTACAGTTAATTATAACCTGAGGCAGAATTATACCTTAAATTTGTTTCACTCTGCTCTTTTACTCTGCTCAGACCCATTGACTGAGGAAGAACTTACATTCTGCTCAAAAATCAAACATATTTTTTCCTGAGATTCATAAGCCTTCCTGTTGGAGTCTGTGTGCTGCTCTTCACCCACTGTCTCAGCTACACTGTAAAACTTGGAGGGAAAACTAGTGTAAAGCTGTTGAATATTATGTTTTCCTTCTGAGGGAGAATTATATTACTACTTTTTTTTAAAGAGGGCACACTTCCTCTGTGTTAAACCATATTCTCATAATAAATTCATAAATATTCCATATTTAGCGGTCCCACAATGATTTGTGATCTGTGAGCACTGCCATACTGCAAAATAATGTTCCAGTCCTTGCAGTGTCCTGAAAACATTTCACAGAACGGGGGTGCCACGTGCAGGGGACACAGGCAGAGGAACTGCTGCTCTCTCCACTTTCTAGGAGAGACACAGAATTTTTTTGATACAAGGCATAACTGGGCTCTTCATCTGCTCTTCCCAAGCTCCTATGCTTCGGAACAAGGCCTCCCCAGTTCTTGGTATTACTGTGTGATGCTGCCTTTTCTACACTGGAGGAAGTTGAGTTTAAAAGCCTTGTTTTTAAAAATATTTTCTGGACAGGCCTGACACTGGTGTCACCTAGCTCGTTTGTCCCCAGGCGTTAAATCTGTGCAGCAGGCAAAAAAAAAATTAAATAATCAGTGTCTTTCTGAACTATAAATGTAACCAGCAAATAGATAAGAGTTCAGTGTCCTATAATAGGATGTCTTTTCGCTGACTAGCAGAAAGGGAGTGACTCAGCCTGACTGTGTACACACACTGAAATAGACTTTTTCAAGTTTGGAGACAAAGGCCTTTACATGCATTTATAAAATTGCCTTTAAAATGCTTGTGAATGAGTTAATCACACAGCCATCTGATTAGACATGAACAGCCTCCCTATTTTTTGCATGATTAGGTCATCCCAAGAGAATCACAAAACAAAATAGACACAGATGTGTCATCCAAGGGTGACTAATAAAATGTAGTTGAAAACAGTGCAATTAGGAAACTAGTGCAAGTAGGAAATTTTCAAGCCAGTGTCCTTCATTTTCCTGCCAGAGCCTGCTCTTCAGGAAGTTGATAGAAAAAGTTCCCTTTGGCTTGCACAGGTCCAGACAGGTCTCTACTTTTTCCTTGTTCCTTTTTTTTTTTCCTCCTTGGGGCTGCCTCCAGCTCTGCAGTAGCATTTTGAGCATCTCAGCCTCATAGAGTCTCTTCACTTTCACACAAAGATTGCACTTTCCCATGAGCTCACTGTAGTGGGAACTGCTGCAGTGGAGATTTGGGAGAGATTGGGAGAGATTGGATGGCACTTAAAATCTGGGGAAGAAGAGAAATGGCACAACTGGCAGAGTCATAAACGTGTGTCTCAGTAGCAAGAGCAAGCACAGAGCTGAACCCTTTCCACACCCTTGTACAGGGAACATTTTGAGAAGTACAATAGAGAAGGATCCTTCTCATTTGCAGACTTTCATCTTACCCTGCACTCCAGTGATGAGGAGTTTTTGATAAGCTGAGATCATTGTCTAGGTACTTGTAACTTACTAAATGGGCTTTCAATTACAAGCTCAGTGAGCGAGAGAAAGGTGTCAAAAGAATCATGATCTTTATAGTTTTCCTGCAGTTTTAATTGTGAGTGGCATCTAATCTCTAGCAGGCAGCTGTGAGATGCAGTCCTGGGGAAAGAAAAAGCCCCTAGACAGCTGAGAATTAGAAAGAAACATGCAACTCTCTTGATTACTGGTGTAATCTTTGAGGTGTCTTTGCAGTCCTAAGAACCTTGTTTTACAGCTGTCAGCTTTAAAGAATGAATGTCATCTTTCCTGAGCCTCTTTTTCTAGTGGTGGCAGTTGTCTGGGGAGATAAAAATTACACAGACTGACACAGCTGCTGATATGAAGAGGCTTTCAATGGCTCTCTCACCAGTGCTGTAATAAAATGAAGAAGTACTCAGTCCAGGATTATCTTGTAGCAGATTTCTAGTGAGTAAAAAACCTGCCCAGAGTGAGTCAGGTGAGTTCTAAAAGTTTTTACAGTTTAAAAGATGATGGTGGAGGAAGAGGTGACTGGTTGGTTGCTGCATTGCAATATATTTTTGTACGAGTGGAAGCCCTGAACTAGGTCTGCTTGTTCTGAAAATGTGATGAATACTGTTAAGGAAAAGCTTACAGGTTCTAATGTGAAAATACTGGGTACTTCCACTACTGAGCACTTCTATGTGTTCATTCCAACGTGTCCAGAGGGACTCCCTGACAGGAAAGTGCTCCCCTGCTCACCAAAGGTTGTTAGTATTTATTTAGCTTCTCTCCTCAAAGTGATTTAAGTTCCTCGAATTGAAAGGACTAACTGCTATTTTACTCAGTGCTGGGGTGTGTCAGCCACACGGTGTTTGGCAATAAACATTACTGATTTAGACATCTGTGGGAAAAATCAATGGAACACCATGTATTAATTCACTCAGGTTCTTTAACAAATGTACCCTGGGGTTGTTGAATATGCTCTGTTTTGCTGTGATGATAGAATTAGGCTGGCCCAAACCTTTTAAGTGTAATTAATAGCACTGCATTAAGATTGTTGTGCATAATCAGGCATTGCTTAATTTAAAGTCACCTTAGAATAATGTAAATTAATTCTTACCATGCTGGCTGCTGGCACCCCATAATTCCAATTTGTCCATATAGAGTGTCACTGTTTTGAAAATTAAGGATTCTGAGATATTGAGTTTTGATGCTGTCAAAATTTACATCAAAACCATTGAGATTCAGTCTAGTTAAATGAATAAGGAGAGAAGCACCCTTCCTGGCTTTTTCTTATTTTCTAACATCTTTTCTACTCTTTGGAAGTCGGATTTAATTCTTACTTTTCAAAAGGTGATTATGAATTCTTATGCTTCCCAGGAATGTAAAAGTAATGAGTTCAGGCCTTAAACATTTGTTCTCCTGTCAAAAACAGTTCCTTTAAAATCATTCCCACTAGAGAAAAATATGAATAATCTTAAAGAAGAAATCTGTAGGCGGAAGAGAGCTTCTAAATAAGTAGTCCTAAGAAAGAGAAACAGTGAGCTGCAGCCTTCAACAGCTAGAAAAAGTATATCTTATGTAGACACTAACTATGGTTTGCTATTCAAAGAGCTTGAGGGAAAAGAGAGCTAAGGCTATAGAAAAATTATTTCCTCAGAGAGAGAGAGTCTGCAGGATATAGCCTGTTGCTAGAGTTTAAGGGGAAACTGAAAAATCTCATGTTTGATTTAGACGTTGCTGAAAAGAAGAAAAAGAGCAGCTTTGGATGTAGGGTCTTTTCAAGAACTCATTTGATAATATCCTGCTGTTCTTAGGAATAAGGCACTGACCCTTTGCTGACAGACTGTGATGGGCTTGACCTGATCCTAAGGGCATTTAAACAAACCCTCTCCTTGGTTTTACCCAAAGCAGGACCACATTTCAAAGCCAAGCAGTCAGTCACTCTGCCTTTGCTTTCCTTGGCTGGAGAAGAACCCAAATCCAAATTAACCCAATTACTCTGTTGGGCCAGGCTGTGCTGCTCTGATGGCTCTGTGTGTGTTCCAGGGCAGAGCAGTCAGAGCTGTGTGCTGAGCAGGGCTGGGGGGTGAAGGCAGTGGCTGGGCAGCGCTTCAGCAAGAGCAGGAATTCAGGATCCTGTTTGGGATTTTCTGCATGAACACGGTGCCTTAGCAGAGGACAGAGGCCCGATGACACTGGTATATAATTAGAGAAGTGGCTCAGAAATGCCTCAGTACACTAATGACAAATCCTGTAATTGCTGAATTCACCCTCCCAGTTGACCAGTAAGGCAGTTTGAGATGGCACATTACCAGTAACCCCCCCCCCCAAAAACAGGCTATTACTGAGAAAAGCATCTTGCAAAATGCCACAGAAAATAAACCCCTTATTTCAAAAGCAAAAAGAGGTTGGGAGTTGATGTGTTCACTTGGAAACTAAGCCAGTGAGGATTTGCATGTTCAAATAAAAATAAATAAAAAATAGCAGAACATTTTAAAGAAGCTTATTTCTGCAATAATGCAAAATGTTAAGCACAGATTTACAAGCATAAATAAAAATTCAAGTCACAAAATGGGTAGCGACATTATACCAGCAACACTAAATAGATGAAATAGCAGCAGTCAATCTAATAAATAGTTTTTCTTTGCTACTTGTGAAGCCAAAGAGATCATACTGCTTTAGGGACATGCCAGAAAATAATTCAAAGAAATATCTGCTCTCCCTTCCTGCCACTGCCAAAATGCACCATCTGAGATCACAGCACCAAACCACTTTTTGCTGTTGCCCTGGCCATTGCACACATGGCAAAATAAGAATTTTAAAGGGCAGCAAAAACGGGGAAAATGTGGTGGCAGCAGCCATGGAATTCATCCTGCTGAAATCAATGGCTCTTTGAATTACAGTTGCTAAACTTATCTGCCTACTCCAGGAATTTCTGAAACCGACTTTCTTTAGTCCAGCTTCCTTTTAAACATCTGGATGCTGGTTTGCCACACTGTTTCCTCCAGAGGAAAAATAACAGCCCATCATTGCTCGGGGTGGTGGAAGCACTGATCGTTTTCTAGCTCTGTGGGGACATCTGTTGTTGCATTGCTCAGTCTGTGAGTTAGTGCCAGCAGAAGCTCTGGTCAAATCCTCTTGTTCTGTTCTGGTAAAACCAGCTTGGAATGCTAGTTCTGATTATCACCTGTTTCCAAAACAAATCCTTTTTTTTTTTTTTTTTTTTTTTTTTTCTTCACCCTCAAGTTACCTGGAAATCACATTTTTGTGTGAGTTTAGAGGAAGCACAGGCAAGCTAAGGAGGGGTGAGGAGCAGAGTGCTGGTGGTGTGTGTGACACATTGGGCAATCTGTAAATTCTCTGCTGTAATGACAGAGTCAGTAAAACCTGAAATTTTAGGGCTCAGTTTGGCCAAGGTTGTGCTGGAGCCCATTGCTGAATGCTTGGGCATATTCCTATATCCCCTGGTATAATCTGAGTCTTCTTCTAACCTGAGTTTTGTGCTTATGCAAATGGAGATGGAGAGCTCATTTTGGAGGCTCAAAAAAGCCACAAACCCTCTCTCTCCAGCCAGGGCTTTGAGACACCATTTTATGGCACAGTTCATTAAACAAGCTGCTGGCAAACTTCTTATTTTTAAATCCATTTGTATTAAAATAAACTAACTTGGATATTTTTATTATAACTTTTACAATTTCACTGGAAGCCTGTGTTTTTAAATAGCTTCCTGCTTTCCAAAAGCTCATATGCTAAGGGGTTTTTTGACAGAGAGAATCTGCAGGTGCCTGCAGTACCTTGTACTGGAGTACCACCTCTCCATTTAGAGGGCTCAGTCATGTTTGATGTGAAGTGCTCTTCATTTTATTTAAGTAAATGATAGCTTTGGCTTCTGTAACTAAAGGTTAATTCTGCTCTTCTTGAGGGAGACAGGAAAACATCTTAAATCAGTGCAGAGCACCATTGATCTGTCTCTTGTCATCTGATTCAGTTGTCCCAGAAGCCAGTGAGGACCAGGATCACAAGAGTTTATGGATCAGGAGCAGCCTGGAATTGAGGAATTCTTCACTGTCACCCTCAGATGCTGTGATGGCAAGTGTGTTGTGAGAGACCAAGCCCTGTCAGGTTCTGTGGTGGGGTACTCAGAGGCACCTTCCTATGCACATAAGGTGTGAGGGATTTCCATCTGGCACCTGCTGTTGTTCTGCCAGAGCCTGTGCATCACTGAAATCCAGTTTGGGGGCTTGGCATGAGATGTGTTAAGCTTTGTTCAGGCTCTTCACCCAGGGGAATGAAAGCACTTCTCAGTGATTTCATGGCAGAACACAGGCTGCAGAAATCCTGGGATGAGGAAGCATTTATTTACTGCAAGAACTCTGCTTGCCAGCAGCTGATATGGGCATAGTAGGCACAGAAAGGTCTAAGGCATGTTTGAGCAGCTTTTATACATAATAATATGGCAAAATGAGTAAGCAATTTTATATTTTTTTTTCAGCTTGTTTTACAGATCTCTTGTGCCAGCTATCTACAATTTTGATCACGGTTTTTTTGTTTAGTTTGGTTTGTGGGGGTGGGATGGGTTTTTGATTATTAATTTATTTGTTTGGGTCTTTTCCACATGGAGCTACTTCAAGTGAAGTCAGCTAACACCTTTAGAGACATAACCAGAGCTGGAGCATTTGGACATGTTCTATGCTGCAGAGACAATGCTGTTTAATTTGAATTATTTTCTCCTTTTGCAGTGCCTCATTTAAAAGGAATGGGTGTTTTCTGTTTCAAAGCCTGTTCCAAATTTTCCTGATCTTTGCTCTCGTGTAAAATCACCTCTAAGTCCATAAGGGTTTCATTGGAGAAATTAAAATTGTTCAAGAGAGGTAGTTTAAGGACATCGACATCTCTACCCATTTAAAAAAAATCAAAATGGATATGAGTTTAAAGGGTTCCCAAAGCAGTGAGGTGCTACATAATGTATATACAGGCACAAGTTTTGGTTTTGGATATTTCATTGTGTTTGCCCCTGGCTGCCTACTCAGGTATCCTGAAGAGCTGAAGTAGGCTTTCCCAATACAATTTGTTGAGATTTTAGGCTTGGGATTTCCTTCTTTTCTGCATTGACATGCTGTGGATTTTGCCCACACTTGGCAGTAACATCTGCTGCTGACTGACAATGAAGCCAATCTGGAGTAACACTGCAACTCATCTGGTGAGCTAAAAGTGAACTGAGCAGCTTTAGGAAGCCCCTAAAGTGCACCTAAGAGGAACTAGATCCACTCCAGAGAAGAATGTGAATTTTCCAGTGAGAAATTGTGGGAAATATCACAAGGGAGGAACTAACAATACTAAATGAGCTATCCTTCACAGCATAATATTAAAAGTTTACTAATATAACCTGTCCCCTCAGCAGCAGTGACGGCAGGCATTTTCATCTCTAGGCATTTTAAGTGGTGTCACTGCCTGTTAGCAGCATATTTGTCACTAGGAATAATGGGGCCCCTTTGCTGCACTGCAGTGTTTGATAAGTAAAGGAAACTTTTACATCTGTTTGACACTTGCAAAAGGTCCATGTATGTGGATAAATTTATTTACTTTATGATAAGGAAAAAAAAATAAAAGAAATATCATTGCATATTAAAGCTTATCCTGGCTCTCATACTGCTCCTGAGAACTTGTGCTTGTGCAATGCTTGCTCTCCAAAGGCATCCCCCAGCTGAAAAGTAAAGAAACACAGAACTCGATGTACTGCTTGGCTCAGCGTTCAAAAGCAGTGCCTTGTTTCCCAAATGAATTTCTCTGGCTTCTGTTCCCAGCCATCAGTTCTTGTGTAATTTCTCTGGACAAGAGAGACTCTAAGTACCCACTGTTTGTTTTCTCCACGGGAAAGTGCTTACACTGTATAAACCAGTCACTTGTCAATCTTCTTTTTTATAAACTGAATGTCCTGAGATTTCTGTAGTCCCAGTATACAGAATTTTTCATATGTCCATGTAGTCAAGGTTTCGGGACTGCTTTCTGTATTTTCTCCATTTTTTTTCCTAAGACAAGACACGAACCTGCTGTGTACTAACCCAAGGTCTCACAAGTACTGTCTGAACTTCCCTGCTTCTTGTTGCCCTGTGGTATTCAAATTTAAGGAATAAGCTTCCATTTTCATACAGCTAGAATAATACTGGGAGCTGGTAGGCATGTGTAGATATCTGTGTAAGATAATGCAGATCATTTCTGGTATCCCAGAGGCATTCCCCCTCCTGCAAGTAGATCTCTATTTCTTATTTCTAAACTCCTTGCACTTGGCTCATTAAAATTTAGTTAATTTAACTGGGCACAGCTTCCCAATGATCCACATCATTTTAACTGGCTTGTCCTCCTCGTGACATGTCATTCAGCCACAACTTGTCACCTGCAAATGTGTCAGTACATGATCTTGTCTTTGCTTGCAGGTAATGGATGAAATCAGTAGCTGAAGTATTGCTTTTTGCAAGCCCTCCTATGGAGCACCCACACCTCAGGCACAGTCCTGGCTGATAGGATTCATGCCCATGGCTGACATCCTCTTCCCTGTGATTTGTACAGCTCTGTCTACATGTTGTAAACAATTAGAGACTTCTTTCATAGTCAAGTTTTGCTCTTGGCTTCTGTGTTTTATTGAAGAGAGGAAATAGTCAAAGTCCAGATCTTCACAGCTTCATGTATTTTGGGGCAGAGGTACTTCACAGTGACATGAGTAGACAGACCTGTCTCATGGCTTTTGAAGATCTCTTATATTCCTATTACAGGAGAATGAGTGGGTGACAGATAAGTCAAAGCAGCTCACCAAACCTGCCACAACATAACTGCTTGCCTAGCAAAAGTTACAGAATTTAAGGGTTTTGTTTCACAGCTGGACTATTAATCTCATTATTATATTCACTTGTCAGAGCATGTTAATATAACCAAGTGAAAAATGCCCCTAGACACATCCTATTGAATATTTAAAATGAAGAATTAAATGTGAATTTCAAGACATATAAAATAAGTGATGCTAAATCATGGTGATCTTTAAGGAAGTGTTGGTTATCCTATATGTGTCGTGGGAGTCCCCCTAAATATAAATCACAGAAAATTCAGTTAGAAGTCAATTGAGTAATGAAAAAATATTATGATTTTCTTTTAAATCTCCTTTTTTTTTTTTTATGGTATCCTTTTTGTTAGGGGTATTCCTTAAGGATTGAAGTGGAATGGTAATTCTGAACATAAAAAAAATAAGCTGAAAATTTGGTCAAGAGAACAATGCAGGCAGGAAGAAATTCAGAGACACTGTGTTTCTGTGCTGTATCCCTGCAGATTTATCCCCTGAAGTTACTAGGAACTTTGTAGCTATGTTCTGTAAGTGCCCAGATTTAGCCCCATAATATGCCCCTGCTGATCCACATGGTCATTTATTTTTCTCCATAAATATTCTGTTCTAAATCTTTTTAGAAAGCAAGATCCAGGTGTTTAAAGCCTTTGGAAAAGCAAAATACGCAAATGTACAAAGGCTCACTGGCAACTAATTTATTGTAGTCAACAAGTACAGTCCTTGAAAATTACGTTGCCTTTGCTTCCTGCTGAGCAAAAACAAGCCAGTTCTGGTCTGCCTTATGGATTTCAGTGGGGCCACTGATATGGATGACCAAGAAGGCTGTGACAGAAAGCACTGTGACTCAGTACTTGGGTTCTGAGACACTGAAAAAATGTTCCTTCCTCCAATGGAATAATTCAAACCTGTGCATCTTCTCTCTAATGGCAGGAGGAGGTAAATAATGACACATTCAGTGCCATTTGTCTGTGTGGCAGGGGAGCTGAGCCTTTGCCTGGGCAGGCTCCCTGCTTTGGAGCAGCACAGGCTGAGGCATCTGGTGAGCCTGGGGCACTGGGAGATGACAGAACCTAAGTGAAGAGCCTGGGGAAGTCCAAGGTGGACACAATGAGTGCTTCTACTGGAGGCAGTGCAGATTTTGGGAAGGTTCATACAGAATGAGAGCTCATAACCCCATCTGGCTGTAAATGATTCTGTTCCACAACTATCCAGGCTCCAGAAGAGCTTCAATCACTCTTGTCTTGCTTTCATCCAATAGATAAAAGAGATGCATTGATCATCTTTCTGTGCTTTTCTGTTATCCTTTCTTCAGTGGAAAAATGAAATTTCCGGTATTAGTGCACTGTGACTTGTAGAACATACATACACACATATATTTAGATATTTGTCTCATTTGTTGCTACCTTTCACAGGCAGAACCATTTGAGATAAATCCTTTACTGCTCTTTAATCCACAGTTCTACACAGGCGATCCTTTTGGCAATTGGTTGTAACTCCCATGATTGAGTTCCCTTCCTTCCCCTGCACTTTGAGTATCAGTGTGTGTCCACATGATCTCTGTTTATGCAGGTGCCTCAGACAATGTAGTATCGGTACAAAAAAGTTATAAATGAAAGGAAACATCAACCCTTTACTACAGTTGCATTTTCCAAGAAAGTAAATGGTTAATGAGTGATTTCTTCTAATTGACAAGATGGCCCTGGAAATATTCATTATAATTTCTTGAAATTTTCATGTCCAACTTCCATTTTGGGGTACCCAGGTTGTCCTTTCACCCCATTTAATGTTTTTGGTAATCAGCCATTAGTTAAAATGTCGTGGTTTACCAGCAATAACACAGCAGTGGTTTGGTCCAGCCCCTCTCTTGTAGGAAATGTGCAAGATGGATCAGCCAAGTGTTTGGTTCAGGTCAGTGCTGGCCTGTGCTCACCCCTTCCCAGCAGGTTGTGGGTGGCTGGGAGCAGCATGAATAATTCAGGGCTCCACAGGACTGTGACGGGAGCTTTTCCGAGTGGTGCCTGGACAGATGGAGAGTAGGGAGCACACCAGAGATCCGTGCCAAGGCTGGGGCTTGGCTGCCAAATCTCACCCAAAGTAGGGCTGTGCAGCTGAAATAGAGACATGAATTACAGGTTTTTTTAATATTCATTAAAACTTTTGGTCCTGCTGAGATGAAAAATTTCAGAGCAAATAGAAATACCTAAGAACTCACCATGTTTTCTACAAAAGTTGCCTTCAATCTCTGGTTTTTACATTTTCCTTCGTTCCCCAAAATGTTTAATTGTCACATGTGTGATGGCTTCAGGCTTCAGACTGTTAGGAAATTGAGACTGAGTCTTGAAGTGTAAACAAACCCCTCATGTCAGGAACAAACCTAGAATTATTTCTACACCTTCTACTTCATAGTGCTACAGCAGTTTTTAGTAGGTACAGGGTAGTTTGACAGATTGTGATAAAAACAGTGATGAATGTATTACTATTTATACTGTAAAACTGACTAGATGAAAAACATAGAGTATTGTCCTAATCTGACTTACAATACAGAAATCCTCTGAACTTTAATCCTCTTTTTGGGGGATTCTGGCTCTGCTTTTATAGGCAAAACACACAACCCTCTCCAGGCAGGGGCAGGAGGCAGTGAGGGCTGCTGGAGGACACTTGTGAAGCGGTGGTTGGCAGAAGGGACAAAGCTCTCAAGGAGCTGGTGCTCAATGGAAAAGCTTCCAATATGTTGAAAAAAAAATTTCTCTATCTGTTTTTTTTTTTTGGGCTGCTGGTTGCACAACCTAAAACACACACTGTTTTGCCTAAGGTGGGATTCCAGCACTCAACAGTTTGGGGTGAAGTCCAGACAGCTCATTCCATTAAGCTGAGCTCCTCAGCTTAAAGGTACTTAGAAAAAAAGGCAGGTTGTCCTTTGAAGAACATTTAGACCCTAGATGTAGTTGTCTGATCTCATGCAGATAGATCCAGAAGGCTTGTGGAGTTTGTGCAACTTCACAAAATGTGCCCTGTGGTACAAAATGAAATTTATTTTCATTTTATTGATATTGCTTCAGGTTAATCAACTTCTTTTGGTAGATAGTGATGGAGAAAGTTACCCAGAGAACAATTTAAATATACCCGAAAATTTTGCAAGTAAACTACTGAATTTCTTTAAGAAATGTGATGCAGGAGGACCAATAATTTCCCAGTTTGATTTGGGAACTAAGAGGCACTGGAGATCATCTTGGCCATGGACATGGCAGAGCTGCTTGTCCCTTTTAGTACCTTACAAAGCTAGGTAGCCTTTTGGGCCACTTACTGTGGTGGATTAAGAGAATGTTTTGTTTTTACACACAAAACCACTTTGGAAACGTGTCCCATGCATGGTACTCAGGGATGACTTCAGTCCCTTGCTTTTTCTTTATTTGTTGCATATGTTACACAGCAGCAAGTGTAATTTGAAATTGGCTCTGCCTTTTTCATCTTAAATGAATGAGGATTTCTTGGCTGCTAATGCTGGCATAGTTGTGCTTCTTTGCAAGTTGTACTAAGCACATTTCTTCAAAGCTTTTCCTAAGAGGTAATGTGAGTTTTGGGCTTGTTTTTGAAATCCACACACTGCTTTTCTATTGTGCTTCTGAGCCTTCTTTTTGCTATAATTCAGGACTCAATTCAACAGAAATGCTTCCCACCAAAGCAATAGAAATGAACAATTATCGAGCTACTGTGAGAAATACTTTACAGAGGCTTGCATGTTCCAAACAGGCATTTCAATCCTCATGGAAATCTACCCAGTAGAGTTCCATTTTCTGAAAATATTACCATTTTTATACAAAATAAGCTATTCTTTTGTATTTCTGCTCTGCAGAATTCCTTGGCAGGGAACAATTCCGTGTTCTGTAGGGATACTACAAATTGAAGCTTCAGGCCAGATTTTGAAGTACTTTGTGTTTACGTTTTATAGAGGAAATGTGTTGACTTTGGGTTTTGACAGTATATTGGAAGACCCTCAGATACAGGAAATTGCAGTGAAATTTCCTCAAAATGAAAGTTGCACTTTGCTGCTTCAGATTGTATTACATTCAGTTGTGAAAATATACATAGCAACTTTTTTTGATTCGAATTCTGCTAGAATTCACGGAGACATCATTACAAACTGGTCTTAAAAATGCTTTATTAACTGTCTCTCTGTCCATACTAGCCAGCAGGAGAAACCATTGCCCATAGCTAGGTCTGCTAAGAAAAAAAACCTGGTGTTTTGGGGAAGTTTTCTATAGTCTGTATCAATATATCTATTTACTTCTGCCAACAGGATCTGACAATTGATCAGGGCACAACTTCTTTGGCTCTTGAGTGAAAATTAGAAAAAAAAAATTAGAAATTTAGAAAAAAAAAGAAAAGAAAAGAAAATTAGAGCCTCACAGGGAGAGGTTTGGTGTTGGTATTGGGCCACTGAGACTTTCCAGTGCTGGAGGTAAAGCCAAGGTGGGACAGAACAGCGCATGCAGTTCACAGCATTTATTATCAAGGAGGAGATGGTGCCAAGTGAACGTTGTATCCCAGGCTAGAAAATGTGATGGAGAATCACAAATTGCCATCCCTCTTACCAGGGTAGTAGCAGCTGCCTGGTGGCCAGGCAAACATTTAGAGAATGTACCCTCCTAAAGGGAGTTGTGGAATTCAGGAGGATAGTTATGATTCTGGCCACAGCAAGATATTAAATATGTTTCTGCAGTGATAACTTTGTGCCCTTCTGAAATCAATAGCTGATTTCTTGTGGGATTCAATGTGACAAACAGAAACCTCCAGGAGCATTTTAATATACAAATATTTGCTTATGTGCAAACTGTAAATTGCTTGTTCCAAAGAAGTTCCATTTGTTGTTACCTTAGGCTAAACCAAATTGCAGAGGAGAGTAATTTATTACAAACATGATGTTTTGTGGCAGTTAAACCCATTTACTAGCAAATATGGAAGGCAAAATTCTGTAATTGCAAATGTCTTGGCATGTAAAATATTGAGGAAAACTAGTAAGGGCTGAATAGTGCTTGTGAATAAATATGCATGAGCAAATAATAAGTGAAGTTAAACTAGTGGAATCTCTCTAATTTAATCTCATCTTCCAGTAAAAAAAAAAAAAAAAAAAAAACCCTAACTATAACTTCAACTACCAGAATGAACTACTGAGAGAAGACACTTAATACTCATTTAATCTGTGTTCAGATGAAAAGACACTTGCCTTATTATTTTTAATTCCTTCATAAATCTGGAATGATACTGCTTTCATGGCCTCGTTGTAATTAGCAGTAGCTATTTCTTGTTAATCACCTGCAAATCTGTATAATTCATCTGACAAGCTGACAGCCTGACTTATTAACAAGGTTTGACCAGAATCTGAAGTCCTCTGCAAAAGAGTTTCTCCTATGACACTACAAAATGGTCTCTGAGGTACCATATATAAATATATCAAATACTGTAAATGGTTTCTGCAAAGAGGTTACAAAATCACTCTGCTGAGGAGTTTGTCTGTAACATTCATCTAGAGCAGAGATTGTTACCTAGAAATCCTATTTTGCACCATATTTATCCTGTGATTAAAACTGTACTGGCACCACTGATGTCTTTTAATCCCTGGCAATCAATAACATTATTTCTACATGGTTTGCAAAAACTGTTTTAAAACAGAGAATAACCACCAGGCCACCCTGCATGAAGAAGCCTCTGGATCTCCCCACTAATGGAAAACACACTTTTGAAGAAGTTTGCCTGTTTTCAAGAAAAGCTGAATTATCAGCTTTTAGGGCCTGATTAGTCTGTCCCCCAGAGACTCATCATTTCTTGCACTTCGGTGAAATTTGGATCTGGCCCTTCTCAGCTGCACTTTGTTACCTAATGTCTCTCTCTTGGCTTTTCTGCACCCATGTAATTAACTGGAATTAGTTTCTCCATTTCTAGAAAGCATCTTTTAAATGGCATAAAGACAGGTTCAGTCATGTTCAGAAAGACACCTGCTCTGTGGGGATTTATTGATACACATTTATTTCCACCCTTTACTGTGGAAAAGGCAAAGTCATGGCCCAAGGCAGTTTTCAATCCAGCATGATGTGATCTTCTGTATAAAGTGTGATGATTTTGTGTGGTCCAGATTCAGCACCCACACTTGGCCCCTCAGATTTGCTGTGAAAATGAGGCTTTTTTTTATTGTTTGTCAAGCCATTAGAAACTAAAAGGATTAATCCAATGGAAAAGAAGAGGAAATTAAAAACTCTGTCATCAGTGTAGTGTTTGAGTGATGTGAAGTAAATAAAGCCTGGGACCATGCAGTGAACAAAGGGGCAAAAACAAAATACTGAATAACTTTACAGTTTTTTGTGATGCTTTCAATGGCTGTGTTTAGGGTGTGTTGTGGGAACCATCTCAAAACTTGTCTATAGAGTAACAATAGCCAATCACAAGAGGTGTTGTCCAAACACATAAGTAGATGCTGACCACAACAAGAATTGACCAAATAATCTTTTTTCAAGGTTAGTAGTCAAAGAAAAAGATAAAGGGAGCTAATTTCATATCAGATCCAGTGACTGCATTTATTTTGGAGGTTCATGGAACAGGGGAAAGGAAACCCTTGGAAAGCTTTGCTTCACAGACACCCATATTAAAGCCTAAATGACAGGTCTCATTTTGGTTACTAAGATATTGGTACACAGGGAAGGAAGACAATAAACAAGACTGTCACAGAAGTGGCTTTGGGGAGAATGTGAGGGCTAATGATGTTGTTCTTACTCAGGTGCATTCTTTGCTCTTTGTTAAAAAATACTTTCTTCTCTTCTACAGGATTCCAGTAAAAATGAAGTTTGTTTTATTTAGATTTCAAGTGATGACTAACTGGTACATTTCAGGTGAATTTTATGAGTAGTTCCAGCTTTATTTTTCTTTTGAGGAAAATTCATCCATCTTTACCTGCAGTTCAAGGAAAGATTTTCATTCTGGCTATAAGGGAGGAGCTCTCAACTTTCTTACCCTGGTTTCTTTCCTTCTCACTGCTGTTTTGCCTTTATACCTGTCAATTATCCCATTGTGATACAGAGGAAAACGGTAAAATTCCCTGTTGATGTAATCTCTCATTTTTTATTTCTGGAGGAGAAGCTTTTTGACAGACATTTGATCGTGGCACATTCCTTTCTTTCCTTGTTAAAGCAGTGACAGACACTTGTAGCTGCTCAGTTTGCTTTCTCCAGTGAGGAGCTTTCTCACCACAAAAAGAAATAATGACACTGCTGCAACTGGGGGCTGTACTATTGAGAGAGTGTCCATGCAAACACCTTCAAGAGCTGATGTTGTATTTATTCCACCTCAGTCCAGAGAGTTGCAGTGTAGCCTATGTGCAGAAATAATGTGACCACAGTTACTCACAGTGGTGCAGGTATTCCCATACTGTGTCACCCAGCATCTGGCCTGGCATAGGAGGCTCAGTGTGAAGAGAGCCCTGTTTTTGCAGTGAGAAGTAGCCCAAGGGCTCTGCTTAACAGGACTTTTAAGCATGCAAGTACTTCATTGATGTTGACACTTAAATTTACCCATTTTCAAGCACCTTGGTGAGCAGGGACTTGAGGAGAAGCTTCTAGTTCTAGTACGGAATGGAAATCATGCAGAACTCTGAAGAGAATGTATAAGCTAAAACACTGGCTACTTTCAGGGCATTTCTTCTTGTTTTTTTCTTGGTTTTGGTCCTAAAAATGTTTTTGGCCCTGGAGAGGAATGTTTGAGTTTTTAGGCTGAATAGTAACTCTGTCCTTGTGCAAACTGGGTGCCATCATTGCTGTCTGATGGTGGGAAGCCTTTGCTTTGCAACACTACCCCATTTAAAAATCCTGCTCCTTAGTGTAGACATAACAAATTGCCTGCATTTCAAGGAAGAGAACAAGGAGCAGCACAGGACAGGTGGCACTTCAGAGCAGCAGTGTGTCCCGTGTCAGGGCTGTGGGGCTGGATACGCAGCAGCTGTCAGCCTGCAGAGAGCAGTGGGAGCGCGTTTCGCTCTGTCCATGTGCTCCAGCTCTGACTGCTGCAAACAACACCCAGATTAACTCCAGCACAAGCAGAGCTTCTGGTGGAAGGCAGAGGCAGCAAACCTGCCTTTCACTGGTGATTTCCAGTAGGTAGAGTGTGCTCTTAAAGCAGCACCAGGTTATCAGAATACATAGAATGGATGAACTTCCCCTTAGGACAGGGGACAGCATGATGGATGAGAGGCTCGCACTGGCAGCTACCAGGATACTTCTTGGATAAATATGCCATTTATCTTCCCACAAAGCACATCTCTGTTCTGGGGTGTCAGTGTTAGGAATAGTACCAAAATCCAGGCAGTAAAATCTCTGAGAGACAGGCAGGCTTTGGTGCTAGCATGGTTTCCACCTTCAGCTGCACCCGCCTACTTGGTGAGTTATTGTTATGGTATTTGTAAGCAACTCTACACAGACAATTTTTATCTTAACCAGTGCAGCATATTTGCTTTGTGACAGCTTTAGCACCCTGATTGCATATCATGTGTTCAGGCTGTAAACAGCTCCTCCTCTTCTCCCCCCATCACTCACCCGTGTTCCTCCTGCGTCTTGCTCTCCTCAGCAGGAAGCAGGAGGGGAGGTGAAGGGAATCAGACCTCATTCTCCTTGTCCATGGCTCTTTAGGTTCTTCCCCAGGGCAAGGACAGTCTCTGGGCAGGTACTTTTTGTGGCAGAGCTCCCACCGAGGGACACTGTGTCCACCCCAACTATTCTTTCAGTTTTTCTAGAGCACTGCTGTCTGTTCAGGCAGGTCACAACCCTTGTTTTAAAGTGACATTTAGAGAGGATGAGGCCTGAGCCGTTTTTACCCGGCCCCTGGGTTCACACTGAGCCAGAGCTCAGGCAGCTTCGGCTCAGCACTGCAGGAATTCACCAGCCCCACCAAGGTAACAGTGCCAGTGATTTATCCTCATTTACTGAGTCCAGGAGAGATTAATTGTGTAATAGCACACAGCTCCAGGAGTGCCCATCCTACAGAAGGCTTCAGGTATCCATTTTACAAAATACAGGAAAAATAAAACATAATATTTTTAGAGGCAGTAAAACATGTATCAAGGATGCCTGGATTTAAGCTCTGGATTAAATCTCTGCCCAAAGAATTACAGTCTAGTAAACTTTAGCACAATTAAATAGACAATAACAAGGGAAATTATTATGCAAATAAACTTTAACCATAAAGAGAAGTTTATTTTTATCTTGTCACAAGCTGACTTTTGTATGTGATAAAATCAGAAATATTTTGGTAATTATTATGCATCTATTATATAAACAGGGAGAATGGTCACCATCAAAGCTAGTTTCATTTGTGTGGTGGCATATTGGCATTTCTGTGCAATTGATTAATTGTGTCATCTGAGATTGTGACCACTCTGCCTCTAGACACTATCATAGAGAGGCTCAGCATGTCAGAAGGGCTTGGGGCAGAGGCTGACCACCAGCAGCTGTGAAATGTGACTCAACCTGGAGCTCAGGAAGCCCTTACAATGCTGATTGCTGAAAGAATGAAGTGTGTTTCAGGGGAAGGGTGGCTGTTTTCCTCTGGCATTCATCCCAGCCACTGTCAGAGAAAAGATAGGAGGCTAGGTGAACCTCTGGCCTGATTCAGTATGGCTGTTTTCATGTTGCAAGGATATTGTTTAATTATTCAAGAGCCAAGAAGAAAGTCTTTGGAATAGTATGGCATCAGTGAAAAATGATATTGGACTCAGACAACTATACAGATTTTGACTGAGGTGTTGCTGATTTAATAAGCAATGGAGAATTGATGGAGTTCACTGTCACTCCAAATGCATTTTCAAAGTGCAGCTCTAATTTTTGGAGTAAGATCTCTCCTGGCTGAGAGCTGCGTGCTCATCATTTGTTAGCAAACTGGCAGGTGTACTAGTAAGTGCATCTATGAGGAAGCTGATGTGGAAGTGAAAAATGGCAAAGACTTTAAAAGCATTAATGAGTTGGAAACAGGTCAGCAGTAGAGTCCTGGCTCGTTAAAGATGTCCTCTTGGTTCAAAATAATTGCCAGAGTAAGTCTGGCTGACATTCTCAGTGCCACAAACTGAGATGAACTGCAGAATCTGAAATTAATCACAAAGTGTCCACTATCTTCTGCTGCTAGGAGGATGGGAAAATACCCATTTCTAGCATTACTGGCTAAAATGATGCTTTAATGCTTTCACAGCCTTCTGAAGTGTAACCCTCCCCTTTAAGAATTGTTTCATTGTTGTGAAATTATATTGGGCAAGACCCTCAGAGAGTGTAAGTCCCAGAGAATTGTTTATATACAGCGAATGAGAATCTGTCCCATTTATCTTATTGCTCTACTAAGAAAGCAGTCATATCATCTAGACCTTCCTTCAGGCCAAAGCTGCCAAGAGAACTTGGAAAGAAAGGCCAATTTACAGATAAGGAGGTTTTCAGTCAAGCCCGGAGACCATTTTTCGATTTGTTTGCATCTCCTCTTAACCTAAAACTAATTTAAGGAATTTCATGTTTTGTATTTTGAATAACTTTTCTTCTGCAGATAGATTGCTAAAATGACCTTTCCCTGAATTCTGTTTAGTGACCCCTACATTTAAGGGTAATATGTTTTGTTCCTATCTCTAAAACAGAAAAAAAGCCCCAAACCAAACAATGTGTGCAGAGTCATGAGAAAGAATAATTAGATGTGCAAAATTCTAAAGATGATGAAAAATGTGCTGAGATTAGATTTGGACAATTGCACTTCAGTAGTCAAGCCTGCAGAAAACAAAACAAACCTGAGCAACTAAGAAATTCTTTGGGAGGAAAAAAAACACCACAAGCTTTTTTCTGTTTCCCTCTAAATTAGGATATAGGTCATCTTGCTTTATTGCAATGGAGTATGTCAAATAGATGATATCTGTTGGGAGAAATTTTCACTAGTCATGCAAGGTCTCATTTATTTGGGAATTCATGCAAGTAATTCCATCAACATTAGTCTGTAGCCTCTCAGAGCTTCAGGAGACAGTTGGTTAGTTCATCTTATTTCATCTTGTGTGCATTATGGGCAATGAGATTTTCAGTCACCACCTGTGTTGAGCCCAGGACAGTGTGTTTTAAAGAGATTATACAGTTCAGAGAGACAACTTGTCTTGTTCTCAAGGTCTGGAGAGCTGGGGAATTTAGTGTTTCTCAGAGTCATCTCTTCCCATTGCTGTTTAGATTCACTGTTCCAAACTGGTATTTTGTCTGCAATTAAAAATTTTCTGGGTACCACTTTCAACTCATTAAATGCCTCTTCTGCTGCACTAAGAAATCTTCCACTGTCCTGCTTTTCTTCCCAGTGAAATCCTTGTACGTGTATTGTAGGCACCTTACTGACAAACTGAAACATGCAATTCCTTGAATTCTCCCTCTGGCCTCTCCCTGGTCCTCTTAAGATGTTCTGCCTGTCTGCCTTTCCCAGCTGGTGTCAAGCCCAACGTCTCAAGACTCAGTGGCTGTAACAGAATCAGCTACATAAGGAAGGAAATTTTCACAGAATCATGACCAAAGCTGGTAAATCTTGGATTTGGCTGAGTAGGTATAACATCATTGACTG
Organism: Zosterops lateralis; assembly: GCF_965231275.1. Taxonomy (NCBI): domain Eukaryota; kingdom Metazoa; phylum Chordata; class Aves; order Passeriformes; family Zosteropidae; genus Zosterops; species Zosterops lateralis. The sequence goes on from NC_139800.1 coordinate 77,926,335, forward strand.
CGGGTCCCTGTCGGATACAATGGGAGCTGGACTGTGCCTCTGCATGGGCACAGCACTGGGAGAAGTGTAGTTCAGCACTAGATGCTGCCAAGTAGTTTAGTTAAATTTGCTGCAGTCAGCCAGTCCTGCATTTGGCATACAAAGAAACTGTGCACAACTTGCTAAAATGTAATCACTGAGTCACATCATTGAGCGCTTAATCTCCAGGAAAGTTAACTTTTTCGGCACAGGGTAGATCACATCAGCAGGATTCTTTCTTATTTATTCCCAGGTGCTGCTAATGCCTTCTGCTCCTCTTGAAAGAGAAATTGTGGGCAGTGCTGTGGGAGCTGCTTTGATGTCATTTCACGTTGCTTTTACACACACATCAAAAATGCAAAAGCACAGCTTGTTTACTATAGCTTGACAAAGGGACAAGTACACTTAAATCAAAGAACTTGCCAATACCAACATCTGAGTGTGCAGACTTCATTATTAGAGAGATCTTGGGGGACTTTAAAACATGGTGCCATGTAACGAAATCCTCAGACACCACAAATGAGGCTATTCCCCTCACTTGGCAGGAATCTGTTAAATGACAAGCTTTTCCTTTGGAAGCTGTGCCAGGAGGAATAAAGTGCAATGAAAAGGGCGTGCCAGTATTTACTGACTGCACAGCTGCACTCACAGGCAGAGGTACAAAGTCATTTCTTGAAATGCCTCCTGTGACAGTCAGGCTCCTGCTCAGCGTTCTAATTTCCTTGATGCCCTCTTCCCAATGTGTGATGATCCTTTGAAACATCACTATTTATTCAGTTGACAGTTGCAATGTCAATGGCAAGGAAAGATGATAACTGTGTGGCTTTATAAAAATAAGTTGGAAGTGAAAAAGTCGAAGTCCTTGTTGAGTTTTGAATTGTCATCTCTCTGTTCTACTCCAGGAAGGTTTTCTCCATCTGACAACCCCCAGAATGACTTTGTATATTCAGGTCATGTACATTAGATCATCTTCTGTTCTTCAATATTAATGCTTTTCTGACAAATCAGCAAGGAAATGGGAAGACTCTGCAGCCTGTAAGGCAACAGTGGTATTTTTGCTTCAGTCACTTGATTTGACATTTCTTTTCAGAGACTCTGTCCAAAGAAAGCACCCCCTCTCCTCCCCATAGCCTCTTTTGACTCCAAGCAGAGCTTCCCACCTGTATTTCTGCTTGCTTTCTTTGATACTACTAAAACATCATCCTGAAAGTGAGAATGGGCCTAATGGAGGAGTTTCTTGTCTTTGATTCTGCTTTGGATTCAAAAGGCAATAAAGAAGATTTTCTAAATCCCCTCTTATCTCTGTCACTTCAAGCCACTCTCAAACAAGTAAGGCAGAGCACTTGCAATTAAACCCCAGGCAGAATTTCTGACAACCTTCAATGTCCACAGGCATTCACTGTCCTGCAAACCTGCTCCAGACTGTTCAGACAAAAGCTGAAGTACTTACATGGAAGGGGGAGAGGAAATGAGGGGACTGAGCAGGTGTGACACAACTGTAATTAATCACAGATGTATCATCTTTTTCTTCACTCTTGGGACCTGTGGAGTTTTAACAACCAAAATGAAAGCAGGGGGCTCCCAACATACTTGAGAGTTTTGTGTAAAAGGTTTCTGTTCACCTGCAACTAGACAGTCATTATCTGCTTTCAAAACCCTGGCAGCTTAGCTAGCTCATGAATCTCTTTTTTCAGGAGAAGAAAAGCAAATCAAGCTGCATTTTCTGGATTCTCCAATCCTTGTTTTCAAAGTAGTGGCAGTTTTGACAGAGAAAAGCAGTTACTATCTAGCAGGTAGCCAGAAAGAAATACAGATAATTTCATGGACAGCTTTGTGCTTACTCAAACCCTTCCTGCCAGGGAAGCAACGGAGGTTTAAAATGACATTTGTAAATGATGTGACAAAACAACCATTTTCTTTCCTGTGGGTGGTGACGGGGTTCTGATTACAAAGCTCAGCTCTGAAGGCACAAGCACAACTGAATGAGAAATACTGTGCTTTCCTAGACTTCTTTGTAGTTCAGAAGAATTAATTCAGGACACAAACATATTTTATATTATTTTTTTGTTTTGGAAAAACAGCAATCCAGATTTCTCTTTTTTTTTTTTTTTTTTTTTTTTTTTTTGTCCCCTAGTGACTGACCAGCTCAATTTTCTTAATAAATTGTAAAGAATGGAAGCTGCTGAGTGCTGCCATGTGTCCCAAGGAGAATGTGTACAAGATTATGATGGCACTGAGATAATAATAGTAATGATGGGTCAAAATCACAGAAGGGATGAGACTCTGGAGCAGCTGTGCCAGTCAGTGGGAGCATCAAGAATCTAGTGAGGGTATAGATAGCCCATAGGTGTCAGGTGTGTAAACACAGTATGTGTTTCTGTGAGTACATAAATCCCCAGAGAACTGTCTGCAAGAGTATCAGTGCCTTACTAACAGCCTGCTAATCATTTGCTGGCTTCTATTGATCTTTAAATTTCATAAAGTCAAGATCAATTTCTAAGTAATGCCTCTAACATTTGTATGTAGGACCCAATATAATGATTGATCTTAGGTCATCTTGTCTGGGACTGACAATGTTGTAAATGTCCACTGATCAATATATTCCCAAATAAAGCTTTAGTGATACTTCTGGGAAGCAAATATATGTCTCATAGAAGCAATATACACTGCAGGAGCTGTTTTGAAAGCATAGGAAGAAGGGTTCCTTCTCTGACCCTCACATGCCCATCTGGTCCCTGTGGAGTTGTGGTTTTTCCCTGGGCCTGTAAGAAATACTACACCTGTGTTTAAGAATTAGGGTCTTTTTAGAAAACACCTTGGTGGGCATTCTAATAAAGTGTGTCCAAAAAATTACAGTTTGGATTAGACAATAAATTCCATCACAGTTTAGTGGAGGTGGTTTGCCATCAGTTTTCCAACCAATACTGCCTGTGCATGAGTCCTTCTATGACTTCTCAGCCACCCAGCCTAGCAATGAAGAGAAAGGGATCAGTCTTGACTCCTTCCTTAGATTCAGTGCCCTACACCAAGCCGAGAGCACCTGATCTGATTCCCTGCCAATTGTAGTTCCTTGAAGGAAGCTGAAACACGTGTTACTCTTTTCTATCACTGACAACCCAAAGAGTTAAAACAGAAATCAGTCTTCAAAAATGCATGAGAGAGTTTTAATATATATCTAAATGCCAGAACAGTCTCCAGGCATTGTTGGGCACTTCATCATACTTGAATTAGATCACTGAACTTGAGTTTTCTCTATAACCAACAGGATAAAGCCAAGAATTCTCCTCTAGATCTCTACCACAAGGAGGCCAAGCATTTGAGCACCAGTCTATGCAAAATATACAGTGGGGTCCCACAGTGCAATCCCAAGAGCAGGCATTGGCACTTTTCTGTCTTCTGAAGCTTCAGCATCATCAGCTTCTCAGCACAGAATATGATTTAAAGCAAAATTGTTTTGGTCCTTTCAGCTTGAGCCTGTCCCTTTCTCTGGGTGGGTTGGTAAAGTGGGTTATAAGGGGCATGTCTGAGGTACCCAAGTGTATCAGTGGAGGATCCAGGCATGGTGTTGTTCCAAACTGCCTCTTCCTCTTGTTCCCTGCTTTTGAACACAATGGTTTGTTTTTCAACTTTTCAATTTGAGAAGTTTAGTAAGATTCGCAAATGGAAAAAATGACCCCAGCCTGTTCTGTGTGCTCTATAAACTGTACTGTAAACTCAGTCAGATGCTGTCATTGTAGCATGAAGTTGTTATGGTTTGAGAGGGAAGCTTTGGAGTGCACAAGAGGACAGGATCATGGCTCTTGGTCTCTATTTGAGCTTTTTAGTCCCCTTTGAAGTTCTACTGCCTTGTGGTTTTTCTTGCAGTAAACATCAAAAGCCAGTGTGGTTCTGGCTGATATCATTAAGATAAGCAATAGGCAGTTGTGTGCTGAGCAGCTCCTGCTCCCTGAGGTCACAAAGCAACCTTAGCAGCAGCCTGCACTACCACTGCCTGCCTGCCTGCTGCTCTCCCTTTTAATCCCTTCTGTCATTTGGATACCCTTGCTGAAGCCAACAGACTTAATCACATCAAGTTTACCTCAGTGTAACACTTTCACTTCTCCTCTTGGGGCCAGCACTGTGGACCGTTGTGTCTACAATGAATCCAGGAAAATGGATATTATTTTAATCTGTACATGCAAATGAGCCCCACCACCACCAGATGGATGCTCCTGTTGTTAAAAGTCTCTGTGAAAGTTTTGTAGCAGCTAGGAGGACAGTGGCAGCAATGCTCTGGCTCTCTGCTTTAGCTGTCTGAGGAGGTGAAATAACAGCCCTTTGCTCATGATAGGGAGGTAAAACTAAAATGAGTCAAAACTTTTTTCCTCAGTCTCGTGCAAAGAGGAGGATCTCTCAAAGCAGTGGTAATTGGCACACAGGCCACACTCTCTCTAAATGAATTTTTTTTTCTGCTTGCCTTTTTAAGTTTTAGTTAAGTCTCTGTTAGGTTTTGCACATCAGTACCCAGATCCTGAATTGGAGCCTGGCATTCTGACTTCTTATGATGATAGAATCATTGCTGCCAAACATAGCAAAAGGCAGGGATGCATCAAGAAAGACAAAGCTGTTTTCCTTGGACTTGAAGACCTACCTTTGCCAGAGGTTAGAGTGGCAGAAATTGGACATACTGCAAAAGCAGTAAGATCCTTTTCTTTCTCCCTTAAAACCAAATAAGTTTTCAGAAAACAAGGATCATTATAACTGGTCATTGGCTGTTGACTTGACTGAATAGGCATAACTGCTTGGACTGTTACCCAGGGCTCTGACAAACAGGGTAAGTGCAGGGAGAATTCCCCCAACAAGAAGTTGATGGATACTAACGATAACTACAAGAAGCAGTATGTCATCTGCTGACACACTCTGTGCAGGGTTAGTTTCTCATTACTACAAGCCAAGTCATGTAGAACTTGTAGTTTGCCCTTTACCATAATTTATATCCGCTGGGGCTCTGAGCAGATTCATAAAAAATGGCAACCAATCCATATCTATCATGTTTTATGTTTGGGCAAAGAATATGGATATTACTTTTTTAAGTTTCATGAAATATCTGCTCTTATATTCATAGTGATAGATGACTCTGCCAAAGTTTTATTTTAAAGTGGGTTGGGGGCAGCGTTCAGTAGGGGGAGATGCTAAAGAAGAGAAGGATGTTGAGTGCAATTTTTATTTTACTGAGGACAAAGAAGTCATAAACCCTTCTTGCCTTGGGGGAAGTATATGCAAAAGACTCTCTGGCATAGCCAGAGCTATCTGTAACAGGATAATATTTTCTACAAGGCTTCCTAAATACATTTTGCCAAAGTAAATTGATCCTGACAGAAGCCTTCCTGTCACCATGATGTTCTGTCTTGATCAGGGCCTTCCAGCTGTGCTGAGATTTGCCACATTTACAAATCTCTCCTGGGAACTGGACAGGGTCTTTTGATATTAGATGTCCAAGTATGTAGTGCTCTATCTATTTTCCAAAATACATTTACCATCAAATATAGGGATTGCAGATAGCTTATACCTTCCTAACTGCTAATTTAAAAAATATTTTGTCACATAAGTATTTTCTCCAGGAGCAGATAGAATAAGGTAGAAGATTTCCATTTGTTTACCTTATTAACCTGGTGCTCTCCTTCCTTCTTTAAAACATTCAAATAACCAGCACTAAAAAAATCTACAAGCTCTGGGGAGAATGGTACAGACGTGTTACTTGCAAGCTTCTGAAAATGAGGTGCTGGTCTCTGCTGTGGTGCCAAGGGGTGCACGAGGCTGTCAACCAGCCCACAGAAGAGGAGGGTAGATGGCTGCTGAGGGAACATTCTGCTCTCTTTGTGTCTTCAGTGTTACACCAGAGCTTTTCTGAGCAGTGGATCAGAGAACCCAGACCGTTTCCCATCCCCAGAGCTCCAGACACTCAGCCTCTTTCCAAATGCACTCTCATTTAAGCACCAGGTAATGGGCACAGGGTAAGGGTCAGAAAGAACACCTTTATGAGCAGGGGTAGGGAGAGATGGTCTTGATGACCTGTTCTATCCTTAAAAATCTCTGATGCCTGCAGAGAGATAGCTGCCAGTGCAGCCAGCAGAGGAGCAAACCAGCATTAGACAAGTGAACTCCTTGTTGTTAGTAAAACCACACAGAATTAAATAGCAGGAGACAGATTCAGTTTCAGTTTTGGCTTAGAGAGGCAGCATGCTATGTGGTAGACTCCTGCAGATTTCTAAGAACCTCTTTTCCTGGATCAACCTGAGCATTCATGTTCAATCCTTGTTCTCTATCCATTGTGTATTCTCACAGAGTGTAGCTGCCATTCACATTTTACCCTCAATGTGGTAAATTTGGGTCAGTCTCACAAAGCAAAGCACTAAGAGGGTCGCTCTACCTGCAGTTGTTTAGGGAAATAAGCAAGGCAACATGCAACAGCAGTGAGTGTCCTTCCACTGCTGATACAGGGAATGTGCAGAATACCCCAGTGTTGACACAAATAAATTTTTGCTTTCTTGCAAAATACAAGGTGAACAAATAAAAAAATTGGCTGCTTTTTTTTTTTTTTTTTTTAAGTTTGTAGAGCAGTATCATGCCTGGCACCCTACTCAGGGAAATGCATGTTTTAGAAGGTAATTCTCAAATCTTCTGAAGCATGTAGCATCTACTTTGTGAGTGTTTGCAGGAGTGAGACTTTTCTCATGTAATTTTATGCTTTCCTTTTTAAGAAAATAAAATTCTGCAAGGCATCATTTAAAGGATTAAGGGATTTGCTAGCTAAATCTATTATCTGTGTACTGCTCTAGGATAAAAGCGTGAGTTTACTTGGGACAAGAAGTAAGGGACAGTGCATTGTTCTGCAAGACTGGGACAAAAGTATAAGACCAGGTCTTCTGAGGTTGGACATCTTGCTATAAGGAGAAATTGCATTTCACAGAGTAGGTGGATGCTCCTTAGGAAAGATGTTAGCTGCAAAACCACCCACAATGCAGCCAAGGATGTTTTTCCTCACTGCCTCCTAAAGCAGATTCTAGAAGCAGTCTGTGGTACAATGGAACCAGGCAACTGCTTCTGTCTTTGAGGCAAAGCTCATAGCTTTCCCCTTCTTTGCTCTCATGCATGGATGAATGGTAAGGAATGACCTTCTGGCTGTAAAAAACATCAGGTAAGGTAGAGACTCTGTCCCAAAAGAAAACCTGCTTGCTTTTGTCTTCCTTCTCTGTCCCATAGCCAAATGGCTGTAGGCATGAACCAGGCATTGTGTGCTTTGGTGCTCTCAGAAGTGCCCTCAAACAAAAGCTGTGTCTGCAGACTGACATCCTGAGATGCCATTTTTAACACACTAAAATTTTAAATACTAGCAATCAGAACAAAATGGAGTTTTGGCTACCAACCCTGGATCCAAAGAGGCAGTGGCCTGATTTGGTCTGCCTGAGTCAGGATTGAGATTCCGAATCCCAGCACTAGTCACTACCTTTTAAAATTTAAGCATCACTTGTACTGACAAATTGCTTTCTAAAGTGAAAAGCTGGTATGAGAACAGCTTGCTGGAGTTCCAGCAGGAACAGGGGAAAGAGGTGCACCTTGTGTGCCTGGAACAGAGGATTGACGGGATGATTGATGTCTCCCAGTCATTGCTTATTGTAAAACATATGTTGGATTCCTGGCAGGTGTGGAGATGTGCCTATAGATGAGCCTGAGGAAGATCTCAGGGGCAGAACCACACTTTTGTGCTGTTCAGGAGGGTGGAGGGGCTCAGATTGGCACCTGCCCCAGTGCTTTTCCCCTCTTTGGAAACATATTGTTCAGTGTAACAAACTCTGGAGGAAATTAAGAATGGCAGCAGCAGGTGAGTCTGTGCTTCTGTAAAGCACAAGACTCAGATGTTGAACCTAAAGGACCTGGCCAGCCCTGTGAGAGTGGTTTCCATGGTTAATTTTCTTTTTGTGTTGCTGATTTTTCTTTTCACTCTGTTTGAAATTGGGAACACTTTGTTCAACATTAGTAGCCAATGGCAATAACCTGTAGAGACGAGACTTTGCAGAGATATAGGGCAGGAGGAAAGAAGAGGTGTGAGAAATTGAAATGACAAGGTTGTATTGGTGACTAGTGATGTGGAGGAAGGAAATTTTTACCTGGTGTGCTTTGATTAGTTGTTAGAAGAGGAGACTGTAGTAGGCAGGAAAATCTTTAGAGGCTGAGTTCGCACGTCTGGAGCACATCTGGTGTAAAACAAAAGAAAATTTAATACCTTCTGTTTTAAATGAGTCTCTTTGAGAGATTTTTATTATCCTCTTTTTCAAGTTGGAGATATCTGAGCACATTTTCATTTGAGAGGGACCCAGTATCAACTGCTGACTACATTTCTGTGTCTATGCATGAGAAGTAAGCTACTAATATGACTCACAGTGGTTCCATCTGTCACCTGTGATCACAGCAGGTCTCACTACTCAGATTTTTATGTGAAATTGAATTCATTGAAAGAGTGATCTTGCCATCCAAAGTCTGTCTGCAACCAAAAGCTTTATTGTGTGAACTGTTCTCATAAGGCTTCTCTTCCTGTTCAACTGTGGTCCCAAAATGTAAACAGTGTATTTCCCTGCTTGGGAGTAAAGACATATTTTCATTTTATTAAGAGAATACTTTGCCATTGCTGAAAACTAAACTTTTCTAGAAATCTAGTGTATTGAAAAGGAAAATTTTGTGGAGCTATGGGGGAATTAAGATACTTCTGATTGAAGTAAAATGGGTCACATCATGCTCTGGACTTAGAGTATCCTTGTTCTTCTGGTGTCTCTCTCAGTTACCCCAGCTCACATTTCATAGGTTGAGTGATGTATTTGAACAACCGTGCAAAAAAAGTCACCTTTCCTTTATAGAGGGGTAGGTGAGGAGGGAGAGGGACAGAGGGAAAGTCTGAGGATGGATGGATGGATGGATGGATGGATGGATGGATGGATGGATGGATGGATGGATGGATACACACCACCAGGTGTCTGCAGTCCCTGATACAGCCCACCAACCCCTGGCAAAGCTGCTGGCCCAGCAGTTAAGTCCTATTTACACCCAGCCAGACACTCAGGTTACCCTGCCCTGTGAACCAAGCTGGCTCACACTAAAGCCAAGTGACCATCAGGGTGGTGACTTGTTACTTGTGAAGTGCCTCAGGGTGGCCAGGAACAGAGGAAGGAAAAGCACAGACAAAAGCAGGGCAGGCAGCAGCATTCTGTTGGACAATTCACACACCTTTGATTGCTTTTGGGGTTGAGGTTACATAAACCTTGCCTTCCTGTCATCCAAAGTGAAATTTCTTTCAGTGAAACAGACTTTCCCCAGGCACTGGTGAGGCTCAGGGGCTCAGATTTGGTGGAAGTGCAACTCAGGCTCTGCATTTGCTTCTCTGCACCGTCGTGCATGTCAGCCTGGCTCTCACTTCATTTCCATGTGAGCAAGCAAAGAGCACCATCACAGAGGCTCTGAGCAGCTTGCAGATGACGTGACATGACAAAAGCAAAGTGCAGGGTGCCAGCAATCAGTATCTCCCATAAACTGCCTGTCACGTCTCCTCTCTTTTGCGTCTAAAGCCAACCACAAAAGTAGGGCAGGCAGTGTCAGGGGGTGAGGCTGCTTGAGATCGCTTCTTCTGGTGGGACAGGACCACTTCAGCAGTGGTTGTGCACAGAAGGGCTGAAGTTTCTTTAACCCATTAAGAAAAGATGTATTAGCTCGAATGCCTGCCCAGCCTGGTGGCAGCACAGGTGGCCCAGGGTGCATGGGCTGTGAAGAGGGGAGGCAGGAGATGGTGTCTGGACCACCAAGGGCCATCCACTACTGTAGGAAGGCACCTCCCATACCCCAGTGGGCATTTCTATACCAGGAAAGGGGTTTCAATTTACCTCTAGACAGTTTAGGAAGTTTACCAGGAACTTTCTATACCCTTCTTATAGTTATTGGCTCAGTGCCAGCACAGAGACATTGGTTGGGCTTGGAGAGTGCAACTCAAAGCCTGTTGCTGATTTCACTGGGCCAGGGGCCAAACAGCCCACCTGGACTATTGAGCACTAATGAGAAAGAACAAAGGTGCTCCACACATTTTTGAGGTGTTGTAGCAAGTGCATGGGACCTGTCCCTATACTATGCTCAGCTTTTCTCTTTCTTTTTATATTATTTTCTTTCCTTATTAAAGACCTTCTTGATTTTTCAAGACATATCCAATCATGCCATTTGCATGCCAAATTGATTTAAGCCATTTCTCTGCAAGGGCTGGACCCTCAGAGCTGTTGGGAACCCCAGTACACTACCCTATGCTGTGCTCCAAGCCTGTGGGCAGCAGGGACAAGCAGGCTGCTGCCATGGCATGGCTAATCCTGCCAGGCAGCAATGGTGGGGGTCCCCTGGCTGTGTCTTCCCTGGCAAATCCAGCTCAGAGCAAACTCACTGCCAGTGATGGGTTTGCTGTCCCGTTGGCATGGGGGCAGATTTTCCTTTTTTGTCTAAAGTGACAGCAGCTGAAGAGCAACCATCCCCTGCCAGCCTCTCTGGAGAAGTGTAGCCTTCATTAGCACTACCCCTTGCCCTGTTGAAACTGAGCCTGAGCCTATTTTGGTGGAGCACAGGCAAGGAGCTCCACCGTGGCAGCCTTGGGAACGGCAATGCTGCTTCCAGGCAGGGCAGGCACAGGGCCAGGGTGACTGTGCAGGCAGCCCTCCTGGGATTTAGGGAGGCCACAACGTGTCTCTTTTTTTCTCATAGCTGGGTGTTTCACCAATCATTGCTCAGGGATGTGAAAGGCAGCTGAGCTCTACCTTTCTGTGGCTGGGGGCCAGAGCTCTCTGAGAAGGTCAACAGCTGGAGCAGAAAATTTGTAGGGGTCATTAAATCTAATAGGGCTGAAAAACTAGTGCTACAGGAGTCAATATAACAAGTAATTAACGTCTTTTCTGTCTGTTGGGAAAATAAGAAACAATCAGCAACTCCCTGGGGGAAAAAAAAAAATAGGAAAACTTGCTTGCAAACAGAGCTGTGTTTCTCTGGAGCTGTCTTTTAAAAGAGGGTTTCATTAGGGGGACTGAAGCAAAGTGGGAGTGTCTGTGTAGCTGATTTGTTTAGCTCTTGGGAATAGTGAGGGTTATTGGGTCTGTTTGGCTGATGACTACCCAAGGGATCCTGGTTTTCAAAGTACAGTGTTCTGCAGGGGTCTGTGCTCATTCTCTGAGTTCAGCTGTGAGCTTATCCCTAGTGGGAAATGGGAAATGACACAGGTATAGACAGCACAGAGCACAAATCTGTCCTAATCTTCCCAAAGGAGTGCTGCTTTCAGGCTCTTGCCTGATACCTGCACAGCTCAGTGGAGGGAATGGTTTCTGGGAAATACTGAACTGAAATTCAGCTGTAGCATGTAAGGCAAAATATTAAGAGGCCTTCTGTGAAATGCCAAAGTACACAAACCACACCCAAGAGAAGAAGCTTTCTATCCATTCCCGAGTCAACACAAATATAGTATTGGAGATTCAGGCTGTAGGAGGGCTGGCTCTGGAGGGGAGGAGCATTCAGTCAAGATGATTCCTGACAAATGTAAGTTATTGTCTTTTTCTGAGCCCTAGCCCAAAGAAGAACGAATCAGTTAAGGAAGGAGTTATGGTTTTGACAGAGAAATAAAAGAAATTAGCTCAGACATATTAGTTCTCAACAAGGCAGCAAAGAAGACAATTACCCAGAGAGAAAATTTTACCCAGCCTTTTCTGTCTCTCATACTCAGCAGAATCAGTAGAAGACCTAGAGAAAAACCTCTCTGATTTCAAAGAGCAGCAGCCCCCTCAGGGCAGCTATCAACTCTTCACAGGTACCACCCTGCTCTGGGAACCCTCTGCCAGTATTCCCCTGGGTGCTGGAGTGGGAAATAACAGCAAAGCACTGCCATGTTCATGTCACCCTGTGCTGGAGGAGTAGTGTCTTTCCTGAATTTGAAAATACATTTTGGACTACAGCAGGTTTCTTCTGTTATATCTATCTCTATTTGCTATTGCTACATGAGCTTTTGAGAACATACCCAACATCCCTTTAAAAAATCCTTAAAAGAAACATTGTCAGGATGTTGAGGACAGGGTTTTCCTCAGCCTGCTAGCTGCAGGCACAGCTTTATTCAGTGCTCCGGGGGGTAGCAGATGCACATCTCTAAAGGCCAGTCCTTTGCTCTCACTCCTGCCCATCTGTGTGCAATTAGACCATCACACTTCCAGACAATCGCAATTACCTGGGTCCTTGCTTCATTTTGAGTGGTAGCAGGAGCTTTCCCAGGGGAGGGAAGATTAAGCCTCTAACCTTCTCCAGTTAATGCAGAGGTGAAGGCCATGTAAAGATTTCTGGCACTAGAATGAAAGCTCAAATAACAATCTTGACACTGAAGTGGCCAAGGTTTCACATTAGACCTTGCAGGGAGCAGCTTAATTTCCTTCTTGGCACTTGCACAGCTAAGAAAAGAGATAAGCAATAAAGAAGAGCAAAGCTTTTCTCTCAGGATGGTTTTTTTAAGGTCTTGCTCTGAGCTCCTAAGATAGTGCCTTATATCCAAACACCACTGTGGGCAAGATGGGGAGTGGGGGGCATTCTGAGGCTCTAGCACTCTATAAAATCAAAGCTGCTTTCTGTGGGATCCAGCTTTGTGTGCCAAGAGCTCTGGTACAGCTGCTTCCAGATGCTGGAGTAAAGGACAGGCTTGAATTTTTACCTGGGCCAGACAGGAGGTCACTGCTGTGGATAACAGGGCTGACAGCACTGTCCACATGGTCGGCAAAGGGCCCCTGATGCCTGATTCCCCTTTGGGTTTGAAGAGCAGATGATATTCTTGAGATCAACCACATAGGTTTACACTAAATTCTCAGGAGACTGCACTGAATAAACATATGCTCATAACAAGGCTTTCACAGGTGGAAATTCACACTGAGTTCCCCACAGCAGGGTATGTAGCTTCCTTCTTCTCAACAGATTTCAGACTCTAATTCATAACATCTTCCTGCAGGTCTAGAGAAAACATGACAGGCTTCTCCCCAAGAGCTGGTAGGGGCATGTGGGTAGAGATGAAGGACATTTATTTATTTATTAGGTTGGGGGGGGGGGCTTTATTCTTTCAAAAAAAGGTTTCTTAAACCTGCATATGCTTTGCATATCAGACTGAGGTCTGAGGATCTCTTGCTCTGAGCTCTCTTTTATCTCACAGTATGACCCATTAGTGCCATTTGCCATAGCCTTGGGGGCAATGGGACCACCTCAGGGTGAATTTGTGTTCCCCTGTTTCCCAGTGTAGTCCCACAAGCACAAGATGTAGACTTTGCCTAATCCCATGCTGGTGGTGGTAATAGTCTCAGGACAAACTGGTGCCATGCAGACAGGTCTGTATCTGTACCTTGCTCTGGTTTCTGTTGCCCCCTCTCAAAGCAGACCTGGCCCCTGCTCCTCTGCTGAGCCAAAGGCACTGCTTTCCTCCTTCTGCTGTCATCAGAATGCCAATGTCAGTCCTTGCAGAGACATCCTTCCTTCCTCCCTTGTTTATCCAGCAGAATTTTGCAGTTGTTGAGTGATTTCCCTCCTAAGTCTTGGAATTCCCACATTTCTCTGCAAGCAGATGGTGTCTCATCATCATGAATTTAAAGAGAGTTCCCCTTTGCAGAAGTTTCAGCTTGGGCCAGGGAAGTGGGGGGGTTTGTTCTTTCTTTTAATTTTTGTAGTGTTCTGAATTTTTGTCAATCAGGAGTGTTGAGAATAAGGGTAAATTATGGGGGTAAAATATAGGGAAATTGAAATGATTGGGAAAATGAAAACATTGCCTTCACTGTGTGCAAAAATTCAGTGGGAATAAAATGATGGGACAGAATTTGGGAGTTCTGAGTTACAGACTTCATAGTTTGGTACTCACCTAGGGAAAAACGAGGCTATTAGATTATTCCTGTGCAACTAAAATCACATGTAATATGTGGTTAATGTGAATGCCATCAATTGAATGCAAGCCAAGAGGCTTAGAGTAAATCTGAGTCCTCACTGCTAATAGGTTTAGGGCAATTAGTGCATTGACTTCTGTAAATCACATCTGTCAGAGAAAAAATAACTACGTCCTTTTCAATGTGGCACATGGCTGATGTGATAGATTGTGTGTCAAATAACTGAGCACAAGGAGATGTCACTGTATCTCTTTCAAAATGGGTTGTTTTAACTCTGAGAAGTTCTCTGAATTTATAACATTTGTTATTATGACTGTTGCATCATTAAGTCCCTGTTGTAGGTCTTATGTCCTGGTTAAAAAAATTCCTAACCTAAGATTTTGGGGAAAAAAGCTCCAAACACCAAAAACCAACCAACCAGGAAAAACGTTATGTAAAACTGAGTATTCTGTGTGATTGACATTTTTAAAAATATTGTCCACTTTAATGTTATTAGTTTGGGGTTTTATCACGACATTAAAAAAAAAAATAATAAAAATGTGCCCTTAAATTTTTACAAATTGTAAAGAGATTGAACTTCCCTGTTAGTTCTTTATTGGACCACAGATGAACAATATTGATTTACTCAATAAGCAAAACACAGGTTGTATTTATTGAACTGTTTTACTTTCCTACTCTTCCCGAATCTCATTTCTAAATTTAAATAAATAATAAATGGAAATTATTATTTATTGGACTTATCTTGGAGAAAATATTGCTCTATGGCTGTTATTTTCCTTTATAAATATTTTTTGTAAATATAGTCTTTCTTTTGAACTGTTGCCCTTACTCAGCATGGCACTTTAATATGTGCTTAAATTTAATCAACAGGGAGCCCTCCCCCTATTCAGCAAAATGTTAGGGCACTGCTGAGTTTTTAGCACATCAGTCAGTTGTAGATCCTCATTTGGGTACAAGCTGATCTCAGTGGCTGTATCCCTGTTGCTCCCACTGTGCAGGGAAGTGGGAACTTGGGTCACCTTTTAACGAGCCATGGCAATTCCTGTCCCCTGTGGATGAGAGGGACCTGCACAACTGAGGCCAAGTGAGGTGACAGTTGTGGTTAATTCATTATCAGAGGGGGTTGACATCAGTCTCTTCATCCCCCTGACCAGCACCCCGCATTGCGTTTGATTTATGTTAGGAAGGGTGGGAAAGCTGGAGAAATAAGAAGTTTGCAACAGTTGCTGCCTCTTGTGTCTGCACCCTTTTCTTACCCCTCCCATCCCTTTCTCCTGCACTGTCAGAGCCATGGCAGCAGAGAGAGCTAACATCAAAATACCTGCATGAAGATGATATTCTGTTAACCACAGTAATTTTTCTGGCCCTGCATGCCTGCTGCAGGGCACTACAAAGATATTAGTAAGCTATTCAGGGAGGACTAGTTTTTTTTGTCAATATATTTATACAAAATTGATGTCAGAGTCTGATCAGACCGTCCGAATTTACAGAGCAACATATTCTGTGATTTAAACTTTATCTCATAGGCTAATTAGGAAATACAATAAACAAACATGACAAAAAGGCTCGATCCCCTCTTTGCCCAGAGAAGTTTATTATGTAAATCCACTTGCACAGAACTTATTACTTATAATTTGCAATGTCATGCACTTACCCTGCCTAACAGTGAGAGTGCTCACCCTCCCTCCTCTGTCAAGTTGTGAGTGTCTCCTGTGTACTCCTTGCAGGAAGTATGGAAGTGTCAGCAGTCTAGGTGCTCTTGAACCAGCTTCAAAAGCGTTTTGGGCAAACTGATGTTTTATATCCTCCAGCCTGGGGTTTTGGTCCATACCATTTCCATAAGTTGGTGGATTCTGAGGGAATTGCCAGGCAAAGATAAAAGTGGCAAAACAGAGACAGCAATTTGAGGTGATAATACTACATGAAGTGGTAATGATACACGGTGGGCTCTGTCTGGCCATCTCTCCTGCTGTCTTTGACCTCATGGTGCTCCTCCCAACATTTATCTGGCCTTAGCATGAGCTGTGGTAGCCAAAACCTAAGCAGGGGTTGAGTGAACAGTCACAAACTGCATATGAAAATACCCCAGCTGACTCTTTAGATTCAGGCATACACCAGTGTCACTTTGTTATCAAGGCAAGGCATCCATAGCATGAAGCAGAAGTTTGCATTTGCATTGTTCTTTCTCAGTGAAGAATTTTCCATTCTATAGTCAATGTCTCGGGGGTGTTTATCATTCTTTTAAAAGTCAACACAGAAGATAAAAGAGGTTTAGTGTGATTTCTTTAGCCTGCTGCTGCCTGCAGCTGGTTTTTTCGGCAATTTTGACTGTATCCTCTACCTCCTAAGCGGGGACTCACCCAGATGTGTGGCTGGACACCCAGTACATACTTGTGTGAGTTCAGATTTTGGCAATAGTACTCAGTTAGGTGGCAATATTGGTGGCAATATTGGTGGCAATAGTACTCAGTTAGGATGGTCCCTCCATGTACTTCCTTTACTTTGAAGCCAGGTTAATCTCGAGAAAGAGATGCTGGATTCATTTTTTTCTCCCCGAGAAGATCAAGATGTACTTGCTCAGGAAACTGAAATGTAACACAAGAATATCCATAGGAAATTCAATTCAGGGGCAAGCTGGAGAGCTGGAAACTCCTGAATCTGGCAAGAAGCAGCAATGTGAAGGTAGGATCCTCCTCCCCCTCTAGCCAGCAGATTGATGTGAGGCGACAGGAGCATCTCTTGTGGTCCATCTCTTGTAGCTCAAAGAAAGAGTTGGCTGTTCCTCCTTACCACTGTGGGACAGCAATCTGAGGAAGCAAATGTTCCCTGAATAATTCCTGCCCTTCTCTCAGAGCAGTGGGAGAGATGATGGCTCTGATGGCATGGGGCCATGCCTGGGCCAGAGAGAGATGATTTGTTCCAATTGCATTCTCTGCTTAGTTCACCTTATTCTGGATGTCACTGCTCTGCTGCCCCTGGGCTGTCCCAGCCCTTGGAATCCCCCCCACAAAAGGGACATTTTCCAAGTATCTGCAGGGCATTTCCCTTAAATAATGTTTCTGTGACTCAAAATGCACGAGAAATGGGATTTTCAGAAGGACCTCAGCATTGAGCACGAGTTAAAGCCAGCACAAGGCAGCTGTCAAGCTGCTTCTGGAAATCCCACTAAGCATCAGTCATCACTGTAGGTGCATAACTGAAAAGCTAAAATCCTTGACTTTCAGTTACACCTGAGCTCTCAATGACTAAGATTTTAAATTCTGACCCCAAGGCAGTCCTGAAAATGGGATAAAGGATTTTACAGGATTTAGGTGAGGTTAACTTTTTTGGGGGGTGAGGTAGCAGTTGGGATGTTTTTCTGGATGTTCTTTTTTTTTGAAGAAAGCTGCTCTAGGTGATTTTGCTTTGATTGATTCATTTTTGGAACATCTGATAATTTTTTATCAGCAACATTTCAGGCTTGTGTGTGTGTTTTTTAGTTTTGTTTTTTCTCTCTTTGTGGGAGCTACAGCCAATAGCCAAGCCCACAAGCAGCCCTTGCAGTGGGTCATGATTGTGTGATTTAAATTAGCAACAGTTGGGGCTGTATGGAACAACAGCAAATGCATCGACTTGTGTTCTTGGCAACAAACTGTCTAGAGGCTTTGTTTCATCTTTGGAGTTCTGCTTGCTGTTAGTGTTATTTTTATCCTACTTTTTATATATGCTATTTGCTCACTTGAGTGAGACAGAAAAACACAAATATCTCATGGCTGTGTGTTTTGTTATGTCCCAGGGCATAAGAAATAGGAGCAGAGCAAGAAAGAAAGTTAAAATTAAGATTGCAAACTCAACAGGACCAAAACAACCCCCCCAAAAAACTAAAGAACTAAAGATCTATTGCATTTTTATTGTCAAGTTTTTGCTAGTCTCTTTTTTTTTTTTTTTTTTTTTTTTTTTTTTTTTTTTTTTTTTTTTTGATTACCAAAGACTTGCCTTTGTCAGAAAGTTCTTATATGAGTGAAGAGACAACTAAGTTGTCTAAGTTATGTGCTGCTGCCATTTATTTTTTCTACACATCCTTACAGCTGCCGGAATATTACTGTAGTGGCTGCATGTGCAGCTCATAGCACAGGGCCTTGCTTGGGGGAAGAGCACCTCCTTTAGTCTTCTTTTAGGCTTCTTTCAAAAACCTGGAGACTAAATCTAATAAAATATGTATATTATATGGGTGTGCTTTCAGATGCTCTTAAACTGTTATGAAATGAATGTCTGGAGGCTAGTTAGGTTTGATTTCACTATAAATTTATCTTATTAAGAAAATTATTATCACTGTCCTAAGCAGGTTTCTTAATTTTCTTTAAAATGCTTTCAGTTCATTAATTCCTGGCTGAGCTTTAATTATGCAAATGTTTGGAAGGCTCATATCCAGTCATGAATCTACTGGCTGCTGGAATAGAAGTTTGAAATATTGTAGAACTTTCTGTAATTATGGGGGGTTTTTTTATTTTTTATGAGTGAAAATATTTTGGTTTGAGTATGTTTTATTTTCACTAGATCCAGTAATTCTCAAACTAGTCACTGAACTTCATGAGACTTTAATTTAAGTGGGATAACATGGTTTAGCACACAGCTAGGCCTGTATTCTGGAGAATATCCAGGTAAAAGAGGAGGGAAGAGAAGCCAGGTACAGCAATTAGCCTGTCTCTATTGATCTTATTGAACAAAACAAAGCATGGAGCCTCTGATCAAGGGGTGCTGGGATATGGCCGGGGGAAAATAAGGGGTAATGTACCTGTGGGTTTTGTGAGGGGTTGCCTAAATTCAGTAGTGGGTAAATCTGTGAAGAATTTCAGTGCCACCTGGGCAGATGAGAGCAACAGAGGCTGAAGCCTCTGATGTGAGAGTGAAGAGACAACTTGTGTGAGTGGTGCTGCAGGTCTGTACTGGGAGAGGACTGGGAAACAGGGGGTTCAGCTATGCTGAGTGACAAAGCAAAGCACAAGCACAGCCTCAGCTGCCCATGACAAATACTCCTGAGTGCTCTAGGACAGTGGTGAGCCCTGGGCAGAGGTTTTGTGCTCAGCAGCTCAGCCACAGGGCTGGGCTCTGATTGCAGGAGTGACCTTGTGTGGGCAGCACTTGCTGCCGTGGCCAGCCTCACATGCCCAGCAGCATCTCAGCCTGGTGTCAGCACCAGCCAGCCAAGGCAGGGCCGTGGTTTGGGCTGGGCTGCAGCCCCTCCATCTGCTGCTGGCTCTGCTGTCGCTGCCCAGCACAGGAGAGCAGCTCAGAGTCATTGCAGGGCACTTGGAGACATTCTCTGCTAACTGCATAGAAGCTGCCACACACACACACACACAGAGATTGTTTTTCCTGAGTCAAGGTCTGTGTTGCCCCTGGCATTTGTTTTGTGGATAAATTGCAGGCATAAGCTCTGTCTCCCATATCTTCTTATCCAGGATGTCCTTCTGAAAGAAAAGGAAATGTGTTCTTTACTTCAGGGTTGTATACAACCCAGCCTGCCCTGCCAGGGGAATTTAAATCACTCTGCCGCTCTTTGGCCACTTTCTAGCACTTGTAAAGCACATTAGAACAATAATGTTCTTGTCAGTGACATGGTGATTTGCCTTGCAAACCTCACAGCCTGGAAAGTCAGCTTGGGTTCTACAGACAGCCTGCAGAATACACTTACTGAGAAGTGCTAAGTAACCTGCTTTTCTTGTCCTCTGTCTCAGCAAATGAAAGAAACAAAGCCCATGAAGTGTCTGCAAAACATCTGCATGTGTCGAGCGGGAAGCTGCTCATTTGGCAGCACTCAGAGTTCTTTCCTAGTCTTACAGGGAAAGAGACACAAGTACCAATTCCAGAGAGGAGCTCCAATATGGAAATACATATAAGGGGTATACATATAAATACACATAAGGGATAAGAGAGGCTTGGAGTGATGCAATGACCTTCTGGTGGCAGCACTGCACACTCACCTGCCTTTCCATGTGTGCAGCACACAGCCCTGCAGTAGATGAAAGCAGTGGATTAGCACCCCGTTGGAGGGGAAGATGTAAATACAGCCAGCAATGTGTGCAGGTTTGACTTTGGTGTTGCTTAGTACAAAAGGAGACCTTTGGCACTTTCAGTCAGCTCTGCCACTAGTTGGGAAGGCTCATCTGCTTCAGTTCAGGCTCTTTGAGAGCGGTATTTTATCTGGCACAAAAATGCAAGGAAAAAGGAAAAAAAATCATATTTCAAGCCATGGGGAAAAAACATAGCACCCGGGGATTTACAGATGACTTTGGCTGCTTGATGGGGTTGCTCTGAGATAGTATGCTCTGTGAGTCTGATTTGCTAGAAGTATATTCTCTGATGTGGGCTTCAAAGCCATAAAATACACCTGCCTGTGCAAAACAAGTGAAGAAGAACAAACTATCACTCTGTGTTAAAAAAAAAAAAAAAAAAATTCAGAAAAATGCCTTGGCATAAGCCAGATGTGAAGAGCCTTTGTTTTCCACACTGGTCAGTCATCCAGCCTTGGCATTTAAGTTTTTAAAAGACAGAAAAACTTCTAGATATTTTAAGCTTCATTTACTTTATGCTTGAAGCATGTCTCACTCAGGAGAAACCGTGCTGCAGAATTTGTGATTCTCTATCAAAACATGTTGACCCTGCATTAAGCACATTCTGAACCATTCCTGACTAAATTCTTTTGCAGACACTTTTTCCATCATTATCCAGTACTCCTTCCACCACCAGGCAGCTCTTTTGCTTGAATAATTTCATTTATGTGGAATTCTCTTTGCCAGAAAAAAATGTTGCTTGAATGTATGGTAGAGTTCACACAGATTTACAGTGAAAATGGGCAGGTGAAAATTGTACAATAAGATTTAGCAATATTTTTTTTTACTGCCAGTGGTTGTGTCTTATCAGCTGGGAGTTTGCAACAAGCCTTCTTGACTGACAAGGTAGGGAGAAAAGCTAAAGCAGAGACCTCTGCTGAACCTGGTCCTTTACTGTATCAAGGTGACCCCAGCAAAGCAGAAGACTCAGTGATGTCTGCAAACAAGCTTTTCTACTTTCTTTCCTTGTTTCTTCAAACACTCTCTTAACTGTAGATTCATTAGAAATTCACTAATAATTTTCTCTGTTCCTCAGCAAATTATTTAATTAAGTAAAAAAGGCATCTGAAATGTCTATCTGATCTAAACAGAATCCATCTGTAAGTGGAAAACTTTCAGGATACTATTCATTCTAGGGATTTTGATGTTGTTAATTAAATGATGCAAGGGGAATATTCCTTAATGAGACCATTAGTAGTGGAACTACTGAAGGTCACGCAGAATAACAGTAATGATGTGCAAAAGTTTGGGCCTTACTCAAGATGAATTGTTGGAGTTACAAATTGCCTGCCAGTTCCTTCTGCCTGGAACTGTGGCTCGGTGTAATATTGCATGGCTTGGAAGCTAGCCCTAAAACCAGGACCTACAAAGGGGCACTTTCCATGCTCAGTGCCTGCTTCTCCACATATTCAAGGACACATTTAGGGACCACGGAATTCAGCCTCGTTTTTAGTATTGCAGTATTTGGGGGAGAATGTAGTTAAACATGCCAGGAATTAAACATTCCTTTCTGGATGGGAGTTGGTTGGACTTCCCTGAAAACCAGTTGTTGCTGATTGTGTGGTGGTACAGTAGGAGAGGAGAAATCTCCCTT
Organism: Zosterops lateralis; assembly: GCF_965231275.1. Classification (NCBI taxonomy): domain Eukaryota; kingdom Metazoa; phylum Chordata; class Aves; order Passeriformes; family Zosteropidae; genus Zosterops; species Zosterops lateralis. The sequence continues at coordinate 77,947,985 of NC_139800.1, forward strand.
ATTTTTCCATATGGAGGCTTATTTTGGGAGATGAAGTTGTTCTGCAGGGAAGTCAGTGTTACTTTTCTGATGGTGCCCCACTTCCAGGGGCAAAAGGAGTGATGAGAGTTATACACCAGAAGCTGTTTCAGACAGCTACAGAAGAGTGAGATGTCCTTACCAGCTTGAGGAGAATCAGAACTGCGAGTGAGAGTTTGAGTTTGAATGGGCCCTTAAGTTCATCAAGCCCCAAATTCTTTCCACTCCAGGACAGATCAGGTCAACTCAGTAGCATCATTCTGCTACTGAGGTAAATATTAGTTGTCGCGTGAGGAAAAAGTTGTTTATGCCACCCTCTGATGGGTTTGCAGATGGGGTTTTTCAGGTGTTGCTGGTACCAAACTTTGAGCTGAGAATATGAACTCCAGATTTTCCTGTTCAGGGTGTTAGTTTATTTAACTTGTTTCCCTGGTGGCAAAGCTAGGAAATAGATTTGCCCAGGCACATTCAGAGCACGCAGGTTGTCATGGTAAAGGTTCCTGATGCTTTATATTAAGTTGGTTTATTACAGAGGCTACCTACCAACAGCTGGGGTTTTCAAGTTTTCCTATCTGTGTAGAAACTTTTTATTTCTTCAAACCAGACATTATTACCTCAGGTGTGTACCCTGCATGTATAGAAATCTTAGTCTCACCTTGAGATATTTTCATTTCTCAGGGCTCGTTTTTTTAAGTAAAAATCTTCTGGTTTGAGCTGTAAGATATTTTGCCTGTAACACTTAATGTCCTGCATGTTGTGCCAGGAAAAGGGCAAATACTGTCAATGCTGATAGGCCTCGTCTGTCCCTTTTCTTTTTCACATTGCAACAATGTCTTTTTCCATTAATATCAAGCATGGGCTGAGCAGCCACATGCTAGGAATCACCAAGTGGTATTTGAAAAGATGTGTATTGTGACTCCAAGGCAAGCAGCACAAAAGACCTCACACCATGCAAGCATTCAGCATTTTGGGAAAAGGTGAGGTGGATACAGCCAGAGGCTCCAGTTGTCCCCTCTGTGTGGAGAACACACAGTACCTCACAGGCTTGGGTGAGCTTGTAGTGGAATTAAATGTCTGCCTAGAAGTGTTTATGACCCTTCTTGAGTTAGTGAAGTTTGGAACTTTCTCTGATGGTTGTCAGTGTTGTGGGATGTGCAGATAACTGAATACCCACCCCCTCTTCTCCCTTGTATGTCTGCTCTAGTTGTGTAATCTGCCAGCATCTCCACGTGTTCAGGGGCCAGCTGTGGTGCCAGAGTTCATTGTGAATATGGAGATAATGAAAGAGTCTGGAAAACATTTTCAGGACAAACACTTTCCATTTTTGTCTTTTACTATTTGAGAAACAGAGACTCAAGTGCAGCCTTTGAATCTTTTCTTGCTGTATCCTAATGTTTCAAAAGGACTTGTAATTTTGGATCTTGACTTGGAAACAATTTAAAGGCGACTGATTTTTCTGTGTCTGGGAGTGCTGTGCTTCCTGACTAATCAGACTCTTTAGACATGTCTTAAATTGGGCACTGAAATAATAGATAGACAAATGCAAGTGGTTGACTCAGCTCTATGGGGGTTTAGGCAAAGGCACTTTAACACACAGTTCTGATGTGTTCTGAGTGTGCACACAGCAAGTTATCACTCCTGGGCAGACAAGAGGTGAATAATTAAGGCACAATAACTCAATTGTGGGAAACCACAATTAGTCCATGCTCAACCAAGTGGGGTGCTCCAAATGAGTAGCCCCTCCTTGAAAAGTGTAGGCCTGTTCAATTTCAGCCAAGAGAGTCTCCTGCCGACATGGAGAATACCTGACATAACAAAACATTTCTTTTGAATACAGTAAAATTCATTATTTGAGCTTTCCATGCTTGGTCAAAGCCCTGAAAAGTTCAGCAGGAGTCTCCACTGACATTAAATTAGGTCTGTTTTCCCACCTAATTTTCTGATTCTACACCTGCTCCATAACCCAGAGCACCTATGTGAAGTAAAATAGGAAAAGAAACGTGGGTGCAGCAGTTGTGTGTGCGTAGCAATGGAATGAGCATGGTTCTTCCAAATTTCCTGACTTGCTGGAGGTTTTTCTGGTTGTTTTGTGGGGTTCTTTGGTTTGTTTCTTTTTCTTTTTCTTTTTCTTTTTCTTTTTCTTTTTCTTTTTCTTTTTCTTTTTCTTTTTCTTTTTCTTTTTCTTTTTCTTTTTCTTTTTCTTTTTCTTTTTTTCTGTTTTCTTCTGCACACAAACAACCATCTTTTAAGGCAGTTTAAGCACAGTCTTGGGCTACCTAGAACAGTTAAAACTGTAAACAAACAAAACCCCAGTTAAATGCTGAATTCTTGAAGAGAAAATAAATTTAGCTCATTTCCAAGTTTGTTTTTTTGCGGGGGGGTAGAGGTGGGGGTTTTTTTGTTTTTTGGATGTACCTTGCAGACGTGAGAGGAGTAATTCTTTACTCTATTGCTTGAATAATGCTTTGAAGTTTGGACCTCATCCAAAAGCCTGTTGACAATAACATCAGTGTTGGGTTGACTTGCGTCACATGTTTCTTGGGAATTTTAAAAAGCTCACTGAGCAGCTCACCAAGGCTTGATTAATATTTGATTTCTAAGTGAGGAAGGAATTATTCCTCTGTCCTTTTATGGGTGGGTAAGGAGCAGACCTTCAGTGATCTACCTGCCTTTTAGGGACAAATCTCTAGTCTTGGTGGAGATCCCAGGAGTCTGACAGGGAAGATACCTCTTTGTTTTTAACAACCAGTCTGGTGTCACCTAATGTTCCCACCATTTCCATACCTGCTCATTGCTCATGTACTATTTTTCTCAGAAAAAATTAAATTATGGATAGCCTCAGAGTTTCATTTTACAGCTATTTCCTGTAGGTGCAAATCAACATCACTCTTTTCCCCATGGTTTATAGCTATTCTTTCTTTTGTTTTCCCTCTCCAATTTTTCATAAGGAGATTTATCTGAGGTGTTGATATTTCTTATAATAATTATCTCACTAGTAGCTATGACAAAGTCTCTAATCTTCTTTCTTCCTTTTGTCCTCAGGAAATCCACTAACTGTGGCCTGCAAAGCTTTCTTTGGCTTCAGTGGAGAATCAGGCCCCATGATCTACTGGATGAAAGGGGAAAAATTCATAGAAGAGTTGGAAGGTCACATTAGAGAAGGAGAAGTCAGGTACATTTTGGATTATTTACTATTAAAAATACTGTATGTCCCACAAGCCTGTTGAGTTGACAAGTTTTTAATTGAAAGTGGAAATCATTTTCTGTCCAAAGAGTGATTGATAACTTGGAGCCAGGGCTATGTGAGTTGCTCCCTCTCCTCTGTAGTGAGTACAGTCTAAAGACAGAATAGCTTGTGTATATGCCTGAAAATTCCCCTGATGTTACCAAATTCCCCTGATGGTTGGTAGCTGAAGCATCTCCTGAGTATTGCAGGGGTTGATTTTAGCCCTGTGTGGGAATGGTGCTGTCCACTGCAGCCATCCCATGGGACCTGCCTTGGCAAGATAATAGCCATTTCAGCACCACTGTTAATGTTAAATCTTTCAGCACCCCTGTTAATGTTAAAGACAAATGGTCTCCTGTCAAAGTCTCCACAGTTTTTCTCATCTCCTGAACATGTTGTCTGTGTTTGATACAGCTCTCAGTGAGCCTTACCCAGACCCTTCAAAAAGCAGTGTTTGCTCCCCCAGGGTTAACACATAAGGGAGAGAAAGGAGTGGCTGTATCCAATATCCAACTTGTCCTTGGCTTTTTTTTTCCAGGTGATGGTTATCACCTGATGTAAGTTGTAAAGAAAACACACTTCTATCCCCACGAACTTCCATTCAATTTGCACCTAACAACACCTTATTCTCTTCCTCAATAATTACCTGATCATTGTTTTTTGAGCAAAGAGTATATTACAATTTTACTATGGGCAAGGTGGTCCCAGCTCCTATAGATATTGTGAATATAGATTATGATACAATGAGAATGGATTATAAAGAAAGCCAAGGTTTTTTCACTTTCCAGTGCACATTTTTTTAATCTTGTGTCTGAGGTTTTTGTTTCTTGTAAGCCTGATTTTGGAGAGCAAATGGAGAGAGGTCTCTTTGCTTTATTACTTGATCAATAATGTGCCATTATTATCAGTAATTTAGCCACGAGTTACTAAGATATACTTAACTGCACACAGATTAAATTTATCGTGTATTGCCATTGTACAGTCCTCTTTTGTGCCTCTGACCACAAAAAGCAATTATTGGAAACTTGTGCTGCTGTAAGTAATCAGCACTTAATGACCTTGTATTCTCTCTGTGTGTATGTATATGAACAGAGTGATTTTGGTCATGTTCTTCCTTTACATCAGGACAATTTGAGGCTTATATTTGAAGAGTGCTTTTGCTTTAGCTTTAGCTTTAGCACAGTACAAAACTTTTCCTTTATGTACGTTTATTAGTGAAACTGAGTTTGAAAAGGCTGTTACTTGTCCTTTCTTGTGCCATCTCATTGCACATTCGTGTTTCAAATTAATTAGTGACAAGTGACTTTTCTCATTCCACTACAGTGCTTTGACTCAGTTTACAGACCCTTCACAATTCAGTGAATCTTCTCTTCAGCAAAGCTACATATCACGTACCTAATCTCCTGTGATCACTGCCAGCATTTAAAACAGCATTTTCCAAAACATACTGCATCATTACCAGCAGTGCCCCAGTCCATCCCTTTTTTATTTAGAAGTAGCTATGGCAACTGAAGTGGTGACTTTTTGCAAATGATTTTTTTGCTCATAACAGCTCTTGTTTTTGTGTTCCATTACAGGTATGCTGCTTCAGGGGAACTAAGCAGCACTAATTATTCTGTCAGTGCCCTGAGGCAGCTCACATCTTCCACCCAGTTGTATTTATTGATGTATTTTAAAATTGTCATGTGTATTTCAAATTTGATGAGCCATGGTGAACATGCTGGTTAGATGTCTTTTTAATCAGTTTGCTTCTTTATGGTGTTACCAAGACATTTCGAGAGGCTAAGAGTAGTACAGAATTGCTACAACCAGATCAAGATATTCCATGGGCTGTTCCTTTGGTACATTTTAACTCTGCATCCCCTTTCTTTAATTAGTTCACTAATTTAGTAGCACTCTGAATTTATGGTGCTGTCCTTACCCTGGGCTGTGCCCATCCAATGTGTTGCTGGATTCCCTGTGTGTGATGAGAGTTCAGATTTGCACATTAATGATGTGTCAAAGCACAAACCACCCATCCCCATATGTGTGGTTAGCCACTCACTGTGCTGTCATGAAAGCACTAAAATAAGGACCCATGTAATCTGAGCATTCCTGTTCAAACCAAATCCGTGGAAAGCACACGTCACCAAGAGTAATATTTGTGCAGCCCTGGGCTTTTCAGCATTTATTAGACCTTTTTACAAAGCCTCATAATAAAAAGTAACTCATCAGCACTGCAGGATTTGGAGGCAATGACATCCTATCTGAGCTGCCCCCTTGAATTCCCATGAATTAAGATCTCCGGGTGTCAGACATGGGTGGGGGGAAAGGAGGAAGAGACTTTGCTTGCCAGGTGTGTTTTTCACAGCAGTAATAAAAATGTCACATAAACTGAACCAGAGTAATTAAAGAAGGAATCAGAGTCTTTAAGCATGTCTGCAGAGTTGTCAGTTGTACCTAATTATTAAAGCAGCCCACAGCAAATTTCAACACTGGCTCCCTGCCACGGCAAAGTATTTTCAGACATAAATATTGGTCTCTCAGCCAGCTATGAATTGCTTTTCTCTTCTTCTTCAGGCCAAATAGTCAAAATGCTCATCTTGTAAAGGATGTTTGTCCTTGTTGTGTCTCTCTTGTCCATTTTTAAAGTACAAACAGTTTAACTCATCCTAGAGGCATGAAAATAGGTGAATGGAGACATTTTGAGTGGCAGCCTTATTTCTTCTGATTGATTTATCACCCACAGAAGTCAACAGATGGTTATGAAGTGCTCAGACAAGATGAGGATGTTGTTTCCTATTAGGAGGAAGTGCTGAGGGCAGGAGGCAGAACTCTCATAGCTGCCTGGCTGATGTGCTCGGTACTTTGCAAAGAAGTATAGAAGCAACAGCCCTCTCCTGAAAAGCTTATACTATTCAAACAGACAAATTCAGGGCAGAGAACAAGAAAAACAATGCAGGAAAGTGAGAGGGAAGGTCCTCATGGTGCTGCCAGCTGAACGACTTTGCTTTGGAGAGGTGCTTGTGTACCCACAGATCTGTCCTTTCAGCAGCAGCCTGTTGTTAAGGAGTGGAAGGAAGAGTAGACTTCATAACCCTGTTCATAGTCCAGATCCTCAGCTTTATAAAGAATGAAACTTACGAAAGTTTACTTTTTGCTAAGTCCCAGATCTCAGGCAGGTTAATAAAGGTTTGCAATTAATGACTCGCTCTTGCAGAGGGACCCAAGTGAAGCTTTCTTATGCCCTTGGTATCTGTGGTCATAAAAAGACTGAATTTTTTTAGGAAAATACGGTGTCAAAGTAAAAGTGTTTTAAATTCAGATTCAACTTAGTGCATACAGGCACTGGGAACATACGACCAAGGATTTGAAAAATCTAAACTATTGCATAATTTTCAAAGGAAGCATTTCTATTCTGTAATGACACTTCTTTTTTAAAATTCATATTCTTACCTGAAAATTATTCACTAGGCAAAATGTTTTGTTTCAGATCAAATAAAATGCTTCAGCCTGAAGAAAAAAAAGGCACTGAGTGTTGTTTTTACATCACCCACCTTTTATTTCTCTCTTTTCATCCTTTTTGTTGTGAGTTGTCGAGTACCATTGATTTAGCTATGCATTAAAGGTTGTAATTACTCTTACAGTTTGTTCAGCAACCCAGAAAGAGTGATTTATTATTTTCTCAACTTGTGGGAGCTGGCATGTGTTGACAGTGATGCTGGTGAAGTTTCCCCCACCTCAGATAGGTGCTTCATCTTCTGGGTGTGCAGCAAATGCTGTTAACACCTTCAAGGTCTTACTTGTTGATATTGTATTCCTTTTTTAACCCAAAAATATTGTGCTCCATGTTTTCTGAAGCAACCACAACAATGAACTTATTAATGCAATTAATTAAGGGCTGTGAATGTATTTAAAAATTACAGATGACCAACTGTGCATTTCTGAGGCAATAATGTAAGTGTGGAGTAATGGTTTGAAGAAAAAAATAAAAATGAAAAAGCAGGAATGAAAGGTTCAACACCACTAAGAGCTTTCTACACTTTGCTGCCAGCATAATGCTTAAATGTTTGTCAGCATTTTCATGACAGATCCCACTCTAAAGAGTTCCTTTGCTAAAAATTGCTATTAGGATATATGTAGAAAAAGAATTCTCAATCCAAATATATTGGATATTCTTTTTATGACAGCTACTCTTTAGCTGACCATGTATCATTTAAATTTAGGTTGGGGATCAGTTATTTTATCTTACATACATGTAGTTTCGATATAGATAAAAATAACAGTTTATTTTGTCTTAACTGTAACCTGTCTCCATTTTTTTTCCTGTGTAAAATATCCTGATTACAGTAAACAAGAAAATCTGAACATTCACAGAAAGCTCCAGATTAGTTTCCAAGATATTTTCTCTATTAATGATTATATTGTTCCTTGCAGCATGATTTGTAGACCAAAAGTTGTTGGGCATACTGTTTACAACCAGAGAAGAGTGAGTTTCCTGAGTCTTTATATAGATATAGCAGAATAATAAGTCAATGGGAACTGATTAATTTTGCTCCCAGTGATTTAGGCTGAGTATGCAAATGGACCAGGCTTTCTGAGGAGGTTTTTTTTTGGCCAGAAATTATGCAAATTCAGCCTTTCTGCCATTATTTCACCGCTTGGATGCTAGACCAGAATTTAAAAAAAAAAAAAAAAAAAAAAAAAAAAGAAACATAATCAGTGAGAGTGATTTTGGAAAAAAAAAAAAAAAAAAAAAAAAAAAAAGCAGTTCAAGTTTCCAAGTTTCCAAATGCACCACACATACACACACTCTGTTTTTACACTAATGTTTTTCCACTTGCTTTTTTGCAAGTTATGCTGCCACAGTGAAAGAGGCTGAATAGTTGTGAATGCTCTGGTGCCTCTTCTGAGTTACTGCAGAGATGTGTTTATAGCACTCAGGCTTTTGATTGTCTAGTGCAGAACCTTCATACTTCTCTTTTGATTTGTTTTCTATTTGTTTGGAGTTCCATGGATGTCATGTGAAATCACGTACAGAAGGAAATAAATGTGTGTACACAAAATGCCTTTGGTTTGTAATGGAGAAGCTTGGGGGTTGCCATTACTGACACCTGTGAATGTCTCCAGCAGCAGCTTCCATCCAGAACAGGCAGCACTCTGGTTCCTCTCTTCCTGTCCATTTTCCTCCCTTTGGTCTCAGGAGAAAATGTTTCTTTTTTTGGTGAACCTGGGTTTTATTTATACTTTTACCTCACAGTTCTGTACACAATCTTTTCAGAGCACAGACTCACTAAAGTACCATGTACAGTGATGAGTTCACAGGTACACATTTTCTGTCACCCCACATTTTCTGTTTACTCTCTTGTGCAGCATTACACAAACAGGATTAAATTAACCTGGTGGGTTTTACTTGACGTTACATTTCCCTGTTCAAAGGAACAGCAACTTTTTCTTGAGCAAATGATAAGACTTTTGAGAGAATAGGGTATTGTATTTTTAGGCTTAATATCAGCAGCAGAAAACTTGCATTTACTTTGCATTCTTTTTAATGTTCACATGAGAACAATGACATGAAAAGGCTGTACCTCTGGCCTGAAAGTCTGCTAGAACTTTTATTCCATTTGTGGGGATTTTGCATGTCTCCTCTTTCCTCTGAAAAGAGCAGAGAGCTTGTTCTTGACACTGTCCCCCTTAAAAATCAGGATCTAGCCCCAGAAAAGAGGAAAATTCCAGAGAGTACCACAACTCCTTTTGTTGATTTTCCAGACTGAATTAAAATGTATCACAATACCCAGCCTTTAAATTGCCCTGTAATTTGTTCACTGATGGCTTAGAAGGACATCCTGCTTCTGGAAAATGGATATTTGTCACTTCTTTTAAAAGAAGCATTGTTTTTAGCATGTAAATCTGATGGAGCCAGTATAAAGAAGCCACACATAACCATTGTGCTCATGGCCACCTTTCCTGCACTTGGTTCAGCTCCTCACTGGACATGGCAGGAGAAAAATCTTTCTGGTGGTCATGAAAAATGCCTCTGTGAAGCCTCTTTCAGGCAACATGAGTGTCCTTCAAGTCCTTCTCCAGGAGTGACAGAGGCCAAGGAACATTGTCTTGTGCTGAGAAATCTCAGTGCTTTTGGGAATCTGCCATCCATATTAACTCAGTTAAAGAAAAGGCTGTATCCTTCCTTCCAGACTCCTCAGAGAACATCTTGGAGAAAAAGAAGTCGAGCTGACACTGATCTTTGATGCTGTAGAGGAGGCAGACCTGGCCAACTACACGTGTCACGTGGAGAACAGAAATGGACGGAAACACGCCAGCGTTCTCCTGCGCAAAAAAGGTAATTCCCCCTTTTTAGTTGTCTGTGATCTCCCCTGCTCCAGCAGCAACACATCAGTCAGAGGTCCTGCTGACCTCTCTGAGCCAGGCTGGATTCCTGTGTGCCTGCTTGAAGTGTGCTTGTCTACAGCTTCAGTTTACCATTTGTGGGGAAAAAAAAAAAAAAAAAAAAAAAAAAAAAAAAAAAAAAAAAAAAAAAAAAAAAAAAATCATGGATTGTTCTTCAGTGTCAGGGCCTTGAAGGGGATGCATTTGCCTGGAATACAGTCACCCCATAAGGCACCAGTAATCAGGAGAAGTATTTTGAACTAAACAACTAAATTAATTTCACCCAGAATGGACTGACTAGGCCAGTTAAAATGTATGTTTCTTAGAACAGGTGCCCTGGCAGCGAGGTCAGATGTTCTCATGTTTCTCCACATCCTGACTTTGTGTTTTAAATTGAAAACCTTAAGCTATATCCATGCATTTTGATTTCTGACTGCATCAGGAATGAAAATATGCAATGGGAGCTAAAAATACATGGAGAGTTACCCTGTCATGGTCATCTTGCTTGACACTGTTCCTGCATGGGGAACAACACTACTGACAAATTATCTATAGCAAAAAGGAAACTATTTGAATGTGCCAAATTTAGAAATGCTACTGTTTGAAAAAGTCATCATCAAAGGAGTTTAACAGTATCCCGTGACAATTCTTCTGTTGTTTGTTCAATCAGCTCTCCTATTCATAAGTAGACTGACATTTAGATTGGATGCTGATCTCTCTGAGATACAGTGCATTAGGAAATAAAAAACCTGTAAGATAGTAATTGTTGGAAAAGCAAAGGAGAGTTCCACCCTTGGGGCAAAGCTGTTATGTGAAACCACAGACCATCAGCAGGGGGGATTGACTAAAGGATTGATACACTGCCCAGATCTCTGCCATCATTCTTGGATGCAAATTATTTTGTCAAAACAGGAGAAGAGGAATTGTTTTCATGAGGCAAACCTGAAAGGGCAGTTCCAGTCCTTTGTGTGCTTTCATTGTGCCAAAGTTGGAATAAAGGAATGTTGACCTAGCAGATCATTCTACTGTCTAATACAACCTCACATTCAGGAGGCAGAAGGCTCTGCTGAGATATCTGGACTGGCTGGATCCATGGGATGAGCTGTGTGAGGTTCCACAAGGCCAAGTGCTTGGTCCTGCTCTTGGGTCACAACAAGCTCTAGGCTATGGAAGAGGGATCTGGAAAGCTGCCAGGTGTAAAGGATCCAGGAATACTGGAGTCACCATCCCTGAAGGGGTTTGAAAGCCACGTAGATGTGGCCCTTGGGGACGTGGTTTAGTGGTGGGCTTGGCAGTGCTGGTTTAATGGTTGGACTCAGTTATCCAGCAGGTATTTTCCAGCTGAAACAATTCTACAATTCTGTGATCTAAACTGACAAGTTGTCATAACTTTAATTGGGGAATGTGGTCATCATGATGAGAGAGTAGTCTCTCTCTAGTGCAAAAAGGGTTCTACCTTTTCTTCCACTGAACCTCATAAACACAACACTGATAGTAAGTATATCTCTGCTGGCACTGGTAAATGTTCTGCTGTGTGCATATAACAAGCTCAGGTTTTTTATAACAAAAAAATGCAGATATTTAAGAGCTCTGCTGGAATTATGGAGGAAGCATTGCTGAATACAGAATTTGGAGGTGGAAAGGATCACTTTGCAGCTCCTATTTCATTTCTCTCTGCACTGTGGCTATAGAAAACTTATATTCCCCTCAGGCACTCTCAGTAGTTGATTTTCAAGCTATTAAAGTGTCATTTAAAATAACCACTGTATTTTACTCTGTCCTTTGACTGCCTGTCCCATTGTCCTGTTTGTTATTTATTAAGTTCTCACAAATACTTGACCAAACTTTTCCTTTCTGCAACTTGATTTGATTGCTTCTTATCCTAACTTTCTCCAGCTTAGATTTTACTCTAGATATTCATGAGTCAGGAAATACTACTGTATTTACTGGGCTGGGACAAGATTTAGGGCAGGACTTGCAGAAAGCTGTTGGCCAGCATCCTTTGTGTGTGTCAAAGAAGGGATTCTACTGCAATGTGCTGCAGCACAGATCTCTCAGTCAGAGAAATCCCCCTCCCTCCAAAGTCTTACCTGCTAAGAGCTGCATTATCCATGTTTGACAAGAGGCACTTGTAGCTCTGTTGTCTCCAGACCTGCCGTCTGTTGTTTTTTTCTGACTTGGATGAAAAACGGGAATAAACCCAAAATCTAAGTTGTGGATGTTGTATAAGATTTTCTAGAGCTCTTGTTCTGACATCAGAGGTTTTTTTTAAGAATATAGTTTGCTTTGTAAAAAAGAAAACTTAGCTGGTCAAATGTTTCAAAATTTATTTTGAAAATATATTAAAGTCTTTTGCTTTTACTGTGGTACAGTCCCCATAAACCTTCAGGAGAATACAGAAGTGCTGTTTGCACAGCTCTAGTATTGCAATAGCCCCACAGCATGCACCATCATTTAAGATTTTTTTTTTTTTTTGTTTGGGGTTTTCACCTGAAAAAGAACCAAATCAAGTTTCAAACCCGAAGCTACCAATGCAAAGGCAGTCTCAGACATGCTCCTAAGACCTGAACACAACTCTCTACTGTCACATTCTTCTTTACTGATTTAATTCAAGACCACGTTGTTACTTGCTTTCAAGCAGTTCAGAAATAAGTTCTGGACAATGCTGGGTTTGGTTTGCCTTATTTTTTTTTTTCCTCTGTGCTGTCCTAGCATATTTGGTGCTAAAATAACATGGAAATGCAATATACACCCAGTTGTCTCTTAGTTGTGGGAATAGTTCAGGATTCCCTTCAAAAGGGTTTGAAAACAGTCCAGTATTTTAGTGACTGAAGTCTACATAGTCTATAATAAAACTGTTCTGAAAGATAAATAACTTGTCAGAAACCACAGAATAAAGTCAGACCATGCTTTTAGTGGCAAGAAGTAGTGAATTGAGATAAAAGTAAATATTATGATGACTTTTCCTCATGAATTTTTTTCAAGGAGGCTGCCTTTAATCAAGACATGCAAGGAAATAATTTTAGTGGGGGCAGGTTTGACACTGATACATCACTAAATTTTGAGGAACTTCTAAAATGTATTTCTCTCTTTTATTGGGTATTTATAAGAGTTTTGCTATTTAAAACACCATGATCCTCTGTAATATGTTGTGGCAAGGTTTTTCTACATTATTTTACATTAGAAACTATCAGTATTATTATTTGCTATTTTTCAGTTACTCTTATAGCACAGAGGCCAGATTAAATTTCTTTTCTAGTGTGGGATATGCTGCTTCCTTATTTATCTCAGTGAGGACCACTTGAAGAGGAAGGAATTAATCAGATGCCAAGACTAAGTAGAGTAGGCAAGAAAATTGAGCATCCTGGGTTTTTCTCAATGCCTCCACTTTGGAATGGAAACAAGGAGAGCTCAAAAGCCTTGGCTTTCTGCCTCCTTATGTCTGTCCTCTAGGAGAGTTCATGGGGCAGAAAGGCAAAGACTGGACATGCAAAAGCTGATCATTTTTGCCTTTTGAGCTGGATTTTGTGGGTTTGCTTAACACCCTGCCATTCCCCCCCTCAAAAGTGTACACAACTCAAAAGTTGCTCCTGTTTGGGCTGCAAGGTTCAGCATTTTCTTTCCTTCCAAGCTGGCAGCTTTGCCATCGTCTCACTGTCCTAGCAAAAAAAAAAAAAAAAAAAAAAAAAAAAAAAAGATTCAGTACAATTAAAAAAAAATTCCCCTCAAAAGTGATTTTTAGCCAACTCTGTTCTCCATTTGCCTAGATTTATCCCCCAGAGCACAGGCAGCTTTATCATGCAATGTAGTAAAAGTCCCATGAATTCCCTGTGTTCTCAGAGAGATTAAATAGCTATTATAATAGACTCTTTCCATCTATTAGTCCATGACTTCTTGCCAGGCAGACATCAGAGATACTGCAGACTGGGAATAGCTTGACATCTGATGTTAATTATTGAAATACAAGGCATCGTGAGGCAAGAATAACCCCCAAAGATACGCAACTAATTTGCTTTTTTATCTTGAAAGTGACACAAATGACACACGAGTAATTTTTTCTGACCCAAGTTTTAGAAGTGTAAAGATCACAAAAAACTTTATCCTGCCTGTGTTAGTTTGGCAACTTCTCGCTGTGTTTGTCACAGCAGCAAATATCTTCATGACGTCTTATCTGAACTAATACAGGCTGTGAGAGTCAAATTGTCATCCCCTGTCTTTTATGGCTAAGTAATATGCCAGGTGGTGTTAGGAGAAATATTACTTCCAGAGGACATTTCAGGATAAAGAGCAATGCTGTTCAAGTTAGTCTCTTGCATCAGATGGAGCTCTGGACTGGTATCCAAGGGGTTTTATCCCATTATGTCATTGGTGTGGTGAATGACCTTGAACATGCTGCTTCTCTTTTCTAAGCCTGTTTCCCCAGCTGTAAAAGATGGATCACTGTGTCTGGATGCATTTGTGAAGTTCTTGTAATGTTTCTTAACAAAAGCATCTCTACCAATATGAGAGAACTCTGTTAGAGCCATCACAACCCAAACAAAGTGGCTCTTTGCAGCCTGATGTGTGCTGCTGGCTTCTTGTGTTATCTTGGGCTTCCTGCAAGCTCAACTCATTTTCCAGTGATCCAACTGAAGCCTTGGCTTGGCAGCTCACATCAGCTTGTCCACAGGCTTCACAAATATAAAACCAAAGCTAATTTGGTGGAGGAGGGACCAGATCCTGCCCAATCTGTTCTCACATGCTGCATACAGCATTTGATGCACTCTGCCAATGCAGAAGTTTCAAACTCCACCAGCTCATTAGAATTTGATTACTCCTCTGTGTAAAATCACTACATAGTTCCTGTGTAGGAGATTTACATGTATCGCCCCAAATGCATTCTGGATTTCAGATGTTTATTTCAGATGAGTTGTAGATGGAGTAAATGAGTAAAATTAGGTAATAGGTAATGAACAAAATTCTTAGGCATTTTTAATGTTATGGTGGTTATAATTGGAAGCTGCACAATTTTTATGTGGAATTGTATGGTGGATTAGAGAAAATATAGCTTGGAAAGATCATAACCTTTTTGCCTTTCCTTGCTAATTTTAGATTTGATCTACAAAATAGAACTTGCTGGAGGACTGGGAGCCATCCTTCTTCTGCTTATTTTGCTCGTGACCATCTATAAGTGCTACAACATAGAGTTAATGCTGTTCTACAGACAGAACTTTGGAGGAGATGAAGCAGCTGATGGTAAGCAGTTGCACAGGAAACTCAATATATGCAATGGAAATAATTCAGATACCCAAAGTGGCAAGATTGAAATGAATCCTAAAAGATACCTGCTGCTAGTCTAAACTGCTAAGCACCCAACAGTGTAAAGCCCTAAGACTTTCTCCCAAAGCCCCCTGAGATCAATGAGCCTTTCCACAGAAATGCCACTGGGCTCTTCCATGAGCCAGAGAGCCAGAAGAATTGTTCCTGAGTCTGCTACAGAGGCTGACTTGTCATTTGTGAGCTCTTCACATTCAAGTGTGCAGTGCCACATGTGCCCAGGGTCCCTTCTCCTGAGATCCTCACTGCACATCTGAACAGCCTTTCACCAGGTGTTCTTCATGAAGCATTTTTATTGAACTGCCACCAGGCTTCCAGTGACCTCCTCTGACTAGTGAGAGGTGATTGCTATGAGGCTAACTGCTTACCTCAGTTAATTGGGAGACTGTAAACAACTTGGTGGGAATGTGCAGCTTGCCTGGGGAGTATTTGTAGGAACAAACCAGGCTGTTTTCCATTTTTCTTTCCCCACCTTCCCTCTCTAGCATATATTCTGTTTAGTGCCTAAAGCTAAACTTGTATTTGTAAATTGAAGCTTTAATTCTCCTGAATATATAACATTCCTTCTCCTGTGAAGCTGGAGTAAGCCCTGTAAACTAAATCCCAGTCTTTAAATCCTATTATTATGTTCTTAACACTTATTTAATAATTAATATGCTATATATATTCTATTCATTTATAGTATCTGCTAAAGAGAAAAAGTGCAGTATTCAAGTACAGGTGCTTGCCACAGTCCACTGCAACACTTAGCAGTCACACAGGTTCTGGAATGATACATCTAGAAACTATAATTTATTTCAAAAGATATTTCCATAGTGCCAAAACAATGTGCAGTTGCCTAGACAAGCTGCTTTCTGCAATCACAGTAATAAATATTTCTGTTTAACAATGGGTAGACATGGTTTGAAAAGGTTCCACTATAATGAAATCCATAGGAGTTTTGGAGAATGAGTGGAATGACATCTAGGGGATTTTAGAAAGAGGAAGGATGATCCTTGTGGGTCTCTTTCAGCTCAGAATACTTTGTGAATCTGTGATAAATAGCAGGAGTAGAGATCAGAAAACTTGCTCTTTCCTGATCCTCATGTATGACTGGGAAAAAACTAAAATTATGCTTTTTTTTTCCATACTCTATGATACTGCACAATATCTATACTGGTACCTAGGACAAAGGGAAGGGTGAGATTATGTGGTTTGAGAAGTACTTTACCTCAAACACTTTGGGATTATACCAACATAATATCCCTGCTTTACACCAATGAAAGTGGTAACTTCCTTCAGCCTGCTTCAATTTGTTCATCCTGTGTTTTCACTGTGAAGCTGCTGCATTTTTACTCATGTAACTTCCTTGGTTCAATCACTTTTCAATTTATGAAACAGTATTATTTTCTGGTTGTTTAGAGGAAGCCCCATGAGTACACAGGGAGTTTTGTGTGCCCATAAATTTTGAAAACAACCTTTTATTTTTTCCAGTGCATAATTATAGACCTTTCACTGCTTTGTGTCTCGTTCTGATCCTTCAGGATGAAAGATGGAGGCAGAATGTCATGGAAGTCAAAGCATATATAGGGATGTTTGTTTCTTCTCATGCTGGCAGCTGTGGAAGCATACAGAGCTCCCCTGAGCACTCAGCTCTAGAGATACAATCATAAGGTCATTTTCCACTTATATGTGTATTTCTTAAAAAAAAAAAACAAGAAGATTTGGAACTCAACAGATCTGCTTTATTCCTATTTCTAAAAATATCCCACGTAAGCCATGTTGAACACACTCACTTTCTGTGCTGTGTGTAGCATGGCTTTTAGAGAAAATGACACTGAGGATTAAGGGATCCATTTAGAAAAGGGCTCCAAGCCGTGCAGCTCCCAGAACCAGTGGTGGGTGAGTGTGGGCAGCTCCTTCTCCTCTGTCCTGGTACATGAAGCTTGTGAGGAGCTGTGAGACCACTGCAGGAGCTCCCAGGAGCCCGAGGGAGCTGGTTGTGTCAGCATCCTGCTCAGTGTCCCTGTGAGCTGAGGTGACAGGGGAGGACAGGGGCTCAGGGAGCGCTGGCTCTGGCCAAGACCTCTCTGCAGTCAGGGATGTCAGGGCCCTGCTGCCCTCCCTCAGCTCCCAGACCTCTGCAGGGATGCTTTCTCCAGGATCGCTGGCATCTCCTAAAAGGTCTTGGCAGGCTTCCCCATGGACAGGGTGGCAGGTTTTGGATCGGCCTCCAAAGCTGGCTGGCCTGTTGGCTTCAGAGGAATTGTCAGTGAGCCAGGTGGACATCTTCCATCCTCCCCTACAGCCATGGTGACACTAGGCAAATTGCCTTTTACAAATATGTAATTATTCACATGCTTTGACTACAGCTCTGACCCTCATGGGTCTGGCTTTGTGTCAGGAATTATAAGTAACCATCAGTTCAAGGTCATCAAGAGATATATTTTATTATGGTTAGGTATTTGTTCTTTTTATCAGAATATATTGAGGAATTTTAGCTGCTTTAATTATCTTTCATATTCTCAATTCTTTACAGATAATTGGCACTAAGAAACCCTCCATTCATGCAGTTTTCTTCTCACAATATTAACTATTTGATTTTTCATTTTCTGTAAATAATGTCAGCTGTGCTCTTCCCTGGGAGCCAAATTGCTGAAGGTTGACTTTTTCAATATACTATTTTCCATCACTGCAGAGGAACACAAAGAGAAATGTCACTAAGACAGTCTGATCCCAGCATGGATCCCCAGTTCTGTGGTGGCACCACTTCTGTTCCTGGCACACTGATGAGCTCTTAGTTCCATGTTTTAGAAGCAGAGCTGGAGACAAGCCCCAGTTCTGGGCAGGAGGAGGAGAGGAGGAAGAGGAGAAGGAGTGTTGCCCTTTGTGGGAGTTATTTGTCTCTCTAATACTATGTTCCCTAAGTATTTCAAATCTCCTGGATCAAGTGGATTGTGATCTAAAGTTATGTTATTGATTTTTAAAACTATGGGTTTTTCTGAAAAAAATGCTTTGAATGTTTGTATTTGGCATTGTTTTATGAATAGTCAGTATTCATTTGAATTAAGTGATGTCTTTTCTCTTATGGAAAGAAATTTTTCAGACTCAAAACCTTCCGGGCTCAAAACTTTTCCAAGCTCAAAACTTTAACAAACTCCTAGAACTCTTGAGGAATAGAAGTTGAAAGAATTACATTACAAATATGTAAAGGCTTAAAATAAACATTCCCACTTTAGTATTTGTATGAAAACTTTGCCCATGATCTTTTCAGCTGTGACACATGTCTGACCACATGGAGCAGAGTCACTGCTCAGCTTCCAGACGAAAACTGAAAGGATTTCTGCCTGGAATTTATACATTCCTGTGAAAAAATCTCCATTTTGTTGGGACATGCTTGGTGGGCTCAAGGAATAATACAATTTCCCAGTAATCTCATGTGTTTCTAACAGTATTCTTGCAAGCAGCAGGCTGAACATGATTTGTTTTCTTACAGACAACAAAGAATATGACGCATATCTTTCCTACACCAAAGTGGATCCTGATGCATTAGATCGTGATAATAACGAGGAGGAGCAGTTTGCACTTGAAATCCTGCCAGATGTTCTTGAAAAGCACTATGGATATAAGCTCTTCATTCCAGATAGGGACCTGATTCCTAGTGGAAGTAAGTATTTCTGACCTTCCAGTTTTATTTCTGTCTGACGTGTCACAAAGGCCTGGACTGTGTGATAAGTAGAGATAGATGTGGAAAACCTTGGGAAGTGGTTGCAAAGACTGGAAAAGTTTCCTCAGCACTGCAAATTTGAGTTCTCTGTTAGAGCTTGTTCCTGCACCATTGAAATCAGTGGGGGCAGGAGCTGGGGCTTCCTACAGGGAAGGCTACAGCACTGCAAGCAATACCAAACCCAAAATGTCTGCATCAAACACAGGTAACTAAGCAGGAAACTTTCTAAAAGGATTTTATCATCTCTGTTACATGGTTGAAAATGGGATGATTATTTTTTTTTTCAGTGATTAGTTGTTTTCTCTACAGCAGCTTTGCAAGTAAAGGTCATATTTTCTATTGTCTTTTGGGTTTTTCCTTAACTTGGAAGTCTCATAAGAATCAGCAGCACCTTTGGATGTCTTTACCAAAGGTCAATGCTTTCCTAGTGGTAGTTATGGCATTTCTTCTACCAGACTCATTTTTGAGCAAGTCAAAAAGACCATGAATCATTTCCATTGTGTTGATGAATTTTGAATGCACAGTATGTTTGCTGTAATGTCACATTTATTTGAAGTGCTGCTCTTGTGAAAAATCAGCTTCTTTTTTTTTTTTTTTTTTTTTTTTTTTTTACAAATTCCATCTCCAAATCACTTTCATAAAAACAACAGAAGAGAACATGAGCTTCTCTCTGTGTGAGCTACTGTGTAGGAAATATGAACAAGAGAACAAAGCAATGGCTGTAGTGGAGCAGATGTCCCCAAACATGGAATAGCTTGAGCAGAGCTGCGTTACAACCTGCCTGCCAAAAGACTTGAAACTGCTGCCTTGCTGTGCCAAGTGCCAGTGCCTGACCCAGGAGTCAGAGCCTGTTTCTTCTCCGACCTTTGAGAGCACTGGAAGCAGAGCTCTGAACCCTTTACCACTGGGAAGGAGGAGACAGAGCCTTGCCAGAGATCATGAAAGGCCTGTGCAGGGAGCTTGAATTTATCACATGCACTTTCAGCTACTAGTTTAGAGCTGACTCACTTTTTCTTTTTTGCCCCTGCAAGGTGTAAGTTTTTCTCCCATAGTGACAAGTTACAGAAAGGGGACTTGGCTCATAGCTTTCTTATTTCTTACAGTACAAGCAAATAGTATCAAATTTATAAATATTATTAAGAGAAAATACATCTTTTTGTGGTAAAAACCACAGAACTGTTGTAACTAGTTGTTTCATATCCAACAACATAGCAGAGTTATGCACAGCAATTATGCAAGTGAACTAAGAAGTTTAAAGTTAACCCTTCAGTGATAACTATGCTGAAGGACAGATTAATCTGGATTTAGATTCTTTTTTCCAATTGTTGTTCCAGCCAGCATGGTATTTTATTTTTGTCTATTTTTGTCAGCAAGGCACTCAGCAAATACTTGCCATCACTTTGGGTATTCATTAAACCTCTCCTGAAAATGTAGGGTACCTGAAAATGTCAGTTCTCATTTACGAACATTCACAGATTTAATCCTTCTTCTTTCCTCTCAAACTCACTTCTTCAGTATTATGAAAAGGCCTGATTCTAACACATGGAGCTTCAAGAACGCCTAATCAGACATAATGACAAGGCAGAATAAAACGTGGAGCTGCTGAAATGAGTGTGATTTGCATGCTTTAGCTCAGAAAAATATATGGGGGAAAGCACTTTATTTCAAGAGGGGCTAGAGGGGAGGGTGAGGGGATGGGGAAGGAGGGGAGACTTGGCTTCCTGCATTTGTGAGCCCTCCATGTGCCCTGGAGTGGTGGAACGTGCCTGTGAGTTCTGCCTGATATTCACCACTCTCACAAGGAACTTGCAGTGCTTAGTGGAGGCAGTGTGATGTGGAATGGGCCTGCTGGAAGCTTCAGAGGGAAAACAGGATATTTTAGAGCGACTGTCTCAAAAAGTGGCAGATGTGACAAAATACATGGCTCTGCAGGGTAGATTTCTATAGAAGTACGGGGAGGTTGATCACAGCTATCGTTTTATTTTAGGAAACATCTCTTCTCACATGTTTCACTTCCTCATTTTTTCAGTGTAAATTACTTTCATCAACGTAATCATTTCTCACTCTCTGTTCTGATGTGTGTCCTTCTCCATCCTGTGTGCTTTGGTGTGTGTCACCCCAGCAGTGCAGCCAGGAGCTGTGTACGGCTGATGCTCCCTACAATCCATGCAGTTGTGAGGAGCTGCCACGGGAGGGTGTGCACCATTCGCTTCCTCCTTGGCATGCAGCAGCTCCTACAGCTGCTCCCCGCGTTTGAGAGCAGGCAAAAAATAGATTTGTTAAATAGTATTTCATTAATTTTCTTGCGCAGTTCCGCAAACAACCTAAAAGAGCTGACTGCGGGAAAATTCAGGGACAAGTTTGATTGTGTTTCTGTCCAGCTGGCTCATCACTAACCTCTGGGGAAAAGCTGTGATGGGCTTTTCACGTCCCTGTGCAGCCGAGGGAAGGATTACAGCCAGATGTGCTGTGGCTGGGACACACCCACAGCCAGCTCCTCCACAGGGCACGTCCAGGCTCTGCTTTCAGCTCTGTGTCTGATTCAGGGATGTCCATGGAGACACTGCTGCTGTCCCCAGGGGGACAGAAAGAATGTTTCCCACCTCACCATTGGGAAACAAATGCCAGGGTTCAGGTCAGATGGGGCTGGGTCACGTTTTGCAGTAGGTGTTGGTTTCTGAGCCCTGCTGGGATGCAGATTTTATCGCAGTGGAGCATTTTGTCCTAGTGGAAGGGAAAACCACCAGGAAGGATGCCAGTGGCTTCAGTGATGCCCATCACACAGTGGCCACCAAGGATCTTTGTGATGGGTCTTGGTACTGCCTGAGAGCAGCCTGGATGGATCCAACTCCCTGAACTGGCAAGACGGAAAAGAATCCCACAGAGCCATGCTGGGTGAGAGGCAAGGCTGGCAACCCAGCAGGGAGACACGGCAAGGAAGACCGAGTTTGTAACCCAGGAACTGAGTTGCACGTTATGAGAAGTGCTGTAGCAGCTCTTCTTTCTTAAAGAATACTCTTTGGTCTTAACAGAATGAGTGTTCTTCATTCTGTCAAAGCTGACAGGACACACATCTCTCTGCCCAGGTATCTTAGGCATAACTGGACAAGTTAACCTGCATAAAGAGAGTGGGATCCCTGAGATGCTCTTGTTACTGAATTCCTTAGCAGTTCTCATTATTTTCACCCTATTAATTTTCAGGGGTCTTATAACAAACGCTTTTCAAAAACAAACACTCTCAAGCTCTGTGTTTTTTTAATTCAGTGTTAGGAGACCTGAGGAGCTTGAGTAGCTGGTGGGGGGTTAACAGGATGAGTTATGTTTTCACCTGAGCCATTTTTTTGTCTTGCCAAGGATGATGTCTGCAGAGAAAAATACCTATTTGCACTTCACTCCTCTAAAACCAGGATTACATCAGAGGAAGGTACTTTTCTCCAAATTCTGTTTCTACAAATCATTTTAGAACCTGGAAGTCAAGAGGTAAAAATCGTCAAGTTAGACTTTTAATACCAGCAATACATATCTATTAGAGCAACATCTAGTTGTTCCTTAAGCATGTGTGCATTTGGTCTTGACAGGATTGAAAAAACACCAACAATTCACTCCAGCTCAGCCCAGGATATGAGATCAAGCAGTGAAAAGAACTTTAGTGGTGGCATAAAAATATTTATTTACCTGAAAAATGAGAAGTTCTCAGCACAAGGAGAAAGTGTCTAAGGCATGTCATAAAAAGCACGTGACAGTCAATATTATACTTGTGGCACTTTGTAGTTTTGTCTGCCAATCTGTGTGGGGTTTGGCTGGTGAATTTCAGCTTCCTGGGTTCCTGCAAGAAGAAAACCCAGTTGGACTATGTGCCTGTGTTCCCAAGGAGCCTTCATTATGTATAGGATACCATTTATTTGGAGCAGGAATACAGGAATACATTATCCAGCTCACAAACTCCTTTCAGAAGTCCCTGGCAGTCTGCTGCATATGCATACCTTACTTTTAATGTCAGGCTTGGGTGAGGGTGGCAGGGATACACACGGATGTCCCCTGAAAGAGGAATAAATATGAACAAAAGCCAGAAGAGCTGGCTGTCCTATAGTGCACTAATCTGCATTATTTGTTTCTTCATGTTGAACTCATCAGCTGTCCCTCAGCTCATCCTGGGATTGGGCTTTCTCTGGGAAGGGGCCATTTCTCTGCTCTGTGTTTCAGCTGTTCTGGTCCAAGCTAAGAGAAGCAAAACATATTTGCTAAATAGGAAAAGCAAGACACAAAATCATTGGTGTCATAATAAAGTAATCAGACTCAGGGTTTGGGAACTATTCAGCTGGGAAACCAGGACTGAATTACTCTTCTATAAATAACTTTCTCAAGTAATGGTCACAGTGCCAAACACAGAAAGGCTGGTTATTATCAGAGTGCCAGGAACCAACCAGCATGGGTTTGATGGTAGATACTCGTTGGTTCTCGTAGTGCTGCAAGCCATGTCACCCAAAAATATCCATAGGATTTTATATGATTTCTAGTGGTTTTTCCTTCTCTCTCAACTCCTTCTGCAAATCATCTGAATCTGGTTAGTCTGTCATTTCTTTGTGTAAGCAACTTTGTGCCCATAGTGTTCATTGATTTCCTTGCTCCTAGTCTGCTTGCATGTTGGGTTTCCTTCCAGCCTGTGGTTAGTGTAGCTCATTAAGGATTCCATAGGCAGCTACAGATGACTTAATTGCCAACAGGACAAATCTCCTGGAATTCTCTTCTTCAGTGCTCCAAGCTACAGTTCAGCATCAGTACATGTAGATGGTGTTTGGTGAGCACATATTTGCTGTCAGGTGATCTGTCTGCATTACTCAAGGGAGCCATGCAAAAATGATGTTTGGGTTTGGGTATAACACTTCTTGCTGCCCGTTCCTCTTTGGGCATTGCATTGAATGTGGTTCAAGTTATTGATAGAGGCGCTCACAAAGTTTGGGGGGTTTTTCACCAATGGGAATTGCTAACCTCTTGAGAACAGTTTTGTACCATATTGCAAAATGGTGTTTCAAGGAGGGGGGAAAATAGTCAAAATTTAAAATTTGTTTTTTCAATATAAAGAAGTGGATTTGATCTAACACTGACATCCTATTTTTACATTCTAATTTATGATAAAATACAATCCCCAGATTTAAAAGGGAGTAATTCTGTACTGACTTTGTCAAGACAATTTCTTTCTCCTCTTACAATGAAATATCATTGAAGTTGACACCTCTGGCAGTAAAAGTGAAGTTACAGCAAAGTTATATTTATCTGATGGAAATATGTTGTTCTGGAACTTTACAGTTTATACTAGTTGGTGACATTACTCCTGAAGTCCCTATTCAGTTTTTTTTTTTCTTGTAAATAAAGCAGAGCCATTGCCTGACAATAATTTCTTAGCTCATTGGAAAGGTGAAAACAACCCTTTCTCCATCCCACTTTGCAATATAGATTGCTTGGATTTAGTACCTTCTAATGGACTGAACACTTGAGACAGACAACTGAACCTGTGGTATTTTGGGAAGTCTCCAGTTCTGAAGGGAAGAGTGCATGATTTAGCAGCTCAGAGGTTTATGGAGTCAGACTGGTACTGCTGGGAAAAATAAAGCTGGAATTTCCAGAGACAAGAATCTGTCTCCCCATGCTTTTCTTCACAGAAATGTTCAAGCTGTGCAAATTTGACATATTGTAGAGTGCATCCAATGGAACCACAGGCTCCAGGAAAATTGTCACCTACCTTCAGTAGTAGTCCCAAGCTGGAGTTACTGGGGGTACTAACTACTTCTGGACCAAACAGCTGGAAAAATTTGGGGTTCCAGTTTCTTATACCTCAGTGTACTTTATCCTCAGTGCATCAGCAGGTCCCATGTTCACTGGCCATGTCTAATAGTGACCAGCTCCAAATGTGGAATTTGAGGGATCACCTCATGACTGTTTGTGCAGATGTTCATTAGTCAGCTGAGGACAGAGCTCTAATGCTTAGCAATACAGTAAGGAAGGTGGGCATCCAAAAGAGATGAGAGAAGCACAGAGGAGAGAAATATCCACCTAAGAAAATAGGGGCTTTCTCTCATCTTCTTTCCACCCTGTTTGCCCAAGGCAAAGGCTGACAACTTTTTGATTGTGATGGTATGGTGGATTATTGCTGGGGTGTTGCTACTGAAATGACTGGTGCTGGATATTTGAAGAGATGAAAATGGAGTGATTTTTTGTTTGTTTGTTTTGTTAGTTTGTGCTTTTTTCTCAATCGGATGCATTTGGATATGCATGGCCATGCTCAGACTACCCTGGACATATGGTACTGCCCAGTACTGTGTCCTGCAGAGAATTATCTTGTGCTTAGCAGTGTTCTGAGTTTTTTGGAGGAGGGATGAATATGTCTCAGGAAAGATGCATGATAGTTTGTTGTTTTACTGTATCTTGCAGATTCAACCTCTAATGATGAAGCTTCCCACCTAAATTCTTTCTTTTTGGGAGCAGAAAGAAAGGAAGAAAATGAAGAGTCTGAGCTGTTGATACATTGGGATAATATCTTTCCATTGTATTGAACATTTCTACCTTTCCTTAAGTTTTGTTTCACCAGTTCTGCTTATCATTTTCTCATTGTTGCTGATTCTCTCCCCGCTCCACTGCCTTTCCCCTGGATTTTAATGTTGAATTTTTTTTCATTAATGAGTAACTATTTTACACAGAACAATGATGGGGATTTCCTCATAAAGTATTTCATGAAAAAAAAAACAAAACCAACAACTGTAAATGCTGCATGATTAAAAAGTCATGAACCATTAACTAAAAGTCAGGATTGTTGCATAGACATTTGTAATGTATGTGTATGTCTTAAATTTTTGTGCGTCTGTGGGATGTTTGCAATTGCCTCTTTTTTTTCATTTGTGAAAGAAATTCTTCTTGCTGCTAAGTGGTGAAATAAAACATCAGTAAAGGCAGATTTGATGCTAACTATGCCTTCAGTCTCATGAAAATAAGCTATTTTAGAATGTTCCTGTTGGCCTATTTTGTAGCTATTTACTTTACTGGAAGTGATGTGAATAAGCATGCTGTGGTATGGTGCCTGGGACTATAAAATGAGTCTTGCAGTAACAGATGTTGATTAATGATGTTATTTGTAATTATTGTTCCTGCTAGAGGACAGATGTGTAAGAGAGGTCCTGCCCTGTGCTGAGTAAAGATCTGTTCTGTGCAGCTCTTGTGTCCAAGTCTTCATTTCTAACACGTGCTTCTCCTCTGTTGTCAGGGAGCACATCCCCAGTAGCATGGTCAAGAGGTTCATGTGGTTTGAAAACACAAAGATTATTCTGTCTCAAAGCTTGCAGTTGTAATGCTGTGCAACCAATGAACATTTTCTGCCCTTGGTGGCTTTGTTCAAGGGATTTAATTTTTCTGGTCTTGACCCAAAACCCATTGAAGTTTGTTGAATGAAGTCTGTTCATTTAAATGGGTTTTGGATCAGGTCTGTAAGTAGATCTCTTTCCCATCCTGTTCCATGTCAGACCAGTGTATTTGGCTTCTCTGGGATAAGTGAAACTGAGGGATCAAAGTCCAGCTTCAGAAATATTTTGAAGTTCAATAAACTGGCTGGAGCTAATCATGGAGCTGCTGATGGGGCTGGCATTTCTGCTTACACTGATCGTTTGCAACTCCTTGGCATGCATGAATAAAAGAATTCTACTATTTTCTTTGTCACTGATGTCTCAACAAATAAATACTTCCAATATGTTTAAATTTTCCATTTGTTCCTGTCACTTGTGAAGTCTCTGTTAATACCTTGGGGTACATAGAAGCACAGGTTTGTGATATTAAAACAGACCACTGGGCCACAAAGAATGTTCTTACGCTTTTGTGGTCAATACCTGAAGAAGAAAAATCTACCATGATGCTTCTATGCAATAGCACAAGTTCTGCATGTGATGAGGGTTCATTTCTTTTTGAGCTTTTGCAAGTTATGGTTCATACACCCTGCAGCACCCTCATGTCTCTGCATCTGGAACACCAGAGTGTGCTTCCCTCAGTGCAGTGTTAATCACAACCAATGTTAATGTTAGAATTTACACAAACATTACATTGATCTTGATCTATATTTTTTTCACTAAGTGAACTGTGTGTGGTTTTATTCACTAATGCACCTCCACAGCAAGGGTGTTATGTAAATGTTATTCTGCTGCAATGAACAGGGGGAAATAGCAAAGGATGGAGGGTGTTATTAAGGAGTTTTCTATGTGTACTCCATAAATAGAAATATTTTGTGATACACAATCCTGTTTTTGTTGGAGTATAATGAAATGCCCATCGTTTTAAATGCTGTGCATCAGTAAAATGCAGGATTTTGTTATACTTGATTGCAAGCCTGATGTTTTAATACAATAGACTTCTTTATTCTTTACTCTTTCTCTCTTTCTATAATTTGTAGCCTACATTGAAGATCTCACAAGATGTGTTGAGCAAAGCAGAAGACTCATTATCGTGTTAACTCCAGACTATGTTCTCAGGAGAGGATGGAGTATTTTTGAGATGGAAAACAGACTCCATAACATGCTAGTCAGTGGAGAGATCAAAGTTATTTTGATTGAGTGTACTGAATTAAAAGGCAAGGTGAATTATCATGAAGTGGAATCATTAAAGCACACCATCAAACTCCTCTCAGTGGTCAAGTGGAAAGGACCAAAAAGCAGCAAACTGAATTCCAAGTTTTGGAAGCGCCTAGTCTTTGAGATGCCAGGGAAGAAAAAGGAGGTGGTGTCTCGGCATCAGGTCCTGGATTCTGCAGAGCAGGGCCTCTTTGGAGACCTCCAGACTGTGCCCTCTCTGGCCGTGACGGGCACCTCGGCCACACTGGTGGAGTCGCGGGCGGAGCTGGGCGGTTTCCAGCACGCGGACTCGGTGCACATGCGGCACTACTGCCGAGGCTACGAGTACGACGTGTCCACGCTGCCCGCCAGCAACCACCACACCTACTGCAACATCCCCCTGACGCTCCTCAACGGACAGCTACCTCTCAACAACACCGTCAAGGAGCCCCAGGAGTTCCACAGGAGCAACCCCTTGCTGCCTTTGTCAGCCAAGGAGCTCAGCTTCACCAGTGATATCTGGTAGGGCTCTTTGGAGATGGTGATTCGTGGCCACCGTGAAGAGGTGTCTGCAAAGAACTTGGCCCTGCCCGAATGGGGAGAGAAAACCTACTCAAAGCAGCAGCAGCAGCAGCAGCAGCAGCAGCAGCAGCAGCAGCAGCAGCAGCAGCAGCAGCAGCAGCAGCAGCAGCAGCAGCAGCAGCACACTTGTTTGCTTTTCTACTTGAACTTCTTTCTGTTTACAAATTATCAACGAAAGGGGGATCTTTTGTAACTCAGTAATGTCCTTCCTGTCTTTCAATGTACAGTTTTATTGCTTCTTTGAAAAGAAGGGGGGAGAGAAAAAAAAATAAAAATGCATCCTGTCAGTTCACAGTAGGTTCACTGGGACAGATAAAAGGTCACTGTATACGATCTCCAACATTCATACTTATTTAAGTAACAGTATTTGGAATACGCAGAAGTTGTTGGGTTTTTCGTATACACTGCAGTACAGTCAGAAATTCTAATCATGCTACAAAAATTATCTCCTGCACAGACCACAAGGGGTGAATCATCTTGAAAAAGAAGGAGAAGGAAACCTTCCTAGTAACATTGTCTTGCAAATACTCCTTAGAAGATGCCCAGCTGAAACAATGCAGACAAAGCTTTATCAATAAAGTGCATAGTAACAGTCACTACAAAATAAATCACCTGCTCCCATCAGCATTTCTTCATTTTATTATTGAGGCATGTTGTATTCCTAGTTAATAGTTAGAAATGTGGTTTTATTAAACAACTTACTAGACTATTGGAAGATATTTAGGAGGATTTTAAACAATTTTTCTGTCAACTATAGATTATTTTGCAATTTTTTGCAGATTTTTAACAACTTTTTTCCAAACAGTTTAAGTATAAATTTAGCTGTCTATTGGCCAATTCATTAATCTGAAATTTCTTAAGATCTAAGATTTGTAGTAAAGTAACTTTATGTAGGATTTTTTTTCCAAAGCCAGTAGTTACAATTTGAAATTAACCTTTTTTGTGAGAACATCAGCAATAGAAAAGAAGTACTACAGCAATATTCAGAGATTAAGTGCTAAAGTTTACTAGTAAGGTTTACTAGTAAGTCTGTTGCAGTGATAATCACCTGAAGCAGTTTTCTCTCTTGTTTATCAATCTGCCAATTTAGGTATCTTTTAAATATGGCAGAAGCAGGAATATTTCTGCTGTCTGTGCCTAGTGAAAAGTGGTGTTTTTAAGCAACTGGCAGCATTTCACACTTGTGCGAGTGATCCCATCAGTCAAATGGGATCTTGTCATTTGGCTCTCATGAATGGCATCCCTGCTGCTGGTGGATAAGAATTTTTACACTGGTGCTCAGCATCAGGCATTGCTGCTCTGCAGCACCAGTGTGTTTCATGGGGATTTCCACCCTCAGCTGGGTAAGGGTTGCAGAGTCAGGCTATGGAGACAATGGCATTAAAGAAAAAAGCTCTAAATAATGAAGGCAAAAAGCCAGTTTTGCAGGTTTTGGCATGGTTCTAATGAAAACACAGCAGACATGAGAGGTTTGTCTCGATAAGGTCTGGTGGAGCAAGTTCCCCAAAATATTTTTAAGGCAGGCAATCTTGCCTGTGCTTCAGTATGTCTTTAGCATTGTTCTCTTTGATTGCATGAATAAAAGTTAGCACTCTGCACTCAGCTGCCTGTGGTTTCATCAGCAAACAAGTTCAGTAAATCCTTGACATTTTGCAGTAGTTCCTAAATTGTACCCTACAGTCAAATGGAAACAAACACTGACCTAAGACTTAAAGTATCCAGAATTGGCCCAGAGGCCATGAAAATGATCTCAAATGTGCAATAATTCATAGAGGTCAGTATATTTCCATTGCTTCTTTCCCCAGTTCTTTATTCTGTGCCCTCCTTCACCAGTCATTGTCTGTAAGATTTTTCATTAGGTTCTAAATAATACACGTTTCTCTCATTTTTTTCTAATATTATTATGCATTTGACACTAACACTGAAAATGGAAATCTAGAAAAGATATTCATTTATGACACAGTATAGAATTATAACTTGCTCTTTTGTGAAGTTGAGTTCCAAACATAGGTGTTTAATAGACGTATTTTTCTATTGAGAAAGAAAGCGGTTTTACCTCCATTATAAATATATGTATTTCAATTTCCTCCCAAAAATTTACAAAATTTGCACTGTTTTATAAGTGTTACAGACTGTGTTTACACTGGATATGTTCTTTAATGCAAAGTGTAATTAAAATAAAAAAAAAATAACAAAACCAGAAAAAAATCCTAAATGAAAACCCTGCATGAAAAGAGCTGCATATGTTTAAATGAAAAGCTGTACTTTTCATTATTTTCCTTCCCACATTACTCTAGAATCTGATTAATTCACATAGAATGTTCAGTGAGATTTAAACCTGCTAGTTATGTATTAAGCATGCAAACTCAAAAAAAAAAAAAAAAAAAAAAAGAAAAGAAAAGAAAAAAACATACGCAGGTTGGTCTGCTTGTTTTATTTACAAGGACTTAATATGGGTAACAAATTCATTTACCCAATGATAATATGTCTCAGAGCAGTAGTTATTCTAAAGCAAAATGCAGTCATGTTTGTATTGAGGAAACATGAAAAGAACAGGTTTTCAGTCATTTTGCAAAAGCACATTGAGTGTCTGTGTATCGATATCTTTTAGTTATAGATGCCAAGTTGCAATCTGCTTTAAGATTTCTGAGTGTATATTGAGTACTACAACAATATATACATGAATCAGACCTGCCTGTACCCCTCTGCTTTTAGTGTGGGGGTGGGGACCCGAGCTGGGGGGGCATCTTGTTGACTCAGTTTTGTGTGACAGACACCAGTACAGAATCACAGAATTGTTTAGGTTGGGAAAGATCTTTAAAATTACCAACTCCAGCTGTTATCTCAGCTCTGCCAGGCCCACCATGTCCCCAAGTGCCACAGCCACATGTTTTTTATACACCTCCAGGCATGGTGACTCCACGACCTGCCTGGGCAGCCTGTACCAGTGCTTGACAACCCTTTCAGTGAATATTTTTTTCCTAATCCCACCTAAGCCTCCCCTGGCACAACTTGATGCCAATTCTTCGTGCCCTGTTGGCTTGTTACTTGGGAGAAGAGACTGAGCCACACCTGGCTACACCCTCCTTTCATGGAGTTGCAGAGAGAGTGAGAAGGTCCCCTCTGAGCCTCCTTTTCTCCAGGCTGAGCCCCCCCAGCTGCTCCTCATCAGACTTGTGCTCCAGATCTTTCCACAGCTCTGTGTCCTTCTCTGGACACACTCGAGCCCTTCTATGACATGCAAGAGGCCAAGTGTTTCCAAAGGTAGCACTAAGGCTCTGGAAAATCACTGCCAAACAGTGAAATGCATCCATCGCTGGGGCTTGGGTGGCACAGGAGCTTGTCCCAGTGTGGGAATCACCTCCCTGGCAGCCCCACAGTGTGGCACCAGTGACACCAGGGTGTCCCAACTCATTCATGTGAAATTCATCAGCTGAAATAGAAGGGCATATGGGCATTTTGTGTTCCCCTGTGTCACCAAAGCCATGGTGGCTTTATCAGCTGGATTTACCAGGGGAGAGGCCAGGACACCACCCTGACTGTGCAGCCGCAGCACCCTCAGCTTGTCAGGCTGTGCCTTGCCCAGTGATAAAAATCACCAGCAGCAAATGTCATTATTGCAACCATGGGGACTTCTGGTTTGGGGTATAGTCATCTTAAAGATGGTTTATGACAGTGTTTAGAAGCTACTGGTTTTTACCCTTGTGTGTGATGTACTTCAGAGGCACTTCTGGTTTAAAGATTGTCTATAAAATGAGCCAGAAGTTGGAAGCCTCTCCAGTGCTACAGATTTGATGTTCCTGAAGAATGTTCAGCAAGAAAACAGGGTGATTTTAAATTAAGTAACACAGTGAATATTGACAGCTCTTGCTGGGCTGATATTTTAATAATATTCCTTTTTCTAGACAGTAGATAAGAAAATATCTCTATAAAGATATTGCCATATTCTGCCACCAGGCCTGCTCCAAAACCCATTGAAGCCAACAGAAAGGTTCCATCTAGTCCAGCAGACTTTGGATAAGGCCATAATACCTTACGCTTACTGTATACAGAGGAATACAAAAAAGAAAGAGATAGAAGGCAAGAGACTAAGAAGCATTTACTTATTTATTCTGTCTAAAATTAAGCTTATTTTTGTCCCTGTTTGGTGTGGATATGCTCCAGCCTTGGGAAAGGAATTTAGTTCATTCTTTGTTATAAATAAGATAAGAACTTGGAAATAAATAACAGATACTTTTACAGGGGGAAAAAAAGTCATTATTTTTAAGAGACTCTGCTCTCAGCAGTTCCTTTGATTCAACAGGCTCTCTGTTCATGGAAGTGCATAAGCACATACTTCAATTCCCCTTAATTCAGTGAGAAATGGTTTGCTGAGCAGGAGCCTGGAAGGCCAGTTCAGTGCCAGAAATCACAAAAAAAGAAAAAACTAGAGAATGTGAAGAAGGGAGAGGAAGAAGAGAGCTGTAAGAGTCCAGGGGTTTTTCCGGGCAGAAACACTGAGGGGAAAAGGGGAATGGCAGCTCTTGTATGAATGCAGCATGTTTGTCCACCCTTCAGTGGATGCTGTGCCAGGTTCCCCAAAAAGATGTCATTTCTTGCCAGCCCACTTGCTTCAGAACCCTTGTATCGATAATTTTAAAATTAAAATTTCAGTTTTCAGTTGGATGGGAATTTCTTGGTTTCGTCCACAGGGGAAAATAAAGAAAAAGAAAAAAATCTGCTTCTTTACGTGTGGGAAAATTCCCCACAAAATAAAACCTCACACTTTTTGCAGCCCCACAGGTTTTCAACTTGCATGTTATGCCAGAAGTGTTTCCTTGCCCAGGCCCAAAGGAAAACGGGTACATGAACAGAAGAATAATATTGATTTAACATAATCAATATTGTTCTATTTGTTTATAAAATAATGAAAAGTAGAGAAATGTACCTTCCTCTATTGTCTTGGAAGTATTTAAGGTTTTGAAATTTCATAAATTACATTGATTGAAACAGTTCCAATGTAGAAATAGTTAGCTCAGCAAATGTTAAAAATACAACATTTTGGACTATTTTGTCATAGGAAGCAAGTAGAATTTGAAAATTTAAAGCAACGGCAGGATGCAATTCTTGCAAACAGAAAGAACAGTGTTCTGAAATATATTTTGCTTCCCAAAAGAAAGGACTTGCAGCCTTTGTGGTGCTGAGGGAAGGACAGCTTTGCAATGCTTACCACAAGAACCTTTTTGATAATTTCAGCGCCACTGGAGAAATCCAGAGGTTAATAAGGCTCTTAAATAAAGGCTCCAAAGAGGAATAAAACAATGTCTAAAAAAAGGAAACAAAGTAAAAGTAATCAAGCTTTGCCGGGATATTTGCCAGATAAATATAAAACATCATCACTGCCAATAGAAGCAAAACATGACCTGTCAGCATTTTCTCTTCTTCGCAATATTATTGTACAGCTACAGACTAAGTAGTAAAGCAAATAAAAAATAATAATAATAATAATAAAAATACAGCTTGTCAAGCTGAGCCAAATTCTCATGGTAGGCATTCTATAAACTCCTCTAATTCATTTTTGATAGAGTGTGATTTGCTTTACAAGGTTTTGAGGGCTTTTTTCTCTTCAGGACAGACACAAGGACGGAACGATGTATTTTATATTAGATGAGTTTTGCAATTTCTAAGGTAGTAAAGTAATTCCTTTGTACACAGCAATGGGTGGCAGATGTTTTCCTGGCTGTGAGTATCCACTGTGGATATTCAAAGTGGTTTGCTGGAGTGGAAGCACCAACTACTGCTGCTGGACCTGTCAGAGCTGGTGGAGCAACAGGGCTAAATTTGGGGGCAGTGGGGTACCCACCATGCTCAGCATGGCAAAGTGGGCTCAGGAATTTGGCTGGGTAATAGACCACAAGTTCAGACCGTGCTCACACTGGATAGAGGGATTTGCAAACCTCTGGTGCCATCTTTCAATGGAGAAATACAGAGTAGCCAAGGCAGGAATGAAAATTGTCAAAGGAAGAATGTGCACATAATTTATTTCTAAATCAAACTTGTTTGGGATTCAGAGCATGCCTTGGGATTTATGATGTGAGGAGAGAATTAGTGATTCTTATGCAGAGAGCACGAGGGGGTTTTGCTCTTGCTATTTCCATGAGAAATCCAGACCCTAACGTGGCCTAGACTTAATGTAAATTAGCCTCTTATGAGGTGACTCAAGAAGAGAGGGTCTAATGAGAAGTGAAGAAGCTTTCAAAGCACACTATACTCTAATCAGCTCGTGTGTGAGGCTGAAAGGTAACTTCTGTCAGCATCTTGAAGGGAGCTTTTAATACTTACTCCCCAAATAACATTAGAGACTCCATGTTCTGTATAGGCTGAGCACAGAGAATTAACATCTCTTCCACAGATTATAACAACCTTTAAAACCCTTAACAGCTCTTTGATTAAAGGATATCAAAGGCTTTGTGATCATGAAACAATCAATCTAACACCTAACTCCTCTGGGGAAATATTTTCATCCATCCTTTAGCAAATGAAAAATAGGGTTTAGAACCATTTTAGAACCCAAGATCCTACCAAAAAACCAAAGGCAGAGTTTGAGCTGTGCTCACAGTCTCCCAGTCTGGAATCCTGACCAGTAGATAATATTCCCTGGACTGGACTGGTAATTCCACGGCAAATTCCCTCATCCTGGCTCTGTGGCCACATCATCTCGACCCACAGAAAAAGTTTATTCCACCTGTGTGCACAAGTTCTGGGTGTGCCCAGGGGGGTCACAGAGGGGCTGTTTTGGGGGCGCAGCAGCAGAGGTCTCCCAGAGGGAATCATGGTGCTGCTGTGTGGGATCAGCTCACTGCAGAGAGGGGAAAAGACAGAAGCCCATCATGGGCACTGAAGTGACTTTGGAAGGATGCAGACTGACAAGATGACAGGAATTCTGTGTGCTGTAGCAAATTATTGACAAGAGAAGGCAGCGGGAAAAACACTGAACTGACACATAATTTGTACCTAACAACCAGCCTGGACCCATATCAGACCCCTTACGCTGCCAAGCTCAGGGAAAATTTGAACAAAGTTCAAACTTCATTGCTTCCACCCATCAACATAATGAACAGAAGAAGCATCTGTGATGTGACAGTGACAATCTGCAAGGAAGATTTCAACCAGAAATTTCAGTTGCCCTCTGCACAAACTGCCCAGGCACATGCAGGTGTAGGTATAGGTTAGTGCACAGATAATTCAAGGCAGCCCCTTTATTGTGGAACAAAGGTGAGCAGCCTGAGACAACAAAACAAAGGAGGATGTTCATAGACCTGGCCTGTCCTTGGCAGGCTCCCCAGATATGAAATACAAGCACAAGGGCTCTGTGAGAGGAGTGGCATGGCAGAAGCAGCCAGGCTGAGTGGCTGTCCAAGAGATGCTACAGAACAGCAGTTCAGGGCAGAGAGGGGCAGAAGTTGATGCATGAGAGGAAGGAGCCCACCACCACTGTCCAGCAGACCTGCCCATGCTGGGGCTGTGTAGGGCATGGGTTCTGCTTGGACACAATGGCAGCAGCATCTTGTGATCATTGCAGCCTGCTCTAAAAACCACAAAAAGGTTTCTAAAGCTATTTATACCAATTTTCTGAGCTCCTCAGGGTCCAAAGAGAGGTAAATCCTATCCAAACAGCTCTGCCCTCGGGAAACAGGCTAATAAGGGGCTAATAAAGGAAGCAATAGCAATAGTCATTAATTAGACAATTTGTTTTAAATCCCTTTCTTAAACCATTAACTATATCTTAAACACACATCATCTTACTTGTTTTTAACATATTGAAGAGGGAGAGGGTGTGGAAATAGCATTGCACAGAGCAGGAAGCATTTTGCATGCCATATAAAGCTGGTCACAGTCATTTAGATTAAGTGGGAGATGAGACTTTGGGTCTTGGGTACCACTTGCAAGGTCTGGGTAACATTTGTGATGTCTGGGTGCTGCTGAACATGGGAGGAAGAGAGGGTAAACTGCAGAGCAGCAGTGCAGAGTTCCCACACAGCACCACAAGCAATGGGAAGGGACAGAGGGCTGGGGCAGCACAGCCCAATGGGCAGAGAACCCCAGTGCCCCATGGGCAGCTGAGCATCACAGCTCACATCCACAGTCAGCAAAAGAGAGGCAGCCCATGACAAGGGCTTCTCTTGCAAAATACAGCAATGCAACCTTTGAGCTGCTAATCATTTTTCCTTTCTGGCAGCCAAACAAATGTTACGAAAGAGTAATTCTCAGCATCCATTATACCCTGAGGGTTAAACATGTGTAAGAAGAGATCCAGATAGAGAGCTGGCAGCATCTGCTTCTCCTTTACTGTGTGGAGAGCTCTTCTGAGACTTGAGGGATAATGGGAGTTGTCTTTTTTTTTTTTTTTTTTTTTTTTTTTTTTTTTTTTTGGAGAAATAAGGTCATGGAAATTGTCAGAGGAGCATACAGAGCGATTACAGCCAAAGCACAGAAGTCTCTTAGAGAAACTTCCTGATTTTAAAAGCCTGATTCTTGTTATTTTACAGTAGGACTGTAAAACACAAATTCTCTCCAAGAGAGCCAGGGAAAGTGCAGCAGTTTGTGCAGGGCAGTAACGGAAGTTGGGGTGGGAGAGGGCAGAAGGGCTCAGTGTGTCAGGGCTGGCACAGAGATGCCTGTTTGGGGCCAGCATCCAGGGCACAGGGCTTCAGGAGCTGTCACTATCCCTTCCATGGAAGAAGATGCAACTGCATTTCAATAAACCTTGTGAGAGAATCTGCTTTCTGATGCTCACTCCCCCTAAGCCAACAAAAAGCCACAGGAATAGCACTGGAGGCAAAGCTGCAATGTGAGAGTGGCTGAAGGATCACCGGGTAACCTAGCCAGGGCCACTTTAACTTGCAGCTTCTTTACTAATACTTAAAAACTGTGGTGTGGAAGCAGTGTTTTCCCAAAGCAGCTGAAGCAGAACAACCTCATATAATCATCAGCCTCAGTGTGTCTGCATGCTTTGCCTGGCACCACTGGGAATGAGACTTTCCCCTGGGCTGACCTCTCCTGCCCCAGCCCACTGTGCTTTATCCCAGGTTTTCCATGTGCTGGGGTATCCCTGATGATCCCCTTAAAAACCCTGCACTGGCACCATTTCCCTGACAATACATTTTCGTGTTTAACTAGTAGTTCGCACTGAGCCACATGAGCAATTCCCTGGCTCTGAGAAGGGAAAAGTTTCTTGTGGGCAGCTTGGAACGCAGCACTTGGGCAGTGAGGCTGACTGCAACACTTAGAAATTACATTTTATGGTATTTGGTTGATTCAGGAGCTTACCAGGTAACATCAAGAAATCAGTCTTTAATGATCAGCCCCTGGCCTCAGCCTGAGTGTTTTCCTTAGGGAATGAAATTAGTTCAGCACACATGTGAGCAGTGAGACACCAACAATAAGTTTTGCTAGAACTGAGCATTTCTTTGACTTTGCTGTCTTCCCTACAGGCTATGGAGGAAGTGACTAACTCCTGAGCAGGCAGCCATAGACCTGGTGAGAGATTTCAGGTATGTATTGGAAGGTAAAAAAATATGCTGGTGCCTGTTAGTCAAGCACTAATCAGCACTACATCTAAGAAAGACTTCCCCAGGGAAATCATAGACTGCTAATTTGGAGGGAGGAAACAGTGCAGATTTTTTTTCCACTAAGATGATAAAATAAAGGTCTCCAGCTGAGATACCCATTTGGGGAGATGAATGATAATTTTCCCGGACAGGGGACAGCTGAAATTAATGATATTCTGATGCAATTTATACTGCTCAAAAGCCAGAGTCAAATCAGTGTAGTCACTGGGGATCTGTACCTGATTTCTCTGAATGAGAATTTGTTCCATTAATCTGTGTGGCTTGGAAGGAAGAATGTAATAACTCTGAGCACTGGATTTCAGTTGGTCCAATGGTCTCTATCGAGGACAAAAAAAGACCTGTGAGCTACAGGGTCTGTGTTTTTGTAACTAGATTAGTTAATGTGATGTGGCTTGGCAGAACTTGTGATTCCCTCTAACACGGAGGGAAGTTACCAGAAGTATTTTCAGCTTGCCAGTTGCAGTACAAAACCACAGTAACCCCCTTCCCCTAGTTTTACTTGGGTAGGACATCAAGTACTACACCCAATTTTAAGAAGTGAGCTTCCCACTCAAACCAAGCAAATCTTCCCAGAATCAGCTGAGCTGTAAAAGACCACAAAAGTCACTGAGGCCAGAATTTTCCCTCCTGACCTTAAGGGCTACCAGATCTCACTTACCTTTCTTTTAGATTGTGCCTCTGCAAAGAGCCTCTGCACATCTGACTGCAGAGTCACCCCAGAGCTGGTTCCTGAGAGCCCTCTCTGCCACCCTCAGGTTCCTGTTTCAGAGCTGGAAAGGCAAACCTGCAGAAAATGCTCTCAAAAGGTTAAAAATAACAATGCAATAGAAATTCTGGCCAAGGAAGGATCAGCCCTGGAAGCTTTCTTATTCTCAGTTTGAGCTTGGACATGTGGAAAAAATAACAGTCATGAGAGGACTCACAGGCTCTCCCAGCACAGATGAACAATAAACAATACAAAGGCAAAGAGAAAAATAGTAGATAAATTTTTATTATCCTCTGAGCAGTTGTAACATGGCAATTAGGACAGGATAACAGGCACTTTAATGCCAGCGTATGCATTGGAAAATTGGAGGTGGCCACAAAGGGGATTAAATATGACTGGAGAAACAGCCAGCATTGGTATGGGAGAATAATCAAAATAAGCAAAAAGCAGAAAGGGAATGAGGATAAACACTACCAACCTTTGCTATGCTGCTCACAGAAATGTCAAGGGAAAACTCAAACCCATACAGCCACGCACAAGTAAAGCAAATTATCAGCCTGAGCAGGAGGACATGCCTGGACAAGAAAGGATCTCTGTGGGTTGACCTAAATTCAGCAAAAAGAACAATAGGGTTCAAGTATTGCAGAGTTAAACTGAAAGTTTTCTAGTTGTTTTTGCTTGTTTGTTTGTTTTTATTGATCAGAGGGAAAAAAAAAAAATAGGAAAAAGAATGGAAGTGGTAGTGCTGCTTCAAAGCAAGAGCTGGTACAAAGCATGTGGCTCAGAGGAGGTGTGTGAGCACCCACAGCGTGTGCATGTCTGCTCACAGCCAGCCTGAGCATCCTGCTTTGACAGAACAGAATAAAGAAGACAAGGTGCTGAACACATGGGTGTTAACCCACCCCAGGGAAGCCCACAGGACAGCCAGGCTGAGGAGAAAACCCCCACTGTGTTCCAAGGTAGCTCAGCACACCCAGGGCCAGGGCCAAGGGGAGCAGTGCTGGGGTGGCTAAAACCACCCCAAACCCACTGAGTCACAGCTGAGCTGCCC
Organism: Zosterops lateralis; assembly: GCF_965231275.1. Taxonomy (NCBI): domain Eukaryota; kingdom Metazoa; phylum Chordata; class Aves; order Passeriformes; family Zosteropidae; genus Zosterops; species Zosterops lateralis. Next base: position 77,987,155 of record NC_139800.1, read on the forward strand.
TGAAGCTGGGGGGTGGAAAGCCCTGGAGGAAGTGTGAGGGATCATGGGCATCACTCCTGTTTGCTGCAACACAGCAGGGTGTTGCAAATTGCAAGTGGCAGCTGCAGGTCACCAAGTTGCACAAAGGCATTGATAAGTTGGGTTCAGGTAATGGATGGCACAAAGTGCTTTAGTGGGACAGGGCTCAGCTTGGAAAGCCCATTCCAGCACCCTCACATCTGCTCCAGGGCCCAGGGGCTGCACCTCAGTGTCACATCCTTCTTGAATGACCTTGATGGAGAGGGCACTACCTGGGTGCTGAGCAGACAGAGCTTTCTGGGATGATTTGTCCCTGGTTTAGAAGAAACAGAGGTGGTGACCTTGAGCAGCTCCAGAGCTGTGGGTTTGCCCTTCACATAACACTCATGTAAATGTGCCTTTCCAGGCATAACCATGACTGACCTCAAGTGTGTGGGCAAACTGTGTATTTATTGCTGTAAAATGACAGCAAGTTCACTGACAAAAGCAGACTGGGCAGCTGGTGGGGATTTTTAATCACAGAGAAGATTCCGTGTTCACTGAATGTTAATTCCCAACTGTTTACAGAATCACATTGTTACTGCAGCATGTTGGTTTTTCTTTGAAGGAGTTAAAATTGTATTCTGACAACATAATGACATATGGTTATTAACTGACTTTAAAAGAGCATCTAGATATACAATGATTTTTTTAAACATATATATAAATATACTTTATATAAATATATCTAGCTATGCAGGAAATGTCTCACAGGAAACAAAGGGGGCCAGTGATAGCTTCTCATAAAATTTTATGTTGCGGTTTTCTGTCTTTCAAGATGTTGCTGATTTGTCCATTTAAAAACAAACAGAAAGAAACTCTATGAAAAAAACCTTATAACAGTGCTTCAGAGACTTGGTTCTAAGCTTTCATACCCAAATATCCAATGACTGTTCTCCTACTTGTAGTGTGAATTAACCCAAAGGAAAAAAGACAGGAAGGAGAGATAAGGCACTGGGATGGGGCCTGGGGGGATGACACCAGTTATGTCTGCCCACACTTCCACAGTGGATGTGTAAATGAGGATAATAAACTGCTTTATTTTTAATAAACTACTTTTCAGTGCATAAAATTTATGACTGCATGGGCCATCTATTACTTTATAACCTACAGCTGGGACTTCTGGAAAGCAAAGGAACAAAGGTGGAGCTGGCCTCTTCCAAATCTGCAAGAATTTTCTCTCAGGATCGAGGCCACAGAGTTACAGCCCTCTGAGGTTGGTCTGCAGAGGATTCCAGACTTGCTGACTCCGCCTGGGATTGCTTGGCCTGTGACCTCACAAGATGCTCAGGTCCTGGCTGGATGAAATCAGCTTTCAGCCTGTAAAGCCATGTAAGCATGCAAAACTGCTCAGGGAAGGTAGGAGAGCTCAAGGACTTAAAGATGTTTAATTGGCTTACGGAGCTAAACTCCTCAAAGAACTTAAGCTGCTGTGAAAAGGGAAGCTGGCTTAAATCCCCAAATCTCCCTGCTGGGAGGTGAAGCCCAAATGTGCTATAGGGTGGTAGTTCAGGGTCTGGCTGTGACTTGGCTCCTGCACAGCAGCCAACCTCCAGGTTTTCTGGGTGGCACAAAAGCTAGTCTGGCCAGGACATCTGGCTCCCCAGTAACTTTGGGCTAGTGAAGCTGTCTGAGGGGCTGCTGAAAGCAGATCTGATTTGGGGAGGTCTGAGCACTCTTTCGCACACTAGGAACCAGAAAGTGAGAGACCTGTGAGAAATGGAAATCAGCAGGTCTGTGAACATGTGATGCCTTTTTTTTTATTATTTTTTTTTTCTTTTTTACTTTGTTGAAGTTTTAGCAGGGGGGTTTAGTGGGGGTTTTTTTGTTTGTTTGGTGGTTTTTGTTTGTTTGTTTGTTTGTTTGTTTGTTGGGATTTTTTGGTTGGTTTTTTGGTGGGTTTTTTTTTGCGGGGGATAAAGTTTGGAGTTTGGTTTGTTTGCTTTTTTTTAGTTTTGGGGGACTTACTGTTTCTATTGTTTGGTTTCTGCTTCAGCTACTGGCTCTCATTGTGTCTCATGATTAAAACACCACTATTTACTCCTTAGGAGAAAACAAAAATGTCACTTCTCTTTTTAATAAGGTTAGAGCTTCAGCTGTTCCAAGTGGGCACATCAAACCATTTTGTCCTCAGTATTAATTTTTGTTCCCCCTACTTTCACTGAATTCAAGTCTTCATTTCTGCTCTGTGCAATACTAGAAAGATGCTGGAGCTGCTGCCTCAGCAAAGCAGTGTTGGAGGGGAAGTCCCTTCCCTTGTCTTTCCTTGCTTATGCAGCTGATCCCATCAGCCCTTGTCCTGCAGTATTGCATGGAGGTGTTCACACAGATTTGACATAGTTTGGGGCTCTGGGCAGTGTCCAGGTAATGGGAGGAGGGTCTTTGTCACAGCCCTTCACGCCACTGTGTGCAGGCTGGGCTTGTACGTAACCTGGCACAAGCTGCTGTTCAGGTGAATATTGTTTCAATGGGTTTATTTAGCAGTTGTTTCCAAGTTATCAATAAAAAACAGTGAATACACCCAGTCTCAAACCTGTGCAAACACATTTCTTTCCCACAGAACTTCCATGACTAAATATCAGTGAATGACTGGCAGATGCACAGAGCCTTCCCATTCCTCCCAAACCGCTAAACAACTTGTCAGATTTAATTTTAAAAATGTTTACAGTCTCAGCTGACAGCTGCACTGTGCAGCAGCAACATCAAGGTGAGTGCACCTACCCAATGCTCTGCCCAAAATGCTGTGAAGTGCAGAGAGGAGCTGACAGAACCCCACAGGAGCTGTGCTGCCTCTTCCCAGGCTGATCCTGGTGTTACAGGCACAAGTGGAACTTGGCTGGAAGTTACATGCAGGTTATTAATATACAAAGATAGAGAATGTTTAGATAGGGCTGGCACAGATCTACAGGAAAAGACACAGACTTATTCATTAGTTAATGTTGGAAGAGGGCACTGTTGCTCAATGCCTAAATGAGCTTCCCTTTGCCTTCCCCATCCAGAAGACACACACACACTAATTAGGCAGCCTCCCAAACACAGGATACATTTCCCTTGAGGAAAAGAAAAGAATTTTACAGACTCAGCCACTGCACTGGGGCACCCAAGTGTGTTTGAAATTGTCGGAGTTGGCAAAATACTGAGATGAAAAGCAGCTTGGAACTAAATGGAAGTTGGAGCAAGAATAGAGGAGACTTCTCCAAAGATATTTAATAGGTCACAGAGGGCAGGTTTTGTTCCAGAGGGCTGGACGGAGGTTTATAAATTACAGTTCCTCTTTTGCCTTTTTTTTCATCCTCTAAGAAAAGGAGAAGCAGAGGGCCTGGGAAATGCAGATGTGTAAGTGGGACTTGAGCAATGAGTTGGGCTTTTTTTGTAGCTAAGGCAAGGTTAAAATTGTGTAATTTTGTGAGGCACAGGTTAGGCTTGCAACAGGACTGAAAAAAATCTGTTTAATTTACTGAGAATGTGCCCTGATTGACACACAACATTGAGAAGGTTAAAAAGTTAGAATAAAGTTAATTTTCTAAATTTTTCTTTTTTTGAGTAAGAAAAGTGTCCCCATCTTTAAAGTTGTTGATCTGTGTTTTCTTTTCTTTAGGAAAGAAGGGAACAGAAACCAAACCAACACCCTGCCCCCTAAAACCCCATGCCCAAGACTTTAATCTGACAATTCCTCCCAACCAAGGGTGATTCAGATACCAGCTCCTTTTTAGCTAACCACCAAACTTCAGTGGTTTGCATAAAAGGGAACTGTGGTCTGAGTCATCCAGAGTTAGTATTTTGGTTGGCAAAGGCACGCCTGCAGGATTTTCTAAAGTCAAAAAAACCCTGCTTGTCTGCCAGAATTACCACAACTTGTCTTGCTTACAGAAAAAGACGGTCTGCCATGTGATATTTTGACTGATAAATTTAATGTGGTAGCGATTAAACTGTGCATTGTCAGTTTTCTTTGTGTTTTGTTGGGTTGTTTTTTTTTTTTTTTAACTGAGAGATCTGCCTGTGAAGAGGCAGCAGCTATTTTTTTCCATAATTGCATCTGTTTCAGAGAGCAGACAGATGTTGGGCTGAAATTCATTATGGTATTCATAAACCCCATTGGGATCTGATGACCTAGTAACATATAGCTACTGTTCCTTGCAAAGTGTTTCAAAGTGTTCTTACTTTGAATGAAGAAATAAATTTGCAGAAGATGGGAGGGAAGGGAAAAACCTCCAGCAAGGCAGATGGCTGCACAATAGCAAGATACAATAGTTATACAAAACGTGAGAGTTCAATTTATTTCAATAAATTATCTTTATTTTGCAAAATTGCCAGCCAGCCTTTGTGCACTGGTATCTTTGTAGCAGGCAGATACCGACTTGGTATTCCAATATAAGGCAGAGTCACAGTGAAACACTCAGTGACACAGGAAAGAAAAGAAAATCAGAGTAGGAAAAATTCTCATGGAGATACAAAATAATAGAAATAGCTTTCACACAGGGAAGCAGTTATCCATACAATTCATGTATTACTGCACAAAATCACCATTGAGCATTCAACTGGTGCTGGAAGAGAGTCCAAAGACAGCAGTGCAAAACACCGTGAGAGGAAACGACTCCTCTCCCTGGAAGTGCTGGTGGTGCTGTTTTCAGGGAGAGCAGGGCTGATGGGAAACTGGAAACTTCCAGTGGCAGCATTTGTTTCCTTGAGAAACTCCGAAGGGCTGAGCTAAAACAATGCTGTGAAGCCCCGGGTCAGGCAGGCAAGGAGGGTTATCAGTGCTGCAGGGAGAGAGCTCCTAGTGCTCCCTGTGCTGTGTGCAGGGACAGCCTGGCACAGCCTGGCTTGCCTGGGTACCACTGGAAAGGAAATAAATCCCTGCGAAAGTCCCAGTGAGAGGCATTTGGAGTAATGGATATTTTGTGGGAGACCTATACATTAACTTTTAGCCTTGGGAAACGAGGCGGACATCCTGGCTGGGATTACAGTAGTTAGAAGCACTTTTTCCAGCTTGCCTGTCCACTCAGGAATCCTTTGGGAAGGAAGCTGTTTGGTCTCATTTTGGATATCCTGTGAAAATGAACTGGCCTGGTTGCCAGGAACTGAAAAAAAGTTATTTAATTTTTAAAGAGCTGAAAACTACTGCATGTGCTGCTGAGTACTGTACGGGAAATTACTGTTTTGGTTTGTTTGTCTGGATTTCTGGTATTTCCAGTTTACTCAGGATAGCAACCCTGTCTCTTGATCCTAATGCAGCAGTCTCTGCAAAGGGGAAATCTGAAGACAGATTCAGGTTTAAATGACTTTCTGGCCCAGCCTAAATGTGTTTGGAATGAAGTGGGATTTTTCTTTAGTTCAAATGGGAGAAAGCATGAGAAATATTCAGGGCACAATCCAACAATGCATTGGAAACAACGACACTTTACTGTGATTTCCAAGCACTGTAGGGATGGGTCCTACACTCAGGAATGCTGAAGATATGAATATATGAAGTGGGTTGTGTTGGTAGTTTTTTTTTTTTTTTTTTTTTGCATCATTTAACTAAATTGGAATGTAAGTGGACTTCCATGGCCTGAAACTTGAATCTTCCCTTCACAGTCCAAAAACATTTTGCAGCAGCTGCACTAAGTTATCCTGATATTTTCCAAGGTGTGACCTGATAAAAGTATTCTCTGCTTTTTCTGCGGTCATGAAATAGTACTACTGGCATTGTGTGACTGTTGCCAAGCTAGCACCCAGACAGATCCAGGCAGTAATACAAGCCTGTAAAGACTTTTTTAGCCAGACAAGTGTTGTCCCCTAAAGAAACACTAAGGAGATGTCTAAAATCTCCAGTTCATATAAAAGCCAAAAGTAATGGAGAATTTTGTGAAGTATTTTTATTCTGGGAGAAAAGTGCTGATGTTGGAGCATCAGGACCAATCTGAACAGGTGCCTCAGGCATGGGCAAAACGCAGGAGATAAGAAAACTTCCAGCAAAATAAATCTCTCAGGTAGTGTTCCAGTGCTAAGGAAAGCTGGTGCTCATGGAGATCCTGTCTAATGTTGGTGCACGTGGTGGGGAGCTGCTGCAGAGAGGAGTCCTGGGAAAGGCTGGCACACTGGGATGGCTTCCCACCATGAAGCTGGGGAACCCAGAACCTTGAAGAGGAATTTGTCTCCTACCTGTATAGCAGGGAGCCTAACTTTACCCTTGGGGTTTCTGGGCTTCATGGATTTGTGTCCTGAAAATGCTGGAAAATATATACAGAGGGCTGGCCCTGGAGTCACAGATGTGGCATGAGCTGTTGAGCCTGGCTGTTCCCACAGCCATGGGAGTGGCAGGGATATCCATTCCCTGAGCCTCATCTGGGTTATTATTTCAATAAAATGATCACATGTGTTGGAGTTTTTCTGAATGATATTTTTTTCTGAATTTACAGTTCAGAGAACTGAGAAATACTGAAAAGAGTCGGTTTGTCCTTTTCAGGCTAAGCCCCAGTTTAAGCGGCTGTTTATTTCCTGTAGACCAGAAATCTAGTTCTGTTATGAGTTATCTTCTTGTTTATTTCTCTGCCAGCTTCACACCTGTAGCTGAGACCCAATGTAAACACAGCTAGAGGAAACGAGCCAGCATGTCAATTGGAGCCTCAGTTTTAAACACTCTCTTCCTTTACTGATTGTCACATCTGCCAGGGGCAATTGCTCTTGGTAGGATTATTATGGACCCAAATCTGTGTTAGGATGATGACAGAAGAGCTCAGAATTAGACCAGTGCTTCTGGGGTACAATGGCATTTCCTTTGCTGAAACAAAGGAAGTTCTTTCCCCTTCATTCTTGCACTTCCCTTTTAATACAAAACATCCTTTGCATGCACATAGACATTTTAAAGGTTTTTAAGTTTGGGTCTGTGGTTGTCGAATTTGGCTTCAGGGTTTTGACTATGGCTGTTGGAGAGGAAAGTTGTACAGATAGCATTTAATTGTCTCTTGTGCTTGTTAAGCTTTGGTTGTTTGGTATTTTTAAAACTGAATTTATTATTAAGGGAACCTGTTTGCTTTTTATTATTGATGAGGTGGACGTGGGTTTATTAACAATTGCACTGAATTTCTGATTGCTGGGAGTTACTCTGCCACACAAGTTCAGGCAGAAGAGCAAGGTGAGGCAACCTGCTCACAGGTCAGCAATAGCACAGGGACCCTGCTTGGTCAGGATTTGCCAGGAGCAGGGCACAAGGCTGTGGGGAACACCTGGAGCACATTTCTGTGTCTGTAGAACTAGTCAGAAAGCTGGTGAAGAACTCAGGCCTTGTAAATCTGGTTCCACTATGTAAAGTAGCCTTGTCCTTGTGGCATCTGTAGCCTCAACAGATCTGCTGTGAATATCAGTGACAAAAGCAGCTGTTGCTTCTGCTGGACCTGCATGGCCTTTATGGGGAGATGATGCTCTCTGCCTTCCTTAACAGCAAGGGAAGAATTGCTCAGAGCCCTGCCTGCAGTGGTGTGAGTGAAACTGGAGCACCCACAGAAATTCCCAGCAGGGTGTAGAGGGAAGGCATGTGGTGGTAAAATGTTGTGGTAAAAGCACATAGCAGGGATAATGAGACCTGCCTGCAAAAATACTGCAAGCCATGTTATACTTCCAAACACTTTCATAATTCTCATTTTTGGGTAGAGCTTTCTGTCAAGTGGAAATGAATCCTCAGGTTGGAGCACTCACCAGAGGTGAGCAAGGGAGGCAGGATTAATTTCAGCAAAGGATCTAGAGATGGAGAGGGAGAGAGGGCGTTGGGTAGACAGCAGTTGGGAGTTTCACACCAGCTCTCACCAGGGAGGCAGGAAGGAAGTGGAAAGTGGCAGGAGACAAAGGACAGCTTGAAGGTTAGAGAGAAGAGATAAACGGGGATTGTAAGAAACAACACAAGCAAAAAGGCTAACGATGCATTCATGTAAGGCAGGACAGCTCAAATGGGGAGCAAAGCTCTGGCTTAGCTTTGACAAAGGTGACATGGAGGGCCAGAATTTTCTAAATGCTGCCCTGGGGAGATCAGGAGGCTGGGCTGTTGCTGTGTGTGGATTCCTGCTGCATTGCACATCACTGTATTAAATGTTTAGTTCTTCAACAAACTTACACTTTAAAGCAGTGATTGCCCTCAGCAGTGCCTCCACAGGCTGGCCTGCAGGCAGGCAGAGAGCACAAACTCAGGGTCACTTTAGGGATAATGTCCCCAAGGCGGGCAGTTGTACAAGAATACTTTGAAGCCGAGTGATACATCAGCACTTCTTTCAAGGAAATTGCCAAATGCCTGTATTGCAACACCGCCCCTGCTGCTGGCACCGCAGCCGTCCTGGTGTGTTAACAGCCACCAAAGACACTTGAACCACTTTGTCTGATTTTTATGTCTGCAGCTGTGAAAGTACCGATTGAGAACTTCAGCCCCTCTGCAAGGGGACACCGCCCTGAGCATCCTCTGAGAATGTTTAAAGACTTTGCCTCAGAAAAGGCATTTCCACTGATATTTGCCTCTAAACACGGGGCCCAAGGATACCCACAACTCCTTCCAGATGCTGCACACACGGTGTGCTCTCCCTGCGGTCCCAATTACCGGGGAAAGGAGACTGTGGGGGGCAGCGGTGCCGGGGTGGATTTGCCTGGGGCGCTGGGGCCGGGCTGGCAGAGGGGCTGCTCTCGGCTCAGGGACGTCCCCGGGCTCCGTGGGGCTGATCCTGGTCCGTGAGCATCCCTGGGATCACGGCTGGGAGTACGGGCTGGGAGCATCCCTGCCGCCACCCCCCGGGCTCGTGTTCCGAGGGGAAGGCGCTGGGAGTGTCTCTGCTCTGCTGTGTGTGTATAAAATCCTCTTCTTGGCACGCCGTCACTGCAGTTTTGGGGTGTTTTCAGGGGGTTTGGTTATATCTGATAGCGGCCGGTGCATCGCCGGGCAGGGAGCGCGAGGTTTGGGCGGGGACAGAGGGGTCCCATCTCTCGGCACGGCCCTTCCCGGCCCCGCGTGGGGCGGTGCGAGCGGGGAAACTCCCATATCCCATATCCCATATCCCATACCCATATCCCGTATCCCACATCCCATATCCCATATCCCGTATCCCATATCCCGTATCCCATATCCCATATCCCATATCCCGTATCCCATATCCCACATCCCATATCCCATATCCCGTATCCCGTATCCCACATCCCATATCCCACATCCCAAGGGCGATCCCCGCCCCGCCGGCGGCAGGTGGCCCCGACCCCCGCCGGCTCCGCGCGTCACTTCCTCGCAAACTTCTTTTTTTTTTTTTTTCCCCCGAGCTGCTCCCTCCCTCCGCCAAAGTTGCCGCCCGGGCCGGGGAGGAGGGCTTTGGGGGCCGGCCGGGCATGCCCGGCTCCCTGAGCCCGCCGGGGCACGGCCGGGCCGCCCGCGGCACCGTTAGCTCGGGGAGACATGGCCCGCAGCCTGGACGGCATCGACCTGGCGGCGCTGCGGGTAAGCACGGCCGGGAGAGGCTGCCCCGCCGCGGGGCTGAGCCTGGGGGGAGCCCCTAACCCGGGCGGGGGGCTGCGGGGACCGTGGGACAGCCGTGGTGGTGGCGGCGGGGACGGCGGGGTGATGCTGCACAGGATGCGCGGATGCCCCAGGGGCTCGGGATGCTCGGGGGTGCAGCCTCGGAGTTTTCCCGGTCCCGCAGCCTCGGGATTCTCCCAGTCCTGCAGTCTCGGGGCTCTGCCGGTCCTGCAGCCTTGGGGCTCCGAAAGTCCCACAGCCTTTGGGCTCTCCTGGTCCGAGGGTCCCGCGGGAGCGCTTGCGCCGCTGGGGAGGCTCCTTTCCCTGCCAGGATAATAAGTAATTCCTACCGACATCCCTAAAAGTGTTGTGGATGCTGTGGAGAGAAAAAGAAAAACAAAAAGGAAAAAAAAATTAAAAAAAAAAATTAAAAAAAATATTTTAAAAAAAAAGGAAACTAGGATGTTAGGATGTTTTGGACGAAAAGATGTGCGTCGGGGTTTGGCTTTTGTGGCCTTTTTGTTGTTATTGAAGTTTGGGATCTTTTATCCTCCCCTCCCCCCCCCCCTTTTTTTTTTTTAAGCAGCTTTAAAAGTCAGCATTCACCTAGTTTGCTGTGAATTTTTGTTGTTATCTCCTTATGTTTTTGATGCTAGCCGAACTTTGGCCACATTAAAAGCTGCGCTGTCAGTGGTTCCCATCCACAAAGCTGTGACAGGGCTGTGTGTGATGCCCCCGGGTTCCACTTGCCCTTTTTACTTAGGAGCTGACCACCGAGGAACCCATCCAACCCCAGGAAGGTCTTTTGTGCAGCGCTGTTGACAGAAGAGGAGGGAAGAGGTCAATTCTGGCAAAAAAGCAGTAGTCATCTCCAGACAGCGAAACCAAAGCAAGGCGCTTTCTAAAAATATCAGGGAAAAAAGAAAGAAGGGCTGGGAGAAGCCTTTGCGATGTTCACATGGCAGGGAGGGTGTTCCAGACTGGAGGCAGAGAGAGGAAAAGCAGCAGGGACAGTAAAGTCAGGAAGGATGTCAAAAGGCTTCTGGCTAAGCAAGCATAAGTTTAATCTGGCTCTGCTTATGGGGCATAAGGCAAAATATTGGAAGTTCTTTAGAACTTTAGCAGATGAATCTCATGTCCTTAAATAAATAAGGAAATATGAGTTTGGAAAGGAGTCATTCTGCAAAGCAGACAGCAGGCTTTGTGACAGAAACATCTGATTCACAACCTCCACAGGCTGAGAGCACTTGGAGTTTCAGCCTCAACAGGGGAAGGGATAAGTGTCTCGTTTTGGAAGAAACCCCTTTGGGCACATCAGCAGCCTTAGTTTGGGGTTTGTGCTAAGTAAGAAATGGGAGGCAGATGAAGCTAAGCTGTAGAAGTTATTGAAAGACAAGGTCCCTTGACTTTACTGTGTCTGAGGTGTTCCTGGGGCCATGAGAGCTGCCTGGTGCTGTGCTCCAGCCTCCCACAGTTGTGAGTGGGGTCATTTTCAAACTGAGACTGCCCTGCTCCCCTCCAAATGGGTGTGGGCTCCTCACTTTCCCTGGAAAGAAAGGGGCCTGTGGTTTCCCAGTGTTGCTGGCTTCACCAGGGCAGTCAGTCTAAAAAAGCCCCTGAACTCTGCATTAGGTGCTGAGGCACAGAGGCCCTTGTGCTTCAGACACCTATATCTTCTGTAGCTGCAGGGATGTGAAAAGTGCATTTTGGTCATGCACTTGCTGCATGTGTTGCTTTTTATTCTGCCTTGCAGAGGAGATGGATGTGGCCTGGGTGTCCCTGGGTCAGTAGTCTTGCTCTTGCTTTCTGAGAGTGCTGCAGATGACTCGAGGGAAAACCAGAGTGGTCACCATATGGTAGAGTGTATGATGGTAATTAACTTCAGAGTGATGAATGCTCAGGCCGGTGTTTTGGCATCTTTCAAAGGAAATCTAGCAATTTGGCAGGTGCTGGCTGGTGAAGGGTTAGCTGGACCCTTATGGGTTTGAGTGGTGGCTGAGAGGAAGCACTGCATCAACCATGATATGTAACTCCAGGATAATTAAGAAGGTGGCCCATTGTGAAGAATGCCAGCAAACAATGCAGTGCTGATATCCAAGCAAACAAGGGCAATCCAAGGACCAGAGCCCAGATTAATATCCTTTATGACTCTTAACAAGGCTTGGTTCACTGTGGTGTTGTGATTAAAAGAAGAGAGATGGCCAAGTGTTGGGCTGCACTCAGACCTGTGGAGGCTTGAGATGTTAATGCTCAATTTGCTAGCAAGGACAGGATAGGATCTGCACTATTTTAACTTTAATGCTGATGTTTATTTAGGTAATTGTTAGGGTCTTTCCTAGAGTGTCAGAAGCCTGTAGGAGCAAACTATTAGGATGCTAAATCAGATTTAAATTTATTAAAAGGGGAAAGACAAGCTAATTTTGAGGTGCTTAAATTGCTATATTTGCATAGTAAATAAGCTTAGAGATGAAGAGTGAAGACAGCACACATTTAAGTGAGAGAGGCAGTTGCAAAGTCCAAGTTGAAAATGCAGTTTAGGTTCCTCTGGGTTTCTGTGCACTGTGGGCACTTCTTAATTCAGCAATGCTGCTTTCTGCAGGAGAGGTGGAGAACTAGGGTGCTGCTCATGCTTCCCATGGAGTGCAGTAGATATTATGCATGGAAGGCCTTTACAGGGAGGGTTCCTCAGAGAGCTGCTCTGAGTTTCCCTGCCTGGACCACGAGCTGCCCACAGCACAGTTCTGTGCAGAGGTTGCACATGAAGCAGAGGTTTTGTGCCACCCACCAGTTGCTTTAGCAGTAGCAATGGTTTATTTGCTGACTTCAGCCCCACCGAAGTAAAGCATTTGTTTATATCCAGACTAGTCAAAATATAAAATGAGGAAATGAGAAGAAAGAAAAAACAAAACTTCAGTGAGATCCAGCGTTGTAGGCATTCTTATGCCTGTGCTGAGGTCCATATGTCAATCTTCCCACTGATTTCCTTTTTAGTGAGGGCTTTTGGACTTAGGGTTTAAGTCTAGGAGGTTTACTGACTTGTTTTAAGAGAAAGAGAAAAAAAAAGACACAGACTGACCTGTGTGGGTCAAAAGTAAGTCTTCTTGATCTGATTTACACATTGTTCTTTTGAGGAAAGGAAAAGTCTTGTACGGTTGACAGTCTAAAAAGCTTAAGATTAAAACTCATTTAACTTAGAACCAAATGAACTCATTAGTACTTTCAGTTATGGAAGTCTGGGCTATGTTGCTCTGAAAGCTCTTGGCATTTATCATGACAGTTGTGCCAATAAAGGTAGAATCTGCTCAGAAAAAAAGCCTGTGTGTTTCCACTCTGGGATTTTGCCAAAGTAAACATTTCCATATCAGATATGAAGAAAGAATTACTTACATTAAAAGATTTACATATAAGTGGTGTGGAGAGTAGCTTGATACCTCTAAAAAAAGGGTGTTTTGCAACCAGGGGCATAGAAATTGTACTTCTGAGATAATGTTTTTCTGTATCACATCCCTCAGCAGTACCAATAGGCATTCGCTGACATGACAGATTGCTGAAGCAGATGTGGTAAAACTGACACGTGGAGTTAATAATATTTTATATAAAACTTTCAGTGATACCGTGGCAAGAAATGAGCAGAGTGATAAATGGCTTAGCCAGAAACCAAGAAACTGATCTTTTGAGTTCTTAATGGTTTTCAATAAATCGCTCAAGTGAGTTTTAACTGAAGTACGAGACTTTTTTAAGGTATTCAGTTGTCAGGAGAGAGCACTGCCCATGCCTTGCAACAAGATGGGCTGCCTGCAACCTCAGGGGTTGCAGAATGCTGCAGGAGAAACTCTGCTGCTGTGGTTGGTGTTCGAGCAACTGGTGCTAGAGCACGAGGATAGAAGTAGGTTCATGAGGAATGGTAGACTGATCACCTGACTCATTCATCTTTTATGTAAATTAACAGCAATCTAGTTTGGGTTCAAAGCCAAGAGTTCAATACCTCAGTCAAATTCACTTTGCTATGTTTGCAGAACAGGAGAGTTGAGTGTTCTCAGCCTGCCTGTGAGTTAAGGTTGCCAGGTTTGGTTCATTTCCTGTCACTAAGGTAGCTGGGCTCAGGTGCTTTATATTAGAATTTTTCAATTCTGCTCTTTAGGTTTTTTCCTTTGTTGCATTGATCATGCCATGTGTTTCACAGTGGAGAACAGCAGGTCAGCCTCCAGCTAGATCAGTGTGGTGAGGCTTAGAAACCTGGAGTTTTGCCTTGTTCTACTGTAAACTGAGCCAGCAGTTGAATTCTAGTATTTTTCACACACCTTCATTTATTTGTTGTACCTGCTGTTGTACCATCCTGCTGATCTTCACTGAGCTGTTTTGTATATAGAGTTTTGCCAAACTTGACTGAAAACTTAAATATTAATGCGTTTCTTACCCTGTGGTTTGGCAATTCCTCATTTGGTGTGTAACACAGATGATTAGGAGATGTGCCTCAGACATTTCATTGTGATGGTGTACAGTTAGTTTCTGTTATGAAGTGGTTCCTTTAATCTAAATGATGTTATTTCTTCTGCTTTTTGCAGGACCCTGCAGGAATATTTGAACTGGTGCAAGTTGTTGGAAATGGGACATATGGACAAGTCTATAAGGTTTGGATGCCTCTTTAATTTAGGATGCTGTTCTTCATAAAGCTGTATTACCTAAAGCAGAAGTGAGCCCGTTTAGGAAGGTGGATAGTTGTTCTAGTAATAGCCTGGTTTATCTTGCTTTTTTTCTGCATAATGCAAAATGTGCTACCTGTGAAATTCCATGGGCCTTCCTTCCTTTGCTGCCATAGGTCACATACATGGTTTTTGTACTGACTTCCCTCTGCTCTCTGCTTACTTTCTCTTTTTAAAAATTATTTTAAAGGTGTCTGGCAGAAATTTACATCAGTGATGGCTAAGTTTGGCCTGGATTGGGTGAAATGCAAACCTCAGACAGCAGTGCTCTTCAAGACACAGGTGTCAATTAGCCCTGCTCTGCAGGCGGGCGGTAAAGTCTTTGATTTCTGTCAGTACCTTTGTCACTGAGGTATCAAAGCAGAACCACCAGACAAGAAACTACAGCAATTAACATTGTTTGCCACAACATAGCACTTTATACACAATGTAGTGCACAGCTTACTTTAGTTATAACAAGCCTAGAAAAGTGTTCTTACACTATGATGCCTTCCCTAAAAGTGTTTGAAGAAGAGGAAATAGTTGTGATTAAATAGAGAACCAAGTTCCCATTTTGGGGATGAAGACAGAGGAAGGAAGGGGCCATGCTGCTGAACCCTTGCAGGTACATCAGAAGAGAAGTGGCAGAAGTCTGTCTGGTGTTGCTTCTTCCTCAGGGTCCCACTGCTTGGCAAGTCTTTGTGTGTGTGCAGGGTCTTTCTGCCCTCTATGGAAAAATGCACAAGGGTCCTGGTGTAGCAATTCTTTCTCCAATGCACTGAATACATGCTGTGTTTTGGTGTCCATCCTGTGGTGGCAAATGTGCTGTAATCACATTTTACTTTCCCTTTGAAGCTATAGGTTCTGCAAAATGCTTTACAGGAGCAATTCCAGGAGGTCTCTCTTTTCCCATGCTACCAGGTTTTCTTATTATAATTTTTATGTCAGAAGCAGGATCATGTAATTCTTTTTGGTGATAAAGTCTGTGTTGTTTCTGAGACTATCATTCAGATACTGCTCTTAATACTATTGAATTAAAAATACGTGCTCAGGGGTTCACATGGTCAGATTAGAAGCCCAGAGAGATTTAGAGGTGCTGTTGTTTTTTACCCATGAAAAGACCCCAAACCTCCTGAATGTTCTGTGAAATAGTTGACTTTCTTTTTGTGTCTGGATTTATTTTATATTGGGCAAGAAAAATTTCAATGTAGTCATCTTTTATGAATGTTGAGTATCAATCAGCTGCTTAATCATGGCAGAAGCAGAAAGGAGCAGCATAGTTTGCTTCTCTGCTGCAAAAGAAAATATTTTGAGCTGTCATGTAGCTCACTAGAATGTCAGTTGCCAAAAATGTGCAAGAAATATTAACAGTGACAACTTCAAATTGTACTCAAAGGCTGCTGTCCACTGAGCATGTGAGAGGCCAGGGTCTAACAGCTCAGGGAATGGGGTGAATTGAGTCTCTGCTCGTTCTGCCCTTGGACTGGCTGGAACATCTGAGAGGAAGGGTCTCAAGGGGCTGGGGGCACTGAGGGGAAGCTTTGTGCTCATGCATCCTGCCCTGGAGGAGTGAGGGGCTGTGTGTAACCCGTAAGTGAGGCTTTGGCCAAACAAATTCATGTGTTCTGCTGGGGGTTGTCTGGGGGATGGAGCTGCTCTTAGTGGACCATGGTGGTAAAACTTGCTGCTGAAGAAGTTAATGATGACAGCCAAGCTGGACAGATGCAGAATGCAAGTTCCACATTTGGCCATCAGCTCTGTTGCTGTTGTGAGCAATTTTCTCACAGTCCAAAGCTTCAGTGTGTGTGGAAATCCTCCTGCAGATGCTGAGCACCACCTGAATGTTCTTGGGCGTTGTCTGCCTGGTGGTATTTCCCTAGTGCTGGCCTTGAACCCAGAGCTGATGTCTATTTTCTCAGGAGGGCAGCAGCAATGTAACAGCTGCTTCTGCAGCAGCCATGAGAAGTGAGGCTCATACTCAGTTTTATTTTTAATTTCTGTGTAGTATGTCCTCTGATCTATAAAATGCTAGGAGTGGTAAAGTGAACGAATGGAATCCTGGAAGCATTTTGCAGTTTGTCTGGTATAGGCTTGTGATTATAAATATTTAAATTACAAAGCAGTCTCTGTTATCCATATACTTTACTCATATCATTAGAGTATGTTTTTATTCTCCTGAGGTGTTAGATTCTTCCATACGTTCAGAAACTACCCGTGGTAATTTGCACGTAATCAAAGAAAAACTTATTTCAGGCTAAATAAATTATATTCAGGGTTATTAAATTGCTTTGTTGGCTGCGAAGATGATTCATATTTTAATATATGCTACTCTATAAAAATGAAAATAAAATTTTGAGAGTTCCTCATTAGATTTGGAAAACCATGTTTAACAGATTTATAAAAGGAGAGTATTATTCATACTGAATTATTCCTGTTCCAGTTCAGGGTCTTTTAAAATGAAATGGAAGAGGTATGAATTGTACACATAACAATGCTAGAGCTGAGTAGAAATGTTATAAAGATTTGTGTATAATAGCTGACTAAAAGCCAGCAGATTTTTTTGACAACTTATGAAGTACTAGGACATAAATATGCCAGTCCTGGCAACTTCAACCTTTGGAAAGTGTGAATTAGATGTGAAAAAAAAGTCTGATGGTACCCAGAATTCATGAGACTTAGGCTTCATTACATCTTGAAATGACTGGTGAGTTTCTCAGTTAATTCCTGGTTTCCATGAGCTGGAATCTGAAGAACAATCCTATGTAAGAGGTGATTCAGACTAATGCCGTGGGAGGTGGTAGCACAGAGTATTCCCTGACAGTAAGGGAAGACTGAAAGTAGTTGGAAATAGTGCATTTGCTGGTGGTTGGGAAAGATGAGTATTGACCCTTTCATGCCTTTGTCTCCTCAGTGTTGAGGAGCTGAAGGTCAAAATGTGTCCCGCCTTTGCCACCATCTCCACTGAATGCATGTGGGAAGGACAAGTTTCTGAACATCCCCTGCACTGCTTCTGGCGGGATCTGTTATCCTCCTGTGTGCTCTTGAGGGCAGGGATGAAAAGGAATGTGCAGGGCATGAGCTCCCAAGTATGAGGGGCAGCATTTTTGAGCGTTTCTAGAGCTGCTGATAATTCAGGACCTTCAGACAGCAGAGCAGTGTTTTTTATCACATAACTGTCAGTGTCATGTGGGAGGAAGTGAGAAGGCCAAAGGTGTCACTTGAAACCTTTGGGATCTGCTGAGACATGGCACTGTCGTGAGTTCTTCACCTGTTCCCATTACCTGCAGGAGTTGAACTGTATGGACTCCCTGGCTCTGGAGTGCTGGATAGTGGTGGTCCATCACCCTTGATGTGGAACAGCTGTATGCTGGTCTGTGCTTGTGCCTTTAGTAATAACTAAACTGTAAGTTCAGGGGAAGTGAAATATTTTTTTTCAAAGACTTCTGTTAGTTTCACAGTCTTTGATGAGAGGTGTTTCTTCCGTAGAATCCTGTTAATGTGTTTTCTATGTTCCTGTTTTCAATGCAGGGTCATTTTTTATATTGAGTAAATGGGGAAAGGGATATATGGGAGCAGCTGAAGGGATTGCTGTTTCTGAAGTGTTTGGGTCACACAATTCTTCCTGAGCTCCAGAAGAGACTATGAGACTCTGAGGTTATGGCTGCTCTGTTTTTTCATTTGTCAAGTCGTGAAGAGGAATTGTTCCTAATCATTCTTGTTCAGCCATGCTCTGACATCCTCATCTTTCTGAAGTTTTCATGGGCCAAATGAGGTCAGCAACAGTGTTTTCTGATGTCAAGAGGCACCTGATGGGGGGGTTTTGTCTTCCTTTTTTTTAGGGATGTGGATTAGCCTTCTCCTGGGCTTTCCATTTTTCCGTGGCCTAGGGAAAGAGAAGCCAATGTCTTTGCACAGTTCCAGGGGCTATGTTTTTTGGCACATGATCTTGGAGGCTGGTGGTGAACCCTGACAGATCTGCAGCTGCTGCATGTGCAGAATGGTTTTTTCTTTGAGTCAGAGGGCACAGGGAACTTGACAAAGGTGCTTTAGTTTGAGCTGTGAGAGTCCAGAGGGAAGATGTGGTTTCCCAGTGATGCAGCTGATGGAGAAGCAGAAGTGCTGTTGCTGAGGCCTGGCAGGGGTGGGAGCAGCTCTGCCTTCCTGCTGTGACTCTGCATAGCTAATATTTTTATTTCTCTGCGGTCACATAGGGCTCAGGATACAAAAAGGAAGTGGATCTGGGTGAGGAAGTGTATGGGATTTAGGTTGGTTGGTTTTTTTGTGGTTTTTTTTTAACACAGTTGCTTCTTGGCATTGAGTCGTGCTTCAGTTGCTGACATGAGTTATGAGTTACTTTGCTGTTGATGTAGAGTGGCAGGAGTGCAGCAAAACATAAATACAACGTTTCAGTTTATCTTAATTTGAGAGTCTGTTAAGTTCTTCATTTTCCATTTCGCTGAATAACTGGCTGATGTAATTAAGTTGGGAGTGGTAGGAGGAAGGAACATGAGGGTTTTTGAGACTGAGCACCGTGTGGAAAGAATCACCCGACCATGCTATGTTATGGAGTGTTATAATCTGTGGAGTGTATTGAAAACCTTAATTAATGGTAGCACCTGGAAGGTTAAATGTAAGAAACATTAAAATTGTGTTTGGTATAATCCAAATGGTGAAAGGGTGTAAGCTGAAAACTTTAAAACCATCCTTTCTTTGGGTGGGTCAGAAGAAGCCACTTTCCAAAGAAAATGGAATTTCAGAGTCTACAAAGTGCTGTAGAGATGTTTAAAATGACACATAATCTCAGGTTGTTTTGTTGTAATTTGTGGTGAGTTACTAAGATTAGCTTTAAAACTGGTTAGTTTTCAAGCTCATCTTAGTCTCAAGGCAGAGATTTTGATGAGTCAAGGAGGGAAATCAGTTATACTCTACAGAAATGAAAAAATGCTACTCTCTGTTTCACTAGCAGTTGGTAAAAGTTCTTATTTGTCTCTCCATTTGCTTTATTTCAGTTTGTGGTAGCAATGCCTGTTTCTTGGTCCTGAAATTAAGAGCCAGACACAGTCAAGGGATAAAGGGTTTTTACTTGGGTGTTTAATAAGGATCCTTTTGGTGCAACAATTCGTCAATACACCAAAATGCCCACACACACAGTAGATACAGTTTTATAGGTCTTGCAGATTAGCATATCTAATGAAGCTGTGAGGCCTTTGGGATGTTTGGTCTCCTGGCCTAGCAAAATACCAGGACTATGATAAGGTACCAGGCTTATAAAACTACAAGTACGCAGGCTGAGGGTATGAGAATACATAAAAGGTGCAGAAAAAGAAGAGGCAAAAATCATCATGGCATTAGTAGAAGAGCTGATTATCTTGTTGGCATGAAAAACTAGTTAATTACAGTAGGCAGCAGTGTATAAAGTCCCTGCCAACAGTGCATGGGGTGGAGTCAGCAGCTCATTGATCCTTGGTTGACTTGTGCAAACAAATAATGGAGATTGTCTGCTGCTCCAAGCCACAGGGGTCTCTCTCAGGAGTGTGTCTAAACTTCATATGTGCTGCTGCCATTGTAATAAGATATGAAATGCTGTTGTGCTTATGAATGGGTTGCCTTGAAAATGGAAGCATGTAGAGCTGCAATACCAATAATATACTAGAGAGGCATGGGTTGGGGTTTTAGTATTTGGTATTCTTCAATTTTTAATAAGACTCTTGAAGTCTGCATACTACCAGGTGTTTCTTCATCTTCTCTCAGTTGTCTGCAAATCCTAAATACACCCCCATAAATGTCTCCATGCCTTTCTTTTTGCTTCCACACCACGATTGTCTTTTTTCCTCCCCCATCAGAATGGGTGTGGAATTGGCGCCCTTGATACAAGGAGGGCAAACTGTGCCTTGGACTGCATCAGCAAGAGCCTAGCAATCAAATCATGAGATGTGATTATTTTCCATGCTCTTGTCAGGCCACACCTGGAATACTGTGTCCCATCTTTGCTCCCTCACTTCCAGAAAGACGTTGGGAAACCAGAGAGGATTCAACAAGAGGTAGCCAAAATGTTTAGTGGGTTGAAGAAAGAAAGGCTGAAGGAGTTGGATTTTTTCAGCTTTGGGAAGAGAAGACTGAAGGCAGTCTAGTGACAGTTTTCAGGTGCTTCGATGATGGCTAGTGCAGGAGGTGCCAGTACAGGGATGCCCAGGGCAGATGGATTGCTTAGGAAAAGTTTCATTTGGATGTAAGAAAAACATTCTGGACCATGAGAATGAGTCATCACTGGAATAGGTTTCTCATGGTGGTTGCGGAGTCATCCTTGGTGGAAATAGCCAAGGCTTGGTTAATGTAACCTAAGTTCTTGCTTTTAACAGAAGGTGGAACCATGGGTTCCCAGAGGTCTTTTCCAATCTCAGTTTGAGTTCAAGACATACCTACTATCAACTCAGCCCATTAGAGTGTGAATTTCTAACTTGGAAGATACAAAACCCCCCCACTTTTTTTCTAAATATATATAAATTTATATATATACGTATATATACATATATATATTTTAAATAGGTAGTTTATGGTGTGTATTCAGTTGTCAGAGTCAGGAGCATTTTTGTGCAGGGGTTTGGTGTTGTGTTTGGTTTTTTTTTTTTCAGTCTTGGCTTCCGTGCCTCTTTGCATGGCAGTGCCAAACTATATTCAGCACTGGATTTTAAAATAATGGATCAAACATGCGAAATTAATTAGTAAATTGTGAAGTCCTGGTTCTAGTTAGTGAATATTTCAGAGGAACTCGATTAAAATTCTTAGGACCCAAACTAGTTTATCAAAAATAGAAGAGTAAGGATGTGAAAAAAACCTCTCAGCTGTTGAGTGCCTCTATACAATAAAGGCTCTGACTGAACAGAGCAAAGTACAATAATTAGATGTGCCATTAGAGAGTAGTAAAATCCTTGCAAATAATTTGTTGACAGGCCTGCTGCTTTCAGGTCCTCCATATTTTGGACCTAAAAGTCCATGTGGGAGAGTGCAATGCATTTTCATCCTAAACTCTTGGCATTTTGAGCTCATGTTGCATAACACTTCAGATTTTGTCACTGGGTCATGCTATTTTGGAGGTAAGAGAATGTGCTAAAAATGCACTGGTGGTAATGTGAGCGTGGTGGGAAGTAGTTCAAGCTCTTAATTCCCTGCTAAAGCACTTCACTGTGCTTTAAGCACCTCACTAGTGACATTGATCTCAGTAATCCTGACTGCTCAAGTAGCATCCAGATTCACACCAATGTGCAGATACACCTCAGTGTAGTCAGTGCCTTGTGGGTCTGAGTTTTACAGTATCTGACCTTCTCAGAAGTATTTTCACTGTGTACAATATATAAATTTGTGGAACTTGGGGAAAGCCTGTAATTGTCTGTTTGCAGTCCAGAAAACCATAGCTATGACAGTTAATGAATGAGTGACAGGATATTACTTAATTTTAAACCACAGAAAATCTAGTGTGTTGTTTGTAGGTGTTTGAGCTGATTACCATGACAAGTTAGCTGTAGTAACTACTTCTTTTACAGTGAACTACAGGATTTTAAGGCCTGGTGAGGACATGTCACCTTGTCTTTGTGTCTCTGATTCTTTCTTAGAGCTCCTTATGGATTGTACTTTCCCAGTCTGCTTTAATGTCCTGCAGAGTGCATGTGTGGTTTTTTCAGAGTCCTTCTTTGGTACCTCTGGGCTATAGCTAATGGAGCATCATAAAAGGAACAACAAATGAGTTGGTTTCTTAAAATTGAAGTAGATACTATTTTTCAGCTGTTTGTAGTATGCTTTTTATTCTTCAAAGTCCCTTGTGTGTTTTAAGTCTGCCCTTGTAACCTACTGACCTTCTGCAATTCCTGAAAGGTTTTCAGATTTGCTTTAGAAGCACCTACTCAAAGGCCATTTCTTCCCCATCCCCTACTTCCTACCCTCGAAAATATTAAATTTCAGTAACATCTGAGATTTTACAACTGAGAAGTCCAGAAGACACACTTTGTAGCAAACTGTGACCTTTTTAGTGACCTATAATGTTATTAGCTGCCATTTAATAGCTGGGGTGTGGTCTGGGACAGTACCTGTAGGAGCTCCCAGTGTGTGAAAAATGTACTTTTTTTCATAAAGGTGAGAGAGGGGCTGATGTGGGCAGCTGTGGCTCAAGGAGATCTTGCTTCTCTTCTTACCTCTGCTTCTCATCCTAGCTAAAAACCATGAGTTTGCTGGAAGTGGAGCTCTTCATGTGAGTGTAGCTGTTAAGATGGAGGCAGCCCTTGTTTTTGTGAAGCGTTTTGGGGTTGTGGTGAGGAGGAATTAGTGTGCTTATGGAGGTGATTTGTGAAAATTGGTTAGCAGCCACTTACTGAACAATGAGCTGTTTGAAAACAGTTTCACTTGAATCCAAACATGGGTTCAGGAGAAGCTGGAGTGGGAATATGTCAAGAAATGAGTTGGCTTTTGTTTTCAAACTTTGCTTCAGAAACGTCAAAACATTACATTTAATTTGCTTCATTTGAGCATACATTTAAATTCAGCAGGATGTTTAATAGATTGGGGGGAAAAAGGTACAGTCATACTGAAATAATCTGGCACAACAAAAAGAAATGTGAATATTAATGGGAATTATTCTGACTTTCTATTCTGGAAGGAGTGTTTGCAACCAAAAGCAGACCAGTTGGCAAAATAAGGACATTTTGTTGGTATTTACTGACTGCTGGAATTAACTAAATTCCGTTTTCTGACTATGCAGTTGCTACATCTGATAGGAGCTTTTTAATGCAATCTTTTCTTGTACTTCTGCTGTTAAAAAGGGAAACATTTAGAGAAAAAGGGCATAAGAGAAACGTGTGATGGCCTTCTGAAAAGAAAATTCCTCAGGTTCAGTAAAATGTAGATATCTTCCTTGATATGAATTTATGCTGAATTTAGTAAGGCATGTCCTCAGAATTTAAAAATAACAAAAGAGTAACAGTAACAAGAATAACAAAAGAGTAACAATAACAATAATAACAAAAGAGTAACAGTTTACTAATTATTCCTGTTGCAGCAGATTTGTCTGCCTCTGTTTTACTCATGGCTTTAAACCTGTGAACAATTATACTAAAATATGCAACAAAACCATCATGAAATATGCATATGACTTTGATAATGGATTCTCCAATGTATTATTTACACAGATTGTTCATGATGTTGTCTTGTTATATGGAAAAAGGAAAGGGCTAGAGAAAATATTTGTTTTTGCAGTCTAACATGAAATATTTATTGTAACGGGATTCTTGCAAACATTCTGCCCCCAGAAGCCAAATCATATCAGTAGATATCTGATTGCCTTTTATTATTATCAGTGGGTAAAGCCAGGAGTTGTGGACCAGTGTTACCACTCGTGCTTTGAAAATCAAATTACTCTGGTGGAGTCTTACAGCTTTCCTGTGTTTTGTCCTGCAGAAAAGGACAGGCAGCACCAGTGCATGACTGGGGGCACCAGACCATTCCTGCTTTGGGATCCCTTTGTGATGAAGAGAGGTTTGTTTCCAGAGACACTGGGCTGTGCTTTGTTGTCCCTCCCAGTGGAGGACAGCCAAGTTTTGCAGGCAGGCACACTGGGAGTGTAGGAGTAGGGGTGCCCAGTGAAGCCTGGCGTGGCTCAGATGTCATGGAAGGGGTTTGAACCAGTGAATGTGGTGCACTGAGGGCACACTGGGCTTTTTGTGCATGTGCAGATCAGCCTAAGCAGGTCTGACGTTTCCCAAAGGCATTTTGTCTCCTGGCTCACGTGCTGGTGGGTGCTGGGTGCCCAACTGGACCTGGCAGAGGAAGGGTTTGCATGGGGAGAAGATGCATGTGTGGTATCCTGTGCTCCAAAAATGTGCCTGAAAATGGAAAAAAGGATAGGAAGGAATAGAGAGATGCACTAACTTTCTTCTGGACACTTGGAAAAAGTCAGAACTTTTTTGAGTAGAGGAAGATACAAAATAAAGACTGAAAACTAAGGTCTCCAATAGCACACATTAGAGAATAAAGAACAGAGAGGATTTTGGACTCATCCTTTCCTATGTTCCCCTCTTCCTTTTTTTACATTATACTAGTTTCCAGGTACCCACCTCTTGGAAGATTTTGCATGGCCTGTATCCCTGGCTTTCCTGATGGAGTTACAGTATTTTCATGCTGGTGGGGGAATCAGCAAGTACAGACATTGCTCAGGTGAATGCTCAGGTGTCTGGCCATGTTTGCAAAGCACCTACTGCATTTGTGAGGCTGCTCAAAGAGTCACAGCAAGCTCCTAGTCAGGCTTTATAATGTTATTTGGCTTCCTACATCTGCCAAAAGTCACGGTTCTCTGATCAGGAATGAAAGGAAATGGCTTTACCAGAGCTGGGTGATGGCTGGAGCCTGCATGGCACTTGCCCTTTCTATCATACAGACAGGTTTTGAATGTCATAGTGAGTATATGAAATATCTGGCTGGCTAAGCTTTTGTGGTTGCTGTGTCCTGCATTATTTACATTGTTCTGGGAGATTTCTCCCTTTCAAAGTTATTAGTATTAAAATAGAGCAATTCTTTATCATGTGGAGATCTCCTTCTAGCCCAGCTCTGTTAGTGGTGGCTGAGAGGCTTCAGGCACCTGTGCTGGGATGGAGACAATGCTGAGCCACACGAGGGCTAGACAGGGACTGCAGGTGCCAGTGGAGTTTGGGCTGGAGATGACACTGTGGTCTATGAATTGTGGTTCTTAATGAGGAGCCTGTCTGGTTGAACCCTCTGGTGTATAAATGCTGCCTGATATTCTGGAGGGGTTGTACCTTCAGATTAGGCGAGCATATGCCAGCAGTGGGTTTTCTTTCCTTTCTGGTGTCCTTTATTGGCAGGCATGTAGCATGAATGTCATTGTATAGTGCCCTGTTGTCTGAGCTGTCAAATGCCATTATGTTATGTGGAAAGTCCCCAGAGATTGCATGATGCATTTTGATTTCTCCTTACAGAATTGGGAGCATGATCAGAAATAGAAATGGGGAAGCTGGTGCCTCTGCAGTTCTCCAGGTGTATTCCAGGAGTTGGTTGTGATATGATAAGCCACATCTGTCTTGCCTGCCAAGGAGGACATCCATGTTTGTGAAGGACTCTTTGTTAGCAAACAGTGTTTGCAGTACAGGAGGCAACACAGAGGGCTTTTTTTTTTTTTTTTTTTTTTTTTATTTTATTTTATTCCCACCCATACTGTGTTTGCCTTTGGTGCAGCCTTGCATTTCTGCAGATGTGCTGCTGAGGTTTTGTGGTCCCAGGTGTGTCCCTGAGTGCTGGGGTTGGGCAGCTCCAGGGCGTGTGCCTGGACCTGGTGGTGAGGCTGAACAACAGCTCTCTTGAGGTTTGGCAGAAAATAGTTTCTTACCTTTTATTTTCCTTTTCCTCTTGGTGAAAACAAGAGGAAGCTTTAGCAGGTATGAAGGTTGATGCTTTGCCACAAAATCTTGTTCTCACATATCAGTGCAGCGAGGGCAAAACCACTATCTGGACCCACCCCTGGCTGTGGGCAGCATTTACTGTGATAAAAATGATAAAACCCATGTTCTTTCTCATTGGATCATGAGACATATGAATATTAAATTACTCCAGTTAATGGCTGGCTTTTCTTAAACAAATTCTCTTTTAAAAAGGAGAAAGAGCTGGTAGCAGAAGTAAACAGAAATTTTCAAAGAACAGAGCAATAATTGCCTTCTATTAAAGCTTCTGTGAAAGTGGACAGAAATGGAGTTATGCAAAAAATGAGCATTTTGATGACTGGTGTGGCTGGATCAGTGAAAGGGAAATGACAAACAAACCTGATTCAGGCCACTGAGCATGTCCATGCTTAACAAAATTGAGCTGGAAATAACATTTCTAATTAAACTGGGTCAAACCATGTATGCAAACCAGGTCTTTAAAAATAATTATATGAAACCTTGTTTTTTTCCAGTCTTTTGCACATGATGTCATTTGTTTGACCTATTCAGAGAGAATACTAAGTGCTAACAGTGGCATGATGGTGCTTTGTGCTCACCTTGCACTCATTTGATTACAGAGCAAATGGCAAATCAAAACCAGTGCAGGGGAACCAATCCCTAAAGGTGATTCAGTGACTAATTTCATAACCTCTTCTGGTTAGGTGTTTGTTTTTCTGTAACTCTTCTGTAACTGAATGTATTACGTTATTTTCCTGTGCAAACATGTCAAAAATAGGTATTTTCTGTAAGCCTCAGTGGTGCAGGGAGGAAAGGAGTTTGTCTCCTCTGATTTGCACACAGCACAGGAATTGAATCATCTTGGAGATTTCAGATTGGATTGGAATGAGCTGGCTGGTTAGAACATGATTGGATGCAAGAGCATTGCAGTCCCATACACTCTGTTTTCTTAAAAAAAAAAAAAAAAAAAAAAAAAAGCTTGGCTTAGCTTCTGTCTTTGGTAGTGCAAGTTCTTGCAATCTCGTCTGCTCCCCTGAACCTGAAGGTTCAGGAGGTAGAAGGCAAGGCAAAGCACTTGGGAGATGATTTTTCTGGTGTGGGGATTTTCATATGCACTTTTATTTTAAAATTTTTTTTAATGGCGCTTTTTTTAAAAATAATGACCTGGTTATTTAAAATTCTGTTATTTAAATAGGTGCATTGGCAATACTGTAGAGTTTTAGTTTATCCAGTGAAATTTTCCTCTGGCACATAATACCATATTTATCCAAAGCAGGAGTGAGCTCTTGGTGGTGTATTTTGGCATCTGGATGTAGATGATGGAATATGCAAAGGAGCTGCAAAAGGAAGCTTTTTTGGAAACTTGTGGATGGTTAAACTTCTCAAGTAAATTTTTTAAGTGAGCACAACTAGATGCTTAAGCTGAAATGCTAGTTTTTAAAATTTATATTATATGTGTAAGCCAGCAAGTTGCTGGCATTAGCTGTATGCCTTGTGGAATGTTTTGCTGTTTTGTCTTTCTTGACAGCTGTTTTAGATGTGATGCAGCTGGTTGGACAGGCTATTGCTGTTACAAGGTAGAGGAAGCACATAGGGTTCAGAGCTTGGAAAATGAGAAGTAGCTTTGAGACTGAATCATGAGGTGGGTTCTGGCGCAGCTCCACTGACATCTGAGGTACCTTGGGCTAGGCCAGAGTTTCAGTTTTGAATATTTCTGTATGTGTTTCTGTGCATGCCCTTTTGTCTGTAGTACCTGGGCCCTGTTGTATTGGGTGTGGAAGAAGTTGGCAGAGTTTCCCATTGCTGCCTGTGAAGGCTTCCTGTGACACACCATCTGACAAACCCTGGGCAGGGTGATCCCATCGGATCCCCACGCCTGCAAACCTGAATGTGTGTCCTGAGTCAGAGCAGTGAGTGTTCTGTTTCCTTTTGGTTTATGGAGAGCCTCATTTCCCACCAGCTGTGAACTTTGGGTGGCAGCCCTGCAGTTGCTTGTCAGAGATACTTTTACACAAGTGGACACACTGGACTAGTGGCTTAGGTTTATTTCATGCGTCTCCAGCTCTGGCCCAAACCTGTGAGAGGATCTGTGCGATCACACCTTTTCCAACAGAGAAACCACTGAAAAGACACTCCTTTTTTTTTTTTTTTTTTTTTTCATTGTAGATTGAGGTTTGTTTTGTTTGAGAAATTTGACCCTTTATGAGACAAATTCAGATCTAATAAACCCAAGAGCAGAAATTCCTTAGGACACAGAGTCACTAGGATTTTCTGGTTGACTTTTGGTGTTGCTAGAAGAGCTTGTGAGAACCTCAGTGTTGGGACAGTCCATGATCATCTGTTGGTGGCAAGGGCTGCAGGGAACCTTTGTGAGGTGTAGCCAGCAATGCGTGGGAGGAGGGCAGAGGGCCCCCAGCCTGTGCTGGGGCTCTGGTGTGGTTTTACCCACACACAGCTCCCTGTGTAGTTCAGTTCACTGCTTCATCTTGCCCTGTACAAAATTAATTCGGCTTGTTTAAACAGAGCAAGACAAAGAGATGAGGGTTTCAAAAATCCAGTAGGGCTGTTCAGTAGTTAATTTCAGAAAACTGCTGGTACCTCTTGTGACCAGTTCTCCCAATGATTCACTGCTGCTTTTGGTTCATGTGTGCTCGTAATTATGCTGAGCTGCATTGCTTAAGGCTCTGCGGTTCCTCAGCTGTAATGTGTTTAGCCATTTTCTTGAAATTATTCTGCAGGGGTATTTATTTCTTTCTTCCTCTCAAGAGCTCACTGTTCATTTCTGTCCTGCTGTGATTGACTTCAATATCTACAAGTAATACAGGAATTTAGAAGATACAGCATTGAGCATTAACTGCTTGTAGCTGTTCAGGAACTATTACTGTGCATCTGACCTGTGGTTTGCTTGAGAAAGGAACCTTTGCCAGCTGGGCTTCTGCTGTACAAAGCTGATTATATCAGTTTAGAAAAAAAAAATCACCAGTGTTCCTCATGAATTCAGATTTTTTTGGTTTTGAACTTGGAATCTCCTCTCTGTTTTAAATTCATTAGAAAAGTGGGCTGTACTTCACTTGTAAGACTAATTAGAAGGGTAGTCTGGTTTCATTTTGGAGACTGACTTAACACTGAAAGCCTTTCCAAACATTTAAGTAATTTTCCCTTGAGTTTTCTGGACCATCTGGCCAATAGGATTTTGGAAGGAAATGGGATTTGACTGCTGCTGGGAGATCAGTGCCATGTAGCTCATCTCTTACAGAAATCATTCAGAAATCTGGAGGCTTGTGTGTTTTTTCACAGACTTAATTGTGTTCATTAACTCCCTTTTAATTTTTGGAGAGGATTCACCGAATAGAGCCAAATGAAAAGCATTATTAGATGCTCTTTTTTTTTTTTTTTTTTTTTTTTTCCCTCAGTTAAATGCTCTGCGAAGACTTTGGTATGTGTGTAAAGAATATGACCTTTCCCTAGGCAAACCTCTGGTCTTCTGAACTTCACAGTACTAGACAGCAGAATTTTTGGTTTACAGGATTCACCTCAGGTGAACAGTCATAGGGAGGGTATTGACCAGGAAATACTGAAGGCAAGAATCTGAGACTGTAAAAGAAACCCTTTTAATGCCAGTTGTTAGTACTGGTATTAGTATCTAGTTGTCCCATACTGTGTGTGCTGTACACAGCCATCTGCAGAGGTGCATACCCGCATGGTACTGCGATCTGTGTGAGAAAAACACCAGCAGAACTGGAAAAGTAAATCACCCTTAGCTCTCTTGTAGCTCTGTCATCATTTAGGCTGGAACTTGCAGCTGTGTACCCTGCTTGCCTCAAAGCTTTTTTTTTTAAAAAAAAAACCCCAACAACACAGTTTTAACCTGTGCAGAGCCGTGTCCGTGTTCTGTATAATATGCAAGAAAAAATTCAACTATGTTATAGTTGCTGTTCATAAAAATGCTAAAGGATCTTTAAAAATTCGGTGATATAAATGCTAAGAGCTTAATGTGCACACAAGGTTGTATTTATGTGGGATAGATGGCTAATAAAACCACATTACTTAAAAAGTTAAAGGATGACTCTCCTAACATGAGGTTTGTAATTGCTGTGTGCAGCTTAACCTTTGTAGCTTTGTAGCAGTGGTGAGCCAGAAAACCTTCCTTTGAGAGATTCTTGCTCCAGAGTTCTGGCCACCCATCAGCTGACCTCCTACAGTCCAGCCCTGACTTCCTTTCAGCAGGATGGGGCTGGCAGGACACACTTAACTGCTTGTGACCTTCTGCAGCAGAGATGTGCTGTGAGCAGGTTTTCTCTAGTGCCCTGTATTTCTGTAAACGGATGTGTATGAGTCAGGCAGCAAAAATTCACTGGGGTGGAGGGATTTGTACCTCACCCCAGACTCAGCTTCTCAGCAACCTCTGTTCTGCAGAGTGAGAGCCTTCTAAAGGCTGAGGCTTTTCCAAAATTGTTTATTTTTCTGGATGAATAGACTTCAGGTGCAGCAGACCTTTGCTGTCGTAAATCACCGCTGGGCTCCCGAGTGCTGTGTGGGACTGGCTCTGTGCCAGGGCTGTGCTCAACAAGAGGAGCCCATATCCCCACTGCCCTGCATCCCCGCTGTCCTGTGCTGTCCTGAACAGCACACCAGCCCAGTGTCCCCAAGCCAGAACTCCATGGAAAGAAAAAAGCTGCCTGTATCTGCAGAGCCTCAGTGCCTCTGACAGGGATGGCAAGTCCTGATTGGGGTCTGAGTCTGGAAATCTGAGAGTGTTTCAACAGGTGTGAAGGCATGTGACAAATGCCAAAGCCCAGGATGAATAGCAAGGCTGTTAAAGGTGTTGCTTGTGCAAATAGTGATATTTAGGCTCAAACGAAATCAGTTTTTATGTCCCAATAAATGGAGTGTGAGGAAAATGGGATAACTGCACAACCTGCTTCTTGGACTTCTCTACTCACTGTGCTGCTGACTGAGCTACTTGAGCCACATGTGGCCTCAAAATACTGCTCTTCTTTCCTTGTTGGCAGCAGTTCTCATTCAATGGCCTTGCAGTTCCCTCTAAACTCAAGCTCCTGGATGACTTTTGAACAGAGGGGAGCTGGAGCTTCAGTGTTTGCCATCCCCTCAGATGCTACTGAAGTATCACCAGATGGGAAGTGGACCAAATCAAAGTCAGTTGGGGGTCTGGTCCTTCACCAGGAGCATCTCTGCCTGCAGTAACCCTGAGACCCTCAGTCAGGCTGACCCCAAATGTGGCAGGTGAAGGTTGTTCTCCAAGGTGCTCTAGGTGCTGCAGATCTCAGTCTCCCACTGACACCCATCACAGGCCACCCTGCTTTTGCCTGCCCCAGGAGAAGTGTTCCTGCTCTTTCCTGCTCTCTGCCTTGCACGTTGTTCATGTTGTTCAGAAACTGCAAGTAGCAGTTGGGGATCTAAAGCATCATGTCTACATGCTAGCTGAGCAAGGAGAAGCCACAGGAATGGGCACTTCCCTCTAAATGAGCGTGGAGCTGCAGAAGATTACATGGGATGTTCTTCTGCAGACACCACCCACTTCAAATAAGTGGAGGACAAATTTCTTTGTGCTCTGGCTAGAATGGTATTTTCAAATTTGGTGCTTTGCTTGATCTTGCTGATCACAGTGAGATTAACTCATTTGGGAGCAGATTTCGGCATCCCAAAAGATCAGTCCCCAGGCCATTCTCATACAAATATGCAGTAGCCTTGTGTGGTTCATGTTTTGGATGAGGATGGTAATCTGATCAAGTGAACATACTGATATTGCAAAAAAATGTAGATATTCAAGTATGTGTTTGTGAAAGAGCTTGAATTTGTTCCTTTGTTTCATTTTCTTTTCCCACTGGTCTGCAGTCAGACACAGACAAACATGAGGCAAAGCAAACAACCTGTGTTTCCACTCATACAATGGGAGGAAATAGGAACTGAAGGGATAAAAAAAAAAACCTGGACAGAAAAACTGCTTCTGGTGCCTCTTGGGATTTACAGTTCATGAGGGTTGTGGTACAGACATTTACAGTGGGGATGCAAAACTGTCGTTTTCCTCCAGAGATCAAGGTGATTTGATCTGGTACTTTTGAAATGACCCTTGTCCATCCCTCCCTTCTAGACAATGTGGACATGGGTAGAATTTTAAACGACTGGTGGAGGTTATATTTTCTAATCTCTTCTCTTGCCTAATGTGTTGCTATTTTAGTACATAGGAAGTTCTCCTATACCACTGCCAACTTAGTTATCTTCAGTGGTATTATGATTTACAGTGGTAATTTTGTTTGTTTCTTTAAACATGTGACACAAGTAGGGGCCCTGAAATTCCTGATTTTCTTTTTTTACATCTTAGCCCTGAAACATCTAAAACTTCCTTTGGAAAAATCCATAAAACTAATATTTTCACTTTGAGTGAGTGCAAATACATTACCACTCCTGATATAAGGGGGGAGACAAAGCAATAGGGGGGATAAAAGGACATGCACATAAATAGGATGGTGGTGTTTGTGAGGAAAAGAAGTTGTTTTTCACTGAATATTCAATCCATTTTTACTATATAAATGTGATAAACTTAATAAAATTATAGGGTTTTTTGAAATTTGGAATTCAGCATAACATTTTAGGGGTTTTAAAAAATTTAAATCCCTTTATAAATCATATATATCCCTAATATTTCTTCATTAATGTAGCAGCCTTTGTCTTAAAGAGCACTGAATGTTATTAATCAACTTTCATTCCTATATATCTAAATGCAGAGATTTTAGGGTTTAGCACTGATATTCTACAACCCAAGTTCTGGGATATGTGAAACAACATTTGAGTTATTGGTATGGTCTATACCTAAAGTGACACATTCTAGCTGACTTCTCAGAACACAACTAATCATAGAGTGGGGTTTAGCATATAGGGAGAAAAAAAACCAATATGACATAAACTTTGAAGAATGTGTCTTGATACCTACAGTGTGTTACTGTTTCTGTTGTTCACCACTGACAAGGGTGATGTTTTGTGGTGTTTAGGTGATGTGCTTTGCTTTCCCTGGCAGGAAACGTTTGGGATTGACTCTGAAGGCAGTGTTAAGTTGGAATCTGCCAGGCAGTCCTGTTCCAACATGAGGGACTGTCCCTAGTGGTGTCTAATGTTGTATTGTCTGAGAGCAGCAAAGGACTTTTGTGTTGCCCCGTGTTGATCTCAAGAGCTGGTGCTGAGTCTGCTGTGTGCTCTTCCTCTCTTCAGCACAGTTAATGGCAGCAAAGCTATCCAGAGTGTGTTAAAGGAGCTTAGGGAAGAGGAAATGCAATATTTGGCTCTCCTCCCCAAGTGGTGTTGGGTAAGATCTGGGTCTGTCTGGAAATGTGGCAGATGTGGGGGTGAAAGGGCAAACCTGTGGCATCCACACCAAGGTACTGCCCCTGGGTTGTGGTTTTATGGCAGTCCCTGCATCCTGCACTGCTGGCATGAAAGCAGTCACAAGGAAAGAAAGGTGTGGTCCTGCTGGGAGATGGAGCTGAGGGCTACCCTAGAAGTGGCCTGGAACAGCTTCCAAAATCTCAGCACCTCCCAGTATGACAAAGAAGAAGAGAAATGCTCTAGGGGAATACAGTTCTTTGATTCACAGCCCTGAAATACAGCAGACATCCAGAGCTGATGTGACAAAACTGCCACCAAAACTTTATAATGTCAGTCAGAGGAGGCTTTCTGCAGCCTGAGTTGTGTGATTAAAAGGATGAAGCAGTAATCAAAATGATAGCTGTGTTCTCATCTGACTGGTGTGCTGAGCTCTTGGGGGTTGGAAAAAAAAAACCAAAAAAGACTTTGTGAAACTGGTGCCCATCTGTCCAAGACATTTGTGGGTTGGGGGTGGTTTGTGCAGCTTTTTGTGTTTGGGTTTTTTTTGGTTTTTAAACTACCAGGGTTGACATGGATTACATGTCATAGTCTACGATGAAATGGATTGTTCCTGAAATCCAGTGCTAGTATTCAGTACATGACTTACTCTGAACTTTGCCTTGGGCCATTAACTAACAGAAACAAGCTATAAGCTCTTAATTACTTCTTTCTTGGAATATATTCCTGTCCTTTCAAGTTTTGCATCGCTGCTGTATTTTTAGCTGAAGAGTTCCAACCACAACTACAGTGCGTTGTCTCACATGGTTGCAGTTGCTGAATTGAGACGTATGGGCTGCTCTTGCTGATAGAGCTCACCTAAAAACTGTCTTCTCAGGTGAAACAGCCCCAGGTGTGCACGCCCTGACCACTTGTTTGCATTGTGAAGACTCAGAGAGACAGCAGGATGCTTCTATGAGCAGCCTTTTGCTGTAGAACAGTGGCTGTGTCTAAGCTGCAGCATAAGGAGCAGCACATCTGCAGGTTTTATATTTTTGGGGTTTTCCTCCCTGCTGTGCTGACCCACTGGGGAGCATGCTGCAGCTGCATGGGAGGCTGTTCCTGCCTGCCTGCAGTGTGAACAGGCAGGACTCCTGTTCCCACTGGCTCTGGGGCTGGGGTTAGCAAACATCACTCGTCCCTTCTAAAGAACTGGGTCTGAGTAGAGAAGTCCTGTGCCTGTGGAAAGGGAAACAGAAGGATTGTGACTTTGTTAAGGTCACATGGAATAGGACATAGGGTTTCCTGGATCCTGATGCAGAGCATTGTTCACTCTATGCATAATCTCTTAAAGGCTTTTCTTGTATTAGCAGGATGGAAAGGGTGGAGAGCAGAGGGGTGAAAGGGTGGGGACCAGTCCCAGGGGGCACAGCAGGCTGAGCTGGCAAGCTGCCAGCAGCTGCAGGGCCACACAGATTTACCCAAGATGGGCTCAAACTTCAAAGTTCATCAGTGCACTTTGAACAGGAAATCTGCTTGCTGGAGTTCACTTTCGGTGAGAGCTTGCAGAGACACAGCTGTGCCTTCACCTCACTCCCAGAGGGCGGGTGGCCACAAGCTGCATCTGTTATCCCATAAGGAATGCTTCTGGTTGAGAAAGACCTTGACTGCCAAAGTCCCACACCTCCGACAGCCACATCTCTCTTTACAATGCAAATGTTGAATATCCAGAGAAGGTCCCAGGAGTTAAGTTGTGGTATTCACCAGGTTTTGGGATTACACAGGCAGGCAGTGCTGTGATGGGTCACCCAGGAGTCCCCTACCCTTGTGCTAGTGCTGTGAGCTGATTGTGTCTTGCCTGACAGCAGAGTGTGTGTGGTATGAAATGTCCCTTCCTGTAGGTACAAAGGTGCGAACTGTGAAGTGTGCAAGTCTTGTGGTTTTTGGGAGGAGTCCCTGCACACAGGCACCTGACTGCCTCTCTGAAACCCCTGCTTTTTAAGGGAGACACAGGTGGAGTGGTGCTTCTGGTTGCAGACAAGAAGACAAGGACATGGACAAGAACAGGGACTTTTTGTGTGGTCAGACACACCAGCTCTGTGCTGCCCTGGTGTCCTGCAGCAGGCAAGTCCCTGCCTTTCTCCTGCACTTCTTCCTGCTGCGGTTACGTGGGGACAGCTCCATCAGACAGCCCAGAGACACGTGAGCATTAATGAGTGCCTGCTGCCAAAAAGGAAGCCTGTGGTGGGATGGCCGTGGGCTGCCTTGGCACGGTGTGCAGCACTTAACTGGACAGCTGGCTTCTGCTGTCTGGACTTGCAATTGTCCACTCCAAATGTGTCGGATCCCAGGTGGGGAGAGAAGCTGATGGAGCTGTTTCCCACCCCCAGGAAGAGAGATACGTGCAGGATCTGGGAGAGAAGCTGTCAGACCAAGCTCTCTGCGTATGACTTGCAACCTTATAACCTCACTGGGACCTTGGGTCTCTTTGTGTAATCATGGCCCAAGCCAGGGACCATCCAAAATTTTTATTGGAACCTAAGAGGAAAAGGTGTTGTACGTGACTGAGTGCATCATTTTGTAAATATACTTAATTCATGTAAAGACCCTTTATCAGCTAATAGCTGGCTGCTAATGTTGACACTCTTGTTCGATGTAAATAGAAAAGTACATGTCTTGACCCTTAGTAGAGGGCGTAGATAAGCAGTTCCTTTATCTGAGATGAAAAGATAAATACACATCCAACAGAAATAGCACTGAGCAATCTGCCCTATTCCGTGTGTCTCTCCCTGCAGAGATAATGCAGGGTTGGAGCTCATCAGAACCAGATCTTTGGCATAAAGCATCTCAAGTCTGGCTGCAGTGAGCAGTCTCTAGATTTGAAAAATGTGTGTGCTGGCTTCAGGTTTGCTGAGTGTTACTGTACTGACTAACTGGCAACTACAGCAGACTTTATGCGGAAATATTTTCTGGAGGAGACCAGGAATTTAGCTGGACTCAAAGCTAATGGGAGAATTTTTCCAGCTTGGATACCTCATCGAAATGAAGGGTGGAACCTCAATTTTAGAAAGTAGTTGAGCCTCAGAATTGTTCTTGTATGAGCTTGACAGAGTTTGATGTTATACTCCTGAGTAGGAATATGGGTGTTGTAAATGGCTGTTGGATGTTTTGACTACATTCTCCAGAGCTCTTTTACTGAGCATTTGGGTGGAAGATAAAACCTTTTATTAGGGAAACCAGCCCATTGGCCATTCCAGTGCTCTGCCCAATTTCTGGGGAAATGTGCATGATCTTGAATCACAGCAAGCTGAACTCCAAGCTCCAATGATCTGGAGAGGATGGGCAGTGGCAGAGTGAACAGAGGGTTGGGAGGGCAATGCCTCTCATTCTTCTTCCCATTCCGGATTAAATCAATAAGGATGAGCTTCAGCATGTCTTGTCACTGGAAATAAGTGAATCAGTTGATCTCATTTGGTTGGGAAGCAGTTAAAACAGCCAGTTTGCTCCTAGAAGCTTTAAACAAAAACCAAGACACCACTTTTCTCAAAGCAATTCACACATGCTTAACTTAGTGGCTTCAGCAGAAGCAGCAATGTGAGAGTTCCCATGAACTCTGGCTAACCTCTGAGATTTATTGATAAATGAAAAAAATAAGGAACCAGCACTGAAATCTTCCCTAGCCAAGGCATTGCTCTCTATCTCTTAGCAAAAAGCCCAGGGCTGGGTTCAGGATGTTTACTGCTTTTAGAGATGTTAAGGAAAATTGACTCCAAACAATTTAAAAGACCAGTATTGAGAAATCTGTAATTTTTGTTCTGAACTGCCAGCACAGTCATAGTCTGTGCCTTATTGCAGGAGCAGGATTGAGTTGTGCATCTTAGTTAACAGGGACACATTTTTCGAGCAAAGGTGAATCACAACCCACAAAACAAAAGGACTTGCTGTTTTCTTTCCCATAAATACTGATTTTCAAAACCTTTTTTTGGGGGGGTTAGTATTCACTTCTATAATGCTAAGTGAGAGCAGCAGGTTTTGCATACAGTGGAAATAACTGTGGCAGCAAATAACAAATAACCTATACCAGGAGTTATGCTTCAAAACTAGGACTGAATGCCAAGGCTTTCTCTCTTCCTTATTATGATGAATATTCAAATGC
The DNA here is from genome assembly GCF_965231275.1 of Zosterops lateralis. Classification (NCBI taxonomy): domain Eukaryota; kingdom Metazoa; phylum Chordata; class Aves; order Passeriformes; family Zosteropidae; genus Zosterops; species Zosterops lateralis. The sequence goes on from NC_139800.1 coordinate 78,024,265, forward strand.
AGTATTAGCATTTTACTGATGGAGTATTTTTTCAGTAAAGAAGCAGGTTTCCATGATTCACTACAGATATGAAAATCAGTGTTAGTTCTTGGTCCTTTGCAGAATGTACAGCAGTCTAGGGGAGACTCCTGTTCTCTATGGGCTGGTCACCTGGTGTGTGGTGTCTGGAGACATGGAGCTACCAGCTTGTCTCCAGACAAATTCTGGGGTGAAGACAGGGTGCTTATGCCTTGGGGAAGGCCCTCTCTCCTTATTTCCAAGACATTCAGTGGAAATGGGAACATTTGCAGACAGTGGCTCCAAGAGAGGAGCTGTGGCTGTGCAGAGGACACGGGTGACCAGCATTGGTGTTAGCAGGGATGGATGTTGACCCAACACCAACATCCTCTGGGCTGGCAGTGGTCACTGCCCATCCACGCTCACCCAGCAAGGCCTGTGTGCCCTATTTGTCTTCCTCCTGAGGTCTGTGCTGATATGTAAATCCTGTCCTTCTGCTTCATGAGAAAACGCTTTGTGATCCCAGGAGTCCTTCCATGGAAAGAGGACACTTATAAATATACAAAAAAACTCAGCAGGGTTTAGTTTTTTTGTAAAAGAAAACATGACTGTGACATATTGCCTGAGAATGAGGAATCGTTCTTCTTTGATGAAAAATTGCCTAGTCTTAGAAATAACATTTGTATGCACTTTTGTGCAGATACAACCTGGATTTTAAAATTACATCAACCCAGCTTTTAATTTTGCGGGTGTAAATTGCACCTGCAAATCATTTTGTCTGCAAACTGCAACATTTCATATTTGATCTCCTGATTTCCAGTGGCTTCCCTAACTGGTGTCAGTTAGTTATTTTGATGTACAGCTTTGCAGGCACTGCTATTTCGGGAATAAAATAATAGCCTCAAAGCTTCAAACCCATTTCTGAACATCTGATGGAAGTGAGGAGCTGGGATGTATATCAAACCCACTGCATATTCAAATCTTTTGATACCATCTTCCAGTGTGAGGTCAGTGCTGGTTATCGTGGTGAAAGACTTCATCTGTGGTGTCTGTTGAGCAACTCGACCTCACCAAAGCAAGAAGCTGCAGCTGATAGCAAGATTCATGGTTGTGTTCATCGTGCATGGTCCTGTGAATCACATTTTGTCAGTCTCAGTAGCAAGAATGCTCTTTAAATAGCTTTATTTCCTATTGACTTCCTTTACCTAGCTGTGTTATCAAAACCAAGGCTATTACCTCGGCTGAAGTTGCCAGTTGTCTGTTGTTTAAAAGTGACTCTGGGGTGTGGGCATTTCGTAATGAGCTGTATACATGTGTAGGCACCCACACAAAGTCCTGGGTTAGTTCCTCCCCACCACCACAGAAGACAATTTTTTTTAATTGAAAGTTCTTGCATGCTTTTGGGAAAGTAGCTGAGATACTAGCTGAGTAGTAGTTGCGAAGATGTAGTTAACTCAGCTGAAGCAAGGATCACAAGGACTATAAAAGGATTATAAAGACTAAGCATTTTGAAGTAAAAAGCCTTAAAAAATAAATAAATTAAAAAAAAAAAAAAAAAAGGCAAAAAAAAAAGCATGCATAGAGCTTTAGTTCAACCACGTAGAGGTTGCCAGATTGATGTACTGGAAGGCAGAGTTTTGTCTTTACCCGGAGGTATGCCAGGACATGTCAGGGGTCAAGGTGAGGGCAGAGCCAACTGTCTGATGCCTTCCAGCTTCCCCAGCATGCCTCAGCCATGGATGGCAGGACAGGAATGTGGCTCTTGTTCAGGCATTCTGAGACTGTGCTGGCATTTCCTAGGAGAGGAGACTCAAGGTCTGGCATCACCTGTTGAACAGAAGTTAGATGGAGCCCCCACGTTGTGCTGTGAGAACAGGGGTCTCCCAGCATTGGTGCTTCCTTTGTGCTAAAGGGAAATTCAGCCCTGTAGAGGTAACTCTGCTAAATTCAGGGCACAGTAAGGGTGTGGCTCTGGTAACACGTCACCAAACTTCACCTTGGTATTTTCCTGTCTCTGGAAAGTTGTTTGGTACATAGAATCACAAAATAGTTTGGATTGGAAGGGATCTTTTAAAGGTCACCTAGTCCAACACCCTTGCAAGGAGGAGGGACACCTTCAACTAGAACATTGCCTAGAACATGATTGAAAACAATTAGTCAAACCTAGTTGTTATAGGCCTAATTTGTTGATGTATTCATGGTTTGCCTACATGTTTTACTTAATGCCTTCTGTTATTTTACCAGGGTCGCCATGTTAAGACTGGGCAGCTGGCAGCAATCAAAGTGATGAATGTTACTGAGGTGAGTGCAAAACCAAAAATAATAAAGTCATTGTTCAAGCAGCAAGGAAAAATAAATAATCAGATCATGAGAGGGTGGACAGCTCATGAAAGAAGATCCACTGGTATAAATAATGGTTCCTGAGCACTGATTTGTGTTTTATAAAGCACTGAGTGGTGTTAACACAACCATATTTTTTAAGTGTGGCTGACCAATGGTGACAAAGTGATAAAGGGGTGCATTGCCATATATTTTGGTGTTAAGTAATATCAAAGACAGTAAGTCTCTTTCTGCTTATCTCTAGTTGATGATCTGCTTTCAGATTGCAATTAAAAGATTCCCTGTGTCTCTGCACTGCCTCTGCTGTGTTTCATCACACCCTATCCCCTCATGTGCCAGCTGTTCCTCAGAGTCATGCCCTGACAGCCAGCAAGCAGGAACGTGTTAGAAATGCAAATGCAGTGCTATTTTATTGTGGTCTGACAGAAGGAGAGACAGTTTAATTGGCACCATCCCATCTCACATTTATAAATGGGTGTCAGTGCTGAAACAGGGTTTTGAAAACGTTGCTAAATATTGGGGTTTGTCTCTCCTTTGAAGAGCACAGCCAGTAGTGGAGCAGCTTGTCTCCTTGACACCACATTAGCCTGAGCCCCAGGAAAGTTGAGGAGACTCCCTGCTTCTTCCTCTTGAGTTTTCTAGAAGTCTGGTTTTGTAGGATGCACAAGAACTCATTGAAGACCAGCTCCCTGTTCTGTCACTCTGGCACTGCGGATATGGAGAACAGAAATCCAGCTTCTCTTGTGATATGATGGAAGGGTTATCATCTCAAATTTAAAAAAAAAAAAAACCACAACAAAACCCAAGCCAACACTCTGAATTGTGTGGGCCAGGCTGCCAGTGCTTTATCTACATGTGGTGTTGGGACAAGCACAAGCAATACTTGCCTGCATTTTTATGTGTCTTTTCTTTGTCTTGAAATGAAAGACCAAATTGGTGTCTGCCTTGGTCCTGTCACATAAACCAGGTCCAGGACAGTTCTCTGTTGATGGTGTGGAGATCCAGCCCTGAGCAGCAAGTGGTCTGAACTTGGATGCTCCTGTAATGTACAAAGCATATCCAAGGGCTGGTTTGGCCGTGGCTGCTGTTTGTACAAGAGGTGTGTGTAGCTGCATTGCCAGTTCTGTACTGAGGAGGGTGTTGTTTTTTTTTTTTAATGGGTGCTACATTAGATCGGTGGGATTTGCTTTTGGGTCTGTAGGTACATATATCATCAGCTGCTTTGCATTTAAAAAATGGCAGTCACCAAACATGAGACTGCTGGATTTTGGAAGGAAGAGCCAATATGAGTTGGATGACAGTCAGATTCCTGAGATGAGAGCACCTCCCTGCCTTGACAGAGGAGGATCCTGGCAGAGGCTCAGAAGTTACCCAGATCTGCTTTCCTGCTTTGCTGGGTCAGTCAACTGTGTGTGTGAGGACTGGTTAAAGATATTCCTGGTGGATTGTCATGTAAACACCAGTGACAGTCCCTTCCTTGATGAAACAATTGAAGAAAAGTCAGCATGAAGGGAACCTTGAAAAGATTTCTTCCTCTATTCTGTACATTACATAGTCTCCTTTGTGTGCAAGCAACAAATTGCAGCATCCAATAATGCCTCCTTACTTGGCAACAAAATTTAAATAGAGGACAACTATATGGTCCCACTTCAGGAATCACTTTAGTAGACTTGCTGCAGAGATTCTGAGAACAAAATCTTAGATTAGATTCTAAGAACGAAACAAAGCTGTTTAGGTCTGATTTGCTGCAGGTGACAGAGCCACATCATGCTGGGGAGCCTGTGCTGTTGTTTGAGGGGCAGTGATAGCAGGTCATGCTGTTTTCACATTGAGACCTTCATGGGAAGGTGAGGAGCATGTTAGTGCAACTGCCCAAAGGGGTTTTTCCTGGTGCTCTCCCCCACTAAAATCCTGAACAATTCCAGCTCAGCTGTGCTGAAGTGTTCCTGCTTTCAGGCCTTGACACAGGGTGAGTGCAGGGCTTTCTGCTCTTACTTCCACTTTCCTAATGCAGAGTTGGCTGTATTCCTGCTGCTAGGGCACAGGCTGGCATGTCTGGATGCAGTCACTTCTGCTAGTTCTGCCACTTTTGTTCACCGAAATATTCTGATTCCTTCACCAAAGCTACAGGGCTTCTTTTTCCAGTAAGAAGTCATTTCATCAGAACTTGCCAACTCCAGCTGTGATTGTTCAGATCTGGGACACTCCAAGAGCTCAGCAAATCTGCCCTTTGCCATCATGAGCTGCAGCCCCAGGCTGGTTTCTTAAGAGCAGCAGCAGGATGCTGTGGTCATTGTGGGATCCTCTGGACATCTGTCAGGAAGTGCTGCTGTATTGAGTTCCACGGGGGGGGGTGGGGAGCCCTTTGAAATGGTTAAAGGGGAGCTGATGGCAACGTGCACTCATGTGCCTCTCCATGCAGGCTCTGCTTCCTGTTTTTTTGACAGAGCCAAGCAAGCAGAGTGCTTGCAGAGAGACTGGATTCTTGTTGCTTGTCTCTTCAGCTATGGGTGCAGGTGATCAAAGAGCTCTTCTCTAGCACATCGTTCTCCATCTGAGTTTGCTTTCATTCCTTCTAGAGAGCAGAATAACATTTGAATGTGAAACTTGTTGTTAGGCCTGCCCCAGTACTAAGGGGTCTCTTGGTGCAGTATTTATCAGCTGATGATCTCGTTTCCATTTGCGGTCAGAGGTGTTCTAATGCCACTGCAGATAGGCCCACATCTTCAAAAACAGCCTTTGATCATGAGCCTGTCATCTCTGCATGCAGCCATCTGTGCCCAGGAGCTCACTGGTTTGTGAAAGCAAACATCTTTTTGCACCTGCACATCTGCCAGCCTGTTTCCTTTCCTTGAGCAGCATTATTTATGAGCAGGTTTTTGTAGACCCCTGAGAAATGAGGCTGATGGTAATGCTGGCAAGAGAGATGGTAGAAAGTGGAAATTCTGAGTGTGGGTGTGCACTGAGCAGCTGAGGGTGCTTTTGTCCCCAGTCACTGTGCTTGAAGGATGTATGCAGCACTGAGGCTTGGCAAGTCTGGGTTCAGTTCCTGGGCAGACCTCATGATATGGCCCATGGGGCACAATCACTCAGGTTTACCCTTCTGCCTTGGTTTTTCCATGGCAGAGACTATTTTTTCCAAAACTCACTGAGGCACTGAGAAGCCAGAGTGCATTTGTCTGTGAAATGCCCAGCTGCTGTCCTGTGTAGCCCTTTGCCTTGCAGACTGACCAGGACCTGAAGCTCAGCCTGCTGTCTACTCCAAGCAGCATCTCCCCAAGGCATTCAGCTGCACTGGGCAGTGTTACTTGGGCCCTGTAGGGCAGGATGGGCAAGGGAAGGAGAAACAGGTGCAGGGAGGGACCAGGTTCTGGCCTTCAGGGTAAATAGAGACACAAGAGAAAGCAGGAATTGAATCTTGCTGGCTCTAGGGAAGGAGCATCACCCACGTGCAGCTCCTCATGCTCTTGGCAGTGGGTGTGGAAGAGCCTGTGGGGTATCCCAGTTGTGTTCAGGGACAGGCATGTGCTTGGTTTTGTTTAAAAAGCATAGAGGTCAGACTGCAGAGGAATAGAAAGTACTTGGATAAGAGCTTTTCCAGCATGGTTCCAACATCCAGAAAATTAACTGGTTAAAGGAAGAAGAATTGAAAAAGAGGCAGCAGCTATGAGGAAGTGGTTGGGATCTGCCAGCTCCCAGAGGGGAGGTGTGAAACCTACAGGCTGATGCTGAAGGCACAGCAAGGAGCTGGGTTCCACCAGGGCAAATTTCATGTAGGTAGGCAGAGTTAGAAAAACCCAAATCACAACTGTAAATATTTTAAGTAATTTGGAGAAGGCCTTTACGAAAGGTGAGTGTTGCCCCTCCACACGTTTGCAGAAGGAGTGGGCAGAATGCAGGAGGGACAGCAGAGGAAGAAAGGAGTTCACCCTGCTTGTTTCTCTTTCAGCCCCTCTTCTCTAGAGATCCAGAAGCTTGTGTAGATGACAGAACCCCTGTGGTCAGGTCCAGGATGACAGTTCCCATGTCTTTATTCTCTGGCTCCTCCTTACCTGCATGTGTCCTCCCTTTCATGTGCTCTGTGTGGAGTTCCAAAGGGAGTGGAGCCTTGTATCCCTTCAACACAAGCTCTCACCTCCCTTTCATTGTGCTCTGTCCCTGTGCAGAGAATCCTACCCTGGGAGGATTTCCTGCATGCTGTCTGGAGTCAGCTCCCATTTCTCCTGGACTCTCCATGTGCTGCCCTGGGCTCCTCTTTAGCCTCACAAATTCAGTCCTACAACTTCCAGGGCTGTATCAAGGCAAGGATTAAGGGTCCTCCTTCCCCCCTAACTGCAAACAAAAGATAAATGAACTATTTACTATAATTTGTGCAGCTTGAGAGCCTGTGTTCAATAGAGATTGTTATGAAACCTGAAGTAGCTCATTTAGCTTCAGCTAGAGTTATTTTAGGTCTCTGAAGGCTTAATACAGTTAGGCTTTGGTCTGGTAACATGTCTCTTGGGTGTTCATGTTACTGGGGAAAACTTACTGGTCCCTTCTGTTGGAAATGGTTTTTGTGTGGTCAGGTTTAATAAGACACATCATATGCATATCCTTGAGAGAATTTGGCTTTTGCCTGTCAGGCTTTAATGTGTTGCTCCAGGTAGAAAGGTCAATGTGTCTGGCTTTGTAAGCAGTCCATTATGGTAGTTAAAGGAATGCTTCAATGGCAAAACTGCTGGAAAATAGAGGAAAAGCACAAAAAAATGTCCTTTGGGGCTGAGTTATCCTTGCTGCTTCTTCTTTTTTTCTTTTTTCTTTTTTTTTTCCCTTCAGCTAGTAAGTGCTGACTGGGATGTTTTGCAACAAGGTAAATTAATTTTCAAGTTTGTTGTACTCCTTTTAACCTATACAAGGATACCTTGCAGCACTACTCCTTTCCTATTAAGTTGAGTGAAATGGCAAAACCTAGCTGTGTTCCACTGGGTGTTGTGCACCATAACAAACCAGCTCTAAAGAGGCCTTTCCAAATCAGGCAGTTCTCTCTGAAAAAGGGCATTTCCTTCTAACATAATTATTAAAACTTGTTTCCATTAGTTGTCTTATTTTGCACAATGTTGTATGAGCAGAAGAGGATGTCTGCCCTGGCAAGATTGAAACAAAGACAAGGGGAAACAGGCAGCTGATGCCTGGAAGATGATGTCTAGGGGTGTGCTAGCCCACGATATGCCATGGGGCCATGGATGGCTTGTTGTTAGGAGGGGGAGAAAGCTCATAGTCCAGATAGGGCGGCCTCACAGCTGTAAGGAAGGAGCAGATCCTAACCTTGGTTTAGGCTGGAGTTTGATTTGTGGCAAGTCACCTCCTTCTTGGCTTTGGTTTCCTCCCAGCAGGACCCTCCAAGGGGCTGGGAAGACAAATTGCCTGATGTGTGCACTCAGTGCTTTTCCAAGTATTTAAGTAATGGGGTGTTAGGAATAATTTCATTTTTGTTTGAGTCTGGCTAGTTTCTCTGAGACTAAATTACTGCATGCAGAAACCATAAATAGAGGGTAATAAGTCCTGTCTAAGCTCCCTGAGGAGACAATATGCAATTCTTATGCCTGAGCGGGGACTTTTTTGCATCTTTAAGTCAAGCCCTAGAAATACATTGGTTTAGACCCATGGATCAGGGTGATTCAGCTGTCAGTTTAAGAGCCCTCTATTAGCTGCAGTCTCATAATCCCAGGGTAACTCTGGTCCCAACCTCCTGCTCAAAGCAGGGTCAGCCACAGGATCAGACCAGGTTGCTCATGGCTGTTCCAGGTGGGTGTTGAGGCCTCCAGAGACAGAGGTTGGTTTGCAGCCCTGGGGCTTGGTGATCTCTGGTCAACTAAAGAGCCTCCTGCTCTCTTTTGTTACAGAATGAAGAGGAGGAAATCAAGCTGGAGATAAATATGCTGAAAAAGTACTCCCATCACCGGAATATTGCTACATATTATGGGGCTTTTGTGAAGAAAAGTCCTGCAGGCCAAGATGATCAGCTCTGGGTAAGTGTTTAGTGTCATTTCTGCTCATCAGATTTACAGCTTCTTCTTTAGAGCTCCAGCATGCTTGGCTTGGACTCTGTCTCAGTGAAGCTCTGGAGTCATTGTTCTGAAGAATAACATATAAAAGAGAAAAATTACTCCTCCCTAGACGTCTTCCATCTCTATGATTTCCTTTGAGGATGGGCATAAAGTATGTTATGATTCTTGTGACTTATGCTGTCATTCTGATTTGTTGCTTGAACCTTTTTTTTTTCCAAATTAAATTCTTCTCTCTTTTTTTTACTGAAGTGAAAAAGCTTGTCTTTTTTGCCTTCTCTCATTCTTATTGCTTTCCTCTCCTTTTTTCAGATGGAAAATAACAAAAAGGAAGCAGAGGAATTGGCAATAAAGAAAAGGAGAATAATGAATCCTCCAATTTTTTGGCTGCAAGATTTTTGAAGCTCTGCAGCAAAAGGAGGAATTTCAAATTTTTAAATACTCCCATGTTTTTCAGTGCTGTTAGCTCTTGATTTTCCAATTTCGTGTATATTAAAAAGAAAAAACCTATCTAAAACCTACAACAGGAGAGGAGCACTAGTGAGGTTTTTTATTTATTTAGCAACGTGTGTGATTCAGGGAATGAGATTTTAAGTCACTTGGCACCTGAGAAGGCCAAGTGTAGTTTTCCATGGCTGGGTTGTGGTGGAAGTGGGTGTTTGCAGGTGTTCTCTCTGCTGGCCCCTGGCAGAGCTGTGGTAAAGGTGCCCTGTGTGTGTTTGTCTCCCTGCAGCTGGTGATGGAGTACTGCGGTGCAGGCTCTGTCACTGACTTGGTGAAGAAGACAAAAGGGAACTGTTTCAAGGAAGACTGGATTGCTTACATCTGCAGAGAGGTTCTCAGGGTGAGTCCTGCCAGCACAGCTTCGCTGCTCATTTGCAACCAAAAAGCCTTTGGTTGCTAAAATAGGTCACTAATGAGCATTATTGTTTAAAGGTTGTGATCCGTGGGGCTCACGGGCTGTGGTCCTTGGGTTCAGAAGAGCCCTGAGAGCTGGGCATGATGGCTGCCTGACATCCCATATTGTTGTAGTTAATCCCATTTTCTGTATGAGGAACAGAAAAGTCCTCTTTCCTATGGCAAAGAGCCATCTTCTGAAATTACAGACCCTGGGCACCTAGAAAAGTAAAAAAAAATTTCCTGTTTTCCGTATGTCTGCCCTCCACATCAGGAGATCTTTCTGCTCAGTACTTCAGCTGTTCATGCTTCGAGATCTTTCTGTCCATAATTCCTTTACCTGCACAGACTCAGGGATCTCTTTTCCACACTAATAGAGGCAATGTTGACTAAACAGCATTCCAAAATCTTAAAGGTGGCCCTGCTGGGATAATATTTCCCAAGAGAGATCTTGGGGCTATATTTTATTTTATGCAGGCTTAGGGCTGCCTTCTTCTTTTTTTTTTTTTTTTTTTTTTTTTTTTTTTTTCCTGGAAAGTACAGAGCATAAAACAATTCCCAAGTGTAATCTAGTGAACTAGCCTGGAAAAAAAATATGATGTTGAAGCCAGTCATTCTAAATTCAAAACCCATTACAGAGTTACTGATCTGTCTTCCCTATAGTAGAGTTTTACATCTTTTCTAAATAATGGTAAGATAAATGTGTATTCTGGGAGTTGGAGTTTAGATGGCATGCTGAAGTAAAGCTTGAATAGGGGTAGAGCTTTGTTTCTGGGGTACAGGAGTTGAGAAATGTGCTCAGCAGAGAATATTTGCCATCTTACAGGGATTTGGCACTAGCCTGTGGATTATGATCATTATATCTAGAAGGCGTGGGGAGTTCTTCTGCAAAAGAAAAAAAAACAACTCACTGGTGTGGCTGTAATGTCTCTGTTAAAGCAATTGATGTTAAAACATTTGGTTTATGCTCATGCAACTGAAAACTGGGACAGCATGTTGGTAAAAGCAAGGGATTGGATTTAATCATGCTTGTTTCAAGACAAAGTGGTACAGTTGCACATGGATTGACAGTGTTTCCTTCTGGAAAATTTACAAGCTGGGTGGAAGCTCTGTTTGAAGCCATTAATGTTAGGCTAAATGTCGCGAGTGAAGCATCCCTGGATTACTATAATGGATTATTTCAGTGTGTTCCTTTATGTCTATGCTAGTTCAACCATGGGCAATTTTGAAATGCAGGAGGAATACAGCAAATATTAGCTGATTGAAAACAATATTTGCTGCATTCAAAATGAGGTCTGACATGGCATTTTTAACTTTCTCTAGTCCATTTACCACTGAATTTCTCATTTTGTTGAATGCAAAATTTAGGCCACTACAGCCAGTCAGCTGCTGTCTCTGGTCCTCATACAGAGTATTCTGCTTTGATCTTTTTGTCTTTTGTTTGCTTTTAGCATAGAGTGCAAGGAGCATCCCTTGGTTTTGAGACAAAAGTTTAAAATATTGCTACATCATTCTCTTCACACTTCACTCTAGAGATGCTCCACCACTTTTAGGCCTGGGATGAAGAAGACAATCAAACTTAGAGCTGCTGTCTTCTCTCCTCCCTGAAAATGTTATTAGTAACATCTAAAAGAGTTCCCTTATGAATAAAGGCTGAAAAGGGTGAAAGTGTAAAAAGGCAACAGTGCTGTACTCAGGGTAATGTTAAGAAGAAAGAATAAGACAATTCTGGATTTCTTTTAGGGGTTGGCACATCTTCATGCTCACCATGTCATCCATCGAGATATTAAAGGACAGAACGTTCTTCTCACAGAAAATGCAGAAGTAAAATTGGGTAAGTTTCCTTGAATGTGTGCTAGAAACTCGTTGGTCAAAATTTAAGATTTCTATCTTGACTCAGAAAGAACTTTCACTAACCTAAGTGCAGCATGTGTCCCAAGTATTGTTAAGGCTTGTGCTTACAAGGTGTCTGTAGTGTAGGAAGAGTTGAAAATATAAAGTGTTCTGCAAGGGCGTCCCTCACAGCCTGAGGGCAGTACAGGCAGCCACACACAGAACCAGCCCAGTAACTCACAGCACCATCAGGCCTTCACAGAAGATCCTGGGATGCAAACCACTTCCAGAGTAAAAAAGTTGGGGGAACAAATTTTGCTAATCCATTTCTCTAAAGGAAGTGGTCTTAGAGATTTGCGTAAATCTGACAGTAATGTGGAATTACTCATCTGTAAGGGCTACCACTGAGTAACAGTCATCTCTCAAGAAAGTTGGAGGGTTTATTCATTTCCTTTTATTACTGTGACATGTCAGTGCTGACAGCTTCTTCCTAAAACTAAACACAAGTATGTATCTCTCTTGAGGAGGGCATGTCTTTCATGTTTTGGAAAGACATCACAGGGATGTGTTTTAAAGGAGAAATCCCAAGGGGAACATTTCTTACTTGTGATGATCTTTACAGGCCCTCTCTCTTTAACTGAAAAAATGCACTGTAGAGTTGGAGAACAACAAGTAATAAACACGGCTTGTGGATGTGGGGTAGGATGTTTGGTTGGAGCAAGTAAAAATAAGTACTTTTAAAATCTCATTATGGTTTAACCTTGTGGCAGAAACCTGGCTTAGTTGAAGTCAAAGGGACTTCTGCTGTCAAATTAAATGAAGGCAGGAATTTGCTTGTAGTATCTAAATCATATGTATAAATTGTCAACTGTTCACTCTTAAAACAGGTAAGATGAAGGTGTTGTGTGTTTTTATAGTCTTGTATAGTTACTACTTCAACCATTCTTCACATGGTTGACAAGGCAGTTCGACCTTTCTAACTCTGGGTGAAGGTGAAACAGATGTACTAAGTATAATGATTTTTAAAAAGAAGGGAAAAAAAAAAAAAAAGTTGTTTCCAGAGAGATTTAGCTCATGTGTCATAAGGCAAAGAAGCTAGAAAGCCAAGTGGTTTTCAATTCAATTCTACTCCACCTCAGTGTGAGGGTGTGCACTTCCCATCAGAAACACAGAATGACCCCAAAGGCCTTCTTGGGGGCACATGAAATTATAGCACTGCAAAAGATTTTGGTTTGCAGATAATCTGCAATGAGGCAGCATCAATGAGAAAATCTTGGTGGTGACCATGGGGCTGTCTCCCTTTCAGTCCTTCTCTTTCCCCCTTCCTTTGTCTCCTCTGTGAATACCACTCCAGTGCCATCCCAGTGGATCCAATTAGTCTGTCTTGAGGTTTTGTTCAAAGAGATATACAATCACATAATTATTGGTTGTATGGACCCTTTTCATATTTGAACAAAACCATCTTGCTGTACAGTCCTTATGATTCAAAAGTATCACTCTTTTCAGAACAAAGAGAACCACATGGTTCACTCATTATAATGATCTAAGATGAGAATAAAGTGTGGTGATTCTTTCCAGCTTTCACAAGTGGCTATATCAGACACATCCAAATTTGCTTTGTGTGTAGATCCTATTTTTTCTTTCAGTCTAGTTGAAGACCTTGAGTCCTACTCAATGTAGCATTTAAATTAGACATAAGTTATTCCATAATGTCTTGTAGAGCAATTCCTCTTGCTGTAACCCACCAGGCAGATTTAGCAGGCTGTTTATTTAATTCTTCTGTCAAAAAGAAGGGAAAAAAGAGGCAGTTAAATATCAACTGTTGGATAAGAGGTACTGGAGGAGCTCAGATTTCATATATATTGTAACCCAAAGGTTTAGTATTGTAAACAGTATTAAAGTGATCAAGCACACGCTCTGCCATGCAGATACAACTTTTTGCTAATTTCTTTACCCCTTCTTGGCTTTTCAGTGGATTTTGGTGTAAGTGCTCAGCTGGACAGGACTATTGGGAGAAGAAACACATTTATTGGCACCCCATATTGGATGGCACCCGAGGTCATTGCTTGTGAGGAGAACCCAGACTCTACCTATGATTACAGAGTAAGTGTTAAATACTCCACAAGGTAAGAAAACTTGTGGGTTATTGCTGAAATCCTGCTCATTCGAAAAGTTCAAACTTCCTGCCTTTTAAACCACAGTAATACTAGAATTGTACAAACAGAAATATTTGTAATGTGTGGGTGGAAGCTCTTTTTAAGAGTGAAGTTTCACTGTGGGTGTTTTTTCTGAATTTTTAATACATGAAATACATGAAATACACTTTCATGAACTTCTCTGCAATAAAAAAGTACTAAGAAGGTTGCAGGTCTGGATAGAAAAGAAAGGGAGAGAGGAGTTCCAAAGGAATACTTGGAGTAGTTAATATGGCAAGTTACTGAATACTGTGGTAGAGCCGTTTTGCTCTGTACTCAGTTGTGAATCCTAAGTTAATTGGCGGTGATTAGTGTCTCTTTGCTCATTCATGAGCATGTGGCTGCAAGTCGTTTCCCATCCCTGAATGATTTCTGGTGAGTGGCAGAGGTGAGAAGGCACAGAATTTCCTGTATTTAAGTTTGTGAGCACTGCCTCTTGTCCCTCCCATGCAGCATGTTTTCCAGGGGTGGATTTCTGGGCAGGTATCTTCTGGGTGACCCTGCAGTCACTCTTTTAGTTCAGATGCTTTCTCCATTGCCACTTTGCACCTCTCCTTCCAGCTGTGGCTTCAGAAATATTTATGAGAAGAATCTGCTATTGCTTCCATTTTTCAGTGGTTCAGAGACTGTGATTCTCCCTTGCTGAGACCTTCTGTGCTGCACTGGCCCAGTGAGGTCATGCTGTGTGTGTCAGTCATGAATAAACAATATTTATTTTTCCATATCATGCCAATGTTCTACTCAAACCTCAAGAAGTTAATCTCTTGTCTTCATTCCCTGCCCCTAGTTGATTTCCTTCTCTGAATGTGCACTTACCAGAAGGTGCAATCATAAAGAATGTGCACCCCTAATTCTTGAGCTTTCTTTGCCTTCAGTAATAATCCTGGTTTGTCTGCTTCCAAATAGATACTGCATATGGTCGTTTAAAACTGGTCAGCACAGTGTTTTGGAAGCACTTCTGCAAACGGTGCTGTGACTCAGAAGGTGGCACAGAGCTGGCCTTTCCCACAGAGACTTATACCTGATAGGATGGGCTAAGTAGCAGGAAGCTACTCTGTTACTTCTTGCTCTTCAAAAAACACCAGAACAACTGAACAAGACAAAACAAGTACAAATATATCCACGTAACTATGTTTGTATACACACTGAGCTTTGCAAACACTGCTGTCATCCTCCCTTACACCCATCTGCCTCTCAAGCTTTGGAACTCCAAACCAAAATTCCTTGTAGCCTGGATGTTTCTCTCACTCTCCTCAAAATTGCAGCACTACCCCTTTCAGCTTATGTGAAGAGTTCAGAGCAGCTGGACTCAGAGGGCTCTCTAAATTGGATTTAGAGTGCTGGGCTGGGTATGAGCTGCTATGCAGTGGTTTATTCCTTCTAATATGTGGTTTTCTGGCACTTTAGTTTTTTAAAAGATAAGTTTTAGAGAAGCTCTGCAAGTTGGTTTGGCCAGGTGCTTCTTATTTGGCTACATTTAGATACAAAAAATAGTGAAATAATGTACATGATTAATCAAGTGGAAACGTGTGAAGCTTTTACAGCCATTGATGGTGTTTGCAATTTACCTTCCATTTTCAAAACCTGGCCCTTGGCATCCAGATCAGCTAATAAAGAGAGCTCCACTCTGTTAACTGAGCTGAACACACATTGTGGCATAAATCTGACTGCATGATGTACTCTTCTCTCGTGTGCCCAAAAATGTGTGACTAGAGACTTTGTACAGGAAAAGTCAGACCCCAAGGCCTGACTATAATTCCTGTTCTATCAGTGTAGAAACTCAGCAATGACTGCTCTGAAATAAGCATTAAGACCAAGAATTATTTTTGGCCAGAAGCAGAAGGGTGAGGCACTGCTGTATCTTGATGCCTCATGAAAACAGATTTAAGACATGTATTTAAACAGTGCTATATTCTGCCTGGCTCTTGAATGCAGAGGGTCTGCATTTTGGGGCTGGCTGCTTAAATGATGGATCAGCTGTTCAGAGTTGCATGGGAAATGGGAAGCTTCTGGCTATTAGCACATTTCCTAAAAGCTCAGTAGGGAGTGGGAGGGAGCAGAATATTTGTCACTCCAAGTAAAACAACATGATCCAGGAGAGACCTAGGGGAACTGTAAAAAAAACAAACAAACCCAAAACCAAGAAGAAAATAAACAAATGAATCAAATAAGCTTGAATGCTGCACGCTGCAATGTGCATTGTTTCTTTTCCTGCAGAGTGACCTGTGGTCTCTGGGAATCACTGCTATTGAAATGGCTGAAGGAGCACCTCGTAAGTTATCTGATATAAAGGTGGGGGTGTTCTGTGTTAAAATAACTCATGCTTGGCTGATGCACTGATGCACAGAATTCTGGTTCTGTCTGTCTCTTTAAAAGCACTTCTCATTTGGACTTCATTGTGTTCTTCCTTTTGGACTCTTTCACTCTGTGTTTTGATTCCTTACCTTCATCTCCTGGGAAAACAAAAAGTCTTTTCTTAAAGCTTTTGTTAGCATCAATAGCCTATGGATACAACTAAGCAGAAGTTATTGATATGTTAGGAGAAAGTATTGACTGGAGTGGCTTTGGGTTTAGGTCACTAGAAAAAATGATGGCAGTGAGAAGAAGGTAGGCCTAAAGGTTATATTTTTACTCTGAAACTGACTTGTTTCTTGGAGATTTTGGGACTAATATGGCATTTACTCACATGTAATGTCTTTGATCCGTGACCACACTCTCAGCCTGACAGCAGATTGCCACAGTTCTACAGCCTGCTGCCCCCTCTCTCCCCAGAGAGCCTCTTGCAGCTCAGGCAGAGATCTGTGGGTGCAAAGTCCTTGTGTATTTTCATTTGCATGGGAGGCTGGTGGCTCTGCCCCAGCTCCTGTGGAGCAGATGAGATATATGGGGTATCCAGTCACTGCTGAGAGCACAGGAGATGAAATCTATCATACTCTGGCCTGAGCCTGAGAGCACAGAGGCTGTTTTTAAACAACCCACTTGGCTGTGCTCCCATCAGACTTGGTTTTTAGCAGGAGCCAACTGGAGTTCAGGAGCACTTTCAGACCCTGTGCTTTAGCCTGACTGAAGCTTAGTCCCGAGACATGAGTCCATGGGGAGTTTCTTTGGGAGGAACTTTGTAATTCTGCATGCCAGTTCCTCATGCATTTTATGTTTTCCCTAGTTTTGACAGGGAAATGCTGTAGATTATATTCTGTTGCCTTGTGTTTTGTTTACTGTAGTACAACAGTGTCTGGGACCCACAGCTAGAAATCAGATTTCTGCCCCCCATCTCCACTGTATCATGTACTTTTGAACATACCAAGGAAAAAGTCAAAGCCATAACCAAATGCAAGAAACTATGGCAGGTGGAGACAGACTTAGAAATTAATAGAAGGTAGAGAAGAGCACCACCAGAATATAGTCTTCTCACTTTTACTGGTTCTGTGATGCTTTAATTCATTTCTGTTAAGAGCATCACTCCTGAACACCTAAATATTATAAGAAATCAGCCTCCATGTATTTTCTGTCAGTTGTCCTTCAGTAGCTCTGTTTGGTGAAGAAAGACCTTTTACCCTCAACATTTCTCCCTGCCAGTTAGAACACACTCAAAATTCCATACAAAGTGCCTGGGATAGATGAGATGTGATGGTATTTGCTTTCTGCTGAGTTCCTTGTAGCTTCAACTTTCCACAGCTATAGCCCTAAAGAGAAGTACAGTGGGCTGGAGAGAAGGTAGTTTCTGAATGCAGGAATCTGCCAGATTGCCTGATAATGGTGCTCCCATTCCCAGAGCACATGATAGGTTAAATGTGTGCTCAGTCATTCTGCTCTGTGTCACAGTGCAGGTTATGAGCTCTGTGCTCCATATTAGCTTTTCTTCATCCCGGGTTTTCTCACATGCCATGAACCACATGGCAAAGAGTTTGGTTAAAATGGAGCTTATCATTTATCTGAAACCAGAAGCCAGACACTATAACTAGGTAAATATTTCAATCTCAGCTTGAACTTCAGTTTATGTGCAAACACGCTTTTGTGTATGGAAAAGGTGAGCTTTTTTATGTCCTTCAGAAGCTGTATATATAGAAAATATGAAGAAAGTCGTACTTCTTTCCTTGCAGCCTTTCTTTTGAATCTCTTTTAGCTGGAAATCTCTGTATACTCAGAGACTTGATTTCTTGGCTGTAGTGTGAATTTGGTTGGCTCCTGGTTGGGTTCTGGGGCAGATGCTGTGGAAGTGGAGGTGTTTGGAAGTGAGAAGTGAGGTCACAGGGGGTACATGCATCCTTCCATAATTTGTGGTTTCCTTTGCAGCCCTGTGTGACATGCATCCCATGAGAGCACTCTTCCTCATCCCAAGGAACCCGCCCCCAAAGTTGAAATCCAGAAAATGGTAAAGAGATGTGTAAAAAACCCTGTGTTTTTGCTGTAGTGGGCTTAGGGAGGGCTTTTAGCTCTCTTGTCCAGAGACAATGATTTTGTTAAATCATGCAGTTATAGGTAATTCCTATGCTGTTTCTAAGACCTGGATTGAGCCAGTGGGAAGATACAGTTTACCTTTGGGAAGCAACAGCTTTCTTTTGAACTCTGCCTAAACTGTGGCAGTTGTTTCATTTTGGTGTCTGTGGCTGAAATTGCAGGATAAACAAGGAAGGCTTAGATGTGCTGCTTGGGGTCAGGGCTTTATTAGAAGATTGCTTGGACATTGTGGGGCTAATGGCAGTAACCTGCCCTACAGAGAATTACTTCTTGTTTTAAATGAAGTATATAAAGGAAATCTTCACCTTATCAAAAGGTCAAGAACATTTTTGAAAGGCTTGTGTTGGCCAGATGGGGGTTTTGTTGATCAGGATGTAAATACAAGGTGACAGCTCCTCTGAGAGGGTGATGAGGAGAAGTTCACCTTCAGCACTGTGCTGGTCATAGGAGTCTCACTGGTGGCAGAACTCAAATTGTCTCTCTCAGTTCCAGTGTAGAAGGAAGCCTTGCAAAGTTAGTGCTTTCTACCACTCAGGGGTAGCGCTTGGTCCACAAGTTGAAAAGGATTATTGGTCTTTCTCCACTGTTGTGTCTTTTTTAGGTCAAAGAAGTTCCTAAATTTTGTTGAAAGCTGCCTTGTGAAGCATTATTTGCATCGTCCATCCACGGAGACCCTGCTGAAGCATTCCTTCATCCGAGACATGCAGAACGAGCGGCAAGTGCGCATCATGCTGAAGGATCACCTCGACAGGACAAGGAAGAAAAAAGGAGAAAAGGGTAACCTGGCAAAACCAAAGCAGAGGGCACTTCAGAGAGCATGGCCTCTTCAGATTTTGGCAGCGGCTGAAATGCTAGAACCAGGAAAATTGAGGGAGTGATGTCCTTGATTGAGGGGGGGCATTACGAAGATTTCTTTGTCTGGGGTCCTTGATGGTGTTTTAGTGCTAAAGTCCTTAGAACCTCAAGTTATTGAGAGCAGCCCTGCTGCTAGCAGGGAGCAAGGACTCTAAGTAAAATGTGGGTCTCTCCTTTCTTGAGCAGTGTTGAGCAAGTGTTTCCTTGTTCTCTCAGTTCATGATTCTGTCCCAGATCCAATTGATTTACCTGTTGGATCTCCATATAATTTTGTCGTGTGAGTTCTTTGGGGGAAGCAGGACTCCTTAAGTGTTTAGTAATGGAGTGCACAAAAGAGACCTGTAGAAGACCTCCAAGCTCCAGTAAAATACAGATGTTCTAATAAATTACTTCCTTTGCAGCATGTATGAAGAAAAAGAGAGTTTGGAATTTTTTTCCAAACGCCAGCCTTACCCTTCAGAGCAAAAGCTGGAAGAAGCAGTTCAGGAATGGGCCTGATACTTGTGAAAATGCCTGAGCATTTTTTTGCACGGACTAAGGGCTGTGCAAAGGGGACAGACACACGTGGCCTATTGACCAACAACCCTGCCCTCTCTCCCCTTTTCCCCTTCAGTATGTTTTATACTGCTACAAGCACTGTGATGATCAGGGACTTAGACCAAACCTGGAAAGCACTATGGTGTTGGAAGGTGTCTTGTATATGCTCTGATTTGACAACAGAAATATTTGTGCCCGAAACGAAATTGCTGTTGCAAAGTAGATTTACTCACTCCAGTAGTAGTTGCAAATTCTCCCACCACTTTCACCTATGAATCTCAAAGCACACTGAAATGGAAAGATAGTGAGTTAGAATTTCTCACAAATGCCCTTGAGAGGGGTGGAGCAGTGCAAAGATAACAGTCACTTCTTCATAAATAGTTATATTTTGACCTGAAAATGCTATTTTTAATCAAAACTCCTGTGAAAAGGAGCATAGTATGGAATTGCCAGACTACGCACTTCCAAATAGTAACTTCAAAAAGAATGAATTCCCAATTTAGCATGTAATACAGCCAACAATGCAGGGTAGGACCAGTTTGAAATAATCCCAATAAAACTGCCTTCATTTTAGTCTTGAAGAGAATTATAAAACTGTGGGTCGGCTTTTGAAACTTTATTCTAAAACTAGTATTAGTTTTTGTTTTCTGTTTACTTAATTATTCCCTTTGGTACAAAAGGAATTACAAAATAATTACTGGTGGCCTCAGCATAGCTATGACGGAAGTATACAGAGCATCAGAGCAGTGCAAGCTTTTATGTCCTATCTAAATGTCTTTTTGAAGAGCCCCTAATGCTGGTGGTTCTGTGGGGGTTGGGTTTCTCTGTGGGTTTAGCCTAATTTGTTTCAGATTATGGAAGTAGGTTAGTTTTGCAAAACCAATACAGTCAGTCACGGGAAGAGGTGGGTGTGTGTAAAGGGGCTGCCCTGAATCATTATCTGAACTAGATTTTGAATTATGTACATGGATATTTTACCTCCCCTCAGCCTCCCAGTACAACATGTGACTTTTAAATTCCAATCCCTCCTTAGCCTGTAGCTCAGGCTGAGTGCTCAGAAATAAAGTTCAAGATCATGTTTTAAATAACAGCATCCTCCTCTGGTGTTTGTTCATTCTCTTTTTTAGAAGAAACGGACTATGATTACAGTGGGAGTGAGGAGGAAGACGATGAGCTGAATGAAGATGAAGGAGAACCAAGGTTAATTTTATTGCTGAAATAGAAAATTTGACTGCCCAAGCTGTTCTCATTGAAGGTGCAGCTCTCCTCAGCCAGAACAGCTTTCTTAACTTGCTCTGAATCCCAAATCTCCTGGGTCCCCTTTGGTAGCTTTAACTGTTTTGTAGCTGTCAAACGTAACTGCTGAGTACAAAATGTCTGTAATAGGCTGCTGCTTCAGTTTCCTTGCACTAGGGGGGAAACTCTCAAATGAAGGACCCAATAATCAGCTGGTGTGTAGCACACCAAGTGATTCTTGGCTGCAGAATCAACTGCTGGAAATACATCATGATTTGCCAGCACAGGGCAGCAAACATTCTCAAAGCACCTTGTATTCTCTCTTTATTGCTTTGTTTTGTCATGTAGAAACCTTCTCTTTGTTTCAGCTCCATAGTTAATCTCCCAGGGGAGTCAACTCTCCGCCGTGAATTTCTGAGGCTGCAGCAGGAGAACAAAAATCGTTCTGACCCTCATCGGCAGCAGCAGCAGCTGAAGGACCAGGAGAAGTACAAGAAGCAGCTGCTGGCAGAGCGGCAGAAGCGCATCGAGCAGCAGAAAGAGCAGAGGAGGAGGCTGGAGGATGTAGGAGACTGGCTTGTGTTGTTATTCCATGTCTCATCACAAATGAAAAATGTGCCTGTAGGGAGTAGGCTTTGCCAGGCAAGAGGGTTGTGTTAAATTGTCAGCTCAACCTGGATCTTGCACCCTGGGGGAACTGTGTCACTTTTGAACACAGTGGTTATAGATGGGCTCTGTCCTTTTCCTGCTGATAACCCGCCCTGAGCTCTGTGAGCAGAAGAGGAAGGGCATTTTGCTTGAGTAAGTTTGGTGATGGTAGCCCTGGCAGATGGGGTGAGAGATCCCCATTTCTTCCTCATATGCATTTCTCATTTTGCAGTCTGTTGGTCTGGTCCAGAGTCTCGGCCCTGCTTTTGTTTAAGATATAAAAGACAGCAGATTGCCTTTTCAGCTGCCTGACACACTGTTGTCTTAGAGGCAGAGCTAAATCGTAAAATCACAAAACCATTAAGGCTGGAAAGCACCTCTAGGATCCAGTCCACCCATTAACCCAGCACTGACATGTCCACCTCTGTATCTTGGTCCTAAGTGCCACATCCACACACTTTTTTTAACATTTGCAGGAATGGTGGTTCCATCACTTCCCTGGGCAGTCTGTTCCAGTGCTTGACCAGCCTTTCAGTAAACAGATTTTTCCCAATATCCAATCTAAGCCTCCCATGGCACAACTTGTTTGTTCTCTGGGAGCAGAGCCCAACCTCCTTTCAGGGAGTTGTGCAGAGCAGTGAGGACCCCCTGAGTCTCTTTTCTCCAGGCTGAACCCCCTCAGCTGCTGCTCATTAAACCTGTGCTCCAGACTCCTCCACTGCTCTGTCGCTCTTCTCTGGACACACTCCAGCCCCTCAGTGTCTTTCTTGCAGTGGCACAACACAAAAATCACCAACATGTCTCTTCCCTTAAGTATCTTACAAAACTCAAGCACTGTGTTAACACTTCAGAGCTGATATTTGTGACACACACTGCTGCTCTGTCAAGATGGAAATGCTCTGGGAGAAAACACCCTTCCATCTTGAAATGTGGGGAAGACATTTGTCATTAGATTAGTTGCCAGCTGACAGGGAGATCTCACATGCCTCATAAATGACAGATCTGCCCTGAGCTGCCAAAAGGGCAGAGGTTTCACTTCAGGTTTGGCAGTCATGGAGGTGGCAGCTTATTCCTGCCCACTTTTGCTCTGTGGTGTTGTCAGGTGCCCTCCCTTTAGTGACTAAAGAGCAGGAAACAGGCCCTGTGATTTATGAGCACTGGTATCAGTAATTGGCGGGTACTAAAGTAAAGTAAAATAAGCAATGTTATTCCCTGGCTTTCTTCCAGCACCAGAGGCGAGAGCAGGAGCTACGAAGGCAGCAGGAGAGCGAGCAGAGGTGGCCAGAGGTGAAGGTCAGTCAGAGGAAAGAGGAAAAGGATAAAGAAGACAAAAGGGCTGTGGCAGATTAATATTTCATAGTAGATAGACAGAGGAAATTAGAAAAGAAGCATCTAATATTTCATAGTAGATGGACAGAGGAAATTAGAGAAGAAGCAGGTATGAAGAGGGTGTTCACTGACAGCAGTTTGCAGTTCCCTGTTCTGTATCTGATGTCTTTCTCAGTTCCCTAAGGGTGTTCCCATCCTCTGAGTCATGGACCAAAGAGGGACTTCACTAGTGCATTTACTGCCTCTTGTTCTCAGATTCAGCTTTCCTTTGAGTTATCTTAGATGTTACTGAGTCACCCTCCTTATCTACAGCAGAGACACTGCCTCTCCCACTTTTGTCCCTGCTGTTTCCCTGTACTGAAATGGTCTGATTAAAATTCCTTTACTCTGAAAGTGTCCAGCATCAGCTAAACCTACGTTTAAATCTCCAGCCCCCATTTTGCATTCATGTTGTAACCAGGACCGTTTCTTGTTCACAAAAACAATGGAACCAGAAGTTAATTTTAATGCTGAACTGTTGTTACCAAGTCTGTCACCTTGGCCACAACATTTTTCTAATGTTTCAGCTGCAAACTGATCTGTAATGAAACAGAAGCATGCAGTGTTTGGTAAAAGACCTCTGGTTTTAGTAAGAGTAAAAAGAACAAAGACTATTTCCTGACCTACTGTCTAAAAAGTCAGTGTTTGGTGCCGCTTTATTCTTCCGGTTGCTTGGGGTTCTGACTCTTCTGTCAGCCCTGCTGCAATTGTGGTCACTTTGTTCTTTGAAAAGGCACTGTTTCTAGCAGGCAACTTGGTTGTCCTCCAAGGCATCATTGTCTCTAAGGTTCATCACTCTCTACTTTCAGAAGATGGAAGATGTGCAGCACAACAGGAAGATGCACCGAACTCTCCCCAAAGATCAGACACAGCTGCTGTCTCTCCAGCATGACCACAGGCAGAAGAAGGAGCCTTCCAAGAGTTCAAATGCAGGAGTGCATCCTCCATCAAGCAGCACAAGCAAAGAGGTACTGTCTTGGCCAGGGCAGCATTTTGGTGCTTTGTAGTTTATGATGCTGTAGGGATGCTGAAGCAGAGAGCAGATTGATCTTTAAACCTACATCTGGGGCTTGACCTGTCTTATTACACACTTAGTCTACAGTCTTCCATTAATTTCAGAGGATAAGGGAAAGGAAGAATTGTTCTGTCAGTTTTGCTTGACTTGAGAGAAGGGTTTGATTGGTGAGTGGAGAAATGAGGTTCTTCTGGTCAAGTAGGTGTCATTCCCTTGTCTTTCTAAGAGGCATGAAATAAGGTAATACCTCCTGAGTTTTCCTAGAGGTTTTTGCCTGGTGTTAGGGTTCACAGAATTGACCCAGGCACAGAATGGCATCCTGCCTCCTGAACAGAGATCTCTGTGGCCCAGCAAGCAGGCTGGGATACCTTTTCATGTTTTTTTGTGTCCCAGAATGAGGTTTCATGGATCAGGGATAGCCACATATAGTCAACCTGTACTGTAATCCATTTTCCTCCTTTGCTAATTCTGACAGTATTTCTACTCACCAGCTCATTCTGGTCACTGTCACCATAGCATGAAAAGCTCTGGGTCCATTTCCATATGTTATCTCCTCATTCCCAGCATGCTTTTTTATATAATCCCAGCTGGTTAACCCAGTTCTACAGCTGGTGTGTGATTTGTTTTGTCACTAAAGTCTGGGTCAAAAATCTCAGCAGCTTACAGGTGCCTCCTTAGTAGGAGAGTGGATGTGATATTCTCTGCAGTCATGGCCAAGTATCTTCCCAAAATGCCCAAACAGAGGCACAAGGAGAGCTCATGCACATGTAAATAGGAGAAATACAGCTTCTTAATACCTTGCTGCTGTCTTTAAGCATGTGCCATCTTTGTCATCTTGTGTGTGTGTGTGCTGCAACTATTCCCTGAGCTGAAATGTCCAGTATTGACAGAGTTAAATGTAACTGCTAGGATTGGTGAAATGATGAATTTCAGTAACTGAACAGAGTTTGCAAACAGCCAAACAGCAACATGGAGTGAGGGAAAAAAAGCTATTAAGCTACTTATTAGAGGAGAAGTTTGTGAAAATGAGAGTAATTCTGTTTCAAGTACAACCTAAGTGTCAAAACCACAAACACCCTTACTGTGAAAGTTTTATTGTACTGACTGATTAAACAAATTGTTACTGAAATTTGAATGAACTGCTCTTGAAATCAGTATTTGTTTGATGGTGGAGGGCTGGATCTTATTCCAGCTGAAAAACAAATTGAGTGTGGACAGAGAAGTAAGCTGCTTTTTCTAAGTACACAACATCAGTCAATAGAAAAGCTTTGCCTCTGCTAGGCCTTTAATGGGTGAAAATGCAACTCAGATGATTAATTTATTTTCTACTTTGTTGTAGTTAGAAGACAAAGCTCCAATAAAATAGTCTTAGATACTCATCTCTGGTTTTGGCATGTGTTTTGTAAAAGATTCCTTGATAGAAAAATGAAATGTTATTGAATTTAGTGTGCAGTCACTGTTAACTTCTCATTTAGTGGTGAAATACAGTATAATTAGTTGCAGATTAGTTGCTTTTTAGGTTCACAGCATGAGGCTTTTGTCATTATGGCTACAACATTATATGCTAGTTTTAAGGATATTGTACAATATTATTTACTTAATCTCAGAACTTCTTGGAAGTCACAGATCCTTCCACTAAATTGATAATTGGTGGTACAGGGATGAAGTTTTTGGTTGAGACTTTATTGTCAGCAGTCATAACTATTTGCCACAATCTAAAAATGCTTTAAAGCTGTAACTATTTTTAACAGGGATAAGTCAGTGATTTTGCTCCAGTTGGTACTGATCTTTTCCAGTTCATTAGCCAGAGAGATGTTAGTTCCTCTGTTGAGAGGGATCTGCGTGGGGACAGTGGTAGCCTACTCAGGAGTGAGTTTGTTTGTACTTTTCAGGGGTCCCAATTCTAGGGTCACTCATCAATACATAGAAACTTTTGAGAATTACTGTTTCATTGAGATGTTAAAAACAAACAAAAATTCCTAAAGCCTTCCAAAGCCTCAAGTTTAATGTTGGGAGGGGCAGAACAGTCTCTTGACAGTTCCTTGTCTTTGCCATTGTGCTTATCCTCTCCCTAGCAAGTCAGAACAGTTTTCTCCTGCACCTCTGTGCCCAGATGTGAGCTCACTGTGTGCTGTATCTGGTCCCACCAGCACCAGAGTGAAGGAGCTGGGAGGCAGACTCCAAGCTCCTGCTGACACTGCACTAGCTCAGAGCCTGGGTGAGGGTTGGCATCAGTTCTGGAAGCCCAGAGTGTCACCTGCATGAGTTTGCATCTGGATCATAAAGCCTTTTCATGCCAGCTCCCCTTGGGCACAGAGCTGGGGGGGTGAATTATCATATCTGGCTTTTACATTTTCTTCCTTGCTTATGGTAAAATTTGCCTTTCGTTATTACGAGTTGCAGGTAATGAAAATGTGGCCTCAAGAGCTTGTTCACTGTGGTTAGAATGTCATGGTGTTTGGCTGTGGTTGCTTGTTTTAGTAAGGGGGTTCTTTTTAAGGTTTTGGTCTTCTTTTTTTTTTCCACAGTGGGGATCTGTGAGGCTAAATTGGAGTAATTTTCCATGTCCTCAGCAGTTTCTAGACTGTGCTAAGAATATGCTTACCTTTCTGATACAGGCACAAACATCCAGATAGAGTGAGATACCATTAAGAATGCCCACCCTGACACGGATAAAAGGGTATTTTTATGGCATTAATCTCTAATTTACTGTGTAGAGCTGTTTCCAGCCTGCTGAATCAGAGGATATCAGAGGATACAGTAGAGAATGGGAATTAGTCATGTTGAACAGAATTGAAAAGAGTAGTAGGGTCAAAACCACAAGATAAAGACTTTGGTAATGAGCAATGCCCTTAGGAAACTTATTCCTTCTAGATCATGTTCCTTAGTCTTTCTCACAGTACAAGTAACATACCCAAAGAGTGTTAAAAGCATTTTAAGGTAGAAAGCAACATGCAATAATGTCAATGCTGTGGAAGGGGGTAATTAATGCACAGCAAAACATGTTCCATGTTGTCCAAGATAAGCAAGTATAGACAGATGATTCCTCTGGGCTAAAATCCCAGAGGAATGGCCTAGGATACAGCAGATGGAAGTGTAGCCCCTTCTCCTTGCTGCAGCTTGGAAACTTGATGGAAAAGGAGGGGTTGCAAATGGAGAGGAAATAGTGGCTTGTGCTGTGCCTGGGCTGTCCTCCTTGGTGGGATGGTCTGTCAGAGGTGGACCTGGCACAGCATCTAGCCTGCAAACCCAGGGCCGTTTCTTCAATATGCTGCTGCTTTTGTCCTTCTCAGGCCGAGGAGCGAGTGAAGAAGAGTGACAGCATCCAGCCCTCCCTGCAGTGGCCGGCGGCGCTGGGACACGAGGCCACCCCACAGCCCAGGATGGGATCCGGGAGCAGCTCCAGCCCCTGCACCCCTGCCCCACAGAGAGCCCTGGTAGTGCAGGTACTGCTGCCCCTGCTGGGGAGGAGAGGCTGGGGGTAGTTCCAGGCAGGACATCCCATCAGAAACAGAATTCCCTTCTGGCACAAATGGCTGAGACCTGTGCAAACCAGCTCCGAGGTTTTGTGGTGCTGCTGCTGCTGCTGAGCTGTATGTGGAATTATACTTAAGCCCTGCAGATCAGGGTTAGATAAGAGTTATTTTTTATGCTTGATGCCTGATTGTTGATTCCACGAAACTCCTCTCAGATGTTTCACAGAAAGTCTGAGTGACAGTGCTGTTGCAGTCCCTGGATGATGTATTATTTATATGGTGCTGTAAAAGTATATGACACTTTACAAAACAAGTCCAAACCTGAATTTTTTATGAGTGAAGCTATGTAAACAATCAAGATTTTTATTGATCTTATGAAATAATCTGTAAGTATGTGGAGGTACAATAAGGAGTGATGCAGAATCAGATTTTATCTCCGGATAGAGCCAAGAAAGTCTGATTCTTTTAAAACTTCAGTATGAGTGGTAGAAGTGAAATCTAAACAGTACCTATATAGTGAAAACATTCTGATTAAGTTCTGCATTGGAATCCTTCTCTTAAAACACTTCACTCCTGATATTTTTGCCAGTTCTGGAAGAGGTGGTTCATGGTTCTCACAATGTGCCCAAAAATTGGGCTTCCTTTCAACATCCTACTGACACTGTATGAAGGAAGTAGCTTGGACTGCAGGATTTTTTTCTTCAGTCTCCTGTGAAAAGACTGTAAGCATATGTGAGCAAAAGAAAAACAAAACAGCAAGCAAAAATGGAATAAATTACTATAAGTGTGAGCACAATTCATACTCATTTAGCCTGGATATCGCCACTTGTTCTGAAGATGTTCAGTGTCAGAATAATCTTACTGCTGGTTCTTTTTATATAGTATTTCATTTTTGCATTCATTCATTCATCCCCTCAGAGAGGACATACAGTCATAGCACTGTTTTATTTTTGGCAGCTCTCAGTTTCAGCTGAACTCTTGGATGTGTGGGTGGGTGGATGGATGGACAGGTTTTGTATGCATCTCTCCAGTTGGCTTCTGTGGGATTTAGGTAGTGCAACCCACAGGAGAGTGACATTCAGATCAGGCTTAGGCATAGTTTGTGTGCTGCTGTGGCATTCTGTCACCTCATTCTGTGCTGGGTCATGGAGTCAAAGAGGGAAGGTCAGACTGCAGAGGAGGATGAGTTATTGGTTGCAGCTCAGCTGCTTTCAGAGCATTTCATGCTGCCTCAGCAAAACAGCAGCATGGGCCTGTATGCGTCTTTGAGCATACCTGCAATTATGGGTTATTACTATGAGATCAGGTTGTATTATCCTAAATATTTCTTAAATTCACTGTTGATTTTGCTTGGCATGAGCTTCAGGTGAACATCCTGCATGAAAGGTCACAGAGTCATAGGATGGTTTGGGTCAGAAGGGACCTCCAAGAGTCACTTAGTCCAACCTCCCTGCCATGAACAGGGACATTTTCAACCAGATCAGGTTGCTCAGAGCCCCACACAGCCTGGGCTTGAATGTTTCCAGAGATGGGGCATCTGCAGCCTCTCTGGGCAACCTTCTCTGGTGTTGCACCACCCTAATCATATGAATTTCTTTCCTTATTTCCTAAAATTCAGGGCTCTGACTCTACCCTTTGCCTGAGCCATATCCTTCAGGACTGTGAACTCCACCAGTGTGTGATCCCTGCAGCCCCAGCTGCCTCCAGCCTTGAATTCACTGATTAGCTCCCCTGTGCTGGTGACCCCCAGGACCAGTATTGCATTCCCCCTGGGAGGGCTGTCTATCACCTGGCTGAAAAAAATTATCCTCTGTGCATTCCAGGACTCTGCTGGATTGCCTACAGCTCACCATGCTGCTTTCCCTGCAGATATTGGAGTAGCTGAAATTCCCCACCAGGATATGGGGAAGCTGCTCTCCCCTGTCCTGCTTTGGTTTGTGCCCCAGAGCAAGTCTCAGAGTCTGAGAGTCTGGGAGGTGGATAATATCTGGCTCTTTGTGTCTCTGAATCACAGCCTCCCTGTGCCTTTCCTCTCCAGGTTGCTTTGCTGTTTGGTGATGATGGAAAAAATCACCAGAGGCAGATGTTGTGAGCAGGAAGGCCTCATTTCACCTGATAGCTTTTACCTGGAAAAATATTTATGTGTGTGTCTTCTCACATCCTTTTTTTTTCCAGGGCCTGTTTGTTGTTTCAAGTCACAAGTGTTGTAAGTGGGCTGAGTTGATGGCCTGGCTTGCAGCATCAAATCACTGGAGAGCTATTGCAAGGTCTGCAAGAAGGACATTTGTATCTTAGCCTTGGGCAGAGGCTGGCAGCTTCCCTGAGGCAAATATTTCAGCCCTGTAATAGCAGGGGGAGCAGCCATAGCTTATTGCAGGGCATTTGGGATTCTTCAGGAGTACAGTGGCTGTACAGAGGATAGTCTTGCCCTGCTCAGGTGCCACTCCTGGGATGAGAGGCTGCTTCACCTGGGACAAATGACCATTCCTATGCACCCTCTTAGTGCTTTAGTGTTTTGTAGCACCTCTCTGAGCTGCTGAGGGGAGTGGCGAGGAATGAAGCAGCATTTACCAACTTCTTTCACATTCCTTGATGGAAACTACACTACAAAAAATTTATGCTGTTTGGAGTGATGGAGTTACTTAAGGATAACAGCAGCAAGTGATGCACAGTGGTTGCTGTGTGATTCCAGTCCCTGCTGGGAGGTGCCCTGGTACCCCCTCACAAGGCAGAGCTCCAGCTGACAGTGCATGTGGACAGGGAGAAGCCAATCTGTGCTGCTGCCTGCTGTGTTCACATGGAGACCACATGAACTTCAATGGGTAATTTATAAATCCCCTGAAGGGTTATTTTTCCCTTTGCTGGTTGGGAGCAGCTGTTGATGCTAATGACAGCATGTTTGGACATGCTGCCTGCATTAGCTGGATGAGGTGCTTAGGCAATACAAGTGATGGGTCAGGTAGTCACCTGGAGATTAAAAGACACAACAATATACTTGTGAAGTTCAGTATCTGGGTGTCTAATTGATTTAAAATAAAAGTGAACTGTGGAGTTAAAATGCAGGCTGAATTCATCACGGATGCTGCCCTGAAGAACTTCCAGCCAGGTTTGTCAGAGGGGGATCATCTCCCAGCACTGCTCTGCTCAGAGAAAAATGACTTATTATTTTCAACAGTGGTATTCTGTGAGATCTTATGGCACAGCCCTGGATGCTCAAATCTCTCTCAAAATTATTTCACTGAAAAACTTAACACAGCTCCTGAGGTGAAAGGAGTTTAATTTCTCAGCGCCTTACATCCTATCTGTTTGCTGAGGGAAATGTGAGATACTACCTGTTCAGAGTATACCAATTCCACCTGCTTTGTACCAGGTTTGTGTTTGCTGCAGTACAGTGGCAGATCTGGCTCTCTGGTTGTGGTGGCGTGGGATGAGCTGCTTTGAACTGCTTGCAGAATTTCACAGAGGCTTCTTGAACAAAGACACTGAGTCTGATCTTCTGCCCAGCATGCCCTGCTGCCTGAGTAGTGGAAAAAATTAGCTCACATCTGAAATGAGCTCCATTTTTAATTAACTCTTGTGGTTTTC
The DNA here is from genome assembly GCF_965231275.1 of Zosterops lateralis. NCBI lineage: Eukaryota > Metazoa > Chordata > Aves > Passeriformes > Zosteropidae > Zosterops > Zosterops lateralis. The sequence goes on from NC_139800.1 coordinate 78,054,752, forward strand.
CTGTAGGATTTGCTAGGTAGGTCTTCTCTGTTATGTGGGGTGATGTGACTGAATCAGAACACGAAGACTAACAATATTACAAGAGCTAGCTGTGTGTAAAGCCATGGACTGCCTTAGTATCCCAGAGTACATCTGCTCAGAAGTTTAGAAAATTCCTTTTTCTTATGCTGTTTCCTAACAACACTTGCACTTAATCTGTCTCCTTTATGTAGATTCAGTTCAAATTAGTAACTTGGGCATCATCCAAAAAGCAGTGCAGCCTATCTTTTTAAAACTTCTTGCTTCTAAATGGTTTTAATCTAACTCTGGTAATGAGTCTTCTGTGCTATATCACCTTATGTTGTCATTTCATGGATCAAAGTGTTCTTTTCCTTAGCTCAGTTACATGCCCCTTTATGGTTTGAAGACACACAGTAGGTGACACTTTCTCTACTAGTGCTTCCTGTGCATGAGGAGAGCTGCTACTCTTTAGATATTACTTACAAGAAAAACAATTTAAGGTTCAAATCTCAGTAGTTCAGAATCAGTTATGTGGGGAGGTTTAATTTTTTTTCCCTTTACAAACCTAAGGAGAATATCAAACACTGATTTGGGGGGTTATCTGAGATGGTTTTGGCCTGCTTGTGGAAGCAGGTGGCTGTTCCTGGCTTTACACAGAACCAGTGTGCTGGATAGAGTTTGGATTTAACTCAGTCACTTATATCATGACTCAGCAAAGCTTTTAAACACAAATACTTTTCTGGTAATCAGCAGGACTCAAAGGCTGGAATTTAAAAAGAAATATATGTATCTTGTTGAAAAAGTAGCAAGGAAAAGAAAATCTTCCTATATTCGGATAATAATACACTTGCTAAAAAACCTGTTTCTGTACCCACAATGGGCACTTCAGGTGAACACACTGCTGCTCAAATGAGTCTGGTTAACTAAAAGCTATTATTAGAGACAATCATGTTAGACAAAAAGGTATTTTGAAAGGACATAGATTATGAGATGTTACAACTGCTGAAAAAGCTGTTTTCTGTAAAGAGAGTCAACAGAATGTATTTTCTCAAAAAAGCAGGAAAAGCACCTGAATAACTTAAGTGAACTTCTCAGGGCTGGCTTTGGCAGTTGACTTTGCCATACTGGTCTGGGAGGTTGCAATGAGACGTCTTTGACATCTTTATCTAGTTTTAGAATTACTACCTGTCAATATTTAATTGATGTTGAACATTGTTCCCATGAAATTTAGTCTTGTGCAGTTATAGAGAGTTTGTAATCCTATTCTTGGAAGCTGTGTGAAGTTCTGGTTACTGTGTTTTACTGTTTAGAATGGAGAGACTGGAGAATTTTATCTGACAAATCAATAAAATACTCATCTGAGTCATTCTTTGGGGCAAGAGTCTTGCAGGTGCCTCTGATCTAAGTTGTGGTAACTCAGTTGTGTCACAGGAGTTTGAACTCTGACTCAGACAAAAACGGCAAACTTCATTCTTAGGCCTCCAAGTGTTGGAGGTGCTGAACTTGCCACGTGTTTGAGGAAGAGGCACCTCCCAGAGAGCCTTGGCCTAGCACTGCATGGGAGATCAGATGTGGAAGCACAGAGTGGTTCAGCTTCAGGCATTTCTCTAATACTTCTTCTATTTCTGTAATATCAAACTGGTTCTGGCATAGCAGTCCCTGCAGACAGGCCCACCTCAGACAGAGTTTGTGTTCGGTCTTGGTGTTGTGTCCAGGAGGATTTCTCATTTCAAGGAGGCAGTGTTCTTATATTCTCAGTTGACACATTCTCTGAGTTGCCTCCTCTTTGGAAGACACTGCTGTAGCAGATCATCAGTGTATAGATTTCTTCTTTTACATACAGAAAGAATCAGAATGTTGAATATTTTAGCTTGAGTTTTTCACTGCTTACTTCTTGTTCCCTTAGAGCGAAGACTTTGTAAGGAAGTAACTTGATTCCTTCCCCTTCCTGTCCTATGATTGGGGTTTTTTCCTATCCTGGTGCTCTAATTGGACACCTTTGGAGATGTTTTAAACAAAGGCAGCTGCAATGGGATCACATGAATTTGACCACCCATGAGGGTGTAATCTGAACGTAATTTAATTCTTTCTTACATTCTTGAATTCTCAAGTTTGATCTCTTTCTCTCTTTTCCAAGTAATTGAAAATTTGTTTCAGAGGAGGGCCAGAGTCCCTTCATAATCACTAGAGCACTTAAAAGTGTTTGCAGCTGACAGTTTGCCTCCACTGACTGTAGGTTGGTAGTGGCCATGCATAGAATAGCTTAGATACCAACATCTAGGTTGGACAGGTGGGTTCCCACAGTGATCGGACTGTGGAAATTCCACAGTGGAAGCATTGTCCAGGCTTGAATGAAATGTAGTGACTCCACAGCATTTCCTGCATCATCCAAGTAGTTAGTTCCCTGTGCCAGTGACCTATTTGCTTCTCCATCGATTTAAGAAAGGAGGGTGTATGTGGGTGTGTGTGTATATATATATATATACACACACACACACACACAGAGAATAGATTAGTTTACTATTTCTTTTTATTGCACCCTTCACCTTGAGATATTTATACCCAACGTGCTGGAAATTAATAACTCACTGCACAGTGAACAAGGTGAGTAGGGCTCTATCCAAACACAATACTCCTGATAGGCTCAGTAAATATTTTATCTCCCAAGCAAAACCATTGATCTCTCTTGAGACTGTGACCTGTTAGGTAGGCAGGGAAGTGCAATTCAACGTGTGTTTTGTTTGTTTCAAGTGCGACAATTTCCTGCCTAGTAAGGAGGTGTACCACAGCAGCTCCCTGTCAGACATGGTGACAGCACCACTCAGCCCCGGACAGGATGATGTGTTCTGGAGCCACAGCAAAGAGCAGCCCCCAAAGGTGGGTAAAACTCGGGGCGTTTGGCACTCTTGAGGGGGGTTGGTGGCACTGCAGTGTGTAGTATTCACCCTCTGCACTTCACGAAACTCTGAAAATCTCGTTGGTTGTGTATGGACTGAGTCACGCCAATCTAGAAAAGGGGATGCAAATTTACAGGCAGGTTGGTGGTGTGGGTTTATGTGTATGTCATGGTTTGACACTGGCCAAAAGCCAGGCACACACAGAAACCTTTCACTCACTTTCTTTGGCTGTTAGCTGGGCAGAGGAGAGGGGGAAAAAATGAATGAAGGGCTCATGGGTTGAGATGAGGACTCGGAGAAAAACACTCTAAGGGCAAAATAGGTTCAAATTTAAAGGTATAAAGTAAATTTATTACTAACAGAGTCAGAGGAGGATAATGAGAAGTAAAATAAAGCCTTTAAAACACATTTTTTTCCCCTACTCCCTTCTTCCTTCCCACTGACAGCACAGAGAGACAGGGCGTGGGGGTTTTGGTCAGTTTGTCACTTGAGATCTTCTGTTCACTCAGGGAGAGGAGTCTTTCCTCTTCTGTGCTGTGGGCTCCCTCCCTCAGGAGACAGTTCTCAATGAACTTCTCCAGTGTGGCTCCAATCTCATGAGCAGCAGTCCTGCCAAAACTGCTGCAGCATGAGTCCCTCCCACGGGAAAAGAGGCTTTCTGAAACTGCTGCACCGTGGGTCACTTGTCCTCAGAGTGCAGTCCTCTAAGGGCAGGCTGCTCTTGTTTGGAAGCAGGGGCCCTCTCTCTCTATTTAGGTCTCCCACTGGATCACAGTTTTCTCTGCCATCCCCCTGCTCTGGTGTGAGCACTTCTCCCACGGGCTGTGGGTGGATCTCTGCATCCCCCATGAATCCCCAGGTGTTGTGGGTGGATTTCTACATCCCTTTGGATCCCCATGGATTGTGGATGGATCTCTGCATCCCCCATAGATCCCCATGGGCTGTGGGTGGATCTCTGCGTCCCTGTGGATCCCCACAGGCTGCAGGGGCACAGCTGCTTCCCCACAGCCTGCAAAGGAATCTCAGCTCCAGTGCCAGGAGCACCTCCTCCCTCTCCTCCTCCACTGACCCTGGTGTCCCCAAGTTGTTTCTCTCACACGTTCTCACCTCCTCCTCTCCTCTGTCTAGAAGAAAAGCTGCTGTTTGTGGGTACCATTGCCAACAAGTTCCACCAGTTTAAAAAGATTCTTGTAGGGTCTCGCAGTGCTGAGAGGTTGATCTGCACTGTTTTGTGCGCTGTTTTGATTTTCTTCTTACATATATCATCACAAGGGGGTTACCAACCTCTCCAGCTGGGCCAGCAGCATGTCCATCTACAGAGCCATCAGAGATTGGCTCTGTTGGACATGATGGAAGCTTCCAGCAGCTCCTCACAGAAGCCACTTCTGTGGCCCTTCTGCTACGAAAAACCAGCCTGTGCCAAGTCAACACAGTGTATAATATCTGCACATGTGTAGTATCTGCAGGATCTGTGATTGCAGACACACCTCTGTTTTTAGACCAGGTATTTGTAGCAACACATTCAGTGAAAAAGTCTGGCTTGTGGAAAAGCTTGTTAATTTGTGTAATTGAGGTGATGGCGTATTTCTCTTTATAAGAGAATTTCTAAGAACAAGTCCAAGACTATTTGAGCAGGAATTCGTATGCCCATGTGTGTATTTATTTTATTACTTTGCAGTTGGTATTGGGGTCTGTCTCATTCCCAAGCCTGTGGTAACAACATAAAGTAATCCACCTGCTGGGGAAAGCTGCATTCAGTGAGTGCAGATGCCTTTCACTGTCTGCTTTAAATATTGACCAAGAACAATACTGATTCTGAGAAGAGGTGCAAACCTCTTTCTGTCTGCACCCTGAAAGACTGCACCGGCTTGGAGCAAACTGGAAGCACCTGCTGCTGACTTGCAGCTTCCAGTGCTGATATCCTGGAATACCTTCCCATAGGTCCTGCTGAACTATTGTTCATTTCTGTTGGTTAGTCTTTTTTTTTTTCAAATTACTACAGGATAAGCATTAGGTATATTGACTGAATCTAAAATATCAATAGCAAACCTTGAAATGTTTGATTAAATCCTTAAGGTTCCAGAAAGGACAACCTCAAAATTTTACAGCAGGGATCAGCCTGGCCATCAAAGATGCCTTCCAAGGTAAGCTCTAAAGTGTTTTATACTTACACTAAAACTAAACTTACATGTATATTTTATTTACTTACACTGTGCTTATACTGTGTTTTATGCTTAAACTAATTTTTTAATACTGCTTTATTGTCAATAGGAAAACCCAAGTATCTGGCAGGTGCTCTATCTCAGTCCCAGTGGCATTGGTTTCAAAGGAGAGTCAGGTGTCTGAATGCTTTGGTGAGGGGGTTCTGGCCTCAACTCCTTGTACAGACACTTTTAATTACAGCTTGTGCTGCTTGTTTTGCCTGATAGTAGCTTGAACAAGCAGCCTGTAGATGTATTGTGACAATTTTGGCAGTCTGCCCTTAAGGCTGGTGTATTATTTTCATATCCCAGGAGAAAAGACCAAGGATGTCTAGAGCTCAGCAGTGAAGGGTAGCCTCCACTAGATGTCTGATCAGGGAATAGAATGGGTTGGAGAGACTGGAAAGTGAAGTAGATTTAGCTGAAATAACAAAGTGATGTTCAGCATTTCTGATGAGTCAGAGTCAGAAACATCGTCTGAAATAACTGTCAAGTGAAATCAAGCCCTAAATGCTCTCTCACTTGGGAATTACAGGAGGTAAAGCAGAAAAGAAATATATAAGTAATTGTCAGTGTTACAAATGAGTGACTTCTGGGACTGGGTTTCTGGTTGAGCCACTGGCTTGGCAACTTATTTTTCTGCCGATGTGTCTTCTAGGAAGATAGTGGAAGTTCTCTTGAGTTGTAAAGCCATGAGATTTTGGAATCAGGACTGACACAGGTCTGAAGAGTCCAAGGGAGATGTAATGTAGAAGGATATTTTGTAATGACTTGGAAATCTCTGCAATCTCTCAGGATGGCTGCCCAGAGGAAACTTTCCCCTCCATCTTCTGTCACTCCTGGGTGGCCCTTCTTGGAGCAGCAATGAAGATAAAAGTTTTGTAACCCAGAGTATGATCTCATACTGCAGCAGCAGGGAGCTGAGTCCAGTGGCCCCAGGAGCTCTGTTCCAGTCTCTGTTCCTGCACACGAGAGTCTCATCTGCTTTTTGTCTTTCTGTTTAGCAATACTCACCAGTCATCCCCCGGGGGACCTGCTCTGAAGCTGAACAGTAGCAGCAGCACTCCTGGCACCAAGCCGTGGGAGATGGGATCTCATCAGAGCAGCTGGTCAACCTCAGGTGATTCCTAAGTCAAAGATCCATCAGTCAAAATGTACTAAACTCCTGTCACACGAAATGGTCTTCTGCAGGGTGTCAAGTTCTGCATTGCAAATGGGATGTGAACTTTAAATGACGTTCTCTGGTGAGAGGCTTTTGAAAGCCCTCTGGATTTTATGGTTCCATGTTCCTAAAATATAAGCACTTCCTCTTTTGAGTCAGAAAACTGACTGTGAATATATTTTCATATGGAAAATTTGAATTGCCTCAATTAAGAACTGAAAAAAAATCATTTCTGTTGCAGTTAGTGACACAATTGAAACTCAGCAGAGCCAACATTCCAGACGTACAGATGTAATTCAGTACTGATGTTCACCCATTGGCAAATTCTGCTCTTTGCACTCCCCAGTGATAAGATGATACAGTTGAGCAGCTGATGTAGACTAATATTTCTGCACTCTAATAATGTACTGGCAGCAGGAAGCATAAGTCTCTCTCTACAGCAGATTATGAAATATTTCTCCAGTATGCTTTTATGCACAGGAAGATAGTGGAATTGAAAAAAAAAAAAAAAAAAAAAAGCCTGAAAGAAGTTAAAAGGAAGATAAAACCATCTGATTTAGGCAAAGTACAGCTTAGTAAACTGCTTTGCTGTCCCTGGTCATGGTGTAGGAATGCAGCAGGTCGCTCATGATTGTGAAGTTTTTTGCAGTACAGATTCTGGTTCCTGAGGTTCTGGCACATGGAGAAGTGGACAGCTTTTTTCCTCTCTTGCTGCTCCTACAGGTGTTTTCTGTGGGTCAGTTCTTGTGTAGCCCCTTGCAAAGCTCTGGTGTGTCACAAGGCCTTGCATCCAGGTTGGCCACTAAAGGTTGGGAACATGGAGAATCACACATGCCCAAAACAGGGTGGATACAAATAATGTTCTGAAACCACCCCAGTGAGCTTATGAGGTCATTTATTTTTATATTGAGGTTTACATTGTTAATTTAAAAGCCCTTGATAAATGAGGAACAAATTGCTTATTTATTACACTTACACAATCAAGCCAGTTTTGCTTTTACTAGTTACACAGAATAGGAAGCTTTTCTTCAAGAGAAATCCAAAGTACACTTTAAATTGCTTGGGTTTTGTTTCTTTTTGCTCCTATGTCATTTTGTGTTTGAATAACAGAGTTGAATAACATGCAACAGCCCAGCTCAACTTTGCTGAGTCCACATGATGTGTAACTCCTGTGCTGTTTTGGCATGGGGAAACAAAAATCTCACCAGCAATGGAAAGAATAGAAAACCTCCCTTGTGATTTTAAACTGTCTCCTTGAGTTCTTAAGTGTCATTAAATTACAGCTAGTTCTGGCATATGGCATTTCAGATAGAGTTTGTTGCTTTCCCAAACCCACAGGGATAATGAATTGGAGGAAAGGGCTATAAATACTTTAAAGCTAATAGTTCTGCTGAGTTGCTTAGGTGCTTATTGACCAGTAAGGAATTCTGAGTTTTGAAAGCTTTGCAAAATGGATGAAGACATGAAACCATTGCGACAAAACTAAATTACCAAATATGAATCCTAATTTGTGTAAGCTTGAGTTCTCCCCACTTAACCTGCAAGGAGTCCTGTTGGTAACAGTGGGATAATTATGGGAGAAACTGCTGAAAAAGGCAAGAGCTGAGCAGGCCAGTGTGTGTCCCAGGGCAGGGTGAAGGACTTGCCTTCCTTTCCCTTGTATCAGGGATTGTGAGCAGAGCATCCCTTCAAGGCTTCTTTTGCTTTTTCCAGTGCTTACAGGCAGTGGGAGGGGGCAACAGTTCACAGGTAGATTTGCAGTTTAGCACAGCTGTTTGCCCTCAGCCCAGTTGGGTTCAGATAATCAGACTCTTTAGACTGATTTTGTGTAACAGTTTTATGAAGGCCAAATCTTGGCAGCACCTCCATTTCCTCCCAGAGGTGTATAAGGGGGTCAAGCTCCTGAGCTTTCTTGCTCACTCCCTGTTTGCAGTCACAGGAAATAGCTGCATGGCCCTTTGGTGCTGGAATATGACCAGCAGGTGCTGATGTGATGAGCTGTCTCTCCTCAAAATGAGGATCAGAGGAAGGGATTAGGATGCCCTCACCTTTTCCCTTGTTCCCTTCCCATGGAACTACCTGATGTGCAGTGATGGGAGTATGTTGTCAAGGGTTTCGGTTGCTTGTCTTACTCTTGCAGCATTAAAGAGCACCAGTATCAATTTATGTACATAATATTGCAGCATGCAGAACCACTGGGAAACGAGCAATGAGATTTTCCTTTGCAACAAAGAGAAAAGAGTAGTTGGTCAACAGAGACTGGTATCTGCTTTGGGTCTTAGCTTTGTGTGCTTGTCTTGCTCTCTCACCTACTGCATGTACATTTGAAAAAAGAAACTTTTGGGTTTTTTTACCCCCAGGGAATCCAGGACTGGCCAAGACAGAAAATGTTTTGTCCCAGAACCACGTGCAGTTGCATCAGAAGCCTGAAAAAGTTTCTCATCCAGGCCAGATTGCAGTAGGTTCTTTTAAATCCACTGATAATTTTGATTTGTCCATCATTTTCACCAAGGGGTCTGTCTGTGCAGACAGCTCTGTTTTGGTGTGTGAGTTTGCTGTCAGTGATGAGTTGACCTGAGGGGTGTGTGGGGCTGGCTCAAGCTCACTGCTCTGAGCTCAGGTCCTCAGCAGAGTGTCCAGTTTTGGCTCAAGTCACTTTCCTCTGTGAGATACCCACCTGTGATGGACCAACAGAAGCATCAGCTTCCTAGTAAAGCTGGTTTTGTTGTGGAAGTGACCATGACTGTGTATGCTAGGACAGTAAAATATGGCACATGCTGTTTAACAATGTGTTCTTCAACTGAGTTTTCTTTTCTCAGAGTCCAGGCTCCTTTGCCAAGGTGAAGGACAGTGCCAATTCCTTGTTAAAAGCAGCAGACTATTCCTCCTCAAGTGATGAAGTCAGCAGCAGCAGCAGCAGCAGTGATGAAGATGACACCAACCATGCAAGGTTGGCTTGATTATTATTATTATCATTATGAATAATAATAATAATATTGTTGTTGTTGTTACACACTTCTAAATACCTAGAAAAAAACCAGCATGCATAAATATTCCCTCTCCTTTGAAGTTACTATCACTCATTTGTGTCAGTTGTAATTAAGCAATTTAATTGCATTTTAATGAACTCCTGGGGGTAAATGTTTGCTCCATCAGATGTGCACAGTGTAATAATATGCTTCAATGACTTGCTGCCCTGGGACAATGTGGAAATGTCTTGGTTTAACTGGATATAGAGGGTAGTGCTTTTATAGGGACTACTTCGCATTGATCTACATTTACATGGAATTTTCGAAAGAAAAAAGGAGAGGGAAACAAAACTATAAAAACTGCCTTCATGACAAACACAGGTTACACTGGAGAAAACAAGGTAAACATGACCCTTGAATTTACATAGTCTGTTCACTCTGGGAGAAATAATTGCCACTGGAAAGCTGATTCCTTCACCAGGGCTGTTTTTAAAAAGGAGGGATAGTTTTGTAAAATGTGTTGTACTTTTAATACTGACATTCTGCACAACTGCAGTGGTTTCCAGCTGATGCTGTGGTTTGTCCCACAGCTGATCCCACCTGAACTGTGTCTCTCTAGCTTCCCTGTTTATCTTGCTGGTTTTGTGACTGACATCTTGTGGTGTTCTACCTGTCATGTAAAATGTTTATTCTGCTGAGGAACAGTTGAGCAAGAAAAGCTTCTGCTCCAAGAAAAGGGAGTCAGGGGGTCACTTGGCCATCCCTGCTGTCAGGAACAGCAAACGAAAACAGTTTTTAGTACTGGTGAATGAAACTCCTGATTTTCTTGCAAAGAAACTTCAGTTTAATTCAGGTTCTAGGATTTACTTTGAAGTGCATCCCAGGGCCACTGAGTTCTCTGGGATGGGGCTTTTGCTCTTCTGACAGAATTACACATGCAGTTTTGTCAGGTGTCAGGCAGAGATACTCGGATTTGGAGCACTGTTGGCAGGTTATTGTGTTGGGCTGGTACCAGTCCTTTCCCCTGTGCTGCTCTGAAGAGGTAGATTTTTTGTGCCTGCATATGCTCCTGATTTGCATTTCTGAAATTCATTTTCAAAGCTGAGATGAGGAGAAAGAATGTTAAAAAAGTCTTGTAGCTTATTCACTGCACGTGAAAGAGCTGACTTTCACTGTGATGCCTTTGTTTTCCTATTGATCCTCTTCCAAACCACCTTATTCCGATCTGTAAAAAGTTTTATTCACTCTAGGTCGTAGAATTCATCCTAGACCTCAGAAAGACTCTACATAAAAATATGGATTTGCCCTGTAGCAATGACTTTGCTGTGTGTCAGATTGCTGTGATCCTTGCATGCTGTAATGATTTGAAGGAGTGGTATCACTGCCTTTGGAACTCTGCATTTGTTATTTGCATCTCCTTTGTATCTGAGATCCACCCATCCTCTGCAGAGGTGCAGTTAGCAGGATGCTCCCTGTTGCATTTACCTTCCTGTGCACACAGCCACTGCAAGAGCCCTTGTAAAATCAAAGGTATAATCTTGCTATTAACAGTCCCTTCCCTTTGGCTGAGCATCATTTATGTTAAAAGATACTTCAGGAAGTATATCCTGATTGCTGCCAAGTAAATAGCAAAAAAGATGGTGATCTGACTGAAAGGAGCAGCCAGTGTTGAAACTGCATATTCTTGATGAAGTGAAGGGTTTTGGGGTGTTTTGCTCTCTATAAAGCATGTGACTGTAGGATCTGAAGCCCCTTGTGCTCTGGAGTGTTTCTGTGGGGGCTCTGGCTTGGGCCAAGTTTTAGTGGGCTACTGGAACCAACCTGTGTTTTCCTGTTCTTGCCTGGGCTGTGGAACAGCTCCTGATGTCCACATTCCAGCTTTCCTGGAGGTGCCCAGTAGGACTACACTTGTGATATATGCAAGAGAAGGAGCTTCCTATGTTCTTGGATGAATCCTGTTAACCACTCTGAGAAGGCTCATTTCTGAGGATGCTGGACCACGGGCTTGCTGTGTTTCATCAGTAAAGCAGCTTCTGGCCTTGTTTTCCTTTACAGTGAGATGAGCCAGAATTCTTCCTCACACTCTCCAGTTTTTTGTTTTAAGGAAAGAGTGTCAGTGTATATGATCCAGGGTCTTACCTCCTTGTTTAGCACATCTATTCCATTGATGTTAATTTCTCCTACTTTATGGAGAGAGCTTCCTCCTCCAGTGCCTGCAGTATGCCCCTAAAACACTGAGTATCCTGGGACTCATTTGTATAGTTCAGTTTCCTCTCTTTGCTCTTTAATTGCTATTTCCTACCAGCGTTTGGACGAGGTAGATGCAGGTGCATGCTTGGCTAGGAATTACTTTCTCCCTCTCCTGAGTTGGAGGTTGACATTATTTAAGATCAGCTGCTGTTTGCCTCCTTGTTAAGAACAGGTCCTGGTATTCACCACTGATCCTAATCCACATCTTGTCATTCCTTTTAAGTTTAGTATGCAAATATTTACCCACTCACATAGAATGGGGAGACAACCCAAAGCCAAAAAATAAACAACAAAAAGTCCCACAAAAACTTCTACTCCTACACACCCATCTTAAATCAGTAGATCTCTCACCAAACCTTCTTTGTTATCACATGGGGCATCATTTAAAAGAAAAAAATACTTTACAACCTGCTACCAGTTGGCACACAGCGCTGTAGAGCACTGTGGATTCACACTGGCTGAATCCAATCAGTTTCATAATTACTGGAAAGGAGGCAAAAATGTAATAGGCTTAAATGGATTGCAGTAAAAAAGATGCGAGTATAAATAAATAAATGGGATAAATAAATCATTTGAGGTGGAAGTGTGCAGAAATGGGGCCAAGACATGTTTGAAGCAGTTCCACTTGGGTGAAAAAGTTTAAAATGCAAAGATACCTCAGGCAGTGCAGGAAGCAGTGATGTACTGGGAATTCACAACAGACACTTGCCTTGTTCTCAGTCTTGTTTTTGGTATCAGCTTTTGATCACTGTTGAGGACGGGATGCTGAGCTAGGGGGGCTCTTGGCCTCAGCCAGTCCAGCAGCTCTTGCTTTCTTCTGTCTCTCTGTGCACTGGGCAACATTTTCTGTGTTTCCTTTTAAGCTGAGGACGTTCATGTTTTAGGGACTGATTCACAGGATGAAATTCCAGTGCAGCCTGTCCCAGTAGGCACTGGCAGAGAGGTGCCCGACAGCAGCACATGGCAGAGCAGCTGCTGCTCTCTCTGGAGAGCAGGGTGGCTCATAATTACACCCCACAGGGGAATGTGTAGCTGGAGACAGAAGTTTTGAAGTAGGCACTTCTCAAATGACAGCTTGAGGGACTTGCCTGAGCTATGCAGTGTCTGAAAGATGATGGATGAAATGCAGGGAGATGAAGGGATGTTCTCTGTCAAGGTGGGATGAGCTTCCTGCTGTGTGTGAGTGGTCCTCAGGCACAAGCCCATTCAGGCAGATCCACAGACTAATCAGCTTGCTTTTGTACAAGAACCTTTGAGTGTAACTATTGAATGTTAATTATGTTCACTTTTGAACGTGGTTATGTGTCGTTTTTTTCCCTTTTTTTTTTCTATTTTTTTCCCCCTGAAGTAGTTCTGTTCATTAATTGGAGTTTGTTACCAGGCAACTGCTAAGCGGCAGAATTGCAGATTTCTCAAGGACAAGGGTACCAGATGGAATTGAACTGAAACCCCAAAGCACCGTGGCAGAACAGAAGGTAATTTGGCTATTTGTAAGGGGGTGGGTACAGTGGGGGGGAGTGAGGTCATTAATGTGCATGATAAACGCCATATCCATTACTTCTTGGGAGTATTCTCACTCTGCAGTCCTGCTCTGTCATTGCAAATTACAGCCATAAGCCTTGGAAAAAACCCCGTGCAGTTTCAGGTTTTGTGCTTCCTGTAGAAGTGCTTACGTTTAGGTACAGAATTGCAGTTCTTTATTTGTCCTTCTTATTGACCAGCAGTAGTTTCTGATGTCAAGGTATTTTGTGAAGGCACTGGGCAAAAAGCACTGTTGATTATTGTTGGTGGGCATTGTTACTGTTTTTTAAAATCTTGACTTCTTTTTATTCCAGTTTAAAGTGAACTACCTCCTACTGCCTAAAATATTAGCAGAACAGGGGAAAACCACTTCATCTCTCCCTATGGCTTAGCAAAAATTCTTGTCTTCTCATATGTCATGTTGTGGTTCCTTCCAGCTGTAGTTTCAAGTAGAGGCTTCCAGTCATGTGGATTTCCCCTGTGATAAATATTAGTGCAGAAAAGATGAAGAGAGACAAAGCAGAACTATGTTCTTTGTGGTTGAAAACAAGAAAAAAATTACAGTAATAAGACTTGTGCTTGGTGTCAGGGCTGTTTTCAGATGTTACTGAGTGTGTTCTCACTTCACAGATAGGGAAAATGAATCACTGTGAGACTGGTGTTTTCTCCAGAGCTGTGGCAGGGTAAAAAGAAAAAGGAGTTTTCTTTACCTCTGGTGTCTCTAAACTCCAGACCAGAGTGGTGACCCTCCTGTCTGGGGAGAGAGTTCCACTTGGCCTTTGTCCCACCATCCTTGAGGAGAAAAGACTATGCTTTGGAGAAATTACTATAAATGGGGTATAAATCAGTACTTCTCTTGTGGCAAAGCCAGCCCGGTGTCTCCCTTTTCCCCTGATATCCACGTATTGGAAACAGGCTGCTTGAAGGAAGGGAGAAGGTTGGGGTCTTTGAGGCCCACATTGAGGATGAGGGAGTGTGATAAAGAGTCTAGGTTATGTGTTTTGGTGAGTTTGGAGGAAAGAGTGTGGGAGGGAGAACAGGCAGATGGCTGACACTTCTCCTAGATTTCTTTGCTGCCATCTAGTCTCCTCCCCCTTTCTCATGGAGCCTCCCATCCCTTCCTCTGAACCCTTTTTCACCCACCAGCTACAGCCACCATGAGTCTCCACATCCCCTCCAGCATCCCTCTCCTTGTCCTATCAGTATGAGCTGCTTTGAAGTGGTCAGGGTGTGTCCCCTAACTGCCCGAGTGATTCAGATGGGGATTTGGTTTGGTTTAGTTCAGTTGAATGTGACTGAAAACTGAACTAAAAACCCCCATCCTGGCTTCATTCCCCGGTCTCGAATACTGACTTGCATATTTTGGGTTCAGTTTTTACATCTAAATGAAAACATAAAATGTATTTCCAGAAACCAACCTCTGACTCCATAGATATTGCTGTCAGGGAAGGAGTTTGTGTGGTGCCTTACAAAGTTCTCAAGTATTTCCATGGGATGCTGTAAGGAGGTCTGCAGAGCCAAATGTCACTATACTGGAAATGCTGATGCTGGGTCCTATGAAATGTCCTCTTTCTGGAGTAAGGTTTCCTAATTCAGTAAATGGAAAGTAGCAATGGAATGAATGGTGATGGGCTTTGAACTAAATGCAGGTCCAGAACCAAGAAGTGCCCTCTTCTGTCTGCAGTACACAAAGGTCAGGTCTTGAAACTCATTAGCAAATCATTTGACTTGGTGTCTCTGAGGCTGAAGCTTCTTCTTTTCCTGTGGTTGAGGTAATGTAGATGAAGTATATTTGTGGACCACTTTAGGAGTAAACCCCAGATTTGTTATCTGAGATGTTTGCCATGCACTTTGGTATTTAATTTTTGGTTTAAATCTTGCTGTAGGGTTTGTCTTTAAATGATGTATCACGGAAAGCACTCCCCCCATGTGCTCATTATTTATCATCCTGATTAATTGGAGTTGCAGAGAGCATCGGAAATAAACTAAATGTGGTATTTAACTGTGTGTTCTCACGCAGGATCAGATTTTAGGGAAGCAAATTCCAAACACCCAAGAAGGCCTTTGGAGCATAAACAACCAGAACTATCTCCTGCCAGATCTCCTCCAGCAAAGCCAAATTAAAGACTCCTCTGTGAGCCCGCCACAAGTGCCACTGACTTGCCAGGAACCTCAGAACAAACCTCTGACTAAGGTAAGAGATAAATTACAGATTGGCTGGATTGAACTCCAGCCTTTTTCAGTTCCTCTATCCTTTCTCTTTTTACAATGAGTTTTTTCACTACATCCCTTCTTTCCTTTCCAAGTTTATCTGGGAGGAAGATAAGAAATCATGAGCTGCCTAACAGATTTCATTGTTACACTTATTTTCCACCATCCCCTCCTCTGCTCTCTTTCTTTATTAGCTTTTTTTTTTCCTCACCTTTTGCACAAGCTAGAGGACTCATACCCTCTGCTCCTTGCCATGGCAGCATTCTGGTGTGCCTCTGCTCATTGTCCCTGGGTTTCTCACACCCAAGAATCATGTGAGGGAGTAGAGGGGCAAGGGCAGCCCCAGAGGGCTCTGGCACTGCTGTGAGCATGGCCCTGTAGGGAGAGGTGTCACTAGAGGCAGGTGACAGCTGTCAGGGCACCACAGGGTGTGTGCCCCCAGCACCACCTGCCTGAGGCAGCTCTTGTTTCTCTTTGCAGAGCCCATGTGCTGAAAGCCCACCTGCCAAGAGCAGCACATCCTCCACAACATCCTTCACATCATTCATAGACCCAAGACTTCTGCCAATCACCCCTCCCACCAGTCCAGTAGGACCTTCCTGTAGTTCTCGTGAGTATACTTTGCCTTTGCATTAAAATGTTCCTCCTGGGTTTTTTTCTTTTTTTTTTTTTTTTTTTTTTTTTTTTTTTCTTTGTTCCCCCTTTTTTCTCTCTATTTTTAATTTTTTTGGCAGGTGTGGAGAGGGCTCATTGCTTGGAAATGAAAACTAACTAAAACCTCTTGAAACTGGAACTTCACATTACTGTGAATTTTCATTATACTGCTTCTGCCCTTCTTTCAGATGTGGTTTCCTGTACTCTACTGCTGTGTTACCACCATGCTTTCTCAAGAATGCTTGAGGAATTTCCCAGATTTTGGCTTTTTTTGTGGCTATACAAAGCTCTCGGGGTGTTTTCTCACCCCTCTGGGGTTTCTTTCATTCTACCATGAGCAAGGTGGTTCGAATATGAGCTGCAGCCAAACACTCACATTTTCCAATTGCATGTGTCTCACATACAATTGCATGTGTCTTTAATTCCAGCATCTAGTGCCAAACCTGAGCCTGTCAGGAGGGAAAATGCAAGGAAGGGCTCCGTTGTCAACGTCAACCCAACCAATATCCGCCCGCAAAGTGACAGCCCAGAAATCCGTAAATACAAGAAAAAATTCAACTCCGAGGTCCTGTGTGCTGCTCTGTGGGGTAAGCTCAGAGTCCCTGGGCAGATGTGTGAAGGGAAAGCACAGCAGGAGAGGCTGGCAGTGTCTGCTAGGCAGATTTCACAGTTGTGTTGCCACTCCCCTGGCAGAGAATGCTGGAGGGGATCCCTGAGCTGGTACCTGTGTCACTTACATGGCCCTGCCTTCCCAGGGACGAGATGGCAAACACATGAATTACAGCTGCAGAGGACTTGGTGCATCAGGATGAGAAAAGGTTTTGATCAAGCACCAAGTTTAAACCATGCTCTTTGGAGAGGCAAAATTTGCAAATGTTTCAGCAGTTTTTGTGGCTCATGAGACTCATCTGAGTGGCACATGGGTACAGCTGATCACAGAGCCCTGACCCAGTGGAAATAATCCAAACACAAACCCTTTTGCTGACTTGTGTGTTAGGTGTTCCAAGGATCCAAAGGCTTGTCTTGCTTAGTTCCTGCTGTCAGTGCTTATTCTGAACCTCACTGAGCCATTGTTTAAACTTACATGCTTTTTACAGGGTCAGCCTCACATGGTGTAAAACCAAGATACAGCAGGCAGATCGCTCTCAACAGCTGGAGACCTTGTCCCAGTCACACACTAGCTGAACTCTTGAGTTATTTTAACCATCTTTCTGCTTCAGAGGAACAGATGTATTCTATGGGACTTGCCCAGCCTTTTACTCCTCACTTTTTTAGCCTGGAATGGCAAGTGAATGAAGTAGATGGACCATTATCTGAAGCAAATGTATATTTCCAGTTTATAGCTTCACAGATTTTGCCTAATGTGGGTTTGTAGGAATCCAAAATTTTAAATTAAGAACAGAGCTGTGTGGCAAGGTGTGTAATTAAATGTGCATTGAGGCTGAAGAGCACCAGGTACTTGTCAGAGCATTGCCAGTGGAGGAGGGTGCTTGTTGCAGCAGGATACCTTATGTTGTGTCTTCAGAATCTGCTGATTAGAAACACAGATGTCATTCCAGCCAAACACAATTTAGGACATTCTCTGATGTCAGCAACCCAATGGAGCCTTCTTTTCCTTAGCAGCAGTTGGATTTCAGGTGGATTCACTCCTAAATTTGGCATTTGAAGGTGTTTTGCAAAACAGAGACTGTTTTTAAACAAACCCTGCATCTCCTTGTAACACAGTGCTTCTTCCCACTAGTTTGGTGCCCCCCCTGATTTGAATGTTGCATTTGTAAAAAGAGAGTTTGGAGGAGATTTTTTTTTATTATTTTTTAGTTTTTCTCTTTTTTTCATAATTTACCGGGACCCTTGGAACACTTTAGTTGGGTCTCCTGTGTCACTACTTTAATGGTGCTGAATTGGGACTTTTGTGCTGGTCACAGGTACTTTCCAAGGTTACCTCAAGTGACCATGCTCACAGAATATTTTCCTTTTTGTTTAAATCAACATTGACTTCATCAGAATTACTCATCCTTCAAGTTCCATAGGTATTACAGGCGTTCTGCTGAGTAAAAATTCTAGTGGTGCAATCTTTTTTTTTTTTTTTTTTTTTTTTTTTTTTTCCTCTGGGAAGTCATCCAGAGAGCAACAGAGAAATTATCAGGCACCATTAAGTGGGATTAAATAAAAATTGGTTCTCAAAACAATGAACACTCGGTGACCTCTGAATCATTAGGTGACTTATGCAGTATTTTTTTCATGTATTGACAGGAGTGAATTTATTGGTGGGAACAGAGAATGGATTGTGGCTGCTGGACAGAAGTGGGCAAGGAAGAGTTTATACACTGATTACAAGGAGAAGGTTCCAGCAAATGGATGTTCTGGAAGGACTCAATGTGCTAATTACTATATCAGGTTGGTTCAGTGGCTAAAAGTATCTGACCCACGTTGGGGTTGGAGGCAATTAAAAAGAAGAATTAGGTTATAAACTAGGTTGAGGAATTACCTCTTTCAGAAAATCACAGGACAGTTATTCTTGTTAATAGGAAAACTCTCCTGAATTTTTAACATTTGCACTCCCATTCCAAAGTGGCTTTGGGACAATTCATTGCCTGGTTAATGTGTAAAATGATTTCTGGGAAGTACAGAATGTTTCATATTCCTAAAATGGACTGATTCTCTGCAAGCTATAGCTTGTCACTTTTCTTGTTTCTGTGGTGGGTGAGCATCTATCTAAGTGGTATATCTGTATCTGATTTAACCTCATCCTGTGTTCAGCAAGAGGTATGAGCAGTAACATGAGAGTGACCTGAAAGCATCAATAACATTAAGTGGAGGTCTTCAACCTCTGCTGGGAAACAGTTTTGGACTCTGGCTTTATCTGCCGCGGCTAAGAGTGGCCTTAAAGGATGCACAATACATACCAAGGTCTGAGGTGTGGGTCCAGAAAGGAATAGCACCTCATCTCCAGTCCACACTCATCACGGTGGGCAATGGCAACAGCTGCTTGTCCCACACTGCCAGGTCCAGTTGTTGCTGGGACATGTCACAGTCCTTCTCTTCAGAGTAACCTGTGGTCCCAGGGTGCTGTTGACCATAGGTGCTTATGAGCTAATACAACAAAAAGAGTGATTCAGATGAAGGATGACAGAATAATTTTCACCTGGAAAGGCATCCAAAAGAAAAATAGCTACTTTGAATGAAGATTGGCAGTTAATTAGGACTAAATGAATAGGTTATTCAAAGTGGCCGTTGTAGGACATGCCTGTGTTCCAGGATAAACAGTTAGTGTGATGGTTTCTGATAATTCCTATCTGTAGAAACCTGTTCTTTGCCCGAGGGAGAATTCTAGTCAGGTGTGAAAATCTTGCATAAAGTTTGAGTCACAGGGTAAGTGCACATGTGCCCAGTGCCATAGGATTGCTCCTGTGCCAGTTCCCACTGTGCATTCCCATCACCCCAGGCACTCCTTTCATGCCCTTGCTATGTTCTCTCACCCTGGCAAGGCACAAGGACCCACTCAAGGGCACAAAACCCTGGCTTTTTCTAAGTAGGGGAGAGTTTGCAGTTCAGGGAGTTAAAGTGTTCTGTCTCTTTTTGCAAATCCCAGGGAAGAAGAATAAGTTGAGGGTGTATTACTTGTCATGGCTGAGAAATAAAATTCTGCGCAATGATCCAGAGGTGGAGAAGAGGCAAGGCTGGGTGTCTGTGGGTGACCTGGAAGGCTGTGTGCACTACAAAGTCGGTAAGGATTTCCTGTTTTTTTCCTTAGAGAGATGCTTAATCATCCTTTTTTTGCATCTTGCACCAGCAGCTTTTTTCAGCTTTGTTTCAGGATTGTCTTAGGTGAATATCTCATGAATTCCCTGTTTCACATGGCAGATGCCTTGCTCCGTGTCATTTCATGCAGCATCTCTTCTTGCAGCATTTATCAGAGGATGATAATAATAATCCTTCCAGCCATTACAGGCTGTTCCCTGTAATGGCTGGAAGGAAGGAGTGCCAGCCACAGTTTGTGCTCAGTCAGTGGTTAAATTTTTCTGTATTTACTTCAGGTTTTAATTGAACTGATATGTTCTACCTCCTCAGCTTCGCTCTTGGTCCTGGGTAACTGCTAAGAAATTGAGCCTGGTTCAGGTCCCAGTGAATCATATTTGTAGGATGTCCTTAGGTAGATCAACTCATCCCTTTCTCTCTCATGAGAGACCCACATATACCTTTGTTTAAACACCCTGGAAATGGTACCATCTCCCTTTTCTTTGGCTCTCAGGCAGCTCATTCTTGAAGGTCAATGTGAGGATTGTGATAATTTTTGTCATTTAACTCTGGGGGGTGGATGAATGGCACAAGTTTTGCTTTGGTGAAGGAGGATGTGTGAAAGTGGCACTTTCTTCTAAGTCAAATAAAACCATGATACAGAGAAGTGCAGGAAATGTGAGGTGGCTGCTTCTCATTAATACCTTGCTTGGCCATTTTGCCTTTGGGCTTTAGAAGTGTGTAGTGGTTTAGGGCAAATTTGGGAGGAAACTTATTAAGGGTTTTGGTTTTTTTTTAATTGGTTTGGAAAGAATTTTTTTTAGAGAGAAGTGGAAAGAATTTCGTTTATTAAATAGGTAAAGTATTTTTTAGTACAATAAATTTAATAATATTTGATGATAAGAACTTTGTGTTGTTTTGGAAAAGGGGCAGGGGTTAAACTAAAGAAACAATGTGAAACAGATGTGTGTTGTTACTTTAACTGTGATTACAGCTAAGCACCCACATGTTCCACTTCAGCTGCTCATGCTTGGGTTTGGTGCATTTAAAAAAAAAAAAAATCCACAAAATACTTATCCTAAAATTAGGCAAACATTTGGTAGGAGCTTCTGTGTTTACATATGACAAGCCACTCCTGCATTTTGACAGAACAGCTGCTTCTGTTTTGCTCTTCGTGAATCTTCTTGTATCTTGACCTTTAGTTGTACAGCTGTTTTTCCAGGTAGAAAAGGAAAAGTATGTACTGTTCTGCATTTTGGTGGAGTTTGCTGGGTTTTCTTGTTCTCTGCCTATTTGAGATAGCATCCTGTTTCCAATTGCTTGTCTCTGCAAAGTGAAAACACAATGCACAAAGAAATCTTAATTTTCAATGCATGATTCTTCATTTATTCTCAATGGGCCCAGCATGACCTTAACTGTCTTGAAGAAATTGCTCATCTGTTAAATCCTTACTCATCTCAGAGAGATGGGAGTCCTTCACCCACACAGCACCTGGGGATTTAACCCACAGATGAGCAGTGAAATGAAAATTCATCTTGCCAAGTCTGACAGAATTGTTTAGCCAATAACCACCAGTCCTCCAAAAGTAGCTTATTCATAACCAGTAGTGGTGGGGTGTGTTCATACTTAAAAAATCAAGTAGGTTGGTTTAGTGGCAGGGTCAAGACCATTTTTTCTGAGTAGTGAGTTGTTGTTTTTTTCATCACTATATGAAAAGGAATATATAAATATTTGTAACAGTCATTTGGCATTACTGAAAATAAATGACTTGTAGGTTTGCAGTCAAGGTATTGTCACTGGTGGAATTAAACATTGATGTCCAGAATGCATTAGTCTCCCTTGCTGGATAATGCCTACCTCTGCAAATAATCTATTGAAATTATTTCATGTGATGAGATGGTCTTTGATTTAAGAGTCTGTCTGGTATCTAAGGAATTGTTCTTGTATTACAGTAAAATATGAGAGAATCAAATTCCTTGTAATCGCTTTGAAGAACTCAGTGGAGGTTTATGCTTGGGCTCCAAAGCCTTATCACAAATTCATGGCTTTTAAGGTAAGTGAAACATCACATTGGTTCAGATGTGTCACTGTCTCTCATCTACTCTCTGCCTTTTTTGTTGTTGTTGTTTTGTATAACATTTATTCTAGCTAAAGATAAACTGAATATTCTTTTAAAGAAAATGTAGTGCATTTGATGTACTTTGGAGAAGCAAGTATGAAACTGTCACAGTGGTGAGTGTTAGATGTGAATAACTTGTTTCTCTCTACCCCAGCCAAACACAGCAGCTGCTGTGCCAAAATGTGCATTTGCATTGACAAAGTTGATGTTGATTTCCCTCAAAAGGAGAGGAAAATAAGCGCAATGGTAGTCAGCCTACTTTTTTGCCTAGTCCATTTCTAGAATCCTGATTTCTTTTTCAAGCCACAAATTAATTATCCAACTGTTCTTGCAACTCTGCATGATGGATACTTAGCTCCTTAAATGTAATCTACTATTTAACAAAAATAGCTGTCTAACTTCTGAGTTTTGAGAATTCTTAGGATCCTAAATGTAGTTCTGCAAACCAACAGTTTTGTTGTGTTACATACTGCATTTTTATCTTTTCCAGTCCTTTACCTCACTTCATCACAAACCACTGTCAGTTGACCTGACTGTTGAAAATGGGCAAAGACTAAAGGTCATATATGGCTCAGTAGTGGGATTTCATGCCATTGATGTGGACTCTGGATCTGTGTATGACTTGTACCTTCCAACACACGTAAGAGAATCCAAAAACCTACATTAATGCTTTTGTTCTTTGGACAGTATTGATGATGATCAGGTTAAGAGTTGTGCTATTTTTCAAAATAATGATTAGTGGCAGCTAATACAAAACCATTTTTCACATAGTTTTATAACACTGAAGTCCTGTTTAATGCTTTTATCACATTTAGAGTATCCATTTTAGTGGTTTAATGTCAGAAAGCTTATTGTATGGACAGTTCTATTTTTAATTGATTTATCTTGGAAATTTAGGACTTAAACAGTCAAAGACACAATAATATCTACATGAATTTAGGTGACTTTTACAATCTGCCACTGTGCAGACAGCATAAACCAACTTTAGACTAAATAAATTTGCTGATCTTCTTGCCATTCAGTTGCCCATGATGTAAATTCAGAAGTTTTACATTTTCCTTGGGACTTTCTCATTAGATTGTCAGTAAGTTAGCATGAAGGTGTTGGTTTCAGGGGTATGTGTACATCCTGCGTTGTGTCTCTGTTTGAGGTGATGGTGATCACTAAATTCCTGCTTAAGCTCAGGTCCCAGAAAATTGCCCTGCAGAAGTGAATGTCTGGCATGGGGCTGTCTAATATGAAATCTGTGCTATGGTGTTAATATTTTTGGATTTTTGTTTGTTTGCTTGTTTTTTAGCTATTCTAAATAGTTGTTTTCAAAGCTGTGAGCCCCAAAGCCAGAGAATCTTGAGGGGTTAGGTTCAGCAAAGTGGCAGGTTCCAGACTGGCTCCAGTCTGATGGGAGGCTTCTGACAGAGAAACTTTTGTGCACACTTGAACCTTCCCTGAAGTCAACAGTGCTCCAGAGGGGCTGGGGGTGTCATGGCCTCCTTGTATCCCCAGACCATGTGTCCCAAAGTTATGCTTGGGAGGTCTGAAGAAATCTCATCCCAGATCTGCATGTTGCAGCCTGTGCTGTGAATCCATCTATTTTTTAACTTTTCTCCACTCTCAGCCCCTTGTTTTCAACCCAAATGAAAACCCACTCCTCCTATGCAAGCCACTTGATCACTCTGCTGCCCCTGCAAGTCACAGCCTCCACAATCTGTCAGAGCTGTGTGTTCCTGATGGACATAGGGTGTAAGATTGCCTGTTAGATTTAGAGACTTCTCTTAACTGAAAAATGACTTTTCTAGCTGTTCTAACTGTTGAATCACCTGCTAAAGCCTTGTACTGTTTATTTCTGTGGTTTTTTTTTTAAGGTACTTAGTATTTGTCTTGTTAGAGGATTTATTTAATCTGACAGTAGCTTTGTTAACTCTGCAGCTGTGATGAATTCACATCAGTTTGTAAATTGAAGAGTGGTACCCACGTGCCTGTCTGGAAGTGGGTTGCTGAGCAAGGTGAACAGTGACTTGTCAAAAGGATCATTAGCATAATTGCCCAAGAGAAGAAAGGGAAAGAAAAAGAGTGAACTTTCTTAGAGCCTTTACTTTTTCAACAGGCTGCAAGTACAATTAGGTACCTGATGAGAGAGATTTCCCAGGTGACTGCCCTGAATATGTGGGGCACCTGAGACTGACTACATTTGTGTGAGCTCTTCAGCCACAAGTTAGCACGGACTAAAAATACATTTTCCCTTCAGAGTCTTAGACCTGGAATAAATCATCTGCTACAGCAGCTCTATCTTTTTCGATATTCCATTATTTTAAAAAGAGCTAGAACTGGATAATCATCTCAAGGAGCTTCGCGGTGGCGATAGCCCAGACTGTAACAGGCTGACTTTGAGATATACTCTTGCTTTCTGGTAGCCTCTTTTCCTGGTTCCCCACCTCTTTCTTCATCTCTTACCTGCTGCGGTCGCTCATGCGAGTCCCAAGGCAACGCATTAAAATTGCTCTGCGGCTCTGGATCCCCGTTCTAGTGTTACGGATAGTTGTTGCGGAGGCACGGAGTCAAGTGGGTGGCCTGAGTGTATTCAGTTTGGCAAGTACAGCTTCAGTGCTTCTTTTACTGTTTCGTTGTGCCCTTAACGGTGTGCATAAGTGTCTGTGCTTGAGGAAAATAAACAACCCGTGTGTGGCTGGCTTGTGAGAGTGATGTAAAGCTCCAGTCATATGCTTCCTATAAAAATGTTACTTGTGGTGGTTTAATTTACTATTTGACATCCTGTTTTGAGTGGTGCTTTAAACAAGGAAATGCTTTGTTACTTTTTTTTTTTTTTAAGGATGTCCTCTTTTTCTTTCAAAAATGCTTTCGTTTTTGAGCCCACCTTCATGGTTGTATACTTCACCTTTGGTTTTGGTTTTTTTTTTTGCTTGGGATATGTTGGCTTCTGGGAGAGATTCGTGTGAGTGAAATGCACTGTTCCTGTGGCATGCAGAGGTGTGCCCAACAGCAGTCAGATGGGCAGCTGTTTGTAGTGAAGGATGTGGGAAGGGAAGAACTGAGTGAAAAGGTCCAGGGAGCTTCTTACAGCAAGATATATATTACTAAATTGGCAGGTTTTTAACTTGTGAGTGGGGATAGGGAAATATCATGGAAAGTGAAAGCACTGATCTCCTGGAATGTGAAAGTTGCTGTCCTTCCTCCATCTTCTGAAAAAGTTGTGAAATCAAATTTATTTCACCTTCCTCCTGTTTATATAATGCAAGTATTTTGTGAGTGACTAAGTAAATATTATTGTGTCTCAATGGCTCCATGGCTTCTTGAAACCAATTAAGGCTGGCAAATTTTAAGTGAACTGTTGAACATTGATTTATTTGCAAACCTACTGTCATATTCAAAGAGGGGAGAAGGGGAGAAAGTCTGTTTCAGAGGCTTACTAGCAAACTATACAGCCTCTAAGAACAGGCATTTCTTTCACTTTCCATGAGCCATGAGCTAGTTCTTTCTATTGCTCTGCCAAGCTAGTTAGATCGATGTCATCACTGAAACTGCCGTCCATGTTCTGATATAAATCTTAGTAAAATACAATTCTAGATCCAGGGGACGATTCGCCCACATGCCATTATCATCCTCCCCAACACCAGTGGCATGGAGCTCCTGCTCACCTATGAAGATGAAGGCATCTACATTGATATATATGGGCATTTCACAAAGGAGACTGTTCTACAGTGGGGAGAAATGCCAGCATCTGTAGGTATGTATGAAAAATAGCTCTTTATTAAATATAAGGTTTGCTGCATGAAGCCTGACTTCTTTATGAGGTTTGTATCTATGTGAAAATGGTTGCATGGCACATAAAGCAGCTTCTGAGCAAACCAGATGTGTAAAAGAGTAAACAGATTTATGGGTGTTTGTCTTAACACAGCCGATGATTGCAGTAGGGGCTTCCCATTTGGACCACAGTCTGTATTCTTGTCACACTGTTTATTGCATCACATATTGACTATACAGACAGACTTCAGTGAGGATGCAGCTTGCCACCACTTTCCACAGGGAGAATTATGTGAATTACAGAGGGGAAAAAGTGTTTTGGTTGTTCATAGCTCACAGCGCTTTATGTAGAAATTCACAGCTACTATGGGGTCAGTTACTGAAGAGATCTGTAACTGCTGTCAAATGGCCCCTTCATTTTATCACTTTAAATTCTACAGGACTGCCAGCCCAGGGTATTTGTGATAGATTCTTAATCTCCCCATGCTTGCAGTTGGCTGTGTAGGAGGAGATTCTAGTTGCACTGGAGCCAGGACAGCTGTTTGTTTCACCTTTCCCATAGGGCTTCAGGCTAACAATATGGGGGAAATGAAGAACAACACAGGCAGATTTTTGGGTTTATTACTTGTTAGTTTTAATTTCTGTCTCACTCCTGTTCTTTATTTTAGAACAAACATACCAACAAAAACAAGCCCAAGACAATTAGACTGCACAGAAGCCTGTTATTAGTTTGAAGGAAACTGGATACCACAGTGAAAAATCAAGGATGTTCAGTTTTTTCCTTTCACTTCCACCTTAGTTTTAGGAAAAGCCCATCTTTGGGATGTGGTACAAACCAAATTTGACTTCTGATTGAAATCACATTTCCACTGAAAATTAACCTAACCTATAAACACACAACTTGAGCTTCACATAAGGGCCTCTGTTAACTGTTATTTTAATAGTTTTACCACTAACTACTGTTAATTTTCTTAATCCTTTGGCTGCAGACACAAATATTGTGAGAGAAGTGTGAAAAATAACTTTGAATGGCCCTGCCTAGGGGCAATTTGACAGTTTCTTAAAAGATCCTGTTTTCCTGGAATTTCTTTAATAATTTTAAACCTCCTGAAGTCTGTATGAGCATATCTCAGTTTTCACTGAGATAGGGTGCTCTCTAGTCATCCTTTGCTCATTTCTTAATTTCTTTAAACAAGTATTTTGAAAGAAAAGTTTGTAGTTGGTGAGAGTATTTTGATACAAAAAATAAAAAATAGTTTGTATTATAATCGATGGATTTAGGGCAGAGTATCTAAATATATCTTATTCATAATCTTAAATTGGGACCTCTGTGACCAATCTGTTAATAAGAAATCGGAGAGAGGAAGCTCAAATCCCATGGGAAATTAAAACTGTAGAAGTATTCTGTGTTAAATCTGAAAGATGTACATATGTGTAGGGCTAAATATAAATATAGCTGTAATATTTTCTTTAAAGCAGGTTTTAAAAAGGCATTAAGAAACATCAAGTTAATAAGATTTGGGAGCACTCTTGCCCTTTTGTGTGAGTAATGAATTATTTACAGCGTGTAGCCATAGAGGGTTGACACAAATCTGGATATTCCCGGAGGAACTAGTAAAAGTCTTTATTTCCTTTTCCCTGTACATTTTAGAAGCAAGAAGATTATTCTGTAGAGAAACAGACAGTGTTAGAAAAGGTGGTTAAATTACTGCCTCAATGCTCTACAACATACCAGCTGAAAGCATAGGATATTTTTATCTAAAGCTGCAGTGGAAAGTGGACTCAAAGTAACTATTCCCAAGGTGCTCGTGGTATATGAGCTATTGTTCCAAAATAAGACAACTCTATTCTGAGTATCTACTCTCAGTTCATCTCACATGAAACACCTCTAAGAGCTCCCCCGTGGGAGGATTATCAAGACTCAGTACTGACCTTTGAATTCATAGCCTGCTATCCTTCAAATTAATCTCCATGTACAGATAAATCCTTATTACCGGACAACTGTGCAAATGGTGTAATAAGGCCATTTTGTTTGCATGCTGTTTCACAGATGGAATTTGGGAGAGATTTTTTTTTTTTTTTTGATTCTGCTACAAAACTCAAATTTTATGCTTCTTGTACTTAAGCCTGCCATTGTCATTGGACAAGTTCTTGGTATATGGCCAGACAGCAGAACATCAGGGCTGAACTTGGCATATCTGGTTTATTCTGTTCCTGTTTTGAATACTGCCTGGAGGTCAGATCTCTCCAGAACGCAGCAGAAGTGGTCCAGCAGATGACCTAGAGGTTGCAGCAGAGACTAATGAAGTTGTTAGTGGGAGCTGCAAGGAAGCTATCAAATTGAAATCTGCCAAAGGCACAGATACAGGCACAGCATAGTGGCACCTGAAGTGTAAATTTCATGTAGTGGAAAAGATCAGGAGGCTTATTAGTTCTTTGTTGCTAGACCTATATGACCTATACTAAACAGTGAAACCACAGAATGGTTTCATGCTGGTTATAGATATGCACCTGCCTTTCTTCCCACCCCCCAGAACCACAGAGTGCTTCCGTCTCTGTTGTGTTCAAAAGCAAAGTTTGAAAAGGTTAATGTGATGTCACTTGGTACAAAAAAATAGCAGAAGTTTGAGTCTTGTATCATTTTGATGTTCCTCACTTTATGTGTGGCCTGAGCTTACTTTTCAGACACTGTAGACTGCATGGGTGCTGCCCTGGGCTCATCCTGCTACTGCTGCACTGTTCAGAAATGTTAATGACACTTTCTTCACAGCCTACAGCAATGGAGCCCTGTTGTACAGCCTGAAGCATAAATAAATGATTTTAAAATATATTCATTTCATGTGCTTGAGTTTTAGAAAATACTCCTCTTTTGCAACTCGCCCTTGGTAGCTCACTGCTGCTCTGCTTTTAAAATAGGTTGATTTCTTCCTCTTTTCTCATGACTGGGATACAGGGAAAGAATTCTCTTGCTCTTGTCACTAGTGGCAGGGAAGCCTTCCATGTGCACAAAGAATAACTGAAAGTCTTCTGAACAGATTTAGGAGAAATTTATAGACTCTGAGGATACTAAAATCACAACACTGTAACCAAACCATATGCGTTTCCAAGGAGGTATGATTTTCATACATTTGTTCTAACAACAGTTATAAAGCAAGGATTCCAAGTTAATATTAAATCAACCCTGCTAGAAGTATATACAGCTACATGGGCACATTGCCTTTATTTTCTGCTGTCCTTCTCAAGCAGGATTGTAAGCTGTTGCTTCCAATATCAGTCTGTACTGAAAGTTCAATTTTTTTACAAAAACCCAAATCAACAATGAAGGTTTTAAGAAACAGACCTTGCTCTCACTAATAATGTAGGGCAGACATGCACTGCCCAGTGAAACTAAAACCCAGTCCAGTGAGTGCACACATTCCCTCTACATCATTTTAGAGCACCAGAATTCTTAGACTAATTAAATAACAGTTGATAGTTGAGCAAGAACAATTTCTGAGCATTGACTACCAATAGAGCATAACTAATGTGATTTTAACTTGGAAGCCCATACAAGTACCAGTCAGTGGGCTTTCAGTGAAACTGTGCCTAATTTGAAATCTGTGGTGTTAACTCCTTTATCACTATTCTAATTCCTTATTGCCAGATTTAAAGGGAATGTTACAGTAAGCTTCCACAGTGCTAGAATACCTTCTTTTGGCTTTGGAAATATTGCACATTTTATAACCATTTGGTTTTGGAAATACTGCACCAAATTAATTATGCCATGGTCTCAGATTCTGAAGTATTTAGGTTTCAGACTAAGCTGAACTCCATAGTAAATACAAACTCAGCTTCCTAATAGGAACAGAGTACAGTGGGTACAGGGAAAACAGTCAATACTCTGCTTGAATATCAACAGTTAAAGGATGAGAAGCAAGATGGGTACAAGTTGCACTGAGATACTAGGAAGAAATGTTCAGCCTTGAAAGTAGTGATGCGTTGCAGCAGGGTCTTGGAAAGGTTGTGAAATATCCATCAAACCATATCTGTACAAGGTCCTGATTAACCTTGTCTATTTTGGCCCCACTTTGGGGCCAGCAGTTAAACAAGTTGCCCTTCAGAGGTTTGCTCCAAGCTTTTGTGAGTCTAAGATATACAAAAGTAGTTAAGATTTATGTTGAGAGTTCAAAATAAGTCTGAGAGGACAAACTGAAATTTAGTTACTATTCCTAAGGCTTTTTGTGTAAACTTATAATACAAATAATTCAGAATATATTGTTATCAAAGAGAAATGCATCAGATCCATAATTAACATAAATGAGGTAAGATTCAGTCTTTCAGCTGTTAAATAGTACCTTTTTTTTTTTTTTTTTTTTTTTTTTTCCTTTTAGCTTACCTTCAGTCCAATCAGGTCATGGGCTGGGGAGAAAAAGCAATTGAACTACGCTCTGTGGAAACAGGAAATCTGGAAGGAGTATTTATGCACAAGAAAGCACAGAAGCTGAAATTTCTATGTGAAAGAAATGACAAGGTACAGAGATGACTACAGTGTGGTGACTTAGCAAAAATGAGTAATAGCTGACTATGAGAAACCAGCTCATTTTGGTAACCTTGTTATTGGTTATTTTCTACCTTGGTATAACTTCCCCGTTCAAAGCCAGTGTAATCACTGATCCCACAAAGTACCCATTCTGGATATCCATTATGGATCTTGCACACATTCCCACCACCAGCTGTTAGAACTCTCTATTCCACCCAGCCTTCACTGCTATCAGTAATAACAAATACAGGCTTTGTTACCTGCACAGCACCACGGGTGGGGAGGGTTAGTGAGTGAGGCCAAAAGATTCCCAGCCACAGGACTGCCTCTCCTGGGCCACTGAAATTACAGGCCATTCAGAGCAGTCATCATTGGAAATAAAAAACAACCCAACACTTCTAATTGCAGACACCAGGGTATGGATAATCAGGTATGATTTCTTGCATATAGCAATTTTGGTAAATGTTCTCTGAAATCTGTTTAGTCACACTATCATATTTAGAAAACTAATTATTAATTAATTAGTTTTAAATGCTCTCGTATGTCTTTTCAAATAGAAAAAGAAATACATTTTAAAAATGCGGTTGTATCACAAGTAAAGTTTCACTTTTAAAAGTTTCTCATGAGATTAAAATTCAATTGTGATATATGTATATCCTTGTATTTGGGACTGTGGCAATCTATCACCTTTCCTATATGAGTAAAAATATTTTCATAAATATAAACTGACAGTAGCATCTTTTTTTTTTTCTCCCCTTTCAAGGTGTTCTTTGCATCTGTACAGTCGGGAGGCAGCAGTCAAATATACTTTATGACTCTCGGTCAAAATGTACTATTCAACTGGTAAAGCACATCAAAATGAAGAAAATGAAAAATTCCCTGTAGGTAGCAGTGTAAAATTCTCAGAGGTAATACACACAAATTTGCATTTGTTACCTACAAAAATGTTGTCATTATTGACTTATCAAAATTCATATTCTTTCAGCCTGAAAAGAATTCCATTTTCCTGTTGAAGTATTGCAAACATGTTTAGTTTGTCTTTCGAAGTATGTTGCAAAGATTGTATTAGGAGACTTTAGTGAAGAATGTAGCCAATATAAGAAGCTCCTGTACTCTGAAAAATGGACAGTTTCACTTTGACAGGTGATGTAACGTTGATATCTTGAACTGAAGTCACTTTTTATGGATAGCGACAGGTGTAGGTAGATAAAAAACACAGTTGGAATCTATTTTGAATTGGGTTTGGGCTCATTTTTCAGTTTAAGCAAGCTGTTACTATGTCTCCGAGATGAACTTGAATGATCTGTCCAAGCCTTACAAGAGTGAAAGAGTAACGTTTGTGGTGGGTCCCAGTTCAGATGAGGAGGCTGGAGGGATCCTCCCTCTTGGACCTTGAGGGATTATCCCCTGTGCTGAGTGGATGGGTGTGTTTCAGTACAGAGTTGTACAAATAGTTAATTCTGAACATGTGCCACATCTTTTTACAAATGCAGGGGAAGTCAGATTTTGTATTTCTCTCAGGGCTGGATTCCTGAGCCCATAGACACAGTTACTGTAGGATGTATTGTAAAAACAGTTTAAATAGTCTGTCAAAATTATAGATGCATAAAGCATTATGAAACAGAACCTGTAACTGTTATTCACACCTGGGACCCACATTCATATTAATTGATTTAAAGGCACTACCCATGTATATAAACAAGGGGACAAGAGCAGGCACTTTCTTTTCTTCCTTCTTTCTCTTTCGCATCAAGTCTTTATGTATTTGTATGTAAATACTGTCTTTCCACAATGGATGTTCAGATTAACAAATGTATTCTTAATATAGTTATGAAAATATCCAAAGAGTTAATCTATTATAAATAGAAAATATAAATAATTCCAGGTGCTTTCTATGCTAATTACACCTAAATAAAGCTGCATCTTCTAGTGTTATTGGTGCCAGTGTTTATGTATAATCTCTGTTCTCAGGGGCTTATAAGTTGGCCATAAAACTATAGAGATATAATATATATATATATACACATGAAATATAATCTTGTACTATGAATCAGTTGTAGGGTTTAATGTAATCCTCATGTAGCTGATTTTTAGATGCGCTTTGAAAATGTAAAGCATCAAATGTAATACAAAAGAGCTCATTCCAGACATGATACAGTAGGGATAATACTGTGGGCAGAAGGGAAATCACCTAGTTCCAGTGCTTGAAAATAGGTATTTTTACTTGAAATATTTGATTGGTGATATTTGACTTGAAAGGTGCAGGGAAAGTGTGTTGGAATATCTGGTCATCTACCTCAAGGAGGATGATTCTGTGTTGATTAAGAGGGTAGGAATAGAGTTGTTGGAACTGGTAGCTGTGCTGCCCAGTACATCATCTCAGGTGCTGGCAGTGCTGCTGTGACTGGCAGGTGCTCAGAACTGCTGTCCCTCTGTATGTCAGCAGGGGATATGTATGTCAAAATAGGGGATAATCACCCTGCCCCCTGTTCCCTGTGCTGGCACCTCACTGCTGCAGGCTGCTCAGAGGTGCCTGCACTGTCGCTGTTATGTTTTTGGCTATATGGAGGACTGCACTTTCCAAAGTTAATAACCTAGCACTTTTTCACAGTCACTAGCTTATCTCAAATGTATAGTGTTTTTTTAACAAAGTATCTTAACTTTAAATCTTTACCTAACAGAAAAATAAGCCTAAAGCCATACTAAAAAAATATAGTTAAATACTCAAAGTGGTTCTTAATGTATGTGAGTAATTAGCTTGTGTGCAGACTTGAAAGCTGAATGGAAACTGTTTGGGCAGAGCTGTGTGACAACAGAAGTAGTAGTTGTAGTAATGTTCCTGCTTTTTGCCAGGGCCAGGGCTGGGGCAAATGAGCAAAGCCTGGATTGGCTCCCTGTGCTGCTGAACACTTGGACTCGTTGCGTTCCACTCACAGAACAAACAAACAATAGGAAAAAAAAAAACAAACAAACAACCCCCCAAAAAACCAAACGCCCAAATCTGTAACAGAACCAGACATCAAAGTTACAATTACTGGCAAAAAGTAAGTTACAGACAATCAGCTTACTTATCAGCAACTTACTTGCTTTTGACTTAAAAGTCTGAGAGACTGTGAAGGAAGAAGAGCTTTCATTTTGCACACAGTAGGCATTGCAAAACTTGCAAAGCTGCTTGTGCTATAAGTAATCAGTGATCCAGGCTGCCCTGTAATATTTTTAAAGTGTGCATGTCTCAGCAGCCTCTGCATTAATAGAGAATGCCTGTGAATTTTTTCCTCCCCTGTTCTAGTGTCAACAGGTAGGAGGCAGATACTTTCCTGATGCTAGAGACTAGTTAAAAAGAATCTAGCAAATAACAGTGGGGATTTATAACAATAACCCATATCAAGAGATTAAAGAAGCAAATGTGATCAAACTTGTTTTGTAGCAGAAAATAGTGACAGTAAGTTGACAGACTGTGAAGAAGTTTAACTCCATGCTAAAAGGGAAAAAAACTCCAAACAACCCTAAGTTCAATAGAGGGAATATGCACTATTATATGGGGATAGTAATTATTTGTTCTGTTTCCCTCTATTAGTTCTTTCTTATTTCTAGCTACAATTCAAGGCAGTGAGTTGG
Organism: Zosterops lateralis; assembly: GCF_965231275.1. Lineage (NCBI taxonomy): Eukaryota > Metazoa > Chordata > Aves > Passeriformes > Zosteropidae > Zosterops > Zosterops lateralis. The sequence continues at coordinate 78,088,370 of NC_139800.1, forward strand.
ATTTTCATCTTCTATTTACCATTAAAAAAAAAAATAAAACTTTCCATGTGTAATTATGGAAAGCATGAGGCACCTAGAGGTGGATGCTTTTGGAGGATTTAGAAGTGGTATTGCAAATAGCAATAGCAACTGGATGCAACAAGGAGAAACCTGTGGCATTGTCTCTCTATCAAGAGAGAGTCAGAATGGTTGAAGATGAGAATGAGCCCAGAGATGTTGAGAAGAGTAACAGAAGAAAGGGGAAGTGACTGAAGAGGAGGGAAAAGCTGAAGAAAATGAACAGGAGTAGCCAAAGGGGAGGGAGTGGTTGTCTGGCACAGCATATTGCTGTAGGAGGAATACAAAAAGTTAAAAGATGTTAAGGAAAAGAAAGCAGCCAAAGAAATAGAAAGGTGTCTGAGGTGACTGGGGAGCACTGAAGGAGGAAGTGTTTTGAATAACTGTTCAGCTCAAAGAGAAAGTACAAAGGCCAGAAGAAAAAAAATCCAGTAACCAAGGTTATCCAGACATGATTTTAACTATGCAAAATGTATATCAGATTTGTAATTTCATTTTGTGAGGTGTTTCACTAGCTATGCCCCTTCACTAACTTCTAAAACCAAGGAGTGAACTGCTTAATGTGTTTTTCTAGTGATGTAACTTTGACATGAAAAAATTGCTACAGGGGCAGAATGTTAAGGATCCGTGTCATTAACCCTTTGGTACATGCAGTCTCCTAATGGCTGGTGGTGCTCATAATGTTGCATTTTCCAGACAAGATTGTGCTAATGCTGCAGCAATGTAGAACTGTGTGTATGTGCCTGCTTTCATTTTAGGCATGGTGACTCTCTTTTGCAGCCTGAACCTTGGCACATGACTTTAAAATGTGGGAACCATGCAAGTTATGTACTGTATACTATGTATTGTTCTCTAATGATGGAATTGTACCATTAAAACAGAAATAAAAATACTCTGAAAACCAAAACTAGTATCATGCTTGTAATGATTTTGTTACATTGACATCAGCTGTTGTAAAAATCATAGAAACCGTTGTTATTGTTTTCCAAATCCAGTCACTGCCCTTAGGGAAACACCCATATCTGTTTGTAGAGACAAAACAAATAAAGATCCTTGCATGGATAAAGATGTCCAAGTGACAGTGAGAGAGTTCAGACTGGACAAAGTGCTCCTAAGGGTGACAGCCAGTGCTGTGCTGTGCTGTGTGTGCTGCTAATGAACTTCACTGAACTTCTGTGTGTCTGCCCTTCTCTTTACACAAACACCCAGTGGGATGAGGGCAGTGGAACTACAGCAGAATGACAGCTTGCAGCCATTGATGCTACAGGAACTGGCTTTTGTGCACATCAGCCTGAGTGCCAGGTTAGCCCAAGTCACTTATTCTCAGGTAAGCTCAGACAGTCCTTATTGCCACTGGAATTGTTTCTCCAGAGACCATCATAGAAGCTGGCTTACAAGTTCAATTCCATGTTTAGACAACTGTATTTAAGTTAAATGAAGCATAAGCAAACTTGCAGTCTATAGAAAAGACTTCTGTAGATTTTAAAACCTGTGCAGTAAGTCAAAGTTCCACACACCAAAGGTGTAAGAAATTTTCTGGCTGATAACCCACCACTTTTTAAAAACTGCCTTTTAAAATGCAGAGAGCTGATCAAAGGGCATGGGGATGTCAGCTGAGTTACTTTAGCATAACTTAACCACTTCTAGTATTTTCTAAGAAAATGTAACAAAACCACCTAGGAAATAAGTGTGAAATGCGTCAGAAAAACTTTTCTATTTTTGTCCTCAAAACACTTTGTGGTGAACAACTTTTACAGTAAACTCTATGATCTTACACACCAGCTATTTTTTTTAATCCAGAGCATTACCTCATATTCTTTTGTGCCCTTCATTTCTCTAACATATTTTAAATATAATATTTAACGAACTATAATAACCTCCTAACCTCCTCCTATTCAGCACAGCTCATTCATCACTGTCACTTCTATAAAGGCTAACTACTGTTTTCTTAAGGTGTGTTGTATATAAAAACCTGAGATACTTGACTGCTTATTGTCTCTGAGAATTTGATTATCCAGAGGTGAACACAAGTATCATTTAGCACACTTGGTTGTAGGCATATAAAAATCATATTGTCTTCAGTGAGCTGCTTACACGCCCTGATGAAGCAGGCTCAGCACAGCACCAAGCCCTCAGTTCTTGTGATGTGATACAGCCATCTGCTGATGGCTCCTCTCCAGTCATTGCCGATCCTCTGAGTGTTTCTCAACTTCCAGTTTCTAATACAATCATATCAGTCCCTCTGTTCAGGTATGGTAGGGAAATCACATCTAGATGAACTCGCAGACATAACCAGTCTTTAAAACATGTTATTGACACACTGTGAGCAAGAGATTTACCCTTGTTCCAGTCTTGAAATCGGTATGTTAGCTGGACCTCTGCTGGCGAGAAAGAAGGCAGCACAGGAGCAAGTTCCTAAGAGAAGGAGCTATCCTGTATCTGAACCTGCAATGCACACAGATTTATCCAGTATAAAGGATTAACTCTGCTATCAGTCCACATCAGTCCATTACCACTCCACAAAAGCCTCAGCTTCAATGAATGAAACCACAGTGACTCACACAAAATCTGGCAACAAATGCACATGTAACAATAACCTGTATATAAATAAGTTTCTTCTGCAAATCTCATCATGAGCACAGACAAAAGTGAAGATAAGCTGGGAGCACTCCACAGATTTCCTAATTATACCCACAGGTTATTTAATAACTAAAAAAAGTGTACACCATGGTTCTCCAGGTAAGGCTTGTATGTGATGTGAAATCACATCCTGTGCAAGCTCATTGAAAAGGTTTCTGGGTCATGTTCATTTTTTTAAACAGTAAATGCCATTTTTTCAGTTAACAAGTTTTATGTTTACTGGGGAAGAAAGACACCATGTGGAAGTTTTACTCAATACTTGGCTTCAACATAACACAAATGACAGATTTGTTTTAATTTTTTTTTTTAACTAAGGGATGCACTGTGACATAAAATACATAATCTCATATTGTTCCTAGAGAATTCTAAAGGCCAGCAAAAGCTTGTGCTTTATACCCTTTTGTTTAGATTTTGAGTCTGTTTTAAATGGTTCAGGTTTTCCAATTTCCCCATGGCAAATGGACCACAGTGACAAAGGCAGTAGACTAAGAGTACAACTGTTCTCAAGCTGGAAGAACTGCTCTGGCCCAGCACCTGAGCCAGCTCTGCCTAAGATGCAGCTGCACTTCTGGAATTCCAAAGATTATCTGGACCAGTGACACTCCAAAGATTGAAGCTGCTGCTCTTCCTAGCCTTTTTTTTTAACCCCTCTCCTCACTGTGTCCTGCTGGAGTGGCTGGGGTGGGTGGGGATCTCTGGACAACATCTGATCCAATCCCCCTGCTAAAGCGGGGTCACCCAGAGCAGATTGCTGGTGCAATCCAGCACAGGATTTCATCCAGACAGATTTTGAGTATCTCCAGAGAAGGGGACTCCACAGCCCGTCTGGGCAGCCTGTTCCAGTGCTCTTCTGCCCTCAAAATTTTCCTCGTATTCAGATGGAATTCCTTGTGTATCAGTTTGTGCCTGTTGCCCCTTGTCCTGTCACTGGGCACCACTTGTTCCCATTCTCTTGACACCTGTTATTCAGATATTTGTGGGCATTGCTAAAATCCCCTCTCAGTCTTGTCTTCTCTGGTTTCAACAGGCCCAACTCCCTCCGCCTTTCCTCATAAGAGGGTGTTTCCTCCAGTAGAAAAAAAAAAAATACAGGCGTTAACAAAGTATCAAATACAAAGTTCCTGATCTCCAAAAGTTTTCGCAGGGCTGTTTACAACCTCACTGAAAGTATCCCATGGCAGGGAGTTTGGAACAAGATGGTCTTTAAGGCCTCTTCTAACCCAAAACATCCTTTGATTCTGTGATATGGTAAGTTGACAGTTGCAGTGGGACAAGCATCAACAATATAAACATCAGACACACTTAGGAACCACTAGCAAGAATTTCTTCTGAAGATGGGAGCAAGAAACAAAACTCACTTGACTATTTCAAGATGATAATGATCACCCCCACACTGCACCTACAAAAAACCCAAACACAATATTAGAAGCAGGCACAAGACTCTCCCAGCTGGGAACACAGTGATGGTCAGGAAGAAGCACTGATGGAGTGTTGTGGATCGGTTTAAATGGAACCAGGAGCTGGTGCAGCAGAACTCTCTGAGGGTGGCAGGGACCAAGGACCAGACGGGGCGCTGGGACACCTGCGTCCCCAATGTCCCTGTGTCCCCAATGTCCCCATGTCGCTGTCCCCATGTCCCCAATGTCCCCATGTCGCTGTCCCCATGTCCCCAGTGTCTCCATGATGTCCCCATGTCCCCATGATGTCCCCAATGTCCCCGTGTCCACATGTCCCCGTGTCCCCATGTCCCCATGTTCCCATGTCGCTGTCCCCGTGTCCTCGTGTCCTCATGTCCCCATGTCCCCATGTCACTGTCCCCGTTTCCCCATGATGTCCCGGTGTCCCCGTGATGTCCCAGTGTCCCTGGGTCCCCATGATGTCCCCATGTCCGCACAATGTCCCCGTGTCCCCACAATGTCCCCGTGTCCCCAATGTCCTTGTGTCACCATGTCGCTGTCCACATGTCCCCGTGTCCTCATGTCCCCGTGTTGCTGTCCCCGTGTCCCCACGATGTCCCCGTGTCCCCATGATGTCCCTGTGTTCCCGTGTCGCTGTCCCCATGTCCCCATGATGTCCCCGTGTCCCCATCCCCGTGTCCCCATGTCGCTATCCCTGTGTCCCCATGATGTCCCCGTGTCCCCATGATGTTCCCATGTCCCCATGATGTCCCCGTGTTGCTGTCCCCAATGTCCCCATGATGTCCCCATGATGTCCCCAATGTCCCCGTGTCACCGTCCCCGTGTCCCCATGATGTCCCCATATCCCCATGTCACTGTCTCCATGGTGTCCCCGTGTCCCCGTGTCCCCATGATGTCCCCATGTCCCCATGTCACTGTCCCCATGATGTCCCCATGTCCCGGTGTCCCCATGGTGTCCCCGTGTCCCCAGATGTCCCCATGTCCCGGTGTCGCTGTCCCCGTGTCCCTAGATGTCCCCATGTCCCGGTGTCGCTGTCCCCGTGTCCCTAGATGTCCCCATGATGTCCCGGTGTCGCTGTCCCCGTGTCCCTAGATGTCCCCATGTCCCGGTGTCGCTGTCCCCGTGTCCCTAGATGTCCCCATGTCCCGGTGTCGCTGTCCCCGTGTCCCTAGATGTCCCCATGATGTCCCGGTGTCGCTGTCCCCGTGTCCCTAGATGTCCCCATGTCCCGGTGTCGCTGTCCCCGTGTCCCTAGATGTCCCCATGATGTCCCGGTGTCGCTGTCCCCGTGTCCCTAGATGTCCCCATGATGTCCCGGTGTCGCTGTCCCCGTGTCCCTAGATGTCCCCATGTCCCGGTGTCGCTGTCCCCGTGTCCCCAGATGTCCCCATGTCCCGGTGTCGCTGTCCCCGTGTCCCTAGATGTCCCCATGATGTCCCGGTGTCGCTGTCCCCGCCCCCGCCCGGGCCGTTAGCGGTTTGAACGCCGCGCGCGCACCCGCCCCGCCCCCCGCGCGCGCGCGATGGGGGCGGCGCCGCCGCTCAGCCATGACAGCGGGAACCCGCCGCCGCCGCCGCCGCCGCCGCCGCCGCCACCGGGCCCGGCAGCGCCCCGGCCCGCGGCTCCCGCCCGGGACGGGCGGCCAGGACTCTGCCATGCAGGACCCTACCCCGGAACGCGCCGAGGCGAGCCGCGCGGCGGAGGGCGGCGGGGCCTTCTGGCTGCAGAGGGTGCTGGCGGAGGCGCAGGGCTCCTCGCAGCTGAGCGCGGCGCCCGCCGAGCCGCCGGCGGTGCGGGTGGTGGCGGTGGAGCGGTACCTGGCGCAGGCGCCGCCCGCCGCCGCCCCCCGGCAGTACTGGTACGACGTGACGCTGGCGGAGGGCGCGCGCCGGCACCGCTGCCACCTCGCGCCGCGCCTCAACGGGCTGGTGCAGCGCGCGCGCCTGCGGGCGGGCACGCGCCTCCGCCTCACGCGCTGCTCCTACCGCTACGACGAGAAGCGGCTGAACCGCGGCTTCCTCTGCCTGGAGGGGCTGGAGCGGGCCGGCGGCGACGACAGCAGCGACAACGACAACAACAGCGACAACAATGCCGCCGCCGCCGCCTCCTCTGGCGCCGCCGGCGCCGGCACCCCGCCCGACGGGCACCAGCCCCTCCGCGGGGACAATAGGCACTACCTGCCGCTCTGGAACAACGAGGATCCCTATGGGGATATGTGGGTAGCGGACAGGCCCCCGGTGCAGGTGGATGTGGACGGTAAGCCCGGAGGGGGAGGGAGGGAGGGACGGCCTGAGGCGCCCCGGGGGGAGAGGGCGGTGCTGGTTTGGGTGTTTGTTGGGCGATGGAGATGGGGAAGGGTCCAGAGTACAGGTCCTCTGAGGGACGGCTCAGCCTGGACAATAGGAGACTCAGAAGCTTTTCGCTCTCTACAATCACCTGACAGGAGGATGTAGCCAGTTAGAGGTCGGGCTCTTCTCCCAGGCAACCAGCGCCAGTGCGAGGGCCGCTTTACGAAGATTTAGCTTGCGCGTTAGGAGGAATTCCCTCACAGAAACACAGAAAGCGCGATTAGACTTCGTTGTGGTTTTTTGGGGGGTTTTTTTGAACGGGCTGCCCGGGAGGGTGATGGAGTTACCGGCCCTGGAGGTGTTGAAGGCAAGACTGGATGTGGCACTTGGTGACAGCCTGGTGTTTGGTGACGGGTTGGACGCGATGGTTTTAGGGGTCTTTTCCACCCGAGTCGATGCTGTGATTGCTTGTGCAGCTGGGCTGAGCCCTCTGGTGTCCAACAGCTGTGTTTGGCCCCACTGGGAATGTACCACCTGTGTCACCTGTTCCTGTGGGGAAAACCTCTTCCTCGGGAGGATGGTGAGGCACTGGCACAGGTTTGCCCAGAGTTGGCAGCTTGTGGATGCTCCATCCCTGGGAGTATTAAACACCAGCTTGGATGGAGCTCTGATTACAGCCTGGTCTGGTGCAGCGTGTCCCTCCCATGGCAGAGTGTTGGAACGAGATCACCCCTTTGAACCCAACCCCTTCTGTGATTCTCTGTTGCTTTGAGAGAGTTTTTTTTAAACTCTACCGAACACTGACTGAAAATATGCAGCTGTGGTGCTTGTGCCCGGTTTTCTGAGGTGTCAAAAAGCACTGGGTGCAGTAGTAGTCCCGTGGCTGGTCTGTGGGGCAGGATGCTCACACTTAGAAGCTGCTACCCAAAATGTGGTCAGTGTTGAGGAGCTCAGGCCATTCCATGAAGCCTGATGGGGAGAGAGGTGTTAAAAGGACTTATTTCTGCACTACTGTGATGCCCTTGTAAGCTGACACCTGTGTGCAATAGCACTTCTGGTCATCTGACAACACTTCTGTGTCATTTAAAATTTGTCACCACTCTCAATTAAAAAAAAGAACACACACAGAACTATGGTGTGTGCAGCTAGTTCATTACAGAATTTATTGGTGAATGATATCAGCTAATGACCCTTTTTAAGTGTTAGAAACATTAATAAAATACATGTGACATCATGGCACTTTACTCTTGGAAACTTACATGTTCAATCGTGAATGTTCTTTTTCGTTCTTGTCTTTTCCCCACCCCTTAACCTTAGTCTCCAAACTGACTAATCTTGGTCATCTGGAAATGACATGGAGAAGCGGAGTGCATTTCCATCCACTTCTTGTGAGAATCCTGCACAAATCTAGACTAAGGTACTATGGAAAACCAGAGAAAAAAATGGATATGCCTTATCAGGTAAAGAGGGATAAATGCACTCAAACAAATTGCTATAAGATATTTGAAAATAATTTTTCCCATATAGTAAGCACATAAAGTTATTTCGTAGCTATTTTGCATGGAAAATGCTGCCTTTACAAAAATGTGTCACACTCTAGAGCAGGAAGTGCTGAATTTTGTGATCATATGTGTACAAACTTTAGTGGATGCGTTTTAGTTACTGTAGTTCATTTGAGCTTTTTGTGAAGAAAAAGATACTTTGAGGTGTTAGTAGTTTAACAGCCTAAACATTGAAACATTGCTGGTCTCTACAGTTGGAGTTAGTATGTCCTGTCAAAAAAAACCCAAACAAAAACAGGCAATATATTTAAATTATTTCTAAGCCCTGATTCTCTCATCTGGTGACTTTCAGATCAGTTATTTTACTGTAAAATTCTTAATGATTTTTCTAATATATTTAACTTGTGATATTTTTGGGTTGAACTTCTTGGAAAAGAAGACTGGAGTGGGTTAATTTAAAAATCTTTTTTTACTGCTGAGTGATGTGCTCAGTTTCAGATTCAGCATTTGCCCAGTTTAAAAACTGGGGATTTTTTCAGCTCCAGTGCTCAGAACAAGTTCCGGAACATCCTCTGTATCCAGCTGTAACAAAGAAGCCGTTAATGAGTCAAGCGCCTGGTGCATTGTCCAAAATAAATACATACCAGAATGATGATAATAAATAAGACAACTGTCTGTTGTCTCTCTTTTCCTCAGGCTTACTTTGAAGTTGCTGATGGCTCGGGCATGATGTCGATGGTTTTGTGGAATTCTCTGTGTCCCGAGTGGTACCACAGCATGAAGGTTGGCACGGTGCTGTTCCTGGCCAAGTACACCATCAAAACCAGCTACCCCTTTAAAACACACCCCACCCCGGGGGACTCACAGATGAAGAGATTTGCTACAATCGGTTAAGTATTGCAGAAACCTGTTTGGAGTCAGTGAAATACAGCTGTGCAAAGTAGTTCTCCCTAGAAATAAATTAGAAAGTGATCAGTTGCTGGAACTAATTGATGAGGTGTAAGTCCTTAATTAGTACCTCTGGAAGGTGTCCTGAGCATCCAAGTTCTTGTTGTTCCCTGTTTATATTGAATCACATCTACAGAGTTTACTGCCACAATTAGTTAAAGCCTGTATTTAAAAAATAAAGAAACAAAAAAAATACTCCCTTCAGATATCAGGAACTAAGGATATAAAGATAGGCCTCTGGTAAGGAATTTTAATCTAATTCTACTTCCTGCTTAATATTACACTTACCACTTGTACACTGCTCACACCTTTTTCCTGGTCTTTGAAAGACATTATCGTCTCATCTGACTTCAGATTTTAGTGTATACTGTCAAGGCCCACAGTGTCTGCACAGCTGCACAGAATAAAAAGTTGCATTGATGACTTCTGTGTGCTGAAAGAGCATCACAGTGGGAGTGTGTGCATAAAGAATATTCCTTGGCTATGAAAAAGCATTTTCTTACTTGCCAGTTGTTTGGTGTGGCAGATATTTAAAGGAGCTGTATCACAAAAATACAAGTCCTGCAATATAACAGTAATGGCCTTTTCAAACTGGCTTTGATCAACTTTGGTGTTGTTTTCTCTCTTCCTTCACTCTAACAAAATGACAGCCAACATTCAGAAAATCCAAATAACTTCTTGAAACAATATGCATGTTGGTGAAGGGTGATGTATGTATAACTTATTGGCAATGACAGTTTCCTAATGGAGTTGCTACAGTGCACAAAAATAAGCAATGTTTTCACTGCCAGAAGCAATATCTTCCCTGACTGATAAATGTTTGTACTAAAACCAGATCTCAATGTCTTAAGTAGTTGTGATGTCTTGGCAGGAGATAGAAATGTTAAGCTAGGCATGGAAATTTGTGAAGGAAGGTGATGACAATTACAAGCCAACCCTGAAAACAATTATAATTATCACAAAACCTTTCTATGCAAAGAAGACAGAATAAAATATGCCATCTGAGGTGACTTTCTCTATGGGCAAATACCTCTGCATTTTCATGGCGTTATTCACTCTGCACTTCTGATTTCTTACAAGCATTATTGGCCAGGAAGTGGGAACAGAGAGATAAAAATGGCCAACTCAGCTGCTGGGCTGTAAAGGGTAATAGCTGTGCAATGGAAGAACTAGAAGTCACTCCATTAGAAAGTGCCATGGTGCACAGATAAACTACAAAAATATGTTCAAAATCTCAGTTCTTTGCACAAAGCTGAGAATTTTGTCTTAATATGAATTCACATAAGCCCATGACATATGGATGGATGGTAATGACCATATGCCCTATAAGAAGAGTCACAAGAGAACAAAATATCCAGAAAAAATTCTAGAGCATTTGTAACATGGATTTTGTGCAACTTCCATTGCATGAAGGGTTTTTTTTTTTTCTGTTGTTCAGATGAAGTGAAATTTATTACCTTACTAAGTATCTCTGTATATGCCCAATGTGGGGCAATATTTTAGGTTTCAGTTACACTGAATCACTTAAGTAACAATTACTTTTTTCTTCATTTATTTTCAATTTGTAGTTCCATCAAATCCCAACTTTCCAGTGTGTCCTTAGAACCGTTCACCTGCAAACATTGTACAATTTTGTACAATGTATCTGGAGAGTTATCAAGTCCCCAGTGTTAAAGGATTTCCAAACGCAGAGTCCTACAAGGTGCTGTGCTTCAGGCACATCCCTAGACTTCTGTGGAGTGAGCTCTGCATTGCTGGCCCCTGTTGGCAGCTGCAGCACTGTGGGACTTGCTGAGAGGTGCCATTTCACAACCTAAAATCTTTGGAGCTTTGTACCAGTGCCTTGACTTCCACTGCCAGGCAGTGTGCACATCACACATCACTGAATTTGTGTGGCACTGATGACAGCTTGGAGTGACCTCAGCTCCTGACTCATCCCAGGGTATAATCCTGACCTGGGTGTATGAGTTACGTCTGATCTCAAAATAACGAAACAATTGAGAGAGAGTTTTGATGCATGGGAAAGTTTTGCTTCAGGGATTTTCTCAGCGATACTGTCCTAAAAGACCATATGCAAAACCACAGTTGTCCTCCAAATACATTCCTAGAAAGCAGAAGCCTAGAGAATATTCCTGAGTAGAGGGTCTGACTTGAACACCTTCCTAAAGTTGCACTGCCAGGGCGAGGCACCAGATGTAAATACATGAACAATTGTATGCATTATTTGTATCTACTTAATTACTTTTCTGGGTGCATTATTTGCATAATCTCCTACTCAAACTCAAAGAACTTCATCAGAATCCTTTATATACCAGGAAGATCTGTCCTATTATAAGACCACAGAGTACTGCCTTGTGTATTCTAGAAGCTAAAGCCATTCTTCCTGTATTTTTCAACCTGTTTGAAGAACCTTGTTTCTCCCAGTGCTCCACCATGTTTGTAATTTAGCATCTAAACAGTTTGATTAATAAATTAAAATTTTCAGGTTCTGTCGAATAGGCATGAGAACACCTTTTGTTTCCACTGTGGCCATGGTGTATTTCTAGCCTATTAATAATTACCTGAACTGGCATCAGATAGGGAAATTGTCGTGTGCTGTTCTGTTGTACTTTGTTGTCTGCACATCAGTTTCAGATCTTACTGACATTTGACAACTAAGCTAGTGTAAAAAGTACTTTGTATCTAATCAGTAGGGTTGGATTAGTTTCTGTTAAAATACTGTCTGGATTGGACTAGTTGGCTCATGTAGGCAATTGGAAAGTTTAACATTACTCAGATGATAAAATTGCTTTGTTGTACCTGAATTCCTTACTTTCTTTTGATGGAAACCTTAACTCAGAGAAATTGATTAATAATTTCACAGAAACTTTATCCTGGTTTCTTTATGGGTTGTTGTTATTTTTGTTGTATTATTATTATAACAATGATGATGATGATGATGATAATTTGTATTCGTGCTATAAGTGTCAATGACTTCCTTTTCTTTGTCAGAAATCAGCCTTAATGGTCGGGATCCTCCTACTGAAATAAGTATAATTCCAGAAGAAATGGTTAAACCAGAGTGGGGATTACCTGAAGTCAAATATAGGTTTATCACAAGGTAAAATAGAATTTTGTTGGTTATCAAGCTGAAATTTAAGTTACACTGCCTTACAGTGAATGTTACTTGGAAATGCTTTTTTGCACAGTTTCTAAGAAAGCTTACCAAGCTTTCTTCTATTTTGGTTTTAGGTCAGAACTGGATGACTTACCGCACAATTATTCCTGTGATGTTATTGGTCTTGTGACGTTTGTAGGAAGGGCTGAGCGAGCCAGAAAAAGAGGTTTTTCTATAAATATGACTTTCAGAATTTATCAAATAGTTTCTAAATTTCTAAGCAAATGCTTACACGTTTTTCTTAACATTTGTTTATATAGAACACAGTGAAGACTTCTGGCTCTATCGTTGGGCACATGCCATTGATGGGACCTCGGACCAACCGTTCATCCTGGAATTGTTTGCGACTTCTCAGCCAGATGTGTTTGAGAGGATTCATCCAAGTATTCATTTCTCTATGTTACTTACTAATAATTATTTATAATGTTTTTATAGTTCATTGTGAAATTCTAATTCTGAGATTAGTTGCCACTGAGTAAAAAAATGCCGCAATTTATCTCCTCAATCACAAGATATTGAAACTTAAGAAAGAAATTAAAAAGTTAAGAAATTTAAGAAAGAAGTTTAAAAATTAAGAAGTTAAAATTTAAGAACAGAAAAAATATTTTAAGTATTTGAAACGCTTACAAATTGCAGTCTGTCAATTAATGTAAATAATTAGATGGGCAGCAGGGCCTAGAGCTCCTCTGATCTCCTTCATTTTAGACATTTCTGTTAAGCACCTGGGCAAACATCTCTTGCATCAGAGACAGTTAAAGACAGCAGCTGGTCAAATCTCTTGCACCTCTTGACCTGTAAATATCTGTTTTTTTCTGGACCAGAGTTATGTAAGAGGATTAAATGAAAAGAGAGATGAAAGTGGAAAAGCTTCATTTCTTCGAACCAGTGGTTTTTGCCCAAACAGCAGTCATCATCCAGCTGTGTTAGTTATCACACATGAGCTAAGGGTAATAAATTCCAAACTAGGAAATCCTTAAGGAAGGATTTTAAAAGAGCTTTAAATATTCCTTCTTGCCTTTTTTCTCTTCTCCTCCAATCACTCATCCTTTTTTTTAACACTGGTTGGTGTTGACATATATTTTTTTATATCATTTGATGCAGCATCAGCTTCACAGTCCTGCTAAGATTGTGGCTGCATTCACCTTGGGTGTTCTGGGGAAGTGGGAAAGAATGACATTCCAGTGTTTAACTGAGATATTAACAAAAGAGTGAGTTTGAGCTCTGTTAAGAAGTTTTTCAGTGGCCTGTCATAATTTCTCATGATTTTATACTTTTTATCCCTTAGAAACACAGCCATCTAATACCAATATTTGTACTATTTGTTTCAATGATATCCTACCCAATGAAGTTTTAATTGTAATATCTGTGCTGAATTTAAATTGAAGATTTAATTGCATGTCCATATGGTAATTTGAAATGGAGACTCCAAACGTGCATGAAACATTTGTAGGGTCAAGAACTAAATTGTCTTGTTTAGAGGACCTAATAAAATTAAACCAGTATATGTCAGTCTTGCCATTCTAGAATCAATGAACTGTCAGGAAAAAAAAAACTGAAGTTTTTTTTTTTCTCCAGTGACATACTTGGTGTGTACACAGATGAGAGTGATCCAGGGCCTCACTGAGAATCCTTCCAGGACAGTTTACCTTACAACTTCAAATGAAAGTCAAATATTCATTACAGGTAACTTAAACTAGTTCTGATTTTATGTAGTTCTCATGTTATTTCTTTGGAAAGGGTATTTTCATTTTACAACAAAATAATCAGTGCAGACTATGAGGTAATAATGAAACATCATAACAGAAAAGGAAAAGGCAAATGGCATTTTTGTGAGGCATTAAAATGGGTTTATCTTGTGAAAAGTATTTCTAGGTTAAGGCATATATTTACTAATTCTTTCAGGCTATTAATCTTTTGTTAGCAATGATGATTACCACTTACTTAAAACATGAAAAAGCACTTGCAGCTTTCCTATTCTAGGTGCTTTTTCTGCTAATTGTTTTTTATTTTTTCTGTTATTTGACATTTGTCTAACTTTAGGTGTCAAACGCAAGTGTAGTAAGAAATTCAAGGTACTCATTTTGTAAAACACCCTTGACAAAAGACATCTTTTGTGCTCTCTAGTCAAGATTTCCTTAGTTTGTTTTTTCTAGGTAGTGTTCAGGGGAGTTTCAAAATGAGACCAGATTTCACTAATAGCCTGCTTTGGTTTTGATACCTTATTATTTTTGTTTTAAAAGGGTGGCACAAGGGCCAACCATACACCAAGGATGCCAAAGTGAAAAACTTCATAAAATGGACAAAATCACAAAGTGAAGCTGATCAAATAAAGAAAACTGTCATCGGTGGCTATTACCCTTTTCCAGGACCTCCTGATACCTTTGCGAAATACTGTAAAAACAATGAAGGTATCATATATCAAATATCTGTAAGATTTGTGGCCTTTTTCAATCAGTCTACCTCCAGGAAAATCTCGTTTTTGTGACTAAATGTTTCATAGACTAAATCCTCACCTCACAGGAAATACCTCACCATTAGCTGCAGGAGAACTGTAGACGCTGACATGAGTTACACATGTATCCAGAAGTTTTACTCTGAATATTCTGCTAAATCAAAATTTAAAGTAGTTATTCTGAAGGATACATTGTACTAGAAATTTCACCTGAAACAGAAATTATGGTGTCTCATAATGCCTACTAATGGATGCTTATGAGCTAAAAAGGTTTATTGTTTTAATTTTTTTCCATGTGAGGTGGATAACAAAAAGGTTTAGAATTCTTCAAAAGCATAAATGTAAATCAATTTAATATTTAGTTAAAAAACAATTTAGTCTTGTGTTCAGAGATTTTGCTATTACATTTCTCTAAAACTTGATCCTGGAAATTTCTTTTTTGCAGTTGAATCAGTTTTGAAACCCATAGGTGAAATAGAGAAAGAGATTGAAGACCTGCACTACAGGGAGCACAAGCGAATTGCTGTTCAGGGGATAATCAGTGCCATAAGATGCATCAGCTATAAGGATGCAGCTGAAGTAGCCCCAGGAGGGGAACTCATCCAGGTACTGTGTGTGAGAGTTAATGCCAAAGCAGCTGTGATTGTCACTAGAACTGAGAATTTTGTATTTGAGTTCAGAACTTAATTACATTGTCTCTTAATCTGATTTTTGAGAGCAAAATTTTAAAAAGCGGTGATTCGGTGCTTCTCTGAAAGTATTTTGCAGTTTTCTGTAAAACTTGTAACTGTTTAAAAGTTACTAGTTTGACTGATAACCTGATATAAATTGGGGTGTGAGAGAGGCAACTGCTGCAATGTGCTCACTTGTCACTTTCTAGACAGAATTTACATTATTAACATGATTACATGCTACATGTAAGGTGACTGTTAGAAATTTTGAGGGATTTTGAGTTGGAAGAAATAGCTTTAAGTGTATTGAAAGTATTGAAACAATTAACTGTTGTTGCACAAGGATACTTCTCAGTCTCTTGGAGGTTCTTCTGTGTCCAAAGAAGACTGTGTTGACATGGGAAAAAATGAAGAAATGGAGTCTTTTCTGGAGCCACCTTGCACTCCTGAGGAACATCAGCACCAAGCTCTGCTCTCAAAGGGGAGTTCAGTCAAGGGAAGGAGAGGCAGAAGAGATCCAGAGCAGTAAGTTCTCTTCATAAATATGTGATGGATCCTCTAAAAAGTGTTTTCAGAAATTAGGCCAGAGCCCAGGCTGTAGGAAATACATGAGAAAGCTTTAAAAGCATAAACCTTTAAAATGTAGTTACATACTTTTCCTAGCATCAGGTGATGACAATTATACTGTTCATGATAATGAAGGATTAATTAAGGTAGGTTTGCAGTGCAATCTTCTGAATAATATTTATACTACTTTGTTATTAAGCTCACAGATTTGAAATAAACGTAGTTAATATTTGAACGAAATGTAGTTTATTGACATAGCTCTTAAATAAACAACAGTTACAGTGGTGTGAGGAACTCAGATATCTTGACTGAAAATGCAGAATCAGGTATACCTGTTGCTTAATTTCAAACACACCTTATTTTTGATTTCTGGGCAATGGAGTGTACTGCATGTAGCTGTAACTTGCTGTCACAAAGCAAAGTAGACAGTGGTCATGTGCTAACCTAAGGGCTCAAAATAACTTGTAATTTGTCTTATACAACTGTGTTAGATTCAGGAGTAAAGTAACTGCTTGCATAAATTCCCCTTTGTGGCAACATATGTGTAAAATCTAGTACACCCATACTCACTATTGAGAGCTTGGTGCATACATTGACAGATGGGAAATTTCAAAAGTCAAGCCAGTCACATCTGGGTTTTTTTGCAGTGGATTTCTCCTACTATAAAGGGTATATTTTTCTCCTTTACTTTTCACATTCGTAAGTCATAACGTGTGAAGAGTGGATATTTTGAGGAGAAATTAAATAAAATATAATTAGGATTGAATGAAAATTTAGTACTAAGAAAACCTTGGTAAATAGAAGTTCTGTCTTGGCAGTGTTATAACAAACTTAGTGAATTCATTTCCATATGAAAAGTTCCAACGTTTGAGTGTCTTAGTTAAGTTCTGCCAGAAGTAAAAACATCAAAGTCCCTTGCTTTGTAAATTTCCATTTAAATAGATACTGAAAAATAATGGTGAATTTCCTACTTTAAGGGGAGGTACAACTGTTAGTCCTGTATCACCTTATCCCTATTTTACACGGACTGTAAGAAGAAAACTTGGGTAAGTCATATGAAATTAATTGTGTTGAATAATTGTAATAATCAAACAAAAACACTCCGAGTAAAAATTTTACAGATCAGGAATCTCTAAGGAATTAAAATGAAAGAACAGATCAGGGTAGAGTTTAATGTTTTCTATTCACTCATCTGGACCCACCAACCCTAAATATATCTGAAACATAATTTTGAGTGTGTTATTAAACATCTTATATTGCTACTTCTGCTACTAAGGGAATATATAATAACAGAGGCTCATCATGGTAATTAATGGATTTTCTGATAGTGGCTGAGCTGTACTTTTTCCCTGATGTTACAGAGGTGTTAGTGTTAGTATTGTTGTCTCTGGGAAGCCACTCCCCTGCTTCCTTTCTCTCCCCAGCACTCAGTTGTTAGATAACTCAGTTTGGATCCACAGGAGGTGGGGGTTTTTTGAAGTCCAGATAGGACTTTCAAATCCAGAACCCTGTCAAGTCTGGAACCTACTGAAATAACTACAAAAGTGAAATTATTAAGAAAACTGAATGAGTGCTTTTATTTGTTTACCAGGGGCTACAAGCTGCTTTCCTTTGTGTATTTTGTTTAAGGGCCATAAATTTCTGTCACCTGTTCCAGACAGAACATGAGCAACTTGAATGTTTGAACTCCTTGGTGTCAGTAATTTAGGATGTTTGTGTATTTTGGCAGTGATGTGGCTTTGTGTCATGACTACATATAAGGCTCAGTTGCCTTTTTGGTTTACTTTTAGCATCTTTTCCCCCCTAAACCCAAGAGTCATGGTGCTAGGAATAGGGCAGGAGTGGTAATGAGGGAGCTGATCAAAGCTGTTGACCATTCTGCCAGTATTGCTCCCCTACAAGCATGCCTGTTTTCTTGAAACACACTTATTGGAAACTAATTTGTAACAGCTTTTTCTGCGGGATAAATGAGGCTCTTTTGAACCCCTGGGTCTGTTGTTTCCTAGTCCTTTTGGTAGAAACTGCATTTTGTAGGAGAAATGGTTACCTGGCTTTGCAGCTGGTTCATTAAAAGCACCACCTGGGTTTAAGGTCCCGGTTCTACAGGTGGTGCAGGAGTTTGCAGGCCTTTGTGCAAATCCATAGGAAAATCAGGAGGTTTTCCTTGACTGTAAGGAATCCTGTTTTCTTTTGCTTGCTGAGAAATGTTCCACTTTTTCCTGGGTGGGGGGAAGGATGGGTAGAATGTCTTCTCCCCATTTGTTATAGGTGAAGCCAGAAGTTAAGGCATGTTTACTTTGTTCTCTGCTTTTCTCAATCTGCTACTCTCCTCGCTACCTGTGTGTCCACTCTATGCCATTAGTGCTAGAACCCCACCTAAAGGAGGAGAAAGTCTGTGTTGGATTATGGAAAGCTGTTTCACTCTATATAATTCAAAGGTAACTCATGTATTTCTGTAACTAACTCTAGAATTGTGCTGAATTCTCCAAATTGCCAAAGAGAAATAGAAAGTTAGCTGACATACTTTAAAATTGCATTGTTTTCTGTTCCTTAGATGTAGCAGAATGTCAGCTCTCACTGAAATACTTTAATATGTTGATGAAATAACAACAGTGGTTTTAACAAACTTCACATATTTCACAGAATATTCTGAGTTGGAAGAGGCCCACAAGGATCATTGAGTCCAATAGTAGAGATATGTTTTAAAGTACATATTCTGACTTAAACTATTCTGCGTCAAGTTTTTTTGGATGTTATTTGCAGCACATGGTTGCTTTTTTTTTTTTTTTTAAGCAGTAAGAACTTATTTTGAGACTTTTTACTGACAGTTACAGTTCCTGCATTTCTGAGGTGACTTACATGATTTTAAGGGTTTCAGAAGGAACAGAGAAACTGGGTGATTTAGTGTTACTGTTGATATTTATATCCTTACTAGTAAAGATCTTCCAATAAGAAACATTTAAGCATAGTTCTAAGCATTTAATCTACTCCAAAGTAATTTAATTTATAGAGAATGAAGTGATTGTGAATGAGGAAAGATCAGGAACTTCAGAAAGGATTATTTTTATGTGGAAGCAAAAAAAGCACAGTAGTTTTCGTGGAATTTTAATCTTTGTAAATTTAGCATGTTACCATGGAATTGCTGCACTACATGTTCCCACTCCATTGCTTGAAATGAACTTGTTTGCATGCTTCTACCCTTAGAGTTTCACTTCTGTGTTTTTTTTGTCATGTAGACCCTTTTGTCCTTTTTCCTTCCCATGGATGTGACATCTAGGGAAATGGGCACTCTGTAATTTAGGGAAATTCATCTTGAGGTTTGTATGACCGAAAGTTTCACAGCATGTGTGGTTTCCTTCACATCTCTTTTCCATGTAAATCAGAATTTGTCATGGAGAAATTAATAGATACCAAAAATTTTTGTGGAGGCTTGTCAAGCTACCATAAAAGGCTGTTTGGTCTCTATGTTACTTGCTGTGGTAGATGTATTTATCAAAATGGTATCAGAACAGGCAATTAATTTCAAACCAGTCCATAAAATAAGTTTTACCAGTTTTATCAGAGAGTGGGATGTTTTGTGGTGTTGTTTCAAGGCACTTTACTTCCTTGCATTGTTTGGGCATAGTTGCAAGTTGTAACTATTTTTTTTTTATTATTATTTCATTTATCACATTTAGTCCCAGCGCTTATGAAATAGGGGTGAAGTGTGGGACATGCTTATTTTCCCAGTAGCTTCTGAAAATACTCATCTGCCATATATTTTGATTGATGTTATTTTCAATGACAATACTTTAAAATGAAATGACTGACAAGTTGAATATCAATGTATCTGAAAGTGCAGTGGGGATCTGTGAAAAAGGAGGGCTTGCAGAGTGCAGGCTGGAAACAGCAAATCTGGCAGGGCACAAGTTCTCTCTCCTAAGGTTGGCATGGGTGAAATAGGCTGTGGATGTTTTGCTGTACAGCAGCAGGAGCACACTGCAGTAAGTGGAAGGATTTGGGTGGCCTCAGGTGCACTGCAGACATAGTGGCTCTCAAAGAAGTGCATGGCCTGTGTGTAGAGACAAGTAGTTTCCCTTACAAGCCCAGCTCAAGTCAGGATGTCCACACATCCAGCACAAAGCAGGCCTGGAGGAATAATGTGTTGGGCAGGTAGAAATTGTCCCAGCTACAGATCTGTGAAAGAAGTGGGGAAAAATCGTGACAAGCTTTTTTCATATTTTCCTGAGGCTCTATTTGCCTTAAGTCAGAGCCTGTTCACTTCCAAAACTAGAAAATTTTAAAAGAATAAAAGACGCAATATCCCCTTTCCACGCTATGCACTTGTCAGCAATCTGACTTGGTTTAATCCTGTGTTGTAACAAGGAGAGAAGCTGGTGTGTATCTAACTTGACATATTTGTTTCTGAGCAAGCCTTTCTTAACACTGTGCTGGAGTTTCATTTTATGTTTGACAGGTCCAAATTTCAAAAGTGAAAATTGATTTTCTAGGTAGTAATTGCACAGGTTGTACTGCTTAAGTAAGGATTATTTTGTGCCTAGATTTGGACATCACAGGGAGGTCACTTTAGTGATGATATAGCCATGATGGGAGTGCATTTCATAAAATATACTTTCATGCTCAAAACCCACAGTGCATTTCCTTTTATATTTTCACTAGATACTATTTTAGATATTTTCCATTTGTTACAAAATGTTGACATGGAATTTTCAAGCTACACCCTAGTATGAAATAGAAAAAAATATTTAAAAACCTGCAAATAAAATATGGTCCACTAAATAGCATCTGATTCCTTTTTTACTGTCTGTATCATGTAGTTATTATTAACTACTTTGATAGTCTGGAATTTTAATGGTACCTTAACAAAGTCTTACCTGTTGCAGTTGTTTGTGATGCAAGATAATCAAGATAGTCCTTTCCCTAAGTTTTTTCAGAAGTCATGGTGAATTTTATTCTAATAAGAGGAGTGGGTCACAGAAGAAAAGGATAAACGGGCCTCAGAGCTTATGTTAATGTGTTTGCTTGCAGAGTGGCTCTTATGTTTTTCTCCTGCATAATACTCTAGGTAATTTATTAGAGATTGGTAAAGAGTAGTTTCTTACCATTAATTCAAAACTGTATGGTTAAAAAAAGAAAGTTTTAACAAATACCTAGTTTGGTTCATTGAACTGATCATTACAACAGGACAGCATGTGCGCAGGAAAATAGAGATTTGGAATTTGTGTCGTTTTGGATTCCGGAGTGGTGGCATGGCTCCATTCATTGTGTGTTTCCGGGTGCTGAAAGGGATGACAGGACAGTACAGCCGCATGCTGAGCACCAGGTCTTTGCGATGAGTCACCTGTTGATCACCTGTCATGTTTGGCCGTGTCACACGTGGTATTTCTGCCAGGTGCCCGTAGAGGGCAGCAGACACCGGGCTGTGAGTGTAAAACCCTTCCCCATCCCTTTCCCAAAGCCAGGAATCAGGCAGGGCTAGCCCTGAGCTCTGCTGAGCTGATTTACTGAGCATGGGGGGGTCTCTGTGTCAAGCTGCTGTATACAACTCTCATGATAAGGAATCTGTCTTGGACTGCATAGAGTTTGACGTTAATTAGGTTTAAGATAAATAAATAAATATATGCATACACACTATAACTTTCTTTTATAGCTTAGATGATTCTCAACATGGACCTTCTGAGCAAGATAAAAATGGCCAGGCTGTGTCAGACAGTTTGCAGTCCTGCACAGGTACGTTGCAAATAGTTGTTATATTAACCTTAGGAGGCTTAAGACTACTTCTTTTCTGCAGGTTCAAACCAGCCAACAAAGATATCCTTGTGACCTTTGCTAAGAGTTCCTCTGCACATCTGGCTGCATCAGCCTCTGGGGAACCACTGTAGCAATATATCATCAATGTCATTCTACTCAATGTTCCCTGCTGTGTTCTAAGGGATGGCTGAAAGGACAGCACTGGATTGTTTCCCATTATGGGCAGTAAATTCTCAGTGTATCTTTATACAAGTTTTAAGTTAGTTTAGTATCTCAGAAGCACTTTATAGCATCAGACCTCACATTTTCTCGTGGCTGTATTAATTTCTGCCATGTCTTCATAATTGAAATGTTCTAATGAAAATTATTTCTTACGTAACAGAGGAGTGATACAATTATGTAAGCATATAAGCAACTAAATATTTTCTGTGCTTAGATCAAGAAGGAGTGAGTAATATACCTGAAACTGAAGAGACTGGAAGAACCTGTGATTCCTGGCAGAGTGACCTGTGGGCGCAAGTGAAAGACAAGTTAATGAATTATTTTCATCACAGCAAAATTTTCCCAGAAAGTATCCCATGTAAATTTGATTATGTGCACAAAGACTTACTTATGCAACAGTACAACCTTCATGCAGCAGTGCACCAGCCAATAGAAGCCAGCACAGATAAAAACATCAATGAGTTTAAAAGTGCTAATGGCCTTGGGTATTATGAAGTGACAGTTCTGGGTAAGTAGCTTGCCTTGTAAAAAAAGGTTGAGCAGAGTGAGTTCATCAGAAACTGAATGGATTTCTCAAAAGGAATCACTCAATTCTGAGTGTTTCCCAAAGTTTGAAAAATTACTGACATTTTAGATTTTTGTTAGAGTCCTCATTTAGAGTAATTTTTAGTATTATTAAACAGACCTTTCAATGAAATGCCTGAGTATCTTGTTTCTAATATCACTTTTCATATAATATCAGGTTTTGGTATAGTCTTATGAGTGTTATTTGAAGAATGTGTGAAATCCTTAAATGATTGATTATTTCAGTTAGAAGTAGGTCCTGTTCACTATTTCAACCTGACATAATCAGGCAAATTATTCAGTTGCACTTCTCAGCTGACTTACTGCTGGAGAGATGTTTATCAGAAACAAGTTAGTGTTTCTAAAAGGAAAAAGACAACTGTAAATGCTTCTTTTCAGCATTATTCTTACTGAGTTGTTTTTTTCATTCTGTTGCTCCTAAAGTGCTTTCTTTCCCTGGCAGAAAATGAAAGACTATTTTAGCCATACTCACTAACTGCTCCATGCTGCTTCTACTTGACATGAAGTCTCAGTTGATTGAGTTTTATTTATTAAAATATAAATATGCAAGTCAATGTGTATCTGTTTGCTAGCTTTATTGGGGATTATTAAGTTTGATTTTGTTTTCTTGTTCAAAGGAGACAGAAATTGCCTTGCTTAACAATGCTCATGTCAAGTTCCCATAATTTAAAAGTTTTCATTATTTGCTAAAGGACATTTGTAGAGAAGGTGTTTGAATATTTGAAGTCATTAGAATCCTGGGACTGACAATACAGTATTGAAGATGGAAGTATCACTGCATTGCACACTTTACTGGTTGTGAAGTTAATTTCTCTACCTTTGCAGATAAAGTTAAAAGGAGGGTGAAATGGCTTCCAAAGTTTAATATTTTCTGATCTATCAACATTGTTATCCTTAAACCATATTTCATAATATCATATTAATTTGAATGTGCTTGTGTATAATTCTGTATAGAAACATATTTTTAGATATTAGTTATTAGCTAATGAACAAAGAACATGTAATTAAAAATCAGTATTGTTGTTTGTTTATAAAAAAAGAGAAGTGGTGCACAGAGTGTCTGA
This sequence comes from Zosterops lateralis, assembly GCF_965231275.1. Lineage (NCBI taxonomy): Eukaryota > Metazoa > Chordata > Aves > Passeriformes > Zosteropidae > Zosterops > Zosterops lateralis. Next base: position 78,111,693 of record NC_139800.1, read on the forward strand.
TGGGCCTGAATGTGAAGTTTTCTGCTAACATAAAATATTTTTCAACAGGTATAAACCATGACATAGCAATAGATGTTGCTTTTCTTCCACTGTTCTGTCCTGACAATCCGCACTTATTTCAAGTAGAAGACATTCAGAATGATACATTATTGTCTCGTATGAGATGTATCTCTGTATGCCAGCAGAAGGCCACCAGCAGCGGGAGACTTTGTGACACATTTCCTCTTTCAGGTGAGACTGCCCTTTACTGATGTTACTCATGTATCATTTCTTACCTTTCAGTGCAAGAGTTAATCCTCTGTAGAAATCTCTGGTGTAGGTCAGGCATTGTTCACCTCTTCAGTCAAAGAGATGTGACTTCTATTTCACCACCTTTAGTAAAATGCTCTAATACTGAACCTTCAAGGCAGTTTTTTTTTTTGGAGCTGTTTTCATCCTCTGGAGACAGTTTTTTAATATCCAAACTACAAACTCATATCTTATTCTGATGTTGTCATTTCTAGTGATGGAATTTATGAACAAAATTTTTCACTGAAGGAAGGTTGACCATCAACACATTACTGTATGGAAAACATTATCAATTCTGTACAGCTTTTTATTGTGTACAGAGTATATAGCGAGTGCCTTTTAAAACCACCTTTCCTTAACTTCTAGATGAAATTGTAAAAGCAGCAAAGGAGCTCGATGGCAAACATGTTGTCTGCATCTTGGACATCTGTCACTTGGGGGATGATAAGGTGGAAGTCTTTCTGAGCAAAATCTACAAGACAGTGGAATCAGGTGTGCTGGATCGAGTGTAATTTAATAATTTAATTTTCAGATATATATTATTCAAAAAGAGGGAAATAAAATTGCTGTAACTTGAATTACACCCTCTACACATTGCACTTTTCTAGAACTAGCAGACACAATATCAAATCATGATTCTTAGGGCAGTTGTAATGGTCATCCATGTAACTGGGAAGGACAATTTTTACCTTTATATTTCAGTCTTGAAACAGATTAGACAATGTTTTGGTCGCTGATGTTCAGGAAGGATGAATAGGCAGTACAGTGAGCTGATCATTTGGCAGGATACCAGGGAGTAAAAGTGATTGTCAGCTGTCTTTCTTTGCCTGTACACAAACATTTACAGGAAATTCATATATCTGAGCGAGAACTGAGAAGAGAGGCAAGCTTTCCTAATATTTAAGGGAGTGTTTGCAAAATAATTAATGGGTTGTGATAAAAATTTAGGCTGGAACATAGAATAATCTTGAGGATTAGAATTTTGATGTTTTTTGATGATCTTTTTTTAGTGAAGGTTACCAGAGGCAGCCTAACTGCTCTTTAGGCTTGAAGCTTACTGTGAAAGGGATTAAATACAATGGTGCCTTTACTACCACGATCCTGGAAACCACTTTCAGTTCTTTTCACCTGAGCAAGGTCAGGTGCTATCTTTTTATATGTCTGCTTTTGTACACAGAGTGTTAGGCAGTGAGTATAGCATCCAGATGTTTTTAGCATATTTTATTCATTTGTAAGAGTAATGAAATATTTTTTAAAGAATTTTTTTATTGGAACTTGCTTCTAGCTTTGGAAGAGAAAAACTGTTTTTAAGAAGTGCTAATTATGGCAGGATACTCAGTTTGCTGCATAATTTTTAGATGTTTTCTGAGTACATAAAGGATTTCCGCAATTATGAGAAGCTGCTACTTCCACAAGAGCAAAAGTCTGGAAAATTCTGCCAACTTTTTGCCTGTACTAAGGACCAACTGGCTCCTGCTGGTCCATAATCAAGTAGCATGTTTTTCTCCCATGTTAAACAGACTCCAATCACTTAAAGAGAACTGGATTCTTACATAATAATTTCCAGGCAGGAGCTCATTGCAATTTGACTACATGTCCATTTGAAATGCTGCTCTCAATTCAATTCTTTGAGAAGAAAGAATTACAGAGACTTGCCAGGTAAATCTTACCATTATTGACCAAAGCCCACAGAGTTAATTTATAGGGACAGATATATTCTTAGGCCCATTTTAGCAGACTGTTGGTCATTGGAGATTACCTCTTTCAACTAGCAGCTCACTTGTCTGCCCTGGGGGCAGTGGACTATGTCCTCAAGTACTTGAAGTCTGTGCCCTATCTTCAATTAAAGGTAATTTGACAGAGAAATGTAATTGATTTTGTTACATATAAGTTCACAGACAACTTCAGATAAAAAGTAATGAAATCATTAAAATTATTGTGTCTTTCTAGTGTAGTTTACAGTTTAAAAATATATTAAGGGGAAGAGTTTAACTTAAATTGCACTGGAACTGAAAGTCAATTAAATGTGACTGTATTGTATCTATCTATTTGGTATTAATCTGAAGTATTAGTTCTGGAGCAATGTTTGTCAACTCATGCCTTTCAGAGTACCCAGAGAAGGCAAAGTGAAAAAACACCAACCCAGGAAGAGTAGGGTGTTGCTTGCAGTGTTATTTGTGTCATTGCGCTGCTGATGGGTATGTGAAGGTGAGAGAGGCCATTGCTCTGGAGTGAGAGTCACACAGCACTTCATGTTCCAAACTGAGCCATGCTGACTGTGTCAGCCAATCTTTTTTATTTACATATACTTCAGTTCGAAGTCTAATTTTAATGAAACTGTTCTTTCTTAAGGCAATTTTAAAGCAATTATCTTTGTCCAAAAGGACTGATGTGGCTGACATTGTCACAGAGCCACATTGGTGAGATGGTTCAGCCACCTCCCTCCATCCCATGCCATAGAAATGCAGCCAAAAGCTGTTTGTGGCATTGCACTGATAGTATACTTTAAACATAAAGCATTAATCATTTCAACCTATATGTTAGAACTTCCTAACTCTAAAAGAAATATCAGAATTATGGGGAATACAGATAATGTCCTTAAAATGTTAAAGGATATAATTTGATTTTACTCAAGTGTTTGAAATTTTTCATGGCAGAAACTGGGGAGATAGATACTCTTGCAGAATGGGGTGCAGTGTTGGAAGCACAGGCTTTCTGTGTGCAGCTGGTGAATATCCAATGCCTGTAGTACACTTGGAATTTAACTGCTCTGGATCAATCCGTAGAGTCACCATCCTGCTAAATAAAACTGAATTTAATATGTGGAGTTCAATGGCTGAAGTGCTGCAGTGTTACTGTGATTTTACCATTCTGCCTGTCTCCCTCCTCCTTGCCAATCCAGTGCTGCCAGACTGGAGCAAAGGTGCTCTCTGCAAAGAAACCACTTGTTGTTTTACTTCATTTGGTGTTTACTAACACAAGTGTAAAATCAATGTATTTTTTGATGTTGATGTCAAAACATGTTAGTTTTGCTGTGTTAAGCTAAGCTAGTAATTACTCCTGCAAAATATCACAGGGATCACCTTTCTTGCTGCTGTGTATTGCTACTGCTGAGTGTAAAATACTACCAGAGTACATTTCTTTACTGTGGAAGGTGTTCCTGACCAAAGAATTGTACTTTAAAACCTTACATCTGCATGTTTCTTATGTTTTCAGCATTAATTTCAAGGAATGGAGGAAGGTAGAGCATATATTGTTAGTGGTACTTCTGAGTGCATAAAAGTTGCTAAGTCATAGATAATAAAGATAATATTAATTTTGAATGAATGCGATGTAGAAGTTGTGCCACATTGAAAAACAAATAATATAAATAAATTAATTAATATATGAAAACACCTTGGATTGTTTCTTTCCAATTCTTTCCTTTTTACTTCTTGTTAGTTGTTTTGATTTTCCAAGACTCTTCTCCACAGTCATGTTTATTGTTTTCAAGAAATTTTAAAGGAGAACTAGGCAGAGCTTCTGTCAACATCTGTGCAGCTTCTCTTGGCTTTCAACAGTGTGCAGCATGATCTTTGTAGAAAAAGAGGAAAAAGGAGAGCCTGTTTGCCCCTTCCCCCGCTCCATGCTCCGGGACTGGGGCTGAGCCCTTTTGCCAGGCTGGACAAAGCAGGATAGGAGCCAATTCCTTGGCTGATTGTCAGGTGAATGGGCTGGGAATGCCACTGCTGTGTGTGCTCTGGACATGCTGGCATCACAGCCCTTCCTGGGCTGTCTCTGTAAACCTGCAGGAAGGGAAAGAGCTTGGAGAAGATCTGCTCTGCACTAGTGACAGAGCTCTCAGCTGCTTCCCCAACCCAGGCTTGGTGTTATATTTCTTCAAGAGGAATGAACTCTGTACAGCAGCTGAATCAGCTCTGGGCTCTGCAAACTACACCTCTGTCACCCAAGGAAATAGATCTGCTAAAGCCAGTGTTACTGACATCCACAAATCCTCATGGACTACCCAGCTGAGGTGTCTGTTCACAGCTCTGGAAGTTGTGTGAATAAAATGTACACTACAGAACTCATGCACATCAAGAGGAGCTGCTATACAGCTTTGGCACTTGTATGAGCACAGCAGCAGTGAGCTATTTAGGAGTGACTGAGCGACCTTGAGAGCAGTCTGGGCAGGAGAAAGCTGCATGTTGAAAAGGGGTTGAGGAGCAGCCATCAGGGCTGAGCCTCACTGCAGTCCTACCAGGCACTTGAACTGTATTAGGTAGAGAAATGAAGCCAGAGGAAGAGTCTGGCTTGGCAGGCAGTTAACAATAAGGGCTGTTTTGTCTTTGCTATAATCTGTGGCCATATCTGGGTGACTACTGAAGACTTCCATTTGTCCCCAGCATGCCATTTCTCTGCCCTCCAGCCCTCACCCCACTGGAAATGGGGCCCTGAACTGCAGCTTTCCACAGGGCTGAGGGCCAGAAAGCAACAGGCTCAACTAAGTCCTGATTGACCAGGGCCAAAACACTGGAAAGGGGTTTGACAACACCAAAGGCTAAAGGGAGATGAACTGGAGGCTCAAGACCATATGGGAAAAGTCAGAATGTGCTGCTGTGAAGCTTGGTGTAGTCAATTCTTGTTTTGTTTTAGTATTTAAAAAAATACTGTCTCTAACCAGAGCAAATTAACAAGCAAATGCATTTAGACAAACAGGCTGGAGAACAACCAGATGAAATGGATGTCTTCAGGTGGACAGGGCTTTATTAATCCTGCACATAATAATCTGAACACTGATATGACCTGCAATGTGAACCGTTTTCTTTGAGGTCTGTAGAAAACAGAAGTCTAAAATCTGAAGGACAAATATCATAGTCTTCAGAAAGGAAGCATCCAAGATATTACTGGTATGTTTGTCCAACTTTTATCCCTAAAGTGACTCCGGAACAATATTTTTTTAATTCCTTCTTTGCATTTTTACCACCATCAAGGACAGCTTGTGCCAAATGAGTCTAGTTTCCCTTTTTGATAGGCCTAACATATGAGACAACATCCTCCTAATCAGCTTGAGGAAGTACAAGCTTAAAAAAAAAACCCCAAACCTTTAAGAACAGTTGATCACCCAGCAGGACAGCAAATGCTGCTGCTTTGCAGGAATCTGTCAGGGTAACAGCTTTATTCAGCATTTGAAACCATTTGGTATCTGGAATATGACCCTCTGCAGATTATACCCAGGGAGGAATGGTTAGAAGGATGTTCAAGGACACAGTTTTGAGTCTAAAAACTTGCAGCAGTTTTCCAAAGCAACACAAGTGACAGAAATGTGGTCCAATAAAATCATCAAAAGCATTCCCCTAAGGAAGGAGAAAGGAATTTTGCAGTGAGGAGGGGCTGTCAGGGCAGCAGTTACTGAAAAGACCAGAAATCAGAAAACCATGAACTGAGGTGCACCTCCACTGCAAGCTGCTGCCACAGAAGATAGCAGCTATGATTTCTGGATGAAGATAGGGAAGAGAGGACCAACAGCCAAAAAATGTAATTGTTCTGGTGGTTTGGGGATGATGCAGTCTGGCTTTGAGGGCAACACTCTAGAAAAGACCAATGGGACAATAAATTATTTAGAAAACACAAGACCTAAAGATTCAGCCTTTTTTTCTCTCTCTTTTTTTTTTTTTTTTTTTTTTTTTTTTTTTTTTTTTTTTTCTCTCGAGGCAGAAAATAGAGGCAGAACTTGGCAGCATGGTCAGAGTGCAAACAATATTCTGGAGAGAGAAGGAGAGAGGAAAAGGCAACTTTATTTGCAGTAAAAATCAGCAGGTCACTTGGTGGAAGAGTTTTTGAATTAAGACAGCAGTGAGACAAAATATTTGGGAGACTGTCTAGTGGAGTTTTTTTACAAGTTTTTTTACAGATCACCAAGAGAACTCTGTCTTGGCACCACTCAGCAGAAGAAAACATGGCAGGGGGATGCCTGGACAACTCATTCAGCCCAGGCTTTATTAAATGGATGATAAATATAATCTGTCATTTGTCTCATAAACAAAAATAATTACTGTAACACACCTAATAAAATGGCCCAGTGTTCCTAAGGATTTAGAAACAGGATTTTTACTCCAAACCAAGCTCAAACACAGTCCTTGAAATCCCACATACAGAAAGGCAAATGCCATTTTCTATCTGCCTGGTATATTGTTAGCATTTCTAGCTTTTATACCTCCTAGTTAAACAAGTCACAAAGTGTTGTTTGCAAGAAAGTTGCTATGAAAAGTCAGCTGTGGAAAAATGTCAAATAATGGCTCAGCCTTTGTACCTGCCAATGTAGGCAAGGTTTTCCACGGCTGAATATTCTCCTAGAACATGACAGGGTGTGACATTAAAACTAAATAGCCATACCCTGAATAGCTTTCCCTGTAGCTGATTTTGACATTTGAAGGACCGAGCAGTTTCACACCTTTTAAGAGTACCTTGCTGGCATTTTAGAAGTTTCCACACTGACATTTTGTATGAAGAAAGGAAACTAGTGAGGCTAAAAGGCTTTGAAGTACAGGAGGGAAAAAGGCTCCAACAGGCAAAACAAGCTAATTTTGGTGCTCTCTGCCAGTTTAAAAAAAATAATTTCTATTGCTGCAACTAAGCAGGTAAAGAAGTGGCAATGACATAGCTAAGTGTTTTAAACAGAGCTCAGTTTTGGCATTTCAGGGCAGAGAGCTTTGAGACAAAAATTGCTGATATCAATTTCAGTAATCACTAGGACAGCATGCCCATTGCTCAACCTAATTTTTCCCACCATGCAGCACATATTTAGTTGGTTTTGGGTTTGTGGGGTTTTGTGTTTTTCTTTCAGCACAGAAGATGTAGGGGCAGTGCTACTTTTAAAGCACTAGCTTAACTCCTGGTTCAAGCTACATTTGATCTAGCTTTGCAAATTTTGCCTGAGATTCCAAACAGTGACAGTGCCCAAGCTAAAAAAAGCATCTTTCTTGCTAAGCTTTTAATCGCATCATGCTCTTAGGCAAATAAACTATTTTATTTAGCTGTTTGAGCCAAATTAAATAGAGGGAAACTACAATAACAATATAATATAATATAACTTATAGATAATATATGCTAAGAGCATGATTACTGGAAGCCCTGGCTAGCTGGAAAGTTATCTTTTTGTAGCTGCTTTGTGCAAGAGTCATCAAAATAATTGCAGTATTTTACCAAAAGCTAAACAAGGAGCAGACACTATTTTACTGGAATTCCCTGGCTGCTTTTCAGCTCTGTGATGACGGCAGCAATTTTCTTTCCCCACCAAATTATTACCTTCAGAAAACTAGTTGTCAACAATCATAAGGCCATAGAAGGGGTGCTTCAGTGATAAACACCACAAGATTTACAAACAAAGAGAAATTATTTCATTAAGCTAACCAGCATATTGGAAAAACAGATTGAAAAAACCAACCCCCAAAAACCCCTGTAAGTCATCAACAAGCTTTCAGGCTCTTACATGTTACAAACCTGAGACAGAGTTTCCGGACCTGAAAGAAAGTTTCTCTTCCCTGTGCCACCCACCCAAAGCCACATTGCTTTGCTGTGGTAACAACGTGGATTTAGTTACATCATGTGATCTGAGCCACCTGCTATCACCTTGATTCAACAGCTTGCAGGAAGTTCATCCAAATAGAGAGATTTTAATCTGGTTTTGCATTTGGATTTTCAGTATTATCTAGAAGCTGCATTTCTACAGCTGGCAATGCAACCCGTAGGGTTTGCTCCCCTAAAATATATTTTACAAATAGTGTTTAAAACTGAAGTATTTGGGGATCATCTTGGCGAACTTTTGGTAACCCAGCAGAACTGTTCCTCCCAGTCCTACCTGTTCCTGGGCCTGTAGATCTCAGCAGCTGCCCAACCATGGCACTTGAGTGAGAAGGAGGGAGGGAGGTTTCTGCAACAGGTTTCTGGACTTCCACCCCCCTACTCACCTACATCCTGTTCTTGCTTGAGTGAGTGGAAAACACTCCAAAACAAAAAACTCATTCTTTTCTTTTCTTTTCTTTTTTTTTAATAATGAAAAAAGCCAAAAAAACCACCCCAAACACTTCCTTTCCAGAGGAAATTCTGAGTATTTTAAGTTCCAGCTCAGAAATAAGTTTATTGAATACTTTCCAGTGAATGGAAATACCCAAACTGTGAATAGTTCTACCCAGTCAGCACTGAAACACTACGGTTTACACTTCATTGTGTTCCTCAAGAACTTTCAACTGTGTCATATCATTCCTTAATCAAAACAAAACAAAACAAAAAAAAAATTAATTGTTCAATTTCTCAATGATGCCAAATACAGAAAGCTTAGATTATTTATCAAAATGTACTAAAATAGGAAAAGGTCACTTATGGGAAGTGATTAAAATCACTGTTAGTCATTATTACCACTGAAACTACAGAATCGTGAAAGAGAAATATGAAAATCTTGTTTTTTGATGTCATGGTTTATATCTTAATTTTGAATGATCTGCTCATTGAACTGAAGGGAACTAAGAATTCGCTCTCTGAACCTTTCCAAGAAGCCATTACTAATGTGTTTATTTGGCATTTGAATATATTTGAGTCTAAGTGACAAGTTGATGGCTTTCATCAGTTTAGCAACTTGGCATTTTCAGTAAGTTCAACAGCTAACAAAGATGTAAAATATTGAAGACATACTGGGGAAGGCTGCAGCAATTTCAGTCTAATTCCAGTCTGATGGTTTATTAAATCTTCATAGTGTTAAAATAACATGCCAATGTCAGGAAGTAGAATGGCCTTGAGTACAGAGAGGGTGAGAGCCCAGACCTTGTGCTCAGCTCCATCTCTGTTCCATCACACCAGCCAAAAATCGTGGCCATTGCAGTCCATCCACAATGAGTGCATGGGCTGAGTTCACTCTTGAAAGGGAAGAGGGCAAAGCAACTCAGCTTTTCTTCTCTGGGTTCTGCATGCTTCAAAGAAGGTTTCTCATTAAAAATCCATCTCTTTGGCCTCAGTTTAATCTCCTCAAACCAAGAACAAAATGCCATGCCATTACACTGAAAAGCATTCAATCATATTTATTCACTCTTTGAACAAATTTACAGATCAAGTAACTGCAACAAAGAAAAAAAAACCAACAAATGATAGCAAAATTTGGATTATTTCAAGCTAAAAAACCTCTTACTTAAAAAAAAGCATGTTGAAGGTGAAAGTATATTCAGAGACTTGCTTTACATGCTGAAACACACACTCAAGAAATGAATCCATGAGGAAGTGTCAACTAGTGTTATTCAAAACTTTTCTATATGGTGACCTAAACCTTCCTTTGCATTTAAATCTTCCTTTTGGCCTAACACCTTCCATCCATTTTTAATTCCACTCCTATGGCCTTAAAAATTTGTTGGGTTTTTTTTTTGTTGTTGGTTTCTTTTTTTAAACAGCAAATAAATTTTGGTTTTGTCATAGACACCAGCATAAAAGTCTAAAGAATTTAGGGGTGTGTACTGGTTTTCCTTGATTGCTACACTGAAAACTACAAAACTTTATATTACACCATTATGCTTACTTATCTTGAAATTATTCATTTCTCTTTGTCTAGTGGTCTGTGTTGAGCAACATTCCAAATGAGGTAGACTGAAGGAATATTTATCATTATAAAGACATAAATGTTGCAGAGGGAATCAATTTGTCAAGGAATGTAATTACTCTTTCCCTCATGCTATTCCTTAATCTCTGGAATTTCAAAATGCTACTAGCTGACTTTGTATAACCTGAGTTTTATCTCACTGAAATCCCTGAGGATTTATTTTTATTTTGTCCCATTTATTAATTTTTATAATGCTGGGGAGTTTTTAGCCTGATTGGAGGTAAAAGTCATATGCTAATAGGGGGTCTGCTAGTTCTGCTACATTTCTCCTCCTCTTTCAACCACTAAAAAGAGGATAAGAGACATGGAAAAACCTGTATTTGAGAGGCTCAGTGAACAGTGGGGAAAGTGCATGGTAGATGCACATTTGTAGCTAAAAAGCATGTGGCACTCATTCTACTTCTTGGAGAACAGTATGTTCTAAAAATATAGCTTTAAGTTTCACTTTTTTGACTTTAGGGAGTTTGAAGACAGGGATGAACTTTAAAAGGTTAGTAGTTATAAAGTTTGCTCCTAGAAAGCTTATCAGGAGATCTCTTCCCAGTCTGCTAAGACTGCCTATGTCCATGACTCACATGTCTACACTTATCTGGAAGGAGGAAAAAATCCCTAAGCACTAATCATAAAGGGCTTCCATGGATCCTTTTCTCTCCATTTTATTATCTTCCTCCAGCACAATCAAGGTACCACTGTAACCACCCTTGCAGCACAGGGCAGAAAATAATGCTGAGAATGCAGAGCAGAAAAATGTCACAGTTGTGCCAGCAAAACACCTGCTGAGCTTTGCTGGGTAAAGAACCCTCAAAACAAAACCATCAAAGAATGAACAAAACAACAACAAAAACACCTGTCAAACCGTTACAGTAAAATATAGAAGAAAGCTTTTTTAAAAAGTCAAATCAGCACCTTCTTTTATATTGCTAAGTCCTAGAGGGGAAATTCAATTCAAATTCTCATCACTATAGAAAGAATAAAACTTATCCCCTTAGAAAACAGGCTGAGATTGTTATCCCCTCTTCCCCAAATCCATCAGTCTGGCAGCAAGGATGGATCTTGAAACCTTTGAATTAGTTGGGTTTCAGTGGTTTAATATTTGCTAATCAGTTTGGCCACAGCTCCTTAGACTCATGCATCCATCCTGGTATTTTTGCTGGACAGACTCAGGACGACTTAGCTGCTAAAAATCAGGTGTCTTCAGGCCAATATGGCCAAAGTAGAATCAGTCTGGTGAGACACAATACAGTTATGTACTACTGCACAGAACAAGTAAAAAAAAAAAAATTCTTTCTCATTTTAAACAAATTACAATTAACCCAAGAAGTCCATGCAGGCAAGGCATCTGAGGACAGGCAACTGGCAAGGTAACAAAACTAAGCCTTTTCTATGAATATTCTGGACACCATCTGGAAAGCAAAGAGGATTTTCATACACATTTTCAAATAAAAAAATACCCTCTTTGGTGGGATATGACCAGGCCCCAGCTGATGAGTAGAAGCAGAAATTCAGTCTATAAATGCCCTCCAGAGAGTGCTCAGCCCAGGCACACACATGAAGGGTTATCCACAAACAGTCTGTGCTCTGCCATCCCACCTGGCAGCAGCTCCATGTGGTAGCACTAATGACCCATCTACTGTAAACCAGCCTCATCCCACCTACTGCAAATAGAGCCAGATGCTTCAGAGAAGTCACAGTGCTTGCTCCAAAAGAAAGAAAACCCCTGACAGTCCGGTGTGAGGCACAAACACAAGTGCAAGTGGCAACATGGCAGAGCTGGCTGAAGCCAAGACAGGGAATCCCCAGTGCAGTCACATGGAATTACGTACAGGCTCATCTTGACTGAACTCAGATGAGTATTTCTGGCAGAGATGGAAGAACAGCCACTGTTAGTGATGCAACTTCTGTGCACCAGAGAAGGAGCCAGTGAAATCAGAGCCGGCCAATGTCTCACAGGCTTCTTCACATCTACAGTCACCTGAGGTATGGGAGCAGGAATCAGCTTCCTCCTCTTTCACTGATAAAGCAGAGTCTACCTGTTTTCTTTTTCAGGACTAGTGCCCTCTGAAGTTTCTGTTAAAATTAAAGAATTGATTTCTTCTTCTATAATTAACCTGTCGAAAGCATTCATGGGATCATCCTTTGCAGAGCTCTGAAAGAGAGGAACAACATTTTTAACAGTATTTCCTCATGGCGACTGTTGCTTTTACAACCCAGTAAGACAGACCCCTGTTCCACAACATATACCCTGTATTATGGTGAAAAGCCAAGGTGGCTGGGAAAAAAATGGTGCTTTTTGCCATTCTGTCAGCATGGCATAAGCCTGGCTGACACAAGAGATGTCCTCTGGAGATGAGGAACTGAAGGTTGGTCCCCACCTTAAGGGTGCTTCCAAATATAGCCAATGGGTGAAGTTCAGGCAAGAGGATGGAGAACTGAGCATGCACACACTTTGTAGAGTTTTCCCTGAGCACAGAGGAAATTACTTGGGGCAGTAACAAAATGCTTGTGAAAGCATAACAAAGTGTAACAGCTACCACAGTTATGGCCCTTGTGGCCAAGGGTCCCATCTGGGAGAAGAACATTCATCACCTCGTGTCGAGGTTTTAATTAGGGCTTGTGAGTGTAATACTCTAAGGATTTTTATAAAGGGCTACTGACAGATATTTATTTAGAAATAACTTTCCTTAATGGGTATTATGCTTATTTTCCCCAAAATAAGGCACCACTGCAAGTCTTTCATCAACCAACGCCGGAAACAACTATAGTTGTTTTTGTTCTTTTGCCAACAAGAAACTATATGTCTGTTTTACTTCCTAGCTAACAGACTATGATAAATGTGAGAGTGTTAAAAATGTTAGCTTCTGGAAGTCAAACACAAATAGCTTCATTCAGCATCATAAATATGATTAAGTAGCAGAAAAAGACATGAGTGCTCAATAGAAGTCACTTACTGGACTTGCAAAAACAAAGAAAAATCCTCAAAGCAAAACCCACGCAGCAAAAGAAGCCTGACAATCAGAAAACTGCCACCCAGGAAACCCCAACCTGAAACAAATTTAAGGGACTAGCAGCCTGGAGTAACATAATAATGCAAGTCTACTAATCTAACTAGAAAAGTACATACAGTTTGGGGGGCAGGGGTAAATCTAAGTTTTGGGTAATTGTTTCTGAACAATTCCTAGTATTGTAAATACTTAATCTTCATACAATATACTTACTTACACACACTGTTATAAAACAGACATAGGAAAAAGAAAACTGCAAGCCTAGAGATGGAATTGTTGGCCCAACAGCTTCTTACTAACCTGGGAATCCTCGTTCTGCTCTCCAAACATGCGCTTAAGAATTTCTCTAGGGTCCGGAATTGGTGGAAGAATTAATATCTTCAGCCTTCATGAAGTTGAAAAGAAAATATTTAGATGAAAGATATATTAATTTTAAAATCACTTTAAAAATCACAAAATCGTTTAAAAATGTCGCAATCATGTTTAGGTACAGTCAAGAAAATTTGTGGAGTCAGTTTTGTCATCACTGGCCAGCCTGCAGTCTCAGTGCAACTGTACCCATTTCTTATTTTTACTCCCCAAAACAAAAGGAAAGAGGAACATTGACACATACTGATTCTAAATAACATTCACTCTTGACAAAGACAGAAGCAAATGTAGGGAGATCTTATTTACCTTTTCAGATAAACTAGTAGAATTATTGTAGATACTGCTACTATTAATGGAATGGTAATTATCAGAACAACGTAAATTGTAGAGTCCTTCTTCTCACCTGGAAAACAGAAATTGTAGAAACTTATGGATGCTTTGAGAGGCTTTTTAGGAAAAATGACAACAAAATGGTTAATTCTCCAGTTTGTTCATAGACTCAGTGCTTTTTCAAGTACACTAGCACTTTTGTAGGAAGGACAGGCTCGTTTTTCAAAGATGGGATTATAAAGTAGACATGTTTGGCAAGAAGATGAAAATGAGAAAGACTCAGAGCTGAAAACTTTGCTACACTGGACATTGCACAGCTACACAAATGGCACCACTATCAACATACACAGACAGCAGCACAGGCTGGGACTGCTGGTGGTGCTGCTGAAAGACTAGAGGCCTTCTGCCCTCTTTTCACTCAAAATCAAGTAAGGTACATAAGAAAATCATCTTTAACTCCCATTTCTTTAGCAGACAAAAAGGTATTAAATGCCTTACAGATGAAGAGTAAAGTGCAACACAATGCAGGGACAAGTGCTCTCACCAATGCTCTTTTCTTCACTCCAGTCACTGTAGAAATTGCTGTTGTAGCACTCCCACTTTGGTTTTGCTCTCACTTTGAAGGTGTACTTGCTGTTAGCATCAGTGCCAGCAACTGGCACAGAATTCACCTCAGACTAAGGCAAAAAAAGAAAGGTAATTTGCTTTGTTCAATTACCAACATATTCTCAGTCCTCACTTCCAAGCCTATTTACATTGTGCAGCTAATGTGCCCTGAATGTTTTGATGGAAGATCTTTTTATGACTATGAAACCTCATTAAAAATAGGACATGGTGGCATTTAACAAGCACAGAGGGCCTAAATGTACATTCCAAAGCTAAGATTTAATCTCATTCATTGCTACATCTATCATGCAGCATTTGGCATCAATGATTAAACTAAGATTTAGCATTTGGAACAGTGCCTTTTAATTTTTTTTTTCCTTCTTCTGAGAAACATCTGTGACTTACCCTGCCTTCTCTTCTTGTCAGGGCAGCATAACTTTCACCATACCAAACTGTTCTATGATGCCTCTACAGAGAAGAGCACGCACTAGATAGGATCTAACTGCACTTATTTTTTATCCAAAATGCCAGTTTCCTGGGGAATGTTGCTAGCATTCAAGTTCGGGGTAGAATAAACAACTAAATATGCTCCACAGGAGAAGACTGCCACTCACTTTGGAATTTATGATGCTGTTTTTACCATTGTGATCAAACAGTACATCCAGTTTGGCTATAGATATATATCAGGAGTCAATCCAGGCACTGAACTCAATGCATTTTATATGTACACTAAAATCAGTGTATCTGAGAGTGCACACCTCTTTCTTCCCCTCCATCCTCAGTCTTTAACCCCTTGCTTTTCTGTATGAGATTCTCTGTTGTTATGTGCATCAACAGTTGATTTTTCTTTAGGGCAATCAGGTCACAGCATTCAAGACCAAAGCTGCCACATGACTCCACAGACCAACAGCAGGAAAACCCAACACCAAGACACCAAAACCCATGTGCCTGAGAAACATACAGGCACCATTTCCTGTAGTCCTGTAGTAAATCCTTCTTTACCAGACTGTTCTCACACACTAACAAATTGACCTAAGCAACGATGGGAAGAATTCATTAAGACTTGTATGAATTTTTATGTACAGCTTTTACTAACATAAACCTATGGTATGAGAGAAAAATCCTACATTCATAAGGCATTTCCAGCTCTGGCACTCGGCCCATTCACATGCAATGGCTCATTCTCAACCACAAATATTGCAAAAGATTCACAGAAAAAAAAAAAATCAGTAATAAAAACTTACTGGAATGTTCTCCAAATTGCCATTGGAATATTTATGAACTTCATAGCGTAAACAATTTTCTGGAAAAGTTTCTGATTCACTCCATTTTACATCAATTACATCATTAGTCTTTGACAATGTCAATTGTCTTGGTGTGCCAGGTTTTACTGAAGTGCAAAATGGAATAATTAGTTCAAAAGTCTATTTCACCACTTACAAAATTTTTTCAGTCCTGTATTGCAGAATATTATACTCACACTACATTAAGAAGAGAAAGAGGAAAAAGCACCAGTAAGTAAAAAAAAGGGCAAATCCAACTAAAGAATAAGAGTGGAAGTTAATAGAAAATTCCCCCTTCCCCTCCCACCCAGATACCTACCCCACAGAAAACAATCTCTTGTCTATATAATTTCAAATCAAAGGTCAGTAGAAGAAGGGAGCATCTAATCTCATTGCCTCATCCATACCTAATGAGGTGAAAATTTCTCAAATGGAAAATATACTACCAAACTTCTTATTTTAATTATATTCTTATGATGTAGTGTTAAACTTACCAAGGGTAGTAGGATTTTTACTTGCACACACAGGCATAATGTCTTCAGAGTCACCTCTAATCAAAATCCTTATAGCAGGGTAATTCCTGGTGACTTTTGGAAAGGTAAGATTGAAAATGCATTCAAAGATTCCTTGGTCTACAGAGGAGTTGCTACACTTCTCAGGGTTTTCTAAGCCATCAAACCTAGAGAAATGAAATTATTCTTGTAAACTTCAGAAGAAAAGGACAGCAAGGGGAAGGCTTGTTTATAAATGTGTGTTACAAATTCTAAGGACTGATATTGCATTAAAGCTATGCTATAACTTATAAAAAAGTAAAGCTAAGCAAAGTAAGCAGCATCTAATTTATCTCAAGCTTTAGATAGAGAATTGTTTTTGTGAAGAGTGCCAAGGAGCAGAAAGAGAGGCAGGTTTGCTTTATATCAAAGAGAACAACTGCTGTCAGGTTTGCTTCACATTTTCCACATGGGAGAACAATTCCAAGGAATAAAGAATATTTTGAGAACAAACTAATTTGGACCACTTCTTGTTAACAGAATTTGACTTCTGTGATAGAATGAGCTGATCAATCTCCTTTAGCTCTGCCTCAAGTATTGCAGCTCTCGAGACAGTTGAGTTTCACCTATTTATTTGATTTGCTTTCAAAATGTCAGTATTCCCTTCCAATAACAGAGAAGTTAGGAAGACAAACTTCTTCCTTGCTCCTCTTTGTTGCCCAAGCCTCAATGAAAATGCACCAGTTGCTTTTCCTCCCAAGAAAAACAAAACCAGAAAACCCCACCTCACTGGCATTGTGGAAAATGTATCTTTTAGTCTAAAATTTAAGTGTTTTCTAAGTTTTTGGGTTTAAAATCTAAAAATTATTATTCTTTCAAAGCACCATGAATTGAAACACTGAAGTCACTGCAGCTACATCTTCTATTAAAATTAAGGGCAGGTTGAAAACATAGCTCAAATCTAAAGCATTATCCCAGTAAGTATCCCTATACCCAGAAATTCAGATCTTCAACCCTGCATTGGTCCTGTCCTTGTAACAAAGAAAAAGTTTGAGTAGGAGTCTAGACAGTGAACAAATAGTGCCTGCAACATTCAACAAAAGCAGTAAGTTTTCTGCTGTTTGCTGCCCAAATGCCCTGAAATTGAACAGTTGACCTTGTGAGACTGCCACTGGAGAAGAAGAGCAAAAAGTTTATGTAGTTAGCTCAAATAAGGCAGAAAGCTGATCTAAAACTACCCCAGTATTTCTACAGAAGCTAATGCAATCTGGCATTTCACAAGCCCCATCAAGGTGCAGAAGTATGCATAGATTAGCATGTACAGCTATCAATGCCAAGAGCTGGCCCACACAAGCCTGTTCCTTTGGAACAAGACACCATTTATGGATGTCCACTGGCCAACGGGGATGATGACGATAAAAAGATGTTCTTCATAGCTTTAAAGGTGAATCAGTTATTTACAACACTGAAGATGCAAACAGTAGTACTACTAAGAGTTACTAATCCTTTCCCAATGGTTTATGAACTGACACACATATTACTGAGTGAGCCTAACTTAAACAGCCCATTTTGTTGGACTGCAAGGAAAGCATTTAATACATTGGTCTAGCTTAGTTCTCAATTATTCCCTCTTTGAATCAAGGGCCCAATTAAAAAAAATATAGAAAGCAATAGCAGCTATGTTAATATGGTCTACAGAAGCAGATAAAAAAAAGCAACATCAGCTTCCCAAAAAGTCTTGGCTGTAGCAGCTTCTGGCCCATTCAGTGGTGAAATTTTCTGTTGGATGGGACTGAGCAGTAACTTGGACACAATGCCCTGGGAAGTTTCAAAGCAACAGGAAGCAGACAAGTGGAATGTGTCATGGAAAACTAAAGATTAGTCCTGGGGCACTTTAGAGCTGGGAATAGAAATCTCCCACGAACCAGTAGAACAAAGTGTAGTTGGTGTCACTGCTCGCGTTCTTCCCAGGACGCCAGGTACAAGCCATGTACTCCAAATTGTGCCAAACACAGCTCAAGTCAACAGCAGCAGTGCCCGGAATACCTGCAAGGCAAGTTGGAAATGTTCTTTATAATTTATTTTGTCCAAGTTTTCTCCGCTGCTTCCAGAAGTAAACATAACAAACTGGAAGGCAGAAGTGGGTTGGTTACCTCTCACACTACACTGCCTGCTCAGCACAGCACATTATGAGTTCCAGCTGTTTAGAGCTTGCAATGGCTGAAATCTCAGCAGAGTAGTTTCTAGAGGCAAGCCAATCATAACAGCAACCCCAGTGCCCACCAGGGGTGAATTGCTACTTACCAGATGCTAAAGACAAGGTATTGAGGAAAATATTTATTTCTACTAGTCTACAGTTATTTTAAAAATAAGTCAAAGTAGCTGGTAATTACAGGGAAAACTATAACAAAGCTAAATGCTATTACAGCCATCAGTGTCAATAATAAAAGGCTGACTATTTTTATCTTCTCCAGATACAGTATTAGTTGCTTGGTATTCTGAATATGGAAATCCCTCTGAATCACATATTTACAAAAGCAACACTAGATAAGCTGACTTTTTAATTGAGACCCATATACCTTTAGACATTAAAATTTAAAATTTGGAAACTCAAGTCACATCAATACAAATGAGTACTTAGCAATTGTGAATAGGTCAATGGATACCCCAAGCAGAGCAATCATGGAATAAAGTCTTTCATATTCAATCATGCATTTCTGTATGAGTACTTTACACGGTATTGGATGCTTTTTTCTTGTAACAAGTAGCAACATCTCCATGAACTAAAAAACTAAATGCTTGTTAAGTGCAGATCTACTTTGAAAGCCCAAGCTTGTATTGTCCCTGAAGCAGCAACTAAGAATATAGGAAAGTGAAACAGGTTTTCCTATTCCAAGAAGCATATAAAAATACTTCATCTGCAAACAGACTTTTAAAAGCTTCAGCTTGTTTAGTACATGCTGTCCTAATGATCTGCTTCCCTGATTTCACAGAACCCTTCTGGCAAACACATACACAGGCTTGATAAGGTCTCTCTCCCAATCACATGTGGTTTTCATCCACATCAAGTCATGTTCCCGGGTTAAGGCAGACTTTTAAGCAAGACACTCATTTTCTTGTTTCCATTCGAACTTCAGGCATTCAGCAAAACACGCTACTCCTCAAAGCCTGCTTCTTAACAATTTTGCTGTGGACCCCTTGCTTCTGCATGCCAAGAAACAAAAAATACATTTTCTCTATTCATTTTGCTATGCTTTGTTAATCCGACTCATCTCTTTTGAAAAAGAGAGATCCCTATTACAATTACTTAACTAATTTATTCAACAAGTTGTTAAATTTGCTACATTCCTCCCTCCTACATGGACAATTGTAAGGTTATTTTATAGACTTCTGTTTATACAGAAAACTCATACGAAATAAACTGACTTAGATGTTAGTCATACAGACAGCAGACTTAAAGGATTCTAAGCTATGTCTTATCCCACAGCCACCACACAGCAGGAAGAAGAGAAATAGCAGGAACCACACTGCTGTTTTGGAAGAGCACTTCAATTTTACAAACTTGTTCAGAAGACTTTAAGCATCAGAAGACCCCAGTTGTGTTTAAAAGTGGTATAATCATTCTCTTTAAGCTCTATCAATAAAATCAGCTCTTGTGTCTGGTACTTCTCTATGATGTATTTAACGATTTCTTGTTAAAAGAGCAGAGAAAAAGCCATGTGTCCTCAGGCCAAGAAGGGTCTGGCCACTGCTGGTGTTACCTTTTGGTAGAAGGGAGGTCTCCACCCAGGAGCTGGGCTCACTGGTGCTGTCATTCTTGCATTCACTTCTCACTCTGAGGCGCATTTCCTCATTCAAGTGCACATCCGTCACACGGAAGCGGTTCTTACTCCACGCCTGGGTTTAGATGGGGGGAAGAAAACCAAAACACTTGTCACACCATCTCAGACACACAGGAATTCCTGCCAGTGTAAGCATGGATATATTACAGCCCTTCGGAAAGATTACAGCTCAAAACTAAAGGAGACCAGTGTCTGACTATGTGGGAAGCATCAGCATCACTTGGCTTTGCTTTTTCTTTCTCAGGCTCAGTAAGAACTCGCAAAGAAAAACTGCTCCTACCCCTGTGATCTACAGTCAGAAGTAAAGGCTACACAGAGATCAAGAAGTAAGTATGACATGGGGAAAAGTGATCCTAGAATAAGTCTTCATGGATAATGCAAAATAAGCATGTTTATACTGCAGCTGTATAAACAGCCCCTTACAGATCTGACCTTCACCTTTCTCTGTGTGTGCACATGAGGGCAGGACCAACAGAATGAAGAACATTTGAAGACACAACCAAAAGGCAGCGAGATGAGTTTGGATGATTTAAGGAGCAGAAGAAAAACCTACCAAAACAAACCCATAAATGGCTATTAAAAGCAGTGACACCACATCAAGCCCAAGTAGCTCATGATCTTCCATTTCAAGTATGTTTGTGTGAGAAAACAGCTCGCCCTTTTATCACACACTTTCTTGAGCATCTTTTGTTGGGCTAGGAGGATGCCTTTTAGTTAAATGGAAACTAGATACAAAACAAATATCTTTGTTATGGCCAAAGTATGTTATGTAACCACTCATATATAAAAATAATAAATATTGGCACTAATGAGAGGGCAAAGAAATCAAACAGATTAAGTTTGTCTGGGTTTGAAAGACAGGTGCTTTCTCTCTGGCGAGGAAGGCAGGAACCTCCCTTGGAATAGAAAATGTGGCCCCCTTCTTCTCAAATTATAATATTATATTAGGATAATATAATATAATATAATATAATATAATATAATATAATATAATATAATATATAAATATATCTATTAATATTTACTATATCAATTAATATTTAATATTAATATAATATATTGATTATTATATTAATTATTATATTAGTGTGTTTTAATATAATATATTTATATATTATATGAATATATCATATAATATTATAACTCTGACATAATGGGGCTTTCAGGCAAAGGTATGAGGGAAGGAACAACAGTTGTTTCCTGGTGTGTGTGTGTAAAACAAGGCAAACAAACCCCCCAGGGCAGCGCCGAGGGACAGAACACAAACCCCGGGACAGGCTGGGCGCCTTCCCCTGCCCTGCAGTTCCGGGCACGGCCAGCGGGGGCGCTGCGGGCTCCGAGCCGGGCACGGCCCTGCCGGGATTCCCCCGCGCCTGCAGGGGGCGCTGTGGCGCGGGCTCGGCCCGTCTCCCTCAGGGGGGAATGGCGGGCGGGCCGGGGGGAGAGAGAAAAGCGGCTTCCTTTGTCAATCCCCGGGGACAGACGGTGTCAGTGCCCCTCTGGACGGCGAAACGGGCTGCGGCAGGAACCTCGGAGCGAGGCTGGGACGGCAGAGACGGGCACAGCCCGGG
The DNA here is from genome assembly GCF_965231275.1 of Zosterops lateralis. Classification (NCBI taxonomy): domain Eukaryota; kingdom Metazoa; phylum Chordata; class Aves; order Passeriformes; family Zosteropidae; genus Zosterops; species Zosterops lateralis. Next base: position 78,133,097 of record NC_139800.1, read on the forward strand.
GTGGCAGATGAAACGTATCATAAACTCCTGAGCTGCAGCAGGAGCTGAGGGGTGTCCCGGCAGGCCGGGGCTGTGGGGTTACACTGCAGGGAAACACCCGGAGCAGCGGCACAGGAACGGCGGGGCTGGGCAGCGGCAGCCCGGACCCCAAACACGGCCCAGAGAGGCTCTGTGGGGGGAAAGGGGCTCGGGGTCCTGGGTTTTCCCTGAGACACTCAAGGAGATGGTGAGGAATCTCACCCAAGTGACATCAGGTGTGAATAAGGTCCCAGTTCAGTGGCCGATCCCACAAGCAGAGCCTCACCCACAGGAGGAGAAAATAGTGGGAGATGAGACTCCTCAGTGGTGGGGAATTCCTCCCAGAGCAGCCGCAGCCTGTGATCCCAAGAGCAAGACAGAGCTCAGAGCTGAGCCCAGTCCCTCACTCCCCAGCCAAAAATGTCAAAGTATCTCTGCCCTTCCCAAAAGAAAAGCCCCCAGCTAAGGGCTGCAGCCAGCTGCTCCCCTTTATCCCACCCTGGCCACTTCTTTTGTCTCTCTTAAGTACCGGCCGTTATCATCTGTTAGCAACAAAAGGGAGGAAATTTCCTTAAAAACAAAACAAAACAAAACAAACTCTCCTAACCTCCAACAGGTTCTATGAGCAAAAAGATGTAGCAAGATGTACAGTGTGTTTCATCCTATCCTGTGAAACTGCTGACCCTCAGTTCCTTCATTGCTGACGACCATAGTGTCTATTAGACTCTTCCACAAACTGATTCAGCTCTTTAATCAAGGAGATTTTCTACTTGTTGATTTGTTAATGACTCGATCAAAAGAGGTAAATAGGTTTCTGCTGCGTTAGCAGGTTCAAGTGGCTCATTTAAAGGTCCAGTGAAGATTATTAGAGATCATTCATGTCAAAATGAAACACCACCCTTTTAGTTAAATCTGATCAGCTGCGTGCAAAACCACAGTCACAGAATCATACAACGGTCTGGGCTGGAAGGGAGCTTAAAGACCATCTGTTCCAGCCCCCTCGCCGTGGGTTCCTGCCTTCCACTAGAGCAGGTTGCTCAATCCCCCATCCAAACTGGCCAAACCACATCCCTACCCATGTCCAGGATATCCTGGAGCTGTGAAAAAAATATAGTGGTTAGTATGAAGAGGCCAATGTAAGCATCGGGCTGCAGGACTGTAACAGGGCTCAACAACAAAGGACTGTTCCAAGAGGCACCATATCAATTGTAACCATATCTGAAAGACCAGCACTGCCTCCCTCACAGCTGGTATCTATCAAAGGCTTCAAATTCTCAGGGTTTGGAATTACAGGTTTATTTTCTTACTGGCAGTAAACTCTTACTGGCAATAAACTGTAAAAATACTTTTCCTAGAGCTCATAGCAATGGGCACGATGGCAATGCCCTGACCAAACAGCAGCTAATCCACAGCAAGGAAACGAAAGCCCAAAACAAACAAGTTATATGACTTCTGTTCTAGACAACAAACATGCTCCATATTGTCTTCAAAATACAAACACCACCACCCCCCAAAATAACTGTAATTGCAGGGAGAGGGTAAATGGGGGAATTCTTCGAATTACCTCCAAAAGATGCAATGCTGTCAAACCACAGCTAAATCAGCATGTCTCTTTAAACTGAGTTCAAAGTAAAAGAGGAAAGCCTTTGCAAATTCCCATTTAACTCTTATGGATGTAGATAGCCCTGTATCTATTTTTTCTAGAAAGCCGCATAAGTAAACACTGGGACTTTTCCCCATCATTATTACAGTACTTCTCCGTTACCATCAGCACTCAGTCATCGGAGAGCAACAGACAGATTTTTCTGATCTGACGATCTCCTATGCTGGTATGATTCACTTTTGAGGTTTTGATCCCATGATAAGAATAAAATGCTATATTAAAATTGTATTTATATACATGTATGTGCTGTCCCACACTGAGTTTTGTAACAGTAAGACATTTACTGGAACACAGAGTTTAAAGAGGCGATGTACTCACTCTTCCATCCTCAGGATACCCATTACTGACTTCACTGGAATACCACAGGTTGCAGCCACTGCTGATGTTCTCGGGGGGGTTCCACGTCCAGTTCAGAGTACAGATTTGGATAAATGAATAGTTCAAGTTGGATGGAGATGGAAGAACTTTTTCTCCTGGAAGAAAGGAGTTACTAGTGTAACAATCCTGTTGGCCCACACTTTACCATTGCTAATACTGGCAAATTTTTAACTCTCTGATAGAAAAGAACACAAAATAACTTCTCAGCTTTGTCAGCTCATATTTGATATCAGATAAGGTACTGCCCACTAAAGTGTTTCTATTATTCTTGTAACCTCAACTCATAAATAATTTAAATATGCACGAATTAAATGAAAAGTAATTTTTAAGAAATTGTAGCCTGCAACAATGTAGTGGTTGTGGTACTTGAGCTTTTGCATTTTGCAGAAAGATGAATCACATGATGAAACTTTAGTAAAAACAGTATATACATTTTGTGGGGCAATTAATACTTTGCTTTCCCCAAAAGTTACCCATCAGCATAGTTTTAAAGACAAGTGATTACACCTTGCAAGCAACAGTTGTACGTTAGAAGCCAAATTTAAGAAAAGATTGTAAGCAAAGCAAAGATCGCAAATGCAAGAATTTTAAAAAACAAGGAAACCACATCACTTTCTCAATTACCTGTTAAAAATGTAATGCTATGTTCTGGCACAGTGAGCAAAATCAGTGTGGGACAAGTAGTGATTTGCTGCTGACACACTTCAGTGGTGCATTTTTTCACCTTCCCAAAAGCCAGTGAGGAGCAGAGCAGGGCCACGACTCAGAGATGGTCACAGCGATAAATCCATTTGTACATTCACCATTCCTTATCTTGTGCACTGAGTCAATGCCTACTCAAGACCCATCACACAGCTTGAACATCATATTAGAAAACAAAGAAGGGAAATACGATGGAAAATGGCAAACTTCCAGGAAAAAGTGTGTGTCAGACATCGATTCTAGAAACCATCGTCAATTGGGAATTCCCTAAGAAAGTGAAAGTGGATTTTGTTTTTTTGAAGGGCTGCTCTAAGATGTACTATGAGAAGATATTGAACCAGAAGCCCAATGGGACTGTTTCTCAGGGTATCATCACTGAGGCATCACCACTTGTTTGTGGACAGAGTGTGCCTTGTTACTCAACAGTTTCACAAACACTTCAAAGAGATATCAGGTAGTGCTGCAGGTCTTGCTGTCCCAGGGAACCAAGCTCAACCCATCCCAACATTCAAGAGAGCTCATAGGAAAAGGGCACTATAATTGCACCAAGATCAGTTTTCCCATCCAGGTAACACTGCAGCCCTGTTTCCTCCTACTAGCACAAGGAAGAGGGAAGAGAGAAAAGCAAAGGAGCTTCCTTGAGCAAGAATTCTGACCAAAGCATCCACGACACCATTATCTTACATTTCCTGAAAGTCACAGCAGATCTTGAAGGGAATTCATTAAACTTCTGGAGCTCTCTCAGACCTTTGCATAGTTCAATGACATGCAATGGTAGAGATCAAGCACCGTTACCATCCATGTGTATGCACAGATAATGGAAGCTTGCAGAGATAATGAGAATAATAACAAAGATTCACTGATTTAGTCTGAATATGCTTACTTTGTTCAAATACTTAAAATTTGGGGGATTTTTGTTTGAGCAGAAAAGAGAAATTTTTGTTCTTGCAAAAATGCAGTCTCCAGTGAGAAAACTGAATGTAACAAGAACATCTTTGCCTACTACCTCTAGCACTAACAAAAACTTAGGACTGGCTTTAGGAACAGCCTTGGGGCATTAAGTTTGCAAATTCTGAGTCCTTTCAATCATGCGAAAAGAAAAGAAAAGAAAAGAAAAGAAAAGAAAAGAAAAGAAAAGAAAAGAAAAGAAAAGAAAAGAAAAGAAAAGAAAAGTTTTTCAACAAGAGTATGCAGTTCCAAGCACGTCATCTTGTCTTGATTGAACTTTTACCTACAACAGCCACAAACATTAAAAAATGTCATCCCTGATTGCTGTTCTGAAGTTCTGAACATTTTCTTCTAATAGGTTTGATTAGAAACCACTGCGCTTAAGTTTGCAATTACTAGCCACCCAAAGAAGTGCTAATAATCAAAGTTTATAAATTAATCAGTAAATAGCATTAGCATAAAAAGTTTAAATCTAGTAGGTTTTTGAATAATTTACTAAATTCTGAAGCTTGTGATTTAATGATTTTGAATTCAGTTTTTATTCATAGGTTAGGCCAATCTCACACTTTCGTCTGTGTAAAATATAGAGTCTCACGCTCTCATTATTAAAATTTCTGTAGCAATTCTTCAGAACAACTCAGTGATCAACTACAAAACATAAGCAACCCGTTATTTCACTCTTAAAGTGCAAAACCACGGTGATGCTTCTAAGAAAAGAAGCACAGCAGTAACCAGCAGAGATTAGGTGAGGCATAGAAAACATTATTTCTACAAGCCATAATGAGGAAACATATTTTGCGAGTGTATTAAGTACCATGTGAGTGCTGTAAAGCAGCAAAGAACTTAGCGTATTTTTATTTTGTCCTGAATTTTTTGAAAGTTGATTTCATAGCGATAAACCGAATTGCAGACAGTTGAAAAACAGCAATTCTTTAATGTCTGCAGCTGGATTTTTGGATAACATAAGCAGAGAATAAAGCTTCGAGCCCGAGTCCTTATGAAGCCCTCACAGACACGCACGCAATCCTTCCTAAAACTAAACATCCGTGCTTCCAAAGTCGGGAATTCTAAAGGCAGAGCGCAGGGACAGGACGAGGGAGGCTCTGCCTGCCCGCACCCGGCGGAGCCGCTCCCGCACCACCGCAGGACACGGGAATCGGGGCTTCTGCTCGGGGTTTTAAGGCAGAGACAGCCCCGGGAAACGGAGACGGAGCTTAAAACATTTCTGCCGACCCCGCCAAGAGCTGCCTTACTGAAAGAGAACAGATTTTCAGCATCCCCGCGCTCCCGGTAAGCGCCAGGGCAGAGTGCACGGCCGGCGCTGCCTCGCACACTGAGCTGGCGAGCTTCGGGCGATTTCTGCTACAAAACGAAAGCGTTTTCCCTCACATCCCTGCTGTGGTGTGCGCGGAGGCACGTTCGAGCCGCGCACGGGGAGAGCCCGGAGCGGCCGCCCCGGCGGAGGAGGACACGGAGCGCAGCCGCTCCCGATCCCGCCGCCCCTTCCCGCAGCCCCTTCCCGCTCCTACCTGCCGCCGTCCCTGCGGTCGCCAAGCAGCACACGGAGAGGAGGAGCGGGCAGAGCAGCGGGGTTGCTGCGGGAGCAGCCATGGCTCGGCCGCCCCAGCTCGGCCCCTCGCTCCCACTTCCCGTCGAGGGGCCGGACCAGCCGGGAAGGGCGGCGTGACGGGACGGGATGGGACGGGACGGCCCGCCCAGGTAACCCGAGCTGGGCGGAGGAGTGGCCGGCCCCGCCACCTGGGCAGCACCGCCTCTGGCCGCAGGGCTGGGCAGCGATGGGAGCATCCCACATCCCCGTCCCTCGGCAGCCCGCGGTGCCCTCCGTCTGTTGTCACCCCTCTGTCGCCCCCGCTGCCTCCCGCGCTCTCAGCACAGAGTCACTTCACAGGATCGATTCGATTGGAAAAGATCATTGAGTTCCCTTCCGCTGGAGCTGTCGGTCCCTCCCCGAACCCGCGTTTTGGCCGTGCCCTACGTGTCCCCTCACACGGCGCTTTAGCGCGGTCATAAACTCACAAAGATCTCGTTCTGTGAGTCAAAGTTGTTTTCCTTTTACAACTGAGTTCACACTTTTCTGCTACAGCAGAAACCGTGCCCCAGACGGGATATGGTTCACATCCTCTCCCAGGAAAGCAGATCTGTTAGCACATCCCCGAGCGGTTATCTCCATGTCGGAGCAGTTATTCACCCCCTGGCAGAATGCCGCTTTTCGAAACCCCTCCTGAAAATTCAGCTAATTTCTACAGTTCTCATCTGTGCTGAAAATGCATATTGGTGTTTGGGTGGGGGGATTTTTTTTAGTGGTTTTTTGTTGTTGTCGTTGTTGGGGTGTTTTGTTTGTTTGTTTGTTTGGGGTTTTTTTGTTGTTTTTTTGTTTGTTTCCTTTTTTGTTTTGGAGGGGTTTTTTTCCTTTTTTTTCCTTTCCTTTTCTTTTTTTTTTTTTTTTTTTTTTTTTTTTTGTTTTGTTTTGTTTTGTTTTGTTTTGTTTTGTTTTGTTTTTTGGGGTGTTTTTTTGTTTGTTTGTTTTTTCAGATCTGCCTTCCACAAGCTTCCCCAAACTCCCTTTGCTTCAGTCCCTTCCAAATACAGTATGTTCACTTGGAATTTTGCTATTTTGCTCTCACATTTATGGGTGTGATGCAGCAAGTTTTCCAAAGTATTCACAGAATTGGGAATAGGATGTAAGTGTGCTATTTTGATAGATTTCAAGGGAATAAAATGTTTGGGATAAGGCTTCTCCTTCCAAACTAGAATTTTGGTCCTAGTTACCACCTAAATACAGGTGTTCTAAAAATAGTAGAGATTCAGCAGGAAGGAAACTTGGCTGAGTTTCAAGGCAACCCAAAATTTGTTAGTAAAACTAACTTATTCCTAACCCAACAGAATGTTTCAGCATTTACTCAGCTCCTCGAAGAGTTTTGCAAGAGTTCATCTGCTTTTTAGACACTCATTCTAGAAAAGGGGAAGTGGATCTTTTTATGACAGGGTGGGGAATATCCTGTGTTAATGTTGGGCATTTTTTTGTTTTTCTGCCTGTTTGTTTCCCTGTGAAATACGAAGACTTCTAGTTGCTGTTAGAAGGTGCCCAAGGACCTGCAATTATAACCAAATAAAAACCTGGTTTAAAGTTCCAGGATGTGGAACTTTAAGCTACGTGACGGAGATCGGATTGTGCAACTACTTAGAGCAAGCGTGGACTATTGCCTGCTAGTAAGGACATTTGTAGAGTAAAGCTGATCCAAGCAACCTTTCTTGCTTTCAGTTTCCTTGCTGATGTTTTCTTTCCTTCCTTCTTTCTGTTTTGTCCACTTCTTCTCCCAGGAGAGCCAATGCCAGGCGCACATGCAGTTGTTCACTGCTTTTGGCTGCCTGCCCATCAATGTTTATCGGCAGCTGAAACGTTTTTCCTTCTCTCCTCTCCCTTCTACCCGAATGCTCAACTCGTTGTCACACTCCCATCTCGATTCACGGCAATCACAACTGCTGCCAGAGCCTTTGATCCCTGCCATCTACCAGAGACTTCCCATTTCTCAATCTCATTGAGTCCTGTCCTGCAGCTCTGTGTTGCAAATCTCATGCTCGTTCATGTTCTTGTGAGCCAATGAACCTGCGCTGTAGTGACTAGGACTCGTATAGACACACCTGAGATATCTTTCAAATGATCTGTTGAACAAGTACTTGGGGTATGGCTTCATGTTTGGTATAAACTGATTTACAATCATCTTACTGATCTGCCCTTGGCTGTGTGCTCCTGCCTTTTCCACCCAGACAACCGAAGCCAGTGATTGTGCAGTGAGTTTGCAGATGCAATAAAAATCCAATGATTTTTTTCCTGTGCATGTTCCCTAAATCAGATTAACAAATGGTGCCAGTGCCTGGTGTGCCTGCACAATTACCAAGTCCAGCAAGAGGCAATAATTATTAACAGCACAGGGCCATGAGGAATTGTCCCTTTTGGGACCAGAAGTTGTTCCACACCAATGTTGAGACTCCTCCTTTCTGATTTTGCAGCAGCTTCTGCCAATACTTTAAGTCTCAGCTGACATAAATACAGGCTCTTCAAGAAGATGGTTGGAGTCAGTTCAAAAAAGGGCTCAGAGAGAATACAACTGGATCTGAGGCACAAAAATCCAAATCTGTGTTGAAAAAACACAGTCTGACTCACATGGCCTCTCACTTCTCGCCCTTTGTTGTGTTCTTTGTTCTGTGTTCTTTGGGGACATGTACAATTTTAGAATATATGTTCACAGGAGACATAAATTCTGCAAACTCTGAACTGCTGCCCAAGCCCAGTTGGAAATGAGAACTTATGTGGAATAAAACCTGCTTCCTTTGAAGAGCACTTTTGGGTGGACATGAATGAAGCATGTTTGTACAAACGTTGTATCCCTCCCCCCTCCAAAAAATTTTATTACAAGCCCATGCATCAATTTTTCTGCTCACTGTTCCCAAAGAATCAAAATCTATTTAATTTATCTATTCATTTGGCAAGGGAGTAACTCCTTCACTCACCAAGGGAGGCAGGAGACCTGTTTTTACAGCCATTTGGCCAAGGCTTGCAAAAGCCACATGCAGAAACTTCAGAAGACAGGAGTAGAAAAAGCAGTTTGTCCTTCATCCTCTGGTGAGGCAAATAATAATTATACCTGACTTACATTACATCATGTAAGAGCTGGTACAACAGCCTGGGCATATACATTAGTCTAACTATCTTTTAAGTCGAGTTAGTTGAAGAAGAGGAACAATAAATACATCCCCAAAAAGTCTGGGTTTGAAAATTTTAACTCCAGAACAGAGTAAAAACCCAACCACAAACTTACTGGGTATTTTTTAGGAAAGTAGGGTGATATGCTGGAATGTTTTCTTACTTTTGATTCACATCTCGTTTCTATTGATAAATTTGTGTATGACTCTGTTTTTCTGATGAACTGTTTTTGGGATTTCCCTGAGCTGGATGTTGTGGCACTCATGCTTCTATAGATTTTTAAGTCAACATGTCCTATTTGTGGCTGAATAATTTAGTGTTCACCATTTCATTTGGTGTTTGAAGATTTATTTTGGTAATCTTCTTTAGAGGGCACATACGTGATAGTTCAGTGCACTACGGTTTAGCCCGATGAATCTTACACTGGTATTAGCTTCTGATCACTCACCCTGTTCTGTAAAATGAAGAAAAAATGAAAAAAAAAAAAAAAATCCAAACAAAACCCTAAGCAAAATACGCTTATTGAAACACTTATTTTTCCTGTTTTTGTAGTCTTTTATTTTGACCTAGAGTAAACTCTGAACTTGACTGCAATGAGATTTTTGTCCCTGGCTTGTTGTCAAAATTATTCATTACCCAAGAAAAAGAAAGTAAGAAGAGCAGTATAGGATGGTTGGTCTTAGGAAGCTCTTGAGCAGCTTTGTTCATCCTCTGTGTCCAGTACAGCAGTTAAGAACCAAGGTAAATGGGAGGTGCTGTTCTTTCACACACAGAAGGTTAAACAGGGCTCGTACAACACTCATAGGTAAAACATACAGGATAAAAGCACTCCTGTTATGATTATGGAGCAGCAGGTGTTAGATTTACATGAGAAGAGAGTAAATTACATCCAGCTGAAATATTACATTTATATCACAACTGCTTGGCATAAGAACATTGTTTGAAGTCCTACAATCTGTGATTGTGTAAGAATTAGCTGTACACAGGGCTCCTCCCTTTTTTAGTTAGATAACTCATCTCAGTGAACATCAGATCAACACGTGCTACTCTCCCTGAGTGGGTAAATTGGGTAAGACGTAGTTTCATTTCTATTAAATTTTTGAGCTTATAATTTCCACTTAAGCTCTTCTCCGGTTCTTTTCGGCAAAGCTACTCAAATCATAATGTGGAGTCCATGGGATCTGGTCTCTTTAGAAAGGGAAAACAAACATAATTTACCTACTTTGCAAAGGTATTATGTTCATGTAAAATCTTATTCTATCAAAATACCATGCTGTGCATGTTCAAAGGTCTTCTGGAATAAAACCAAATATTATACACCACATCTATTCTCTCATCCACGATTTTTCATTTGCTGGCCTACCTCATGAAAAGTCCTGACAGCAGCAGAAGTTTAGAACACCAAATAATATGTAAAAATACATAATTTGCTGCAGTAAGTTCCTCATTCCAGATTTTCTGGGGGGGAGGGAAATGGAGCTCTGAGGTTATTTTTCTTAAAATGATACTTTCTAATCTCTCTGCAGAGAGAAAAGCAGTATGTCCAAAAGAGAAAATGTTTACACTTTTGCTTACTCTGTAAATCTCTAAAAGCAAGTTCTTGTATATAAAATACTGGCAGACCCTTTCTTGCTTTGTATGTTCTATTTGCAAACCATCTGGCTCTGACACATCTCATTATCCAAACCAATCCTGCTACTCAGAGTAGCCAACTCCACTTAATCCTCAGATACTTCATTCCATTTCTTTTCCTTCATACAAAATTACCAAGGCATTCATTCTGAAGACTTGATGAGTTACACAGCAGTTTTGCAGCAAAAGTAATTAAAAGCATGCAAATAAAATACATTATGTGGCCAAACTGAAGAACAGAAAGTGTGTGTGCCAGGATGTAATTTGAAATACGTTCCACTAATTTTTCAGGACTAAAAAAATTCTGCCATTCCTTAGGCAATATAAGAAAACCAAAAATGTTAATGAACAACAGACATTTCTATTCTTCTCAAACAGGTAGCTAATAGGATGTTCCGAATGTGAGTATCAGCTACATAAAACAGGCACATATACAGTACACTCTCCAGATATATCTGTGAATTAAGCTCTTTCAGCCATAAACAGGAAAAGATCTGGAGGATTTCTCTAAACTGGGACAATTAAGTAAGAAAAGGATAAAGAAAATGTGATCATCTTCTTGGCACCACTGTCCAAAACCAGCTGTTAAATAATGGCCACTCCTCATCCTTTCTAGATTGGTGAATACATAAAGGAAAAGCAAGTTGGTTTGTTACCAGTCTTTTTATAACCTATCTGAAAAGGAAAAATCCAGAAAAAATATTTAGCAAGTGAGAAGGCTAATTCTTAGGGCATATAATTTCTGTAATTTATTAAAATTGCAAATAAGTGTATCTTCTTAAATACAGTGACTATGTATTCTAATTGGACTGGTATTAAGCACTTGTTTTTGGCCAAATTACTGTGACAGCTTTCCAGTATATGAGAGTGAAATGATAGGACAACTCCAGTATCAACAGCTTCAGAAGTTCAGACAAAAATTCATCTTGGACCATTAAAGACATCTGAAGACACAAGTAAGAATTTCACTGGAATTCCAGTTAAAATAAGGAATAGAAATTGAAAATTCAGCCAACGATATTAACTCAAAACATTAAAGACATCAAAAAATATGCATGAGGATCTTCCTGCAAATCCAAGAAAACTACAATCCTGTAGAATTGGAAAGAGCTTTTGGTGCAAGAGCTTTTGGATCTCTATATTGCATACAACTGCTGACTGTAGTCAAGATATGCCTTTGCTACCGATATTTAGCGGTCAATTAGCTCCAAAAGTATCTTGTATTGGACTGACTATTAATGAGCATCACACCTCTAAGTAAAGTAATTTGGAAAACTCTCACTATATGCTTTTAAATATTATTTGTTGAAAGATAACAATCAGGAAGGTGCTGACCATATTTAAACATGTTAGTCTCCCTTCCTCTTACTGAAAGTTTGTGCTAAATTTAGAGCCTGTCTGGCACAAAAGCACATAGAAGCAGAAATGTGAGTGGTTTGTTATAGGCACATCTGTATTTTGCTTGAAACAGCTAATGGGTGAATTTATGGATCACAACACTATTTTCTCAGAATACGAATAATTGTAGGTATTTAGAATCATGCATAATAAACATTTTGAAATGTGGTCCAGTTAATATTTGAAGACAATTTTTGTCACAAAGATTTAGAAGCTTAACATTTTATAGACACTAGAGCCAAGTTAAAAACCCAGCTAGAGTACTTTTATTATGGCATTTTGTTACATATCCTTAAATCTCCCACCCCTTTCATATGAACTACTGGAACAAGATTTACAATTGACAGCACTTCAAAAAACATGGATATTAAAAATGTTGCTGGATGAAAGGGTTACTCAACTGTGTTCTTCTTCCTGAATCTGAAGCATGTTATTAAAAAAGAGACGGAATGTATGAACGATTTGGGAAGGGGAAGAAGGAATAAAAGAATTTTAAAAAATAAATTTTCTCCAACCACCTCAGACAAAAACAATGAGCTTTCAGAGAACAGATCTGTTTAACAGCAGGGAACATACATGATTTGTGGTGCTAACAAATCCCTCAATTTTGTGTAAGTTATTTTGATGTGCTGCAATTTTTTAAACCACATCTCTCCAATTATTAGAATTTTTTACGAAAGTTGTTAAAGCATCTTATAATTTCCAACTCAATTTAAGCTGTTCTCAGAGTTTATATCTGTGTAAGACTGTGAGTGGCAAGCAGGAGAAAACTCGTATCAAATGACACATTGCTCAGGTTTGCTCTCAGTGAGTACAATCCATCCTCTCCTGCAGCTGTGAAAGGTTACCCAAAATTGGAATCAGCTACAGTAAGCTCAACTTTCATGGAGATTACTTTAGAAATATCTGCTCTGAGGATGTATGAAAATTATTATTTCTGACTTAGGTATTATTGAGTACAATAGGGGTATGTGGACCCCAAGTCACTTATTAGAAGAGAAAGATCTCTTACCAGTAAATACAATTTCTATTTCATATCCCCAGTTCAACAAAGCTTTTAGCAGCAAGTATGATATAATGCTAATTTCTATACCCTCTGCACTCCTTCTATTTACAAAGTAGTTTTACATTTTATTATATTCCATTGTACAACTTTACATATGACGTCATTGTTTTGATTCATAGTTCAGCAATTCAACACGTATTTAGATAATTGCCTTTCCATGTCCTGCTTCATTTAGCTTAAAAAAAAAAATAGTAGAAAACAAGCACAGTGGTGCAATGTCCAGGCACTTTCAATGTTGCTCAGCAAAATAAGCAAGCACCCTGTTTGAAAGCATGGCAACTTTTTTTGTGGTGGAAAAAAAAACCAAAACCAAACCAAACCACCCCACAATTCAATCTTTGCTCATCATGGATGGTTTTAAACAACCTTTTTACAGTTCCAAGAATTCCTGAGAAGGCTCTGTAAAATATGACTGATATGTTTATATGTCAGCAGTGGGTCTGAGTGAGCAGTAACTTCCATCACCAGAGGTTCCGCTGATCGCACAGAAGACATGAAGAGAGTCCTGCATCCAGGGTGAATGCATTGTGTCTTCATGATAGATCTGAACAAAGCAAAACAATCAATTCAATACAAATTCAATACAGGTTTCACTTCATTATGATAATCAAGCTGTTTAAAAGGGTATGCAAAAGAGATATCCAACCTTGTCTTCAAAGCTGTTTCACAAAGGCAGCGTGACAAAGAAATGAGAAAAAAGAGTAGTTTAGTGATTTCTCTAGCATTGATATATATACACCATTCTGTGTATTACTGGATCACTTTTAGTTACAACTACACACTGTAGGAAAGAAATAGTTCTCTGTACAATCATTTTTTACTGTATCTTAGCAATAACAGAATTCTAATAGGGTTTCTTTTGTGAGCACGGGGAGTACGCACAGCTAAATCCCCCACAAAAATCCCCCACTACCTCTGTGTCCAGATTTTGTACTTTGTAGCCTGAAGGACACTCTGACAGCACAGAATCCAGCTGGAATGGCAGAGCTGGCTGTGTACTTATTTTCGCCATGTGGTTCACTAGTCAAGTTAGTTTCCTTGAAATTGCATTAGTGAAACTGAGATCACTGGCCATCATAAACAGCTTCCGGACATCCAGCCTTCTGCTAGTCTCTGAAATTTCCTGGATCTGTTCAGCTGCAGTTGATAATTTCTTTTGTGTTTACATTTTAGCTGAAAAGATCTGTAAATTGGTCACAGTCTGACCCAGTGATTACCCATCTACTGTTGCATCTCAGATGAAGGGCACTGCCTGTGCTGCTTTAGGACACTGATAATATCTAGAAAAGCATATGTTATTTGCAATGAGAACTCCAAGTTTATGCACTGTACTTTTTACATTTAACTGAGTAATGTTGCAGAATAAGAAAACAATTTATTCCATTAGGTTGAATTTGTTAGGTATTAGGCCATTTGATGGCAATCCAAAGTTCAAGTCAGCCGTTGCACATGTTGCGCAACTACAAGGAACAGTGTTCACAAACATGGTATTTTAAGGTGCCTTTCAAACTATTACAAGAAGAAATTGAAAAGCATATCCTTCCCAGGGAGCCCTTCACTTGGACATTTCAGTCATATTTTGCCTGTTAAGCAAAGACAACACAGCAGTGGATAAATCTATTGAGGTAACAGGGGGTGTGTTTTAACAACACTTCTTTGTTCTAAAATAATCTTAGCTATTGTACTTGGACAGTGCAGGACTGAGTGATTTGTTTTTCATTTGACTATTGCAAAATTCAAAAGCCACAAAAGTGCCAGCAGCTGCATGCAAATTAGATGTCTTGGCACTGGCAAACAGCTTAGAGTAAGCAGGTGGCAGTTCTTATGAACAAGCCTCTCTGAGCAAAGTTCAGTAGTGGAATATGCAGGTAGTGGCATTGAAAAAAACAGTGTGGCAAATGTGCAAAATCAATATTTCGAACACTAAAAAAATGTTGGCCATAAGCAGAATAGAAGGGGAATCTAAAAAAAAGCAATAGGAATGCAGCAGTCACTCTCAGACAGATCTACCCTTACAATCCTACAACAAAATTCATCCCATCATGTGACTGTTTCCCTGAAATTATATTGTACTCTTCCATAAGAAGACTCTGATTCCCATAAGCTTTATTTTATTGTAAATTAACCTTATTTACAAAGAGCAGCCTGGTGCAGTTGTATTACATTTCCACTAATTTTCCAGTTAGTGTGAACAACTACTCAAGTGACTGTGGAATTTGCCTGACCATTTTTCATGATTTAGCGTGTTGCATCTTTAATTCATAGTCACACATAGACTGTATATTGACTAACTGGGAGATCCTGAAAGCATTGTTTTAAAATTCAAGTTCTGTGGACCACAATGCAGTCTGTATTGTTGATTTTATGTTCTCGACGCTATAAATCTACAAGCTTTCTTTTTTCATAATAAAGGCAAAATTAAAGAGCAGAGGTATGGAAATTACTTCAGAAAGCCAGTTCTCATCTAATTTCACAGCATGATACTGGAGAGAAGTACAACTGCTCTTTGAATCTCTCACCTCTCTGATGCTACTATTCAAAAGTGTTTTCCTCGAAAGATCCAAGAAAACATAAAATCGTACATCAGATTAGTTACCATGAATTTATAGTGCATATAAATGGCATTAGGCAAAAATTATAAGAGAACATATATAAGGGAAAAAAAGTATTAAATAAAACCTCATAAGCTGGATATAACTGAAGTAATGGAAATTCTGCCAGAGAACTTTGGCCTGTGACCTCTTTGTAATTTGCAGACAAGAGGCAAAACGTGGCAGAGGATTTCTGATGACCACAGCTGGCAGTGGTGTGTCACTGAAGACTCCACCCTGCAGCTCTCTGAATACCATTATCAGGCTGAGACTTTCAGTCCACAGAAATCAGTTTTAGGAATCCCCCAACTCTACTGCTTAATTTTCAGGTTCACTTACTTGCCCTTTTATATTTAGCTACAGAACATGAGGAGTGATCACATTTTCAGTTCCCAGACAGTTTTCAGCTTAGTTTTCAATCACAGGGAGCCACCACCGTGGGCTCCCACTGTGTAGTACGTGCCTGTTCATGGATGATGTCAGAAAGCTCTTTCACCATATCCTGAAAGTTTGATTTTAACCCCTCATGGTACTCCACTTGATCCTCCTTAATGAGACGCTCGTTGAGCTCCAGAGCAATTCCACAGGCTTGGATAAACTTCCTGGGGAAGAAAGGAATGAACTTGGGGCATTACAATAGTCCAGTCTTCTACCAAAGCAAGAAACTGAACAGACAGGTAAATCTCAGTATTTCCCACCCCATTTTCTCCAGTGTTTGGGGCAAGACATATTCCAAGAGCATCTCTGGCACAGTGTATCACGGAATGAAGAAGGAATGCAACACAGGTATTGGGCTTTCAGCTGGAGCTCCTTTGAGCCTGGATCCTCAGTAGATGGGACAGCCAGTCCTGCAGGGCTGGCCAGAGCTGGGTGTGTGCAACACAGCAGGGCTGTCAGAGGTCATGCTCCTGACAAGCAGAGATATTCTCCAGAAGGAAGTTCACACCATGAGCTGTAATGCTCTTTCTGGGATCTGTTACTCATTCTTTGCCTCATTCAACACTCCTATTTTCCTTTTTTATAAAACTCAACAAAAATGCATTCACAACCGAAATGGAGACTGTTTGCACTGCAAGGCTGGAAAGTAAAACCATGCATGGCACGTTTTTGGGGATTGCTCCCTGATTGCCAGGTTACTTAATACACAGAAGGAGAATGGGATTGGCCCAAATGCTGCTTTCTTCACACAACAAGAATGGAGACGTGGGTGAAATGGCAATCACCAGCACAGAGTGAAAAATGCAGGGACTGGTGGACAACTGGTTACACCTGAGAGGTCCAGAAAAGAGTGTGGCCAAGACTCATGATCCTGAGGTGAAACAAGAGTTGCCTAATCAAACTCTGGGGGACAGTTTCAAGTGGGAGGTAAAACATACCCTAAGAGACAGAAATTGGAAAAACACCTATGCAGGTCATGCAGTTCCAAAAATGAGCAAGAGAAACAAGAACAGTGCTCTTCCATAAACTGGGAAAGGATTTGCTTTAAAATATTTCAAGTTCATCATTAGCTAGCAAAAAAATCCCCGTGGAAAAACTGGCAAACAGTGCACAATATGAAAGACCCCTGAACACAGGACTGTCAGATCTCTGGTTTTCAAACATACTACATGTGATAATCTCAAATACCCACACAAAATGTTGAAGCAAATGTTCAAGAAAGTCTCCCCATGGAGGGCACAGCCCTGGACTTGAGAACTCCTGATATATATAATTTCATCAGCTTTTTTTCATATGTGTGAGCACCCAAAACCCCCCCATGAGACTTGGATCTTTATAAGACATATCTAAGTATCCAGCATCTGCTGAGTTTGGAGACAGACAAAAATATAATCAAAGCAGGTACCATCTTCCAGCCAGCTGCTAGTTTCTATTACATTAGAAATCCTACCTGAACATTTCTTTTAACTCATTCACCTTCTTAGCAGGGTATTTGCTGGACTGGCTGTCACTTAGGAAAGCTCTGGCATAGGCCAAAGGACCAGCATTGACCTAGAATGAAAGAAGAAAAAATTATGCTAGAACTCCTGCTGAGACAGAAAGGGATATAAAGTTTGTTTCCCCATATTTTCCTCTTATTTCCATGTGGAAAACCAGCACGGTCTGAGTCCTAAGGTCACTTATCCAGCTTGAGAAGCCAGGCTCACAAAACAGCTCTGTGTGCCTCATTCTTACAGTACAGTCTTCAAGACTTAAATATATTTCAGCAGTTACTTATGGCTAATTAATGTGCAATTACGCTTGGACTTGACACTGTAAACACCACTGGAGAAAATGTTTATTCCCATGAGCTTGTGTAGCACTGAACATGACAAGGGAGGCTGTGCTGGTGGCTGCAGCCCTGAAGCCTGGGTAGTTAATGATTTCTGGAAAAGTAAATGTGTTGTGACGATGCCTCACCCTGAGCTGTGTATGTAAACGCAATTCCGAACAGACATCAAACAGACTGACCTGCACAGAAACACAGCCCTGCAGCTTGAGCTGCAGCTGGATCATGTCAACATCACCAGCAGAGCTGCAGAGTTTCTGCAACTCTGCTGTCTTGTCCTTTATTTCATCAGTAGCGACATCAATTGGTTTCAAATTAACCTGGTGCTCATAATTGACCGGAATTCTCTTCTTAACATACGGAAAGGAGTTCAAAGCTAGCAGAAACAGGAAAAGAAATGTCATGCAGCACATAGGAGTACTCTTCATAGAACATACATAAGCAGATTCTTGCCCTTTGGGATGTGAAATCCGAAACAAGGCTATAATTTACCAGCACGATTTTTTATTCTGTAAAAATGTGCACATAAAAATACAAGGTAAATACCCCCTCCCAGCCAGAATATTGTCTCACAGTTCTGATTAAGCTGAGAGAATTTGTCACACTTCTGGAATATTTTCATGAGCTAGAATAGTCTCCTAATAGTTACTGATATTGTCTCATGCTCAGATATTTGTACTTACTAGTTAGAATGGTCCTTTTTTTACATTGTTCTTCTACACTGCCATGCTTTTTTCCAGATAAAGTGTAAGGAGTTTCAAATACAAATCTATTGATATTATGATTTCTTTCAAATTCAGTTTTTCTTTCAGACAATTCTTTTTCTTCAAAGTAGGGCTTCACATAAGTCACTTGAATATAGGCATATTTGGGATCAAGGTCTTTAACGTTGACCTAGGAAATAAGAGGGTTACTCACAGGAGGAACAAACGTTGATAAGTTATAATTGACTAATCTATTCAATGGGATCTGAGTCAAACTAATTCCCTGCTGACTGGCCTCACTGCATGAAGGCCAGTGACATGCCAAATGTTCATTTTGCTCTCAGCTGGCATGTCTAGACCATCCACCAGCAGATAAGACAAGGAGGTGTGGCACAAGAAATACATCACCTTGTGCCAAATAAGCTGCTCTTGCTGTAGGCAGTCACGTCCCCTGATCTATCACAGCACAGGCCTGAGCTACTCAGTCCTTCTAATAAGTCCACAAAGTTTCCAGACTGTGATTCAGTGCTCATACAGTGCTGGGCCAGGCAAACCTTCAGGCTTGACCTAAACCAGCTTTGGGATCACCAGCACTGTCTTTGGTAATCCAGATAAATCCCACTGCAGTTTAAGAGTGTGCACAGTTCTTGCAGGGAGCATAAATAAGTATTCCATATGAAAAGAAAGGAGCTAAGGCTGCAAGGCCCAAAGAGATTTTCTTTCAGACTTGCAGCATCAAAGCAACAAGAAGTAACTCAGCTTCCAGTCACCTGATGCTCTGTGCTGGTTTCTAATGCCTTCAACAAGGGTCAGCAGGATGGGGATTTCAATTTCCCATTCACAATTCACACCTGGGAGCCACAGCAGCACCAGCACTTGTCAAGCTGTGCAACACATCCACACATTGTCAGGGCCAATTGGAAGTGAGGTGTTTGTAAGAGGGTGGAGGAGAGGGCTCATTCTTCCCCTCCCACTGGCAGAAGGAAGGGATGCTCTGTCATCTTCCTTCAGCTCCACAGAACATGCAGTTTAACTCTACCTTATTAGAATCCTGGATAATCTTTACAGTCTCTGACCCGAATTTTTCTCCATAGAGTTTAAGAAGTCTGAAGGAGATCTCCGAGAGGCCTGTCAGTTTGGGTTCCTTATACACGTATTCCTTCCCATCTTCTTCCTCAAAGAATGTCTGGCATTAACCACAAAAAACAAAACAAAACAAAACAAAACAGAGCAGTGAGGAATAGCTGTGTTTCTTCATTTGGAAAACTTTAATCTTAGATTTGCTGCTTGCAAAGCAAGCTTCTACTAACATTTCAGAAAGGCAAAAAGGTTTGGAAGGCTATGAAAGTCTCACTGAACTTTGCCTGTTTAATAGGTTCCTTCAAAAATGGCCTGAAAAAGAAAATAATTCTTCTACCAACACAAGCACAACACATCATTGCTCGAGTACGATCAGTTAGAAATCTAAACTATGTGGAAGATGGTTTGACCAGCATTTGACCTTTTGGAAGGTTGGAAAGAGACAGGCAGGAGAGAACCTGCCAAAAGAAGGGACAGAGAACGAGCAGAAAGTTACGTAAGTGGAGGAAGCCCTGACAGCAGAGCCACAGGAACAGTCTGAAATTAAGGAATTTGTGTAAGCTGCAAGAGTCTCTAGGCAATAAAAAAAGAAATGGGTTTCCTGTGCTTTAATTCCTCTTGTGTTCAGGGAAGTGGGATACTTGGTGTATTTACTGTAAATAGAGACAAAAACAGCATCAAAGGTTGTGCTTGCATCACCAGTCTTACCCATAATGGAAACAGCATGGGAACTTCATGAGCTTGGTGAGCTGTTCCAGCTAGAACTTGTGACACAGCGTTAGGATATCTGTGTCTAGCTGGAATAGCCAAAAAATCTTTAAAGTGCAAAACTGCATCAAGTAGTACTGGTTGTTGGGATGCTACACAGCTTAATTTTAAGAGCTGATCCAGTTATTTCTAGCTTTTGGAAAACTTAAGCTAGCAGTTGTTTCCTTTTATCTGTTGCTAACCTTATTTACTTCTTATGTATCCAAAGTTACAGAGAAGATGAGGGTAAATATAAAATGCACGTTGGCTACAGCAGAAGTCACTGCTCTGATGTTGTGACAGTGACATTCAAAGTTACAAATCCATGATGGTTTCAGAGGTATTCATCATTGGTTCTAAAAGAAGGAATAAAGAAAGGCAAGGCAAATATAATTTACATGGTGCTTTCTAAAGAGGAGTGCTGCACCTCCCCCTTGGTTATGAGTCCACAAGCAGAAGCAAGTTGTGCAGAGACAGAAAGGACGTGAGGGTATCACACTTTACTAACTGCTGTAAGTGGAGAAAAAAAATAAAACCATAATTGCCTTTAAGCTCAGAAGATTTCATCAGATATGATAAGACCATGCTGCTTCCTTGGACTCTGAGCCCCACATCTTATTCAGTTTTCCAGCTATCTCAGCTAACAAAAGTACTGCCTATCTCTATGTGTGTGTAATCAACACTGATAGATGTTTTGCCTCCAGCTTCTTTCATAATCTTTTACTCTGCTAACACCCATAAGACAGCAGCATTTTTCTGTAGAAATAAATGTCTGTTACTACTACTGTTTATATTCTCTGGTTATTGTTATACACTGTTACTAGTTATATACTATATGCATCAAATTGTGTCTGTGTAACCTACAATAATTATAATTACAAAAAACTCCTCAGCGCTTTCTGAATCCACTAAGCCATTTCCTAACTGCTGGGTTGTTTTACGAAAAGCCTACCAGCAGAATCATAAACTTTATAATAAATCAAGTGCTCCTGGAGACAAACTCTCATCCCCAATGTGCAATTCCAAAACACTCACATAGACACACTGGTGGCTGCACCAGAGGAGCTTTTCAACTCCAGGTCTGACAGAGGAGCAGCTGTTGGGGCCAGGATGCCTGGTGAAGGGTAGCTGGCAAGCCTGTGTATAAACTTACTTGTCCATAAAAGGCCACTCTGAAAAAGGTTCCAAGAAGCCTCTTCTTTGTGTGCATTACTTCCAATATCTTAGCATATGCTCCGTGGAGTGTTCTGTACAGCTGGGTGAGTTTCTGGAAATCAGATTTTGACATTATGATGAAAGCAGGATTTTCCAAGCAGGACATTCCAGCTAACGCCAGAAGCTATCTGAACACAATCCTCTGGAGAATTGAAACTTCAGTTTCTAAAGAGATTGAATTCATGCAGTCTTGTTTGAAAAACCTGGTTTTAAGTTCATGTTTAGTATCAGGTCTGCAGGGTCCCACAGACTGCAGTAACCTCAGCCCCTAGAGAGAAGGCTGAGTGCACTGTCAGTGTGTCTCCTGACTGAGCCTTCACATACAGAGCAGCTGGCAATATTTTACCCAAGAAGTATTTTCTTTACTACAAAACAACTTTGCAATGAAAAAAATAGATTGAAGTAAGGCTTCCTCCCCCAGCTTCAGCTGTATAGCTGAATGTTCTGTCATGGCAGAGGTAGGGAAACAGGACCAGTATTAAGCTGAAGCACAAGTCACAGCACGTGGTGGGAAGGAGCAAGGCTGGCAACAGCTTCCTTCCTTCCTCTCCACTTGCCACTGAATTACCCACAGATCTAGTCCTTTCTTTGAACTGTTCTCATTCTGTTTTTAACCCTTAAAAACCTCAGGTCTCAAAAAGAATCTAGTTTTGATGAGCATATGGAATGACAACAGCTTTATTTCACAGGAAGGAAAGTGGTAATTATTCACTAGACATGAGTCATTCATGTCGTTAGCTTTGATAATCACCTTTCCGATCATTGCTTTCACTAATTTCTTTAATAACCAACAATGAAGCACAGCGTGTGCTTTACTGACGCCAATTAAGTAACTCATAACTTCAAAAATAAAAAAAGTCCCCTGTTTTTTTTTCTTAGGAGTCTAGAAAATTACCTGTAATTTTCTATGCAAACTAGTTCAAAATACCCACCTCAAATTCACGCCGCTTTTCATAAATAGGAATGATCAGTTTGGAAACTTCAGAAATTGTTTCATAACGCTCTGCTTTCCACAGGCCATCTATACACTGCTCCAGCAGCTCCACCAGGACCTCCTGTGAGAGCAACCAAATAAGTGGTGTCACTAACACTCCAACTTAGAAGATAAAACCCTTTTAACTTCAGATACTTTCATCAGATCCCAGAATAAGTAATTGCAGTTACATAAATTTAAACCCTGTGTATTCCTGGTCTTCCTAAAGGCATTCTAACTTTTGGCGAGGGGGAAGGGGAAGAAGAAAAAGGACAAATTATTTTCAAAAAAATTAATTAATTCTTCATAAATCATTAGCATAATAGCAAGTACATCCTTGTTATTTAGTTACTTCCCCAGGAAAATACAGAAACTCTGGGAGAGTGTGGACATGACAGCACTGGAGATCAGAGGTGTGTGATTAAGAAAGATGTCCAAGGAATGAGCAGTGGGCTGTGATGGCAAAAATCCTCAAGCCTCAGTGAATGGGCAGCTGGGCTGCAGGGCCAGCTCGTTCAGCGCTGTGGCCAAACCAAGGCAGCTGCACAGGGATGGAGCAGAAGTGCTTGTGAGACTTTGTGACTCATGGGTGGATCTACCCACTTCCCTAACGCCTTGCTAGGGTTTCTGGATTGTTCTGCTACCATGGTGCCCTGCAGCACAGCCCTAACTCCAAGGGGACCCCAAGATGATTTCTCTCCCTTGCAGACTTTCACTTCATTCTGTCCCTCCTTGGAAATACCACACCTGGCTGTGCTGCCCTGTGCTGGCAACCCTAACACAGTGGGCAAAGGCTGTGGTGCAGCTTTTTCAGCCTCAGTGCTAGAAATGCCTTTCATAGGAAGCAAGAACTTACATCAGTTTTACCTGTCTGAATCATACACAGAAAGTTCTTCAGAGCAGATTTCTCTTGGGAAATTGTAGTGGAACAGCTTTGTTTACAGATAGCAGTACAGAAGTGCAGTTTTCCAGAGCTCACATGAGCAAAGTCTGAAACTAAATCCTAATCAAATATCAAATATCCTGTATCTACAGTACAGGACCTCACCTCACTGTAATGTACATCCATCATCCCACCGTCTTCTTTCATTGCACCTTCTTCATCAATGTTGGGAGTGATTTTCCTGAAGGCAGTGCATCCACTGGGAAACAGTTCTGCAGCAGGCAAAAGAAAATGGATTAGTGGAATTATCTCAAATGTGTCATGCTGCTGTACTTTAACCTGAGCTGGGAAATCAATGCCACCTAACAACTCTGTCACTGCCCCACTCAACCCTGGTGAGATGGGGAGCAGAATCAGGAAAAAGAAGTAAAATCCATGGGTTGAGATAAGAACAGTTTAATAATTGAAACAAAGTAAACTAAGGTGATAATAATAGAAAGAGAGAGATATAAACCTCAAAATCAAGTGATGCACAACACAGTTGTTCATCACCTACTGACCAATGCCAAAACCATGGCCAGACAGGCCCCCTTTCCAGGTACCTCCCCTAGTTAATACATTGGACAGGACATTCTGAGATGTGAAATATCCCTTTGGCAGTTCAGGTCAGCTGCCCCAGCTATTCTCCTTCCCAGGTTTTCATGCAGCTCCTCACTGGCACAGCATGAGACACTGAAGAAGTCCTTGACTTAGAGTAAGCACTACTGAGAAACAATCAAAACAGTTGTGTGTTGTCAACATTACTCTCACACTGAATCCAAAACAGAGCACCAGCTACCAAGGAAGAAAAGTAACTCAATCCTTATCCAGCTATTGCTGGAGAGCTGGGTGGTTGGTAAGCAGACAGCACTGTACACTCCCAGCAAGGAAGCCCCATTAGGTACCCCAAAACTTTGGACATTTCAGCCTTTACTGAACCATTCCAGCCTCTGTATATGTAAAGAGTGCCAGTGACAGAAATAACTCAACCTTCAAACTCCATTTAATATTTCTTTGGACTTGTTCCTCTTCCCTTTTAGGAGTTCTCCTTTACCAATACTTGTGGTAAGCAGCCTTGTGTACAAATAAAACTTGCAATACCCCCCTCTCTGCAGCCATGTGAAACGTGCATATATATCACAAGAGCAAGTCCAGATTTCTCCCACTTTGTCAAGACAAAGTACAGAATTTGGAAGGACTCCAAGCCTCCTGAGCAGGGCACAGAAGAACTTTCCAGCCAAGGCAGTGCATGTAATCAGCTTTTATGCAGCCTTAACTTGCTGAAATGTCAAGGGTCCACTTCAGCAATTACTCCCTTAGATGGAAACAAGAAGTAGGGTCAATATATCAACTGTGGAACAGGTATTTAAAAGAAAACCTGCAATGTGGTGTAACTTGAGAACACACAGCTCTGTCCTTCCTTCCTGTTTTGCACTAAACCACAAAACTCTCCTTTTCCTCTGATTGTTCTTTACGTATGTGTATGGTTAGGCTACAGTCTCATTTCTTGACTGAATTTTGACTGCTTTATTCTACAGTTTTTTCTACTGCCTATAGTAATAATTCTGATGATCATATTGAGTCAGTTTTTAACATGGCCTTCCCCTGTGGGCACATTTCTTAATGTAAAACACAAGTGAACATTTAAACCAGGACATGATGTGTCAGTTCTTATTTCACTCAGCACCATGCTAGCCTGGCTAAGTAAATAGGTATGAACAACAGTCGTTTCTTAAAACTACACATCATCTCCTAGCTTTATACACTGCAATAACTTTTTTTTCCCTTTTTAGCTTGTTCATAAAATGATAATTTGCCAAACTGAGAGAGCCTTGTCTTTAAAAAGATTCTGACACTCCTAGACCTCACCATCATCTTCCTCATGCCTCCCAAACAACAGACACTTACTCTTCCTGTGCAGGAACTCTGCAACGAGAGCTGCTACGTGAACATAACACATGGCTGCCTGCAAAGCACAAAGGGAAATTATCAGAATGTCATCTGTAAATCCGCCCTGTTGTGCACCACATCTTTAATTGCACAAATTACCTCAGAGAAGTCTCCATTCTTCACATGTATCTTGGCCATGCTGTCCAGCCACGTTTTCCGGAGCTCCGGGGTACTTGCGTAAGACTTGGCCAAACTGTACTGGAGATCTACCAACATTTCTGGGTCCTTTTCATGTTCCTTCATTTGGGCAGTAGCCATGAGCACTGTGCGGATTCTCTTTGTCAGATCCTTGACTTCGGAAGGAAAAGCCGTTGCCTGATACAAAACAAATTGAATTAGAAGCTAATACAGAAAATGCAGACTCTGCCAAGGAACGACCCTTTCAGGCAGCACTCAACTTCATCTGAAAACAGTGAGAACACAGCAGATAATGCTAATTAACTCTTCCTTACTGAACTCACACGGCACACAGTGTACAGAGTTTCATCTGCATTCAGAGGCTTTTCAGTCATGACATGCAGAGGGCCAATCTCTCCAGGTCAACATGCCAGGCTGGCTGTTCCCCTGCTACAGTGAGGCTGCCACTTTGGCATCCTGAGGAGCTGCTGTGAGAGCAACCCAGGAGTGCTCCATGCATGCAGATGTCTCTGCATGAGACCACAAACCATGCCTCCAATGTTTTTTCATGTCATTTAACATCTGGCTTGTTAGGCTCTGATGTGGTCTCTCTTCAATTCCTAAAGCACTAAAGGCATTTGTAGAACTTCCCACCACAGGAATGTAGTAGAGGAGCACACGCTCTGATCTGATCCCCTGCTCAGAACACGGCCAGCACTGAGTTAGAGCAAGGCTTGTCCAGCCAAGTTTTATAATCCCCTAAAACAGAAAATCCACCTCCTTTCTAGGCCCTGCCCCAAGGCTGCACAGTGCTCTTGGGAAATAACTTTTTCTTAAGCAAAATTGGAATTGCCCTTGCTGCAACTGGCATACACTGCCTCCTGTCCTGCACTCCTCATCTCTGAAAAGAGCCTAACTATCTCTATAAACTGCCTGCTGTGGAAACCAGCAGGTAGGCTCCCCCTCAGCTCTCTCCCCTCCACGATGAGCCTGGTTAATGCTCCCCCTTCTCAGACTCCTGCTCCCTAGCTGCTGCTATGGCTGTGCACGGCATTTTCTCCAGTGTGTTGAAATCTCTTTTCTACTCTTGCACTTACACAAATCAGAAACTTGATATAATGACCATCTTGTGTGTAAATTAAAGGAAAGTATAGCTCAATGAAACCCTTACCAACATCTGTGTGCTGAGATTTTTGACAAGTATATCCTACCTATAAATTTGTTAGATCACAATTAAACACCCAATGGAAGTTCCCATTAAGCCTTTAGGTCATAGGATAACTGTAGAACTGTAAAAACACTTCTCATTTCCCCTACCTGCCTTGGCAGCTACTCTGTGTGAAATGGAGCACACTGAAATTGCTCAATGGGTTGGGTACTAACCGCTAATTCTAGCACAAAGACGGGCAATTATTTTCCCAAGAAATACAACCCTTAATCTCCACATAAGAAGTCTTTCTTAACATTACTGACACTTAGCTGAATAAAACTAAATCCTGCTAATTGTTACCTTCAGGCAACAGGAACACCAGACCCTCCCTTGTCATTCCTCTCAAAGCTGGGAGTTCCTGGAAAGCTCTTTGGACAACCTTGCAAGGAGAACACCGCAAAGCACAACCTGAGCTGCTGAGCTCCCTCCTCTTGGATTGAGGCCTCAGGATTAGAGCATGACCTGCCTGAGCAGCTGGTCCTATTGCTGCTGGCATAACACTTGTTTACTGAGCAAATGCAGCCCACTACAAGCCCATAAACCACAGTTCCCGTCATCAGCCCAACCATTAAACACGGTTTCCTGGAGACTGTCCCCAGCCTGGCATAAATAACTGATAAGATATGATGGGATGTGACATCTTCAACTCACCTTCATGGGCCTGTCACTGTTTGCAAAGTTGTTAATGATGAGCAAGGAGTCCTGAAATCTGGTCCCACCGCTGAGGGCCACATCTGCAATCAACTGGCTCACTGCAATTATTATCTGTGGGGCAAGGTAGAGGCTTAATTTTCAAAAGGCCTAATCAAAGGGTTTTATTGAGGTCACAGTTAATAAAATGCTCACAAGAAAACACCATATCTTTTCCACCACGTAAGCAGTGGTTGGCGTTGTGGCTCAGCTCTCACATCCCTCAAGGACAGGCACTCCCCAGAGGACTAAACTGCTTTGCAGAACTAACAACCCAACTATTATAATATGAATCACTGTTTCTTTACAACCTAGTGCATCTGTCCCCCTAACTATCTACATTTACTTCAAAAACTATCAATGCCAAAAAGCAGCTCCAAAGAAGTCCCTTCTCCTGCCTCAGAGGCAGCTGTCCTTTCCACCCCATCCCAGCCAGCCTCTGGCACAAACATGTATCTGGTGTCTGATAGTCTAGAACTCAACAGCTTGGAGTACTTGATGGCAATTATTTTACATGAAGGTGCCTGGACCAGTCACTCAAAATAGGAATTATGCAAAGTCTGGAAAGCAGGAGGATTTTAGTCCACATGGCAATGGCAGGATCCCCTGCAGGTATGAGGTCATTGAGCTCTATTGCTGCATCTGTTCATTAAATCTGAGGTGTCCTGCTCTCCAGCTTTTCTCCAGCCACTGACCTGAAGATGGGTTCTCAGAAACGTTCTCCTTTTGGTGAACTCAAAATTATTTCTCATCAGGAGGTACAGAAGAGCAGAGGCCTCGTTCCTTGTGGAGGACACCTTGGAAGTGCAACACTTCAGGATTTCATAGCAGAGAGCAGCACACATGTTCACCCTTCCCTTGAAAAATGCTGAAGGAAACTTCAAAAGAGACATGCAAATATTAGAAAATACACCACTAAATGTCACAGGGTTCAGATGGGCAAGGGAACACAGAAACAAGCTAAGCTCCAGCCTGGACAGCCTCAGCAAAACTTCTGCCAGAATTCTGAGCCTGAAAGTATTTGTGGGAATGAATTTGGGGCCTATTTTTAACCACATTTCCTAAAGCAATGTGAACATTGCTGTCAAGCTTCTTGGGGATGTGATTGCTTATGTCCATCTAATCCCTTCCCTGATAACATCCGGGTTTATTATGGCAAATTCTCACCATATTGGACTGACAGAATTATGTTCTTACAAAAGTCTGATCATATGCAGTGGTGCAGAGAGGAGAGGTCCCACAGACATTCCCACCACAAGCTGCTACCTGGAACATCAGAGAACCCATCAAAGCCCAGCCAGGAATCCAACCTTACTGGGAATTGTGACCTGCAATGCTCACACATCTACTTCTACATGATCCCTAAAAAACATCTAAAATCATGCCTGCATGCCCTCAGGAATGCAAACAAGAGACTGGCTTGTTCCCTCAAACCCTAAAATTCAATGACCTGCCCTGGCTCTCCAGACAGGACCACCCAGGGAGCAGCAGGACCAAGCCAAGCCACAGTGCAAGCTCCCTTGGTCACAGCAGGGCTCAGGGACCTGCAGCAGAGAGAAGGGGAGCACCAGCACCCTGGTGGCCTGTCTGTCCCCTCACCAAACCCTTGAGCACAGCTGTCAGGGCAAGCTCAGCCCTGCCTGGAAAGGGACACTCACAGGAGAGCCCAGTGGGCAGCAGCCTCCTGGGGATGCCAGGCTGTGTCCATCTCGCTGTGGTGACAAGAGGTGGCTGGCAGGGAGGTGACACCACACTCAGCCTCCTTCCAGCCCTGGCCACAGCAGGCTGAGCACAGGGAAGCAGAACAAGGAAGGGCTCTGTGCTGGCACTCTGTGCTGGCACGCAGCCGCCGCCGCAGCCACCGCAGGGACCCGCTGGGGTGGGGAGATGCCAACACCTCCCCAGGGGGTGGAGGCTGCCTGGGCATTGCACAGCAGCACTCTGCTCCTTCTGCTGCAGCTGGAGACCAGGCCCAAAGAACTTCCTGGCACAAAGAGGCAACAGAGGCAATCATGGTTTTGTCTACTCAGAGGAAAGGTGTGTTCAGTTTGTTTGAGTCCCCATGGTCCTCATGGGGCATGGCCCATCAGCCACTTTTACCTGCCACACTGCCTTCTGCCCATGGGAGATGACAGCAAATTCTGTCAGTCAGAGGCTAAAGCTATTACTGTGGCCCTCCACTCCTTGCATTAAGTACATATGTTCCAGGAAAATTTGTAAGTACTGCTGTGGCTACCGCCATGGCATGCTGGTGACAGGGATCTAGGACCTGTGGCTAGCAAGATACTGGGATTGCACCAATAAACCAGAATTAGGACACAAAATACTTTTTGGACACTGCCTTTGGCCAAAAATTATCTTCAAAAAACAAAATGGGAGAAAGAAAGAGAGAGAAAGAGAAGGAGAAAGAGAGGGAGAAAGAGAGGGAGAAAGAGAGAGAGAGAAAGAAAGGGAGAAAGGGAGAAAGAGAGAGAGAGAGAAAGAGAAGAAAGGGAAGAAAGGGAAGAAAGGGAAGAAAGGGAAGAAAGGGAGAAAGGGAGAAAGGGAGAAAGGGAGAAAGAGAGAAAGAAAGAGAGAAAGAAAGAGAGAAAGAAAGAGAGAAAGAAAGAAAGAGAGAAAGAAAGAGAGAAAGAGAGAAAGAGAGAAAGAGAGAAAGAGAGAAAGAGAGAAAGAGAGAAAGAGAGAAAGAGAGAAAGAGAGAAAGAGAGAAAGAGAGAAAGAGAGAAAGAGAGAAAGAGAGAAAGAGAGAAAGAGAGAAAGAGAGAAAGAGAGAAAGAGAGAAAGAGAGAAAGAGAGAAAGAGAGAAAGAGAGAAAGAGAGAAAGAGAGAAAGAGAGAAAGAAAGAAAGAAAGAAAGAAAGAAAGAAAGAAAGAAAGAAAGAAAGAAAGAAAGAAAGAAAGAAAGAAAGATAGATCATAATAACACAGGGCCATGAAGATCCTGTGTGCACTTGGGAAAGGAGCTCCTGAGGAATTGCTGCCTACAGCAGGGCTGCTCTTCCCTGGAGCAAAATGAGATCATGGTCAGCACTGGGCTTATCCCAGAGGTGGCACAGCTGTGTGACAGGGCACACACAGACAGCACAGTGATGGTGGCACCTGCTCTCAGCAGGGACACTGCCTGCCTGCAGAGGCTTTCCAGATATTTCCAACCCACTGCTAGGGACAAAACGCTTGCCAGGGAATCTGCTGCAGGAGGAGCCCTGTGCACTCCCCTCCACACCACACCAGCTCTGGAGGAAAACCTGTGCCTTTTTCACAGGCAACCTGTGTCCCTTTCTGGAGACCAAGGCCAAGCAGATGCAATGGCTCCTGGTGCCAGGTTCAGGGAGCAGGTCCATGCCTTCTGGAGATCTGGCAAGGTGCTGCCTGTGGCCCTCCAGCTGGCCCAGAACACACCTTGGGGAGAACATGAGACAAGCCCTGTGGTGATGTCTGTGCACACTGCAGGAGCCCATTTATGATCCAGCCCTGATACAATGGACCAGAGCAGGGGTCCAGCCAGCAGCCAGCTCCCAGGGAGCCCTCAAAGGGACAGGACAGCCATGGGGACAGGCAGAATGCATGTCTGAGCTGGTCTTTAATACACACCCCTTCTCTATGCATGTTTTCCTTTATAACCTTTAATTTAAAGACTATTCCTAAGCATGCATACAGATATTTATGTATGCATTTATCTGACAGTGATGCTCTGAAAAGACAGATTCAGTTCTTAAGAAAACCTAGTGTGAAACAAGAACAATCTAGCTTTTGTCGGTTCTTACCAGCCAGTAAAACAGAGGCAGCTTTCTTGCCAAATTTCCATGCAACCAAAACTAAAGATACAAACAATTACAGAAGATTTTTGTTCTTTGCTCTCTTGCAACATTTTTTTTAAAGTCTTTTACCTATCCAATAACTGGATTTAAGGCAGAAGACAAATTTTGGGATGCAGAATACATCTCAGGATTTTTTCCCCTCCAGCAATCACTTCCTGTGACCACAGATAAGAGGGGGACTCTTTTCATTGTAATGATAGCTACAGAAGGCCATAAAAATGAGAAATTTTCCATTCTAGCTGTGACAAAGGTACAAATCCCTTTTGCTTTTCCTGAAGTTACAAAGTAGAGCAGAACTAGTATTTGAAAACAGACTTGCAGGAAAATATTCCATCCTTGACTTGTCATGAAATGCAGTGACCACCTGCTTCAGCCACCACAGCCACTTTAGGCCTTAGAAGAACCCTTGAGAGGACTAAAAGGAAGTTTGGTACTTGTGTGGTTATGGAGTTGGCAAAGAAAACACTTCCTCCTTACAGATACCATCTGCTGGGCTCATATCTTGCTTTTACAGAAACCATATATGTCCTGTCATAGGGGAAATGTGAGAAAGCTGAAATCAATAATTTATATCTTTAAAGACTCACGATGTGAAATTCATTGTGGATTTAGATTTTTGTCAGAAATCCAAGAAAACAATCCCACTACCCATCCTTGCAGCAGCCAAGCATGAAGCCTCCTTGCTGTCACTGGTGTCTTGGAAAGCAAGTGTGGAACCCCTGAAGGGCTCCCCTGAAGGCTTTGAAGGCTGACAGTGAGATCAAATTAGGCAGGTGTGCAGGTCTGGCTATGCACTGAAACAAAAACCACAGAAAATATGCCAGGAAGGCAAGGAATGTCTGTTATTTGCCATAGGCACAAAACAAATATTTCTGGCTAAACAAACTTTTGGCTAGCAAGGGAGAAAGTGGGGTGTGTGCATCTCTGCAGCAGGATGGATCTCAAGGCTAAGCAGATTACAGGCAAGCAGAAAACTCAAAAGAAAGGCAGAGGAATAAACATGGACTGAACCCTGCAGAAAAACTGAGTGATTCCTGCCCCTGCCAGTTGTCAGTCTAGCAGGCTTTGAGAAGCCCTATGGAAAAACCAACCCTTGTAGGAAACCATGCTGACTGGAGCAGACAAGGAGCCAGCAAGACCTCTGCATTTCTGCTTCTCATGTGTTTGCTTAGCACAAGCCAAAATCCAGCCCTAGACTTACAGCAACTCTTAGCTTTGCTGTGGAGTTGCAGCAAAACGTACAAAGCACAGACTTTTTCCACCTTTGAAAAACAGTTTAGCAGTGTCCTCTTTTAATCAGACTTTGCTCAGCAGCTAGTGCAAAAGCTCCTTTGCAAGTTACTCTGCTGCTTACCACTCAGATACTATGCCCTGCCTGACTGCAATCAGCCACAGGGATTTTCCTTGTTAATGAAGAGTTGTGCTCAAGGGATTTGAGATATTTTCATTAATTTTGTATTTATGATAATTGCATGACATGGGAGGAAAGGTGTTCACGTGCACATCAGGTCTTGAAAATGTCTCCATGAGCAATGGCAGGTTTTGACAAGCACAAAGGGCAAGGTCAGCCAACAGCATCAGCCAACAGCATCAGTCACTGCTCTTTTGTGATCAGCTGTGGCTTTATCAGTGCTTGACTCAGGGCATTAAACAGCCTCACTACCTGCCAGGGCTCAGTGAGCACAGAACAAGGTTTAGCAAGAGCTATCATCTCTCCCAGGCAGTGGGTGAGGGGCTGCTTGTCAGTGCATGCATTATTCATGCAACAGCACTGTAAGCAGCATTGGCACTTTGGGGCAAAGATTCCAGCACCAGACACTAATCTTCCTGACCAAGGCAAGTTAGGGAATTCCTTACGAATTTTCCTTTCACTTCTTGATACCCAACAAATAATAAATAACTAGAGAACTTAACCTGGGCTGTATTATTTTTTTTTTAATCAGTCAAGCTGTTGTCTAAAACACATCTTCAAAATATCAGTTTAACAGGAGTTTAACCACACTGGCCTCTCTGCCATACTTTTAAGTTCTCCCACACCTTTGTCATATATTACCTACCTTGCTAATGAAAGCTCTCAGAGAGGCAAACACGTGCTTAAGGGCTGCTTCTGACTGCCCATTTTTGAGAAAAGCCAGATGAATATCAAAAACCTTCTTCATAAGTGGATTGTGGCCATCATTGTTTAAAAGCTGGGTCTGGAAAGAAACAGGAGAATTTACTTTGCAGAAATGTTGTGCCTGAAGCTGGAAATGACAGAAATAATTTTGCATAATTAATCACATTAATTCTTAAGCCTCATTAGCAACAGGGGCCTTCAGTAAAAACATAACCAATAAAATGTGACAATCACTAAAAACTTACAGTTGTTAGCAGAGGCTATTTTTGTAGCAGAGAAAAAAACTAAAATATTTTATCACTTTTGCATCATTAATTCCAAAATCTAAGTCAATATCCTGTACAGCTTTCACTGCTTGCCTAGTTATTTTAAATAAAACATGCTCTTAGCAATGTAACTATCATACTGGGTTTTTTCCATATCTTTTTATTTGTCTTGAAAATTGTTTTGTCTGCAGTCCAAAAGAGAGAGAGGGAACAACAACAACAAAAAAAGAGACTAATTTTTTCACTGGATAGATTCATAGCTATAGTTAGTCATTTTACTTCCCTTATTTCCTGCAGAGTTTTGCCAGTTTGCACCTTGTGGAGATACAGTAAAATGGAATTACTTGGGGGTTATTGATGCAGTTTGGTGTCAGACCAGGTGGGCTGTGCCTGCTCCCACATCCACAGGGCTGTGTAGGAAGTTTGGGCACGACACAAGGATGTGGATATCCCATACTGATACGAAATTAACAGCCCCCATCCCACTGCCAGTCCTTGCAATTTTTGGGCTGGCTCAGATTTTGACACCTTGCACAGACCTTGTGGTAAGTTCAAGATCCAGACTTGTACACTGAGCTCATTTCCTGTGGCAGTGGAACAGCCTCAGCCCAGTTGCTGCAGCACAGGACCCACTCGTGTGTGGTGTGACCAAAAAGCGAAGCTGAAGCCCACTAAAGGGGAAGGGAATCCAGCCTATCCTGTGGTTTGAAAATCACACTGTTTTGTGGGTCAGAGATATTCCAAAAGAGGCAGCTGAGAAAGTCAAGCAAGTTTTTAAGTGTTGCATTGAAATCCTTTTGCTATTACCAAAGTTCTAAGGAGTAATTTAACATCTGCACCAGGATGGCTTTTTTGGCTCTGCAACAGAAGCAGAGGCTATGAACACCTTTCTCTTCATCTAAAAAGGAAATATTCATTTTGCTTGCTCTGAAATCCAGAGCTGTTCTCATGACACTATGCAAGACATGTTGCTACATGCAGGATTCCTCTGACTATACTTCAGGAAGAGCATTTCTGGATCAGTATTTTGCTGCCATCCTAGGGCTCCCTTCACCACAAAGGCCTTGGTTTTTGTAGATGGCAATGACTGCCAAAAGCATGAATCCCAATATGGAAGAGAAGACTTCTACCTGTGATTCTGGTCCTGCCTGCACTGGTAACCACAGCTGGAGTTCCTCAGCCCCAGAGATATTAATGTACAGTGATTCAAAGAAATCTGGGCCTTGCTTCTAGGTAATTTAGGGTACAAAACAGGGACTGTTCTAAAAATGTTGATTTCCCTTTCCTCTAGTCCCTCCTTTCTACACGATACACATTTCCCCTTTTTCTATCTTTTGTAATACCTACAGGCATGGTATAACATCCATGTGATTTTCTCTGGGCTTGCAGTTTTGAAGAAATGGCAAGACTGCATAAGGGTATAATTACTCTGAGACCCTGTGAAACACTCAGTGTTTTGGAGAATAAACAAGTTGCAAATGATTTGCTTTTGTAAAGCCTTCCATATTCTTCCACTCTAGGAGAACAGATCACCAAAATCCACACACATATAAAAACACAGCACACTTTTCTACAATATTTTTGATTTCAGTGCTGACCTTGAAACTCTGAGTGAAAAAAGAGATGGTGTCCAGGACTATCAGGCACACTTCAGTGGCAATATTGCCCTCCAACAATGCCTGGTGCACAATATCTGCTTCTGAGGTGCCTGCATCTGTGGACAGAGAGAAAATCAGGAGGAAACAGTGTTCAACACTCCAGCTCCCAAAAAATCTAAGTGCTGATATAGGTAAGGTTCTCCCTTTGCACTTTACTGCGTTTGGGAGATGATGTAAGAATAGCAAGATGCTGAATTTGCCAATTCCATTTAGAGAAGCTGCCTCAGCCTGATGCCACAGGAGAAAAACAGTACCTGTACTCCACCTTAGTATCACTGTCTTTAAAGCCAGACAAAGCATGAGGTGCCCAAGTTGTCTCCAGAGAGGGGAAATGGCAAAGTGCTTCAAAGGGACAAAATGCACTCACATGGAGAGGCTCAGAGCAGATCCTAGATCTCTGTGCAGTGCAGTTCTCCTGGTTGCCCTGTTCTCTACCCAAACCAAGGTGTTACCTGTAGTAAAACATCCCCCACCCCCGAGGGGGCATCTCTGTGTAAGGAAAGAGTTTCAGCCTACCTTGAGACATGTTAGGAAGTTTAACTAGAAAGTTCTGTGCCCTTCTCATTGTAACTGGTTCAGTGCCAGCACAGAGGCATTGACTGGGCTTGGAAAATGCAGCTCAAAGCCTGTTGCTGATTTCACTGGGCCAGGGGCCAAACGGCCTGCCTGAACCATTGAACACTAAAGAAGGAGCACAAAGGAACTAAGGGAGTGTTTTTGGAGTGTTTTTAGAAGGGTGTCAGAGGTTTCTCTGACACTTCTGCTCAGTTTTTTTTCTTTTGTTTCTGCAATGTTTATATTTTTAATATATTAAATCTTTTACTTTACAAAATGCCTCTGAAGAGCAGTCTCCCTATGATTATTTTAAGCCAATCTGCAAGGGCTGGACCCTCAGAGGTACTGGATACCCCAACAGTTACCTGCACACACACTCAGCCAAAGATCTGAGCCAAGACAGGCAAGAGCAGAAAGCCACACAATTCCTAAGTCCCAGAGGTGATTTTTATGGGACTGGCTTAAATGCCACTCTCACTCCTCCAGGAGCGTTGTGGGGAGGGCTGGTGACCACTGCAATTCTATATAATTTGAGTAACCTGAAGCAGCCAGCAGCCAGTGGAGAACGGCTCCACGCAGTTTCCATCAGGCTGGCACATTCCCTGGGCCCCTCTGGCTGTGCTGTACGTACTGTGGTTGAGGGTGAAGGAGGTCTCCAAGCTGCCCAGGTGCTGCAGCCGCACCCCGGCTCTGCTGCGGAGCGCTGGCATGGTCTGGGATTTCCTCTCGGCTGCCGTGTGCTTGGCTAACCAGGCATCCTGCACCCTGCAAGGGGGAGCAAAGACAGGGTTTGGGCAGCAGCAGCAGCCACACCATGACAGAATTACACAAGGCATCAGGACAGAGATTTCTTCCCTCCGACACACCAATCCGGGACAATCCCAGTGGGACTGACCACGCTACGCCAATCTTGCTCTTCCAGAAGGACCTAAGGCTAATACAAGAGCAGGGATCTGCTCAGGAAGCAGGGATGCAGCAGGGACTCTTGTCTCACCTGCAGCTGGCTGGGGGGGACACTGCCAACCTGCGCTCGCCTGAGCCTGGGGATCTCATGCAGGAGCTGGAGGGGAGGGAAGGGGCAGGGTGCTGAGGTGAGGGGCCCCTGCTCAGGGCACGGTGCTGAGCAGAGCACCAGACCCACTGGGGTTTGCCCAGCGTGGGTGTGCATGAGCCCTTCCCACCTCCAGTGGGGCAGGGAATGTGGGGATGACCTCCACACCCCAGCACCAGATGTAAACATGCAGTACCTGGCAATATTCCTCTTCCCCACATATCTGAAGTGAAATAAACACACCCTAGGAAGAAAAGGAAACAGGTTTCTGTTACAAATCCTGCAGATCAGGAATGATCCAGAACATTTAAAACCTACCCTGTTGTTGCCTGCAGACACACTTCTCTGTGCACAAGGATTTTGGTCTGTATTTACAAGTCATTTGCCCTCACACTCCCAGTTTCAAAATTCTGTGGCACACCCTCGTCTTCTCACCCGTGTTTTCCCGCAACACTTGCTGCAAAGTGGAGGCTGTGACAGTGACAGGGGAAGCTGAGCCCACAGGTGAGACACACCCCAGACACGCACTGCCACTACAATATGCTTCCTCAATATACACTTGCTTTTCCTCAGAGGGAGGAAGAGCATGTCATTCCAACCTGGCCAGACACCCCTAGTGCTGCACAGGACAGCGTGTGCACTGTGGTCTCCTCCTTAGTCATTCTGACCACACAAAGGTGCAGTGTTTGAAGAGCAGCCTCCTGATACTCACTCCAGAAGCACGAGGACATTGATCAGCTCCTGGGGGGTGAACTTGTTCCAGTAAGCTAAAAGAGTATCTGAAAGAAAATGAAGAAGAGTGCACAGAGATTTTAAAAAACTCAAAGTGGGGGCACCTTACAGACCAAAACTGATAGTCCCTGGTTTTTCTGGCTGCCTCAGGAGGCACCAACCTTCAGATATCATCTTCACAATGTACAGGTGGCACATGAGAAGCGTCCGGATCTCAAACTGGTCCAGCCGGCTGCAGTGGGACACGCTGCTCCTCATGGAGCTCCTGCGGATCTGTGGGGACACAGGTGTGACAAGGAGGGCCTGGGCTGTGCACCAGAGGCTGTGCAGCATGGGCACAGCAAACCTGGCACAGACCAGGTGTGCTGGAACCCCTCCTGCCCCCCACATGTACACTCCACAGCACCATGCCTTGGAAACGGCTCATCCGGAGATGAGCAGCCTGGAAATCCTGGGCACATCACCACACACTTCTCTGCTCAGAGAAAAAGTGTCTGGGCAGTGAGTGGCAGGTTATCCAGCAAAACACACAGCAGCCTGCTTTCATTTCCCCAGCTCTCTGCAGCATCTAAGCTCCTGGACATTTTTAAGGCCAGTTCTTGTAAAAAGAAATGCACTGGCTGTCACCATCTAAAGCAAAAATCTGACTCTGTTAAAGACATACACTTCAAAACAAAATGTCAGTTATTAAAAAAGGAGGACATTTTATCTTAAGAAAGAACTTTTTCCTCCCCTTGTTTTTTGGAAGTGTTTCAAATTTCCTCCTGCTTAGTGACTCAGGCAAAGTAAGTGAAATCCTGCTGATGAGTCAATTTATGTGGGAAAGGCTTGGGCATAGCGTGGTGGGAAGCATGATTTCTAAAGTTGCATCAATTTTATTTTGCGTTCTCTGTGCTTGCCTGAGCTGTATCCTTTGATAAATGGATATGATTAAGCCCTAGGCTTCTCCTAAAACTTTGCCTCACATGTTTGGAGAGGGATCCCACAGATCTTATTTGCTGTTTATTCTGGGACAAGCTGTGGATGCGAGTCATAATAAAGCAGAAATAAACAATCATTTTAGACTTGGAGACATGGTGCTATTAGAGATTTTGCTATTGAACATGCCAAACTATCAAGTCAGCACACAACTCACTCCAAGGGAATGGGGCAGGGGGGCAATGAGCAAAGTGTCTGCCTCTGCAGAGCACTGTGCTTCTCCATGTGGCATTGCTCTTACATGGTTTTGTGGATACTGCATTCTCTAACAGAAAGATTGCTCTCAACAACTCTGAAAAACATTCAAGAGCATTCAAGAGGAGGATGTCTGGCCATGGGGGAAGAGCTGAGCTGGAAGCAACCCCACCTCCTGCAAACCCCATCAGCAGTGCTGGAGCAAATGCTCAGGGCTTTGCTGGAGAGTCAAGTGTTTGGCTGTACTTGTCCCAGGGCTCTGTGATTGATGGAGAAGAGCTTGCAAGGCCCCACCTCTTCTAAGCATGTCAGGACACAGCCACGAGCCCAGATAATCTTTGCCTTGCTTGTTACAAGGGCCAAAGTTTTTGAAGATGCATCAATGACACACGTCAACCCAAGATACCTGAAAAGTGCCTTGAGGAAAACCAGGGACTGGTTTGTACAAATACCTGATTTCCATGTGTGCAATCTGCCAAGAAGAACACTGAATACTCAGTCTGAATAGTGAGGTCAGAGGTCTTTGTGGCATGACCACAGTCATGCAAGTTTGGGCCTGTGGTTATTTGCCTGGGCTAGTTTTTCTGCAAAAACACTTTATCTTAAGTCAGTGTTCACTGGCAATCTCACATCACAGTGCTTTGCTTCTCAGACATTTGGAAACCAATTCCCAGCACCAGGCACTGGGGTCCAGCCAGGCTCAGGCCCACCCACACACAGGGAACACGTCTCAGTATGGACAAATGCACCATAGGAGCAGAGATTTTCCACACAGATTTTGCCTTTCATCTTCAACAAGCAATTTGTCAACAATTCTATTTATGGCTCAGCAACGTTTGAAGAGGGAAAGCATACCAGACCCATGACTCTGACCTTTGTTAAACGTCAATTTGTTTGTTTCCAGAGATATCTATAGGCTGGCTTTGGAGAGTGTTACCACAGGGAACCCCTTTTCTCTCCCCCTTATTTAACACAGCCTGCAGGCTGAGCACTGCTCTTCCCAGCCCCTGGTACATTACATTTTCACTCTGATCCGGAGAACTGGTTGCTCCCTCTGAGTTCAGGGATCCTTTTGAGTCCTCTCTCTTTATTGTATGGCCATTTGGAAGGGCTGAAGAAAAAAAAAAAAACCCAGATCCCACAGTTAAACCTTTTGCACTTGTCAGCACAGCACAGATGGGGCTTGGCAAAGCCCCACATCAAAACCTGAAAAGGAAAAATCTGGAAAGGACAGTTAGGGTGACACCACATCTGGGGAAAACCATGCAGAGTCTGTGAGGTCTTTTAGGGGATGACTGTTTCAGGTTTGGGGTAACGGGTTTTGGGGGCTTCAGGCTGGTAATAGCTATGTTAAAAATAAATGGGGAATCTAGCAAAATTAAGTTACCTGGATCTTTGTCTGCAATCAGGCTGGATCTGCTTGAGGGAGGTGGAAAACTGCATATGAGTTCATCCCTGGATACCTGTAAAGCAACATAAGGTTTTGTGACCAATAAAAGATAACACCTATTCCCTTACAGATGGGAACAATGCAACACAAGATGGCAAATTAGAGCAGGTTTTAAAAACAACACAGATGAAAACAGAAATTTCCTTACTTCTATAACAAGGAGACAAAGGACTTGGGGACGAGTACAAAGAATAGCAGAACATATTAAAGTGAGCCATAGTAGTGTTTTCCTTTTTGTTTTTTGAGCTGAAATTCTGAATTGTTTTTGTCAGATGTCCTATTTGTTATTCCTTTGCCCCAGCAAGGAGGAAAGTCTGGTCTGCAAGGCTAAGGCTACTTGGGAGCCACACATACAACTCTTGGGAAGACAGGAAACTCCCCAAAACAGCTGTTGGAGTCCCAGGCTGAGTCCTGCTGTGGCTCATTGCACTTGGAGAGAATCACCTCCCCTCACAGCACTGCACACACTGTCCAAAAACATGTCAGGCATGGAGGCATCCCAGCTTTACTCACAGGGCTGGAGGCGGGGCAGGAGGTCAGTGCCTCGTGTCCGGCCACGCGCTGCAGGTTCTCCAGGAGCACCCCGAACAGTGGCAGGTACAGCTGGGCAATCTTTGCCTGCTGGTTCTGAAAGGAGGCACAGAGAAAAACCTCAGGAAGAGCCCAGGTCTCCAATGGAGTGAGAAAAGGGGAAGTCATGAGCCAAAACACTTATACATATATATCTGTATTTACACACTGTATGTGGTGTTTGAAAACGTGAGCTGGTTTGGCTTCTCATCTCCACTCCATCTCTGCCTGAGAGGTATTATCCTTCTAGCAACAAGCTTGGGGCACTCGGGGGTTTTGGAGGCTAAATAACATTCCCAGTCCTACAGGATGTGTGACAAACTAAGTCCTGGATTTCCTAACTCTTTAACTGGCAGTTGACTCGCATAATTTAAGTGCAACACCCAGGATTAATGTAACAGAAACATTTGCTCCATGCCTGGTGCTGGCTACTGCTTCCAGTCAGAAATTCTCCATAGCAAATGCCTCTGGTGAAAACAATTTGTAGGAACAGATAAACTTGGATTAACTGGTACAGATCAAAAATGATTGGGTTGGCGTTTTCTAAATGGAGGATTCTTTTTTCATCCAATTCTTTTTTGTTAAACTTGTATTGTTCTGGATTTGGCTGAAAGGTTTAAAAAAAAAAAAGGAATTTAAGGCTTGAAAATTGAGTAGAACCTCTTAATAAATAAAAGATAATAATAATAATAAGATAATAATAATAAAAAAGATTTAATAAATAAATAATAAAGAAATCCATTTTTTTCTTCTGATTCAATATGACAAAAGATAAAAGAAATCTTGAAAACAGTCATGGGTTGACAAAAACTTCTCTTAGCCATTGGTGGGGCTGGGGTCACCTTGGCTGGAGCAAGGGTGTGCCAACACCAGCTCAGTCTGCCCTGCCCATGATGTGATTTTTTTACTTTGGAGTCTCTGGACACCAGCTGAGCATCCTGCCCTGGCTCCAGGCAGTTTCCTGGTCACACTGCCTTGAGGACAGCACGTATACAAATATCCTGTGAGACAGCAGTAACAGGGGGAGTTTCTGTGGAGTCAGGGGAGTGCTGCACACTGAGGGAGCAAACAGCTCCTGAGTTAGTCATGGATCCTCACTGCAGGGAAAAGCAAGCCCACCTCCAGCTGGGCCTTCAAACAGGCAGAGAAGGGAGGGAAGAGGAGCTGGCTCTGAACCCATGAGAGCCCTTGGCACCTTTGGTGCACTCCTCCCATCCTTCATGCCAGGAAGACATCCGTGTTCCCAGAGAACACCCAGGAATGCAGCACCCTACGAGCAATGTGAGGACGAAAACTCTAATCAGAGGCATGTTTTCAGGCTACAGCAAGGACAAGTAGTTTCTGCACAGATAGTTGGGCACTTTGGAGAGCATATGGGTCAGCAGGGAGCAGCACCAAGATAAAACAAACCCATTTCCAGCCTCTTTCAGCATCATCACATGCTGAGCCTCTGATCAAAGAAAACTGAGATCCACCCAGAGGAAATCCAGCACCTCATGAGAATCAAGATCCTCTCCTCTGAGTCACTAATTAATAAAACGTACAGATGACTTGTAACAGAGATCAGTTCTGTTTCCTGATTACAGCATATTAATGCAGGATATGAATTTAGGCCCAAGACCAGAACATTGCTGATGTCCTAATTTTGTTGAACAACTCTTGCCTAATGACCCTGAAGTTCCTTAATGGTTTAGGGCTTAATCACCTAAATACTTAGCATGAATAAGAGGGCTGCAGTTATTTCCTAGATGGTTTCTGAACTATTACTGTTATTCCATAACTATCAGTTATTTACAACAGTTCCCTAAAAAGCAATTAGAATACCCTTGGGTGCACATGCAATATCTAAAACTCTGACATGTGATTTTTTTTCATAAAATTAAACAACATTAAGTTAAAAAAGCCAACAAAACAGGCCTGACCTTGTGCTGGTATCTGTTGTCAAAGGCATGCTTGATCAAGAGATTTTTTAAGACTGAGATGGCCATATATCTGATATCATAATTGTCCTGCAAGGCAACAGAGGCTTCTCTAAGAAGTATCCCCACGAGGAAGTGATGCTTGCAATACTCATCAGTTAAACTGTACTCAAGATTTGTATCTGAAAGAAACAAGAAGGTGATGGTTAAGGGAAATGTTCCAAGAGTCTGTTCAGAGCAAGACATAACAGTCATGTAAGCCACAAAGCCCTTGAACAGCGTTCACCACTCTCCCACAGGGCACTGATCTTTGAACAAAGCTGAACTGACCACACAGTTTTCTCTACCAGTGAGCTAAGTCATATCAAAGAACTTGGGGTTTTCTAGTTCAGGCTGTTCATTAATTTCAGCCCTCACTGTTTCAGCAGCACATCAAGGAAGGATTTCTGCAATGTGATGCTCTGCAAAGCTTCTCTCTCTGACGAGTAATTTGTAAGTCAGGGATGGCTGAAATGGGGAAAGACAGCAAAACTTACTGGGGATGCTTTGCTCCTGACTGGGAGTTTATTCTGTAAATCCCCAAACCACACAGGCAGCAGGAATACCAACCTCCACCAAGCAGCTGTGAGGGTGGGAATGGGCAGTGGAAATGGTGGGTTTACCTGGCCACCAGCCCTAGCAGGGCTGCTCTGCAGCTCAGTCCACATCCTTCATGAATCTGTGTTCTTTCTCTTGAGGTCAGAGAGCAGAGCAAAAGCACACAGTGCTGCTGGGATGAGGGATGTAGTTGAGGACATGGTGCTAAGTGACCAGTGCTGCATCCCAGTCTGCACAGCTGGGCAGCTGCAAGGCCAGGGAGCCATTCCAGGGCTCCAGGCTGCTGCTTGCCAGGAGCAGGTATTGAACACAGCTCCTCAGAAGCTGCACTGACTGCCAAGAGAAAGCCAGCTCAGAACCTCATCACCGTGTTTAACTCAACTTGTACCCTGCATCTCACACAGATCCAGGCAGATAGTGTGATCACAGCAGAGGCTGCTAACAGGGAAAGGCATCACTTCTGCTGAGGTGCGTGGACAGAGCAGCAGGGAAGTGACACACACACTGACTGATGTGCAGGGTGCATGTGCACTGGGGCTGCTGTGAAAAGCCTTGTCTTGACACCATGACCTCTGCCAGGCCAAATTAGAACTGCCACTGGGATAACCTCAAAGCTCTGTGTTCTTCCCCCAAAAGGTACAAATGCCATATGCTCAGCTCAGACTTTTTTTTTTTTCAAAAGTCCACAGATATGAAAATTTCTGTGGTAAGGCAGGGTGCACTCAGCTTTGAAAATCCCAGCTGAAGGGTTCCAACAGCTCTGTGGCTGAGAAAGATATTTTTAAATTCATTGATTCAAAAGTAGCATTTACTGGATTGTAAAACTCAGATTCAGAAGAAAGGAAAAGCAATCTGGAACATTACCTAGCTTTCACTGTTAGTCGTGTTAGCAAATGCCTGATTGTCACACATCATGGTTATTACATTAGTTGGATACAAGCTAATTGATTGGAGAGTGCATACTTAATTTGACATTAGAGGATTTAATCATTCCAGTTGGACCTACCTACTGAAGTGAACCATTCCACAGCAAATGAAAAAAATTCTAATTATGTGTAAAGAGAAAAGGGACAAATAAAAAAACCAGCAAAAATAAACAGGAACAAGTAATGCTCTAAATCTTGGAGAAACAGGACAATATGTCATGTTTTAATATTATTTGTGAGGCCTATGCTTAACTCCCAGCTTCTGTCAATCTCTTGGATTCTTTCCCATCACAACATTGCAAAACTAATTGTGTGCTGCTGACCATGAGGCCAAGCTTGGGGCTTGCTCTGGCTGATGTCCTCATGTCAGGCAGCAGGGACAGACCAACAACCAGCCCTGCTTTAGCTGGGAGGTTTCAGAGTTGCTGTTCCAAGATGCAACACTCCAACTCAACAGGACATGGCTGCAGAGCTGAGCTC
Source organism: Zosterops lateralis (assembly GCF_965231275.1). Taxonomy (NCBI): domain Eukaryota; kingdom Metazoa; phylum Chordata; class Aves; order Passeriformes; family Zosteropidae; genus Zosterops; species Zosterops lateralis. The sequence continues at coordinate 78,177,403 of NC_139800.1, forward strand.
TGCCAACCTGCCCATCTGCACTGGCTGAAGCTGAAAAATTCTCTCCTTCCACCTCTCTGAGGGCTATTCCTTCTTTTCCTAGGAACAGAGCAGTAGGCATTTGGGCATCCCGTCTCTGCATCCAAACAGGCTTGATGAAGAGGTCAGACACACCAGCAGGGTCTATAACCCTGCTGACCATAAAGCCAGACAAGTTTGCAGTGAAGGTGCATCCCCACATGGCTCTACCACAGCAGGCAGCGCTCAGGCACCACGGCAAAGGCACTCCTGCTACCTGAGCATGGGCTGCTCTGCTGCCCTGAGCTGTATGTGACCTCAGCTGGCAGGTCCAGCCACAATAAAACACAGCAGAAAAGATGAGCTGCCCTAATAGCTTTTCAGTTTAACCATCACAAATGCAAAGGTGAACATTAACCGATAAAGAGCATCCTTACATTACCATGCCACTAACAGGCACCAGGGAGGCACCATGGATGTGTTTGTCTTGGCCATTTCTAGCAACACTCTTTTTTAAACAATGCCAGGCAAGTAGCCAAACTGAGTTAAGGGATTAGTAGCTGGTCCAGAAAGCTCTGAGGGGTCAGATATTTACCAAAACAAGGGATATTTCATTTACTGCTGCTTCTGTTACCTGTATGTGTGTGGAACCACTTTGGGACTTGTACAGCTTCACCCTGAGGCACAACCAAATATCCCCTTTCCTCCACCAGAACAAATCATACAATCATAAATCCACGGGGCTTTTACATGGGGAATCCCAAACCTCACTCTCCTCTCCAGTACTTATACTGGTCAGGTAATTGGCATCCAAACCTGGCAATCTTTACTGCATTTATGCAGCACAGATGAGCCATTAGGACCTAGATGAACGAGGCTCTGCCTGTGGCATTCCTGGGGGAGCTCTGCCATCACTGCCAGAGCTCCAGCCACCCACACCTGCACACAGCCTCAGCTCAGCCCCCTCTAAGCCCCTTCCACCCCGTGCTGAGCAGCTTCAGGACCAAAGAGAACACGGTGTGACAGCAAAGGCAGTGTGGATGTGTGTGGGTGCACAGTACAAATACCCTTGGTATGCACCAAGGGCTGGCAAGCACTCAAGCTCTGCTGGCTGCCTTCAGGTTTGGGAACAAGCTCCAACACACTGTGCACTGCTGTGCTCTTGTTCACTGTGAAAGCAGAAGGTAACCTAGATCCCCTTCTGGTGGCCACGAGGAGAGCTGGCAGCAGAGCAGTGAGTTCAGTCTGTTCTCCTGGATCTCTGTTCCCTACAGAGAACCAGTGAGACACCCCTTCTCAGGGCAGGCTGACACTCCTGAGAACAAGGGATTGCATTGCACAATTTGCCTATTTACTGAAATACAGGCAGTGTCTTCCAGATATTGCTAGGCCCACGTAAACTAAAATACAGGAAACACTGAAAAGACTGACTGCATCCCATTCTGGAACAAAAGGATGTAGACCTGACAGAAAAACATCTTGTCCTGAAGCTAATGTCCTAACCAGGATATATATTTCCTTGACACCAAACCAAAGTTCATGTAGTCAGAAGCCATCATGACTAACAAACTATAGCTCTTTAGCCAGTCTCTTAATAAAGAACATACCTTGAGCTCTTTGCAGCTTGGGTTTGGAAAATGTCATTGGTAAGTTCAGAGGAATGTAGTGCTCGTGATTGCAAATATTTTGAAGAAATTCAAACTTGTATTCAACCAGCAGCTGAGATTAAAAAAAAAGACAAACACAAACTATGTTTTTAATTTGACCCATTTTCTTCCAGTTCAATGTACTTGTTGCACAAGGATTGAAGAATCTAATAAATAGCATCTGGTGAAACTCACTAATAATTGGCAAATTCCTGTATAGTTCTCCCTAAGTGTCAATGCACACGAATGTCACTAGGGACTTCTTTGTCTTTGCCATCCAGGCTATTAACCCTCTTCCCTTTCATTCTGATTTTTCACATAACTTTAAAGAACATCTGGGTACAAGCTCTTGGCCCAGACAAAGAGGTCTCTGCCTCTAAAAGACTCTGCAGGAACAGAGTCTAAAAGGCCTCCAAGAGTTGTATAAAATAATCACTGCAAAGCTTTGATTGATGTAGGTATGTACAGTTGCAACTTTTCAAGAAACCTACTGCTTACCTTAGGGTCTTTTGGGCTGAATCCAGAAATGTAATCATTGATCAAGTTAAAAACAAATCCTCTGTCCATAAAGGTCAAACAGCGCTGGAGAAAAAAAATAGCAGCATGTGACCGACCATTAAAAATAAAAGCAATCATCCTAAATCCCCTCCATACTACTCTCCTGCCAGCAGCCAGATTTCACCCCCTGGGTTGCTGCTGACTTCCCAAAACATACATGATCCTGTTTCTCTGAAATCATTTGGATGATCTTACTTAAGTCTCCAGTGGACAACAGAAATATTTAAAATGAGAGTATACATATTTCAGGCTCCAAACAGTTGCTAGGTATGCCTGAAAACCCTCAGTAACACATACAGAGCTACTGTTTCTTTGGAAAGAGAAGGTTTCTTTCCTAGGAGAACTTATCCCCTCAAGAGTTTTTACATCTGTAAAAACCAAAGACAAGACAAATTAAAACCACATTTGTTCGCTTGCTCCACCATTTCTCATTGTCTATCTTTATTTTTATTTTTATTTTTTTTCCCCCGATAACATCTTGGGAGAAGGAAAGAAACTGCTGACCTTCAGGAAGTTAGCCAAGCTAAAGTTGACATTCCTGGACTCTTCAGGGATCTCATTGTAGCGGATGGTGACGTGAGGAATGATGGCAAGCAGCAGCGAGTGCAGGGCGTGCTGGTAGGACTCAGGGAACCTCTGGCCCCTGGGCAGCTGAAACCAAGAGCACATCCCAGCTCAGTGCTGCAAGACAGCAGCTGGGGAGAGCTGAGCACAGGCACGAGCTCTTTAGCATTTGTTTTTGTTGCTTCCTAATAAAACACTGACCAAAGAAAGTATTGGCTGCAACCGCAGTAGGCAGTAACAGAAAAGGAGGCTGCATAAGCCATAAGGACTTCTGGAATTTTTAAATTACAACTGAGAGTGAAAGGGCAGAAAAGGGAAAAGTAAAGTGAAAAAGAACTTAAGCTGTTCAGTTTGGTGTTTTGTTTTGTTGTTTTGTTTTTTTTTAATAGAGAGTCACAGCTTTTCAGAAAAGCTTTTGGAGGAGCTTGTGAGAGCTCTGTAATGCAGCATTGACCAAATCCTTTTTTACCTTGATTTTGTTTTCTTCCAGTAAGTACATTGCCATGGACTTTGCCAGTGCTTCAAAGAAAAACCACGAGTACTAGAATAAACAAAGAATACTATTACTTTTCTGAGCAGGATTGAACACGACTGATACTCCCTGACTATGTGGGGAAGCACCTGTGTAGGAGGGAGAGCTCACATTCAACAGTTTTTCATAAGCACTGCTTGGCTTGGAATAGATGCCTTTGCTGCCCAGAGATGTCCTGTCAGTTTTAGGGTGGGAATAGATTTAGCCCCTCTGCACCCCAATGCATCCTGCCAAGAACCAGCAGAGTTTGGGGTGCAAGCCCTGCAAAGGCCCAGAGAGGGAGAAACTCAGTTTGCCTCCCATGAGTCACCCTTCAGGTGTGGCTTGAGGAAAGTAGGTGAAACTGGCAAAATGAATAGGTTTTTGCTGTTTCCTGCCACAGGCCTAAACAGAGGCTCCCTGCAAGAACTCATCTCTGTTTTAAGGGGAGAACCTCAAGGATGTGGATGCAAGGAGTTGCCCTGGCAAGCTTTGCCCCTGCAGTGGGTTTAGATGGGGGTGAGTTGGGCTTTATACCAGACCCCCTTTTCTTCCCCTCTACCCTTGGCAGCCAAGTACTGCCAACACTTCACCTTGAGCAGCTTGTTGATGGCCAGGAAATCTGCTGACTGCTTCAGGATGGTGGCCATGGAAAGCACCAGGATCTCATGGGTCATCTTGGCCTGCTTGGCACTGGGTTTCTCAGCTCTGAAGACGTACTGGGGCAAGAAGAGCAGGGTCAGTGTGTGCCTGCTCCCAGCAGGGAGACTCCAGGGGCCCTGTGCCGTGACTGACCTTTATGAAGGAGCGCAGGTAGTGGTCCAGACCTTCCTCATGGCACTTGGACACGATGTGCAGGAGAACCCTGGGGAGAAATGTGGTTTGTGTTCAGCACGCAACACAAGGGCAAGTTCCTCTACCTCACAGAAGCAGAAAACACATGTGTCCCATCCTGCTCAACCCCAAAAACCTCTCTACTGGCACGGCCTGATTTGCAGAGAGACAGTTCTTGCAGGCCAGCACCCCCACACAGAGCTCCTGCACCATCCCTGCACAAAGCACTCAGATGAGGTGCCCAAAGCCTCTCCTCCACATCTGTGCTGGCCCAGGAATGACCCAGACAAGCTGACTTTTAACACTCAAGACTCCTTGCATGAGGAGGTGGGACAGAACATTGTCCATTATAATCTGATACCTCCTTGCATCCCTGGAATTTATTCATTCTAGAAACCTCCTTTTTTTTCCCTTTTACTTTATTTACATCATATGCTCCTTGTTACATGCATATTTTGGGTTTATTTTGGATTACTGGATTATTTTGGGCTGTTGCCTTTCAGTGTGGGAAGGTCAAGCAGATCCTGGAGAACATGCCAGCCCTTTGGATTCACTCCCAGGCAGCTGATCAAGGCAGCAAGAAGAGCCTGGTTTCCCCAGCCACTACTGGGGATTTACATTCCACTCCCAGCCAGAGGGAACAACAAACTATTGCATGTTGTCACAGAACCCACAGGCCAAACCACAAGGAGTTTACAAGCCATTTATCAGATAAAGTGGGTTTTAAATTCCACTATGAAAATCTGATGAGAAAACAGACATTATCAAACAGAAAGCTACTGACAGACTGGAAGGCATCACACCAAGCTTTAATAAAAAACTTTGGAAGTGAAGGTGGGAGCTGGTCACCCAACAGGTACCTGGGGTCACCTGTTTTCCTCTCCTCACTCTCTGGTGCTTCAAAGAGAGTGGAATTACAGCACTCCACAAAGGAAAGTTCTCATGACTTGTATCATATGGTGCAGGGCTGTGACTGCAATAGGCACCACATCCCTGGGGACTGGGGCTCAGCCTCCAACCTCCAGCTCCAGGGGAGCAGGATGCTTCTGGTACATGGATGCATGCACTGCACTGGGACCAGAGGATGACACCCAGCACCTTCTGTGCACAGCAGCACTTCACTGAGGCAGCACCATGGGAGGAAGGTGCATGTTTTATGGGGGAGCACAGCTGGAGCTGCAGCACACCACACCCAGCCCCAGAGCACCACTAGCAATCCTGACACCAGGGGCTGGCATGCCAGGATGAGACCAGGACTTTGCTCCCCACACCAGCTGGGACACACCTGGGCACTCTGCAGCCTTTTGATACAACAATAACTCACAATAACTCAGCTCCCAGAGCCACCAAGCCCTTTTTTTTTTTTTTGAGAAACAACCCAGGAGTACCTTTGAAGTACCACATTTTTCCTCTCACCACTCCCAGGACAAGAGCCCCACAAAACCTCCAATGCCACCCACATGATCCAGGGGAATACAGCAGCAGGGGACAGACAGTGCTGTCACTCATCACCCTGTGATGGGAAACCAGACCCTGCTTTGCAATTTGTGGGATTTGCACTTGTCACTGGATGGTTCACCCCAGACTCACATGGTGCAGTTGACAGCTACTTCATCCTCCTGCGTCACATTTGTGAGGACTCTAAATAGTTGCATAAGAATTACAGGTAGAAACTGAATCATTACTTGGATCTCCATGGCGTGCAAACACTAAAACAAATGTTCAAAACACAGACACTTTTAGTTCAACATGTGGCAGGTGTTAAACATTTACAGTCTGCAGATATTTCTGTGGCAATGGGACAGAGGCTTCAGGGTCTGAAATGCTTCAGCCCACTGGAGGACCGGGCAACTTGGACCCACAGCAGGACTTGCTGCCTGCTCCCAGCAGATAGATCCCAGCTGCAAGCCTTCAGGGAGCAACATAATCACTCATAGCAGGTATTAATTCTCCTCTTAGATGAATCCAGGCAGCTATGAATTAATCAGACGTCACATTTGACTTGAAAAACCCAGAATTTAAGGTTGAAGTTTTGCTCTCAAGCCTTCTCATCACTTGTGCCAGTTTTTGAAGTCCCATTTCCACAAATGCCTTTGGAGCATGAAAAACTGCTGCCCAATGACTTTCAGAGAGACTTTTCTTTTCAAAGAGCATAGCTTGCTCTCAAAGATGGAGTTTAAGGCACTTGGTGAAGGTCAAGATTGTCTTGTGCATACGCTCTCCACCAAACTCACAGAGCTCTTGTGCCTGAAGCTCATTATATGAGCCCAGGGAAATACAGATTGTTTCATTTTCAGTTTTCAAACCTGCAAATCTAATGAAAGGTTTTCAAATCTGTATCTAGCTATTTAAATTACTGAAATTATTGAGGTGGTGGTGAAGAATCCCTCACTTGTGGTTGGCACACACCTATCTCCCTGTTGTAGGCTGCAGTGAGGGTGCTGGGGCTGGGCAGGACTGGGACCTGACAAAATGCTCACAACACAGCTACTGGGATTTTTAGTGCTTGGCTTCATAACCTGCTATTATTTCTATTTCTTAAAATATTTATACATTGTCTGGCACACATTATTAAGTAACCCTGTGGTGCTACACCCCCACCACTGGATGTGGAGCTGTTGCTACAGCAGTGCTCTCAAAAACAGGCAGTTATGGAAGGAAGCAGTAAATAGCCAAGAATAATATTCCCTGCAGAAGCCTTCACTGGACCTGCTCCAAAGCCCTTACTCATGCTGCAGTGATTACCAAAAAGCTGGGTCTAGGTCACAGGTCACCTCTGCTCAGATTTAACCAGCTGATAATCTCACGTATCTTTTTCAGCCTGGAAAAAAAACCCTGTTTCGAATAGGCTTCCAGAAAAGAAGGAATTGTGCTACAGTTTTAAGGGCTGAACCAAACCTAGAGGAGCAAGGGAGGAGTGTGTGGATCCACCAGCAGAGAGCTTTGCCATGAGCATGGCAGAGCAATGCTGACTCCTTGTTTTATCCCTTGTGGAAGGCAGAGGGAAGCAGCACACAGAAAATCATCTGACAAGACAAAATAAACGTAGGGACATGAAAAAACATTTCATTTAAATACCAGCCCATCTGATAGGATAGAGCAAAAATAAGGGTACTGCACAATGCATTGGCCCCAGCAAGGGTGTGATCCCAGAGGGCAGGGTTCTGGGTATTTGCTGACAGTCTGTAAAAACACAAATGAAGCCCAGTGACAGGCACTGTTCACCTTTAGGTATTTAACAAGCTCTCCTGGCACTTCCTTAGCTCCCGCCTGAACCAGCTGGCAGTAGTGGAAGAATTTGTGCAAGTGCATGTCCTGGAAGAGACAAACAAGTTCAATTCAGCAGCCTCAACATTTGTCAGCACCTACTTCACTGCTTGCACTTGGAAATCTGGTGACTTACCTGCAGCAGTGGGCCATGTCCCCAGCAAACCCCATGTCCCTGCCAGTGGCACTTCTGACGCACTGCTGCCATCTCCCAGGACTGCTCTCTTTTCCAACATACCCACCCATTGATCCACCCCTGGCTCCCAAGTAACCCTAATACTAAGCACAAAATTTCCAGCAGTGTTAAAAGGTAGGTTGTATTACCCTGAGCCCCAGTCCCCAACCAACGCTGGCCTGGAGAAACAGAAGCCCTCTCAACGGTGAGCTGCACCTCACAGAAACTGCCTCACCTGCCTCCTACTGTCCATCTGAGGCAGACCCTCCTTCCCATTATTCTCCTTCCTCCTCCAAGGTTAGATTTAATTACTGGGTCATTTAACTATGAAAAGCATCTGGAAATGTAATTTGGTGGGAAGTATAACTACTATGCTGCTCTCAGTGCAGTAAATCTCCAAAATAGAATTAGATGCTGAAAGCATTTTGTTCTGAATGTAAATGTAGCTGATGACATCCAGCCAAAAGCATTCCCAGGAGCAGTGCTGACAGGATGTGCCCTAGAGAATGTGGTGGGGATCTTTGCTGCACATCATGTTAAGCTCAGGGAAGTCCACCACTACCATGAGACAGCAGAACACACTAGGACTTGGTAAAACAGCCTAAACTGCTTTCAAAGGGAAATCAGGGCTGTTTTCTTGTGCCTGCTGTTGTCAGAGAAAATTTTTTTTAATTTTATAAAAAGTCTAATACTAACTTGAACTCGATGATCTTAGAGGTCTTTTCAACATTAATGATTCTACAGTTTGGGGAAACCTCTCACATCTATCCGTTCTCTCTTTTGCATCATTGAAGGAGGTCATTTGCTCAAATATTTCCTTGGTCCTGCCAGTTATAGTGCAATTGAGCCAAGGAAACATCATTCTCTCCCCTAGGCTCATTCAGTCACATAGTAACCTCATCCCACCAGCCAAGGGGCAGATCCCTGCAAATAATCCCAGCCATGCTGCTTCACAGGTATCCCAGTGCTGCTTTGCAAACCAGGGACCAGGGCCCTCTTCCCCACACCACCTATGGCTTAGCTGTAGTAGAGACACAGCAGTCTCTTCCTTTGGATTTGTGCTGGAAGTTTTTAAGGTGTTTGACTTACCTGGGTGTAAATGGTTGAGTCCAAATGGATTCTGATTTTAAACAGTGGCTTTGCTCCATCCACCCACTTTGCATCCACGCTGGGCTGCTGTGAACAGACAACATCCAAGTACTCAGTTTCAGAATATGGTGGGAAGGTGGCTCTTTGCAGACACCTGGTCAGAAGGCACTGGCTGGGGTGGAAGAAGGGGTTCACTCCCAGCACAAACACCACCTTCCCCATGAAAACATGCACACAGAGCACGGGCTCACTCTCCTGCTCTGTGCCAACTGCAACAGCCTAGCCCACCACAGAAACACCCTCTGTCACCTGCATAAGCAGAGAAAGTGGAATTAAAGGTGCTCCTGTCTCCCATCCCTACGAACTTTAAGCTTTGGAGGTGCCCTGCAGTACAGACCTTTTCAGCTGAGCAAAGCACCAACAAAACCTCAGAATTTACACAAAAGCTCGACTTCCCTCCTCCTTTTTCCTCCAAGCCCATCCTGGATGGAAGGCCCTCCTACCTTCCGTGAGTCAGTGTCCCCAAGGCCCAGGTATCCCGGGGGGAGGTTGGAGGACACGGGCAGGTGCCGCTCCAGGGTGACAATCCGCCCATCCTTCAGCAGCGGCGCCCAGGAGAACCCCACTGCAGAGGCAACCACGGCAGCAGGGTCAGCACACACACATTGCTACCTGCTCAGGTCTGAAACAGCCCTGCCTCACCCCAGGGGAGTCCAAACCTGCAGCTGTGCGAGTGGCTTCAGCAAGGAATCAGTGCCATTAAAGCAACTGTTACCTGGTGAACAAAATTGGGGCACAGCACGGACCAGGAGAGGGTGTGAGGGGCAGGAATAGTGGGTGAGCCATGGCTGTGCACCATGAGGGTCCTTTGAGGAGTGGATGAAGGGAGAGGCTTCCCAACCAGTGGGACCCAGGTTGGTAGGATCAGCCCCTGAGACCCTGATCTCAGCAAGTTTTTATTGGCTGACAACAGCACATTTGTGCAAGTCAAGTCAGGAACATACAAGAAAGAATTGTCAGAGTGTAGCAAAAATTGGAGCTTTAATATAAACTAAAAACATTGATATTTTTTTCCATTTCAGACCTACCTACATTTCAGACCATATTAGGTTGCTTTTAGAAAAGAAAATTCAGATAGGCTGGTAGGTTAATCACTTTTTTTTTCATGTCCTTACACTTGTTTTATCTTGGCCTTTTACACTCCAACAGAAGTAATTTAAGCATTGAACATACCTTGTGTTTCAACGGTGTCTTGTTTTTTCGATGTTGCCTTTGTATTAATTTCACAGCTGACATGATAGAAGGTGAAAAGCAAATGATGCTTTTGATGGAGGTGAATTGGAAGCTCAATTTTAATCTAAAATGATATCATGATAGATCAGACTGTATTTGTAGTTGTGGAGTAATATTTTAGTTCTATTTCATTTCACAAATGTTATGTTGTATGCAGTTACACAAGACACATTCTTACCCATCTTAAATAACTCCCTAACATTTTCATCACATTTGCAACATTACTTATTAATGGGGGTGTGTGATTGGAGTGCACAAAGCGTGACAGTAAAGACAGCAGAAAACAAACTGACATTAAAAATTGACAAAGGCTCTGGCTTTGCTCAGCCCTTCTGCTGAGGCAAAGGGCTGGTGATTATCTTTACCCATATTTCACCCAGCCCTGGAAAAAGAGGTATCCTGAAAAGCCCCTTGGCATTGTAGCATCCTGGAAAATCTGCTGTTCCCCAGACTTTGCTTTTACCTCATCATAGAACTCCGGACTCTGGTTGTGATGCAGCACAGCAGCATATGCATTTGTCGTCAGCAGAGGGCCCCCGGGTTTGCCATATATGCACTGGAAACACAAATGAAGAGCTGAATCCAGGGTCCTGCCACCCTCAATTAGATGGCCAAATTAAACCAGCAATCATGGAAACTCAGTGCCTTTCTCAGCCTGGCTGGGACAGAACACCCAGCAGTGGCCAAATGGCAGCCCTGTGAACAGTTAACCCACCTTTAATGGCCTGGCATCAGCTTCATCTGAATCCCTGAACTCAACACAGACAGCAATATTCCTCGCCTGAAATGGGAGAGAACAGAAGGATGAGCAGCAGCATCACCCCAGCCCACATCAAGCCTGGCTACAGGTCACTGCCCAGGTCACTGCCCAGGTCACTCACCTTTGCAAACACCTTCTGGTTCTCATACTTCAAGTGCAAGGGGTAGACATAGAGGTGGTTTTTGTAGACTGTATAAGGGTAACAGTATTTTGCAGCTTCTGGGACAAGCTCCTCCACCTCAACTGCAACGTCCTCACTGTCCTTCTCAAAAGGTTTTATAGGGATATAAGAAGCTGTGAAGCAATCTGGAAGAGAATAAGAACAGAAAAAATTAGGTCCACGGGAAAAGCCTTTTGGACAGGAGATCAGTTCACATAACGTGTGATGAAAAAGCCCATGGAATGACACTGAACACATCACAAGTCCTTTCTTTGCTTCAGTTTCTTTAAATGCAAGGTAATGAATCAGAAACACTGACAATGTTTGTAAAGCCCTACAAGGTTATGGATCAAAAATGTCATATGAGATTGGTGCAAAAGCAGGCAGCTGGCTTCCTTTGGATTTGGGATGTGATGGCTAAACCGTAAAGCAGAACTATCCCTCAGGTAAATCTCTGCTCTTGGACCACATCTCCTCCACATTATGCATCAGAAGAGACTTACAAGTCAGTGATTGTGCTGAATTACTCATTTCTCATTGCAGCCCTGGGATACTCTTGTTAATGAAACAGAAAATCCCCCCTAGAAGCACTAACTCCTGAGGCCCAGGCCATCAGCACTCTTGTTAAGATCCCAGATCCTTACTTGTGAAGTCTAGTGGGATGTCTTTGATGATGATATTTAACTGGGCTGGAATGACCTGCAGTTTTGTCTTCTCTGGCCTGTGTTAGGGAGAAAGAAACAAGAATGTGAACCTTGAAAGCTCAGGTGCTGAGCATATCATCAGCATTTTTCTGCTACCCTCTAAGTATTTTAGAATTTGTCATCTCATGCTTACACTTAGCTGTTTAGAAATGTATGTCAAAATGTCTGCCCAGCCCCTGTATCAGTCTCTCACACTTACTTCTTATACTCAGCTAAAAGCTTCAGCATATCTTCGTTTGAGAGTTTGCCACTGTCTTGCTTGTACAGGGGTGAGAATTTTGCATCAGCATCAAGAGTGCCCTGAGAGTCCTTGAAAACTGGTCTGCAAAAAATAAGAGGTGTATTTTCTAAATGTTGGTAAATATACAGGCACTGAGTTCTTTGACACATCTGAAAGGCAGCTCATCAGACAAGAGGTTCACTGGCCTGTGATTGCTCCAAATACCACAGACTTGACCACTCTCCCACCCTGACTGGTGCTTAGACCCTACCCAGGCTGCAATTGTCACATGAAATCACATGGGATTACCCATTCCCCTCTCTCCAGCCAGGTCAGAAGGACACACACAGCCCATTTCCAAGCCTGATCCACAAACACCCTTACATTTCCTCCCACTAACAATAAGTGGTAAAGCGTCTTCCCACTTGCATATGGGGTCAGAGCACAGAAATCCTCCCAGGAAAGGAGTGCACAATAAAAACCAGTTTGGGGACACCCATCAGCTTCTCCTGAAGCCAGAGCAGGAGACTGGATTCTGCCCTGGATGAATATCAGCATCTCTCCCCTTGAAAATAATGGGTGTCTGTGTATAATAAGAACATTAAAGCATCTGCAGTCCCCTTCTGCGCAAGCACTTTCCTCTGAGACCCACAGGGCAAATGTTCCAGGGATGCAGAGCAAGACAGCTCCCCCACCAGCCCACTCAGCTCCTTGGTGTCCAAAGGCAGCTCTTCACCCAGCAGGAACAAACCTGAAGCCAGTCAAAGTCAGTGCCCAACCAGAGCCCACCATTAGGTTGAGGATCCACTTGGAAGAGGGCTGAGTTCTGGCCCCCAGGATCCAGCTGCATCCCAAAACCACCATCTCAAAGATCGCCAGCCAACATCACAGCAACATCCAGTTCAAGAATACACATTGCAAGCAATATACCCCCAGACTCCAGCCCACTGTGACAGCTTTCTGTGTTCCTATGTCATTGTCAGTCCTTTTGTCAGCACCAAAATGCAATTTAGCACTAGGAGGCAGCAGATGATCTTGCCTTCCTCTGACTGAGATTTAATAGAGTTAGCACTGACATACTTACCAGTCCCAGTTACAGAACAGCAAGGGAATGGGATCACTACCTCCAGCCATTCCCAAGAACGTTAATTAAAGCAGAGTTTAAGGTAGAAAACAAACCCTGTCTGATTGCCACTGCCAGGCTGGGAAGTCCTCTGCTCTCATCCAGTTCTTAGCAATGGCTGGTGCCAGGAGGGAATTTCTGCAGTGATTCCCTTGGTATCATGGGACAGCGTATTTTGTCCCCCAGGAATGTTCTGCCCTGATAGCAGTAGCTACAGGTCAGTAGGAAGGTTACTGCCTTCCCAGCCCTATCACTGTTTACTTTTCAATATTTTGTTTCTAATTCTAGATAGAGCATCTCGGGCCAATCCCAATTCTTTCTTGGGACTCGGAGCCAAACTCTGCCCTCAGCTGCAATCTCACTGACTTCAGTCACTTGGCCTTTTGCCCAACCATGTCCCAGGTCCCTCTCAGCAGCAGCAGCAGCAGCTCCCACTGTGGGCAGAGCCCAGCCTGAGGTCCCAGCCCAGCCCCAGCACTGACCTGGCCGCCCATCCGAAGGGCATCCGGTACTGCCCCAGACGGCTGCACACCTGCTTGGCCACCTTATGGACCTTCTGGGCAGTCTGCAAAACAGGAGAGAGGCAGGTCGGCCTGTGCCAGGACCTTGAGGCTGTCCCAGAACAGCAGTGAAGAACACTGCAGTATCCAGGGAGGAGCATCTCCCCATCTGCTCCCCAGACACCAGCACAGTTGACAGACACTCCTGTCTGTCACTTCCCACCCCCTACAGCTGTTACTTTGCAAAGCAATAGAAAACGTTCTGGGCAGTCATGTTAAACCTCCTCGGGACTGAACTGTCAAGGTATCAGTGCTCTGTCTGCCAAAGGGTATTAGTTTGTCTTCCCAAACTGGCTGCAACTGGCTCATCCTATACAGCCTTACAAAGTGTGCCAAGGGAATGCCATTATTACCGGGTATTCTGTCATTGACTTTTCAGGAACTACTCTTGACTGGCTGCAACAAGGCAGCACCAGCTCCACCTGGATGCAGAGACTGATGCTGGTGGCAGCAGCAGGGCCTCTCCCTTGGATGTCAGGAAAAATTTCTCTGCTCAGAGGGTTTTCAAGCACTGGAATAGGCTGCCCAGAGAAGTGGTAGAAGTATTTAAAACACATGTGGATGTAGCGCTTAGGGACATGGTTCAGTGGTGGGGTTGAGAGTGCTGGGTTAATGGTTGGACTAAATTATGTTGTAGGGTTCTTCCAAGACCAAGGATTCCATGATTCTATGCAGACACTTAATTCTGGAGATGAAGTGTCCCACCTTTTCCTGACAGCCCAGGTTTTGGCTTGCTGAAGTGTAATGGGAAAAGGTCTGGCCCCAAATGCTTGGCTCTTTCTAAAAGTCCTGGGAAGGAATCAAGTCTCCCAGGACAGCCCAACCAGAGCCAGCCTGGGAACAATGCAAACAGAATGGACAAAGACTGTATTTGCCAGAAAGAAACCGAAGAGCCGTAGAACAACCCATGTTTCATCCTGCTCTACCCCCTGCAGCAGCAGACAGCATCACTCAGCTGATACTCCCATGGCCCCAGCCCCATGTACCTTCCCAGGGTCCGAGTTTTTCATGTAGGGCTCCACACAGTGGGCAATGCTGCCCTGCAGCACCTTCTCCACACGGGCCACCAGGAAGATCTCAGTGTGCGGGTTGGTCACAGAGAACACCCCCTGCAACAGAGAGGCAGCAGCTGTCACACAGCAGGACCCCAATTTGCACCATGGGGTCTGGCCCTGATCATTCCACTGCCCCTTTCCAGGGGCCATAGGATGGGCATGGCCAAGTCTTGGAAAACTCTCCTTGGAGCTTTGCCTGTCACTGCCAGTGAGCCCCGACCAAAACTCAAGGGAAATGCTGGCTTCTGGTCACCACACAGGGGATAACAACACACTTCAAAGTCACTGAAAAGCCTCAGCAGAATGAGGAGAAAGTGAGCTATTCACCTGTTTTATGTAGAGCAGGCAGGACTCAGGGACCCCAGGCACAAGGCTCTGGCCAGGGCAGTGTCCCTGGGTGCCCTCGGCTCTGGGCTCGGAGTTGTCCAGCAGCATCTCCCGGACAGATGGAGGGTTCAAGTCCACGTGGAAATCAGCTGAAATCTTGCAGTTACTCTTCAAGTCGAATAATGCCAAGCTTAGGAAAAAGGGCTCAACCTGGAAATTTTATTGAACATGTGTGTCATAAAAAATGCACAGGCTCAAGGGTATCAACATGCATTGCTTTCCCAGATAAGGAAACTGGGAACCTTCTGCTTCTGTTTGTTTGTTCCTTTAGTTTGGTACACCAGCATTTAACAGAACTGTGACACACAATCCATGTTTATTTGCTCTATAAATGTACAGATCCATTTTTTTCTTGCACCTTCTTGCATTTTGATGTAGTCAGTTTGAACAAAGTTATATGAAATATAAAGAATGAAATCACCATATGGGTTTTTTTATATAAGTGGTAAACTATGAAGTCAGGAAAAAAAGATGAACTCAATCTATTGGAGCTGTTTATCATTTTGCAATGAGAAATCAGCTTAAGAGTGTTTATGATGACCTGCTAAAGATCACTATATTTATTTTCCAAAGTCTATCAGCTCTGGATGGCTTGACTGTGACACTCAAAATGTTCCTCAGATGCTATCCCAGGAGGAAAGCTGGCTCTCCCAGCCAGGAGAGCTCAAATACAAGGCTGACACTGCTGAGGAAATGCATATGCAAAATCTGCCAACTGCTTTGTAGCCACTGACCTTGACAGCACCAGGCAAGTGGCAATAATTCATATATTTCTGATTCAAACATCCTAGTAGGCGTGCATCCATGGAAAGATAAAAATGCAGACCTGAAGAAAAAACTGTAGCATGCCCAAGACATTCCAGCATGACTTGGAGGCATTACATCAATGCTGAAAATGTACTGATTAGGTCTCACTCTGGACCTGATTAAGGATGGATAACAAGAATCTTTGCTGTTAGCAATGCATCCATCTGCTGGGAGTTACTGAGCCTGGTGTTGTGTATCAGAGCTGCCAATATGAAACCATCACAAAAAAGCCTTTGTGATTCTACCAGGCATCAGACAGGGCAGCATCAGTAGAAATGGGGCAGTGCTGGTGCCCCTGCCTCCCCTGCTGCTCTGCACCTCTGCAGAAAGGGCTGACTCCAGCCAGAACAAGCACAGGATATGACAGCACGGATTTGTTTTGGGAGGAAAGACTGGAGGAGACTGGTCTGTTCAGCCCAGCAGAACAAAGGCTGAGGTGAGATGTAATAGCTGTCTACAGACATCAGAGGGTTAGAAAATACAAGAGTTTTTAGGCTAAGGCAAACCTTTGGCACAATAACAAATGCATATAATAAAGTGTCTGTGAATAGAGTTAGGCTGGGAGTCAGAAGAAGGTTCCAGAAGACGGAAATCCCTTGCCATTAGGGGAAATGAAATAAAACACAGCCATGAGTGGTTTGGAGATGGAGCTTAATCATCTACCAACAGGACTTTCACAGGGATGGAGAATTTGGCAGACACACATTCTCCATTCCCTGTGCCCCTGAACCACAGGTTTCCCAGCAGTCTCAGTTTCTGGCAGGCTGAGGCATGTCAGCACAGACCCTGTCCCTAAACATGTTTTTGGAACACCAAAATACCAAGGCAAACAAATCCTGCAATGACTCTGGCCCAGCCTGTCTGGGTCCCATTGCTGCTTATGGCAAAATGGGATCATTTTATCCTCCCCTAGGTTAATTTGCCAAGGTATTTTCTTGCTGGTGAGAGGCAAAAAGACAAAGCAGGACATGCTGGAGCTTCCCTTACATTGGTGGGTCCTTCTTCTGCCCTGTCACTCAGCTGAGCAAGGAGGTTGAGGGAGAAGTCCTGGCAGCAAACCACGAATCTTCTGCTGCACTTTTCTTCAAAAGGCTTCACATCTGGCTCAATCCCTGAGAAATCGAGTCTCTAGACAGCAAACAAACAAATCTGGTCTCATTAAAAAAGAAAACAACCCCCTGAGTAATGTTAAGGGATCACATTATTGCCAATACTAACATTATCAAAATTTTAAAGTAGTCCAAAAGATACAAGGCATTCACAAATGAGTGCAATTTGATGATGTTACACAGAGGTATTCAATACATGAATTCTTGGGTATGCATCAATTTTTAGCAACCTGTTTTGTAGAGCACAGCAAACTAAACCTCAAAATTATTTCAGTTCCTTCCTGCTTTCTTGTAACCCAGGGGATCCTCCCAAACACCACTCAGAGCTTGGGGAAGAAAGAGGAACATAAGACAAGACAACTTGACAACCAGAAAAGTATCTTCCACCAAGAAGGCATGACTAGGTTAGAGATGACCCCTGTGCCTGAAACAGAGGGAAGGCACACATGGGATTGTGAGCAACATTTCAACATGGAAGGCATGTCCAGCAGCACAGCAGTAACTGGCATGACTAGAAACAGCAAAGAGTGTCTGGCTGGGAAATCCGAACAGGCTTGATTATATCATCACCTCCTCCCTAGCCCAGAACACCCACGCCTGGTCTGTGCCTCCACTCCCACCCTCCTCAAAGAGCAGGCACACTTGCAACCAAAGACCCTCAGCCTCTGACACATCCATTGTGCTGGACACTGGGGACAGAGCTACCAAACACCCCTAAATACCAGCAGGTATTTTTCTTTCCCTTGGTTTCTTTTCATGAGGAAAGCACCTGGCAGATACACGTTCCTGCTGCCAGCCTTCTTAGCACCAGGCACACAAGTGTGCATGTACCAGCACCGACTGAAGCAGGCTGTGAATGCCTGGTGTTACAGCAGATCCAACTCACACACACCAGAATGAAGTGCTCTGGATATATATAAAGAGAGCAGTGAATTCAGCCTAACCATTTGGTTAGATAAAATAAGTTATCTTAGATGCTCCACTATGAGTGGAGCAATATGAAGCATTCTTATGAGTAATATTTCCATTTTTATTATCTGACTAGAATAATAGAAAGCTTCTCAGAACTTCTCCTAAAAAGAAAAAAGGAAACTAAAAAGGCTCCTGGATGCTTATCTTCCTTCTGTTAAAGACTAAAGAATTGCCAAGAGAAAAGCTCATTTTGTACAACCAAGCCTTTTAAAGACTAATTGTATTTCCTTGTTAAACCAGCATGTTCTATTTTACAGGTGTGAACACGCCAAACCAGAAGGAGAACCAGAAACAATGACGTACCCTGGAACAGTTCTCTAAAACTCTGTTAACAATTGCTCATTCCCCTGAAATCTCACACCTGGACCCTGGCAGAGAATTCAAGTTCAAAGCCAAGAAGAAAACAGGCCAATAGACAATGACCCTCTACTCCAGTGCAGCAGACCAGCACAGAATGTTTTCTTTTCAATTTCTCTATCCCTATATTTGAAAACTCCCTGAAGACTGAGACTCTCCCTGCAAACCCTGGTCATGGCCTTTGCCACCACTGCTCCTGTGCCAGCTGTGCTGAGCCCATGCAGCACTGCAGGTATCCATGCAACACCTCTTCCACTGCTTCTTCTTGCAAGCATGAGAACTTCTCAGAGCCCCAGAGAAAATCTGGTTTGAAATCCAGCAATATTAATATGCATCACACAAATGCCAGCAAAGCTGGAGGGAGGCCACATGTGGGGCTGCTGCAACTCTTCCCTGTATCTGAGCTATATCACCTGAGCACTTACATTTCATTCTGCTCTTACTGATAGGATTATGGGCTGTACTTCGTTTTGCACTGGAAAACATGCTGCTTCTGCAGGCAAATGCTGTGGCCACGTAAGGGGACAAGGGAGGCACGACACAGTGAGCAAAACCTCACACTGGCAAATGTGGG
The DNA here is from genome assembly GCF_965231275.1 of Zosterops lateralis. Classification (NCBI taxonomy): domain Eukaryota; kingdom Metazoa; phylum Chordata; class Aves; order Passeriformes; family Zosteropidae; genus Zosterops; species Zosterops lateralis. The sequence goes on from NC_139800.1 coordinate 78,196,125, forward strand.
ACTGTTTACCTGGACTTCGGGGTCGAAAGAAAAGATGTTTTGTCTTCCATCATTTCTGCTCAGTTTGTTTAGTTGATCTGTTTCTCTTCCATACTAGGACAAAGGAAAGCATTGATGTTAGTGCCTGGCCACACTCCTTACTGGGCAAAGACTCCTTACTGGGAAAGAACTGAGTCAAAACAAAATAAATATTTTTCAGATTGCCTTTGTGTTACATGAGCTGGTGCAAAGCACTGACACGGTGCAAGGACAGTCCAGAGATGTGGCTGTGCTGAAGGAAAAAGCAGGCAGAAGCAGGCAACCACACTTGGAACTGAGAAACAGCCTCAAACCATGGGGCTCCATCCATGAGACAGACAGGTGGGGTAACAGAGACCCTGCCAGGACTTGGTGCCTGCCGAGCTCCCCCAGAGCTGGAGACACAAAAAGCAGAAAACCCCTCTCATAGATAAGCTGGACAGAAGCAGCTGTGGGTGGGGAGAGTGATCCTGCAAACACAGGATACCTTCATCAGCTCTGGATGCATGCTTCTCTCCAGGCTCTCCAGGATGTTCTCTGACTTTCCCTGCGTGCTTGATTCATCATCTGCAAGGACACAAGAAACAGATGTTCAAAACAACTGCAGGAGCACCACTTTGCCAGAAAGCATCCTGCAGTATTTGCTAACAATAGCACAGAAATAGTCTATGGAGACTTTTCCATTCCTTGGGAGTAAGATTTTTCCATGCATTACCACTATCAAAGTGTACTATTACAGTCTGCTAGGTCTGTCCAAAGCAGAACTTCAGCACAGAGCCAATTTTCCAGGAGCCTTGAAACTTTGCCATGGATTTCCCATCCAGAAGAAGGGTCACATTTCCCTCTACTTTTATTCCTCAGACCATCATCTGTGTTATACTAAGTCCTTTTGCATGATACTGTGTGTCAGCCACAATGCTTGCTTTAAATACAGAACAGTACACACTTCTCCAGGCACACTGCTTGTATCCTGCTGGAGAAGGGAGAAGGGAGGTGTTTGTTTACAAACTGACCTTGCACAGATTCCACAGCATCCTTCTTCTCTTGCACCAAACTCTCAGTATTGCTCTGAATGATCTTCCTCAGAGTCACCAACCATTCCTCCATCTCCTGCTCAGTTTCAGCTGCAAGATAGTGGCTGTACTTGTCTATTGTCTTCAGCTCAAACGCATAGCGGCGCATCTTGGGACACTGAGAAAACAAACAGGAGATTTATATTTCACTCTCCTCAATAACCCAGCACAGTACCTGCCACACAACTCCCCTCTGGGAAGGCATTCTGAGCTGAAATACCACAAAATACATGGCAGGCACCCTCCCTGACACAGCAATCCAGCTGCAATCACAGAGGTCTTCTGAGAAGTGCACAGGTCCATGGCCAGCTACTCTAAGTGAAGGAAAGCCAGACTAAAGCACAGACACTGCACCAAGGATCAGGAACAGGCTCCTTCTGATGCCATCAGTCTTTTAATATTTACCCAGCGAAGCCAGGAACCGGATTTGTCTGACATAGTAAGTAATGCTGCACTCCAAGACACTTAGAGGCATCTATCTTAAAAAAGCAAGTGGTAAAATGCAGCTTTTTGGAGCTGTGCTGGCCTTTAAACAGAATTTTCCAACCAGAGGCTAAAGAAAATCTGATGCAATTTGGGAATTACACCCCATACATCACTGAGGTGCGTACATTACTGCTTTTACTGTGTTCAGAAAGATAAATGGAGACTCACATCTCTGACTCATCCATGCTGAAGAAAACCACTGGGGTAATTTAAGCCGCCCTGCACCACACTCAGAGCCTGAAGCTTCTGCAGAAATAGCAAGGGCAGAAGGCAGAGCAGCAATCCACTGCTGCACTTCACTCTAGCACAACTAAACAAACCCAGGATTTAGACCTGTACAAATACCTGCTTCTAAAACCTTACAAGCCCTGAGCATGTCCTAAATTCCAAAGGACTGCATGCTTGCATGGATTTATCAAGATATAGCTCAAGAAACAAGAAGCTGATGCAAGCAGTAATTAGAGGAGGAAGGTGCCCCAGATAAAGTAATAGCATTTACTTACTGGCCTGTTGATCAGTTTAGCTGACCAGCTTTGGGTTAGTTTGCAATTCCATGCCTTCAGACCTTGAGAGAGCAGGTCTGACTTGGAGCCAGCAATCCATAAGTCCATGCAGAGCCACACAGAAAGGACACCTACCTGAACCACATCATTGCAAGCATCCAAGAAAATGCAGCCTTTGGATTCTTTTGAAATCTTCTCATCTTTGTAGGAATTCAGAATATAAGAGCCATCTGTGAGCTGTGACAAGTAAAAATACCTCCTCTTGAACACCTGTAAAAACACAAATTCTTGCTCAGGCAAGTATTCACTCTGCTGTACATCACAAGTCATGGCCGTGGTTTCCATATCTGCCCTCCCTGCTATTGAGAAAATACTGTAACATGAAACACTGCTGACCCTGGAGTGTTGCAGATTCATCCATTTGAATATGGTTTGCTTTTATAAAGAGAGATTTCCATCATCTTCTTTAATTTTAATGCCCTTGCAGTTATTATGAGTTTGCCCATCTAAAGCAATGCCCCAGGGCTTCCAGCTCATCTCTCAGCTGGCTCCAGCCTCATTTATCTTCACAAAGTAATGCTACACAGTAAATTCAGATCAGCACATTACTTGAAGATCCATCCCACCCTAGAGCAGGTATTTCCAGAGCTTTTTTCATGTAGACTTCAGTTAGAATTACAAAGCAATTTTTGGAAGACTTAGGAACAGACATGTGGAAATTCCTAGCACCCAGATGCAAGCCAAGGGACAATGCAATCCATCCAACTGCTTGGGTTTTTTGTGGCTTTGGGTTTGGGTTTTTTATACAAACCTATTTTCATGAACTGGCTTTGGCTTCGTTTTCAAGTCTTACATCAAAAAACAGTAACTTTGGGATAAATGTTCCTGTGTTTGTACTGCTGATTTTTGTGAAGAAAAAAAAAAACTCTCCAGTATCTCTGAACATCTTTCTCCATGTTTGTCAGCCAAAAGCTACTGGACTATAACTCAGGAGAACATTTTGGCAGCAATTGTGGCATCACCATATGCTGTAAGGAGCAGGGTGCATTTCACAGTGGCTGGGTATCTGTGTTAGGAGAATTGTGAAGGCCAAGCAGCACTGCAAAGTATTTCCACTGTTCTGTCCACCTGGAAGATCTGCGAATAAACACAGCATTTTTCATCCCACATGGGAGATTATAAGTGGTTTCCTGCTTCCATCATTACTGACACTAGCACATGTTCAGTAAACCCACTCTCTTGCAGAGAACAGGGAGGAGCATCATGCCCTGAACCAAAACTCATCCCTTTTGAGAGGTAACCTCTGACTTCATTTGAATGGCTAATGAGCTGTAGAGATGCTCCACAGATTGTTGAGCCTTAAGTTTTATAAGATTAACCAAACCTTTAGTTCAACAGAGCATAAAGATACATGGAAAGCTAAGGATGTGAAGCATTAATCCAGCCTAAACACTGATTTAGCACTTCACTGAAGCAATCTCAGGAATTTTGGCAGTGGATGCTACAGAAACCCATGACAGATCTCTCTCTAGATATTAGAGGGTTGATATCCCTTGTGGTTATGGGATTTCATGCTAAACAGTTTGCATTTGCTGAACTCTGTTCAAAGGTAAATGCAGAATCAAACAGCAAAGACTATTCCTGTGATCTTCCCCCTGTGCAAGCACTCCTGTCAGAAATCATTGTCAGATGATGATCATTTTAAATTTATACTATAAATCTCTGAGCAGAGGGAACATCCCCTCTGATCAGCCTACAGGTGCTGCTGGTGAGATTGCAGAGGGATGCTAGAGAACTGGGGAAGTGCATTTGGGCACAGAAGGGCAGGAGGACAATTCTGATACTGTGGTCATAGTGCAAGCCAGCAACACTCTGCAAACCAGACAGGGAGAGCTGAGCCAAACCAGGGCAGCTCTCTGCAAAGGAAAGGTTGCTCTGAAATTAAGGGTGGCATCTGTAGCCTAATGGGAGTTTGCTTGTGGTCCAGCTTTCCACAGAGCACACTCTACACATGCTTAGCAACAATGTGAGGCACCAACAGCTCAGCAAAGAACCAGCACTCAAAGATGGACACATCACAGCAGCCTCTCCAAGAAGTGATAAGGCTGAAGATGGTCAGTCCTCAGCTTTCTCACACATGCCTTAGAGGTGTTTTGTAAGACACAGCTCAGAGAACAGCTACTGATTCCCAGGACTTTGATATCAGAGTTTCACTGGAGACTCTGGATCTTATTAATTGAACTGAAGCCAGTGTAGTTCAGATAACGTCTCTGAAAGGCAGGTCTGAGGAGCAGGGCCCTGAGACCAACACCGCCAGACTAGAACAGACCCAACTGACTACTTTGAGCATGAAGGACACCACCTCCAGAAGTTCCAGGGGAAAAAAGCTGCTTTAAGCTTGCTTGGAAAAGCAGATGATCAGAAAGTACTTTCCTGTCTATCACCTTCAAGCCCATTTTAAAACTCAAAATTAGTCCTATGAACAGTGCTGTTCTACTTCTCCTGAAAGCATAACTCATTGAATTCAAGCCTTGGAACAGTTAGGATTTTTGACATTATTTTAATATATCCTTACAAAGCAGCCTTGCTGCAGCCATGCCCCAGCTGTACCATTGAGCACAACTCCCTAACAATCTCTCTGTGCTGTAACAGGGCAGCTGCATGGTGGGACAGCAGACAGGCTCATTGCCACAGCAAAAACCTGTGGTGGAACTACTGAAAACGTCTGCACAATCTAAGCAATGTCACGCTGGATTATGAAGAGCAGAGAACAGGAGACAAGGCAGCTGTTGCTTTTGGGTCAGTAATGCTTCAGCTCTGCAGTAATATCACCACTGCTTTAAAAGCAAAGATTTATCATTTTGTTTTAAAGCTGGCCTCTCTACTTGTTTCCAACCAGCAAGGAAACTATCAATTCAGAAAGCTGTCTTTGCAGGGCAGCTGTTTCACTTATCCCAGTTGCCTTCCTCTCCTGGGCCTCAGCTGCTCATCCAGAAAACAATCTTGCTTTACTAGAACATGCTTCACCTTTTTGGTTAGCTTGCCTGTCACAGTCCAACGTACAGCAGTCTCTCATGCTGGGAAGGGGAGGGTTAAAAACTGCTGCCAGACTGGGTTTTCCAGTCCACCATGGGATAGAAGAGGGGCAGATGCCCATCCAAACCCAAACCCAGCCATTGTTCTCCCAGGAGCTTTGGAGATGTGGCCTGAACTTCACCTCATGCCTCGTTCATGAATAACTGGACCAAACTCACCTTCATGGTAACAGTGATGGTGCTGTTGACATTTGCTTTGTGCAGCCAGCCCTGCTTTATCACACCACCCTTCTGGGAGCACAGGGAAGAGGAATCCTGAAGGAACAGCAAAACAATGATAAAAAGAGGAGGTCAGGTAAACTGTTTCCCACAGGAAATTCTCCTTGGACAAAGGGATTTGCCCACCCTGGAAAGCAATATCATTTTAACTACAGCAATGCAGTGATATGTAGAATGTATGTGTAACAGATAAAGCTACTCATACAGTGCTATCACAAAAAACAAAAAACAAACAAAAAAACAAACAAACAAAAACACACACACACAAAAAAAACCCCAACAACAACAACAAAAAACCAAACCAAACCAAATCAAACAAACAAACAAACAAACAAACAAACAAACAAAAAAAAAAAAAAAAAAAAAAAAAAAAAAAAAAAAAAACACAAAAAAACCCAAAAAGAATTAGGGATATGCCTTCCAATAAAGAGGCAAAACAGGCTAGATTGGACCACCTTAAAGAAAAGAAAGATTACGTCTATTCTGACAGGGCTGCACAGTGATTTTGCAATGAAGCAATGAGGTCTGCTGGTTCTTATGCAGTATTTCAGAACTTGGGGAAGATGGAAATTTTCAAGATGGTCTGTTTAGGAAGTTGCAAAATGCAGAACTCTGAACTTATTCTGTGATTCTCACATTTTAAATTTCAGCAAAAACCACCAAACCCCAGTAAAAGAACTGAAATGTAACTGTCTGATTTCACATTTATCAAACCATAGAGTTTCAAGTGACCCAATCAGGCTGCTCTTGGCACACCAGATGGGGTTTGCATCTGCTCCTGTCCCATGGTCCCAGAAAGAAAGAATGACTCTCCATTCATACCTAACCATGACCTCCACTGGGGAGGGAAATGAGAGCCCAAACGGATGAAAAAATCTCACCCTGGGGCTTCCAGTGACTCAGCAGCAGAGGCAGCCCCAGCCTGCCTCTGTTGAGCCATGAAAAAGCTGATTTATAGATCCTGCTGCATCCAAAGGGGCAGGTTTTCATTCTTTTCACCTCAAACTTCCAGAGTAAATTTTCTAACACTTTATTTCCCTGGGCAAAAACAACACATGATTTCCCCTTTATAATGGCTCACCTTTTTTCATCAAGAGATTTCTTTTGCTCAAATTTCCATTACACAATTCTAATGCAAATGCTCTGTCGGGAAATTCTGTAACAGAATCCTTTAGATACGGCCATGCCAAAAGATATGAACGCCAAAACATCTGTGAAAGTGCTTGGAATACTCTTCCACAACAAACCTCAGTATCTTCTCTTGTTTGAGCATTTGGGACAGTGGCCAGGAGAAAAAAGGTCTCCAAATTTTAATAGCATATTTTTCTTCCTTTTGCTTTTTTGGAAGCATGCTGATAACAGTGCACAGCAATGTCTCCAGCCCAGAGGGGATATTTTTTAAAAGGCAGCACCTCGAGTTACTGATGTAATGCAAGCCAACAACAAAGCCAGAAAAAGATTAAGGCCAAACTTGACAAAACATTTCCATTCATAAAGAAGCCACTGCAGTCCAGACCTGAGAAGAGGTGGGACATACCCCAATAATTTGAGAAATGTGCATGAAACAGCCCCTCCAGATCTTTAGCTCTGCACCAAAGTTCCCTTTTCCTCCGTGAGTTCTTCAGCAGCAACATATTGGTGCCATGGGAATTCTAAACAGCTGGGCTGAACCCTTCCCTCTGTAAACAAAAACTTCCTAATATCACGTGCAAGAATTAATTTCCACGTGGTACTTGAAACAGAAAAACACTGCCCATCCCTTCTGCAGCAAATGTGATATGCATGGGCAGGAAACATGGCATCTGTACCATCCAAAACAACCACCAGGTCCGAGATGTCCTTGGCAGAGCCCTCAGCTCACCCCCACAGAGGAGCTCCAGGGCTGCAAATCTTCCCCACTGCCAGCTGAGCACAAAGATGCCAACTTCCAGAGGAAGCAAACGCCTCCCAGCATTGGCACAGAATGTACAGAGCAGGGCTGACACACTGTCAGCATGGTGGGTTGAAGTGACTGAAGAAAAATTGCAGGTTATGTGGTAAGCCACAAAACTTTCTAAGGGGAGAACCCCAGAATCTCAGTGTAGTTGAAAAACAGACTGTCCAGTTTTAGTTCTGGACATCAAGAGTTTTCCTTAGTAACTACTTGGCTTCCTATTTTTTCCTCCTCCTATGATGCTCTGTTACAAGGGAAAAAGCCAGGAGAAAAATGACTAATCTTCCAGATAACTTTGAAGACCCTTGCCTCCAAGAAATTATCTTGTCATACTTTGAAATGAATCACTGCCTCACTTTTGATCCCATTTTCACAGCAGAAAGCATCTCACCAGAAAACCATTCCTAGGAACTGAATTCTAGCTTTGCTGTGTGAAATTAACTTTTTAACGTAATCCTGCTTTTTAACAGGATTGAAAAAAAAAAAAAAAAAGGCCAAAAACCCAACCTTCTCCTTACCTCATCCTTTTCAAAGTCTTCATCAATTTCAAACACATGGCTTGGAATCTTGTCTGGCCTAAAGGATTTGCTGAAATCACAACACATTTTCATGTTTAATGAATGGAACATGAGGGTGGTATGAGCCAGCAGCTGATGCTGGATCCAGAAGCAACAGCCAACTGCAGGCTATAGAGCACAGAAGATGAATTGCAAGAGCCTACAGCTCCTTACAGCTGGGGAAAGCTAAGTTCTGAGTGCATTTCATGGAAATTAGGCACAAGCAGTCTGTAATTAGCTTTCTCTTGATAGCTGTTGGATTCTGCAGAGCTTTTGCTGACTTGCATTTATGGAACAAAGAAAGAGAGCACTCTAGTTTGTCTTCCATCTTTACTAAAAAAGAAGCAAGATCAGACTACAAGATTATTCACAAATTTTAACATTATTTCATCAATACTATGATTCCATTGCTGCCTCACATTCCCTCAAGACCCTCAGAACAGATCTACTGCATCCAATTAAGAAGAAAAAGCATTTAACAAGCTTCCAGCACACGAGCAGCCTGGACAGGGGTCCAGACATACTCAGAGTGTGGGCAGTGAGAGCAGAGCAGGCACCACCACAGAGAAAATAACAACCCATCAGAAAACCTGGATATGATACAAATACACAGAGATGTATGTGCCTGTCTGAAAAACCCAATTAGCTCTGGAGCTGGAAGCACTGGCACAGCCCAGCGTTTCCAAGCACGTAACTCCCCAGCAGTGCCAGCACCAGCAGCAATATCACATCACCCTCTCTGTACTGGGGGCACAAGGAAAATCTGCTCAGCATGGGAACACTGGGTGAGGCACACAGGGAACATCAGCCCAGCAGGACAATGAGGCTCCTGGGTTAGGATGTGCAGACACTATTTATCCTGCCATGGGTCAGGGCTGCAGCCTGTCCTCACCCCAAATGGAGGGGGTGTGCACACACTGGCAGATGGGATGTGAAGCACTGACCCATGTAACACTTTGGGCACCTCCCTGGCAGAGCTGAGGGCAATGGAAAATACAAACCTCTGGCTCTAACCTGCAGTGTGACATGCCTCTGGAGGAGAGGCTGCCTGTGGGACAGGCATCAGGGAAAGGGCAGACTGCTCCTGCTAAGCCTTGTGATCACATATTAGCATTCCAAGGGAGCACGACACTTACCATGGCAACATCCGAAAGTCCCCTGAGTATTCCTCATATTTGTAGTTTACCACGAACCAGTCAGAGCTGTAGGTTTTAATGCACTGAAAGGAAAACAATACAGCTCTTAGAAAGCTACAGCAGGCTAAACAAAGCCCAGCACCAGTCTGAGAGGTTACACACTGCAGGGTGAGGTAAGCACAGGCGGGAAGGGCGTGGGCAAGGCTGCTTCACTTGTTTCATGTAGCAGTGCAGAATTTAATAAGGAACCCTTTCAGCACAAAGACAGAAATCACACAGCATCTGGCCTGCCACACAGCTAGATTTTCTGTTTACATCTCTCCAAGGCTCTAAAACAGGAGTAGTGATTTGGGAGGAGGCTGTTTTTCAGAAAGCAAAAGTTTTCTGTGCTCAGAAACAACCGTGTCTAACTCAACACCAATCATCACTTTTTGTTCCACTGCACTTGAAGGGAATGGTCCTGGAGAGCAGCACTGCACAACAATCCCACAGCACTCCAGATGCCCCAGGGAGGTGATGGATCCCCTCCTGGTCAGGCAAGTGGTGCAAAGCCACACACCTTGGCTGTGTACAAAACCCATGCAAAGGCACTCTGCACATGAGATACCTGTGAGAACTCTGCTGTGCAGCAGGTCAGGCAGTGCTTCCCACAAAGGAAAAGCTACAGCTGAGCATCTTGTCCAAGGGCTATAAACTGCTGAAGGCAGGTGTCACCTGGGCTTTGCCCCTACCTCTTTGACAAAGAGACTCTGAGCTTTCTTCAGGGCATCTTCTGGCACTGTTGACTGCACAGTCCTTCTCTGTCGGCCGATGACCGAGATCTGCAGGAAAAAGGAAAACACCTTTTCAGCAGAAACACCATCTTCAGGGCTTGACATTCACTTCGAATAAATGTGGTGGGCCTAAACCACCACAGTGGGTCATCTTGGGTTTATGTGTCAGTAACGCAGCCAAAATTAGCATGTGGTTAATGGTGGAAATTTTCCAAGGTAAGCAGGACAGGAGACGAGTGAGCCTCAAACATGGGAAGCAGCCAGAGGGAACTCACAGACACATCTTCAATGGGAAATATCAGGAGGTCCCGGAGGGGATCACTGTAGATCTGAACTCTGCGTTGGAGGATCACGTTCTCATAGTCCAAAGGTTCCACCACTTTAGTTTTTTCCTGCAGGGAAAACAGATGACGAAAAATAAATCACATATATGTAACACCTACAATAACCAGTAACTAGCATCTTGTGCTTAATTTCAAACTGTGTGACCACTGGACTGCCCATTATTCAGCACTCTGATACCCCTGTGATGCAGGTAATCACTGATGAGGATGTTTTGCAGAGAGGGAAGTGAGGGGTTAAGTTTTAAGTAATAAGCTACAGGAGGAAACAAAGCACTGTGCTGCTCTGTCTCAGCACAGTCTCTAATTTCTTAATGGAGCAAGAAAGGCTTCTGGACAGGTCATAGCTTTAACAGCTGCAGGATCCAGCATCTTTATGTTTGAGCAGCTCATCTGTACAGCTTGGAAAAAATACATGCTCCTGCACTGGCTCTGCTCAGCTAGGGGCTGGTTTTGCTTGAGGAGGAGATGAGAGCTGTGCTCTCCCTAGGAATGATGAGAGCAAGGCTGCTGCTTCTACTGCCAAAGCAGGAATCTCAGCCCATGGAAGAAAAGCAGCATCCCTCTGGAAAGACAGGAAAGCCCTCTCCATAAATCGCACCCCAGACACAGCCAAAGGCTAGAGCCCAGTTTTATTCTCACTCACATTTCAGGGAAGCAAGAGGAACTTCTCAAAAAACCTTGGAGTCACGAGCAAAAACTATTAGGAGAGCTTCATTACATTTCCTATTGCACCAATTTTGTCTGTGTAACAAGTCCACAAAACAGAACTCAGTAAAATGAGAAAAACACAACTTCTGAAGCAGGCAAATGCCATCTCAGCTGCCCAGCCTGACTTCAGATTTCATGAGCAAGAGTCAGGCTCTCACCACTGCATTGTGACAATCAAACTTCACACCAAAAGCCAACCAGTGACTCCGTATGGGAGTGGTCACAATAAAGCAGGAACTAAGTTCTGACCCATCACCCTTGCCTTGTTTTGAATCCTGACCAAAATCCTGATGCTTGGCCCTGCCATGGACAGTACTTATGAAACCCCTGCAGTAGCACATGATGCCATGTGCCTCTGGACATGACATCCTTGCAGGACAACATGCTTGGACTCTCCACCCTAGGAAGAGGAACATCAGATGCTTCTCCATGGGCAGCAAATGTTACCCACCAGTCAAATGGCTTTTCTGGGATGAATTGTTCACCACGACTGGGGTTAAAGATGACACTGATACAAGGTCTGCTGCTGAACACAAAACAACTTGCAGCTTAAAAACACTAGTCCCAAATGAGGACTGAAAGCTCAGCATTGTATAACACCATTGGATAAATGCCACACACCCAGAGCCCAAACAAATCAAGACTTTCTGTGACATGTGAGATAAGCAGGGAAGTAAATGCTGCTCCTCCATAACCAATCCTAGGCAAAGGTCCTATGCTTGTTCTGTGCTTTTGGTTCCTGAGGACCTGGGATACATTAATGAAATACCTCCTGCTTCAGACAGTTTTGCATTTAAAATATTTCCCTTCCATGCTGCAGAAATCCAGCATGAATTACCTCTGAAAAAGTTCCCTTCTTATCTACTCTCTGAAAACTTTGCTTTGCTGCTCGCACAGTCCTGAAAGGAACCTCACACTCCTCAGATTACCAGTGAGAAACACAAAGGTCAGCCAGCAGAGAGCCCAGGCTGTGTGCCAGAGCACCCCAGGGCTGCTGCCTGCTCCCTCAGCCACGAGGGATTTGGGAACAGGGTGACAAATGCTGACAGTCCCAATGCACACACAGAACTTCTTGCCTCTACATTCAAAACCTGAGCTGTACAGGAACTTTATAAGGAAAGAAAGAGTCTATCTGATAAACATGAGTGTGAAAAACCCTACAGGTAAACAGAGAAAAGGACCTCATTTACTCTAAGTCAGTCTCATGCTCATTAAATGCTTAATTGAATTTGGTTAATCATCTGAAACACCGGTCTTATTTCAGGACAGCACTGTGCACTTCTGAAAGTCTGCCCAGCTTTGCAAATTAATGTGAATTAACAGGACATCTATTTGCAGGTCTGGGCCCCCAAAGCCTGTCCTCCCCACGACATCAGGCAGGGCCCCACAGAGCAGGCACACAGCCCTCTGCCAGCCTCTCTGACTGGCTGCAGCAATCCTGGCAAAACTCAGCAGCCCTGGTGGGTTAAAGCAGTGCCATGACCTTGTAGTGATGTATCTGAATAACTTAGGCCATTCCCTGTACCACTCAAACTATTTGCAGGTAAGAAGCTGCCTGCAATCTCGTTTTCAGAGTTCTCAGGAATTCATCAAGGCTACTGAAAAAACAACAGGACTAAAATAAGGACCAAGAACCTAAAAAACTGTCTACAAAAATTGCAAAATTTAGGTAGAGGACACACAGTGTGACAATGGACATTTGATCAATTAGGTGCTCTGAAGGATGTGTGCCTGCCACATGGACAAGTGGCTTAGCCAAATGAGAGACACCTGTATGCCTGGACAGTAGTGCTAGAATCTATATCTGTGGTTTAATGTAAACAATAAATCAGCTACTGTTGGAATCATATTGATTTTTCCCCTGCAATGACCCTGAGAACTTGCACCAGGCCCCCTCTCACCTCACCCTGCAGCAGCTGTAACAGTAAATTAGAGTCCCTCTATGAGCCTTCCACATCTCTTTGGGAATGCAGGTCTTCCAATCACACAGTATTTTTAGTCCTTTTTTCACTTTGCAACATGGTCCTGAAACTAGGACTGTGTTTCTAAAGCTGTCCTTGTAAAAAGTTGGGGCTTTGATGAAATTTCTTTTCTAGATCTGACACCTCTGATGACCAGCAAGACAAAGTCCTGACAGTCATCCTCATGGGATTCAATGACAGCTAAAGGGTAAGAGCTGAAAAGGACTCCAGATCCTCACATGAGATGTCTGAAGACTCATAGAGCACTGCCTACAACAAATACAAATATATATATCAGTAAAACTTGCTGCAGCCCTTCTAGTCTGGTGGATGTAATGATATTGGAAAAAATGTGTGGTGCAGGCTATGATCTATAATTTCACAAACCAATGCCAGGCCCTGTGACAAGCATCTGATGACTGAGGGATGGAGAGATGTGCACTGGCACCTAGAAGGGTTCTGCAGCACCCAGACAGGTATTTCTCCCCTGGAGCTGTTAGAAATACACTCCCTAGTGCTCCCCTGCCCCAAGGTGTGCAAATTCCCAGTTTCAGCACAGAGCAGCCCTCCATTCCCTGCAGCTCAGTGTCACACTGGCCATGCTCACACCCAGCACACCACCCCAGGCCACAACAGAACCACAGACATGGCTCTAAAGCAAAGCCACAAGATGTAGGTCAACCTGTTTGTGAGCAAAGCAGCTGCTCAGGGAAAGGATGTGGCCTGGCTCCTGCCTGCCCTCAAAGAAACAAACTCCTCTATCCATCCTAAAGAGTGCAGGCTGCCCAGTGGGACCAGGCATGTCCCTGCAAACAGACCCATGGAGTAAGGAGATAGCCATCCCAAATATTCATTGCCCTTTTGACCCTTTGAGTCCACACACTCTCATCAGCCCAGAAAGGTTGGAGATAAAGCTTTAAATGCTGGAAATGGGATTTCAAAGTCTTAGTTTTCCTGGAGGTTGAAGTGTACACCCCACACCACCCTGGGCTCAGATCACACTGCCCAGTACTGTCACAACAGCAGATGGCACCCACCAAAGTCATTACAAAAGCAGAGGAAAAACTATTACACTAAAGTAATTAGAGTCTTAGAAACCACAAATTCCTCCACAGGGGAAGCCAATACCCAAGTACAAAGAAATGCTGCCAGTCCAGCAACAAAATCAATCCACTTCTGCAGGAAAAAACGTGCAGTGCTGCCAGAGGCATCCTGCTCTGTGGCACACAGGCAGTAGCTCTTCACCCAGGGCAGGCAGACACTGCACTGTGATGCTCTCAGGCTCCTCTGAGCTCCTGAGAACACAGCAGGGAGAGGCTGGGGTGAGTTGCCCTCTTCTGTGGTCCCTGTGGATGCTGCACCCAAGCAAACCCACCCAGCAGCAGCATCCAGCCCAAAGCTCTGCAGCTCACTGTGCTGGGAAAAAAAAAAAAAAAAAAAAAAACAAACAAACAAACAAACAAACAAACAAAAAAAAAAAAAAAAAAAAAAAAAAAAAAAAAAAAACAAACAAAAACACAAGGGAAATATCTCAGAGAAAAAACAAACACAGTTTTAAACAAACATAACATGAGAGTAGTGCAGCCTCCCAGATAAGCCCACTCGTCCCTCTTTAAAAGATCTCAGGTTCAAGCCCCTCACACCAGCCTGTTCCCAAAAACACACATTGCTCTTTCTGTCCTCTGCTTCTGCCCCAAGACTGCTGCTCCCCCAGTACCAGAGGGTTGTCTGCAGTGCTGGAGCCCCCATCCACGCTGGGTCACGAGGCTCCACTTGGACAACAGCACAGGCAGAACAACAGCCTGTCAATTGGAGTATTGACTCCCCACCACCAGAGAGTTGGCTGGCATTTTAACAGGAAATTCAGAGAGATTACTTCAACAGAAACATGCCCACAAACACCAACACCAGGCTCTGCCTTCGGCCAAGCATGAGCACAAAGAGCCCAGAATGAGGGAAAACCCAAGTAAGGTCCTTGTCCTCAGTGTCCTGCTGTCAGCCTAAGCCCAAACCCTCCCCACAACAGAAACCACCAGAGAGAGAGAGCAAAGAAAAGGTTTAGCAAGGGAATTATCCATTAACAAAGAGGGGGATACTTAAATCAGATTAAATTGTCACCTTTCTGCATAGTGTATAAAATTCCTTTTATTTGCTTTATAAACAAAGGCTCACAATGACGGCTTGGCTGTATTGAATAGGAAAGTATAGGAAACAACATCCCTATTTTAAACTTTTAGTGCCTGAAAACCAGCAGCCACCTGTCTTCCAGTGTCCTGCATTTGAATACCATAAAAACACACCACTTTTTTGTTATATATGATTAATGTTTTCCTGAGATGCATTTCTCCCAGAACCACAACAGATGTACCCCAAGTGATGTGAACACACAGAATAAAAAATGTTTCACTTGGGGATTTTTTTTAAGAAGTGGCCAAAGGAAAACTGTGAGAAAGCTTTTGAATTTTCAGTCCTATCAGTTCAGCCCTCATTTAAAACAACATCCAGTGAAGAAAAACGACAAACCAGGCTGGTTTGGCTCCAGTGTAACCCATTTTCTGGTCCCTTTGCAGTGACACAAGTCCTGAGCAGCCACGGGCGCAGCGGAAGCCAAGCCCAGCACTGGAGCTGCACCACACTTGACTTTCACTTCTCGTGGTCCCAACGGCCCCCAAACACACACAAACACACACACCCCGCCCTGCAACGCTTCCTGGGGCCTTCCACTGAAAAACCTGTAGGTTCAGCAGCCCCCAGCATGTGACTTTTTCTCACATCCTCAGAAACGAAACCCTGCCCGGTTGTGTGCAGCCACATTTCAAAGCAGCACCAGAGACACAAACGAGGTGTTTTAAAAAGTTCTGGCTGTTTACAGCAGCTGAAGAGAGAGGGAGGAAGAGGACAGATCACGTGCATGTATATAACTGTGTTATCTCAGAGTGTACAACTGTGCCCCAAAATTTAGCAACCATTTTACAGCCTGTTTGCTGCCTCATCTCTTGCAACTCTGTAGTGCACTCACGTGGAACGCCAAGAAAAAGCCCACATTTTAAAATAAATACCAAAGGGCCAAGTAGGTGAAATACACAAAAAACGCAAGGAAAAGTCAGTTTGGAGAATTAAAAGCTTAAAAAAAGGGAAAATTGAGGGGTACAACTACCCTTGGGACACACCTATCACGGCTAAAATCACATCACTTCTGAGACTGGCAACACTCCAGGGCAGAGAGACCACTCCCCGTTGCAGTGCCCAATCCAGAAATGTGAGGATACTTCAAAAACAGCAGAGAGAAGTCCCCATTTTTTTTGTTTTCCTCAAGGAACCTGACTGTACATGAGAAAATTCAAATGATGCCTGGGAACTGAGCAAACTCACTTGGCAAACCATATGGGCATATGGAATCAAGCAATTTCTATCCACAGAAAAGCTTTTCCACAGCCAGGGATTCAAAGATCAGGTCAGGGCAAACTCAAACTGTGTGGTCTTTAAGAGCTTTTCTTTTTTAGTATCACATTTGTGACTCCTCACTTTTTCCACCCCCAGTTCCTGCGCTGCCATCTGATCCCATTTACACACTCTCACTCAGGCTTGCAGAAAGGCTACAGAGCTCAATTTACAAAAGCTCAGATTCACAGAGAAGTCATCATTCCAGACTGCTGGGCGTAGGAAAGAATAATGAAAACCCATAAACTCTGGTTTGGCCATCCAATGTTTATGGAACTGCCATAAACCTCTGCAAAGCCAGAATAAAGCCTGTGCCCCAATGACTTTGCCTTCAAAACTCCAGGAGGAGGGAAGAGGTGGGAACAGAGATCAGGGGAGGAAGGGCAAGCAGGGAGACAGTGTGAGTCAGCACATATGGCAGCAGTCACAACACAGTGCAGCCCTGCTGATGCCAAGAAGTTTGTGGGCTTCTCTGCAAAGCCACATTTTGGGAAGAAATCAGCAGGGAGGCAATGAGGCAGCTCTCAGCAGGTGATGGGGAGCTTATGTCCATGAGGCTGCTGCAAACCCAGCACTCAGCTGGATGTAGCAGATGCACAACGCTAAAACCTCAAGGATGAAAAATGGTTGATAAAGCTGGGTATGAGCAAGCCAAAACTATTTTTACACTGGCCAGAAAGAAGGAAGTTTTAAAACACAAGAAAAATGTCCAGCCAGGAATCCTGGTTCTGCCAGAATCCTCTGAAGACACCAGAACACTGAGACACCACCTGGGACAGATGAGAGGGATGGACTGTAGGGTGGGCATGCAAACACACAGACCATCTTGGGAAATGGCAAGGGAGGAAAACCTCACCAGAAGGAGGAGGAGCAGGGGAAGGGTCGCAGGAACTGGCCCAAGGTAGTGCAGGGGAGGGCAGAATGGGGGATGGGGGTGTTACCCATCTGGGGATGGATCTGTGCAGGGGCCACATCATGGGAAGCAAGAACTGTTCAAAGGTTGAGCTGTGTAGCTGTGAGAGGCAGGAGATGGGGTCAGGGAGGCCAAGAGGGGCTGGCAGAGAAGGTGTGCACTGCAGACGAGGAGAGGAGCCCCATGGGCAATCAGGAAGGGAAGAGGGAATTGATGAGGAGAAGGGGCCAGCCAGGGAGTGATCAGGTGCTAACACAGCTCAGAGCAAGGCTCTGCACAGCCCTCCACGGGCAGCAGGAGAGCAACCTCCTAAACAGATCATTGCTGAGGGTCTCATTAGACAGGGCTCTGGGTCAGAGCCCACACACTCCCATCTCCATCCAGGAGTTAAGTGCCAGACTGTGCCACACTGCAGCTCTAAATGCACAAGGCTGCTGTGCCCCACTCTTCCTCTGCTCTGCATTGCATGGAAATGGCTGCACCTTTCAGGAGCTCTCAGAGAAATAAAAAGCCATGTCAGGGGGAAGGGGAGGATGAGTGCACAGCCCTGGCACCCTGCAAGAAAACATTTGCAGTGGAAATGACTCACTCTTTCCATCCGAAAGCTCGGAGAGAAAAGCCAGCCCCCTCTCTTGTTCTTCCCTCCACCCAAGTTCTGTGCAGAAGCATTTCACCAACCCACTCCTCTCCCCTCCTGCATCAATGGCCCTGGGTGGCACCAGGATCCGGTACTTTGTAAGGTGGATGTCTCCTTTTTTCAATGTAATGCCCACTTTCCAGTGAAAGAGCAAGTGTCTACAGTCACAGTGCTGTCCTTGAGAGCAACACAATACTGGTGCAAGACACCAGCTTGGAGAAGGCTTGAAGAAACAGTCAAAAAGTTGATGTCAGTGTAGACATGCAAACATTACCCTAGACCTGTCAAATAAAATGAATCCAGGGCTTGAAGTGTCTTCAAGTTGGTTTAGAAGTTTCAGGAAGCCAGAATAATCAGCATATGACTCTTCATTTTCCTTCCACTTACTCAGAAATGGACTCCACAGCCTTTAGCAGATCCCATTCCGAAGCAGAGTTCTGCAGCCACGAGGGGCAGGAACGCTGTTTTTTTCCTGAAAGCTTGACATTCTTGCATAATCACTTAGGCAAACAGCCCTCAGAAAGCAGCTGCATTGCAATGAAGCAGCAGCAAGAGTTCACAGCCCAAGCCTGAGTGACCCTGCCTAGAAGGCAGTGCTGCCACTGCAGCCCACCTGCACTTCTCCTTCACACACCACCTCTGAAAGCCTTGAGCAGGTGCAGAGTCAGCAGGAAAAGCACTGGCAAGTGGTAGCTGGGGGCATGACCCATGTCTGGCATGAGCACACACTAGAGATGACCAAGTCCTGTTTCTGTACAGGGCAGTGCATGAGGACAAGCATGTGAGATTGCTTTCCTCTCCCCCTGTTCCTGACCCTCCTCAGGATCACCAAGTGCTCCTGTGTGACAGTGACACCTCAGCACACATTGCCATGCAGTCTCCAGCCACAGCACCTGAAGTCCCCTGAGTCCCTGCCTGCACAAGCACATCCTGCCTCAAATCCAGCCCTCCTCCTCGAGTTGTAGAGGGAGGGGTCAGGGTGGCTCTATATCAGCCAAACTGCACCTGCATCCAGCTGAGCATCTGCTGCAGAGCACGAGAGATGTGCAAACACATCACAGCTTTGATTTTCTCCTCTGAAAATAATAGAGCTAATAGAAATTGGCAAAAGGGTACTGGTCTCTATGGGACAGCTGAATGTCTGGCAGATAGAACTCCTCAAAACATTCTGTAAGCACAGGCATGCTAAAAAAAGGAAAATAGTAATTACAATGACAATAATACATGCTATTTATTTAGGTTCTTAACTGGAACATCCCAAAGTACTTTTCAGATGTCACTTGTATTTCATCATTTATTTATGTAGTATCAGTTTTATATTTAGCATCCAAATCCAGAATAGTCAGCTCCAGAACATCTTAAAGCAATTAATGGCACATAAGCAGAACCCCTCCCTTTCCTGTCTGTCTCAAACTCTTGTTTTTCTCTTAGGAAACCACTCGCACGCAGGGCTGAGCCAACAGCACAGCTGCTGCCCCAGGCGAGCAGGGGAACACTCCCAGCCCCACTGGGGCAAGGACAGAGCCCAGGACAAGGGGAAGGGACCTGTCCAAGCCCCTGGAGCAGCAGTTGGGAAAAAAAACATAGCAGGAAGCCACAGACCAGTTTTGGGCTGCCTCAGCAATACAGTGAACACCCCAGCAGTCAGCCAAACCCCAACCATGTCAGTGGTGGTTTCAGCAGCCCAGGAAGTTGTGTCAGCCTCATCTGTGCTCCATTTTCAGGCTGCAGGCATTGGATACAGGTGCAAAGGGGCTGTAAAGCTAAACTCTGTTCCCCCCAGCAAATGCAGGAGAGGCTGTGGGTGAACTCTGCAAAGGACAGACTTTTTGAGGCTTCAACCCACCCACAGACAAAATACTGCTGTCAACAGCAGCACCTCAAAGCTTCCCCAAATAAAAACATTTATACAACTGCCAGCATCGTGTAACAGAACAAGGGAGAGTTTAGGACTCCACAGGCACAGAGAGGAAGGCAGAACTGTAAGAAAAACCTGTCTGAGTCCAGCGCAACTCTACTGGAACCCCAAAATGCCATGGAAAGCAGTTCTCTGCTGGAAGCTGGGTTTGTCTCCCTAAACAGCAGTTTTGTGGGCATTCAGCCCACCCCAGCCAGCACCATCACCTCCCTCCAAGAGACAGAGACTCTGTTTTCCTCTCCTGACCAGGACCTTTCTACCTGCCCCTGTCACAAATGCAGCTCTTGCCAAGCCTCTCGTGGCCCTGTGTCCCCCCATCCCTTTCTGGCTGGCACAACAGCTCCCTTGAGTCCCTGCTCCAGCTCACCCCCTGTCCCCAAGGGCTGACTGAATGCAGAGTCTGTGCTTGGCAGGCTGACAGAGCCCTGGCAGACAAGGAGACAGCTGCCCTTCTGAGCCCTGTCTTCCTCCAGACCTCTGGCACACGTGCCCTGCCCCACACACAGACACTGCAGCCCAGCCCACATCCCAGGCTCTTGACCACTGCCAAAATACAGTTACATGTGTGGCTGTCATGGCTCTCCAGAGCAATGAACGACACTCTGACACCACCAGCTCCTACTACTGCACAGGGGAGATGTTTTTCCTGGCTTCTCCCAGGAAAAGGATGCAGTGTCCTTGCTCAGGGGACAGAGAGGCCAGGCTGCAGTGGGGATGTCACCCAGCATGGAGCCAGGGGCAGGATGAAGGAGTGGGGAATGCTGTGGACCAGCACAGAGCCTCCTTCCAAACGCAACCACTCACCAGGAGCAGTCCTGTGACTGGAGATATTAATAGGGGAGAGAAGAAACTGCTTTTCAGAGAGAAAGAGGGGTGAGAAAGGGGTCAGGAAAAAAAGCAGCCCTGACCCCATTAGAGAAGCAGCAGGAGGCAAGGAAAAACTCTAAAGATAAGTCAGGGCTGTGTTGAAGGAAAGAGGAGCCAGCAAGGGAGAGCTTTGATTTGTAGTTTTAAGGGGAATGAAAGAGATGGAGAGAGTTGGTGGCAGGGAAACATAATCCAGCATTTTTAAGATGACAGCAATGGCCACAAATGTGTAAGAAACTACTCTTTTCTTCCTTGTACAAAGCAGGAGTGAGAGGCCCATTAACCAGGGATGCTGAAGCACACATGTACCCCACGTCTGGCTGCTGTCCAGGTCCTGTGTGTGACCGTGACTTGCATTCTCAGGCCACAGAAATGTCAAAAGCTTTGTGCAATTTTGCACCATTAGAGATGATAAATCAGCATGCAGAGGACTAAGTGAAATAATGAAAGAGCCACCCAGCTGCATATAGAAAATGATGCTACACTACCCACTACAGCAGGTAGCTGAAGGGGAGAAAAGGGCCACTGAATAAAGGAATCAATATGATTCCAACAGCAGCTGATTTATTGTTTACATTAAACCACAGTTATAGGTTCTAGCACTACTGTCCAGGCATACAGGTGTCTCTCATTTGGCTAAGCCACTTGTCCATGAGGCAGGCACACATGCTTCAGGGCACCTAATTGATCAAGTGTCTATCATCAACACACTGTGTGTCCTCTAAGTTTTGCATTTTTTGTAAACAGTTTCTCAGGCTCTTGGTCCTTATTTTAGTCCTGTTGTTTTTTCAGGAGCCTTGATGAATTCCTGGGAACTCTGAAAATGAGATTGCAGGCAGCTTCTTATCTACAACAGTTCGGGTGGTACAGAGAATGGCCTGTTATACAGACACATTCCTACAGATAGCCTGCTTCAAATGCTCCTGGTGGTGGGGGACATACCTGCAAATATCTCCAGATACCAGAATAGGCTGAAACAAAGCCCAGGAGCCATCTCCTCACTGGATTCTGAGTGCACAAATCCCAGCTGCAGTACTGGCAATTGGCTGCAGGCACCACCACCAACCATCTGTTCCAGGCGTTTCACTGCACTGAGGGATGTGGGTTGGGGCAGATGCTGCCAATGCAGGGACACCTGCAATTTTCATGACATTGTCCTCAGCACAGAACATATCTCTCTCAAACCTGCCTAGAGAATGCTAAAACCCCAGCCAGCAAAACGTGGTAAGAGATAAACACATGTAAGGACTGGATGCTTTGTTCTCTTCCTAGAGCTTTCCTACAGCAGGCAGGAGGATGCAAACATTTAAACAATGCCTTGGGGAAAAAAAATAAATTGTGCCCGTTAAAAGCTTGTCATTGCCTCCAAAAACTTTGAGAATTGGACACATTGACTGCAGCTCATTCTATAACAGTCACACCTCAGCATATAGGCAGTCATAGTAGAGCAAGGGAGTGCTCCACCTGTTAAGGACCAGGTATCAGTAGGAGATTCGTCCCCATATAGCTGCAGAGTGTACTTAGAGCCTTGCTCCTCTCCATGAAGTGATGCCCTTCATCCACTCCACAACTGGTGTGTGCTCAGGCAGGAGCAAACCCAGCCACTTCCTTGGCACACCATTGCCCAGGCCACGCACTCAGCCAGGCCTGGGCTAAATCCAGCCCCTCAGGGCACACAGGAGCCCTGATTCAGGAAAGCATGTGATTCATTTTAAGAATGCTTTTAAGTGTTTTCTTGAATAAGCCCCTGTGAACAACATTCTCTGCACAAACATCTCCACAGGAGTCACCAGGGGTAGCTGAGGTGGCAGCTCTGGAGGCACCCAGGCACAGCAGGTAAGTCCTGCCCTGGTTAAACCAACAGCAAAACTCCCGCCCACTTACGCAGGGGCAGAATTTCCTCCCATGCCTCATATATGTCTGTTTTTCTATGTAAAATGTGCAAACGCAGCATGTTGACTACCCCCAGGGGGAACACGCATATATTCTGTCTCTCTGGAGTGCCAAGATCACTACAAACGCTGCATATAAACAGGCTTCGCATTGATCAAAGTGAATTTAGCTTATTAAAAGAGTATTCTATGCAGAAAGCTGATTTCCTCTGCATGAGCATAAATTAAAACACTAATAATATAGTTTAAGCTGGAAGAAAAAAAAAAAAAAAAAAAAAAAAAAAAAAAAAAAAAAAAAGAAAGAAAGAACAAAATGCCTTTTTGCCTCCAGTCAAAACCTCCTTGGTATCACCATTAAGGAGCTTTATATCTCCTTTTTGTGTCTGACTGAAACTGAGCCACCCATAGGAGCCCAGCCCAGCCAGGATCAAACAAAACCCATCTCCTCCTGGCAAGCTGCCCACCCTCTCATAGGGAGCTTTCAGGGAGCACATCCCACAGCACCACATAACACAGAGAGCAGACACTTGCTCTGAATACTCTGCATGGCAAGGATCCATCCAGTTGTTTGTAAGCAGAGGTTCTTCCACTGCTAGCAGATGCATGGCCCAGACCCATGGGTGCCACCAAGCTGTGCCCTGGGGGTACCCAGAGATGCTCCCCTGGCCTGGCTGACCCAATGTAGGCAAATCCTTCGCAGCTGCTCCATCTCAGATAAGATAATACTCTGGCTCTGCACACTTTTCTAAAATCTTCACGGCAAAGCAGTAAATGGATCTTCAGTTAAAATGTATAGAAATGATCTAAAGAAAATCAGAGCTATTGTGCGAGACTCAAAATTGCCACCAGATGACTGGGTTTGGCAGCACTGTGGGAAAATGCATCATCTGTGTTTTGTCAAGTGCTTGCTGCTCTGATCTCGTGCTTCCCACACTTTTAATTTCTCTGTCACGACACAGGGAACGACACTTCTGGAAAATCTGCACGTGGGTTGAGACGCAGCCCCCTCTCCTTGCAGGGCCCCAGAGGTGCTGAGCACATCCCAAAGAGACAGGGGAGGCACAGGGTGTCTCTCAGCTTTGGCCTCACATCCACCCAAACAAGTGCAGCTGATTTGGATCCTTAGGCAGAAGGAAGGGCCTTTGCTGTTGTCCCCCTGGCAGTGTCACAAGGCTCAGGATCTCATTTACACACATGTGCTCTTAAACTGCTCAACTCTATGATGCCCCATGCCCTCCATGGGGTGCAGATGAGGTGAAGGAGAGGGGCACAGGCACTTCCATCAGAACAAGGACTGCACACCTGAGCACACAGGTGTATCCTGCTGACAAGTGTCTGAGCTTTGCAGCTGCCCAGGTCCCACATCAGCCAGTGCCTCCAAGCAGGGCTCTCCTGCCTTGCTGCTCATCTCTCCCACTATTACTCAGCAACATCAGAGGATGGGAGGAAGGAGATTGCACTGAAGGTCTGAGCCAAAATCACCCATCTCCATCCACTGCCAAAGGTCCCTGGCTGTTCTCTTTCAGCTCTAGCCCAGATGCCTCTCCCAGGTATCATCAGCACTTTGACTCTGAAGTTGCACTTCTAACACAGTATTTTACTGTTGGTGCCTCAAGGTTTAAGCTGCAGGTCATCTTTCAGTTAAGAATGGTTTAAGTTATCACACTTGGGCTTTGGCTGCTCCTTTCTTTAACCTAATCTTAAAATTTCCCTTTATCTTTCAAGTGTGCCATTAATCCCACCTGTCAACAAACACTTCCACTAAATTTGTCTGTTTATTTAAACAGTGACATTATTTGTCAATTAGCCTGCCAAAACTTCATCCCCAGTTGTAATCAGTAGCACACATCAGGGACCATTCAAAGCCGAAATTGATACAATCTGCCCAGCAGCCTCTTGAAGAAAAGAGCGCAGAGAGAAGCCAGGCTCCCACAGAGTCCGCAGCACCCTGGCACTCCCAGCTGCTCTGCAGGGCTGTGCCTGCTTTCAAGGGATTCCTGCTGAACTATTCCTCCCTTACACAGCCTGTCTGAGAAGGAGGTGCAAGGCCAGAATGAGAGCCACGATGCTGGGAACAGCAGCAGAGTAAGAGGGAACAAGAGCCCCAAGTGAACCACACTCCATCCTTCCCCATGCTTCTCCCACAGGGCCCAAAGTGCCCCCGAGCTCCCCACCACAGCCTGTGCTTACTTCCACTGCTGCAGCTCCAGATTGCAGCTCCAGGTTATAACTCTGCTTACCCTGACAGGAACAGCACTGTCTGCATCCTAGCAGCTGGTCCAAAGGGCAGTGTGTAGACACAGGCACTCCAGGACACCTTGGAAAGGGACAACCTCCCCTCACTGCCAACCACCACCATATGCAACACTTCCCTTTCACAAGCACAAAGGAGCAAAGCCCAGCCAAAGTCAGCAACATAAACATTCTCCTTGCACTGGACAGCTATAAATCGAAGACCAGGAACAAAAATAAGATGGCATGGGCTTCACTGCACCTGCAAGACGGCAGCTTTGTAACCACACTGTACCAGACACTGCACTCCCTCAGGCTGGACACGGTGCCTCTGGCTGGAGAGTCATCTCCTTTAACACACAAATTGTGGCTCTGCACAAGCTGACCACTTCCATGACGTTAAAAGCTTTCCTCACTGAGCTGTTTTCATTTATGAGCGTTTCATTCACTGACTACAAACAGCCTCTTACTCCAGACAGCTCCTTGTCTGAGAAGTGCCCTGAATGCTCAAAGTGCTGAGCTCAACCAACACAGTGAAAAGAGCTCCACGGTGCCCACTCCTCCTGGGGATGAAGGTGTGTGCTTTGGTATCTACAGCATTAGCTCTGCTCACCACCCCTTCATCTCCTTCATGCTCACCACCAGAGACACCTGTGCTTTCAGCTACAATTCCCCCTAGGGAAGCAGACAGCCAAAGCACTTGACAAGATGACTGAGGGAGTATTGAACTATTCACATACTTTTTATTGACTCAACATCACCTGCTGTGTCCAGGATGCAGGAAGAGGATGGATCCTTCAGGCAAAGCCTCCAGTGCAACTCCAGTGTGCTTCAGAAAGTCCTAGTTCCTGACATCCTGAGACACAGTGCATCACTTGCTGCCAGCCTGCTCCATCCAGTTATCAAATGCCAGCTCCTACTCCCCACGTACCCACTGGCCACCCCCTGCCTCCCAGAGGCAGCCCTGAGCTCAGCACTGCCCCAGGGTGAGGCACTGAGCTGGGATCACAGTCCTGATGCTGGGCCCTTCCACCTGCCCTACACTGCCTGTGGCAAGGAGAGGGCAGATGGGATGGGGAGGTGCTCACACAGGGCTCTGCAGCTGCCCAGCACCATCAGCACCAAAACCACGACTCACCTTGGGAACAGGATCAGAAACTATGACTTCTCAGTCTCACCCTCACTGCACCACTCCCCACCATCATTTCCCAGGCTCCTCCCTGTACCCTCCCAACAGCCACAACACCAATGCACAGACATCCCTTCCTCACAAAGATGACAAACTAGTACAGATGAGAGCCAGCCTTTTGCTGGAACAAACCTCATCCTTAATCACTAAGGAAGGTCAAAATGCCATCTGAGACAGTCCTATAAGCTTGTGCCATCTCCTTCTCCACTCCTTGACCACTGCAGTGTCTTATGGCTCTTCCTAGTGATGCAGAAGTGCTGGGATTTATTCATTGCTGCTAAACTGTCAAAAGCAGGAAACTCTGCCAGGACCTAGGGATCAGAAACACCTGCCCTCACCCTCCTCTGGTGCTTGGCTGCAAACACACGAGGCAGCACAGCAGCTCTGGGGATTTGCCTGCCAGAAAGAGAGAGAAGTTGGCAGGGGGAGCAGGGGCAATGAAATCCTAGAGAGGATCAGAGAAAGAGTGGCTGCCTGACAGACTCTGACAGCTTCTCTGGGTTCCTGTCAAGGTTTTATTTATCTTCATCTGCAGTCCCACCCATCTCGTCCCCTGAGAGAGAAGGAACCTGACACAGGCACCACATAACCATTGGCCTGTAGGACACCAGAGCTCTTCTGGTCCTATATATGTGATTTTATTTTTAATGAAAAGTTCCACCAGCTTGCACAAAGCCTTTGTCCCTGTGTGTTGTTGAAAGAGGGAAAGCAAATCACATGGAAGCCCATAAGGATCCCCAAACAACTGTACATAGAAAACAAAAACTAACACAGGAAAATCAGGTTATATTATCACCTTTTTTTTTTTTTTTTTTTAGGCTTAGAAATCTATAAATTTACAAGAAAACTCTGTTTTTAAAAGAAACGTTCAAACATCTCAATTTATTAAACACCACATGCCATTCAATCTAATAGCAGACAACTAATAGGAATTATTTGCCGAACTTGTCCTGCTCTTTCTGCATATCCCATTGCCTAACCTTTCTTCCATCAAAGTCAAGGTCAAAGTTGATTACACGCTAGAGTAATTCAATGAGCACCAGTGAAACACAACCAACAAAGCCCCGGGAAGCTGTAAGCTGACCCCGGCATCCTCCCAAGGCACAGCACTACCGTTTGCACAGCTGCGAGCACAACAAAGACAACCTGCTGCAGCATCCCACATGCCGGGATGAAGCGCATCTGATAACGCGTGTGACTTTCACCCCAGACACTTGAGCGCGATTCCCGGGATATATCAGGCTCCCGGCTTACACCAGTGCCTGTGCCTCCCACCTTGCGGGGTCGTGCCCTTCACTCCTGCCCTATCCATGAGCCGCTTTCACATTGTCCGCGCCCTGTTACTCCGTCACCTGTCCGCGCTCACGGGTTCCCGTTAATTCCCTGAGATCCTCCCGGCTCCGAGCGCTCACAGGGGCGGCGGCAGGTGGGGTGGCGGGCAGGATGGCACGGCACAACACACACACACAGATCTCTCCCAAAGAAGGATCCCCGTCCCCTGTTTTGCCCAGCCGCGCCCTCCTCACCCTTTGCCCAGCGCTTCCCAAACCCTGCCCCGCCGCGCCCTGCGCATCCCCCGCTCTGCCCTTTCTCCAGATCGTCCCCAGCCCCTTCCTCTTCCTCTCCCCGCTCTCGGCGCATCCCCTGCCCATCCCTGCCCCTTCCCATCGCCGCCGGGCTCCTCCCGCTGCCGCCCATCCGAGCGGGACCGGGCGCGGCTCCTCCCGGGCGCTCACCAGGACGAAGGAGCTGCGCACCGCCTCCGAGACGCTCTGCCGCAGCTCGGCCGCCGTGCCCGGCTTGCTGAGCCGCTTCGTGAACTTCCTCACTTCCGACATGGCGACATGATCCGCGCCCAGCCGAGCCGAGCCGAGCCGAGCCGAGCCTCAAGCTCCTTTTCGCGCTCCCTTTGGCGCTCCCTCCCTCCTCGCCGGGCGGGCGGGCGCGGCCGGGGCGGGGCGGGCGGAGCGGCGGGGCGGGGACGGGAGGGTCCCTGCTGGCCCCGCCCCGCCCGGCCCCGCTTTGTCCCCGCCGCAGGTGCTCCAGATCCCGCCCTGGCACAGGGATAGCCCCGGTGTCTCGGCCGGGCACGGCCGGACCGGGTCCCGCCGGTACCGCAAAGGATGCTCGCGGTGCGGCTCCGGGGGGTGCAGCGGAGACTTGGCCAGCGAGGGCACCCCCGGGGCTCGCCCGAGGGCACTGGAGGGGCTGGACGTTTAGAACAGCGTTCTGAATCAGAAAATAGTGATTGAAGTAGAGGAAAAATATTGTACGAAATTTCTATGCTTAACTCTGCTTTATCTCTCTTTCGGCGGAGACTCGGTTCCCTTGGGCTGGTGACCTCCCTGCTCTACCAGGTGCTCCTGCAAGGCTAAGCTGGATGCAGGACAAGACATTTCTGCTGAGCATCTCTGTGCTAGTTGGGGTTGCATTAAATTTATTTTTCCCCGGGATGTTTTGGGTCTGTGCTGGGAACTGTGTTGATAATTAGGGATGTTTTCCTCACTGCTGAGCAGCGTTGACACAGAGTGAAGGTAAGAGCTTTTCTGCTCCTCACCCCACCCCAAAATTGCTGAAGGTGCAAGAAGGATTTGAAAGGGAACACAGCCAGGACAGCTCACCCCAGCTGACCAAAGGGACATCCCACACACTATGACTTCAGCTGACTGGTATCAAGCTGGGTCAGAAGAAGGGAATGGAGACATTCAGAGTGTCACCATTACTCATGAGGGAGCTCTGCTGTCCTGGGGATGGCTGAACACCCGTCTGCCCTAGGAAATTGCAAATGAATTCCTTGTTTTGCTTTGCCTGTGTGAGTGACTTTTTCTTATTAAACTGTATTTAGTTTCCTCACTTACACCATTTGGATTCTCCTCCCACATCCCACCGGGGGCAAGGGATGGAACAACTGTGTGCACTGAGCTGTGAGCTGGGGTTTAATGAGAAAATATCCAACCTATTGAGTTTGCAATAGGAAAGTGCTTTGATTAGAGAGGCCATGATCACATTTGCTTGCCCAGCTGCAAAATCAAGAAGTAAGGATATGAAAAGAAGGTTTCTTAGGACTCAGTTCCTACTCCTCATTACTTTGTCATTGTGCATTTCTTTGAAGGATGGTGATTTTGAAATTACAATAGAGAACCTTTGTTTTGTTCATTAAAGCTTGTTATTTTTTTATTATTATTTTGTCTGTTGTGTCTTCACAGCAAGATAGTGGATTGAATAGAGTTGCCATATAATCATAGGAATTTACACACATTGTGCCATATGACTGATTAAATACTATCTACAAGGATCTCACTGGAATTATAGGCATGCCACAACTCACACAACATATGGAGAAATAGTTTTGATTATGAGAGCCAATCTGTAGGGGGTAATGAATACAGCCATTATGATCCAAACCATTCAAAATGTTATTTGTGACTCCTAAAGCATGCAAGCCAGTTATTGTTCTGTTTCTTAGCAGTTCACTAAAGGGGCAAGCAGTCACCATTTCATATGAAACATTGCTCTTGTTTTTTATATCAGAGGCAGAACAAATCTGAAATTTTATTGCTAATTATCAAATATCTAGTAGATAGAAATATCTAGTGGGATAGAAAAAGTTGATGAGTTAAAGAATTCGCATTTTCACAAACATGAAGCCTTTCCATACCTAAGTTAAATGAAAACCATTGTGGTGCACAATTCCAGTAGCAGCACAGTGAGGCCCACTTCCTTATCCCCACACCCATGAACGTTCTTGCAGAGATATTTATCAACCACTTCAAACCCTCATAGCACAGCTCCAGAGACTCCCCTGCAGTGAACTGGCAAATAAAATTATTAGGTCTCTTTCAGCTGGTCACAAAAGAACAGGTAACACAATGAAGCTTGTCACATGAGTGTTCATCCTGGCTGCCTGGGAGAGCCACTGGCCCTGTGGGTCCTCAGAGGGTGCTGGGCACTGCAGGAGTGTCCACACCAGTGACTGGGGTCAACACCTGTGGCAAAGCCATTCCTGTCTTCCATTTGCTACCTCAGGAAAAGTTCTGAGAATCAGAGTGTTTTTCCAGGGATGAGAGTGCTGTAATGGTCACTTGACAAAAAATAAAACCCTCCCTAAAGCACATGTTCCATTTCTTACTCAGACAGAAGCAAAAGGCTCCTACTAAGATTATGAGCCTGGTTTGGTGCCAGCATTTGAAGAGCTGCCCATCAGCATCCCACTGACCTGAGCTCAGCAGCCAGGGAAGACCAGTGAACAGTGAGGCTGTTTTTTGGGTTTTTTTTTTGAAGCAAAGCATGAAAAGGAAAATAAAAGCAAAGGGAAGGGCACATCATATGAAAACAACATACAGAAAGCTGTGACTCCCTCTTGGGCAGACTAAACATCAGAGTAAGATTCTCAAGCACAAAAAGTGTTGAGGCAAGGTAACAGCAGTCACAGCAGTGCTGTTACAAACACAGAGCAGCGAGGACTGTAGTTTTCATCTCCCTTTCACAGGGAAAAAAGGCCAGTAATAGTTAGTCAGCATAAGAAAGGCACCCAAGGACACGCAGGGGCATTCTGGAAGTGCTGAGGAGTTGCACTGCCTCACATAACCAAACTTTCTTAACCCAGTCTGCCATGTGGAACTCACAGGTTCAAATGTGCTAACATTGTCATCTGTCTTTTTGTTGAGACTATAGTCTTGAAATCCCCAGTGTCATTTTGACCCCACACCTGCCTGACTGATCAGAAAGTGAGCAGCAGCAGCAGCTTGTAATTCCCAGTGAGGATACATGCTGGAAAGGTGTAGCCAATGTGGGCAAAACAGCTCTCCTGCCACACCTCCTCCCCAGCTCTGCTGGACAGCACAGACTACAGGAAGAGCAAATTTGCAAAGAACATCATATTAGACTGGCAGTAGCATCCTTCCCATTTAGCAGTAGTGCTGTAGAACAGAGGATAAATTAAGGAAAAATCTCTTTTTTTTGACAAGTATCTGTCAGTGCAGCTGATGCTGACATAAGGTCTAGAACCATATATAGGGGATCCCTGAATTGGCTCCACAAGCTTCTCAAAGGTGCTGAAGGGTTAGTGGCAGATTTAGGATTTAATTTCTCAAGCCATCCAAGACAAAAGGCATATACTATTATCAGCCAATAATCCCATTTTTCACTGCTTTCACTGGTTATCTGTGGGCCTTTCTATCACCTGCACATAAGCCTGTCCCAGAAAAACACTGACCCATGTGGTTAACTTAAGCAGATGATTAACCAAATGTTTCACTGCACTGGGGAGGGTCCTGCATTCCTGCAGGGAACCTGACAGACTCAGTTACCCAGATCCAATTGTGCTTTTTCTGCTGGGCAGGAGGAGGGTTATGAATGCCACTACATCTTCCATTTCCCAACTTCAAAATTCCTGTAAAATACAGCTGTGAGGTTTGAATGTTTTTCAAGTACCTCAAAAATTTAAAAAAACCCAAACAAACAAACAAACAAACAAACCAGAAAGTGGCCTTAGAATGACACCTGCACACTGACCCCTGCAGGGGTGAAATGGGCATCTGAATAACAGAACCAACACGATTCCAACAGAAGCCCTTTATTGTTTACATTACATGTCAGATATAGATTCCAGGTCTGCTGCCCACATGGGCACACATTGCTGGGCTGGCTGAGCTGCATCTTCATGAGGCAGGCACACGTCCTTCAGGACATCCAAGTGGTCAAGTGTCCATCCTCACATTGCGCTTCCCCTATCTAGGGTTTACATTTTTTGCAGACAGTTTCTCAGGCTCTCCATTCCTACTTTTGATCCTGCTGTTTTCTCAGTAACCTTAATGAATTCCTGAGAGCTCTAATAACAAAACTGCAGGTGGTTTGATAACATTACTCACAACCAGTTTGGCTGGTGCATCAGAATGGCCTGTTATACAGATTTGCTTCAGACCCCCCTTGATAGCTAAGCCAAGGCACAGGCTGCCCCAGGTCCACACATGAAGAACTCCTTAACCAATAATTTTTGTGCAAGCTTGTGCCTTCTGCCAAAGCAAGGGACAAATGAAGTGCTTGAGCATCTTCATCAGACATCACTCCTCAGCTGCACACGAAGCCAGCTAGGGAAAGTCTGGGAAGTCTCAGGGGAAATCTGGGAAGTCTCAGGAGATACAAACACTGTGCAAGGCTAGGTACGGCAAGTGCAGCTGGCCAGACACCACAGCTGTGGCTGTTCCCCTGTCACCCATCGCTAGAGGTGTCAGTGGCACCGTCATTGAGCAGCCATTGGTTGGCTTCTCCAGGCCTGTGAAGGGAGGCTGCTCCAGCAGTGCAGCAGGAAGCTGGTCGTTAGGCTGCAAAGTGCTGGCGTTAAAGGGCTGCCCTCTGCTGACTTATCCTGGATGGCACGGGCACAGCTGCTGGGGACGGGAGGAGTGCCAAATCCAAGCACTGCCTTTCCCAGAAGGGCGCCCTCCGAGTGAGCATTCAGCTCTGCAGCAGCACACACTGCTGCCCTCCGTGCCAGGGATGCTGTATTCATTTGTTCATCTCCTCCAGCTCCTGGGGATGGAAGTCATGGCAGCTGCAGGTGCATCCTGGAAGTTCTCATCAGCATCCACCTTCATGGAAGAGCATACAAGGCTTTGCAGGGACCTTGGGTAAATTCCTCCTTGCACAAAGGGTCAGTGAAGTAGCACTAAGAGGCACCACCAGTGATGGTGAATCCATGTGATATTCCAGGCTGTCCTTAGCATAGCCTTAAAGAGACAATATTGACTCAGCAGCCACCAGATTTTTGTATTTTAAAGTTCTCCTAATGTTTACCTCTTGAAAAACAAGGTAATCTAATAATATCTGATTTAAAAAAATTGGACCAAGATGCTGCTTCTGAAACACCCAGCATCAACTATTTTTAGATACAGAACTACAAATAAGATTGATAGCAATTCCAGCTGTCTCTAAATCCCCTCTTCATTTTTCATATGTGGTTTTTTTTCTTCTTCCACAGAGAACTGAGGAGAGATAAACCCCCCTTTCTCCATGTATTCAGCACATCCAGAAACTAGGAGGGACAGTAGTCATGATGTGGTTGTTGGTGAGGATCAGCACTGGTCTCTCTGTACAGGTGGAGAGCGCTGACAGCAGCTGCAGAGCTGCTGCCTGCACCAGCACATCACAAACGTGGTCACACAAAACAGTGACAGCACTGCCTTGGCTGCCTCGCTGCCCCTGCAGGCTCCACCCCTAACCCCAGGGAGAAAGGACAAGAACAATTTCTGGTAAATTGGGAACACCTCAAGTGGCAGATGTTTGAAACTGTTCTAGTATTTTACTACTCTGACATGGAAAAAAAACCCAAAAAAAGCCTCCAAACCAAACAAAAAATACCCCCAACCCAACACTTCTTAAATGTTTATCTGAACATAGGAATTTCCTCTATCTCATTTATGCCCATGGCCACTTCTCCTTCCACTGGATAACACTAGGAAGTCTCCAACATTTCCCTGGTCAGGAATTTTTACACATGGGCAAGATCCCCCTGAGATGGCTCCAGGGTGAACAGACCCAGGTCTCTCAAGCTCTCCATAACCTGACTAGCCCTTTGCTGGATTCTCCCCAGCACATCCTCGTCTCTCTGTGTACTGGGGAGCCCAGCACTGCAGTGATGATGCCCCTGAGTTGTTGCCCCTCTCTCCTGCACCCTGGAGTACAACTGATCAAATGAGAGTGATAGAAAGAAAGCACAGGGTTCAGTTTAAGCTGTAGAGCTCTACTGTAACACAGCAACATCCAGCTTATGAGCACTCTCCTATTTATCTTCCTCTGCTTGAAGGCTTTAAAAATGATTTACAATAACTGCCACACACAAGAGGATTATTAACATCTCACACAACTCCCATGAGCAGCTCTCTAGCTTGGACAAAGAATACAGCAATTAAGAGGTGGATACACACAGCTGCTGGACATCCCCTTAGGTCAAAATGCCATTGCTGCCTGGCCTCAGCCCAGTATTTTTAACAACAAAGTGTTGTATCTGTGTTGTAGATACAGTTTTATCAGTTGTATCTGTGAAAATGAAGAACAAAAAAACTCTCATATGTTTATTTTCTTGTATGGATATGTGAGGCCAACTGGAAAACACTATATTGGGGGGTTTTTGGTCACCATTGCTCAAATAAATCTATTTCACAATAGGCCCTGCGGAGTCAAGTACTGCTCAGGCCAACAAATTAATCTCATTCAAATGATCTTACTTTGCTACTGCTCTTAATTATTTGTTTTCAGACAGCAAAAGGAAGGAGCAGTCACTTCCATAATAACAGGAGTCTGTTGCAAACCTTAGGCGCAAATTGAACTAAATGAAGTCCGGCAGGTCTTTAAAGACAAAAATGGCATTGGGACATTTAGATATGCAAACACAGGAAGTAAGTGGAAGCAGAATGGAAGGTCACAGGGAAACACTTTCTGTGAGGCTGGTCACACACTGGGACAGGTTACCTAGGAAACATGTAGTGTCCATCCCTGAAGTACTAAAAGGCCTGTGCAACTTGCTCTGACCTGGGTGAGCAGAGGGGATTGGACTACAGCTCCACAGGACTCCCTGGACCTTGAGTAACGTGTGATTCTGTAACAAGCTGTTCTGTTTATCACCACAATACCAGCCTTTATTCAGGAGGGCACTAAAGGATAGGTTTAAATTTATGCATGAACCCTACCAAAATCAAAGGAGTTACAGTTAGCAGAAGAACAAACTTTCTGGCACAGCTCTAAACATGTGCTCATCACTTACTGCAGTTGAAGACAAATTTACCCACAGGCTTAAACAAGTAGCCGTGTTCCTTTCTGAATGGCCTTCTGTGTGGTGTTCTGTACATAGCACTTGGCTTCACTCATTTTTTGTGCTCCATTTACTGAGCATTGTAGTCTGAGCAGAATTCCACACCAAAGCCTGAAACACCATCACTAAAGCACGTATCAGTTTCTAACCATGCAAGCTGAAAAGCCTCCACTCCATCTTAGCAGGAGACCAATGCTATTAGCAATATACTAGGAAAGCAAAAGTAGCAGCTACAGACATCAGCACAAAGAACATGGATTCATGACTCCAGTAGCACGTCCTCAAAACCAGCCAACAGCTCCCTACAGCCTTCCAGTTTGTTCTCACTTTCACACAATGAAGCAATGTGCTTATAAGCAGTTCTCAAACAAACAAGGTATCATATATGGAACTAGAGAAAACACCTAGAAAACAGACACTGATAAAACACAAAAAAAAATTTGCATTGCTGATATTCTAGCCAGAAGCAGCAAGTATGTTTGCCTCCAAAGTTAACACCTTAGCATTCCTTACACTCACAGGTTCACTTTGGCTCATTTGAAGAGTGACCATTTTCCAACATGTGTTCAGCAAATTGCTAATGACAGACAAAAAAAGCAGTGACCTTCCATGACTGATGAATTGATTCTGCCATGCCTATGGCTAATGCTCTTATATTTAACCATGTTAGCATGATGCCAGTCATAAATCAGCACTGCTTTCAGTTAAACAAAACCCAAACGTATCTCCCCAACCAAAAGAAACAAAGTCACCCCTCCCCTTTTAAACTTCAGAAAACATGACTTGTGCAGCATCTACAAATCAAATTTTAGCATGATTCAGCTACTCGAGCTGTTGTTTTTGTCCCTCTGTACGTGCACTGGGCTTGGTGCCCAGCTCTGAAAGAGACAAAGGTAGCAGAGACACAGCTTTGTTTCCACCCACAGCCACGAACTGCCAGAACCAGCTGCCAGGAGCCAGCTACAGCAGAAATGAGGTGCTGAAGATCTGTGACACTCCAATCAGCTCATTTTATTGATTCTTGGGAAGTGACTGGGTTAATTCACATTTCCTGCACCAAGGTTCCTCTGCAATGGCAATTCCTCACTTTGACTCCTGGGAATTCTCAATCACTTTCTGTAAGCAGAATTTTGATGACATGAATATCAACCTTTTGTTCTTTAACAGAAGCTGTTAAGTAGCCTCCTAGAAAAAACACTCCACATAGAGGAACTCCCCTGCACAAAGGGAAGTGTATTATTTCAACAGATCTCCATCCATGCTGTGCTTGTGCTGCAACCAGGAACATCACGGCAGTGCAAGGGCACACCCTGATGTACAGACAGTGAAGGCACTTGACTGAACCCAACAGGCTCAGCAGAGAAACTGACATACACTTGCAACTTAACATTTACCTGCAAGGAGAACTTGGAGGTTGTGGACAAAAGCAGAATGCAGCACATAAGGTACCAGAGAAGCCTCCAGACCCAGCAGTGGACGAGATCAGACAGGACACAGCACCACTCAGACTGGAACAGCACTTAACTGATACAACTTTTGGAAGGAGGGAAAGAGGCACTGAGTTCTGAACCATCAACAATGAGCAGGACATTTCAACTGGGGAAAAAGCATTTAGAATACTAGATCAATGCAGGGGAACACTAGAACTGTGAGTGCTGAAAAGCTAAATATCAAGATAAATTGAAGTCAATCTTCCTCAGGATCAGCTTTGTTTACTGCCTGGATAATGAAAAAATAACCCTTTTCTAACAATCACCTGAGCACTTTACAAGTCCTAACAGAACATCTTAATAGAGTTTCTGGAAGCTAATATGCAAAACTAACAGTTCAACTTTTATCTCCAAAGCAGTCTTGTTGAAAAAAAACCCCAAAACCATTCAATCATAAAGAGGTTACAGAGGAGACTTTGAATAGAACAGGTAAAACAACTGTCAAAACGCAGGCCATTCATGCTGCAGGAGCCCCTCCCACATCCACTTAGCCCCACATGTACCTCCAACACTTCATGTTGACAGCAGCCAGGTCTCCAGTCACTCCAAGCTGGGTTTAACCCATTCTCTGTGTATTTCTTATCAGCTACTAAGAGCTCCCTTCTCCTATTACTCATCCCTAATTTTTGCATTTACTATTTTAACTATAATATGGGAAAAGCAGGAATGGAAGAGCAGCACAAAAAAAGCATACCCAAACCCCCTAAAACTAAGCCCATATGCTTCTTCCTCCAGTCTGGACTTCCAGTTCCAGAAACAGGAAGGTTACAATGTGCCAAGAGTTTGGAATTAAGGTACCTCTAAGCTAAGTGATGGCATTTGAACTGCACAAAGCAGCTTCTTAACTTGTATGAGTCAATAAATATGCAGAACATCTAAACCAACCCTAGAAGTGTCTGAGAACAACTCACAAAAATCCCAGTCAGTTACACAGATATTGCATATATTATAGAAACTGATTTTTGGAGTCACAAACCAAATGTCTTCTTGTACCACCTCCTCACTTCTGTCAGTTCAGCGGAGCTCAAAGTAATAAAAGAACCTTGAGAGAGTTTAGCTTGTTTCACCCAGGCAGGTATTTTCAACTCTGAGTCAAACTCACCCAACTGTGTTAACTGGAGATAATTTTACAAAACGTGTGCACCATTCTTCTATCAATTTTGACTGATGATAAACCCCTTGCAACTGTCTTATTTGTCCAAGATAATTCTATACAAAGTCATAGCCAAACTCACCTGAGTAGAAAAGAATTAAAAGACAAGTGAGACTCACTTCCTGCCTTTCCATGTCTTCATTCTTCCACTAATGGGAAGGAGAGCATTCTGTGCACACTTTTGAAATGTCCTTCTCATGCTAAACTATCGTACAGTTACTCTTAATTCTGCTTAATATCCAGTTGCAGCACTCCATATCCCAGTCTTTCAGAAAGAAATGTGTGACAAGATCAGGAAAAGTAGAATTCAGAAGGTAACAAGTGCTTGCAGGATCAATGGTCTCAGAAACAGGTCAAAACTACTTTAGACAAAAGGCAAATTAACAAATCAAAATGGAAAAGAAGCAACAATTTCCAAGTGTGTGACCAAGTTTAATGATACATTTGTTCTCTGAAACATTTGACCATCAATAACATTTCATGGGTTATGATGCCCAGAATGTTACTTCATAGGTGTTTTATATGAATATTTACAAAGACTTTCAAAATTCAGTGGCACTAAACAAACAAGAAGAACTTAAAACTTTAAGCTACAATGCTTAAAAAATGTAAACATTTTATTTTACATAGGTGTAAAATATAAGAACTTCCTAATGCAGCTTAATTTTATCTGGAAGGTGAATATATCCTGGTGCCCGTGAACACGGAATGAGAGAATTCTTTACACAAGTATTGTGCTCCAGTGTGCAAAAAATTATATATAAGAAAGGAATCTAAAGTCCACAACAATTAAAAGACAACAAAAAAAAAAATTCACGTCCCGAAGTTGAGAAATTTATAAAAAACATTTACACATGGTTGCTGACCCATCAAAAACTTGCATAACTTAAAACTCTGAATATTAGCTACTACAAATTCAAGATCTTTCTCAAACGCAATTTTGTGCAAAGTTTAGACTACACTATTCAGCATTCTTCCAGCCTTCCCCTCCCACTCCAGTTCCTGACATCTAGTGGCCACAAGCACCACTAAAATGCTTTTGACAGAGGCTCCAACCCGTGCATATATCCAAAAGGCACACACACGTGAGAACACTGCTTTGTGCAGAAACCTGTGCAGCTTAACAATGACATTGCAAAACAACTGTTTGTAGAAAGTTTAGAGTCTAATGTTTGGCAGGATTATTCTTACACATTCCTTTCTATCCTACAAGCCCAGGTGTTAATAGGCACA
Source organism: Zosterops lateralis (assembly GCF_965231275.1). Taxonomy (NCBI): domain Eukaryota; kingdom Metazoa; phylum Chordata; class Aves; order Passeriformes; family Zosteropidae; genus Zosterops; species Zosterops lateralis. Next base: position 78,234,705 of record NC_139800.1, read on the forward strand.
CTGCTTTCCAAGGATCCAATATTTGAGTAGCCTTAAAATAAAGATTTTAAAATAAATCAGCCTGTAACATTATTATATTAGATACTTTGCTTTTGCCTGCATTAGTTATGGAATTTAAATCCCACAGTACCATAGCTTTATGCTGTCAGTTGCAAACCAACTAAGATACATATTTCTTTTTGTTAATGAAGACTTTAATTGCTCCAGTAAAATCAGCTGATAAAAGCACTTCTGTGTGATCTGTCTTCAGAGCTCCTTAACAAGAAAGAGAATAAACTGTTAGTACATTAAAAATATTTAAAATCACACTCTCATTAAAATATGACACCACTGTGATTCTTCCTTTATCATATTCCTGATTTCTAGCCAATACTTCAAGAAACATCTGAATTTCTAGGAAAGAAACCTTTCAATTAATAGTTGGTGCAGCTCCACTTCCTAACACCTCTAATATAAAAGGAATAATCCTAAAGTACTTAGAATGACAACCGTACCCCTCATCTCACATCCTTAGCTTTTAAGAATGCAACAGCTGCCAAAATGTTCAAGGTGGAATGCTATGATGGAATATATACCCATGACACTGCAAGGACTTTTCTTCTCAGGAAACCCCAGACTGAAAGTATTCATAATATTTTTCCTGCTCATACCACGGTACCAAGCAGAGTTCATCTTAAACACTTACCAGAGGGTATGGTGTCTGATATCTCACAATCTTCTCCCTTATTTTCAGCTTCTTGCTTTTCAGAAGTTTCCAGTGACACCATCAAACCAGGATTCGGAGCAAAGATCGCAGAGGTGACAACTGCATTGTGCGCTTCAGAAAGAGAATCCAATTTTGATTAGCTTGTTTCAAGAACTTGTTAATTTTACAAGAATAGCAGGCATAAGGTTCTAGTAAATATACAAGAATCTCAGTGCTAGTGGAATCAGATTAACTCAGAATTCAAGGAACAACTGTCATAGTTTTATAATGTTAGGGAATTCAGCAGGTGCTCTAAGTGCCCAAAACTAACTGGCAAGAGGTCCAAAACACATTTGATACAAACATGGCCCACATTTCCCAAAAACTGTGAAGCAGATTAAAAAGTTGCTTTTTTCCCCACCCATTTTTGTTTTTAGCCTGCTATGAAAGAGAAAAAGCTTGCATTTGTTCTCAAGGTCACTTTTCCATAAAGGATTATGGGTTGATAATTATTTTGATTTCTACAATCAGCCAGCAAAACGTTACATGAATTCCGAATCTCTTACTGAAGCTGAACAAACTCTAAGCTACTCTGCCTCTTGCCATCCCAAAGAGTCTCCTGTGAACAAGGATTCCTGACAAGCCACCAATTACAATGCATCCTGCTAAGAATTTGTTCACACTAAATGCATAGCAAATAAAATACTTCAATTTTCAAATCATATGAGTTTTGATAAAATGAAGATCAAAAGCTGTTTTTTACCTTTAATGCCTTCCCAGAAGTCATTTCGGTCTCTTCTTACAGATGTAAACTTGCTCAGGTCATGGTATGTACTCCAAATGTAGACATATTTATCTTCTGAACCACTTACAATGTAGGTAAAGTCATGACTGAAAATTTAAAGAAGGAAATATATTATTTTTCTTAGCTGTTCAGGCATGCATTACAGTAGCTCTGCATCTCTAAACTCTTGACACTAACTGGGCTACACCCCAGTAAGTAGAGATGATTTAATCTGGGAAATTTATCTGGAGCAAGGGGACTGAGCCAGGTGATCTCCCAAGATCCTATCCAACCTCAGTTCCTGCATTCACAGCAACAGTAATGGACACACATCCTACTGTCCACAGGATGCAACTGCATTCACTCATCCACAGGAGCTCCCAGCTCATCACTCTTGACCAAAGCCTTTTTCTATCTTTGTATTCCATGCCAAGTGACATTTCAGAGGCCTAGTTTCATGCCAATGTAGATTATTTAAACAAAACCCTCTGTACTTCAGCCACAGCATTTCCCAAATCCAACAACTCGATTGTTACAATACTGTCTTACCTAAAGCTGGCTTTGATTTGGCTGCTGCTGTTGACATAACCTTTGTACTTCATAGATAGAGACAGATCTCTTAGGTCATACAATCTGATTCTGGAATCATTTGATGTCACTAGTATCTAGAAAAGAAATAAATAAGTTTAAGAATAGAAACAATTAGCCATCTGTAACCATTTTTTTTCACCTGCACATTAATCAGAGCGTAATATCATTGAGAGAATACATATTTTATTTTACCACTATTTAGTATGGTATCAGCCTAAATCAGCAAAGAGTAAGGCTCATTTTAGTAGTGTTAAAAGATTTGGCACAAACTTACTAAGCATTAGATACAAATATCAGAATTCAGTACTGGGTCAAAGCTACACTGAAAGGTAGTACCTTATTTTCTCCTGGCAAAGGTTCAATGCCAGTAATTTTTCTTCCAACTCTATTCCGACCTCTGGTAGAACGAACATGTATTTGTGTGTGATACTTCAAGTGCTGAAAAGACATCAAAATGTGTTCCAATTTGAAACAATTGTGTAAAAACGCTAGTTTGCTTCAAGCTCTAACAGGTTTGTTTTTTGGCATTTAAATACCCATGACTTCTAAATCTGTTTGTTATTTAACACTAAAAAAATCCACAGTCTCAAAGTTTTTTTACCTCTGTATCATAAAAGATGCATCTTCCATCGTAGGTGCCTATGACTGCGTATTTGCCATTCTGACAGAAGTTGGCAGCTGTGATCAATTTTGTCTGGCCATCTACTTCATTCCACAATGCCACTTTTTTGTCAGGAATGTTCCAGAGTCGGAGTTTTCCATCCAATGAACCACTTAAAAAGTACCTGTCGTCCTGAGAACACACATAAAGTTTAATCTCTCCTTGTATGTCTCTGCCTTCCTTAAAACATTCCCACCCCATTTCCAAACAGCTCCTCTACAGAGCCTCCCAAAAAAGAGCCCTCAGATGAGCTGATCATAATGTTTAAGAAATCTGGTGGCAAATGGAATTCAAATTCTTACAGGTTTTTGACAAGATTACATACATGCAGTTATATCTCTGGTTAGAAAATTGCTCACTGTTAGCACAGGTAGTTTCTACCCTCTCAACACTCACCTTGCCAGTTGAAAGCCCCTTTCACCGTTTCCCTTACATCTACTAGCTCTGTATGTTCAGGGAACACTTACAAACACTGTTCTTCCCCTTGAGTTTTATTAATATTAGGAAGCTTGATTATAGTATTTTTTAAAAAAATATTAAAAATAAGCTGAAAGTAATCTCTGGAGGTCTCTGGTTCACTTCTGTTGCTTGTAGCAAGGACAATTTCAAAAGTTCAATCAGGCTGTAGTGGATTATATTCTGCCAAGTTTTAAGAATTCTCAAGGATTCTGTGGTCTCTGGACAATCTGTTCAAACTCATTACGATTTTTTTTCCCCAAATATTTAATCACAGTACCTCTCACTGGAAATCCTAATTTTTCACGAAGTTACTCTACACTATACCAGCTGTGATGGTACAGCCAACAGATAATTATTCACTTTCCACTACACATGTACACATGGTTAAACCCCATGCACAGTCCCAGTGAAGTTCAGTGAAGATGAACACAAAGTTCTGGAATATTATCCAAGAGACATATTTTTGAAGAGCACAAACTCTATTATTCAATCATTTTGCTTCTTAAAATAAATAAAAAAAGGTGTGGAATGTTGCAATTTTAAATTCTACCTCTCTGGAAGTAAGGGGGCAGTTACACTTACCCTTGGATGGAAAGCTATAGCAGTGACAAAGTCTATATGCTGGAAACAGCAAAGACATTCTCTTCTTGATATGTGCCATAATCTGACAGTTTTATCCATAGAAGAAGAAAGTAAGAAGTAATTCTGTGAAACAAGAGAATTCCATAATTATTAAGAGACACGAAAGTAACTGGAAATACAGAAGCAATTTGATTGGCAGAGCCTTACCAACTTCTATTCTGCCATGAAATTCAACATTTTAGCTTTTCAGCTAAAAGGTTTATCCAAATTGCCGTTACTGATTGGTGCTTTCCTTAAGAGCTGTACACTGACCCTTGGTCACAGAAAATTTTCTGGGAGAATCTCAGTGAAAATGAATACTTGGAATGTAGTTAAAGTATTCAGAGAAGAAATGGCATGACAGACTTCATAGATGCCTGAGATGCTTCAACCAGACAGTGTTCCTAAAAGTACAACTGCATTCCCATGTGGAGAATTATCTGAATAAGTCTGATGTGAAATGAGGTAATTCTCTAATTTCAAAATAGATGTATGTATTCAGTAACTTCAGAACGTGTACACTTTGCATGAAAAGTGAAGTATACTGAAAACAAGAAAAGCAGTCACACCATAAAACAGAAACCACACAGCTCCAATGGAAAATTCTCCCACTTTAAATAATTTACTTCCATTGAATACACAACTATAATTGCTACTGGCTTGTTTGATTTTTAAAGACCACTCTTAATTACACAAGACAAGAAGGTCGCTAATTTTGTTCCAACTGTTTCAACTAGAATAAACGTTGTCTATACAAAACTCTTGACTTCAAGGATAATTTAATATTGTTTAATGTATGGTTCCAGTGGCAACTGACAATAGAAACAAGAAAAACACAGAAGAATTGTGTAGGCTTTATTAAGGTGCCTTACCTTAGACCAGGAAAGATCAAGAAGATCTGCTGTGTGGCCTTTGTATTTGCAAAATGGTCGTTGACGAAACGGGGCATTTTTATCATCTGGGTCTTCATCAACTCCACTGCAAATCTATCAGAGAAATGTACAGAAATATTACCAAATATTAGCTGGAAAAATAAACAGTGAGGCACTGCTTAAAAAAAGTATAGGGACAATAACAGTCTGAACAACTCTTACTACTTTAAAATAAACAATATTGCACTAATGAACAATCAAAGTAAATGTCAAGTACAGTAGGCTGTGAAACATCATCTTGAAATTGCAAAATTAGAAAGTTCTAAATTTTCCATTTTTCAGCTCTTATTCAGTGGGATCAGTTTGACAGGAATTTAGGCAAACACCTGAAAATAAGCTTTTGAAACAAAGTAAATCAACCTTAAAAATATGCAATTTCAGAATATAAACTGTGAGTTCAGATTTCCAAGTTTCTAGCGCATATCATGAATGACAACCTCCTATTAAAAGTCCAGTTCAGAATTCACAGGTGTAAAATAATAATTTTAAAAAGCCCTACAAGTTCCTGTACAAAACCTCTACAGGAAAAAAAAAAAAAAACAACCCAAACCAAAAAAAAACAACCACTCTAAACAGCATCTCTAGTGTGTGTGGCTTAGCAAGCCCACTCATTTACATCAGTTCAAGAATGACTGCTGGCCTCCTTGCTTCCCCCTCCGCCAAAACAACACACACTGAATGACACTACTGCCAAGATCTTCACTTAAACCCTGATTTTTTCATCTGTTTCTTACACTATTGGAAGCCAAAAATAGAAAAAAACATCCACCTTAAATACATTAATTTTAATGGCAAGGTTTACTACAGTAACTGGAAACTCTACAAGTAAGAGTTCAAGTTTGAATACTTTTCTTCAGTCGTGTTCCATTTTTTTCCACACAGATGTGAAAAATTTAAATGTGTCAGATATCATTATGCTTCTGAGAATCCCATTGCTCACTCTGGCCCTCCTCAGAACAAACATCAAGCCAAATGCTAACCACAAGTAATGGTCAGAGATAAAACACTGAGACAGGAAATTCAATGATGTAGGGTTTTTCTCCTTAGCAATTCACTCAACAATCTCCTCTGGGAGGAGGCCACAGCACAGCTATGCAGATTTTGTAATGCTTTAAATTCAATGATGGGCTTCCTTGCTTGCACCCCTTGTATGTATTAACATATTTGATTGAAGACATCTATGGATGTGACAGTTTGACAAAAAGACACAAGCCAAGAACTCCTTGATGTGTGTTTGGATAAAGCAACAATGAAGATGTGGGATTACAAACCAGATCATCTCTTCCACTCCCAATACTTGTGTACCTACCCCTGCATCAGTATCAGACTTGGAGGAATTCAGGCTCTCTTGAGAAGGAGAAGGGGAGACACGGCCTGGAACACAGACAGAGATACTGTGGTCAGCATCAAGTTCCCAAATACCCAGAATTTCTGCTGTTTCAGAGCTCTAGCCATGCACAGAGAGATACCTTCTGTGTTGTACTTCATGCGCATGTTATTGAAATAGTCAAAGGCATTCTTTAAAACCCATATCCTTACTACGTTGTCCTGCCCTGCAGATGCCAGTAATCGACCACAGTGAGAAAATTTCATTGTCCAAACAGCACCCTGTCAAAACAGAGATGATTGTTTAAGTCACAAAAAGTGCTTTTCTGTGTACCAAAACGATTTTCTACCATGTCAACTGACAAGGTTTCAGACGTACAAAATACCACAAGTAAAATAAACTGCAGATCAAGACACTGATAAGTAATTGTTAAGACTGGCGGATTGTGCAACACACGCAAAGAACAGTTAGAAAGAAAAAGCCCACAGGGCAGATGACTGCAAGACAGGAGTTACAGAAGGTCAGCAGTACCACAGAATTCCACATAAGACTGGTACAGTTGTCCGAGGGACTCAGAACCTCCTGTTTGTTTTGTAGAACAGACAAGTTCTTGTAGCTGCACTTGAGGTTTGCATGCTTTTTTTTTTTAAGTAGAAACTGTGATTGGTGACACCAGCTGGCAACCAAAATGGGTACTACATGTATTTGTTATATTCATAACTGGGACAAGGGTTTTGCAAAGCCTCTGATGATAACAATTCCTTCTCCATTGCAAAGTCCAAAGAATTACTAGCCAATAAAACATAATCATACAAGCAGTATCCCATTTCCTCCTGCTGCTGAATAAAGAGCTGCTAGGCATTTCATTCCAGCAAGCTTCACCAATTTGGAGGAATTTCCTAGGTTTAAGAAGTCAAAAACTGGCATGATGGAAACTAACACAGATTATCAGCAGGAATGGAAAGTTCAGTTGTGGATGACAAGCTTGGAATCTCTGGACCTACAGTAATGACTGCTGTAGGTCACTACCCTCAGCTCAACACTTAAAGATGAGGGAGTGCTTCAAATGCCAGACAGCTGCTGTCAGCAGAAGTTTGGGAAATCAGGAATACTAGAATGTATTCCAGATGCCATAAGGAAGCATGCACACTTCAAACAGTGATAAATAGGTGATTTTTCTGTGTGATTCTCCACAGGCACCTCTGGAAATATCCTATCTTGGTTTCTCCCCACCTTAGCATTCTGATCCACACATTCCATTAACCTCTCCTGACTTATGCCTTCAAAACCTACTGAGTACTTCCGTTCAATACTTGTATTCATTTGTCTAATAGACTAATTTATTTACAGCTGAGCACATCAAGCTTGCCGCTCTGTGCTCAGTACTGGTCACAGAAAAGAGCCTATTTCAGCCTAAAGTTGTAACTGCAGGAATCAAAAAAACAAAATACCCACATAACTCTTCAAAAGAGGAGCTCTAGAGAATCCCTGATGCCTGGGAATCTACATGCTTTTTACCCCCTGAAGTTCTGGTCAAACCAGCTAAATTTTATTTTTTTTTTACCCAACTATTATTTTCCAGAATGAAGTTTTTCACAGAGAATAAACCTGACAGTCATTTTTGGAGGTCAGCAAGTAGATGAAAATGAGAAGTTGAATCTCAGGCTAAAGAAGATACGGCAAAACCACAGAGGGAAATTGAGACCTACCATATGCTCTCCACTGAGATCCTGAACAACTTTAATTTGTTCAAAATCATAAGGTCCCTTGAAGCCATGGGCTGCTTTGAACTTAACTGGTCTTGTATAGGGCATCCCTTCATCATCACTGGAAGAGGGATCATCTTGATCTGTGTGAAAGACTAAGAGGAACATAAATTCAGCACTATGTACTGCAGCACCCATTTAATCTTAGTACACCTTTTGGTAGCAGATTAGTCTTGAATTAGACAATTTCTACAGGCAATTTTAAGATCTTATAGCAAAGTAAGAATAGTATTGCATCAAAGTCTAAAAATACATCCACATGAATTTTAGGCTACAGTGAATCCATACACAGAACACTAACAATAAGAAGTGCTATCAATTTTTGTTGTGCCCTTTTCTTGGCACCCCTCTTGCCTTCAGCAGATCCTGCACTAAGTGATTTCTGTCAGTTTAATGTGTGCTGCAAACGAGAACATTGTTTTTTTCTCTCTGAGTGCACTGCAATGGCCTGGTGATTTGCCCATGAGGTATAAGAATTGCAAAAGAGCTGTGCCCAACAGCCAGTGGCAACACAAGACACTGAAGTGCAGCAGTTCCACAGCACTTATCTCAGGCTGTGGTTACACCAGCTTTCTGCAGCACTAGAAGTCTGTCTGAAAGATACACTGATGAAATAAGAAGGGGAGAATTCAGTTGTAGCTGGGAAATCTAACAGGAGCTTAAGTTATATGAGAGTTCTAAATGTGGCATTGGTTGCCATAAAACAATCTGATTTACTAAAGTAGTAAGATAATCACCACTACTACCTCTGTTGGAGTAACTTTCCAGAAATGTTTACATTTTGATATCAAAACCTCTTTCTAACAGCACAACAAAAAATCAGAGTATTAAGCTGGTTTAGCTGAAGAAGTCTCTCAACTATTACTTTACAAGAATTATCCCTGTAACCTGGTCGTCTCAAAATGTCTAAGGTACAAGGTTCAACTCTAAAAATATCATACCACCAACTGTACAACAGTGGTAGAATGCAGCAATGTATGTTCCCCTGCCAGCACAGATTCCTAAAAGCACAAGGATAAACTGACTATCCTATTTAAAAAAAAAATTAAAAAAAGGGTTGAGTGTCATTTACCTTCATCTCGAACACTCTTAACCTTATTTACAGCACGTTCACCATATTCTTCAGCAAGGTGCTTTGCTTTCTTTACAGATTTGCCAAGGAACTTTTTCAATTGAGTCCTTAAAAGCAAGGGTACATTTTCAACATACAGTAATGGAAAACTCTCATTTTTTACTACTGTGAATTAATAATTTTGATTTTTAATGCAATCTCATCTTTTTTCATCACTGCTTCTTAAAAAAGGCAGTAAATTTGACAGCAGTCATGCAATCTTCAGTTCAACCACAGAGCTACAGGCTTATGTAAAAGCAGGTATCACTTGTAAAGTGATTACTTAAAAGGTAACTTGTTCAGTAGTCAGAAGGGAAGCTTCATCTTAGAAAAATAAAATCTGTTTCTTCTTTCTAGGGAAAGGAAAAAACATAAAACAGTATCTTACGTTTTTTGTTTTAACCTCCCTCCATCGGTGTCAGTTTGCTGTGTCTGCATTTTGTCTTCATCATCAGACTGTGCTGCATCATTACTAGGAAATACAGAAGTGACTGTTTAATGGGATATCATAATGAATACAAATTGAGTGAAACGTTAGTAAAGCAGGCTCTGCATTTTAGGATCCATCTTTATTCCTCTGTGTAACACACTGGAAAAACATGGACATTATTTTAATCACATAATAAACAGGTTTTTCAGTTCTTAGGTATCTTGACACTAAAGCTGCAGACATTCTGCAGGTGTCAAAGACATATTATTCCCTGCCATAAATTTCCAATCTAAGCTTATAGCAACACTTTGAAAGCTAAGAGCTTTCAATTTCAATTAAAATACATTGAATTACTAGGCAGGTAACATGCCACTTTGTTCTTATATCTTGCTTTCCACAGATCAATTAAATTAATAGCTGTTAATTCTGAAATAGAAGTTTTTTCACAAAAGAGTTCTAGAGAAGTGAGCTTCAATAATACACCAATGCAAAAAAAACCCCTAGAAGTTGTCTGATGTATTAATTAATGTAGGCCTTTGAAAAGAACATCTAGACTGACACAATTTCTTGATCAAGAAGCACATGTCTTTTTCTATGAAGGATTGCAAAAAGACCCTATTTTACATATTAGAAGGATCTAAGGCTCTATTAAGAACAGGTAAACCTCAAAGCAGTCAGCTCTACTAATGACAACAGATCTTCAGAGGAACAGTCTCCTATGAAACACTGAAAAAGCTAAAGGAGGTGGTGGCGTGAACAACATCCAGTACTTGAACACAAACTGTTTAATTCAGCACAGAAATGACATTTAGTACATCAAAGGCTCACTGGAGATCAGTAGATTTTCAGATGTACTTGCTTGTCAAGTTCCAGCAATATCAGCAACTTCTAGTAAACTTGAGAGAAGTCAATAAGGAGCCTGGCTCATTGAGAACTGGGAATTAGCTCAGATTAGTCAAACAGATGGACTGGGACTCCTTTTACCTGCATATGAGCAGCTTCCATTTATGCAAAAACTGTGAGAGCAACAGCATCTTATCAGCTGAAAGCTCTCATGATTCATACCTGACGTATTCTTTAGTTCTCCTCATGATATGCAAAGTCAGGGGATTAATGCCTGTTGGCAACTTTTCTTCCGCCAGACTCAGAGGTATTTCTTCACCAGTATCAAGGTTTTTTATCATTACACTTGCTAGAATTTCCTGTGGAAAAAAATAAGAAGTGAAATGAATAGAACTTGATTAGACTTGAAATCTTAGAGCAAAAGAGAAATCATCAAAAGTTACAAATTACTTATTTTAATGCGAAGTTCTGTAGCTCGCTATATATTTATTTTACAAAGAATAAGTTTAAATTTGCGTGTTAGTGCAAACATTATCAACCACTAGACAAAAATGAACAGCTACATATCACAAACTTCAATTTCATACATCAAAAATGCAGCTATAAAGACATCAACCACTGCCTGACACCTTTCATGCTAATATTAAACATATTATGTAATTAAAAGACATTGCAGTCTTCCCCTTTCCTACTCCAGCTGCTGGATCTTAGGTTTAGCCAAAGGAAAACTTAACACACAGAGAGGAAAGGAATTTTGAACTGACTAGCAACACAAAAAGAAAAGGTTTATCTGGAGTATCTCATGAATGCCTACACAAGTGCATCAACAGTTTAAAAAAAAGCCATACAGTGATAGACACAAATGAAAACTTACAAAAGCCAAGTATCACCAGGATTAGTGGAATTATTCACTGAAGAAACTATTTTTTCGTATGAGGAAGATAATTTCCCTACTGCTGACTTTTTCCCCTTTTAAACGCTTGACAAAATGCCAGGTTTGCTGGTGTTCCCTCCCATGAAAATTCTCTGAGGTGTCTGCACAACTACCAGCACAAACTTGATGGCATTTACAGGTCTGTTACAACTCACACTTCCAAAGGCTAATGCCACACATGACTCAGGGGACACAAAGTTCTAGGTGGACAAAGACAGCTGCATTCCTGGTCACAGCACGGAGTGATGCAGAGAACAAGGAGTGACCTGGGACTACAACAATTCATTTAACAGGCAAGCACAAAGTGTACCGTGTACAAACCACAGCCATTGATTGATACCTCATCTGTGAGCTCTCTGCCAGAGTTAGACCTGGGTCTTTGTGGTCCCAGTACTTCATTTGCTGTTTGGCCGTCAGCTGCTTTCCCATTCTCCTGAAATTGTGCAGACACAGATTACGTTATCTCTGCTGTCACACTGAAGCAATGGAAAATGTTACAGTTATCAGACGTACAACTGTTTCCCAATACCTGTGCAGTAACGATTTTATCTCCACTAGTTGCACTGGCCAAATCCAAGGAAGGCTGAGAATCTTTGGGCACACCCTCTGTCACTGAACTTGAAGTTAAAAGACCACCAGCTGTGAAGCTGTCTCGGGAAACTAAAAAGAGATTTATTAGAAATAAGAGCTAGCACCAGCCATAGGCATCAAATCCTAACATCAGTTACAGGACTGAACACCCTTTCTGACTAGTTTGGTATTTTTTAATGATGAATTGCCACCAAATCTAACTTACAGTTATGTATTTCATATACAGTTGGAGGTTCAGGCATGATTTCACACCTAGGCCTCTTAAGCTTTATTAATTTTCTTTTTAATAATAATTTCCCTAGTAATAATAAGCTTTATTAATTTTCTTTTTAATAATCATTTTCCTAGTAACCCAAGATTATGTATTTTTGTAAGACCTCAGTCCACACCTTGATTTGCATATCTATCCAAATACAGACCACACACATTTTATTTGAAGTAACTGTTTTTTAGCTTATGTATTGATTGATGAGTCAACTTCTCCTTGCTGTAGCTACTGCTATTTTAGTAGGAAGTCTTACTTCACAAGAAAGTCTATGAATGAGGAACACTTCTAAAGCAGAAGGGTATTACTTCACTGCAATAAGCTAAGGCTGTTGAAGGATTTTTAACCCATCAACTAAACTAAAATCACAGCACTGAACGACCCTTCAACTCGAAACACAAAAAACAATCTAAAAACATCTAAAACAGAGCACTTGCCTTCTAAAACAGGTTTTTGCAGTTCAAAATCCAGTTCACTCTTCTTCTTCCGGGGAGGTGGAGCTGGCCGTGCAGGGGGCGGTGGTCTGGGGGGAGGAACGTTAGTGGGAGGCGGTGGCCGGGCCGGCACCGGCTTCTTTGTGCTGGCAACGATGTCGGGCTCCACAGTCAGCTGCCTCGGCGGCTTGGCTGGGGGCATTTCTTCTGCTGTGGATTCTGCTGTGGAAAGGTCTTTGGTAGATAAATCTGAAGCCACTTTTTCTAAAGTGTTTGCCTCTTTCTTGTCTGTTATGTCCTCTTTTTTTGATGTTTCTCCTTGTGCTTCAGTTTCATCGGTTTTATGGTCAGTTGCGTTTGTTACTTTTGTTAGTTGATCAGGTTCTTGTTGGTCAGGACTAAACAAAAGCTTCCCAGACTCCAATTCAGCATCCTTACACACACCTTGATCCTCTGGTTCTTTAGTGTCTTCTGGTAACGGTATTTTAGCCTCTAGTACTTCTGGGATATCACTAATGATACCTGCTCCAGAAATCCAAGCATTTGCATCTGAAGTTGGAACAGTCAATTCATCCCCTCTGGAAGCTAAAGAATCATCCTCTAGTTGTTGGGCCTTCTGGCTTTCTTCTATAATACTGTCAATGATCTAGAGAAACAAACAAAAAAAAATTCCTCGAGTCACCAGCAGGCACTTCTTGGGTACACAAACCAGTCAGCCAGCACAAGAACTCTTCCACTGAAGAGTTGTTTTATATACAAAATACATTTTCTTTTAAAAGAAGACCAGAACCTTGGTGCAGAAATAGTCTTATTCAAAAGATAAAACAAAGTAACTAATTTCCAGTCTTCTTTAATACAACTGGAGAGAAAGTTAGGAAACAAAAGCTGTTCACTCTTCAGAGTTCTCGTGTACTGCTAAATATGATCCTGTAAATTACACAAATAATTCTGGTGAATTTGTGAGTTACACAAATAAAACTGGTGAATCCTAAATATGTTTTTAGAACATTTAGTCTGATTTTTACCCTCAAGAGGAACATTCTTATTAAGGTTAACAACTAATTCTAACCTATGGTAGTTTCAGAATGAATACTGATCATCAAATTATTTAGTATTTTTAGTGTGATCCAGGAAGCTCAAAGCAATATTTAACTAACCTCTTTTGAATCATCTTGTTTCATTTCTCGTACAAATGTTTCATTTCCAGCTTTGTGTAGTTTATTGTCCACATCCTACAGAAAAAAAAGTCATAAGATGATGGTACTCACTTCTTCAGTAAGATGCTCTAACAAAAATACAGCTCCAACAAATTAAATAGCAAAAAGGACAAGAAATCTGCCACATTTTCACACATTACTGCTGTCAGATGTTTAAACAGTAATGCTCAGTACACATGAGTAGTGTGTCAGTCATGCACAGAAAGGCTGCACACTATGCAACAAAATTGGCACTTGTATATGAGAGGCTGCAACCTCAACTAAAATCAAACTGAAAGCAGTGTGACATTTATAGAAACAAACACATGTAATAATCTGCAGCAAGGAAATTCCATATTAAAATATTCTTTTCTTTTCTTTATTGGCTTTTAAGAAAGGATGCAAGAACTGTATAATAGCCTCATATAGCAGAAACTATTTAGAAATTTCCAAATTGAGGCAGGCAGCTCTATCACGTGGTCACAAATATGCTTCAGAGGTTCTAACATGGAATCTTACACTCTACAATTATTCCTAGTGCACACTGTATATTTCAGTCATCTTCATGCAGATGGTTCCAAAATCCAGATAAACTGAACTAAAAATATTCTATTTGTGAGTAAACATTTTAATTAATTCCTGCAAAATTTTAGGTTCAGAAACACAAGTAATTTTTACCATAGGATACTGCTTTAACCTCAGGTGATACAAACCAGTAAGAGCCTCATCATACACCTCCTCTTCTACATGAATTATTAGAATCCTAAAGAGTTTGGGTTAGGGAAAAAAACCCCAAACCTTTAAAGGCCATCTAGCCCAATGAAAGGCCACAACATCACACTGTCCATAAGCACATATATCAGCAATATCTAAAGTGCAACCAGATAGAATCCTTGACATTGGAAGGGATCTGCAGAGATCCAGTAGCCCTCAAAGCAGAGCCAGCTAGAACAGGGTATTTTCAATCATTTGTCCTTGGTTTTTTTTATTTAGAGTGCATGTCTAGTACAGATATTTAAGAAATTTCTCCTTAGACTTAGTCCTTTGTCTAGATTCTCAAACAATCAAACAGAGCCTGTAGAGCACCCTAACATATTAGATTTGAAACTCCTCTCTGCCCCAAACTCTTGCTGACATCCATCTTGGAACGTTCTGACCTAAAGAAATGGCATATTGTGCAAAGACAGCTGCAATTACAGAAAAATTCTTTTTCCCTCTCCACTCCCTCCCCCTCCTGCAAAACAAAGTTTTTCTACTCTAAATGCAAGCTCTACTTTGCTTTATTATTAAAATCTATCTTCAAATGTATGATGACTTAAATACTTAAGTGTAATCAGTGCCTACAGAAGCCCATTATATTAATTTCCAATTCTGTTGACATTAAACTCACACACCTATTAAACTTTGGACTTAGGAAATATTTCTTACCCATTCCAAGACAAACGATACCATTAGTCACACATTCACTGAACTGATAGGACACCAAGCAGAGAAGCTACTACTTTTTCTACCTTCAGAAATTTAGCTTTGAACAAGAGATTTAGGAGGATATTTCAAAAAATTAAAAAAATCTAATAGCTAATAACAGCTCATAGCTAATAATTCATAAGGACATTAAAGCTAGTTTTGAAGTTCATTGATTGCAAAGAGTTTAGTGAGAATGATAAAAAAGCATTGCTTGAAAGGCTTACACATGTAATATTTAATTATTAAAGGGTTATTAAATGGAACACAAAATGGGGGGTAAGGCCCTGTTCCCTAAGAGATACAGCAAGATACTGTATCACTGTTAAAACACTATTGATTTGGAGCAGAGTACTGCTGACAGCTCAGAAACACTGCTCCACCAGAATTTCCCAATACTTTGCAGACAGAACTACAAGCCTTCATTAGGCAGAGTGGTGTTGTACAGCACCACCTTTGGCCCTTCTGAGACCAGGAAATGAGTGTTATTTGCACAAGGTTCCAGCTCCTCACCTATTCACTGTGTGCTGGATTCAGCTGCGCTGTCACTATGTACAGAATACCAATTACCTGCGTGGGAAGCGGCAACGCTGTCTCATTAAGCTAAATATAGTGTTTTATCTTCACATAACCTAGAGGGGAGGCTTCTGAAGTACAAACATTAAGATTTTTCTTATTTTGGAGACAGAAGAGAGCACAATCAACTATTTCGTATAAATCAGGGCCAAAACCCAGGTGGCTGCAGAGACTTGTTTACTACTCACAAATCAGCTGAAAGAGGGCAGTTTAGTAATCACACACAGCTTAATTAAATTGCACATACACATTTCAGAATAAAATGAGCTTCACGACACTGTCAACATACCCTAAATAAAAGGAAACCTGGAATTTCAAGACAAGCACAATTGCTACCTACGACAAAGAAAGTCTCTAATTTCCTCTGTGTGCAGATGCCAGGGCACATCTACTTTAGGTAGAAATACTTAACCCTGTGTTCATCAACAAGCACTTGATTGATTTTAAGAAGAAACTCACCTTTACTACATGGGTTCCAACTTTTGTTGGTGACCTGTTAGAAAGAGAAGATAGGCAGGGTTCAAAAACAGTAAGCTTTGTTTTAAACAGTCTATAACACAGCCTTCCTTTGCAGGAACTGCATACTTGATAATTAAGATGAGGAACAAAGTGAATGTTTTTCACATTACTTCTAGACAAGTTCCCTACTCTATACCACACACAGATCCACAGCTTCTACAAACTCTGAGAGTTTGTCACCAGAATCTTCTACGAATCACCTTTCTCTCACCCTTTTCTAATAAAAAGATGTTACTCCAAGTATAATACTAAAATAATTTTGAATTACAGAGAATTTAAAATTAGCATGTGTATGCCAAGCATTGGGTGGCCAATAAAGAAACAAAAACTCTCAGAAAGTAGAACCACAATGCAAATCAAGTGCCTGAATCCTGATCTATAGAGCTGGCATTATCACGGCCACTCTGCCCTTGAGACTCTGTAGCAAACCTAAGATCTTGTTTCTAACCAGGACATTTGGTATAAATAGAGACAAAATACTTTGAAACAGGAAGGAACCGGTGAGCACAACTTTCCAAAATACACACTTTGAAACAGTGACTTTGCATTAGCAACCACTCACACACCACCTCGGTACACTAATTACATGAAAGAACAAGCTATCTTAGGGGAATGGTATCAAATAATTACTTCTTGTCAAGTCAATTCAATTAGCGGATGGTCAGCTTTTATTATATCCTGAACTTACATCTTCTACAAGACTTTCAGAATTCTGGAAGATATTTAAATATTGAGTCACACTGCTTACTCTGACTACAGAATCTTACTGACACATAAAGGAAAGGACTCGATGATTTTTCCAGGCTTCTTCCACCCTGAATTGTCATATGATTTTATCAGTTTGGCAGTCAGAAGCAGAGACAAAGTTACAGATTAATTCCCTAAAAGCTTGCTACCAAATGGACTGCCTGGATTGCACATATATCCCAGCTGACTACCAAGATCAGTGACACTGAACCCCAAGTATCACCTGGCACCAAGCAATAGATACTGAGATCTCAGGCTCAACTGCCCCTCCTGCCTCCAAAATCGTTCTAAGGAACAGTACTTCCTGAAAAAACCCACAACTATTTCCATCTGGTTTTTAAGAATTTCAGCTCTTCTCTTTACCATCTGGAAGCATTTAATCACAAAAAGCAAAGATCCCATTTATACAGCAGAGCTAAGTAAACCAGAAAGTACATAAAAACTCTGTCATTGCAGCTACTTTAACATGTTACACTGAGATGCTTCTGTCCAAATACTAACTTCAGGTGCACAACAGCTGTGACACTGTTTTGAGGTATAATCCTTCTGGAAAGCTCTAACCCCGACGTGCAAAAAGAGAAAAAATAATATTTTGACCAGAAAAACAAGAACATTTTTTTGTCTCACAAAATACATTGCTGGGAAAGGCGTCAGCCTGTGTGAGATTTCTGGTTACCGAAACATTTTCAGTTCCACCATCAACTCTTGGGTTTCCTTAGGAGTGGCAGAAATGTGTCACAGTTCATTAAACCCATGAGATGACTTTAACAATGAAATATATTTATAATTACAAGATTAATGCCTAGGCTTCAGACAGGGTCCTATTTTACAAGACACTGCTTAGATTTAACAACCAAAATAAGACAAATCCCTCAACTGCAAATAGATACTCCAGTTTTCTGCTGTGACACTTCCCACTAATTAGCCCCTCACTTCTGGTACAGGCAACTCATTCCTACACTGGTTACACAAAACAGGAGGTTCAAAAGACACCGCTACTGTTTCACACTTCTTTAGCTAATGAGTTTCGCAGGAAACCTGCGCTCAAACAAAACCAGATGTTACTTTCCACTCTCAGGCTACTCAGCTACCTTGGGGAAAAGGTGCTTGAGTGATAAGGGTTACAGTAGAGCTAGCAGGTGTAGAACATAACATCGCGCTGATAGCTTGACATAGCCCACACACACAATTAAGGAGAAGCTTTACCATGCAATTTACATACTTTTAAAATACTGCAAAGCTTCTGCAACCGTTTGGCAAAACCCCCACTTTCAGATCAGTTTGTAATTTGGCCAGGTAAGTTCAGCGGCTTCCCTGAGAGGATTGAGCTGTGTGTCTGTCAGCACCATTGCTCCCTGAGCTGTGAGCAGTTACTGCTTATTTACACAAAGCCAGCCTGCTCAGTAACTGAAACCTTTTGTAGCTCAGCATGACTCTGGAATGATCCTGTCCTCCCAACCACCTTCTCCATGGAATATCTTACTTTAAGCCTATTCATTCTCTGGAATATGAAATCCTTGCATTTAAAAAAAAAGTATATACAAGTGGCAAAAGTGTCTGAAAATATTTACATAAGATCAACCCAAAGATTAAATATGGATTTGGCTTTGAAAGATCAGGTAGCACATGAAAATTGGCATATGCCACAGAAAACATAAGGCAAAAACTAATCTTGTATGAACATTTACTAAAAAGTGGGATTTATAAACTGATACAAACACATCTTCTAGACTCATTTCACAACTTCTAAATTATCTTACATGATACCACTTTACACCAGTTTAACAAAGGAAGGATTCAAGGTTATCTACAAAGATTAAACACAATTCAAAGAAATATCCCATTTCACTTGCATAAACAGATGTCTGATTAGTCTGAAAGTCAAATAAACTCACAGAGAACCGCTTTAAAAATTGTTTATCCCGCCCATCAAATTCATCCTGATAGTGACCAGACCACAGGAAGCTCCCATTCTCACTGTCAAACAGCTCCAGCCCAGCACCTGTTTGAAGCAGGCTTCACATTTTCAACAAGCTGCGTTAAGTTTTGTGAAAGAAAACAAAACGTTCAGCCCTTCAAACAAAAAAACAATGTGAATACTGGCCTTGGGAAAATCCCAAACCGACCGTGCCTGGCTTCCTGGGAGGATGTACATTGTTATACAACAGGTGTGCTAGCAAGCAGATGGGAAGAGGTTTGCAGTGCACACAGAGCAGCTGTGCCCTGCACAGAACATACAGGTTCAACAGCCAGCCCAGGAACTGTGTGCCCCACTGTCCTGCACATGATATTCCCTCTGACCTGTGCTGCCCTGGAAGCTTTAAGAAGCTTTAATTACTCCTGCTGCAGCTCTCCATGCCTTCAAACCTACACCTTCAAACCTACACAGATTCACTGCTGCAGTGCATGGTCTGGGCTGCCCCAGAGAAGCCTCAGAAAACTCTGAGTGCAGAAATGCATCTGCAGCACTGAACACAACCAACACCTCACACTCCACCTATTTGCTGCCACAATCAGCTTTGCACGTTGCCTAAAATACTCTCACAGACACAAAAGTTGTTCTAAGCTTCTCCCACATGGGCACAACATAACCTTACCTGTCTTCCTACACAGATTCCTCAGGAAAAGCATCAAGGCAAGTTCTAAAAGACAGGACTACTAAAGTTACAAGCCAAGAATTTAAAACAAGTACCAGAGGACATTTCTCATTACCTACACCATCTCTTTCATATGGTTCCTCATAATATTTTTTAGGATACAAGCATACTAGGAATAAATTTGCCCCCCCACTGTTAGGCATATAAAGTCCAAACTATTAGGTTTGGCAGTTCTTGATTTCAGAGTGGGTGGATCGCTTTTCCTATAAATAAAATATAGAGGGTCTGTCACATGCCTGCATCTAACCAAGCATGCCTTACTTCATACTTTGCTTCTCTCAAAACTGATATCCTCCTGCATGGGACTGTTCAGGCCTCTATATCTCAGCATCTTTTCCTAAATCATTCCACGGTTATAGTGCTTTTAAAGCAAGTGACAGAGGTTGAATAGGGGCATCTTCTGTCACACTACCTCTCCCTTTTTACTTCGGACTTAGTTATCCAACAGATGGACAGTCTCCACATGTCCTGTCAAAAGCAGAATCACAAATAAAAGGCAAGATCTAGAGCAGAAGGGAAGCACACAGGCCTCGCCAGAGGGGACACAGTAGTCTCAAAACATCTCCAAACATGCCTCACCTTAGAGAAGTCATCACCCCAGAAGTGCTACCCCAGGAACACTACCCCAGACCATTCTAATCCGAAAGAAACACTTTGCATCAAGTGCTGTAATTTCTGCTACTTAGTTCTTAAAAGCACCAGTTAGAGATGTACTGGAGGATGAGGATATGGTGCTTTCCTTCAGAGGGACTCAAGCATCAGTCATTTAATGACCTAACAGTGGGAATTGGGAGCCTAAATCCAGCTTGAAAACTCCACTCTTCCAGACCAGACAATTAATAAAACAAACAAACAGCAAAGAAGTCAGCAAGCTGACGTGAACACTTGGCACCGCTTTTGGAGTTTCTCTATCAGCAGCTATTAAAACTTCCCCACACAGAACAAAGGCCAGGGAGGGAGGAAGCTACAAACCTCATATTTTAAATTAGGGCAAATATATCTACACTGCTTTGCTGCAAACTATTGCTGCCAAAAAGGATTCCCCACTGATTTTACTGATCAACAGAACACTGAATGCAGGAGGAAACATCTGAAAACTGCAGAGGGCAACATGTACTTGTTTTCAGTTGCCTTCCCTGCAACAAGAAGGTTATGATTTCTTTTTTTGTGGTCCCACCTCAACATCATTACACGTGCAAAATAACATAGCAGCCTATTTCCTAGAAGTGTCCAATGCCTCTGTGAAATTAGCTCTTATGAAATATCAAATCTCTTACTTTGAGAAATCTCAATCTCTTATTCTGAGCTCTTATGAAATCTCGCTCTCTTATTTTAAGGAAAAAACACTGTCCAAATACTGTTAGATTCAACAACAGGCTGAATGACAGACCAGTAGCTGTACTGCAAACTAAGCTCACAAATGTCACCTCCTTACTTGACTCAGGCTCACAGAATTCTACTGACTCGAGTCAACAGTGCATTGATACAGGTTTATGGAAGAGCAAATTCCACAGAATAGAGAAATTAAAAGCATCTGACTCTTTAATTTCTAGTGACTTTATATTAACAAGTTCTGCTTAGATACAGGTGGTGGAAAGCTGCAAAGGCAGGACACATGTGGCATTATCTGCATCAGACAAAAGGTGGATGTGCAGTTGGGCAGATTTAATAGCTCACCTCTCCCAGTCTGCTTCCCCTTTCCTGTCTGTGGCCTCTAGCCACACAAACCCCTCATCTTCACCCTCTCCTGCCCCAACCCTGACAGCTTCCAGCTGCTTTAACTTACTGAACAGTTCCTGCTATTTCTAGCTTTCTGCTGTTTACTTTGAGTTAATGCCACGCAGAGAAGAGTTCGATCACTATTCCTAGAAGAGGGTAAGCAGGTGGAGAAAAAACCTCATTTCAGTACAAGCACTGTGAATTTGGCTTGTCACATCTCGCAGAACTGTGTGCTAAGATGTGCTTTTCACCAGGCAGCAGCTAAGTAGCTAAGTTCAGAAAAACTTTAATAAAGGATCTGAAGGTGAGGGGAAAAGATCGAGTCTTTCCTTTCTCGTCGGCATCCTGTGACCACTGAGTGGCAGCTTAAAACAAGCTCCTCAGTCCATTATTAAAGCTTCAAACGCACGGATCCCACGATCCATATCCATTACTCCGTAAACAAGCCACGTGAAACCTCATCCTAACGAGTAAAATAATGCGGAGGTTTGGTTCAGGCTGCACAAAACCCAGAACTGACACAAGCCATAACCTGCCCAGCACACCACCAGAGAAAGAGAGATTTACAACAAGAGGGAGCAGATTTGGCTGACACCAACAACACGGTGTCAGGGTTAGTTCTCAGGCAGCAGCATCGGGATCTGCTTCACAAAACGCTGGCAAATCTTTGCTATTGGAAGCAGCTGGCTGAAGGCAGGAAGCATCAAAGTGACACAGAAACACAGATTTATTGGGGTGGGAAGGGACCTGTGGAGATCTTCTTGTTCAATCCCCATGAAAAACAGCAAAAGTATTAAAGACACCTCTAAAACCAGACCACACAGCACACCACAGAGCACACCACAAGTTGTTTCCTCACGCAGCAACAGCTGCCTGTTGCTGTCCAAGCTCGCTGGCCTCTCCTTCCTCAGAAAAATCTGTTACTTTTATCTCATTTCAGGGATTTCTCCTGCCCATCCCGCTGCCATCTCCGCACGTCTCCTCCCGGCTCTACACCCGCTGCCGCCTCAGGAAGGCAGGAATGATCTCATCCTCTCCCGGCCACTGCCGTCCGCCCCAGCCCCGAGCCCCGAGCCCTGAACCCCGAGCGGGCCCCGCTGGGTCCCCACACCCTCCGCGCCCCGGGCGGACCCTCATCCCTCGGCGGGGCCGCGGCCCCGCTTCCCCCACACCCCCGGGGGCTGCCCAGGGACCGCGCTGGGAGAAGGAAGGGAGGGAAAGGCAGGTCTGGGCGGACTCACGGCGCGGGGGAGCCCGCGGGATGCACGTCCTCGGGCGCATCGTAGAACTCCTCGGTGTCGCTGTCGGACGCCATGGCCGGGCCGGGCCGGGCCGCCACCTCCGGGCACCGCGGGCCGGGCGGCGCCGCGCGGGTATCGCGAGAGCGGCCCGGCCACGCCCCCCTCCCCGCCCTGCAACGCCCCCTGGCGGCCGCGGTGAGGCGGGTGAGGGGAGGCGGTCGCCCCTCGGTCCTCAGGGAACCGCAGGATGGCAAAATCACCGGATAGAATAGGTTGGAAAAGATCTATGAGGTCGTGGAGTCCAACTGATGGCCCAACAACACCGTGTCAGCCAGATCAGGGCACGGAGTGCCACGTTCAGTCTTTCCTTAAACACCTCCAGGGGTGGTGACGCCGCCACCTCCCAGGGCAGCCCTTTTCCAATCTCTAATCACCATTTCTATGAAGAAATTCCAACCTAAACCTCCCCTGTCGCAACTTAGGACTTTGTCCCCTTGTCCCCTTTGTCCCCTTATTGCTGTTCCCCTGGGAGAAGATCCTGACCCCCACCAAGGTCTTTTCCAGCCAGAAGATTCTGTGATACAAATCCGGTGATAGAGAACTAAAATACTCTACCAGACAAAATGATAGGAACTTTCTAAACAATTTTTTCTCATTAATTTCTGTAATGAATGCTCGAAACTGGCAGCAGGAATTAAATAATAGGGAGTATGTTTTTGCTCTTATTTTCCTTCCATAAATCATCCGATCTCCTGGTCAGTTTTGACCTCCCATCTAATTATGAGCCATCAACAGTAACTCCCAGGGGAAAGAGGCTTCCCTTTAAAACCTGCATCGCTTTTAATATTTGTTTAGCAATATCTGCCTGTTCCTGAGCCAAAACACTTAACCAATACATATGACAGTGGCAGGCTGAGCATAAATTTAGGTTTCCCTCCATATTCTCTGCACTGTCCCCTTTGCTCTCCATCTCTTTTAGCTCAGGTACAGCTCTTCTTCTGACTTTTAGCAAGCACAGAGCACTGACACAAACTGGAGTTCTCTGTCTATTATTTTTTTCTGGTTCCCTTAAAAAATCATGATGCCCCTCAGCCAAACCAAGAAGTACTGGGATGACACACTGATGATGCATTTTTTTTGGAAGGAAACACTGGAAATGCCTGAGCAATTCTTCTGATCCTTTTTTTTAAATAAGGAAGAATGAGCCTAACGTACACCTTATCCTCTCAATGTTGAAGAATTTGAATAAATAATTAGTACAGAAAATCGCTGATTTTATTCATTTTGCACACTGTTTCTGCTCTGACAGCCAAACACGACAATTGCATTAGCTTAAGTAGGATGGCCTGTAAATTATTAAAGTCAGTAATGATGTAACCTTAGCTGGGGAAGGCAGATGGCTCTGGGAACTGAAGAAAAATGCTATTGAAAAGCATCTTGAATTGTTTATCAGTTTGTCACTCACAGCAGCTGCATGACTTCATGTTTTATTAGGCAGAGGAAATTACGTCATTGCAGAATTAAGGGACATTCTGAAAAAAGCGCAGTTTTGGTATTTAGTCAGGTCTTACATGATGATTAAAATTCAGTTTTACTGCAATGGTCTTGACCTTTTCACTCCAAACCCACTTGTTTTTTGCATCAGAGTGGCTTTTGGAGGTGGAGAGAGCCCCTATTCAGGAGGATTGTAACAAAAACTCCACAGTGATGCAGCCCAGCCTGATTTATCCATGGAGACATTAGTAGTCATAATAGTGACTACTAATGTGTTATCTGAGCATCAGGAAACCCACTGGCCAAGGCAGAGCCAGAACAAGGACTTGTTCCTGGTGGAGTTGTGCTGCCTGCTGCCTCTGCAGGGTGTTGCTGGGGCTGTGCAGTGTTTTCAGGCTGACTGACTGCTGTTATCTGCACTGCTCGTAAAGATCAGCAAGAGGACAATTGGGTGTAACAGGGGACAAAGTTTCCCCAGATAGAAGATAAAGGTCATAATTAGTGTTTTGCAAGTAACCTGGTTGCTTTCTCCCCAGAACAGGCGCAGCCCTTTCCCAGACTGCAGGCAGGGATGAGCACCAGGATGGCAGTGAGGGCTTATCTCACCTTGCCATGGAAGTGGAGTGTGTTGGCTTGGAGGGGACTGCAATGGCCACCACTGTAAAGAGCTGTTAAATCCTCAGACTTACAGCCAATATTGTCCCTGGCCCAGTTTTCTCAAAGCCAAACCCACATGAGGAAGAAGACGAGATTGTAGGTTAAAATTCTTAGGGATGGCAGACTCCTTGACATAGCAGGTTGTACAATTGCTAGGATTTGTTAACATAAAATCATACACAATCTAATTACTTGAATTGTTTTCTGACTTCCATGTCCTGCTCAACCATTAGTCTATGCATTTCACACCTGAGTGAGCACCAACTGATGCCAGTTTCCCCAGTACACCATGGCTGAGCCCGTGCCCAGCAGCTGAAGGTCCTTCATGCCTTCTCTGGTCTTGACCAGGTAATGAGAGTTTTTATCCTCTTTAGCTTGGACATGGACCTCCCCCAGGGCCTCCCATGAATCAGAGCTCATGCATCAGTTTGTCCCAAGCACTCTGTGGTGTCAGCAGGACCATCTTACCAAAATCACCACTGACGTGCGGAAGTTTCCTGGTATTTTGCCATGGCAAGGCTGTCTTCAGGCATAAAAGTTTGTGTCTTTTTGAGTGACTTTGCTGCTGCTTTTGTGGTTCAGAGGCTCAGAAAGCTCAGGAGTCCCTCCCTGTTGCTTCCTAGCTCGTTTGCTAGCACTGCTGATATTGGCAGATACATCTGGGCTCCACTAAATCTTTATATATTTACTGCAGACAGAAAGGGTAGATTTGCAGCCTCTGCAAAATATCACCAATCTCCTGATTCATCTGGTTACCTAGGGACATAAAGTTTTAAAGCAAAATTGGTTTTTTATCATTGCATTTAAAAAAAAAAAAAAAAAAAAAAAAAAAAAGACAAGAAGTATTTTTAGGGATAACTTGGATCTGATTCCATTCTGCATTATAGACAGTGGGTGATCTCCTGATCTCCTGTGTCCTTCTGGGCACAGGGAGAAGCAAGAGGCACAAGTGCTGGAAGAACTACTTGTCCCAGGTCTACCATAGGATGAAGACAGTGAAAGTGAAACCCGAAACATCTGGCTGAACCAAGAATTATACCGAGGTTTCCTGCATGGCATCCTGGGGCTTGGAGATGCTTCTCTGTGTGACCTTGTTCCCTGGAGACACAGAGTTTGGTGAGAGTAGAAGAGAGCAAGATGAATAGAAAATACAACTATGTGGAACTGTGAATTACATCACTGGTAAAGTGATGTAATCACTTTAATACTATGTAATAGTATTCCAAAGCCATCTGCCTTGTGTAATACTACATTAAAAAGTTAAGTACCTTTGGTTTAAAATCCTGAGCTCCAAGCCTGTGCTGGTCTGAGAGAGGCAGGGAAACAGGAAAAGCTGCATACCTTGAGCACCGTGTAGGAACACCTATTTTTGCCAACTTGTCTGACTAGCCATTGATGCAAATCATGATTTCTGGTTCTCTCTGTGAGAACTGCTCCTGCCCAGTGCTGCACACCACTGTTGATGCACTGCTGTCACAGGGGCACCTTTCCTTGGCACCTGCCACCACAGCCATCACCTCGATCCTGTGCTGTCCCAGGGGGAGCTTGCTGGGAGGTTTGGGGTGTTGGCAACTGTCTTGCACAGGCAACTTTGTGTGAAGGGTGGTCACGCAGGGTGCAGAGTGCACCCAAAATGGTGTGGAATTGCCAGAAGAGTCACAGGAGGATGAGGAGGGGCAAGCAACTTTGGCAAGTATTGGCAAAGAGAGGAACTAGAGGAAACTGGAGGAGGGAGGAAGGATCCCAGCTAGCAAAATACTGTGAGGGAACTCAAATTATCATGTAAGAGGGTGAAGAAATGCACTCAGAAATGCAAACACAGGGATAACTGGTAGAATGTGGTCCAACACCCACCTCCAGGCACAGGGCAGTGGAAAATCTGCTCTGGGAAATGCTCTGTATCCAGCTCCCACACAGCCTTCCCTGAACACCCAGGTAACAACAGTGATGAAAGCCCCATAAATAGCAAATCAGATCACAGAAAACACACTGACAAAAATATATCAAGCTAAATGTTTCCTGAAGAAGGTGTGGCAGGGAAGAGAGATATGGCAAGGTTGTCTGTGGGTGTATGTGTCAGGTGTGGAAACAGACAGTGGCATTTACCAGCTGCTGATTACTAAGTCACACTGCAAGCCCTGTGCCTGGGCTATTTACACCAGCAGCTATGAGACAGGTTTGTTTTCATGCAGGTTATGAGACTGATAGGAGGCACATGGTGCTATAACACATGGTTCCCTTTCTGGGAGCATGGGAAGTGCTCAGCACAAGGCATTCTGTAGGAAAGAAAATATCCCACGTAACTGAAAAGCAGATCTGGAAAATATTTTCCTGAATGGATTGGGCAGTCATTTCCTGCTATGATTAAGAGGGAAAGGTTTTCTGACTTATTTTTTGTGAAGATTCTTCATCAGGATCTGTAGTGATAGGACTAAGGAATGATGGGTTCAAACTGAAAGAGGAGGTTTAGTTTAGATATGCAGAAGAAATTCTTTACTGTGAGGCTGATGAGGCACTGGAACAGGTTGCCCAGAGAAGTTATGGATCCAATCCCTGGCAGTGTCAAGGCCAGGTTGGATGAGACACTGGGCAAACTAGTGAGAAGTGCTCCTGCACTCCTTCCTTACAGAGATGCAGCTCCCATGCCTGGCAGTGGCCAGCAGGATGTGCTTTATGCAACTGAAGGGGTTGGCTTGCTTTTTCTCTGCAAAGGCCAAATCTACCCTGGGAAAATCCAGAAGTGAGGCTCCTTCCCATGGCTCAAAAGGTGTGAATAAGAGGTTTAATGTCCACTAGGAGGTTGGTGCCCTTTTGCTCCAAACACAGGGTATTGCCCAATCTGGGTCCTGCCTCCATCCCTGCCTTCATCCCACAGGTGTAGGGACACAATACCTGGAACTGAGCAGGAGTGACTGGTCCCTGGCAAGGAGGAGCCAGGATGGACTGAGCAAAATTGGCAATGCCTGGGGTGGTTTCCCTGCTTCCAGAAGCAGAGCACCAAACTTTCTGTTGGAAGTGAAATAACCTTGTTATTTTTATGGTCAGTTACCCAAACCGTGAAGCAGGAAGAGGTGCAGCTACTAAATCAAAGGTGAAGACTTAGTGCCTGCTGAATGGGTTAAGAAAGTCCCATCTGTCTTTTGGGGTGGCCTCCCAAAACTCAGACTGTGCACGGCTTTCTATTCAAAGATTTTTCTTGCTGCTCTGACTTGCACTATATCATCTGCTCTCACAAACAAACCAATTTAACCACACAGACGTGCTGTTTAATCGCTCTTCCTGGCACGCAGACAGTTCCTGCATGTGCGGATGAGTTGTGTCTAAGCTTTGCCAATGCAAATGCTCTGTCCTCCAAATTCCCATGTTTTATTTTTATCTGAAGATGCTCAGTGGATTCATATACAATTGTTACATTTTTGTTTTCTCTATACTCTGTCTCTAGATGCCTAAAAGCACACTGCTATTTTATGAATCAGGCTTGGTGTATCAATGTACAGCAGAGCCGGGAGTTGTGCTTTTCTCTGAACATTTACTTTTGTTCTTCATTGCAGCTCACCAAAAAACATGATCAAAGCAATGAATGCTGGCATGCATACTGAAAGAGAGTGCATTGGTTGGTTTTGTAAGGAACAATTGAGAGCAGCTTGCTTTGAAGTGAATTTTGTCAGACTCTAAAAGGTAATTTGTTCCTTGTGAAGGTTAAAAAAATCCAAAATTAATGTAAGTGTTGAAAGAGAAACAAATACGTATCTTTTACTAACATGATTTTACAGAACACTTATACTGAAAGGGAAAGAGAAATAGAAAAGATAATAACACTACAGTAGAGGAGTTATGTTGCATACATTTTCTTTATTGGACAAAATTCATTCTGAAACAGCTGCATTTTAAAATGCTCACAAATATCAGTCTGATTTCTAAAGACGGTGAGGACTCTGGAAGTTATAACTTTATATATACGTTTAACATGAAGGTAGCTGGTGCTAAGAAAATGTTTTCTCCAGCTCCTAGTCCTCACACCTCTATTTAATAACCTGTAGCTGCTTTCCTGGGCACTTGCCTCTCTGATGTGGTACAGGGAGGGCCCAGACTCTCCTGGCCTACAGCTAGTGGGTCAAACTTTTTTTTACTGAGATTTTATCAGCCCTTGGTCTCTGGTTAAGACTCAATTCCTCCACAGGATAACTGCAAATGGGAAGCAGTTTGAAGGAGCTTCCATGACTGTAAGAAATTTTACCTGGAGGAAAATGAAGCTGTTCTGTAGAGGTACCTGCTGGGCAGAGCAGGACCTGGAAGTTGTAGCCCTGTGGGCAGGACCCATGCTAGAGCTGGCACTGATTTAGGGTTCCCAGGTGGGATTTCAGTATTCCAAGCTTCACTACTAAAACTTAAGTCCTCCTGACCAGCTTCTCATGGTCCCATGGCTTGGTGGGGCTGTGGGCTCAGGAGTTCATTTGCAGCCTCACTTTTGAGCCCAAATTTACCTGTGCCTGTGTTGGTACTCTTCAGATCTGGGTTTCCAATTCTTCCCTCAAAACTTGCATCCTCTTCCACAAACAATGAGCTACTTTCTCCAGCTCCATTACCTGTCCACAGAATGCCCATAAAATGCAAAGCACACATCAGGACTTGCTGGGAGGTCCCAGGGAGATGCTGCAATGCCCAACCACCATGGCATGAGTCAGGGTTACCGAGGCAGCCCCAGCTTTGAATTCTCCTGCTTTCATGGTTTTCTGTCAAAACTTTAGGATTAGTTTAACCCAAATTTCTATCTATGTATCTATAGGCAGATAAACAGATATATGGATAGATATATGGATAGATAGATATATGGATAGATAGATATATGGATAGATAGATAGATAGATAGATAGATAGATAGATAGATAGATAGATAATCTGCACTTTCAGTGATAATTATTATTATTTACTTCCAGTGACTTGTTGTAGCCTTGGTTCCATGCCTGAGGTGTTTTGGTTTTCTGAAATTCTTTTCCCAGGGAATTTTCTGTAAACAAGAGAAGTGTTTTTGTAACTGTAACTTTGTTATTCATGCCTTTTCCTAAGAGGGACTTCTTCTTGATGTCCCTCTAGTCTGATCAATGTAATTGAAGAGGTTTGCCCTTGTTTCACCAATCAAATTGGTCTGTGTAAAATAGTATAAAAAAGAAACACATCCCAAAAATAAAAGAGTAATTTTCAACCTTCTGAATCTCGGAGTCTGTGTCATTGTGGTGTAAAACAGCATCAACTTGTTCTGCTGCTTTTTCTCCTTATAGACTCTGGGTCCCAAAGGAAGTGAAATTCTTCATTGCTGCTCTTTCCAATGCCCAGAAAGAGCACAAGGTGAATATCTGTGAACCCGGGTGGACAGATGTGGGAGAAAACTCTGAGATAGGTCTTCTGAGTTTTTATGGAAACAATCTGCCAAAAAACTCCACTTATTGAACCACCTGCCCCATTCCTGGGGATGAGCTTTACTCTCTGGTGCAAGAAGTGGTGTTGACAGAGCACAGGGATGGGGAGAGAGGTGGTGGTGTGGTGGTGGTGATAGCAGAGAGGTGTCAACGCAGGGTGGCAGTAAAAGCTGGAATAACAGTGGTGTTGGGGTCAAATGAGCCCAAATACTGTCCCCCAGGTCAGGAGTACTTGCTGATACATCAAAGTATTTAATGTGGTAACCCTAGGCACTCCAGATGCTGCACTGCACCTTGTCAGTGTTTAATCTCATTCTCTTTTCTATTTTGCCCTTGTCAGTAGGGAGCATGTCTTATTCTGCCATCTTGGTCTATGTGAAGGATAACTCGGGGTGCAGCAATTTCCTGCTGTACACTTCCATTTGTGCCTCTTTGCTGCTGAATATATGTCTTTAATTGTAGGCAGCAGAAGCAATTTATTTGTTTAATAGTGGACAGGAAACATACCCAGGGGAGATCTCTGAACATGACCACAAAGCTGAGAAAGATTAATGTTAGGTGATAGAACACTGGATAAAGCTATTCTCACATTTGGGTCAATATCTGCTATTCATAGCGTGAGCATTAGGTAAACAAAGATCAGCTTATTATGTGCTATTATATTTAATGAAGTTCAGCATTTACTTTTCCTCTAAAGACTTCCAAGGAGCACATTAACATTGTTGTGTGCTCTGGCAGGCAGGAGAGCAGTGTGGTGAGTTTAGCACAACAGTCACATCAGAGCTTTCAAAGGGCACTGTGACACCTCTATGTTTTATTGTTAGGCAAAGCTAATGGTATTTGAGTTAGTCCCCATTGCTAACACAGAATTCATTATTAGTGGGTATAAATCTCTTTCCTGCTACAGGTGTTGGTATCTGCTGTGGAAGCTAATAGAGACATCAGTAGTAATTTATAAAAAAAGAAGCTCCAAGGCTATTGTTGGCATTGTTGTGGTTTATCCAACAGCTCCAAGTCCCTGCTGTGCTGTGTCAGAAATAATAAAGCAGCTCCTGTGCTGACACCTGCACTTCCATTCTCACCTCCATTAATTTCCTTCATTGATTAAAAAGTAGTAATAATAATAATAATAATAATCCTAGAAATATTTAGGAAGTGCAGAAACCCAGCTGCATCCTGCACATGATGGGCCAGTGTGTGTGCATAAGCCCAAGCCAGGAAGCTCCTCACCTCCCTGAACAGCTGCTTCCACGAGGTTGCTTCCAAATCCCTGTAGCCTGGCAGGATTTCTTCCTTTATCCCTTGGCTGTTCATCACCTCTCCCCTGCTTGCCAACCACTTCAGCCCACCTGGCACCCATTCTCCATGTGGGATCTCCAGGGCCAGGACTGCCTCCTGCTTCCCCTGCAGGAAGAATGCCTTGCTCCAATGTTGGTCCAGAGGCTGGATATCCCCAGCACTAACAACCAAACCCATATACAGCAATAACTTCAGTGTAGAAACAGGAGCTTATTGGGAAAGTCTGGTTTTCTGTTCAGTATGTTGAGTCACACTGTGGTTCTGGGAGGGCTGAAACCACTCCAGGAATTCTTGAGTCTGTACTAAAAAGAGCCTGATTTATTGTGCTGAGGAGCAAAACCATCCCTGGCTGTGGATAATAAACAACCATCTATGGAGGCACAAAAAGCAGTGATGTTAAAGAATATAAAACTGAATGTATTTCTTCTTAGTGACAGAGTTATTCAAGAGAGTGTAGTGGTTTTTTGAGCAAAGATGTTTGTGGTGGACTGTATTGCAATAGAATCTGTGATTCTTATGGTCCCATGAGATGCCTGAATAGAGAGAGATGAGAAGCTCCTGCACCAGTGAAAGAAGTGAGAAGACATTTCTATTCCTTGAGATGAAGAATCCTTTGCTTTGAAGTTGCTCATCTTTAAAAGGTGACACCCCAGATGCCTGAGTTCTATGACCCATGAGCAGATTGGGAAACTGCTAATAGGAGGAGACCACATGGAAGCAGGTTTTCCCCAGGCAGCTGTTTCTGTGAGAGTTCTGACCCACAAGAAAACTGTTCTAGGCTGTCAGTGGGGAAAATTCCATGGTAAACAAGAGACTCCTCTCCTGAAAAATTGATGAAAGATTATATTTAAATGGTGAAACTGACTGAATGTCGCAGGTTTTGTCTCTATGTTGTTTGTAGGAAAGTGAACACTTGTGGGGGGAGCAGAAGGGTTTTGAAAGTTTCATTTTCTTTTTACTTTCTTTTTTTTTTTTCTTCTTTCCCCTTACTGTGTGTTAATAAACTGTCTGTTTACTTTAAGTTGAGTCCATTTTGCCTTTTTCTACCAAAATTCTGTCTCCCAGTTGGCAAAAAAAAATTGGTGAATGTGAAACCACAACAGAGAGTCAAGCCATGGAGTGCTTTGCATGCTGCAGTACAGCACTGCCAGGCTCTAGACCAGCACCTTGCTGGACCAGCCTCTGCACCAGCATGGGGCAGCGAGAAACACCCTGCCCCAGGGAGTTCACAGTCCCACTGAATACCAAGAGAGGACCTAAAGATAGGAGAGAGGACCAGAAGATAAGGACAAAGAGAGAGCTGTACTGAATCCCTGTGGATGAGGAACATCATCTGTATGCTCCAGAGTAGGACCAGCATCCTGCAGAAATGGTTTTCCCATATTGGGGAATTTTTCAATGTTTTATATTTTTCTGCCCCTTATCAGCCAGAAATTCTAACTAAGGAGAAATTAAAATCTCAGACATTACGTTTTGAACAGAAGTCTCTAAATTATGCAGCCTAACAGGCAGGAGGAGATACTATGAGGTCTTTGTTTAGATCTTTGTTCTAAATTTAGAGCTTTTACTGGCTGTAAATAAAATCCTTGTATTTGCTAAATACAACATTTTTCCTTCTCTTGGTTTAATTTTGGGAGTGGTAAATACATATTACTAGGTTATTGAAATATCATAGTCCTAGATTAAACTCCTCTAGTGGAATGAAATTGAAGGTTTCTGCTCCTGGTTTAAAAGAACCCAGTGTGAATATTTCATAGTAGCAGCAAAGCCAGAATTACAGGTTAAGCTCCAAATTTGTGTGCATGACTAACACCAGGAAAACAGAAACAGTTTGTACTTTTAGGAACTCGAGCCAAGAAACAATGAAGGAAATGTAACTTATTTTAGATCCAGTGTTCTCCTGGAAGGAAGCAACTCCTGCTAAAGCCCTGATGACTTAGGGCTAGGGTGCATCCCAGGGAAGATGCCTTGACCCTGTGTGGATCTGATGTTTTCCTCCCAGATATCCCACAGTGCTTGATTTGGTGGGACTGGCCAAGGCTTGCAGCAAAGCAGCAAAAGCTGTGCAATCACCTCTCTCTTTCTTGCTGTAAGTGAATTAGGATCTCATACCCACAACCACCAGTGCCCTGCCAATGGTTATACTGCACTGTAGGGTCAGAGTTCTGAAATGTTCATTTGGTTAGGGAAAGAAACCCCACACAAATACCTCTTTGTGACTGTCCATCAAGTCTCCCGCACAGAGGCTGCCCAGAGGCCAGGCACTCACTTGGGTGGGTGTTCTGTGGGAGCAGTGGGTGCAGTGAATTCTACCCATTCTGCCAGCTCTGGGTCTGCCAACAGTGGGAGGGAAGCAGTCAGGAGTGGAGACTAAGGATCAGCTTCCTCCAGAATTTTCTGTGCTTCAGATGACTCCAGGAAAAACAAGAGGGGTAAGAGCACACTTATGTCTGCTTCCATATTTAGTAGAAGAGGGAAATGCCCTCTTCAGCAGAAAGGCAGCATGTCTGACCTTCCTTTCTGTATGTCCCAGCATTCAGAACACCAGTGACCTTCATGAGAGTGGGGACAAACACATCACTGCTGAATTTTGGGGAAGAACATGGCACATTTGTCACTGTTGCTCTGGGGCAACTGGGAGCCTTTCACCATCTTCAGCTTGCAGTGGGATCCTCCATCCAAGCTTGTGACTGGGCAGGAGTTGGTGGTTATGGGAGGAAGCAGCAAAAATGCTCGCTGCTGTGTTGATTTGATTGTGAACTTTCACCTGAGAAATGCTGAGTCAAAACTGCCTTGCTCCTCACATGTGCCAAAACAACCTTGCAGTGTTTGAAGCAAGGTGCTGTTCTCAGCTGGCTTCTGCTTCATTTCCTCCTCAGCCCCTCAGCCAGCTCCATGACATGCCAGCAACTACAATTTCCCATTTCCTTCCTCAGCTAAACCTGAAACGGACAATAAATAACAAGAAGAGCCCTTTATTACCAGATATGAAGTACTCACATCCGCAACATGTTACTAAACTTGTACTGTAATTTGTTGTCAGAGTTTCTATTGGTATGAGGCAGCACTTGGACAGACATATCAGAATGTCTACATTCTACAGAATGTCTCACTTCTCCTTCAAGGTTTCCTCTTGTTCTTCCTCCTGGAGGTGATTCTCCTGAGCTGGATGGAGCTGATCAGGAAATAGACAGGAAAAAAACCAAACAAACCAAAAAAACCCAAACAAAACCAAACTCATTTAATGTGAAAAGATCAAGAGATTCTTAACCAAGAGAGGCAGATTTAAAAAATTTTAAACTACACCTTTTTTAACAGCTGGCTCTGAAATAACCAGTAAATATCCTCTTTGCACAGCTGGAAAGGCAGCACAAAGGCGCAGTGCCCCAATCCCCAGCGCTGCCGGGGAGCCGCAGCCGCATCCCGCACCGAGCCCCATCCCCGGCCCCTGAACCCCGAAACAGCGCTGAAGGGCGCTGAAAAGGGAAGCAAAGGCACTGCAGGAGAGGGGAAGCGGGGTCGGGAGAGCAGCAGGGTCCGTGCGGCTGCGGCAGCGTCCCCAGAGGGTGGCGCTGGGGCCCCGCCGTGCGCCGGGCAGCGATGGGCTCCGGGCAGTGTCACCGGGCAGGGATGGGCTCTGGGGCGGTGTCACCTGTGTCAGAGTCTGCCCAAGGGTGTGATTTGCCTCAAACTGTCTCCGATGGTTGGGGACCGAGACCCCGAACTCTGAAGGGAGCCCCTGGCCTGGATGAAGTGGAACGTTTGCCAAGTCTCGGAGGACTGGTGTGCATCTCCATGAGAACGGAGTGCGAGAACAATGGGACTGGTCACAGTGGACTGAGCTGAGACTGCTTGTACAAACTGGTCTGTCCGTACCAGGAGAGTGTGGTTAGCAATTTGTTCCTGAGCACCCAACCTCGACACAGGTGGTTCCTGCTTTGGCTCTGTGCCACTCGCTTTGGTCCCCGCCTTAACTAACCTATAAAGACTCTGGAGACCCCACTCACTTTTGTGATCACCCCACTGGAGAAGATCTCATCTATAGGCATCTCTAGGCCTCAAGGACTTATCCCTCCCTGTTGGTAGCTATAATCCCCTTCCCCTCTTTCCCTCTCTTTCTCACCATTCTCTATTTTCTCTCCCCACTATCGCATTTGTTGGCACTAAATAAAAGTGCATTTTTTGTTTAAGTAAACTGAGTTGTCCCCCGCTGTGTCTTTTGCGCTCTGAGATCCCTAAAACGAACCATCAGGTTCCCTGCATATATTTGCAGACCCTGACAACCTGGCAGCGATGGGCTCCGAGCAGTGTCACTGGGCAGTGAGGGGCCCTGCAGGGTGTGCGCTGCCCCTGGGTGCCCACAGAGCCCTTGGGTGATGTGCAGAGGCTCCAGGGGACCCACAGAGCCTGGCTCCCCTCAACTGAGCCGCACAGCCAAGCCCTGGTGTCAAATCCCGCTGGAGGCTTTGGAGCTGCTACTTCCCCTGCATCGACTCAGGTTTGATACTCCGAGGGGAAAGGCACCATGTCTTGCCACTATATCCAACAGCTAAAACCATCCTTAGGGGAAAGTTAATTATGCTCCATCCCTGGAAATGTTCAAGGCCAGTTTGGATCGGGCTTTGAGCAACCTGGTCTTGTGGGAGGTGCCCATGGCTGGCAGCTTGGAACTCAATGGTGCTTAAGGTCCCTTCCAGCTTAAAGCATTCTGTGATTCTACGTCTCCATCCAGGCAAAGGAATCAATTTGAAGTCATTTATTTGCCTCTGCGTGAGAGCTGAGCTTAAGCATGCTCACTCCCTTGGGACCTCTCCACTTACTTGTCTTTGCAGCACTTCTCAGGGGTTGTTTTGATCTTCCTTGTAAGAAATAAGACTCTGGTGGCTTTCTCCAGCTCCTTTCCAACAGTTTGGTTCTTGGGTACTAGTTGAGATGCTGGATATAGCATGTCTGTAACAAAGCAAGCTGAGATCTGCCCTGTGCCTTGGCTGACTTGGCTGGTCTCTTTCCTGATAGAAAAATGCAGAAAGCCCCCAGGCTCTCCTGCACAGATATTTCACAAAGGCTGAGAGGCAAAATCAATTTTAAATGGATTAACTCTTATGAGTGTACCTCTGTTTTCTTGAATATATATCACAGGACAATTTAAATAGATTAAGTCCTGCAAGTTTAGCTCTGTATCCTGAATACCATGGAATTAAGGAAATGATGTTTTATAATTTCTCTGGTAAGGACACTGATTCATTGCACAAACAGAGGTGTAGTGCAGACCAGTGTCTATTGGGAAGAGCTTGCTGTGTTGCTTAGGTTTGCTGTTTGGTGCTTATCTCTCCTCACCATGTCTTAAAGCAGACCAAACAAGGATTCACTACCCCTTCCTCAGGCAGCAGTGGAAGGACATCCTGGTATAACAGAAAAGCACTTTTGCTTCAGGGAAAATGGCTTGGATGTACATAATGCTGTGGGGAAATGTTGGGAAGGATGGGACAGGAAGGGCTTGTGAATATGATTGCCTAGTAAGAAATACTGGAGATGTAAAACCTGTGAGTGAAATAGAAATGAAGGCCAGCTTTGAGATGTGATCATGGCAGGCAGGAAGACAGTGATTACCTGGAGTCAGGTTAAAGGACAGAAAACAAAAGAACCCAAGAATGCAGCCCCTCTCCACCCTGCCAAGGCATCAGGGAAAAGGTAGATAAGAAAACTAGTCTTTAGAGTTTAGAATATAGGATGATATGGTAATATAGTAGTTCTCATAGGCTGCATGCAAAGTTTGTAGGTTTTGTATCTTGTGCCAGTTGGTTGCTGTAAATGAGAATATTCAACACAAAAGGAGGTATAATGTATTGTAACAAAGTGCTCACTCTCTTACCTCTCTTTAGCTCTTTCTTGCTCTTACCACTCTGACCCCTGCATTCTTCTTACCCCTCTTACCCCTCTTAGCTCTTTTACCTCCCTTACCTCATATACTCTCTCTTCCTCTCTCTTGGGGCTTCCCTCCAGCCAAGGCTGGTGGCTGAAGGCAAAGCCCTCTTTACCCATGACCCTTGTAATAAAACCACATTTCTAGAATACCTCAGGTCTGCAGAGTTCCTTGTCCCTGCTGTCCACGGATGTTCATACAGGGAAACAGGTGCAATTTGGTGCAATGGAAACGGGTGCCCCCTTCCTGGGTGCTGGGGCAGAGCAGACCCTGGGCAGCAGAGGCAGGAGTGTATCTGATGTTGGAGGCTGTGCTGAGGACCACACCCATAGCTCATCTCCCCCTCCTGCCATTGGAGTTGGGAGTGTTTCCACAGCACATGGCACTGCTTCAGGAGACTGAGCGTGTGTGAGTGCAAGGGTCACCCTGCAGGCAGGGGATATGTGCTGCTAGACCCCTGCAGTCCTGCAGCCTCCAGAGCCAAAGCAGCATGAGGCCCCCAAGCATTTGGCACACAGGCTGCTGGAGCTTTGTCTGAATACCTGGTTTGGAAGGCAGTTTGCAAAGCCATGGAGACCTGTCCCTCCCTGGCACAGTTGCTTGCAGGGCGATGCGGTCACCAGGAGAATGGGCACTGCTGCAGCCCATGGACAATGTTCCTGCTGTGCCATTAGGCAGATCAGCCTGCCTTTGCTGCCTGGATCTGCAGCTGCTGTAGGGAGGGACCCTGTTTCACACTCACAGCTCCCTCTGGCCATTGAGGCCACCGCCTCCAATAGGGTCCTGCTCAGTCACTGCTTGCAAACACAAGACAGGATCTTCCTGTCATGCAGATTTAAGCTCCTCATTTGTTTTTACAACAGCCAAATGAGCATCTGACTCTACCAAGGCCATAAAGAAGGACTTGCCCAATTCTGCTTCAAGTATATATCCCAGACGGAGAAGCTCCATGTATGCAGCACAAATAAATATGTCAAGGAACAGAAGAAAACAGTTTAAGAGATATCTGTTTATAAAAAGCCCAATGAATAACTGCTAATATAAACTTTGAAAAAAAGGAGCCAGATCCTTACTAGAGGAGTCACAACTGGATGTGCAAGGGGCAGCTCCTCAGGACATCAGCCACCAGAAACACTCTCTTTCAGAGACACCATCTGGACACTGAGCACCTGCAGTTTGCTGTGCTATCCAGCAGGAAGTGTGATGTACCTTGCTAGCTTGCAGGAAAGCAAATATTGACATTTTAGAGGAACTTGTAAATAGCATCTTGGATAAAACTTTATTTAAGCAGACAGGACCTTTATGCTCATAAGCAATGAGGAATCCAGTAAAGACCAAATGTCAGACCGTAGCCTTTAAAGAACAAGACAAATGACCTCAGTAAAGGACACATTACAGTAATTAAATCTGAAATCAGCAGCACCCCTCAGAGCACTTGGGGGAAATAGAAGCTCATCCAGTTCTGACATCTCCCCCATCCCATGGTTCGAGGTCCAGGATGTCCAGCAGGAGCCAATTCAGACACTTGTGCTACTACTGGCAGCCCTGAACCAAAGGTAAAAGATTCCTCCTCCTTCTCCAATCCGTGGCAGTGCTGTCACAGTGTTGCCTCACAGCACAGGCAGCTACACCTGGGGCATTTCCCACTGAGCTGCTCCAAGGCTGAAAAGCAGTGTTGCCTCAGGAGTAGAACCTTGGGGCTCACATGCCAGCGCCCCAATGCTGAACACAGCAATGTGTTCCCTGGCACTGGCTAAGAAAGGCAGGCACTCACCTACCCGAGGTGGGGCTGAGCTGGAAGGAGCCTCTCCTTGTGAAACAGGAATTGCAGAGCATACTCTAAATAAAAGGGGGCAAGATGGAGCATGGCATCAAGGCTCTTGGCGTTCTCTGTGCCTGGGTGGTGCAGTCCTGGCTGGATGCACTGGCAGGGCAGGGAAGTGCACTCCATGCTTTGCCAGCCATTCACTTGTGCCTCTAGCACGCACTAAAAATAGTTCACTTTCATCAGCCTCAAGTTCATCACCAAAAGAGAGCAAGCAGATTTAATTTGTTTGAGCACAGCTTCATCTAGTCTTCAAGGAGAAGATGTGAGGCTGGCTTTTGCATTTATTATTTATCCAAGATGGAAACCTTTGGGGTGCAGTGGCAGGGCCAGGTGGGGACTTCTGATGGCAATTGTGACAATCTGTCCTTTTTCCTGCTAATGAGGGTCAGGCCAGATTCAGCCCCATCTGTGTCAGCAGTTCTGCTGAATCCAGGGGTTACATCAGTGTTCAAATTACTTCCCATTAGTTAAAAACTGCATAAAGGAAATTCAGTGAGGCTGAAAGCCCATGCAAAACCCTGCACAGCATAGGGTTTTGCTCTGTCCACATTACAGGTAGAAATGATTGTTCAAATCCATACAGGTGATGACCAAGTCAGAGACTTTCACAGAGGGTGGCTGTCCCAGAGGCATGGTCTCAACAGAAAGCAGAAAGCATAGGTCAGTCAGTGTTTTAAAGCATTTAACTTGGGTGCTGAGAAAAGCAGCTTGTCAGGAGTCACAGAGCTTGTACTCTTGCTGGACATATCTGGCACTCAGCAGATTGGCAAATTCAGGCTCCAGTGTCATCTCAGCCACTTGCATTTGATTTACTCCTTGGCCGGGAATGATTTGTGTATTTCTGCCTGTTGCAGTTCATTAGATCTAAATAACAGCCATCTTGCTTCAACCTGAGGGCTCATCCAATTCTTTATGCTGATGTCCTCTGACACAAAGTCAGTCAGGAATGCGAAACTATGGCAGTATTTGCTTTGAGCACACTAATGTGAAGTGCTCTGCATGGAACTGTGCCTGGCTGCTCAGCCCAGGGCTCTCTGGTGCAGCAGTGCACAGGCACCCTTGGTACAGCACCATGGCCCTGATCAAGGGGAACATCAGGGCTCAACCCAGGGACTGGCTGCTGCTCCAATGCAGATAACACCACAGTCCTGGCCCTGAGGAGGCTGTTGTGGGAAAATGCTGATGGGACTTTTACTAGTTGCTAGTATTGCTAGTATTGGCCCACTGCTTATTTGCTGTGGGCCAATACTAGCAACAAGATACCACAAATTATACTTGGTTGTAGAAAGACAAAGATGGCTCTGCAGGATGACTTCAGGAATCACAGAACGTCACCCACAGATTTTCTGTAATGTAACAGTGTACAAAGGCACCCATACCCTCTTCCAAATATCCTTCCAGATGTCCTGGTGAGCTGACACCCTTCCTCCGCCAATGCCACCATACTCTGGGCCTCACTGTCCATCAGCAAAGCTCAAGCCCCAGTTTGTTTAGGTTCAGCCTGAGCAGCCTCATGGGAGCAGAGAGCTGTTGCAGGGCATGAAACTTGGGCAGCTCATTGATCAGCAAAGCTCAGCAGTGACGGGCACAGGTCACTGGGCATGGGTTGTGCCTTTGTTAAATGTCAAATTAAAGAGAAAGAAAGAGTAAACTGGAAACAGCAAAACTTTTCATCACTGCACTGGGACAGAAATAGAGACTTCCCAGGACTTGCTCAAAACGAAGTTGCATCATCTTCTCACATATGTGTAGATTTGTTTTGTACTCTTTCAATTGCACTTTTTAAGAGCAAGTAAAAAACTCAACATGATTGGAAAAAAGAAGTTCTTAACCTCCCAAAAAATGAATCCTGCCTGGTAGGTCGGAAGCTGCTGCTCTGGAGGGGAATGACTCATCTTTATCTACAGAGCAACAGCTTGCCCTGGCCCATGGCAATGGGGATTGCAGAAGCTCTGGTGATGCTCAGGGTGAATTAATCTGCCCTTCTGGGTGGGAGGTGGGGTGGATGTGTGTGTGTGTGTATCCCAAAGTGCACCAGGAGCAGGTCAGCCCTGGCAGCTGTAGCTTTCCTCCCAGTTTGGCTCCTTTTACACACCTGTGTCACTCTCTGTAAGATTTTCTGGTACCACCAGGCTTGGCATCTGTTTTTCCCCACCCACAGCGAGAAGCAGACCTGGCCTTAGACCACAGCCATGTCAGGCGACTGTGGTGTCCAGCCCACGGGGCTTGGGGCATGGAAAAACCCCAAACATCCAGCATCCAGGAGTAGCAGACAGAATTGCTGCAGGGAGCATACTGGTGCCTCAATCCTCCCATTCCCAAGGGTAACACTGGCGCTGATAAAAGACAATTTCCCACACATTCTGCAGTTTACATAGTGATTAGCTTCTATGCTAATTCCCAGGGGGAGCT
This sequence comes from Zosterops lateralis, assembly GCF_965231275.1. Classification (NCBI taxonomy): domain Eukaryota; kingdom Metazoa; phylum Chordata; class Aves; order Passeriformes; family Zosteropidae; genus Zosterops; species Zosterops lateralis. The sequence goes on from NC_139800.1 coordinate 78,276,288, forward strand.
AGCTGAATTATAATTGGATATATGACGTAGCAAGGGCGTAACATAACTCCTCAGAAGCCTTCTCTGAAGCAGATGAGTATCTTGATTACACTGTCTGCATTTCTAGCCAAATGTTTGTTGAACAAGGCGTATTTCTTATCTAGATCCAATGCACTCCCTCCTGCTGTGGGTGCTGAGGCAGCAGCTCTAAGCCCTGGGAGAAGCCAGGGAAGTGCAGGTGGGTCCAGGAGCAGCTCACCAGCCCCAGGCGAGCTGCTTGTGGGCGCAGGGAATGCACTGGGAAACACACAGGCGCAGCTCTGCTCCCTGAAACCAATCACAGGCATTGGGGTTTGAAATACAGACTGAAATATGGACTGGAGACAGCTGTTTGGGTTTTTTTAAAAATGCGTTTTTCTAAAAATCCTACACGATACGGTGGGAGTTTTAATTCATGTTTTTCTGATAAATTTATCAGGCAATGGGATTTATTTTTTTTTAACCATGTAAAATTTCAGTCAACTTTTGCGTGTATTCTGAAGGGCGAAATGTAGGAAAAAGAGGAAGGGGAAGATGTGAGCTTCACTCTCCCAGCAGCTGCAGAGATGTTTGGCCAGTAGGTGATGTTGGGGGCACAGCTGGTGAGTAGGCACAAAACAAGGGCGGGCTGGGAACATCCCCCTATATCTCCTGGCCTGAACATCCCCCTATATCTCCTGGCCTGAACTGTCTTCCTTCGGACCCAGAGGGACCTAGAAGAGCACCCCAGACAGCTCATCCCGATCCAGAGCAGACACCTCTCAAAACAAAACCCACTGAAGGCGGTGGCGGCTGCACTCAAAGCACAGCTCTGTCTCCCAGAGCGTCTGTGGCAGCATCTCCCTGCAATCAGGGAGAGATTAACGCGGGATGGAGCACTGAGCTGCGGTGTGGAGCAGCAGAAGCCCTTTCAAAGTGCTAGGTTACATCATGAAAGCTTTAATCACTGACGAAAACAGGGAGGGATAAAAATAGCACAGTGTGTGTGTGTGTAACCTGCTGTGGCACATCTGGTTACAAGTAATTTTTAGGACAGATTTTTTTTTGTGAAGGAGTGGGACCTCTGATGTTGTTTGTGAGTCCTTTGCTGACAGCAAGGGAACCAATTAGAAAATCATCTGAATTCAAGTGGGTACAAGGAACTCTATAGGCTACAAATATCTGTATTTTGGCAGTGGAGATTTAAGGGAATCACATCCACATCTGATTGCCAAAGAATTACTAAGTACTTATTTTTGTCAGCCAATTCTCCTTAGGGAATCCTTAAGAGAAAAACATCCAAGGGGCAGAAAAACAGTATCTCAACAAACTCCTGAAAAGACAAGCTGATTTCAGAGTTAGGGGAAACCTTTCAAAAGGCACAGTAGGTATCTGCCAAGTGCTCAGATGTGTCTGGATTTCCACCAGCCTCTTCTCCCATTGCTCCCTTGGGGATCCCTCCTCAGCAAAGGGGGACCAGCCAGGAGGCTGGGACATGTCCAGCCCATAGTGGCCACACAGGGAGAGCTGCAATATCGGCAGAGCTGGGTGTGACCTGGCCGGTGCTGGCTCGGCTTTCCCCAACATTTAGAGGCTCTTAAACAGTTTGTTATCACTGGGCTCTCAGAGGTGTCAGCACTGTCTAGTGGTGAAAGTGGGACGGGTGTCCCCAAAGGCACGGACTCCTTTTGCTCTGAATTAAGCTCAAATAAATAGAATTAAAGACCATCAGGCTGCAGGATTGCAGGGGAGCAGTCCAGCAGAGAAAACAAAAGTGAGGTGTTAGTGTTAGTGACAGCTTTTGAGCAGAAAGGCCCCTAAGGTTGTGTCTTTGTCCTAATTTTACACTGTTGGTTTCGTACCCTTCCTTGTGTCCTGAGGAGTGTTATTACAAGATATAAATAGCTGTGGCTGAGAACAGAGCAACAACTTTGTCTCTTCAGTGGCAGACAATAGTTATGGAGCATTAAGCAAGCAAAACCCAAACAACATGAAATCATAAGCAAAACTGATGAGTTTCATTCACACTTGTAAACACAAATACATTCCAAGGTGATGCCTGTACTCTCAAATGAATCTCAGTCTAAAGCTGATGGAGATGAGAAAGGACCATTCTTCCCTGGAGTCCCTGTGAGCCCTGTGCAGATGCCCAAAGCACCAGAGCCCAACCCCTGTGATGATCCATTCTCCTCAAAGTGGGCCAAATGCTTGGAACAGAGATGTGAAAATATGAGAGCAACTTCAAATTAATACAACCCCCCCAGTATGGATGTGCAGTGGGAAAAATGGGCCACTGAATAACAGAACCAATATGATTTCTCAGAAGCCATTTATTGTTTACATGACATGTCAGATATAGATTCCAGGTCTGCTGTCCCCGTGGGCACACGTCTCTGGGCTGGCTGAGCTGCTTCTTCCTGAGGCAGTCACACGTCCTTCAGGACATCCAAGTGGTCAAGTATCCATCCTCACATTGTGCTTCCCCTAAGGTTTACATTTTTTGCAGTTTCTCAGGCTGTCTTTTATTTTGATCCTGTTGTTTTCTCAGTAGTCTTGATTTCCTGAGAGCTCTAATACCAAAAGTGCAGGTAGTTTGATAATATTACTCACAACCAGTTTGGCTGGCGCATCAGAAGCCATTCTATTAGACAGATATATTGCTACATGGATGGAGCTCAGTGCTGGTGCATGGCTGCAAGGCAGGAGATGTTGGTGCCTCTGGCCATTGGCTTAGCCATGCCTGAGATGAACAGGACAGAGGGAGCAGAGATCAAAGCATTTTCCAGGTCAGAATCTCAAGTCTGACACACTATATCTAGTTTCTTACATTCTGCACTTTCCTCTATAGCCGTCTCTCTGCTTCTGTTGGCCACATTTGTCCTACTTGTTGGACTGTGCACTGTTAACTCCATTTTCTTTTTAAAATTGCAAGGAATTCCTACTTGAGCACATAACACCAAAAGCTGAAGCCATTGCATAGATACTAAAAGCTTTTGTAGAAATAATTTTTAAATGTCCTTTTACAGGCCAAGGCTGTAGAAGAAGCAGCAGCAAGAACGAGCATTGTCCCCCACTGCAGGCCTCAGCATAGTCTATAAAGTTTCTTGATGATTAGCCAGCAGCTGGAAAAATGGTTCCTGTTCCAACAGTGAAGTAAGACATACTGAGCAAGTTTTGCTCCTTTAAGATAAAGTTTATTTTTATACTGTTACGATCTTCTTTAAAGCAGGAAACTGAAAAACAGGAAAAAACAGGAAAACCCGAAGAATGGCTAGAAAATGTTTAGCAGTGGCACTGCTGTACCTGTGGTGTTTTGAGAATGGAAGAAGGACAAGTTTCATGAAGACATAGTTTCTTCTGTGACATTGATAGAGCTGGAAGAACCAATGCATTTTGCACAGGTAGCCCACACTTCAAGTCTAAAATAGCAGATACAGTCTTCAAATGCAAATGGAGAAGAAGTGTGCTGGGCTAACTGATGGTGATGGGCAGTGGAACTGTCTGGAAAAAGAGAGGTCAGTCCTCAAGAGCAGCAGCTCTGCATGCCAGGGGATGTGACAGGGCAGCTATGTTGCACTGCAATATTGCACCCACGCTCACAATTTCACATGGACAAGTAATACAAACAAAGCCTGGTCAGAGGGTCACGTCCCTGCCCTGCAGATGGTTTTGAAGCTTTGGGAAAAAAACCCTTGACTTTTTCCATAGAGAAATGTGACTGTTCCTTTCAGGCCATGAGCACAGCTGTCAGAGCCCTTCCTCCTCCTCCTAACTTGCTATCACATGCAGGTGAGGGTGCAGGAAAAGAGCCTTCTCCTCCTGCTGCAGTTTGAGGGGACAGGGATGGAGCAGGGACAGATGTGGAGACTGCAATTACACCTTGTGGGAAACAGCTTCTGGAAAGCCCAAATATCCCCTGTTGCTCCTGGTGAGCAGCAGGTTCACATCAGCTGGTAGCTGTGACAGTGACCTCTCCTCTCAAGTACTACAGGAATCTTCTGGCAACAGGATACTTTCCTTTCTGAAAAACAAAAGCTAGAAACTATTTTTAATATTTTGATTTCAGGAGTCAGTATAGTATATTCAAATATTTATTGGATCTCCACTCTTGCAAGGATATGCCTGTTTATTTATAGCTGCTTCATGTTTCTAATTGTGTTTTCTCCCGTTCTTATGTTGTTCCAGCTAAAAGTTGCTAAACCAGCAACTTTTACAACCCTCCTCTCCACACTTTCCATGTTTGTATTACACAGAGTAACTGAGAACAACAGCACTCATGGTGAGAGCTAAATCACTCCTGGACCAGTCGATACAGTTGCTGTAGCAGAAGTTTATTTTAAATTGCTTTTTGGGAGGGACCAGGTCCTCCACTGACTCCCGCAGTGACCAGAACCTCTCACATATCAGCATGATGTCAGGGAGGCACCACAAGGGTCCTCGCTGCTTTTTTCTCTGGGGTGCTTCATGTCCAAAAACCCCAGAGGCAAAGGGATGGGTGAATCAATTACCCTTTTATTTCTGACACTCACATAGTGTTTGGCAGCACCAGGATGGAGTGACATTGCAAAACCCAGGCTTTCTTGTAGATTTGGGTTACACTGCCACAATCCCTTGTTAGACTCAGGGCTCACCTGGAAAACCTTGTCCTTACATTATCCTCATTAAAATATAGTGTCCTAGGTTGTAGTATAGGATGTGCACAAAGTACTCTATCACCATCTTCATGAACTGTTGAATCCAATTGTTGGAGCAGTGTTTTCCCAGGCCTCTTCCTTCGGGCTCTTCTGCTAATGGCCCATCAATGCTTTGTCCCTGACTCACAGGTAACTCCTTCCAGGAGTTATCTCTGTTTAATGGGCCATCAAGGACCCACTTCACAACTCCTCATCCCATTGGGAGATGCTCCACCCAGGGGGAGGAGCCAAGCATTCCCACCTGGATATAATCTGGGATTTGGGACAGTACAAGCAGCCCTTACCCACTGGATTCTCAGAGGACCAGAGTTACCAGACCTTTCTACAGGATCACTGCTTCAGGAAGAGCACCTCACCTGGACTGCTTCCACCATCCTGCTCAGGTTGTATTCTGACTCTGTCAGTGGTCTTTTGTATTATTGCATTTATTTTATTTTACCATTTTACCTTTTTTCTTATTAAATTATATCTCTGACTTGGAGCCTCTCACTTGTTTTGCTTTCAAACCTCAACATATAGGAAAGGCACGTGGGCCAGCACTGCCAGCATCAGGCAGTGGTTTGAACAAGTGTCACTGGGACAAGGTCCACTCCTCTGTGACCTGCCTGGGAAGTTGTACCAGACTGCTGGCAGGGTCTCCCAGAGCTACGGGTGAAGACAGAGACAGGAGAGAGAGTTGCTCAGTTATTTCAGAGGAATGGTGGAATATCAACTCTAGACTGAAACACTTAAAATTAATTTTAATGTCTTTCCACTTAGCTGCAGGCTACAGTTCAATTTTAATTGATGCACTGTATTGAAGTGCAATTCCTCACTACCCCTCACTGCATAGTAAAAAGCAGGCAGCATCCAGAATACCTGCTGCATTCCTGGGCATCAGCAGCACCACAGGCAATTAGGAAAGATGTGGTGAGGCAGAAATAATATTTTTTCTTCAGATATCCTGGGCAATAATGTGGTAGGAACAGTAAAAATTGCTGCTGTCAGAAATGTGCATTTTTAATGCTGAGTCTGCTGATGAAGAAAATAGTCATGGGACGTACCTCAATATCTTTTTTCTCCTGAAAAGCCCATGGTATTTGGGAACTGCCTCTGCAGTACTACACACAAAGAGTTCATGCAAGGAGACTAAAGAAAGGGTTAAGCAGCTCTGCAATGGTGCCTTGAGACAGAGAAGCTCTGAGCGTGGACATGAATTTTCTCATTTAATGAGAATCCTCATTTCATTTTTTAATAAACTGGCTCTCTGCCAGGAAGAGTCAAAGATAAGGCACAACCCCCCACTGGGACACATGGACTGGCCAGGAAATGAAGTTGAATATAAAAAACATTACATGTATGCTAAAATGAATGCTGAAATATGCCCTAAATTCCTCCCTGAATTAAAAAAAAAAAAATATTAAAAAAATTAGAAAGCAAAACCAAACCCAACCCCCAAAGTTACTGAGTATCCCTGCATGGCCAAGGATGGCTCTGAGCATTCCAGTAGGATGGAAACTGTGCACTGCAATTGCTGTTTTCCCCTGGCTTCACATCTGCCCACACAAGGAAAATTGACTTGCTGGTGTGCCCAGGACATGTGAATGGAAAGAAGTAAGAGCCCCTCTGCCAGATAGTGGCAAGTGTGCCAAGGTAGAGAAGGGAGGCAGAGTGTTCAATGGGCATGATACAATACATCCAGACACAACAGTGTTCAGCATCCTCAGGAAGGCACCTGGGACCTTCCCGAGGGATCAAGTGGTCCTGCTCTGCTGTGGAATGGCAAAAGAATATTAACTGCATCCTTAATCATGGACTAGACAGGACAGCCTGCAAGGCATAGCCTGTGGACTGTGTGCATTGCAACCTCTGCTCCTGAAGGGAAATGAAGAACCAGTTTTCTTTTTCCCTCTTTGCCTGACCATCTGTATTAGAGCTTCCCTAAGGATCTCTCCCTGGCACTGAAGGGATTGCTAGAGAGCAGGTATCTGGGGGACTTGAAAGAAAATGGAGTATCAGCCTCATAAAGTTCCACAAATTCCTAGCTCTGCAAGCTCCAGCCATCACATAAAAAACACTGTCTCAGAGCCCAGATGACAAAACCCTGGAGAGAAGACACTCAGGACTTGTTCCTGTGCCTCTGGTTTTACTGGCACAAAGAGGGGTACTCACTGGGCTTGCTTTTCAGACATTCACAAGTATTTCCAGGAGCCTTTCAAGGATATTTTGAAAGCACTTTCTATATGGTTTCATGGAAATAATTTTCAATGATGCGTTGAGCCAAATGAAGCACAGCTTCACTGACACAGACACCCCATCTTATTGTAATGTTTTCGAAACTGCATTTGCCTGTTTGGTGTAAGGGTTTGCCACTATACCCTATGGACAGATGCTCTGTGGCATCTCCATCCTATTCTTCAAGGGCAATGTTTACAGCCATCAGAGCCTGCAGCTGGGGCCAGCAGTAAATAAGGAATTTCAAAAGCAGTTGGCCAGGTTCACCTCCACTATTTATCCTGCTCTCTGACACCTATAATTTCCCTGTCAATACTGATGACCTGTTATTTACAAACCCCCACTTTATGCTAATTCCTTTGGTCTCCTCGAAGGGAGACACACTGCTGAGAACTCCTGCCATAACACAGAGAGTCAAGTTTTGATATTGAAATATAGTGTCCCCATGGCCCCTCTGACAACCAGCAGGGTTTTATCAATGTTGGAGCACAGCCAGGAGAGCTGATGGTGATCCAGGTTTCTGTCAGTACTGATACTCTTTGCTGTGCCCTCTCTTTATCACACACAAAATTTAGGATAACCTATTGAGGGATACAGAACATGTATATGCAGATTCATGAAAGTTCTGCATAGCATTATGCTGTAAAGGAGATGGACTAGAAGCACTGAAACCATGACACTACACTCTGATTGTTGTTGTTTACAATCAAATATCCCTCTCTAAATGAAGCCCGCCTTAGAAAGCTCCTGAAGAGAGTAAATCTTTGTGGTCAGCATGGATATTCCTGGGCGGACTTCCTGTTCAGGAGCCAGGCTGTGAACTTTCTAAGGAACTCAGCCTGTTTCTTTCCCAATATGTGTTGTGTTGCATTTCTGTTCATGATTTTTACCTTCCTTATGCCATTTAGTCAGGATCAGTTGCCACTGCCCTCCCTGCTGTAACAGATCTTGGTGTTACCTATTCAGAACGCAGTAGCTGAAATGTTCCCCTGTAGATAAAATATTAGACTGAACAACTTTGTTTTCTCTCTGCAGTCATTATCCTTGTGCTGCACGGAAAAATAAAGACATTCTTACATTGCAGTCATGGCTCAAAACTTAGGATTTATACCCAAGCAGCTACTGCAGTAAAATACCCTGTAATGAGATAGCTGGTGTCACTGTGTTCTGCTGATGCTGTGCACACTGCAGCATCTCAGTGGTGCAAGCACATTTCACAATTTGTTTACCTCTGTAGAAATAAACCCTTCACTGTTGATGCTGCAGTGCTGGTTAGCCTTACTAGAGGTGCTTGAATCTGCCTCAGGGCAGACTCCCTTGCTTTCAGGAATATCATGATGAGACACTACATTTTATCCTGTGGCCATGTGAAACTTTTTTTTTTTCGAAGCATTGTTTTGAGAAATGGCCACTGGGTAGTCCTATGTTGTTCTCCTGTCCATATTTTGGTGTGGCTCAGAAGGTTTACTAAGCTGCTTTACTGGTGGGTGAGCTCAGCTGATGGAGCCATTTCACACTAACAGTCACTAAATTTGCTCCACTTGGAACCATCGAGCTGCTCATGCTTGGAGATGGATTTGTTAATGTATTTTCTGACATAGATCAATAATTTATTTTATATTCATTGTGATCTCTAATTGGGAGCAAACCCTAAAGAGAGATTGCTTTGTTATAAGAACTATTGACTGCAGCAGAAAGCCCATTTAGCAGCTCACATTGTGGAGAATGAGAGCACAGAATTGCTTTCGCTATTTTTGTGATGTTAGGGGTGGTCAGAGGCAGCTCTTCTGCCAGGACCTGGCCAGGCTGTGTCACACCCAACTTTGATCAGTTCCTACAACTTTTAAAAGATGAATGCTCCAGAGATCAGCACAAGTGTTTGCAAGAGGCAAGCAAAATCCAGCCTTTATTGCCTTTTTTTTTTTTTTTTTGTGATAGGAAAAATAATACACAACAGAACTTCATGTCTTGTTTTGATAATATAGTGATAAATGATAAGACATACAGAAGTTTCTAGAATTCCACCTTTTCTATCCTTACTGCTAATTATAAAAAAGCAAAGGTGCACCGCTTTCTTCGTTATGGGAAGAAATTCCCAGGTGTCAAACCAGCACATAGATTATGCCCTGTGCAGTGAGCAAATGAGGAGTGCAGTGCTGTATTGCAAGGCTCCACTGCTTCATCAAGAGACACTGCTCTCCCTATTGCTCAAGGGAAAATTGTATGTATAATCCCTCCATCTGGCACAGGCCACTTCTCCTGCATCTTGGCTTAACTGTCTTGGCTGAAGGAGTTTCCTCTGCTGGCATTTGTTCCCTGTTCATCCCCACCTGTGGGAAAGGAAAGGCAGATGAAAGTGATGTTATTTATCTGCATTCCTGGCAGTGTCGAACTCCCATTTCCTCTCGGTGATGAGAAAGACCTGTAACACCAGTTTTATGAGTTAAAAGTGAGCAGATTTTCCTCAAATTGAGAATTATTATTACTGTTTAAAAATTCCTGTCATGTTCTGAAACTTGCCCTGCAGTCATATGAAAGGAGTTAGAAACATTTGCCAGCAGGGAACAAAAGCATAAGCATGCAATGACAAATTGTTTAGCCTGGAGAATACACAGTCTACAGTGGTGGAAGTAGTTATATGTTGTGATTAGTAATTCTGTGCAAAAAGTGTTGTTCCAGCTTTTGCCCAAGCTAGAAAAACAGCAAGAACTTGCAGAAGACATTGATTAACTCACTGCTTCTGTTAGCTGTTGGAACTTGTATATGGTGAATGCAAACGTAATTAATGAATCATAAAGTATCCCCATGCTGGCACTTCAAAGCTCAATGCTGCTGTACAGACATTAAAAAAAAAAAATAAAAAATTGATGGGAATGATAACAAACACCTAATTGTAGTGCATTTTGGAAATCTATTGAATTGAAAGAAAGTATTGTATTTTGCTTTTTTCCTCTGACACTTGTTGGAAGCACTTCCCAACTTGCACTTTTTCCCTGACAGCAAGAAAGAATTGTCATCTGGCTATTTTTTCCCTACAACTATAAAACAAGCCAAACTGTAGAAAAGACACAATGAAAATACAAATCTGCCATTATAAAACCCCAGATAATTGAGACTTTGGACTTGCTGATAATCTATAACTCAGATTTCAAATTCCTACCCCTCTCTGGACTGCCTCATAATGTGTATAGGAAATCAAGTCAAAAGCAATGTAGAAAAATAATACAACTTAAATATTTAGTTGCTTCACTCTTCTTGAAGAGAGCAAGCAAGGAAAGACTTTACAGGAAAATTCCTGCATTAAAAATGAAAGCTGTTGTGGAAGAGTACCTGAATTGCCAAACAAATATCTGGACTGAGTCCTGCACCAAGTTCAGGCACAACCTGCAGCCTGCCCCGGCTCCCAAATGTCTCTCTACCTCAGCTAAGGAAAAGCACTCTTTGATCTTTTGATAGTAATATTTTATTATAACATATTTTAGCATGAAGAAATATCTTTTAAAAATTGGTATTCCTCTAAATCTGAAATTCTGCTTCACTGATTTTTCACTGGAGGAAAAACATGATAAACTCCAAAATTACTTTGGAGGAAATAACAAGTTCCACTGCTATTTATTTTTTGAGTGAAATCCTTTGAGGTAAGGGAGTACTTGGAGCTGGGACTGGCAGACTGCAGCTGGTAAAGGTTCTTATTTGTCTTATTTGTGCTTATGTTCCCAAGGAAGGCTTCCAAAACAATTAAGTCAACTGAAGATGAGAGAGTCCTTGCTGCAGATGGAAATGTTGCAATCACACCCTGCAATACAAAATGGGTAAACCATTTTGTGTGTCTACCACAAGAAGCTGTACCCTGGGCAATGGACCTCTGACTGTCTTTTTATGCAAAACTGGCATGAAACAGAATGTAAAATCTACTGGTATGTCTTGAAAAGAATAAGTCAATCAACACTCTTAGCATGTATGAGTTTTAGAAATGGCATTAAAATGTCAGTGTTGCTTTTATACCAGTCCTTCATGGCCCCAAACTACAGAGATTATTGCTGCACTGGGCAATGTAAGGATGCCAGTGACGTATTTAGGTCAGATTCTCTCTTTGTAGTTGTTGGGTTAAATTTTAGAACCACTCTGAATCCTTGAGGCATTTAAATCTCCGCCTGCTCTGGATGGCCTCCTTTCTGCCTGAATGCTAGTTACAGACTGTAGTCCCTGCAGTCATCTTCTCTGATTTCCCCATCCTTCCTTCCACTCCCTTCACATTTCATTTGTCTTCCTGAACTCTTAAGACTTGGATCAATTGTAACCTAAATGTTTTCTGTCCTTTTTTTTTTTTTTTTTTTATTCTACATGATGAATTTTAATGCTCAGTGGCCAAAACAATTCCCCCTTTCTACATATTTTAATATTTTAACTATGTCTCTCCAGTGAGATGCTCCATTTACACTGGAAACGTTTTTCTGAGAGTAGCGATGCTGTTTATGCTGATTTCTTCCCTGTTCTGTGGTGAGCTTGCCTGGTAGAGAAGGGCAGGCTGTCCAAGCTGTCTGTGATTCTCTGCTGCCCCAGTAACTGCCATTTCAGTGGTGGGTGACTGCGTGGAGGGCAAAGAGAGACAAAACATTAAGAGGGCAAAGAGAGATGACACATTCATCATGGTATCAAGAAAAATTAATCTTTAGGTTGTTGTTTAGCCCTCATTTTTATATTTGTGAAAAGAGCTGTAGATGATGAAAAAGGTTGAACATAAAGGCTTGCATATGCAGGATTTATCAGTATTATAATTTAATTTAGAATGTTTTTGTGTGCCAGCACATACCAGGCAGGTATTTTCTCTTCCAAGCAATGGGAACTACTCTAATATCTGGTACTTTTGTAATGCAAAGGCACTGACTGTGCAAAGAGAGGCATTTCAAACATCTCTTTGGTAAAGCTTTAATATATATTTTAGTGTCACTTGCTTTTGAGGGCTGCCTGCTCCCCATGCTGGGGAGGCATGGCTGTGTCTCTGTGCTCCTCAGCTGGCTCTGATCTGACCAGTGCTCGGGTGGTGAGGAAGCTAATACCCATTTCTCTGCCCTAAAGCATGAGGCTGGAAGGTGAAATTTCCATTTTTCATGCTGGGCACCAAAAGTCTCTCCTGTTTGCATCTCAGGACAGGGAGAGAAGCTGCCAGGCTGCTTTCTTTACAGGAATTATCTGAGAAACTGGGAGATTTTCCTTGCTGATGTTCCTGGAAACAGAACTGGGGTCTCCTGGGTGCTGTTGGAAGTGGAGATGGAATAGGACAAAGCTGTAGAGCACTGCTCTGCCCTTCAGGGATTTTTATTTTGTCAACCTTCTGGGGGAAATTCCCAATTCACACCAAGGAGAAACACCAAGAACAAGGTGTAGGTACACTCCACTCTGAATGAAGACTCTTTACAAGGCTTCACCAGCCTCAGCGAACGTGGTGTATTGCTGCTCAGATCCCTCTGTCTCTGCTGGAGGCTGTGCTCACAGAGCCCCTCCAGATGGTCAGTGCCGAGCTGTTCCCGGCCTTTGGAATGGGATGGCAGCCTGCAGGAGCAGCCGGGAGCTCAGAACTGCCTGTACTCAGCAGATGTTCCTTTCTTCCGTGGCTCCATAGGATTTCTGTGCATTAGCAAGAGCCAGAGTTGCCAGTAAACGTTGGAAATGCAACGTGTGTGACTGGAATCAGACTGTCTTGAGGGGGAAAGTCAGCTTTAAAAACACTTAAAATGAATGATTTAAAAAAAAAACCACCAACATTTGCAGTGTTTACTGCTTGACAAATATGCACCTCGCCTCTCATTTTAGAATGATTTTAATTTTGTGAGGCTGAATATGCAGACCTATCCTACACAGAACATTTTTTGTTATAGAAAAGGTATAAATCCTGAAAGTAACTTTTCTAAATGGAGGAGTAAAGGAAGTAAGAGGAACTAAAAAGCATTCATGCAGCAGAGGAGCTCCCTTCTCATCTGGAAGCACAAAGATGCACCTCCACCTGTAGCCCTGCACTTGGAGAAGGGGTCATGAGTGCTGCACGTTCACTTTGGTGGGCAATGCTGGTTGAAAGAGCTGCAGAAATGCTGCCTTGAACATGTGTGGGTACTCCCTACATGTGAGCTGCAGCTCCTCCCATGCTCAAATCAAGCTCAACAGTAACTGCCTGCAGAACTGCAAATAGTGAATCAATGCTGCCACAAGCAATTGAAACTTAATAGAGCTTAGTTTCTCCTCTACTCCAGTTCTGCCTCCTACTTCGTGACAGATTCTGTTACAATTTATGGCAAGTGCCCAGAGTGAATCGTTTTGAGCTCAGGCAGTGGTGGGTACCTGTTTTCTTTTGAGATAAAATCGAGTTGTATACTTTCTGAACAGGAAATAATGTTGCTTAATGGATATTGCTTTCTCTAATCTGTAACATCAATGCAAAGTGAATTGTGAGGTGGATATAAACCTGCTCTGCCTGAACTGGTAACTGTTCATTTTTTAAATACTTTATGTTCTTAGATGCTGTAAAGGTGTATTATGACACCAAAATATGTTCATTATAATTATCAAATTGTATCCAGATTTGTCAGCATAAATACTTAGAAGGCTGTTTTGAAAGGAACTATTCTGTAAGTAGACATATGTAATGTATATGATAATTACATATAAAACTTACTTTGTAAATTGCTTTGTATTAGTAATTTTCTGTATTTGTCTTGTGCTGGTCTTTATACTTTGAGATACCTGACAGAGAGTCTACAGCAAATTTCAGGTGGATTTCTGGCAGAGAAATACGTAACAGGAATCAAAGTTTTGTAGAAAAGTGTGCTTAGAACAAGTTTTTTAATGTCAATGTAATATCTAAGCAACCCTAGCACATGTATTTTCAAGAGCAACTCCTTAGTGAGAAAGCCTAGGTCTGCTGAACAGAGATTTGCAGCCCTCACCTGCACAGCTGGGCTCCTGGGGGCTTCCAGACAAGTGCTGGAATTTGGTGCTGAGAGGTTCTAGGTAAAGACCAGGAAAACTTGCCTGGTTTTTAAGGTGGAACTGTTGGAAGAACACTGGAACACTAGAGCACTATGAGCACCCAACTAATTTGCCAAGTCCTTAGGAAAAAAAAAAAAAAGTAAAATAATATTATATATATATATATATGATATATATACATACATTTACATATACTTATTCAACTGTGAAACGAGATGGATCCTGGGCTGTAAAAAAACACCTTTCACTAGGTAAATTTGCAAAGAGGATCAGAAAGTTTCTGTGAGGTTGGAAGCGTGGGCTCGAACTTGGGCAAGAGCTCATGTTAAATGTGGATTGGAGACATTACCTTGCCTTGTGATAAAAAAGAGCAGTAGGGGAAAAAAAGCAGTATCTGGCATGTGTTTTGTAGCTACTGTCCATCTAAATGGCAAGTTTCACTAGCTTTTCTAATGGAAAAGATGAAGCAAAAAGGTGAAGAACTCACTGTTGCAACCTTCTTTCTGTAAAATGTTGTGACTTAGCACATTCCTATACTGGAGTTATTCTATTTGGGAACATTTGTGTAATATCCAGTGTGTCACTCTGTCCATGTCTTTTTTTAGCAGAGGTGAATTCTTCCTTAAGTTTTGTAAAGATAAGTCGAGACTGGCACTGGCTCATGCAAGAGGTCATTTTCAAGGACAGGAGTTGAAAAAAAATTACAAAAATTGCTTTCTTCTGCAACTGAGATACTGATTTTCTTGTCAGCTTCAGAGCAGAGGTGAATTGGTTCCCTGTGCCTGAATTTGCTTCAGTTGCTCTCAGTGATGTCAGGAGAACAGAAGTGAACCCAAAACTGCCCATAGCAAAATCTGTTAGAGAGTTACTCAACCAGGATATCTTTTTGCTCTGAGGTTGATGCTGCACTGGCTTTGATGAGTCAATACAAAAAATGACCAGATAAACAAGAGCTTTGAAAGCAAGTGCTGTTGGACATACACAACTCTCAAATGGTGTGTTATGGTCTCTTAGGCTGTTCAGCTTTTCCTCCAGGGTTAAAAAAATGAGGAGCTGGTTGCAGTCTTGGCTGGAAGGTTACCTATGGCTTCATAATTACTTTTGCATAAAGTTCTGCCCTCAATTGCATTGCTAAAATTCCTATAACTTCATTAGGGTTGGCTGGGTTTAACTAAGTCATTATTTGCCCTAAGATTAGGGCAAGTCAAAAATTTGCTGAATGTGGAGTGTTCAGTAATTAAAGGTGTTTACAGGAAACAATGCAGGCAGAACGGCAGAAGAACAGCAGTTCCCAAATCAAACATGTGGCCACATGAAAAAGAGGAGAGGACTGTGAAGAAAATCCAGGCTTAGCATCCTCCAGCATTGTGGGAGCAGGTGAAGCAATTCTGAGCTTTTCAGGAGCCAACACTATGGTTGGGAGAGCAGCTTGGGGCTGGCCTTTCCCTTGGCAATATTGCTGATTGATTTATTAAAAAACTATGGACATTGATCTAATACCAATATCCAACTATGACGGACAAAGACTCTCTAACAGTTTAAAGTTAGAAAGTGTATGTTTATTACGACGCCGGGCAGCGTGAGGGATAGCTCCCAGAAACACACGTGCAATTTACAGATCATCACAGGGCCTTTTATCTTCAGGAGTATTGAATACACAAACTACAAATGCATATTCATAGCTCTGATACCTCCCATTCCCCGCTTCGTATGGTAATTAGCCCAAAAAGCCACCAAGCATGCGTAGTTTGTTCTTTGAAATGGGTCGGTGGTCTTTTTAATGGGGTGGGGTCCCAAAATGATGAAGTAAGATTGTCTTCCTCAGCTCTGACTTTTTAACCTTTAGTGTTCGTGACAGCTAAATCCTGTTTTTCCCAGGACTGTTTGATTTATGATTGTATTGTATTTATGGGGTCTATTGATTATTCAGGATGCAGAAGCCCTAGTTTGACAGCTCCTCTGATTGATCGGTTCCTTCTAAGGATTATCAGTTCTTTCAGTCTGGCTTCTGTTAGCAAAAGGGAAGTTCTAGCTACATTATCTCAGCACTATCTATTTGGACTGCAGTCTTTAATTCTTCTAAATCTATGCCTCATGATCCCAAATGAATCCCCTGGAGAACACAAGGAGATGTTTTTGTCTGTCTGTCACTCGCATTCCCTAGGCCACCAAGGACTTGGCTAGCAGCCTTCCAGTGTCTGAGAGGGAAATACAAGGAGGATGGAGAGGGGCTCCTCATTTGGAACTATAGAGGCAGGGAATGGCTTCAAAGTGAAAGAGAGTTGGTTTAGATTAGATATTGGGAAGAAATTATCTACTTTGAGGGTTGTGAGGCAGTGGCACAGAGAAGCTGTGGATGCCCCATTTCTGGAAACGTCCAAGTTCAAGCTGGATGGGACTTGAAGCCACCTGGTCTAGGGGAAGGTGTCCCTGACCATGGCAAGGGAGATGGAACTAAATGGTCTTAATTTAAAGTCCCTCCCAACCCAAACCATTCTGTGATTTTATGACTGTTGCTGCCTCTTTCTGTACTCCCTGCTGTTCCAGCAGCTCTCCTGATGCCCTAAGCTGCTGGAGACAAGACCTGCTCACAGACCCGTGGTCCCTCTGTGGCTCCTCTTTTCCTCCCTCTCTCCTTCTCTCTCTCCCTCCTTCTCTCCAGCTGTGTCCCCTCTTTTCCTCTCTCCTTCCATCCTTCCTTCTGTCCATCCCTCCTCCTGTCAATCCCTCCTTCCATCCCTCCCTCCTTCTCTCCCTGACTCCTTCCATCCCTCTCTTTCTCTCCAGCCATCTCCCCTCTTTTCCTCTCTCCTTCCATTCTTCTTTCTGTCAATCCCTCCTCCCATCCCTCCCTCCCTCTCTCTAGCCATCTCCCTTTTTCCCTCTCTGCCTCCATCCCTCCCCCTGCCCATCCCTCCTCCTCCCCCTCCCTCCCTCCACTCCTCCCAACGCCCGCACAGGCCACGCCCCTTTCCCCCTCCGGCCCCGCCCCTCTCCCCAGGCCCGTCCCCCGCGCAGGCGCAGTGCGGGGGGCCGTGTCGGTGACGCGGGCCGGGCGGGGCGGGCCGGGCGCGGGGAGCGGGGCCGCGCTCGGCACTCGGGGGAGACGCTCCGGAGCGGGGCCGCGGCCGGGGCCGGGGCTGGGGCCGGGCGGCCGCCGCAGGTGAGGGCGGAGCGCGGGGACCCGGCTCGGTTCCGGAGACACGGCGGGGCTGGGAGCGCCGCGTCCCGCGGGGCCTCATCGGGCGCGGAGGGGGAGCGGGGCCGCGCTCGGCGCGGGGGGGCTGAGCCCGGAGCGGAGCCGCTGCCCCGGGGCTCCCCCTCACCGGGGGCCGCTCGGGGCCGGCGGGGGCTCCCTGTGCCCGCAGGGCTGCCCGGGCTGTCCCGGCTGCGCTTTGGGGCGGTGACCCCCGAGCCGGGGGCGGCGAGGGGCGGTGAGGGGACCCCCTGGTGAGGGAGGGCAGGCGGGGTGTTCTCATTTCAACAAGGGGTGCTCGGGGCAGGGCAGAGCCAAAGGGCCCGGCGGGGCAGGGACAGGGACGGGTCTGGCGGGACGGGGGTCACCGCTGGGAAGGGCTGGGGACACGCCGGAGTGTCCCTTGCCCCAGTGCGGACCGGGCTTGTCCCCCCCCGCCACGAGAAGAGTCTTTAACTCTCCTTTCCCAGGCTTTGTGGTGCAGCCATTGTAATCGTTCTCTTCCTCCTTCCCCCGGCCCGTTCTGCTCGTCAAGGGTTTATTGTTCCCCGGTCTTTAAATAGGCTGCAGGATGAGGTCTGGGTGCAGGAAGGAGTTTTTGGGGAGTAGTTCTGAGATGCGGACATTACAAAGAGGGGACGTGGCTGTAGGTTGTAATTAACTTGTCAGTTTCCTCTTCTCGCTGTTTGGCAGAAAATTTAGGCCAAGCTCTGTTTTTAGTAGGTGCCGTTCAGGACTTTTCGCCTCCGTGTGAGAAGTGCGATGTTAAGTTAAGAACTCTAGGAGTCCTGGCTCGGCTCCTTGGTGTAATTCAGGAGATGCAAGGTGCACATCTTTTTCCAGTTTTGTATGGCAAAGGGCTCTTCAGCTTGGATGTTCTGAGTGTTAATGAAACTGATGCTGTCTTGGACCTGCTGTGAAATCTGCATCAGAAATACTTTCCTTATTCATTTAAATATGCCTCATACATTTGAATAGAATGTCACAGAGGAGTTTTTTCCTTATTCTTCCCCAGTGAGCTACACATAGAGATAATGCTAATGAATAACCTTCAGGGCACTCTTCCCACTTCTCTGATTTCATGGTAGAGCTTGTTCTGCAGTCCTGTTTAATGCTAGAATATGCTGCAGAGTGTTGATAGTAAAAAAAAAAAAAAAAATTGTGTAGTAACTTGGATTAAACACTATCCCAAATGCACTTCTCATGATCTCTTTGATTTTCAAAATCGTGCTTCTAAACATTTTCCTTCACTTTTAAAGTTCAAAAAATTGTAGCGAGGTGCCAGCCAGCACAAATTAGCATGCTGCTCTGCTTCAAAGAAACAAGACTGCTTCTAGTGAGCCAGTGACACTAGGTGTCAGAAATGAATTAAAGCCACTTTGCCCCAGCCGGCTTTTTTTTTTATTATTATTACTTTAAAGATTTTTTTTTTCTGCTCTTCTGTAAAAGATTCATTAAACTGGACGTCATCTGAGGCCGTAGTTCAACTGTGCCTAATCTGCAGCAGCAACAGTGGCCTGGAGACTTGTGCAATTCGTGGTGTCATTGGCACAACTTCTGCTCATGTGTGAAGCAGATCAGCAGATGCACCCAGCCAGAAGAGAAGGGTTATGCCCAGATTCCCCGATCTAATTTGGAGTGGAGTCCCCCAGATGACAGCTGAGCATGTCCCTGGAGTGATGGGATCACTGGGATCATCTCAGGCAGCTGTGGGGGCAAAGCAGGGACAGGAGCTCGTGCAGCTGGTGTCCTGCTGGGGCAGCTTGTGGGGCTCAGAGGGGAAGTGAGATGTGGCTGCTGCAGGAAGGGTTCTGCTGGCACATGACCTGCCTAGAGGCACACTGGGATTGGGCATACAAAACTCAGCCTTGCCTTTTCCCCCTGAATTCCAGGCCAGCCTGGATGGGGCATTGAGCAGCCTGGTCTAATGGGAGATGTCCCTGCCCATGGCAGGGGGGGCTGGAACAGGGTGATCTTTGAGGTCCCTACCAACCCAAATTCTTCTATGAATTCTAGTCACAGGTGTGGTTTTTTCTTTGTTTTGTTTTCCAACAGGCTGAGAAAAGTGCTGGAGTTATTTAAAAAAATAAATCAACAAGCTATCTCATGTTGAATGTATCTCAGTGTAACACAACACTTGTATGTGTTGCTTTGACAGTGGTGATCAAGCCCAGGTTGTGTGGATCCAAAGATATAACCTCTGTTGTCTGAAATACTGAAGTTACCTCCAGGGCTGTGTGTCCTTGGTGTTGTCCAGCTGTTAGAAAGGGATAATTAATCAGCACTACAAAGAAAGTGTTGGTAGAGATTCCAAAGGAATCCGCAGTGTGTTCTGCTGGGAGTGTTTCTGCTAGCACTACTCTGTCACCTCCACAAACACCACAAGCAAAGCTGTCAGAAATCCTCGTGTTTTTCATGGTTGTTAGGTTGCTGAAATAGTTGTGATGCCTAGTATATGGCACTTTTTTTTTTCCTTTACTCTTTTAGATTACATGTCTGTGCTGGCAAAACTTTCTGTGAAACTGCACTATGGCAAAACCTGAGCAATTATGAAGTTCTTAAAGAATGGCAGCTCCAGAACATACTCAGTGTTAGGCTGTTTCACTCTATCAATAGTGCAAAACCTTTCTAATGACTCTTAATAGCTTATCAAAGGTGATTTTGACAGCCTGGGGCTGAGTTCACAGGGAGGGATGCTTTTATCACAGATCTGGCATAGTGTTTATGGGTGTTAGTGTGAGTGGGAGGTAAAAGCTTAAATAGATGGGGCAACATATGTTCTGCTTTCCTTTCAAGATTCTCTACTTTCAGGTTTTTTTAATTCTCACAGCTGTATTGCATTGTCAGAGCACTGGCTGGAAATATTTGCATGGTTTTCTTTTTAGCTATTTGTGATGAAACAGGTTTAATAAAATTGGGAGATTAGAGCTTTGTGGATAGATTAGGAACACTTCTCTGAAAGAAACTTTTCTCAGTATATTGGCCAGCCCTAAGCGAGGTGCCTTTGAAAAGCTACCAAGTAATTAAATAATGTTAGATTGTATATAATAATGTATATAATAAATAGTATCTCTGGGAGCAAAGGCATGCTTTCAGTGGGCATTCGGGGGAATTGAAAATTTTTCTAATTTTATGCGAATTATTTTGAAATATGATTATGAAATTATTCATTATTATGGAATATTATGAATTATTTTAATAAGGCTTTGTCTCTGGGGGCTTTACACAGTGTTTTGGGGTGAAAGTGTGCCTCTGCCATGTAGCACAAATATATCCTGTATCAGCAGGTTCTGACAAGGGAACTGGGCTGGAAGTGCATTGGGGTGGGAGATACAGGGAGCTGGAATGTGTGACTTGGTATTGGTGACAGAAGTGTTTCAGAAGTGGATTTCCTGAAGGTATCTTCTGGATTTTGAGGTAGGAAGGGATCTGTTTGAAGCCAGGAGGAGCTTGCAACCTGCAACAAGATTTAAAACCTGACCCCTTTAATTGGCTTGTGTCTTTCAGAAGACTAAGAAAATTTGGGTGATTTCCCATGTTCAGTGTCCTGTAATGAATTTGATGTCTTCGATGCCTGTGCTGAGAAGCTGTTTTCAAGTGAGTTGGCTGTATTACTTTTTGAAGAATGCCCCAGCTACTGATTTGTATTATTGATGTTTTTGCTTTAAACTTGCTGTAGGAAATACGTAATTTTATTTCTTTTTGTGGAAACAGTGCTTTGTTAATACAAACGACAATGGTCATATGACTCCTTGGGGCTTTTTGTCTTCATTGTGACTGATGCAGCTGCTTGATGGTGTGTTCTGTAGTTGTGAAATGTGAGATTTGTTTGGCAATGCCAGATATTCTGCTTGGTTTCTTTAATGTGAAATATTTAAAGTATGAACGAGCTTATGTACAGGAGAAAGTACAAATGAAAATAGCTTGTGAACAGAAGTTTTGCTTTCAAATAAGTTCTTAGAGCTTTTGCCCTGACTTGTAGTTGCTTAAATTTTGGGGAAAACTTCAGACCTTTCTCCATTTCCTTATTAAAGAGCATCAATCTTACCAAGTGCCCCATGCCTGCTTGAACTATCACACTGCACATATTGCTCTCCCTTTCCAAGGGCCCCTTCTCTGGAGGGTGCCCAGACAGTGCTGCAGATGGAAGGCAAATGCACATGACAGAGCAAAACTGCTGCTGTTCTCCTTGCAGGTGTGGATGAGACCAGGGCAGAACTGGTTGTCAGTACGCAAAGCAGCAGGACTATTTACCTGTGATGTCAAACACTTGCTGTGGCTCCTGCCTCTTGGCATATGGACTTGTTTGTCCTGCCTCTCAGAAGTCTCTTTATTTGCCTGAAGTGGGAGGTGTAAGCTGCTTTAGGACAGAGGTCCTGTCTAAGCTGTTCCACCTCCCAAGAAGAAAAACAGTTGGCACAAAGCTTATGGGAATGTGTTGCATGGATCTCATGGTTAAAAGTAGGGATGAGGTGATTTAACTGCCTGTCCTTGCTTGGACAACTTAAAAGTGTCTGTTCTAACAAATATTGCAGCACTCAGTTACTGGTCATGTGAGTCCTGTTATGAATGTTAATTTCCTTCTTTGTAGGGCAGTGGGGGAAGAACTTGGTTCCTTTTTTCTTGGTGAAGAGAATAAACTAATTTTATCAGTCTATTAACCAGAGATCACATACCAGGGTTTAGCATCACGACAAGTGAAAACCATGGTGCATGATAAATGAGCTTAATTCACACCATGACCATCTGTTATGAGGAAGGTGAGGTGCCATATAATGAAAAAATTCAGCAGGATGAGTGTGATTATAATTAAACATTAGAGAAAATCTTATAGGCTGAAAAAAACATAGGGGTAAATATGAATTTCAACCCGATTCCTTTTTCCTGATTGTTCTTTGGGATCTCCATGTGAGTGGTGTGTTCTAGTTTAAATTGAATGTGTTCCACATGCATTTAATCTACTATTGTGAGAACTTTGATTCCTTTGAATAACTAACCTTATCTGATAATGCTAATGAGAGGTAACCAGCAGTATTTTATGATGATCATCTGAACCCAGCACATTTTTACTGTACTGCCTTTCTAAAGTTGAAGCTCTGGTTCTGTCCTATATGGTTGCAGGATGTTTTTTACATTTTAAAATAATTCTGTAAGAAAACAATGCAAAATATTTCTTTTAAATTTCAAACTTATTCATAAACTCGTTGAAGATTAAGCAGAAACATGCTGCACACTCAGGCAGCAAAATGTGATGCTGGAGGCTTTGGGGACAGGTTCCTCATCAGATGTGCCTCTGGGTGGTCCTGCCTTGTGCCCTGACCTCCTGCTGCAGCTCCTTGGCAGAGCTAATGCTCGAGTGATTGCAGGATGATTTCTTTCATGCTGCTTAGCTCATGGGAAACTTACCCACTCAGAAATGCTTTTATCAGTTTGTTAACTTACCCTGTGGCTACACCTCGCTGTTGCACTCGCAGGTAGAGACAGGAGTCATGTCAGGAGGTGAGTGGAGGGAAGGCAGTGCAGCTTCTCCCAGCAGATGCTGGGGATGAAGCGTCAAACTCAGCTCAGCAAGGCCAGGGCATTGCTGTCACTTCAAACTTGTCATGTTTCCAGATGCCTTTAAACAGCTCTTCCTGGGGTTGCTGTTCTCCAATTAGCTTTCCATCTGTGAGGAAGCTGAATGATCCATGTAATCCTTAAATTCATGCTTTCAGGTAAATATTTGTATTAAAGCAGAAATTCTACACTACATTGAGGAAGGGGGAAAACCTTTTTGTCACTTCTGGAGGATTCAAACCCTGCCCTGTGTTCTCCTGACAGCTTCCAGGCTCTTGAAGGGAGCGAGAGGAAGAAATGGGTTGCTCTTCTGCCTTGTCAACTTTTGGCTTATCAGTTGCCTGATTCTCAGCCAGTTTCAGTGTTACAAAACACGTGGTTCTGGGCAAGTGTATGGCTGCCCACAGATTTTGACTAGAATTGAGGAAGTGAGTAGCACATCCGTTATTTAAAGAAAGCTGCGAGCAGCACTAGAATCCTACAGACGTGGGCATGTGGTCTATATATATATATTTCTTATTTTTTTAGAAGCTGATTATCCACCATGGTGCCAGAATTGTAGAGGGTTTGTGATAATAGTTTATGCCTACCGCCCTCCCTCCATTATCTTTCTGCTTAGTGTTAGTGAGTAACTTTTTAAGTAGTAGCAACTACAAGTTACAAAATAGATGTGAGGTTGTACTGCTGACACTTATTAACAATTGTTTTTTATTGCCTGTGTATGTTGGAAGCTTGGACAGTAACAGTGTTACCAGTTTTGCTTTCTTTAATGTTGAATTTATAATATAGCAACGATTTTATGGTTAGAAATTTAATCTGGGCTCTTGTGTTTGCTGTTCTAAGCAAAGCTTGTTTTTATACAATGGAATTAAAGTATTTCCACCAGGATGTATGTCCCATGAGACATACAAACAAAAGACTTTGCAAGCTTACACACTGAAGCTGGAAATTAGGAATTAAACACTTTACAAAGGAATTGAAGGATAAATCTAGATAAGTCAGCAATATTGAATTCACCAGGTTGCTTGAGCTGCCTTATGCTGCTCCCTTGGTGTCTCTGCAGTTCTGACCAGTATCTTGTGGTTGCTCACTTTTGTCATGGGGAAGTAAATGTGCCAGCATTCATTGCCTCTCTTCCTTATTAGGCTTGGACAGTACCAAACAATGACATCTGTGATGATAAAAGGACTATTGTGGGGAATTTTGTGATCCAAGTGAGGCCTGGTACCTTAATTTACTCTCGAGTCTAAGAATTTTTGTCCTCAACGGAGTTCTGTTATTTAAAAGATAAGAGTAATGAGATGATCATGTTATCACCTGTGTTGGGGTTGGTAGAAGTGTTGTTAACCCATCACTTATCTCAGTGATGTTGGTGGTATCACTTGATGCAAAAGAGCCTGGCCTGTATTCTGCTAATATTTTTCAGGAATGGTTTAGTACTTTGTCTTAATGTAGATTTTAATATGTGGGGGAGTTTGCTGTGACGCTCTAAGTGAACCATGGTACAACCCCCCCTGGCACTTCCCTTTAGCAAGAAGGTAGGGATTCTAAGATTTTATGTTCTTACTGCAATTCCTTATTTTTTTTCATAATGTTTTAGCTGGTGTGTCTGCCTGATGATAATTAAGAGCCACCAAGTGGTGCACCAAGACCTTGTTATGATAATGCCTCCCATGTGCAGAACAAAAAGGCAGTTCCTGTTCCCAAATCTTGCTGTGCTGGTGGTCTTTCTTCCACTGGTTATTTTTTCTGGTGTTTGGTGGCAGCGGGTGGGGTTGGGTACCAATGTACAAAGGAACAGTTATTGTTGTTGGTAACACCTTAGTAAGTTGTCTAGCCTGTGGTAACATTTTTCTCTTTCTTGTAGCCTTAAGGGGATGTGGTGGACTTTACAAGCATCTCCTGCTTTCCTCCAAGAGCAGGGGTTTGTGTGAAGTGTTATTGTAGGTGCTCACATGGCTGTCCTGGCTCATGGAGCTCCAACTTACGTTTTCTCTGAGAGAAACGACTGAGCAAATATACACTGGACTTGCCCTCCTCTTAAAATTGATTTCTTTGGTAGTGATGAGTGTGCCAAATGCCCTGGCTTCTTTTGGGACGACAGCAGGGATTTCTTGTCTGCTGCTGGCTTTCTCTTGCTGTTGGCTATCATTCCTAGTTTTTAGGAGGAGAAAATATTTCGGTAAGGGAGCTGTAAACCTTACCTCTGGCAGCTTAGACATTTATGTGAGCTCTTCTGCAGAATGTCAACCAAAATAAGCTGGAGTGGGTTTAAACAGCCTAAATAATCACTCTTTGTATTGGTTGATCCTGTGTAAATAGGTTAGAAAGTACTTAAGAGCAGCTCAGCTGGAGCCTTATGGCAGAGAGCAGAGACAAGCAGCCAAGGGTGCTGAGCTCTTCCATGGCACAGCTGTTCCTAGAGGAGGAGATCCAAACCTAGGGCAGAGGTTCACTGTGGCTTCTCCCTGCAAATAACCCTGAGATTACAGCTGAAATGAGAAAATCCCACTTCATCATCCTCATGGGGAATGAGTGTGTTTTCTAGTTAGGCTGTAATGAGCTGCTGGTGTGGAGTGAAAGAAGAGATTGAATTTAGACGTATTTCATGTGGAGGGAGGGGATGGCAGTGCTGGCACCCTTCTGGTGGTGGTGTGGGGCTGCTGGGCAGCAGTGTCTTGTCTTCTTGTGTGTACAGAACAGTCCATGCTATGGTTGTAACCAGCTCCCGCTACTAGTTCAGATTGTTTATTCATTAGTAAAATCAATGGTAGGATGGAGTTGGGCTGGAAAATGTGAATATGCAACATAAGAGGTTGTATGACAGCATTTGATGGTCCTAAACAAGGAGCCAAGAATAAATAATGGCAGTGAAAGAAATGAGATGAGGAAAAAATGAGTGGGTCCGAGGAGAGAATGCTATCTTTGTATTGCCTTTATTGTTTCAGTGCCCTCCCAGATGTGTCTAACAAGTAAAACATTGTTTGAGATTTTCATTACTAAGAGCCTTTCACAAGGCCCTGCAGAGTGACACTCGTGTGTGTCGCTGGAGTGGCCTGACATGGCTGTGCCACCCTGCAGGTTGGGCAGAATGTGCTCATAGGGAATGGGGGAGAGCTGCATCTTACTCCTGGTTTTAAAGGGAGTAAGAAAACATCAGAAACTACTTTCTAACTTCATGTCTTTCTGGCCTTCTTCACCAAACAAACTGTGTAAGAGGCTTCCTGGTGAATTGTGTATGTCATTCCTGACACAATGATATTTTAGTTCTGGGACTTGAGTCATTCTCATTGCAGCCATCCATAGCTGTGCATGTGTAAAAGCCAAGTAATTTGACACATTTTCAGGAGGAGTATCAAAAGCTTTATGAAATAAGACTGCCATAGCCTTTCATCTTTAGGTAAACCCTTTGTTCTGGTTAAGTAGCTTAAATATCCCACGTGCTTCTGATCCACTA
This sequence comes from Zosterops lateralis, assembly GCF_965231275.1. NCBI lineage: Eukaryota > Metazoa > Chordata > Aves > Passeriformes > Zosteropidae > Zosterops > Zosterops lateralis. The sequence continues at coordinate 78,302,386 of NC_139800.1, forward strand.
TTATTGGTTAACCTGCACTTTCCTGTATGATTTTGTTGTTAGTATTGCTTTATTGTTTTAACTGGATGAATAATTTGATTGGCAAGGGTTTGTAATTGAAAAAAATACTGTTCATTCATTGAATTATAGAAGTGACCCTCACTTACTGGTGTTAACAGTGTGAGAATATGGGTTGCCAAGTGCAATGTTTTAGTTTTTTTTTTCTTTTCTGGGAGGAAATGCAGAGGAAATGAAAGCCAGCAGTGATTATTGCCAGAATTTCTTCACTCTGCTTGGTGTTAGAAAGAATTAAAAAAAATTAATGCCGGTGCAAATAACAGCACTGCTGATTGCTCCTTGTGTTTTGGGATAACTGCCTGCTGTTTCCCTTTCGAATCAGTTGTGCTGTATTTTCAGCATTAAAAAGAAATGCCGTGTCTCCTCCTAAATCCCTCTGTCCCATTGTTCGTGGCTGTAAGATGACTTTTCACTGTAACTTTTGTGCTATTTGAGCTCTGCTGTGGCTGGTGCTCCCTGTGCAAGCCCAGCCAGAGCTTCCTGCTTCCTGCTGTGGTAACAGCTGCTGGGGGGAATCTGTGAGAAGGGGGGTTGGCTTGGGATTACAGTGCAAGGTATTACTTCTTCTGTTAGGATTTTTGTGCCTTCTGTGGCTTGTATGCATTTAGTGACGGACATGAGATGGTGGCTGTGATTCTGGGACAGTGACTGCCGGAGTAGCTTCAAAGCAAAAATTAGATCTGACTTTTTTTCTTCTGTGCTACAGTTGAAATTGATTTTTATGTGGAGCTGTGATCTTGTGGGATTCTGTATGAAATATTCCATACACATGGAAAAGAGTAGGATGCCACAGATTTTTAGTGAGTTATGTGAACTTTCCCTTCAGGCAAGAAGTGGGGCTATCCAATTTTCCACTCACTCTACAGACAGAGCTCAAAGGGCTGCAGGATCCAATAGTTAACTCTGCTGGAGATGCTCTACCCTGCAGTTCTTTAAAATAAAAACTACAGTGGATAATAGCGTGCAAACATGTGTGACAATTCTTTTCTCTTCCCAAACCTTGTTCTAGATGTCAAAATTAACCTGGACTACTTGGGAATGGCGAAACATAGCCCTGGGATCCTGCCATGAACAGTAAGGAAGCTGAGATACTTTGTGTACGCAAATAATTTTCTTTTAGCGACTAAACCCCAGCGAAACCATTCCTGTTCAATTAACACAACCAGGCAACACATTGTGTAGCTCAGTGTGGAGGTGGTCCCAGCTTTCCAGACAGTAAAGAGGGAGCACAGCAGGTCAAAAGGGGTGGATCAGCAGGGGAGCTTTCTTTGGGAAAATGTAGTAGGGAAGTCTCTGCAGTCAGCATGGCATTGGAGGTGGGAAGCTGCTGTGCAGCCATGGGTGGTGCATTGGGAAATTACTGAGGTGGTAGCTGAAGGATCCTTTCCTGTAATGTGTAATTATATTGTGAGACTCCATTGTTACCCGGGGTGTAATTATATCAGGACTCTATTGTCATGGGAGATCTTGAGTGCAAATTAGATTGAGATGTGATTAGACAAATTAGCGGAAGAATAAAAGTGAATTTTGAAGTGCTCAGGGCTGGGTTCCAGATGCAGTTTGTGGGAGGGAGTTCCTAAAACCTGGCAGTGGCAAGGTGCCAGAAGTTAGTGTCCTTTCACTCTCACTGCTCCTGAATTAGGTAGCCTGGATGATTGGGTCTTCAGGCTGAGGTTTCCTGACTGACTTTTGTGTGCTGCTTTTCTTATATAAAACCTAGTGTGTAACAGAGGCTGATGAAACAGGTCATGTAGCCAAGAAAGCAAGATAGCTTTAAAGATATTCTTGAGTATTGACTAAAATATTCAGGTATTTTTGGTTGTTGGTAGTCTGTTGGTAGTCCGAGACTTCCTAGTTTGGAGGATATGTAAATATTCATGTATGTACATGCTCTGTATTCTTTACACAGCCTTTTCCAGATGTCACAGTAGACATCCTTAAATTAACACATTGAAAATTATTCTGATTAATTTTCCCAGTGCAAAATAAATGACTTGAGAGACTGAGTAACACGTTTGTAAAGTGTCATCAGTGTCTGTAGAAAACTTACACAATTAGTCAGCTTCACTGGGATAGAAATTAGAAGACTTTGTATTGTCACATATAATAATTTGGATATAGTCCATGGGAAATGTACATCTCTTGAGAACTCCTGAAATCTAAACTCTTCACAGCAGTTTAAATACTTAACATGTAAATGTTCAAATGAAAAAATAATTTTCTTTTGTAAGACTCTGACCATGTCAAGTTTAATTCTTCAGCAGCAGTTTTTTTTCCAAGGGCTTTCAAAAGCTGGTTTATATACTTGAGATGTCAGGCATTGCTAATATCTCGAAAATATCAGGACTCTCTTTTGATGAACAACTTAAAATTGTTAAATTCTTGTAGATCAAATCACTGAGCCTTATGTTCTTTATTAGGAGGCTTAGTGCTCTGTACAAAGTAGGATGTGTAACTCAAGCAGATTCTGCTGAGACTGGTTACTTTTGGCTTTCTGAGACATTTGTTCAGCTTACCTGAAAAAGATAAATTTATATATTTGTAGAATATTAAATAGCTTTGAAATCTTTCCAGAATGCAGCCTAAAGCTTCAGTTTACTTTTTGTGGTCGTGGATTGACTGAGCTAACAATTTAAGCTGTGCTGCTCAGAGGTAAAACATTCCTTCATTTTGAACTGTCTTATTTAGCAAATTCGCTGTTTGAGAGGTTGGGACATCTAGGATGATCCTGGGTTTTTTTGTTCCCTGCCAATCAGTTATCTAAAGGTTGTGTGGCTTCTCTTCTGGCTTTTCTTTCAAGGTAGTTACTGGAGCCAGAAAAGCTGGGCTTTTCTGTTCAAGATCCTTGTGTTTGGGAGGTTGTTAATGTCCATTTCTAGCACAACTATCATCAGAAATCCAAATCTCATTTTGCTTTTAAAGCTGTTGTGTTAGAAAACATCCATGTGCCACTGACTGAAGATGAATGACAAACATGTGAAGTGCATCTTACTCAGCTGTCATGTCATTTGTGAGGCTTATGATAAGGCAGTGAATGGTGTGAGCTGTGTTGTGTTCTGGGTACACATCTGACCTAGTGTGTCCTGAATTGTCAGTTCAGGGTTTGTGCCATTTCAAGCCTTAGAATGAAAATAAAGGAAAACCATTGCCTCTAAGTTGATGTGCAGCCTGGTGTTCCCTTAGCTTCCACCTTGGCCCAAAACAGCGCTGCAAAATTAGGAACCTTGCTGACAGTGGTTGGTGTTGGAAATCATACTGACTAACTTGATGTAGGAGCATTGTTCTCAGGCCTTTATTTGCATATGTAGCTTTTTCTTCTCCTAGGGATGTAGCTTAGGAGAGGCCTCCAGGTAAAGGGCATTTTGTTGATGGAAGTAACAGCAGGGGTAAGGCTTGGAGTCCAGTGGAAAGTGGTTCCAAGGTGGCCTGTCAAAGGATACTTGAATGGTAGCAATAAGGAAATACCAAGGATTTGATTTCTCAGTGATGCAGGTGGTTCTGATACTCTGGTATGTGATACAGGAGAGGGTGCCAAAAGGTTTTACAGCAGAAAATGGGCTTTAATGTTCTGAGCTTTTTGCTATTATTGCCAGGTAATGTAAACTGGCCATCCAGGAGTCACTTGTGGAGACTGGAAGATTTCAGTCTGCTGACGTGTATGTGCACTTGTTTTGCTGGGAAGGTTCACAGGCTTTTACTTCCTGTTTTTATCATCTGTTTCCAGCCTGATGTGAACTGGCCTTTTCATGAACTCTTCCAGAGTTGGTGCCTCTAAATCTGTGACACAAACTGTCCAGGATGGAGTCCCTGGCAAATGGAAGCAATCCATGGAGGGTAAGACTCCTAACTTTGTACTGTCAGCACTCTTGGAAGAGAATGGTTAAAAACCTTCCTCCACTCATAAGCACAGAGGCAGAAGCTCACGTTGCCTTTAGGAGAGGGGTGGCATGGAAGCTGCTTTATTGTCTGGACATGAGCAAACAGCAGGAGTTATGGGCATTGTCACTGGTAGGGGCCTGCCCTGTTGTGGCTGTAGGAGCAGGACAACAGTGTTTTGGGCAGCTGCCACTGACAGGACATCTGGGTGCTGTGCACAGCTCTGAACAATGCTTGGAGCTGCAGCTGGGGAGGACAAGAGGGTACAGATGTTTGAGCCAAGGGCAGAAGAGACAGAGCAGTGCTGCTGTGCAGGGAACAGAGCTGGTGTGACCCCAGGTGAGTCAAGGTTGTGACTGTCAGGTATTGTGGCTCTGGCAGGGAGCTGGCTTGCCTCACGCTTGCTTTTTTGTGTTTTGAGGCACTGGTCCCTGCTGCATCCTTGTCCCCTCCCTGTGCTGGCATCTTAGACCCACTGTCACTGAAGTGTGTCATCTGCAGCCTATTCCTTGTCCCTCTCTTTGGTCCCAGGCTGGGATTGCTGTGTGGGGAGATGATCTCATTAGGGCTAAAGGGAATGGGAGAGAAATCCATTCATTTCTTGGGACTGGATTATGCCATGCTCTAATTGCTGAAGCTCCCAGTGTTGAGTGTATAATTTAAGGGCATCCAGCTTAGGTCTGTTAGGCTTAGCACAGCTATTGACAGCATTTTCTTCTCGCCTATGGTGCCATTTTAAACTGCAGATGTTTTACTTAGGTGTGATTTGTATGTGATGTATTAATGACTTGATCTGCTTCAGGGAACTGTTTTCTCTTTCTCTGTGAGTGAAATACTATACCAAGAAGCATGAGGTTTTTTAATACTTGAAGTATTACTGAAGACTTCTAAGCTTGTGTGAGCGTGCTGAAACTTGTTTTATTTTGTGTTCCTAAAATAGGTTGAATAAAATTTTTATCAAATGTATTTTTAAAGTACATTAATGAAGGCCATTATATAGCTACAGTTGACAGGAACAGTAGCACCGCTTTGGTGGGATAAAACTTCTTCACGTAATACAACTGCAAAATTTCCATTTGGATCTGTTCTGCAACCTATAGTTGTATTTTGACTGTTGGCTTCTTTTTGACACTGAGATTTTCAAAATGCAGGACTTTGGCTGACTAAAGCTGATTGGCAACTTCAGTTTATTTTCTGTACTCTATAATATGGGCCTTCTTTTGTGTCTGGACTTGATTTTTGTGGAAAATGTTTAAATACTTATATAGTTCTGGTTTGTGGGTGGAAGTTATTCTACTTGGTAATGATTATCAGGTGATAGTGGATATAGGTTAATGCTGCTCTTGAGTAATGCAGCTCTGATGCCTGTTATAAAAACTGGGAGGCTGTATTATTCTCCAGAGCTGTGTACAAGGTTCGTGCTGAAAACTGCCTACACCTGGCTGGTCTGCATCTGACTTCTAGGATTATAATACTTCTTTTAGGCATACATTCTCTGTATTTAGAGAGAGATTCTCTTATTATTACTTTTTTAACCGTTGAAGCCATTCTTTTAAGAGTGTAGTTCAAAGTCAGATTTAATCAGTTGCTGCTGGGTGGGGACAGTGCTGCTTCCTTCTCTCTTTGCAGAGTGGGTGCTGGAGAGCAGCATTTCCCTGTCCCTCTGGCTCTGCTGGCGCTGCTTGTCCCCTGGCAGCTCTTTGCTGTTGTCTTGTGCAGCTGGGTGGTTTGCTCCAGCACAAGGGAGGCAAGTGGTGGTTGGGTGAAACTAAGTAACATGGGGCTGTGGCCCTCAGTAGTGTTCCAGAGTGAGAATTCAACCTCTTGCCCACTTGGATTTCACAAGCACTCTGTTTTTCAGCAGTTGTGTTTTGTTAGTTTTCGGTTCAGGTTGTCTGCTGTGCAGGAGGGGCTGTGTTACCACTGTAAGTCAGGCTCAGTCCCAGCATCTGCTTTCTGATTTCTGAGAATCGTTTAAAACCAACTTGCCTGCTGTAGGGATGATGTTTGCTGAGGTCTGGCCTCTGACCCGACGAGTGTTTCTCATGTTCCCTGGATGCTCACATTTGCCCCTGAGGATGTGTGGGCTTGTTCATTTAATGGCTTCGTAGGCTGTGCCCTGCACACTTTGTCACTCCTTGGCATGTCTAGTGTCACTAATATTCTCTTGTCTCTGAAGAGCTGGCTGTAACTGATACTAGTAGCCTAGATAGGCAGTGTTGCACTATCAACCCTGAATAATCTAGAGCTTCCTGACAGATGAATTACAGGCATAAAAATAAATTTCACAGGGTATCCACCACACAAGTTGCATCCAGTGGGATATGACAAGGCATGTAATGTGTTTGTTTTATGGAGTTGGAATTAGAAGTAGTTTAACTTCTTAAGAATGCTCAACAATTTTACATGGGTCTCGACCATACCTCTTTTAAATTTCTTCTTGTATTGAGGCTGAAGATGGTTAGAACAAATGTAATGGTTTTTATAGGAAATGAATCCTAATTCATTAATATAAGTACTTCTTTTTGCAAGAACTTCTTTTTGCAAGTACTTCTTTTTGAAAGAATGAAGGCAAAATATAACAGCAGCTCCAAGAGCAAGCTCTGGAAACCAGAGACCTCAGGACCTTGCACAGTAGTGAGAAATTCCCTGATCTCCAGGCAGGGAATGCAAGTTTGTGCTGGTGATCAGATTTGTACTTTCTGTGGCAGAGATATAAGCAGAGGTGCAAATTTCTGATATTTATATGCTAGGAATGTAGAATCAAGAGTGAGGATGATAGAAGCTCTATTGTTAAAGATGAATGTTTTTCTGAATAGGAAATATTCTATTTTAGCATGGAATTTTTTTTGATCCCCTCATACTGTTGTGTAATGTATTGGTCTCATTAGAGAATCCTGTGTAATGTCCACAGGATAGCAGAACAAGGACTGAGACTTAAGCACCCATCCTAATTGCAGTGAGCACACTGCACATCACATAGAACTTCACAAACAATGGAGTAGTGATGGTAGGAGAGCAGCTCAGGTGATGTGGCCCTTTCTGAATGCTAGCTTTGTGACAGAAGATGGATAAAACCTGTTTACTCAGCAGACTTCTTTAACAGACAAAACCCTAAAGTTTATTTGAACCAAGTCCTGAGGTGTAACAACATCAAGTGTTAAGAACCACTTTTTTCTGCCAGCTGCTGTAGTATCAGTGGGAGGGAGTGGGCAAGTTAGGTGCTGTTAAACAATTCTGTTTGATGCTGTCTCGGTTGTGGCATGTTTAAAGTAGTGCAAAGCACACACTGAATTTATAATTCATGCTTACAAATACTGTGTACTATTTCCTTCTACTAAATGTCTAAGTCTGCTTTAGCAAAATAGTATTTTAGACAGGCTCTTAAATTAGGAGAGCTTGTGTCTACTCTCTGAAGTCAAAATTTTATTTGTCATGGTACAGAGCAGTTGAAGGGGAAAGGATGATTTGCATAAGCTTTTATTTTCTGTTATATATAAACTGCCACTGTGACCTTATCTATAATTTTGCTTTTGTAAATTAAAAGTATTGACTAAGAAAAAGGAATTTCTTCTTTGGGCTGTGAATTAATAGCAAATTGCTTTAAAGAAATACCCAATACATACAGGTACTATGGTTTTTTTCATTCAGTTACGTTTATAAATGTAAAACATATAAAAGACCAAAAATCCGAAGTGTGGATCTTTCCAGGGGTATTGCGTAGTTTATATTTTACAATGTTTGCTAATAAAAGAAATGTCAGCAGAAATATTAGAACTTTTTCACTGTCCCTTCAAGTGGAGGTATGATTTCACAAGCCAGAATGTAGTCTGTGGTCTTTCATTTTGGTTAAAAGCTGTAAGGGTACTATACTCTTGAGACAAAAAAAAAAAAATGAACTAGGAATTTATTTATCAACTGTATTAGATCTTAGAAATGGAAGTCATTAAGATTTTGGCCTCTTCTATACAAATTAATGTGATTACGTCTTGCTTATAAATAATTTGAACTGTTTCTCTCTCTTAAAAGGTGGCTTTAATGAGTCACAGCTTCCATTTTAGTAAATTGTTCATGGGACAGGCAAGCTCAGGAACAACTGGGTTAAACCAAGAGATTATTTGAAAAATCTAGGGCATGTGCTCTCTGTTCACTTGATTAGTTTTCATAATTCATCCTTGTTTCCACAGCAAAGAGCAGCCTAATGCACGCAAACAAGAAACATTTTTCTTGCTTTGGTGCTCCTTCATCTCTGTAATTTTACCAGAGAAAGTAAGTGAAATGGGGGAACAGATTGTGTGTGAATGTTTGGAACAAATCTTGATTTGCTTAGTGAAAATTCATGGGATCAGGGAGCCAGGTGCTATTTGGGGATGTCTGTCTGTGACTCTGCTTCAGTTCTTTTCTGTTTGACTACAGGTGCATGAAGAACAGAGGAGATATTTCCGCTTGTCAGAGATGATGTGGAGAGACTCGTTGTGAGTAACTGACATGTGTTTTCTAAAAAGCCCAAAATGCTAATGTGGGAATTTAATCTTTATTTTTTTATTCTCTAAATTAGAACAGTTGTGCCATTTGTCTAACAGTTTCATTTGGGTTTGGAAAGCTCTGAGTGTTGAGCCCTTCATGGGAACCGTGGACAAAGCTCATGGTTGAAGGAAGGAGCTGGAGGAGCAGAGCAATGGGTGGTTTCAAAAGTGATTCACCACAATGTTTTACTTGTCTGTAGTGGTCATTCTACCAAATTTACTGTTTTGAAAGTAAAAGTTGACTGATGAAAGTGTTCTAAATAGCAGTAAAACCCCTGATATGGTGGATATGGGGAACCTTTAGCAGGGTTACCTTGTTACTTACAGACACTTAATCTGCATGTCAGGTTCTTAACACTTTATTGTCCTTGTCCAGTTTTGGATTGCAAGTTTGCTGTATCTATCATAAAGATGATAGGAATATAGCAGTCAGGAGAAGCTTTCCTGAAAGTTTTCAGTTCTTGTCTGCTGGAATAAACAGTATTCTAGGATCAAGCAGCTAAACCACACTCCCAAAATATTACAGGAAAGAAAGAACCTCCATGATGGAATATAACTGTACCAAAATAAGTACTCAAAGGATTTGCTTTTGTGGGGCCAAGGTCATTTTTAGAGAGCACAATTAGGTGATGCAATGTCTTATTTTTCAGATGGATTCCATAAAAATGCTGTGCTTTTAGGGCTGTAGGCTCCTCAGCCAGCTCATTCCTTTGGAGTAATTAGTCCCAGTGTTTCCCTTTTTTTTTGCCAGATTTCCAGTAACAGTTGTGAATTAAAACAGCATGTTATTTCAGGATTTTCCGTGATAGTCTTTGTGCTTCTTTTTTTTTTTGGTGTAAGTATAATATGAGTAATGTGGTCTAGAGTGCTTTCTTTTAAACCGTAAACTTTGATACTCTGGAGCTGCTGCTTTGTTCTTATGATAATTATCTAAGAGAATAGTGCCTCTGTGGACAACTTTAGTGCTTTTCTTGGCAAGGAAGAGCTCAAGTTAGAAGAACTGCTCTTACCTCAGGCACCTTGATTTCTCATTTTTCTGATGTTTGTAGCATTAAAACTACACAATGAATTTTTTCTTTGTTCTTAAATTGAAGAAAAATCCTTTTATTACAATAGACTAGTAATTGCTTCAACTCCTAGGTAGAAACCAGTTTGGGTTTGTACACTCGATTTGCCTTTCTTGTTACCAAGATCTAAAAGAAAAGTTAAATGGTTTTTAGACTTCCCTGTTCCTGGAGCCTTTCGGATATTCATAGATATGGTTTTGTGATTTCTTTAGTTACTAGTTAAAAAAAGTCACTATTGCTTAATGTCCTCATTTTGGTTTGGCATCTAGGCAAATAGTGCCTAATTTGAAAGCCTCTCTTGCTTTCACTCAAGAGAAAATCAGCTTAAAGATAATGTTGGCTTGTAGTCATTTTCACTTGGCTTCTTCCAGCTCTGCTTGCTGGTTCAGGAAAGCTGTGTGAGGATTTCTTTATAACAATCTCCTGGCCAGATGCTGGATTCTTTATGAAGCAGCAGGAGAAATCCTTGTTCTGATCCAGCTGACTTACCCAGGAGATAGTGTTGTTTGGTTTGCTCTGTTTTGTTGAATGTAACAGAATATGTCTCTTGTGGACAAAGTAAGTGAAGTCTTAGCTGCAGTTGGCTGAGTATCAATGGCAATATGCAATAATCTTCATTATTTCAATATTTTAAAAATAAGGTCTCTTTAATATTACCCGCTTAATAAAATTGGAACTTGATTGATTTTTTTTTTTATTAAACAAGAAATTTAGGTATAAATGTTCCAACTCTATATTCCTTGAAGTGTTTTTATGGTGGTGCTACAGTTATTGAAAATACATACATTTTTCCTGGAGCTTATTTACAGATGTTGACTATATTTTAGTGATGTCATTTTCAGAAAAGACTTTTTGTAAAATAGGCAGCAGTTATTTTGTGGGGATAACATTTAATTTGTACAGATGTTTCCTGTTCAGGACATTTCAGTTGCACAGCAGTCAGCTTTTCATGGTCTTCAGCACTGGGCTGGGTCAGGTTGTGCTCTGAAACTTGGGGCAGATGAGGCTCACAGCCAATGACACCCACCATGAAGAGTGTTTTGGGATTTGTCTACTTTAGTACTCCTCAGTGTCAGCATTAGTAGCTACAATAATATGTAAAACCTAATTTATTCTATTAGGTCTTACAGCATCATTACAAGGGTGAATGTGTGTAAAATATAATGGGATAAGTTGAGAATTGAAATTAGTTTTTGATGCAGGATGGAGCTGAAGGAACTGATTCCTTTTCCAGTTCTGCATGATCATAACCTTTATGGCTTTAACCTTTATGCTGGGATGTCTTGAGAGGTATTTATCAAGTTTGTGGGCTGTATAATGGAAATTGCAATTTGCCTGTTGCCATTGTTCTTTTTGTGATTGTTACTGTGTACTTGATGTGTAAAATTTCTGGTGAAAAATGGAAAAACATTTCACTTTTTGAATGCTCAAACAGCAGGTTTTAAAGGGCTTGAAATATATACTGCAACTGAGTCCATAAAGTTAAAAAATAGCTTTGCTAATAATGAACAAATGTACAATAAAATCTTTTTCATTTTCATGTAGTATTGACTCCTAAACTCATAAACTCCAGAAATATTAATTCTTAAGTGTAGTGGATAATATTAAACATGAAGTTCAACCAAAAGGCAGAGATGCACAGAATTCCCGGTGCTGATTTTTTTTCTGGACAGCCTCAATGAGGGTGCCTTGTTCTGCTTGACATCTGACCATATCTGAGTGAGTCTAATTTCTACAAGAGTAAAAGGTACTTGAGCTATGCCCTTGGTAGACAGTATATCAGGGGTGCATGTGACAAGCTGGACACTGAAGGGACATGCTGTATCTGAGCTATTCAGTTTCCTCATGAATGAGCTAATTAATATGTTCTGTTGGCCTTTCCTCTCTGTAACCATGTAAAGTTTTATGCTCTTAAAATAATTGACAGTCAGCAGCTGGTTTCATACCAGGATTTTTTTTTCACTTGGTAGTGAGGAAAAGGTGTGAGATCCAAAAGTCATGGTCCTGCTGTCTTTGTGGAGACAATGCAGGTTTTTCTTTCACTTTGCTGGATTTCTTACGCACAGGGGGTTTTTTTATTACATGCATTGCTTATCTAATCAACCTTTTGTCAGCAGAGTTTATTTCATCACTGTGGATTTATTAAGTGTAGGTGATGATGAATGAGCTTTAATATGCTGAAGTTGTAGCCACAGGTGACTTATATCAGGGAGAAGCTTTATGAGGGTTGGAAAGTGCAGATGAAATGCAAGTCCTTTACAGAATACTGAAGAGATGGGAAATCTCTAAGTTCATAAACATTTTAAGAACACTTTTAAATTAAATTGATTACATACTTTTGGGTCAGCTAATAATAATTTGTTCAATTTTACCATAGGTATATGAACTTAAATTTGGTTCACTACACAAATCCAAGCATGAAAAAGTTGATCATCTGACTCAAAATTCAGAAGAATATTTCATTTAAAACAGTATTTTAATTCACATACCTCAGCATTGTAAAAATTCTGCTTTCTGCTACTTTATGTTCAGTGCAGTGGTTTAAGTCTGTCCTTGCACAGAGCCCTGGCCTGAGGTCATCTGCTGCTTGTAGAAATGGGGGAGTTTGAGGTGAGGTGTTGGTGGGAAGAGCTTCTGTCCCTGCTCTGTCTGAGGCTGCAGAAGGCTGAGCTGTTCACTTAGACACAAGGCAGAGGATGGAAGCAGTGTCACCTTCTAGACCATTAATATGGACAGAAAAGCTCATTTGGAACAGGTTTAGAAGTAATGTACAAAGAGAGGAGGGCCTCAGATGACTTGTAGCAGACACGAGTTAGTGGGTTAAAATTTCTCTAAAAGTGTGTTCCATCTACATATTGTCCTACATTTCCCTTAATGTATTAGCAGACAGATCTGCTTTTAAACTTAAGTTACATGAATCTTTTTGTAAAATGTAACCCTGTTTGCTTTGAAATTTTACAGTGACTCTGGTGTTGTCAGACTTGTCCCTCTTGGAGTTCAGTTTAGGAATTGGCCCCTAACTGCCAAGACAAGGATTGACTTGAGAGCCAAGATGCCAGTGCACTTAGGCAGTGAAATAATCCTTGGGAGCACAGAAGCACAGCTGTGTTCCTGCAAATGTTATGCAGGGGTTGGAATTGCTGAATGGTTTTGAGCTTATAGATTAGATTTCATTAAGTCTGTAGAAGAGTTTTCCTTTATCCAAGTTAACAGCACAAGAGGTTTATTTTACTGCCGTACAATGTCTTACTAAAGGTTGAAGTGGCTATGCAGTGAAGCAGTTTGTATTCTGATTTGGTGCAGGTGTCCTTCTGAGTTGTTTTGGGAAGTGTTTTAGGATGGTGGGGGCAAGGCAATAGATCTTCTGGAGCTTTACTCTCTGCACATTGGTAATGTGTCCTTTGCTGGGTTGCCTCCTGCTTGCCAGGGTGTATTTTTCACAAGCCAGGTGTTTGTGCTGCTTTAGCAGTGCTCTGTGTGCTGTACAAGCTAATTTTGCAGTAGCATGGTTTACATAAAGCAAGAACTACATGCACTGATTTTAAATATGGTTTTGTATTATGGAGTTCATTGTAGTGAATCCTGTTCCATTAGTCTCACTTCCATTTTAGTGCATGTGGCTTACCTGAAATTCACTGCTTGTAAATGGCATTTCAGGAAGTCTGAACTGATCCAACACATGCTTACTCTGCCTTCAGCTGAATTTTGATTAACTCTTTAGTGCAATATGAAGAGCCTTGGGTTTTTGTATTAACAAAGCTTCATTAAAATTTAATCTTCGGACAGCTTATTAAAAATTGCTTTCCCTTCAAGGAGCCAAACTATTTTGTTGTTGATTTTATTTATTTATTTTTTTTTAGTAATAAGGAACAGTATTGTAGTGTTTAGTTAAAGAGAAAAATCCATGAGAAAATTTTTAAATGTTGTCTGATACCCTCTTTAATCCTCACTCCTAAGCAGCCCTGACAAAACAGATGTTGCATGTGGGTGTTTGCAGCTGGATCAGAATAGCCTCTGATGGAAAGGCCTGAGTCTCTGCTGTTACTGTGCCAGCAGAGTGCTCTGCTGTCATCTTGCACCCCTCATCGTAGTTTTGGTGGCTTTTTGATCAGAGATTACCAAGTTTTTGTAGTGGGATTGTGAGAGGCAGAGTGTTACCTTAACAATTGCTGCATAATTGCACTTTTAATGCTGTGCCTGTGCTGTGCCACCCTGGAGCTCCCAGTTCCTGCTGTAAGAGCTTGTGGATTGTCTGGTGATCTGTGGAAAATCAACTCGAGTGGCTAAGTGATAGGTGCCATATCTCATCACTCTGACTGCTGAGTGCCACGTGCCATTGCCAGCTTGGTGTTGATTGGGAGGAGAAATTATTGTTCCTTCTTCTTCTTTTCTGGTGCTTTGTGAGTTATGGCTCCCATGGAAGAGAACAGACGTGTTTGTTGGATGCTTTGCCAAAGGTTGATCTAATAGAGGGGGAAAAGTGTTGGAAAACCAGCAAAGCTGAGCCCTGAAGGGCCTCAGAAAGCAGCTTTTCTTGTTGGATGTGGTGAGAGAAGCAGGAGTGTTGGATGGATGTGCTGTAGATTAATTGTCTCTTCAGCCAAGGCAGGAGGACAGTTGAGTAGTTTCAAAGACTAGAAATATGGGGCTTGTCAGAAGCCAGAACAATTTAATTTTGCGAAAGATGGATTTTACCTCATTAGATAACAAGGCAGAAAAGGCTGCATCTTGAAGATGTAGAAGAAGTTTGAAAAAATGGTTGTCTATTTCTCAGTAACTCTTTATATCTGCAGCATACACTTCTCGAAGAGGGCTTTTTCCCAGTTTATCCTAACTGATGACATAAATTGATAAAAATAATTTAGTAATATAAGTGCATTTGTTTAAGGCCCTTGCTGGTCTGAATGTGTAAGTTTTTTTAGAGAAACAGCACCCTTCATGTTTCCTATGTCTTCACTTCCATGCCAAGGGACAGGATCCTGCAAACAAAACACTCTTTCTTCAGTGCTCCCAGCAAACAAATCACCAGTCAGGCAAAACTGCACGTCCCTAGTGATGTGCTACTGCAGGCAAGATAAAAGGCATAAATAAAGATCTGTCCAAAACTCGAGGTAGCATGTGGGTAGAAAAGAAGAAATGAGATTATTATTTTGATATAAATACTGTAATTTTCACCCAAGGCTTTATAATATTAAAATGTCTGAGAACGTAGTTCAGCTTTTGAATTGCATTTTAATTCTTGATGCTTTGTTGGCAAAGAGAAAAGCTAGTGAAGTTTAGCAGTTTGGTTTTTTTTTTCTTTTTTGTAGTACAGAATATTCTCATTGTCTGGAATGCTTTGTGGTGACAAAAATGACTTAATATTGATTTTAATTGGAAAGTAATTCAGTTCTTAACATGTTTTTGATAAAAAATGAGATAAGTGTATCCTTGTGAAGGGAACAATTCCCATTTTTTTTACAAGTACATTTTAGATATTAGAAATTTGTGATTAGATGTGATTCTTTGTTTTAGAATGTCTCATCTGCTTTGTGGATTTCTGTGATGCAGGTTTTTTGGAAACCACAAGACTTAATTTATTATAGTAAACAGGAGTTGTACTCCTCAGATCTTCAGCAGTCGTTTAATGCAGAGTTGATCATTTTAACCCAACAGAAATTCCAGCAACCTTATTTCAGTGTCTTTTCTTGAAATGAAATCTTCACTTAAAACATAATTGTTCCTTTATAACATGAACATAGATGCTATAGCATTGTTTATATTAACTTGTGCTGTACTTTGCACACCCATAATGGTAGTTTGGCTGATCTGGTTAATTTATGTTGGAGTGACTGGATTCATTCTTCCAAAGAAACAAGAAAAATAAATATTTTTTGTAGTGCAATATGTTTCTGTAAAAAATTTTTGAGATCCATACTCAAATATAAATATCCTGATTAGTTTTCATGCATTTTTCAGTTGAATAGGGACATCATACTTAAATGGAAAATTAGGATTTTTTTAGGAAAATTAAGATTAGGGGTCTTAAGTTTATGATGAAATGTGCTGCTGGCACAATAGTTTCTGACACTACTTTGTTAAGGAACTTTACATCTTGACATCCTGTCAGAAACAATAGTTTTGATTTAGTGTTTGTCTGAGAAAGTGACAGGGATCCATCATATGCCTTTCTTCACCACTATATAAAATCAAACAGTCTGGTTATGAGTGTTCAGTAAGTTGGTAGGATTTATTTGCCTTTATAGGTGATTGAAAATATTACTCTGCAGCAAAAGGATTTTCTGTTAATGTCATTTAAGACCTCCACTCTTTTTCCCTTTGGATTGCTAATGGCATTTTAAACCTTTTATTTAACTAGATTAATATAACTGTTTTGAGCATTCATCTTAAGAATAAATGCTCAATTATTTCTGTTCCAAGGCGGTTATTGACATTAAGCAACCTTCTTTTAGCAAGTTTAGACTGAAGAAATCTTAATAGTTTCTGTAGTTTCATTGACTGATTCTGTGTACTTCTGTCTCAGTCTCAAGAGATAATTCATGGGACAACAGTTTAAATTACTGAAGTTATGTTTTGGCAGTAGCTAAATCAGTCTTGAAGAGTGACCAAACTCATTGGTATGCTGCTTGCTGCTTCCGGGGGCATTTTTCCTTATATGTTTGATCTTGGAGTAGAAGCAACAGATATTTCTTTTTCCGTTTTTTTATTTTTTTCCCAAAATAGGCATACAAGTGCCTTTTGTCCGCTAGATGCATTTATGGTGACTTGAGCATATTCAGTGTCAAGTTTCACTTTTCAGACTTGCACTGTAAGTGCACACAAGCTCTTAGCAGTGTTTTAGTTACATTTCTGCTTAGAGGGAAAAATGGCTCTTTAATGAATAATTCTGTGAAACTCTGAAGAAAAGTGTTTTAAAAGCTTTTCTTACAGCAGAGTTATTATGTATGTGTTCTTTTCCATCTCTGAAAGCTTCCAGTCTCTAGTAATCCCAACCAGTACCTACTCAGTCCAATTTCCTTCAAGTTATTCTTTTATACTTCATTTTCTTTAGCAGTCAGCTCTGTGTTCATAGCAGTGATGTTACAAGTACTTTCAGACCTCACTAGGTTCATGATTTTGTCCTTTGTTCCCAGGCATGTGCACTTCAATACTTTATAATTCCATTATTATTCAAAATGTGAATGTTGGCATTGTCATGTGAAGCATTTTTTAATATATTCATGTAAGAATTAAAATTAGAAGATAAAGAACTAGAAAAAAATTCAGTGATTTTTTTATTTTTAAGGAGATGATGAACTTCTTACCTTATTTATTGGACTTTTTTTTTTTTTTTTTACATCTGGTCTCAGTATGGTGTGTGTGACAGTGTTTATGCTTGTTAAGGGAGAAAAGATTTCTTAATCTCAGTGGAAGAATTAACCTCTTCAGTAAAATGTTTTTCTCCAGTGAGTGCTTTTAGCTCTCCAAATTACCTCTGTTTTTAACCAACCACTAAAATGACCTAAGGATTAGTAGAGTAATACTCACAGCTTTAGTGTGGACTTGCATTAAAATAAAATATCTGTAATTTTTTTAGAGATTGGCTAGGTAAAAATAATGCTTTATTTGTGATGGAATATATGATAGAAAAGCAAAAGTTCCTCTTCTGTGACTAGAAATTAATATGCAGGCTTAATGAATATATTGACACCTGACACAGTTGTATTCCTGTTAATTATTATTTTTTTCATGAAGAAAGAATAGTGGTTCAAAGCAGAAACATTCTCTTGCATGTTTAAAAGCTGGGTTTTGGGTTTGGTTTGGGTATGTTTCTGGGTTAAATGCAGTTCAGTTTCCTCTGGACATGGCTGTGGGTCTCGCCTTCTGTCCAAGTGCAGCTTTAGTGTGGTTTGTAAGCTGGTGCCTTTTGCACATGAACTGTTTGCAACCTGAACTTTATGTGGGGAGCAAGAGATGTGGATCTAAAATAGCTCATATTTCAATTGAAGGAGGTCAACTGCTGCTTTTAATGGGATAGGTGAGCGTGCAAACTGCTCTGGCTGCTTGGAAGGTCTGGCTGGCTTGTAGGATTTTCAACATACTGTAAGCAGATTTTTTTCTGGAAAGCTCTGACTTTGGAAGGTTCTCCATCTGATGACACCTGTTAGCAGTGTAGCATAATCTCATGCTGATTGTCTCTTTCCCTTTTGTTTCCTCTCTCTGTCTCCTGTCACTTGGGTGGATTATAGTTGCTCTCCTGATGAGAGGTGGCTTGAGGATTATGAGTAATTGTTTCCCTGCTCCATTTGCTGTTTATTTGAATGCATCAAGTTAAAAAGAAGGACTTTAACCAAAGCAACTTTATGCTTATGGTAAGGTGCTTTAAAGTCCTCTAAAATAATCTACTCACACAGTGTGCATAGCATTGTCCCTTTGAGAGTATGATATTTGTTTGTCTGCATGTAATTTATCGATTATGACTGTATATTTAAACTGTGTGTATCACTTTGGGGTACAGATTGGTATAGTTGTTAAATTGATAATGTGCAAAACATTCAAAAATTACCCCTGTTGTTTAAAAAATGAATCATTGTAATATGCAGTTTATTCTGCCATAGCTAGCAGTTGGTCATCTAAATGAACACTTTTGAAATAAAAGTTGTAATCCTGAAAAGCAGCAATGCTGTCTAAATTATTTACTCCCATAAAATTGTTTTGGTGCTAAATTGAGCTCTAATCAATGTCCCTCAATTTAGTCAAAATTAAAGAATTACATTATCTGCTATTCATAAAGGGAATGGGAAAAAATAAATAGAACTTTTCTTTGGGTGTGTCTGATCTGTTTTGTTTGATTTTGCTGTTAACAGAAATGGCCTAATTTTGGAAAGAGAAGTGTCCCTTTCTTCACAGTTACCCAATAGTTTGGTACTTCCTACATTTAAAACAAAGGAAAGGAGTTGCACCCCACCCCATAACAACTGAAAGATGCATATATTTTTGCCTTATTTGAACAGAAACACCACCCACACCTGAACATGAAACCCCCTTGCACTATAAAACTCAACCAATCAAAACCCTCCTACATGTACATTCCACTCTGTTTTTTATGCAAGGAGTGTTCTGTCTGTGTATGTTCCTGTGTGCAGCTTGGTAATACATTTCCCATTATTCCATTGTCATTGGACGTCTGGGATGTCTCTGATTCAGGTTGCAGCTCACTTGGATGCAAAATCAGACGTATCTTGGAAAATAATCACACAGAGACTGTGCTGGAGGGATTGTCTTGCCTTGTGTTCACTGTATGGGGACATCAGTTTTGCATCCGAAACTGATCTGTTTTAATGAGCTGCACTGTAAGCTTACTAATGCTCTTAAGGACATCTTGTAATAATGAGAAGTGTTGGGTTATATTTGCATTAATGTCTTGTCCTTGAGAATGAAAGTTGAAGCAACTATTAAGTTTTCATGTGATCTTCAGAGGTATTACACAGGTATCCTGCAGGACCAGCAAAGGTTGTTCAGGGAAACAGCTCAGTTTTTCAAACAGTGTGTTCTACAGCCTGGTGACTTCCAATCCCATAAATAAACACATACTGAAATCCAGGCAGCAGTCTGATTCCTGTGGATAATAGCAAATTTATAATTTGAAGATAGCAATGCACTGTTTAAACATCCATGTCTGTCACAGAAAACCTTCAGCTATAACTACTGCTGTTCTGCCTTGTCACAATATTGTATGTATATTTATGCCTGACCTTCCCATGGCATTGCTGAAACTTGAGCATCTTGCTAATCCCCTTCCATTTTCCCAAGCTATGTTATCACATTCAGCTCCGTCATATTGGATTCCAAACGTTTTCAGCATGCAACTACCCTGTTCCAAATTCCTGAATTCTGCTTTCATTCTTCTGCTCCAGCTCACCTGTTACAGGGTGGGTGGATCCAAGCTGACAGTCGGGGAGGTGGTGGTGGATCAACCAAGGACCCGGGAGGAAACTTAATTTGAAAGGAATGCGTTAAATCTTCAGATGGTCTCGTTGTGCTCCTGTTGTCCCCAAGAGCACAGAGGTCATGTATCAACAAGTCAGCAAGTCCCTCAGAAGCCCAGCTGGACGAGGAGCAAAGCCGTGTTTGCTGTTGCTTAAATTGATGTGACTTGAGTGAGTCAGAGCAATGTGGGAATGAAGCAGAGCATGACAGCTGAAGCAGAGGAGTTTGCAGGCTTTGCAAAGCTGCTCTCTCCCGGCTGAGGCAGCATCTTTGCCTTTGTCTGGGTTCCTCTTTGCTCTCACAGCCAGGTTTTTTCCTCTCTTGGTCTGTGTCCCGGTAATTGGAGCATTGATGTGACTCTATTCAGTTGTTTTCAGATAATTAGAGCTCAGCCCATACAGTAAAGTACATGGTTGTCTGTGTTGGGCTTTGCTCAGGGCCTTTGCCAGGACATCCCTGGTCTGTCATTGGGAACCGGAAATCCTTTTTCATTGCTGGTCTGCAGTGGGGTGTGGCAAAAACTTCAGCTCATGAGGAGTAATTATGTGATGCTGCTGGCTTGATGTGCAATGGGAGCCACCACCCCTCTGCTGTACATGCTTCAGGAGTAATGAGCAGTGATGCTGGAGAACAGGGATGGCCTTGTTCTCCAGCCAGTTAACTGGGTTAGAAAACTGATGCAGAACTTGGGAGCAAAGGGAGGGAGAAGGGTAAATGAACTTGAATCACATCGCTGGAATTTGCTGTGAAAAAGAATTTGTGCATTCAACACCAGAAAGCTAAGGCTCAATAATTTTAGTTAATTGTACTTCTGCCCTTTGGATTGTGTAGGCTTTCGTCAGATTAGAGTCCTGAAGTAAAAGCTTAGTCACACTGTGCCTTGTGTGTTGTTCTAGGGTATTGATAAAAAACAATTATAAATAGGCTGCTTATCTGCAAATTCTGTATTTAATTATTTTACACTCAGGTGCCTGATACAATGACCGACAATTCTGAAAAACTTAAATATTTATTGAATGTAATTAACTAAAATATTTAGCAGTTCTCAAATAAGTCTTTTCCTTTTAATAAATCAGTCTTTGATTAGTGCCATCTGCACACCCCTTTTCCCCCAGCAAAAAAACCCCAACAAGAAACAACAAACCCTGAATGGACATTTATTTCAAGATCCAGCAAAAATTTGTCATGTTTTAGAAATTTCTCCCCAGCAGCTGCTTTTTGGACAGCAAAGTGTTGGTAGTTTGCTTATATTTCTACTTTAGTGAAAGACTCAAACAGAAGGAGGTATTGTTTGTGCATGTTGTTGCTTGATTCAGGATATGAGCCAGAACTTAAGTTCACAGAAATTTGATGAGGAGCATTAAAGAAAGAACAGTCTTCTGTAACAGTGTTTATGTAAAACTCCTGGGTTAATAGTTGCTGTAACTGTTGGTTTCCCTGCAGAGGTTTATTATTCATGGAACAGTTTTTATTTCAGTGTTTACAGAAACTCTTGTGGCAAATGTTCATCTTATCTTAAGCTACCAACTGCATTTTGTTTTGATTTCAGTACTGACCCTACTGAATAAATATCTGGTTTACTTCCCTCCCTTCCTGCTTTCCTCCCTTCCTAATCTGATTGCTCTATCCTGTGCTTTTGGAGTGGACTATGTTTGTCTCAGCAGAGATTTCCCATCTATCCCTTGAATCAATCTTGCCTTCTTTTTATGTTTTCAGTATATGCTGTTCAAAGGCCTCCACAGCTTTTAGAATATTAGTGTCATGAAAGTACTGAGTTCCTTTGAGATTGCCTTTGAATCTCTAGACACCAACGCTGCTTTCAGGACAAGGTTTGATATTTAGAATCAGCGTTCCAAGTGACTGAAGAAATGCTTTGGTAAATTGCAGAAATCTACTCAATTCCAGTTCTAAATGTCTGTAGATACATGGGGAGGCAGGAGCAGTTCAGGCATGACTGATGTTAGTGCATAGCTTTTTAAAAAAACATTGTATTAACAGTTAGTTATGTGGGATTATGGCATTGCATTTTCCTGGCAACACTTTGTGTAATGTGCAGCAAGACTTTGTTCAGGTGGTTGCAGTCACATTCTGCCTGGTCTGAGCTACTCTCATGATTCTCTTGAAGTATTATTGTGCAACTTTGCTGCTATATTAGATATTTCAGAGGTTCTTGTAAAAATCTTTCAGGCAAGTAAGATACTATTTGCTTGTGATGAAAATCATATTTTGTATTTCTTGTGGTGTGTGTATGCCCTCCTACGTATTATCATTCTGTCTTATGTGGGCAAAATTGTAATTTCAGCGTCTCCAGAAAATGCAACTGCCAAAGTTCAGAATGAGTAAAAGATACTGTACTTGGGAGAACACGTCAAAGCAAAGCTTTGATTAATGTAAGTTTTGTTTTGTTTAGAGATCTGGGAGATGATTATACCATGAGACACGTTCTGCAGAGAACTGAGTAAACATGGCTGAAAGAATATGCAGAGGTTTGTGGGAAGATGTGATGAGCAAGTGGGCATGTAAATAGATATCCCTGTGCTTCAGCTGTCTTATGTTGTATCTGCTGTTTGTACATTAGTGCCTGAGCGTTGTCTTGGGTTTGATTCCTACACCAAGCTTCCAATTTTTTTTTTAAAAAAATATGGTTAAATTTTGTAGTTCAAAGTTAGAGTGTAAAGTTATACCTAGAAAGGTATAATTTATATATATAATTAGATGTATATAATTTTAATCTACACAGAAATACCTACTTTCTGTGTC
This sequence comes from Zosterops lateralis, assembly GCF_965231275.1. NCBI lineage: Eukaryota > Metazoa > Chordata > Aves > Passeriformes > Zosteropidae > Zosterops > Zosterops lateralis. Next base: position 78,324,641 of record NC_139800.1, read on the forward strand.
AGAGCTTGTCTAAGATTGGAGAACTACTAAATGTTTGTCTTGGGAGGGATTGTGCAGTATCAGTTGACACACTTTGGAGTCAGTTATCCACTTTGTAAATGTTATTTCATACCTAGTTCTATGCCTTCTTTCTTCCTTCTCTGAAGCTTTTTCTGCTTCAGAAACTGTTTGTAGAAATTTGACATCTAGAAGCAGTTTTATATTGCAGGCATAGGGTGGAAATGATCAAAAATTCCTTGAAGTCATAGCTTTAATCCATCTTCCCTTGTGTTTTTTATCAGTACGGTGTTAATTGCATAGATTCAGACATAAGACAGGAGGAAAGGGGGTTTAAAGTTGTTTTTGTGTAACTCTGTGTGTGTCCCACTACAGTACTAAGGATGCTTTGGTAGTGAGAGGTGAGGTGGAGAAGTTTGATTGCTGGCCTTGTGAGTGCTGGAGTCATGTATAGAGCACTGGCTACAAACCACTTCTGTTTTAAACTGCTTTTCTCACTTTGCTTCAGTGAATCTGTGTTGTAATAAACAGTTGTTGAAAAGCTGCTGCTGGTGGGATAGCTGCAGCATGTTACATGAAGGTATTTCCTCTCTTTCGTGTGGTTGGTATTTTTTTTTTTTTTTTTTTTTTTTTTTTTTTTTTTTTTTTTTTTTTTTTTTTTTTTCCGCCAAACATCTGGTAGTTTCATGTGAGGCTTTCTCTTTATTGTGTTAGAGGACTGGTGAATAAGGACCCCACATTTACCATGCTTTTTGTGACACTATGTACTCTCAATGTATTTCTTCTTTTTTTCCCATGGTGTTAAGTCCAATCTGAAAGTCAGTTCTTGTACAGAAGCCATTCCACAAGTTTTCTCATCCTTTTCACTCTCTGCCTGTCCCAGTTCTTTGCTGCAGCAAAGATGGGGCAAAGGGCAGAATAGCTCATGTCTCACACTAGGTAATGTTTGGGAGGAGTGCTGTGTTTGTCGGGAGGTGTCATAGAATATCCTGAGTTGGAAGTGGCCTCTAAGAATCATCAAATCCATCTCCTGGGTAGGACGGGCATAGGAACTTTGAGGCTGGGTACAAACTTGTCCAAGGTACTTAATCAGAGCTATGATGTTGTACAGACCTACCAAAGCTTAACAAGAGGAGTATTTTTCGCTGGTTTCATAGTTAAAGTGAGGTTTCTGTTTGTGCTTTTTTTTTTTTTTCCATTTAAAACGGGAATGTATTAAAATATTTGTCTTGTTGAGTAATTCTTGTGAGTACCAGAAGGTGGCATAACTGGTTTTTGTAAAAGCGTTCTGATTGCAAGAAATGCACACGATGCTGCTGCACTGATTTTACAGCTATCAGTGAAATTTTGATCTAAAGGAAGCTGGATCAGCTTAGACCTTAGCATTTAGAAGAGTTATTTAAAAGTATACCCATCTGCCTTTTTTTTTTTTTTTTTTTTTTTTTTTTTTTTAACTGTGAAACCCTTGTGTGCTGGTTTTTATAGGTAAAGTTTTTGGAGGTGGAAGTAGTTTGCCTGAAAATGCAGGAGGGAAGAAAGGGGTCATCCAGTACGTGTGCAGTGAAATTCTATCCTGAGCTGTTTTTCAGAATCCCAGCTTCCCATGAACACATGGTTTAAATAGTTTGCTTTGTCAATTTGCAAAATGAGACCAATTCCTGTTTATTTCAAGTTCTTCAGCAAGCTTTATAAAAGAATAAATTATTGATATGGTAACATATAAATGCTAGTTTTGCATGGCAGCACTTCCAACCACAGGCAGATTTTTTAGGTGTACCAACATTGTTAGAAGCAGTATGTGAAAAGAGTGTGCAAAAAAGACCATTGACCCTTTTAATGACAATCTTTTTTCAGATAATATGTATCTTGTTCTAGATTAGTCTTTGTGCAGTGTTGCCCTGCATTTATTGACAGGTTGATGTAAGAAGGTGTTAGATACCACCTTGCTTGATGCTGTTCTTATTAGTCTGTCTCTGGAGCAGTCATCTCCACCACGGTGGATGATCAAAAAGCAGTTAAATACACTTTAAATGGAAGTATTGTTGCCATTCAGAGTTATGGAGGGACTCACTCCTAGAGCGAATGCACTGGACATGATGGACAAAGTTTTGGGTGTCAGTGCAGGGGTGCCCTGTGCCAGACACAGCTGGGGTTGATTTTACATTAAACCCCCTTTTGTTTAGAATACTTATATAATTGGTGTAGGACAACCCTGAGAAGTTTGAAGGAATGAGGTGCCTGGGATTTTTTCTCTTTCCTTCAGCTCCCTCTGGCAGACAAAGCCCCGAATTACAACTACTTTACTTACAACTATTTCAGAGAAGGGCTTGTCCCGGTTCAAAGTTATCACGGTTGTTTGGCGTTCTCTACGTATACTTCAAAAGGATATTTTCAGCTGTAGAAAAGGATGTTACTGCAGCTGCAGAAGGTGCTGAAATACAGATATTTCTTAGTTTAGCTGACTCTTGCACTGTGTCTTCGTGCATCACAGCTGTGCAATGTCATTTCACCCTAAGGACCTCTACACCATGCGCAAATACCGATTTTTAAATATTTTTTTTCCTAATGTGGTCTCTCCTGAGCCTGCTGTGATTCACTAGAGCAGCATAGATTTGAACGATGTGACTGTTTTGCATAGGAGCCTGGAGTTATTTGCAGAATTCAGACCCATTTTTTCCTGACCAAGTGAAGTGGGTGGAATGAAGTGGTGCAGCTGAGCTGGTGGTGGCTGTCACTGGGCTGAGCCTCCCACCCACCTCTCTGCAGTCTTCTCCTCCTCTGAGCTTCACTGATTTATTTTCAGTTCTCTGTTTCTGAAGGGGGGTTTGCCAGGTGAAGGATGTGGCCACATGTGCAAAGATGTGGAAGACTGTCAGGATTTTTGTGGAGTGCTGGTAAAATGACCTGTAGAAGCTGCTACGTGGACATTGGTGAAAGCACTGAACTGAACTTTTGAATAGGAGTCAGATGTCTGAAGTGTTATGAAAGAAATGGTTATAATCTAATGACTTTAAAGTATTTGATTTAAGTAGTTAACAGTTTTTAAAAATGCAAGTAAGATTGCCATTCTTTCATGGGCCTTTCTAAAATCAGCTTGTACTTTCCTTGCTAAGTACAATTATTTTATGCAAAGCAGCATGTCCTCATTTGATCCTAAATTATCCAGATTGCCACTAAATAGGGGTATTGCAATCGCAGAGTTCTTCCACTCTGCTAAGTGAATATCTTAAAACTTTAAATCTGCTTCTGGAAATGAATTAATATCTTGTATATTTGCCCAACATAACAAATTTGAAATAACTAACTGGAATCTTTCAAAACTTTCATAGGAAATATGGGATTTTCCTTAAATTTACCTTCTCAGAGTTGCTTAGAGGAAAGCAGTTTGTAGTTTTCTGTCTATAATTTAATTATTACACAGGAGTTTTGACATTTAGTGATTTAGAAGTCAAACATAGTGGTGTATTTCAGAGAAATGAAGCCAGTTCATACGAAGAATTGTTTGTGTGATCATGTTTTTTTTGTCCTCTGGAAAAATCTAAACTTAAGCAAGGTGTGCATTTTGAAAGTTGCAAATGTTTTTTAAATGTTGATGACCGCTAAGATGGGGCTAATTCTGTGGAATGAACACACTCATTGATTGTACAATGAAGATTTAGTACAAGACTTTTCTCTGCACTGCCTGTTCAGCTGTTCTGGTTTTGGTACTAATTTCACCTGCTCTCATGGCAATTATTTAAAATTATCTGTGGTCCTGAAATTCCTTTTCTACTGTAGAGAAATTATACTTTCTTTTTTTATTTTTCTCTCACTGGATGTGAGAAATTACCAACTAGCAATAAACAATTAACATTAGCGACAAATTCGAAATTGAACCTTTTGCTGCTTAAGACTTTCACTTGTCCCTGTGTGAAGGCAAGCTGAACTTTAAGGTCAAATTGCTGTCGTAAAAATTAGTATGTAATATGCATGAGAGTATCTGATGGCAGGTAATTAAATTGATTGCATCTGGGTGTCTTTTTTGTGACTCCTTGAAGGAATCCAGCCAGCTGCAGTGCAGTGGCCGTGGGCAGCAAAGGTGCAGCAGTTTCAAGTCTCCTGGAAGAAGCACGTCTGCAGTTTTTATGACTCCCCACAATGATTTCTGACAACCTGCACTTGGAGCATCAGCATCTTTCTTGAAGTCGTTTCAATATCATTCTCTGTTTTCCTGAGGGATTCTGGCCCTTGGATAGACATGTCAGGAGTGTCCACGGTGGAGATTTTGTGAGTTGTGGATTGGAGGCATCAGAGGTGACAATGCAGTAGGAATTCCTGTGTTTAGGAAAGGTTTGTATTTTTGGCTTTTAATGGAACTGAGCCATTACAGAAGCACACAGGAGCAGTGATCAAGGGCTTTGTTATTGTCTCCCTGTGCCTGCTCTTCTGCTCTTTTCACCAGGGACACCTTCTGTAGGCGTGCAGGACCACAAAAACACTCCAGTGGATAAAGACAGTAAGAGAAAGTGAATGGATAAAGACAGTAAGAAATTAGAGAATGCAAGAGGACTAACGCATTCCATGTAAATAACGCAAGAATGAAAGAAAAAAACTATGATCTTTAAGAATATTTTCAAAAAACTTTACCCAGCACATGACTCCTGTAGTCTGCAGTTTGCTGTCTGTGGTGCAGAAAATACCGAAGTTGTTCATGGCTAGTGCTCAGTCCTGGCTTCTGTTCCGTTACTAAATTGTTTAATATATTTGCAGCATTTGAGTCTGATGTGTAAATGTGTTTAGGTATACTTTACTAAAATAAATTGAGCAGCCAATAGACTGTAACAGCTGTGGAGAAGTTGTTTAGAAATAAGTTCTTTGTAGTTCACAGTTTGACCTAATAAAAATAACTGTTGCTTCAGACAATTATCTTCAGCAGAGTCAATCTGGTTGCTGTGACTGTGGATTCAGTTTTCTGTGTTGATTTATTAAATATAATCACCTGGAGAAGATAAGCCAAGTTCTCTGAATAAATTGATGCTAATTCAGAAACATTTCTTTGTGGTGTGTTGTCAGTAGATACATTGACTTAGATCAAAAAATTGGAAACTTTCATTAGCTCACTTTGATTTTACTTCCTACTGAGTGTTTCAAGCTTATTTTACCTAATAACTTTTACATAACAATAATTTACCCAAGCAAAGCTGATTTTTTTTAATATAATATAGCTTGTAAATAAGTTAACAGTGCATCTTGATAAATCTTACCCCAAATTTAGAAAAATCTCTCTTCAAAAATATACACAAGAAACTGCAAGGCAACCATAAGTGGCACAAAATAAAACCCGCTTTCATGGTAAGAAACACACACATCAGAATATTCGAAACATTTCTGAGACTAATTACCAAATATACCTGAGATAGGCTTTAATAATTTAATAAATGAATGCTTCCAAAACTTAGGAGTTGAATACTGCAGTGAATACTGCAGGGACTGAATTTCTGCATTTCTTGTCTCCCTTTTTTGGCAAGTTTTTGGGAACCTGACTTTAGGTTTAAGCAAAATTATTTTACTTAAATAGTTTTTAAAATAGCTGATTGTGATATTATAGGAAATGACCTGAGGTTTTTTGAATGTTTGCTGTTGTTAAATAATTTCAGAAGTTTCAAACTTAGACTATCAGACTTTTTTTTTTTTTTTTTTTTTCCATTTATGAATGATGCAAAGATCAAACAAAGGGTTATGGGCATTGAAGAATGTGTGAGATGGAGAAACTAGTTTCTCAGCATGATTCCTTCTCATCATCTCTGGTTTGTTGAAGAACATGTACTAACTTTGGTAGTCTCAAAATCATGTGAAAATTTGAATCTCTCCTGTCTGAGGTGTGTGGAAAGGAAGGGGAAGTGGCTGTGTCAGATGCAGGGTAATGTGTATTTGTCAAATATATATAGAAATAATGTGTGTCTACATATATAGTGTATATGTATGTGTATATATATATATATACACATGCTATATACACAATCCCTTATATATATATATAGTATGCATATGTATATTTATGTATAATAATTTTCACTGAAATTATGCATCCTAAGATGTTACTGCAGCAATTTCCTCATTTATACAGGAAAAAATGCTGAGTGAGTGGATAGAAAACTGTAGCACTTCTTGGTAAACACATAGGACATGCCCTGACTGCTTAACTTAATATTTAAACATTTGGGAATTTTTTTTTTTCCTATTTGAGAAAGGGCCCCACGATTGCTGTAGAGACAGGAACCTTTGCTGCTTACAGCATTTTGACAGCAGGAGGGGTTGGCTGCAAACCCAGTTCATCTCACTGCTTTATGATTTACGGTTGTTCCTTGTTCCATGAGCAGTCAGCCCAGTTTAAAAGAATTAAATATATTTGATAGTAACTACTTTGTAAGCATCTCTGATGCATTTATCAGGTCACATGCACCTTGATGTCTACACACAACTGCTTCTAAAAGCTGCTGTAACTTACATCTGATGTCTAAAGGCTTTTTTTACCCCCAATTATAAAAAACAATTTAAGACAACATAGCAGGTATCAAGTTAAAGTACAGGCATAATTGTCAGAACTGTCTTTGGCAGTTTTAAGCTAATTTCTTAATGAAATAAAAAAAAAATGCAAAGACTGTTTCTTAGTAAGATCTTTGATGTTTCTAGAAAAGTTGCAATTTCAGTAAAAGCATTGCCAGGTGCATATTGCCAATCTTTTTATGTACTTCAGTATTTGGGGAATGTTACAGTGTTGCTGTGAGAGGACTGCAAATGCGACTGCAGTGGTTTCCTTTGGATTCCTCCTTAGACAAAGGTGTTTTCCCTTCATATGAATTTTGGAATATTTTGATGATATATGGTCAAAGAAATTGTATTAATTAACTGACTTGTATATAGGGCAGTACTGTCAACACCGTGTTTTAATTATTCTCTTCCAGTAATTGGAACAGCTGCAGTTTAATAGACTGAAAAGCCAGAGGTAGAGGCATGAGAAGCACCCATGCGAAGTGGAAAGAGCTAAATAAGAAAGCCAATTAAATTATCACATGGTCAGTTTTTTAGGGAACCTGCAGAGAATTGTTACACATCCTTATTTTTTCTTCTTCAGTTTCTAGACTTGTGCCTTTGCAGCCACATTTAAATTGCTGAAATGATTTTGATATTGAAATGATTACTGTATTTGAGCTCCATGCCTTTGGGAATGCTTTACTGGATTTTGGGGGTTCTGCTTTATTTTCTTCTGTATCAAAATACTTTCATGTAGTGTAGGATTCATCAGCTCAGCAGGCTGGTGGTTTGAAGATACAGAAAAGATGAGAGCAATTCCTCCCTGTGTGAAACTGATTTTCTACCTTCAGTTTGAAGCAAGGTCTGCTAGTGCTAATATCATGAAACAGGGATTTTATCATATTAAAAAATGTGCATTTTAAAATGGAAACATGCTTTCGTATCAATGAATTTTTAGAACACAAGTGTAGGGGAAAAGAGTCTTAGAAGTTTGAATATGTTTACTGGTCTTAGCATTACTATTTTAAGATATTTTTCTTGTTGTTGAGTTCGGCATCTTTTCTTATATGAACACTACATCAGTAGGAAATAGTTTGTGACACAAGTATTAAGACCTTTCTGTTGTCTAGATGTAAATGGGAGATGTACATTATACAGTCACTGTGGCTTTGACTGTTTTTCTTTCTGGAAAGCTTAAGCAACCTGAGGTTCTGGAAGTGAGAAGACTTTTCAGGTCATTCTAGAAAGGGTTTGGAGGGCTTGAGAAAGTTATGATACAGCATAACCCTACTTTTCACCTAGTGGAAAGTTCATCTGACTCCTAAGAGATGGATAAAAGGAGAGTGGTAAGTAGCCTGTTAAAGTGGAACAGCGATTTTTTTAAACATAGCAAATCACTTGATTGAGCAAGTTTTTTTTTCAGTTTTTAACAGTTTAAGAACTAAGGAAAGAGTTAAACTCATTATCCGTGCAAACTGATGAAAATCCAGCAATATCTGTAGAAGTTGACTTTTATTCTGCATTGTTTTTGTACAAAAATTTAGGTGGCATTCAAAGGCTAAGAATAAATAGTTTCAGACTAGTATATGTTTATATTGCCTGGGCTCTGATACAGCTTTCTGCTTGTGCTTTTTTCTTGTTTTTGAAGGACTGTGAAAGTAAGTCTTATGGGAAATGGTTTAAAAGTTTTGTTGGAAGTACAGATGCCCCAGAAATGTGAAGACAGTGGGCTGTAAGAGGACAATGTGTTGAGATTTGGTATGTGCAGCAACGCGTCGCAGCAGCTTAGCATTCAAGTTGCACAAAGGAAGGAAGAGGATATCCCCAGAAAAGGAAGAGAGTCACAAGGGACATGGTTTTAGCTGTATTCATCCTCTGAAGGTCAGGGAGAGCTTGCAGAAGAAAAGATGCTGTGATCAGTGCCCTGGCAAGGGGGCTCTGTGTGTGATTTGGTCATGTGCTTGCTGAGTGTGATGCTGTGCTGTCTGCTCTTCCCATCTGGGGCAAAATTTTGCTTGTTGGTCAATAGTGAAGCAGGATGTAGATGCAGGGATGGAGGAAGAGGGTTAGGAAATACTTTCCTCTCTTAACACAAACACTTTCCAGTGTTTCTTCTCTTTGTGGGATCAGAGCTGTGCTGCTGTTCAGCCCCAAGCAGTAGCTTCTGGCCTTGCTTAACATCTCAGGTCTGTAAAATGGCACCTTGGGATCTTGCCTTTGGTGGCATTATTTACTTTTTTTCTTCTTATGGCACCTGTTCCTTTCCTTTATGGGTGAGTTTTGTGCAGAAGTTTGTGATACTCTGTCAGTTACTTTCTGTGCTCACTGCAGCTTTGGAAACATGAGCATGGAGATAGTTCCTTAAACCCCAAATCCTTTCTCATCTTTGGTACACAGAGTAAAGGATGTGTGGAGGACTTGGGTAATAAGTAGAATATAACTTCAAGCAAGTCATAAATAGTAGATGCTTTTAATTTTGAGTTAAAATGTGCTTGTGAGAAAACTACAGAAAACAAGCCCTTTGAATGGTCCCAAAATTGTGTTTAATCTGCACAGTTATCATGGAATTTTCAGCATTTAGGAGTTTTAAACTTAAAGCATGTCTCCAGTTTGTGTGCCAAGTTGGTATGTTTTCAGAGCACTTGTCTGGAAATAGCTTTTCTCAGCAAGGAGGATTCTGCACAGAGCTGTAATACTGCTTTTGGCCCTCAGAATCCTTCATTAGAGGATGAGTGGCAAAGCTCTGTAATAAGAGAACAGAAAATGCATATTCAGTGGATGGAATGCACTCCAGGAGATCAGTTTACTTTTCCCATATTTTTAAATGTGCAGCTAAGCTGTTATCTTGAAGTCCTAATTAAAGTACCAGAATTATATACTGAAATGTTCTATTGTCTTAGGGATAGTTTATGTAAAGCATAAAATACATAATAATAGTGTTTTCCTTGTGAGTATGCAACCAATATGTGACTGTCAGGAAGAAAATGGGATTTGATTTATGGTTTTTTCCTTATGTGCAGATAGGTGATTCATTTCTCACATGGTTGTTCTTTAGCAAGTGAGAAGCATTTCCCTATTTTTAGAGTACCTGGCACTGCTATTTCTTCAATTCTGGATTTTGTACATGGGCTGTTTGGTGGAGTAGGTTGTGCTGGACTTTGGGAGGAGATTTGGTTGGCAGTGCTTGGAATTCCTGTACTTTCAAAAAAAAAAAAAAATGTTTACTGTTTATCTGCAAAAGTTTTATTTATGTTCTTTGTAGAGTAAGTTAAAAAGTGAATGGGACCAGGAGCACATAAAGGAGAGCAGGTATTTGAGGACTCATGTTGCCCTCTAGGGTGAATGATCTTGTTGGGGTCAAAAGTGGGAAGTAACTCTGATTTCTGTGCCTGTGTAGATTGACATAAATGTCAGTCAGTGCTTGGGAATGACTTTGTGGCTTGAGCTGGATTTTATTTTACTGATCAAAAGGGTATTTCAGGAGTTACTTCTGAAAAAAGGGTCCATTGATTGTCTTTAGCCTTATTCTTTTTTTTTTTTTTTTTTTTTTTTTTTTTTTTTTTTTTTTTAAATTAGTCATGCTGCTCTTAATAAATAAAACATGTGAAGATCTCCTTGGGGGTGGCAGAGCACTGAAACAGACTTTACAAGCAGCTACCAGTTGGTTGCACTGGCTGCACTTGGTGTGAGGAAGGGAGAAACTGTGTTTGCTTATTGTATTTTAAGAGACACTTTCTGTATAATGCTAAATGTAACAGTAAAGTTGAGTGTATGAATGCAAATTCATGTGTTTGTTTGTTTGGGGTTTTTTTTTACTTTGTGATTATAATAGCTGCTATCTAGCGTCTTTCACCCTGATTTCTAGACCTTCAGTGCAGAGCTGGCACGATGTAGTGGTCTGGTGTGTTGTGTGTGTGAGACTGGACACAGTACTGGCCAAGTGTGTAGTAGCCAATTGTGCCTGTTGGCGTGTAAATACTTGAATTCTTTTGCTAAAAGTATAACTCTGCTAAAACTGCATAGGTGTTTTTGCAGCACTTGTGTTTCTTAATATATTGTCACAGCATGTAAACACTGTTGTCATACACAGAGGTGTCTGTTCAGCATCCCAGTAGCAGTTCCTGTGAAATTTGTTGCCCGGTTAATGCTGCTCATTTGTAAATTGAAGCTTCAGAGAAGTGGGAGAGAGGCTCTCAATTGCTTGTCCAAGAGGTGCATCTGGTTTTGAGTGAAGTTGTCCTGTGTTATTTTAATTGCTTGCCTTCTGTTTTGTTAACAGCTTCGAATGCCCAAAATATTTTGGGCAAACATTTTCAATAATGCTGATCACTAGCAGCAGTTATTCCCTGGTAATTTCATTACAAAATTGAATTTAACATTGTGAAAAACATTTTGTAACAGTGAAACTTAAGATGTTTCACTGTTACAAAAAACCTATCAGAGTGTTGTTAAATGTTACTAGAATGAATAAATGTATAGAAATAGCTCCTGGTTCAATTCTTTATTGCTAAGTAGCATGACAGGGTGTTGGCTTTTAATGAGAGGATTAAGCTGTCCTGATGAATAGAAAAATTGTCATGCTGAAAAATCTGTGGACTAAATATCTTAGTGTTGATTTGGTCTGCCGTGGCAAAACATTAGAGGCGATGTATTTTTTCCCCCCCATAAGTTAATCAGTCCAGCTGAATCTCTGCCTTCTTTTCCCAAGAAACCTGCTCTGCTCCTGCATAAGACGCTATTAAATTCCCCATTCCCTTTTTAATAGCTCGCCTCCCCTGCTCCCCGCTGTCGTCAGCCCCGGGAGGTCACCGAGCAGAGCCCTGAGCTGCGGAGTGGTCCCTGATGGGGACCTGCGTGACCATCTGCTTCGTCAGTTCTGGAGGCAATTTGGGAGCTGCTGGGGGGGCGTTGAGAATTAGATTGTTGATAGCGTTCCTACAAAGGCTGCTATTAACAGCCTGCTAGTCTCTGCTTCTCTACTGCAGAAGACAGAGTGGTATTTGTGTTCGCATATCATGTTGTAAAATGCATGAGATTTCGCTCTTCCTCCTTGGAAATGAGAATAGGAAAATGAGAGCATCCTGAACCAGAAGCTATTAGAAGAGCATGCAGAAACCTGCAGCGATTTCTGCTTTATTTTGTCTTCCTAGCTATGGATTAGAAGGACTGATTTTTGCAATGGGCTTTTTCCATAATGGCATTCTTGTATTGTTTGGTCAGAGCTTGCACAGGAGGAAAACAGGCTGCTGAATTTAGTCACTGATCTCTATTAGCCGTGGCCTAAGGCTATGCTGAGATTTATATCCCATTTGTATTGTTGCAGCTCAAAAGAAGAATGTTCAGAGGATGACAAGTGTATTCTGAGTAGGTATGTTGTTTCATTTTCATATGAAACCCATTTTTTTTTTTCTGCTTCCATTGGTCAGAAATGAGGTTAATAGGAAGAGAATATAGTACAGTGCTGCAGTGTCCCTGTTAAGGTAGAACAATAGCATCAGAAACAGTTCTTTAAAAATTAGCTGCTTTTATTAAATAAAGCTGCATTATGCTGGTGTGCAGAGTGCAGTCTTTCCTTTTTTTTTTTTCTTAACATATACTGCAGTCAGTGCTTCCCTAACGAGGTGGCACTATTGTTGAGTTAGAAGGATAGAATCATCATATTGCTTTAGGGGACAGCAGGATTTAAAAGGAGATGCCTTACAGCCCTGTTTTACAGATTGGAAGCATCGGTTTAAGGGCATTGGCAGAATCATTTCCTTGTTCTTAGCAGCAGCCACTGCTGTGTCAGTAGTGTGTGGAATGGAAGTCCTAGTTGGTAGTCTGTTATGGAAACGCTGTTTACTGTTATTGTAGTACCGTGGTGACAACATGCCATTGAAATGGAAAACGAGCTCTCCTGCTATCTGGAAATTCCCAGTTCCTGTGCTTAAAACATCCAGGTCATCGCCACTTTCTCCAGCATACATGTAAGTGAGAGAAATGAGGATAATAAGGTGGGAATTCTTTTCGTGAGACTACCCTGTGGCAAAATACCCTGTTACATATTAAATGACATTGGCACTCAGAATTTTATCTTGTTTGCTATGTAGACCCCCCTCCCTGATTTTATCCTGGATGTTTCATGATGGATGTCGTGTCAAGTCTTTCCCTTTTTGTTGAAACGTAGAGAAATTGTGCAGATTAAGCCCTATTCATAATGATATTGTGTATATTCATTTGAAAAGTTTGTGGTGGTGTTAATTTGTAGAGCTGATCTTGAAATGACAAGTTAAGCTTTGAGGCTGGCAGGCTTTCTGTATAGTGTATATGTGAACGTTTCCTCCTCCTGACTATTTCATTTGGAAATTGAGCTTGAAATCACCTGCTGTATTGTACTGCACTTTTGTTCGTGTGAGTTCTCGTAGAGATTAAATCATCCTGCTTTGGTCTTGTTTTATTCTTTAAAGTCTTAGCCTTAATACAAATTGAATGTCTTAAAAAAAAGTTACAACAAAAGCTTAAAACATAAATTTGAATCATTCATATCTGAATAGTTGCATAGTTATACAGGTTGTCAGTGTAAAGTAGCTTCACAATATGCCTTTGTCTTGCCAAATCCTGATGCAGCTTTTGTTCACCTTTTGTTGCTGTGAGTTCTGTGTTAGCATATACAGGTGGCTTTTTTTCCTTCTCTGAAATAAAGCTATTAAGCTCAAGGTACTAAATTGCTTCTGCCTTTAAGGAGTCAGCTCTTTCAAAAGGAGGAAGAGTTGCTTTAAAAGGCGCAGGTAGCAGTGTAGGTGACTTTTCTATCTGGAAATTGCCGTAAAGGTTACTACTTTCCAATAGTATTCCAGCCGAGTACCTACAATATTAGTACTTTCAAGCTTTTATTGTTTACTTGCAGATTGGCTTTTGCTTCAGCTACAGTAGTTACGTGCTGTAAGAGAGAGGTGCACAGGTCCTGTAAATGTATTTTTTGTTGTTATTACTGAGCATGGCATTGTTATGGTGGGGCTGAAAGAATCCAGCGCCATGTGCATGGTCACTATTGTTCTCGGGCAGAAAGGCTGAGGGAACAAACCTGGCTGTACAAAACCTCTGCTGGGCACGCTCACATTTAACATTAATTAATCTTATCACAAGATGTGGATGTGCTTCAGCCTTCTTTTTATGGGAAGCATCATATATACTTGAGGCTACCATAAGAGAAGCTATTTCCAGGAAATTGCTACCTATTCTGAGTTGTTAAAAAATATGGCTTAATGATGATAAGAGTTGTGAGATATTTGAACCTATTTCGGAGAAACAGTACCATTAGTGCTTTATCTTATGCTGTTGTTTTTAAACTGTGGTAGTCTTAAATGCAAGAAAAATCTGAACTAGCCCAGTCTGATCTCTCTGCTGCTGAAACGGAGCGTTTCTTTTGTGCGTTGCCTTTAGAGTGCTAATCTTAGCCCCGAGAACGCTCCTGCCTTTGTGGTGGGGATGGTGTGGCTGATTATCTCAGCGCTGAAAGTATGATCAGGTTTAGTGATCATGGTTAAACTATATGATGCTGAGCTTATCTGGAGCATGAGAAATATGTGATCAACAACCTTAATCATCTCTTGATAATGAGTCGATGTATCTCAATGTTTTTGAAGACATTTCTTTATTGGCACAGAGACCCGATATTAGGAGGACTTGTGTATCTAATGCTAAAATGATTAATGTATTTTATTAAAAAGAATGAGAAAGATTACAAAATGGCACCTATTTGATTAGGCAATATACATCAACTAAATAAAAAATCCCTTGTAAATTAGGTTGACCTGTAAGATAGGTGTGGGATTAATTACCTTCATTGCAGAGATAACAGTAGATTTGATACTGTTTAAATTACCTGATGTTTTTCATATTCATATTTATAAGTTTTTTTTATAAGTAGTAGTCTGCAGACTGGCAAAGGGCTTATGTTTTGGGTAAAGGGTTGAGGAAAAAGTGGTGTGTGGAATGGAGCACATATTCATGTAAAATAAATGGCCGCAAAACTCCAGAATTCACAGATGAACAAACACTTTGTTACTAAATATTTTGGATCTAGGGTATGCAAAGGTGTGATTGAGCTTTTAATCCCTTTAATACTTGACATCTCAATCTTACAAAATAGGAGGTTTAGTGTAGTTTGGAATACAAAGCAGGAAGGTCATAAAAGTGGGTTTTTTTCCTTGTATTTAAAATGAAATTCCAGTTTTTCGGGTTCCTCTAGTTGACCTTAGCTTTAAAAGCTTCATCTCCTTATCACTTGCTTATAATTTACAAACAACTTATCCAGAGATTAAACTAATGATAAAGACACACAGATTTTATTAGAGTTTTTTAGGACTGTGTACCCAGTGGCTGAACTCTGCCTTAGTTTCCCTAAACGCTGAGACTGGTGGCTGTGAGCAGGTTTGGCTTCTAGGATAAAGCACCTCAGTACAAAGTGCCACTGCAAAATGTTGGCTCTCCTGCAGCTGTGCAGGCTTAGCTCAGTCTCCTCTTGGGAAGTTTGGGGAAGTTGCTGACAGAGGAAAATGAGTGTGAGGAGCTCGTCTCGGAGAGTTCTGTGCCCTGGGGATCTTGTGGCCAGAAATGAGGGACCTGCAGAAGATGGGGTGTGATGGGTTTGTAGCTGAGGATGTGGTTCTGTCACAGGGAAGTCTGCTTGGTTTGCAGGATCTGGTACCCCTCTCCTGGCAACGGGAAGGAGCAGCAGGAGCAGCTGCCTCTTGGCTGGTAGATTTGTACACCACCAGTTATTTATTAGGGATGTTTCAGGACATCCTGGCTGCAAGTGGTAACTCTTCCCATGATAGAGATGGCAAAGGGTCCCACTGGTGGGGAAGGCACACACTCCCTGACTTCTGGTGAAGCTGATCCAGAGTAGCTTGAACTTTTCCCCAAGCTGGAGAGATCCAGGGACATTGCTTAGGGAGAATTAGGCACTATGAGAATTGGAATGCTGGCATGTGCCAATATATGTAGGTGTAGTGCAGCTGGCTTAGTGCATGAGTTAGGAATGTGCAGCTCTGGGTAACTGCACACGCCTTTGTCAGCCTGCATTTTCTTTCATGGCACTTATTTTGCTGGGGTTTAGAGTATAGATGCTGTTTGTCAAACATTTTGAAAGCTGTTACAGCAAGTTTATGCACCACTAGTCAAATCATATTCATATTTGTGGTTGTGTTGACTGTGTGGAGAGAGACCTATGACTTCATATATTATGTGGACAGTTTCAGCAAGTGAGTAAGAGGGGAGTGAATAACACAGACAGTGAATAACACTTGAAAAAGTGGTATCCCGTGTCATCATAGCTCCTATTTAACATGACTGCCAAATGTTTAAAAACAAAAAACCAACAGTGACTGACACAACCAGAGGTTAAGAATTAAAGCACTACTGCAGTGAGGGTGAGGAACAGTTCTGAATTGTATTTAACAGCTTTGAGACATAAAGGAACATGAGTCCCAATTATTATTCATGGGGCATGGCATCTCATACATTAAGAACTAAGAGAATTATTTCTTATTCACACCAGTAATGTCAAAAAAAAAAAAAAAAAATTGTGCACATCTTCCATTAATACAAATGGAAGAGAAGCTCATGGAAACTCAGGAGATTAAAGTGCTATGATGAACATCTACAAAGAATTCAATAATGCAAAAATACTATTTGCAAAAACACTTTACAGAGGATTGTTCTGTTGAGGTTGTGTCACGCAAGAATATTCTTAGCTGCTTTTTAGAAAGTTAAATGTTGAATTAAGTGGTTTTAGTCACCTTCATGCCAAATTTAAAGATAAGTAAAATAAAAGAATCTTTAATTCAGAATAATACACTTGTCATCTTAGTGCCTTCTATCCTTTCACATGGAATAATATGTTAATATTAAATGGAAACTATCCTTTGCATATGTTATCATAAATAACTGACTAATGTTAAAAGAAATAAACAGATATGGAATTCTAAATATATCGCTATCAAAGAGTTTGCAACACAGTCTGTCCTGAGTCACATGGTTATGAAATTTGTCTGATAGGAAATGCTTTGCTCTAATGGAAATCAGTTAGTATGCAGAAAAGTAGAATAAATTCTTAATACTCTGGAGCAAGCAGCATTAGTTTTAGCTGCTTATATTGGTTATATAGATTAATGCTTTTGTGTCTTTTTCCAGATATCTACTTTACACTGAGCTCTTTGAATTTATGCTATACAGTGATATATACTTAAATGGGAAAAGATGTGGGTGTGTAATTCGTCAGACCTCCTGTATTAGTTCTCTTTGGTGAGACCACCCTATGTGTGTCTGCTGCCTTCAATGGTCATTTTTAGTAAATGAACCCTTTTGTTGGGCTCCTGAGCATTTGACAGGCTACATGATAGTCACACTCACCTGTCTTTGGCAACCTTTCCATTTTATGACATTGCTTTCTGGATAGTTCAAATTTCAAGGCGTTGAAAGTCAATATGCAGCTCACCTCAAATGTTTTTTAAATTGATCTGACAATACATGCAAACAGATGGATTGGATGAGTGGGCAGTAGAAGGGGTTTGTGTCATACTAGTAGAAGACTGTTCTTAATCCAAGAAATTTTGTGTACAGAGTTCTCCTTTGTGCCTGTTGATCATTCCTCTGCTCTTCATATAATAGGTATTTCAATAGATTATTCTAAGTTTGACATATGAAATTTCATTGCTTTAATAAACTGATAAAAATGAGAAAAACTCTCCAAATTGATTGTCATGAAGTCTCTTGGGGCTGCTGTTTTTTCTGGGGAGACCTTATAGGGGTTGACGTGGCCTACAGGTCCCCAAAATTACACACTTTTCCTTCTATACAGCAGGATGTTGCAATATTGACATTGTGTTGTGACATAGTAAAGCATCTTTATTGAATTACCTAGAATATGTTACTCAGCCTGTTCTGTCATCATGTCAGTACTGCCAGTTTGTTATTTTTGCCATTATTTCTTTGTTACTGTGAAAATAATCTTGTTCTCCAGTCACATTCTACTCGCTGACTTTTCTAGTGTTAAGTGGTGTTTTCTGTTGACATTTGGATAGGGCTACCTATGGATTTCCAAAAAGTGCTTGGTGAATATTTGGGTTTTAAAATAGTAATTGCTTGTTCTAAATGGTGATATAATGGGAATTGTAGCATAATGATGTGTAGCTATCACACTAAAGTGGGAATGCACATCTATATTATTGTTATAATATTTCAGTATTTTGTCTAGCAATTACTAAGATTGTATCAATATCTACAATGCAAAAATGTGTTTTTTCATGGGATGAACAAGTCACATGTCCCTCTTATCTGGCATGTATAGCTCTAAATGCTTTATCACATAGGGGGAAAATATTTTACAATTGAAAGCAAGTAATGCCCCTCTACATCCTCTCCAGCAAACTGCAGTAAAGGAATGCTAAAACATCTGTGAGAAGTGGCAGGGCAAGAGGAATGGTAAATAAGAACCCAAACCATTATGTCAGAATCTTACTGACTTTTAAGGTATTAGAATTATTCTAACCAATATATAGGAAAAGAACCTCTAACACTCTTGAAAGGAGTAGTTCATAATTCAATTACAGGAACACAGTGGTATGTATGTTCTGTGACCAAATATTGAATGTGCAGGTGCCTCCTTAGACTTATATTTGTCTCTAAGGAGCAATTCTGTTAACTTACTAATTTCTGTGTGTGAAAACTAAGGACACATGAGGTACAACTGTCATCTGATGGTGCTTTCAGAATGGTTTTTATAAGTGTTTTGTAATAAACAGGAAGTATTAAGCTGCCTAGTCAAAATTCTTATTTAACTCTTGAGTACATAAGACCAAATATAAAGAGCAGAAAATAGGTGCAGTCTTCATCCAGCCTAACCTGTGAAACCTCTGCCTGTTCTATTTTACCTTTTTCAACATTTAGGGAATAAAATAGTTCTTCTTAATGTAGAAAAGCTACAAAATGTGTATTTCCTTTGCTTTTTCTGTTTCTAATAGTAGGAATCAATAGACAAACATCAACTTTGGCAAAAAGTCATTAGCGAACTGTTTCTAATTTAGCATCATTAAACAATGCAAGTCTGCAAATTTAAGCTACGAATGACTCAATGAATGCAAACCCTTTGTCAAACAGATAAATGTGAATGTGATACTAAGGCTCCCAGAGAGATTAAATGCTGTTAGGAACAAAAGCTTTATAGCAGTGACTGAGCCAAATATTGCTTTGTTTCTGTGGAAAACAAATTTGAATTAACCAGCGGGCTGTAATTATGCTGCAAACAGCTTGAGACCTGTGATTGTTTAGTTGTTTAAAAAGGAATTTTGAAGAAAATATTTTCTGTGTGCACATTCTTGGGAAATCACACCAAACAGTTGATGTTGCTTAGTCCTCTTCTGCTGGCTTTGTGGCAACTGATTTTCTGCTGTCTTTGTTCACAGTGTGGCTTTACTAGAAAGCAATTCAAAAACACTTAAGTCATGTTGAGAGTATCTTTGTTTCTGTCTTCTCCTACTTGCCATTGAGAGCCACTGGTGCTGGAACAGTGACAATGTCTTGAATCACCTCAGTGCTTGTTGTAGCTCATATAATTTCTGTTGATGTGGGCTTGTGAGCTTGGACACAGTGTGATGGTTGCATGTTGAAGTTCAAAGAGACTTGACTGTACTAAAAAAAGGGGGAAAAAAGAATGAAAAGGTTAAGGCTTGACATTTGAGTACTAATCTCCAAAACTTTGCTTCTAGAAATAGCTTTAGTTGGTTACCTGCAGGCTGACTGTGGTTAAGCACATGTCGTTGTCCCTGTTCTTCAAGTAGGTTGTGGTTGTTGTTTCCCTTGTGGCCTTGCTGCCTCTGGTGGTGATGCTGGCAGAGCTGCTCAGGCTGTGTTGCTTCTGTGTACTGACTTTCACCTTCTTCAGCTGGCCACTGCAATGAGCACCTTTTGCTGCAACTATGTCAGAACAGCAGGTAAAGCTGGTGCACTGCCTGCCTCTGCCCATCAGCCTGTGGCCACAAACCACCTTTGTCCTTTTCTGCAGATTTTGGGGGTTTGCAAGTCCTGTATCCTCATCTGCTTCCCTTGGCCAGAGCCTTGTAAAAGACCCACTCACTTTGGTCTATTATATAGAGCCTGTTTTATGTTCTCCTTTTACAGAGCACCCTCAGTTTAGAGGAAAGGTGGAAAATGGGACATCTGTTTGCTTTTTAATTTACGAAACAGTAAGTTTTATTTTGTGCCTTTCTCCCGGAGTGGAGATTTAGAAGGAGTCAGTATGAAGTTACTAAGCAAATATTTTTAAATGTTCTGTAGTTACCACTGCCCTTCTAATGTACAAAAAAGTTCAGGTGTAAAAAGTGAAATATTAAAATACAAACATCAGAACATTGTCCAAAGTGAGCAGTATTCTGCACTAGCTGCTGTAGCTGTTTTAGGAGATTGCATTCACAGTAGTTATAGTGCAATAATAGTTCACTTGAGGCAGAAGGTTTTTAAACTTCTGGTTGTGGTGGCCCCTTTCAAGTGAACAGAATTAAATAGCATTTTAAAGAAATGCAGTAGCCTGACAAATACAAGGTGTTTTTAGCTTCACGGGCAGCCTCAATTTCATCTAATAAAAATATGGTGTTTAAACTGTCCAGCAAAAACAGTGACATCTGAAGCCGATAGCACAGGACAACTGGCCACAGAGACAAAGGAAAAAAAGGTATGATTCCCACTCCTAATGCACTGTGTGTGTCGCAGAGGTGATCCATGCAAAGCAATTTAGGTCCTGCCTTCCAGTGTTGTTCTTGTGTCCGTGCTACATTTGGCTCTTGAGCAGGAGTGGTGTCAGTTCCCGTGTGCCTCAAAGAGAGAACTGAAGTTTGAACCTGCTCCTTGGTCTGTGGAGAGGAGTTAACTCACTATGTCAGCCTATTGGAACAAAAATGACCTTTTCTCTTTCTTTTCTCTGCTAGCCAGAGTCGTGTATCTGTTTTAAAATATGAACTTGCATTTCCTATAGAAACTTTTTAGTAGTAAGAAATCCTTAGCAGTTGATAAAACTAGTTAGATTTTATGAGTTGCTGATACCATAGAAGAATTAAATTGGAAATTCATGATTAAAAGTAGTACTGAATGGAAGATATGTTATTTTAGGGGAGGACAAGTATAACAGAGACTTCTTTGCCTGAATAAAGGATTTCCTGAAATTGTATGAGTAGAAGTTATGGAATGGAAAAGTGAAATAACCTGATTGCATAATTTTTTCATCTGCATTATGGTAATATTTGAATTTCTAAAAAACCATTTCATTTTTCTTTAATACAATGCTGCCATATCAGTTCTGCTTTTACTGAGCTCCAAGGTGGCCAGGTGCTTTGTTGGGGAATTCCTAAATTCATTACTTATGAAGTTGGAACATTCATACATAATGGGAAGACAGAAGTATAGTAAATAATTTTAATTAATAGGTTCATTAGCAAATTGCATGCATAAGATAGTCCTGGAATGTACCAGGGGGTTTTTTGATATGTCATAAAATCATAAAGATTTGGCCTGCAATAAGAGTGATAAGAACCTAATATGAAATTGAAATCTCTGTCCTTGTTACCTGATAAATACCAGAGTCCTGGCACATGCCAGAGGTGGTTGCATCTGAAGCCATTTTACCAGTGACCAGAACAGTTGTGGTCATGGTTCATTGAACAGTAATTTGACAGAAAATAAAGTTATAGTCCTTTCAAAAATGAGCTATTGGGCTTCACCAAATTAAGAACTCACTCTCTGGCCAATCTGGCTTTGGCAAAGCTTTTACTGAGTTATGTAAAGACAAGATTTTAAATAAATTGGAGAACATGCACTCTAAAATATCTGTAGCTGTAGGCTGATCTCCTTACTTTGCTTTTAAAGAGTCTCTGCAATAGTCTGAGAAACAGATGAATGGATTACTGATGGAAATTAACAAATCCTTAATAATATTTTAGTTGCCTTGTGTCTGTTGCATCAGAAAATTGCGACTGCTTCTGAAGAATCCATCATAACAGAATATTGATTTATTTCATTTGCGCCACTAAGCTCTACAAAATGGCAACTCCATGATTTGAATATTCTAACTGAGAATAAAATTTGTCACAGTTTTCATGGATCTTTGCTTATCATGGGTTACCTGAATGTATGTCACTGAACTGTTTTAACAGGTCAATATTTGCTAAGTGGTTTAGAAAGCGATTTGCCTCTGTGAACAATGTTGTAACTCCAGCCAGTGAAATCTGTCAGTATTTGCTGGGAAATTAAAGCATGTTAATATCCATATAATGAGCACTCCATATTTCATCACTACAAAAATATCAGTTGGAAGTACTTGGAGGATTAACTTGGAGTCACGAGAAAAGCGCATTTGGTTACAGCCTCTAGGAAAAACCTCTGCTGTACTTGAAATAATCAACATGCGGTTAGAAAGAAAATTCTGATTCAACCTACTTTGTGATAGCAACTAATTAACCTCTGTCACCTCTCTCTGAACTGCAAGCCACTGCTTCCCAGAGGTTGCAGAAAGTCAGGCAGCTTCTCTGCCTTCCTCCTGCAGTGTTAATATTCATTTCACACTCAACTCCAACATTTCCTTGTTCTTACCACTGTGATGTTCCACCCTCTCTAGACCAAGTGTGTGTGTTGATGCTGGTTCTAACATCCACGTTTAGAGCAGCTTGTTGTGAATTCTCGCTAAATGTTACTGTTGTTTTAACTTCTTTTAACTTTTGCTTCCTAACTTTTTAAAGTCTGGTTAAAAATGGTACTGCTGTACTTCTTGTTTAATGATTTTTATTGATCAGAACAATAGAATTAATTAGAAAGTGAATTAACTTTCTCCTTTGGTAGTATGCTTAATTGTGATACACTGTACCTAAAGTAAAAAAAAAAAATCAATATGTTTACATTCATTACTATTGAGCTAATTATAGTGCTTAGGAGACCTATGTTAATAAATGCAAATAATGCCTTTGGTAAGTGTCCAAACAAGACAGATGAACTTACTGTGGTTTTGTTGGGAACTCAGTTGGACATTCAGCCCATTTCCCATCTGTTCTGGGTGTGAATTGCAGAGTTATTTCTGAATCTTAACGTTACAACCCCTGCAACAGAAGCTACATTCTGAATACTTCAAGGTTTTGTTGCAGGGTATATGATGCAATGCTTGGGTTTTGCTCTTTGTGTATTGCTGTTAACACAGGGCTTAAAGCACTGTCACAGCTTCACTTTGTCTTACAAAGACAGATTTTGTGGTGTGTGGAGATAAATGCTGAACTGCTACAAAGCAGTGACAAAAGGCATAATTTGTGGTCGCTCTGGGAGTGCTCTTTCCCTCTAGGTGAATGTCACAGGGCTGGAATTCAGGGGATCAGTGCCTCATTGCCAGGTGTTATTGCTGACTTGCTTTGGAATTCCTGCCAAACCCAGCTCCTCAAAGTCACTTTCTGCAGAAAGGAGAGTGTGCTCAGCCCTCCAGAACTGTTAAGCTGTAGATTAGAAAGGTGGTGTATTTTACAACAAATCAATGAAAAATCCCCAAGGTCCCACAAACAAAAAACCCACATCACAATTTTTTTTTGTCATAATTGTTTAGATATAAGCCAAAACCCATACAGGATTAATATAATCTGCTTGTCTTTATTCACATAGAATCATATGCAGCCAAGTCAGTGTTTAGAAATAGATTTGTAACAGATATATTCTGGTGAATTTTTATAGTGTGGAATTTGAAGTTTTTAATGCCTCATTCACATGTGCAAGTTTGTGTCCATACATAACAGCAAATGTGGAGGAGAAATAGTGAAAATATTTTCTGCAGAGGAGCTTCAGGTGGTGAGCTGCTGAGCTTATGCATGTGATGTAGAGAAATGCTCATTGTATATTGAAAATCAGGTAGAGGAAATAATTGCCAATAGCCACACCAGGCATATTGAATGTCTACTTTTAGGTGTTGCAAGTATTTTAAAATTTATTATATCCTTTCTGTTGACTGTGCAGTTTTAACAAGGCATTGTGTTCTATAGAGGATGACCTGTAGAGAACAGAGCTATGGGAAGTTGTGTGTCATGTTCAGAAAAATGCCTCCATTATCCCAGCCATTCTTGGAATAAATGAATCATGCTCAAGGTCTTTGCCTTCACTTGTAAAACTTATGAATTGTGCTGTCTGTCAGGAAGTCAAGTAGTGATGTGGCAAACGTGGTAAAAAACCCACTGCAAACAGCCAAGAAGGGTGGTTTACTTGTCTGTTTCTTTTTGTAATGATTTTAAACGACATGTTCACTTCCTATTTTCTTCTGAGTTCAGAGAAAGTATTTTAAATATTCTTTCATGTACATCTATCTGATCTGACATATTGGGAAGATGCTTTAAGAGCAAAGAGTCAGATTCATGCTTGTTGAATCTGTTCTTCACACCCATGCTTGCAAGTCTCCCCACATTATTTTGTATTTCTCCTTAGAAAGACATGTACAAATTTAGAGACTGGATGTCCTTTGAAATTATGTAAGACTCTTACCTCCGTGTGATTGTATGAAAACTAAAATAAACAAAACCCATCAAATCCAAAACACCGTAGAACCAAGTGAACAAAAATATTTGGGGTTGTGAGCCAGCAACTGCTTGCTTCTCTGTTGCATAGTTGTATTTGTTGGATGCAGAGATAAGTCTGGAGAGCCCTTTTCTAAGGTATACCCTGTAAACTTTGTTTTAATGACTCTGGATTTGTTTTATAAAATAGAGATAATTGTGTTTCAAAAATAGAGCGAATCTTGCATGCTGCAGTTCATCCACATTAGTTTATTCAGCTGAATACATTAGAAGTCACAGCTGTTTAGATGTTCCCTTGTTCCTACAATGTTATGTCTGTGTGCATAAAATCTCACTGTTTCAAACCCATGTACACTGTTGAATGGTGAATTTGTTTTGAATATGTTTTCGTAGCTGACCTTTTGTACTCATGGGTTTGAACAAGAAAGTGCTCTATGTGCTCTTTGTACCCGAAGAAGGTGGGGTAAATATTTTTTTTAAAAAAAGGAAATTATGAAAATTATTTTCTTCTACAAATTCTAAATTTGTCCTTACATAGATCGTAATCAAAACTGAGGAAAAGGAGGGGGATTTAAACACATTCTTGTTACTTAAAGTAATTTCTGAAACTAGCTTGGAGGCCAATGTTTTAACCTGCATGTTTAAAATTTGGAAATCTTTTTGTATCTGAAATTTGCAGCAATTATGTCAAATAGCGATAAATCTTTTTTGAAATTTGGCGTCTTCATTAACAATGGAGATGCCCTCTTCTGTGGAATAACAGCTTATGTTTGCTAATTAAAATTCCGTACAAATTCATTATACTTCTGTACAGGCTCATAGGTAGAACATTAGATCACAGAAATTACAGAAACTACTTATTGTTAATATTTCTGTAGAAGAATTTTATTTACATGGTATAATAATTACAGGTTAGCATAGTTAGGCTCTCAGATGTAACCTAATTTACATCTCAAGATTAAAATAGTAGGCTGATAATACTGCAGTAATTCTTTAACAATTCTATCTAAAATTAGCCTGTCCTGTCTAGATTTGGACAGTAATTGCTTGGAATAAAATCTTAAATTAAAATTATGAAGTGTTTGGCTGCACAGTAGCAAAATACTGGATATCATGTCCTAAGGGAGTTCTAATTGTGTGTTTCTAAAAGCAAGTTAAAGCTGCAGCTTGAAACTCCATGATGTATATTTTCTATTATTAATAGTCATGCATGAATGAGGTAATGCAAGCTGTAAGAATGAAAATACTTTCTTTAATATTACAGTTAGAGTTTCAGTGTTTCACCAGTTTGCCAAGGAAAAGCTAAGGTGCTTGATTTTGGAAACCAGATGAAACCTCTTCAAGCATCCTAAAATACTGGCTCACAGAAACAACGTAGTGTGCAGGTATCTAAATCAGCTGGGGATGGAAAGAAAAGGAAAAACTTACCAGCCAAAAAGTAGTTATGCGTTTTTAGTGACTGTTAATGCTTCACTTTCTTGAATTAGCTGAAGGGAACCACTAAGGACTGATTCTGTTGCCTGCTGATTTTTTTTTCCCCTGTAGCCTCTGTGCTGCCACATTTCATCCCAGAAGACTGTGCGTTTAGAAGAAAAGATCACTGAATGAAAATGAGTTTGGTCTTAAGGTTTCTCTGTTCCCATTTTCTCAGATCTCTGGTGGAAGAGGAGGATCCTCATATGAAAGTGTCTCTTGGTAGCAGCGATATGGGCGTCTCTGCCCATCTACAGTCTTCGAAGACAGGAACCACAAGATTTTTCACCAGCAATACTCACAGTTCTGTGGTATTACAGGTAATTAAATATTCTCGTGCCTGTATTGAGCTATACTGAGAATTTTGGCTGCTCTAAACTATGTGTCCACTCAATAGATTTTATTAGACTTGCGATTCCTATAGAGCCTCAAAAACTCTCATGTTCTTGTGCTGTCGATGTCCTCAAGCAAGCATTGCTTGGAACTTCATTTTCTGTGAGATAGAAGTTCAGCTTTTAGCAGCAGCTTTGAAAAAACCCCTGGCCTTTTCCTGGGGTCCACTCTCAAGTTCTAAGAGGTAACAACATTTAAACTCTTACGTGACAGCTGTATCAAAGAAGCTCACTTAAATGTCATTATTTAATTAAGGCATGTCCCTAAGATGGCAGAGCCTTGCCAGGTTTTGTGTAATGCCCTGTGCTGGGTCTGGCAATGGTACTACTGTGTGGTAGAACATCTATAGAGACAATATTTACATGCTTACTAGTATTAGAAAAATACTAGTTTGAAGGAAAATGTTTAATGTTTGAGCTTCTGTTCCATAGTGAATGAAGGAGGAGAGTATTTCATCCACTCTCCAGTATCCACAAATGGGTGCATCTTTGGAGGAAGTCTTGCTCTAGGATGTCACTGAAGATGAGTTCATTTTTTATTAGTTAGATGTTGTAAGTAATTCAGAGGAGATCAGATGTATAATGGGAGCTTATTTTGGAGTTCTTAGCATTCAACTTTGGTAACAAATTTGATAATCATAGAACCAGATAACAGCTTTCCTTTCAGACCACAGACTTTTGCAGCCTGTTAGGTTGCAAACCATTCTAATTGCTGTGAAACAGAATTATATCTAGAATGCATATGTGACCTTTTTTGTAGATCCAAAAAAGATAGCAGTCCCTACCTGAAACAACTGCTACTGTGAAAGCTTGCAAAAGAAACTCCTTCCTGAAAATAACTTAATTATTTGAATAAAGCTACTTTCTAAGGCCTGGCATACTTTGCATTCATCAGCCGTATCTGGAAAATAATTATTATTATGTTTGTTTTCAATGAATAATGATCATTGAACATATTACAGATAACGGTTTTAAGATGACAAATTATTTCTTTGTCACTTTTTTGGATGTACAGTACACATGTACAGAAAAGTAAATAAATATTTACATAAAGGAGATAAAAGAGATTCCTACTCTCCTCCCAAATCAAAGGGATGCTTTGCACTGTGCTTTTCCTGCAGGGCTTTGACCAGCTGCGAGTGGAAGGTTTGCTCTGTGACGTGACGCTTGTTCCCGGAGATGGTGACGAGGTGTTTCCTGTCCACAGAGCAATGATGGCTTCTGCAAGTGATTACTTCAAGGCCATGTTCACAGGTGGTGTTTTTATTAAAGACATCTACTGCTGTCTCCAAATTACTCTCATTCAGACACTCAGGCACAAGTCCAGTGCTGTGTGTGAATCAGGATTGCAAACAACACTGTGGACTAAACATATCTCTCTCTACTTGCATATGAGGTTTTAAAATTAAATTTTTAAAATGTATTTTAATTATTTCTGAATTTATGAAATAATTTCAACCCCTTCAAAATGATCACATACGTTTACCCGCATGTGTATTTCAGGAGGAATGAAGGAACAAGATTTAATGTGCATTAAGCTTCATGGTGTGAACAAAATAGGCCTAAAGAAGATCATTGATTTTATCTACACTGCAAAACTTTCACTTAACATGGACAACCTTCAGGACACTCTGGAAGCTGCCAGTTTTTTGCAGATTTTACCTGTTTTGGACTTCTGTAAAGTATTTCTTATCTCTGGGGTAAGACTATTTGTTTCCCTTCTACAGTGTTTAAGGCCTTGGTATGTAGTTTTGTTTTTCTTCTGTGATGACACTGATAGTCATAATAGTATTACATAATAGTTGTCTAAAACTTGGCATTATTCATAGTTTAGATTCACAGAGAACAGATTTGCTTTATAGTTTCCTTGAAAAACTTGGTTTTCTTCAGAGTATTAGGTACAGTGTGAGTTAGATAAAGTGTCCTACCACATTAAAATTCTTCCCTTACATGTCTGATACGAGATGTTTCAGGGTCTCCCTGCATGATTGCACTCACTCTAGCATTAGTCTGCTTGCTGCATTCATTAGGTGTGCTTCAGTTACATTCACTTTATTCCTGTAGTTACAGCCCTTCCATCTCAATGGGGGTGCAGTTACCTTTTTTCTGACTCAAGCACAGAATAAAACCAACACCCAGATGGGATCCCTCAGTACCTTTCCTTGCCCTCCTGTACTGCCAGCAATGAGGAGCACCTTCTCTGTGGGGCTGTAGAGCAGCAGTGGTGCAAGAGCTGTACTGTCAAAGCAATTCTGCCTGGAGAGAAACTCTGCAGTTATTTTTAATGTTTCCTGGAGGTGTTCTAATGTTGATGTTAAATGCTTAGATACCTCACTAGAACTCTGGCTTTGACAGGGAGACTGGTGTGCTCCACACGACTTACAAAATTATCTGGAATTCAGTTTTTTGATTCTGTAATGAGAAATTAAGAAGCAGGAATTCCAGATGCTCTGAAGAGTACAGGCTTAGAAATGTGACCTCCCTAACTGAAAATATGTACCAGGATTTATGCAAACCAGAGGACTCCAAGCTGGTAATAACATCAATCTGTTTCATATGAGGTGTTAGACATATTTAGGCTTGATAATGCCGTTTTGCTTGTAATTTGGAAATATTTTCTAACTGACCAGTCATTTGATAATGTTATAATCTTACATTAAGCTTAATACTCTTCAGTTCTAACCCACCTATTTTATGTTGCTCAGACTTTTTTTACCATCCAAAATTATGCCTCTCCAGGTTTGACATTACTATAAATACCAGCTTGGAAAAAGGTCTTGGTGGTGTTTTGAATCAGGTATTTGA
Organism: Zosterops lateralis; assembly: GCF_965231275.1. Taxonomy (NCBI): domain Eukaryota; kingdom Metazoa; phylum Chordata; class Aves; order Passeriformes; family Zosteropidae; genus Zosterops; species Zosterops lateralis. The sequence continues at coordinate 78,353,388 of NC_139800.1, forward strand.
AAAGGGCTCTTTCTGATGGGAGCTGAGCCCTGGGGACACCGTGTTGCCCTTTCCCCTTTCTGGGTAGGGCAGCTGCTTGTTTATTTTGCTTTGTTAAGGAAAGAACATTTTTCATATATTAAATCGTGTTATTGTTTAAAATGCTCATTCTTTGAAACTTGTGATGTTGACTCAGTTACTGTTTTTGCCCAAATAAGAAATGTCTTGTTTGATACTGCATTTTTAAAGAATGAGGAAGACTTTATTAATTCTACTCATTTTATTGGGTTTTTTTTTCCAGGAATGCTTTCATTTAGATTGAAGTCTAAGGGGATATAATATCATGCATGGTATAGCTGTAGAGGAAATACAAAATTGAGGTTGTTCTGTTAGGCTAGTTATGTTCTTAGCATCCTTATATAAAGTATTTTTGAATGACCTTACTTCTAAATTTGTTGAAACAAGAGTTGGTGAGCAAATGAGCTTCTGTTTGAAGGAGCATTTCTGTAATTTAAATTAATATTCTGAGCAAGTATTGAGCTTATTTCTACTGAAGTTAGCTGGCTTGAGAGCTGAGGTAACCATTTCCAGACAAATGCTTAATTGTCTTTGAATTGTCTGGGGAGTCCATTATTAAAGAGATTATAAAAGTCAGTTTATGTTAGGCATAATGTAATTGTGTACTTCATAAGAAGGTATTGGAGATATTTACAAAGAAAACCCAAAGCTTAAGGTAACAGCTTAATTTGTCTAACAAAAGTAATGAGACCTTCAAAGAATAGTATCTGTTGTAGCTGACTTAAAAGTGTTTTTTATTTGCTCTGCATGTACAACCCTCCTGTCAAATAGCTCATTGCTCTGATTGTCTTTGCTCTGCAACTCTCAGAGAAACAATGGAATACTTCCTAAAATATTTTCAGTCTTACTGATTGGTTTTAAATAATTACTGTTACTATTGGTTTTAAATAATTACAGCTGTACAATAGACTAGGACCGCTCTCATATTCACATCTGAGCTGTAATGTAATTAAAATTCATAAAAATGCCATGGAAATGTTTTCAGAGTAGTGAGTTCTAGACACAATACTGATTTTGCAAAAGTAGCAGCAGTGTACAAAATGGTGAAAGATGAGAAACTTACCCAAGTGAATTACAGTTCTTGGGAAAATCAGAGGGTAATGGGGAAAGTATTGTTACACTGTAATTAAAGAAAACATTTCCAAACATTGAAAATTAATGTCTTGGATGTACCTGCAAAAAAAATTTGTTCCTTCTATAATTTGGTGCTTTACACTTTTATAACTACTAGGAAATAGTCAGATATGGAGGGCTTAATACTTGGAAGAAGTGTCTTGTCAAAAGAACTTTGTTATCTGAGGATGGAGCAAGTTAATCTGTTCTGGAGCACAGGATTTAACCCTGGGACCAACTCTTGACAACCACCAGAAATTTGATTTTGTACTGTAGGGGTACAATAGATTCTGTTTTCTGAGCTGGTCAAATTTCTGTGCTATTTCTTTCTGGGATTCTGTCAATGGAAGCCCACAGGAAAATGGAGGGCTTCAGGAGTGTGTTTGCCCTTTTAAACTTTGACTCTTTGAAGCACTGCATTAAGTGCAGTCATTGAAACAAAACAAAGTTAGACACCTGATTGTTTTGTGCTACCAGGTTTGAGGGCTTGCTTTTTTTGTACATGTTACTTTTCCTGAGCTGTTTTCCAGGCTCTCATGTCTGCAATCATTTTCTGTGTCCAGTTTTGTACTATTTTATAGTCAGTTAAGTTTTTATGAGAGCTTGGAAAGTGGTTGCTTCAAAATTTCAAAGAATTAAGTAAACTGCTTTCTCAAGAAAGTACTTTGGGTTTTGCTTTGGGTTTTTCAGGCTGTCCTAACATGGTGCTGTGCTTGACCTTTCTTTTTGGAAAGCATTTTAGTATTTTCTGCAACTTCTGCTTTGTAGTGAGCAATTACAATGAATAATGTGAATGAGAAGCTCTGCTCAGTAGTCAAAGTCCTTGTAAAATAGGATTTATTTAAATGAAAATCTCAACTCCTTGCGGAGCTGCTTAGCTGTTGGAACATTTATGACTTTTAGCTCTTTTCTTGTGAGTATTTTTACTAGTTATTGGATACACTGTACAGTCAGTCTTATATTTTCACCTGATATTTCCATTCCTCCTGTTCACTTCAGTGGGATGTCCAGAGTAGCAGTTCCTTCTCTCTGTTGAAGAGCTCCTGATTGACTGACTTCCACACAGAACCATAGCATAAGTCAAACTTCTAACAAAATAAAAAAACCCCAATGTTTGGATAACTTCTAATTTAAATAACATTATTGTACTGAACTCTGTACAGTTTTGAATATTCAAGTAGAAGTAGCTACAGCATTTCATTTTGTTTATGGTTTGTTTTTTGGCTCAGAATTTAAGGATCTCTAGAATGTATATTTTTATGACTTTTAAGTCTTCACAATATAATTTGGCCTGGTACACTAATTATTATCTTAGATCACAAAAGGGTAATTTTGCAAGCTAAGTAACCTTTAAGACAATATTTAATATGACGCCCTGATTTGAGGCGAGTGGTGGAATTTGTTATTGAGTCAAACATAGTGCACAGTTTCATAAGCACAATGGGAAGTGCTTGCAATCATATGTGGTAAAAAACAACTCTGAGTGCATTACAGTCCCAGTGGATTAATAAAGGCAGAATAAACTAAATTTTCCAAGAATCAGGGGTTGACTGGAAACTCCTGATGTTGTGTTCATCCGTCATTAACAGTGTGTAATGTGTCAATAAATTTCTCAAACATAAGAAGTCCGGGAATATGCTCAGTTGCATAGATTTACAATGAAACATAATTATGGTAATACATAACTTGATGCACTCTGGGCACTTGATAAGTGGCAGCCAGTCAGCAATAGCTCCAAATACTCAACTGCATCCTGAACATGTGCCAATTGTACAGAACCTGTACAAAAGCTGTATAGGTTTTGCTTTGATCTTTTAAGTTCAAGTGTGCCTTTCCTGTATGCAATAATATCTGCCTGTCTTTGATGTGGAGGAAGTGCTGCATCTCTCTAGTTTGGTGCCAGTCAATGTATTCCAAAGTGATTTTTAAGTACAGTAAATGTATAGCAAGAGTTAAGATTACTGCAAGTCAGCTGTTTGTTAAGAGGTGATTTTTCCATTGCTTTGTTTTGTAATACAACTTGAAAGAAATTTTAGAAGTAAGAATGTTCTGTTTCATTGACGCAATTTATGGTATGCTGTGATTTCCAGTATACAATTAATTTATGGAAATTAAAGTACCTAAAAGGAAATGTAAAGAAATTAGGATCATAGAATGGCCTGGGTCAGAATGAACCTTAAAGATCATCCAATTCCAACCCCCTGCTGTGGACAGGGAGCTTCCACTACACCAGGTTGCTCAGAACCCCATCCAGCCTGGCCTTGAACACTTCAGCAGTGGAGCAGCCACAGCTTCTCTGGGCAACCTGTTTGATTGCCCAGTCAAGGAATATTTTGATCCTCAAAACCAGTCAGAGAATATTTTACAGGCTGTTGCTAGTTGGTGTGATTATATTTTGATACAAACAGTGTGATCTGCCTTGCAATACAAAAATTATTTCCATGTATATAAAGCATAAATATTTCTATAGTATAATTCCTGACAGTCTGCTGCACATTCATTTTATAGACAGGACCTGATTACAGGATTAGTAAGCCTTTCAGGATGTGTGAATGAAGATTTTGGATGACTGCAGATCTTAACTCTAAGTCAAGTTAGATCAGTTTCTAGTGAATTAAGAAAATCTCCTATTCCGGTACTCATTAGACATTTGAATTCTCTGGTACTAAAGGACAATGATCAGATTGAGTTATACAGTATTAAAATCTTCTAATCTCTGTCATGACCAGAAGGTCATTTGAAGGTTTTTGAATCCTTAGGCTCCAGTTGGGTCATAGTCCTCAAGTTTTATAATCCTTTTAAAAATAACCGTGAAATTCATAAGCTTAAATTCTTCCGGCATTACAGATGTGATGAGAATCACAAAGTTGTGGAGATGGTTGACACTGAGTAGAACTGACATGCACAAAGACTAGAACATGGGTAGAAGAAGCTTGGATTGGAATAAGATTTGAATGCAAAAAAGCCGCAATTCTCAGCAGGAAGCATTTGAGTGACTTACTGGGCTCATGTACCAGAGAGCTTTCTGAAATGAATTGACTGGGTTCACTGAAAACCCACTAGGAATTGTGCCCCGTACCTGGCATGTTTCTTCTTCCCTGTGCCTTGGATCCCAAGTGACCTTAGAAGTTCGGGAGCTGAAGATATAAAAAGGTAGATGCAGCTACAGTGTAAAACAGATGATTACCAAGATGCAGTCACTCGAGTACTGAGATAAATCAGGGTGTGATCCATACTGCTAAAGCATTTAATGAGCTGGGTATTTTTAGGGGAAATCCTCCAAAGTTCATTCTTTAAAAAAAAATGTGTATAAACTAAAATCACTACCTTTTTCTTGGTTTTGACATGTATTTAATTTTGAACAGTCTGTAAGAGCACTGCCTTGATTTATTAAAGATCCATTTTTGTTTGTTTTGAAGGAATTTATTAATGAGATTGAACTCTGTAAATATAAGTTGTTGAAATATGTGGCATGCAGGGGTTAGCTGTGCCATTCTCTTTGGTTTAATTATGTCCATACAATTTTAATAATGTCAGAAAATGTCTAATGGTGAGGCTTTTATTTTTGCTCTCTGTAACCTTGGGCTGATCACCTCTCCTTTAACTTTATTTTCTACATGTCTTTCTTACAAAGATGTTTTCAGAGCTTTTCAAAGATGAAGTGCTATGTAACTGCTATGCCTCATCATTGTATAAGGTATTTGGCATAATATATGCCATCTGCTTGTTCCTTGTCTCATTTCTTTTTTCAAAATAAGAAATAAATTGGGTCTCCCCTTGCAGTCATGAATATATATACTGCACTGAATATTTGCTCATGTGTAAATCACCTTGAGCATTGCAAAATGCTGAAATATTGCTGATTCTACAGTATTCATTAATTTTACATTATAATTTAGACACCAAATTAAGAAAATGTTTTGATTCCTTTTTTCTGTTTACTTAATAGGTTTCATTGGAAAACTGTGTTGAGGTTGGGCGAATTGCCAACACATACAACCTCACGGAAGTGGATAAATATGTTAATAATTTCATCCTGAAGAACTTCCCCGCATTATTAAGTACTGGTGAATTTGTGAAACTCCCCTTTGAACGTCTTGCCTTCGTGCTTTCAAGTAATAGCCTTAAGCACTGCACTGAACTTGAACTCTTCAAGGCGGCATGTCGCTGGCTGCGCTACGAGGAGCCTCGCATGGAGTGTGCGGCGAAGCTCATGAAGAACATCAGGTTCCCCCTGATGACACCCCAGGATCTTATTAACTACGTCCAGACAGTGGACTTCATGAGAACTGACAACACCTGCGTCAACCTGCTCCTGGAGGCCAGCAATTACCAGATGATGCCGTACATGCAGCCGGTGATGCAGTCGGAGCGGACGGCCATCCGCTCGGACAGCACGCACCTGGTAACCCTGGGGGGAGTCCTCAGGCAGCAGCTGGTGGTCAGCAAGGAGCTCAGGATGTACGACGAGAAGGCCCACGAGTGGAAATCCTTGGCCCCCATGGATGCGCCCAGGTACCAGCACGGCATCGCCGTGATCGGGAACTTCCTGTACGTGGTGGGCGGCCAGAGCAATTACGACACTAAGGGAAAGACAGCGGTTGACACGGTCTTCAGGTTCGACCCTCGCTACAACAAGTGGATGCAAGTGGCGTCTTTGAACGAGAAAAGGACCTTCTTCCACCTAAGTGCCCTCAAAGGACATTTGTACGCAGTCGGAGGTCGGAACGCGGCGGGTGAGCTAGGTGAGTCCTCCTGGAGCCAGCCCCTTTGCCTTTTGTTGAGCTTGGAAATGCCCTGCTGCCCAGGGAATGGGTGGAGAGGAACAAGTTGGAGGCATTGGAGTGCTGCTGCTTTCTGGAAATGCTGCAAGTGCAGAGAGAAATTTGTCTGGATGCTATTAGAAGTTAATTTTGGAAGGAATCCCACCAAAAAAATAATTCCAAATATGTGTGTCTTGTGTTTTGATGCATAATATCCAATGTCTTGGCCTTTACCATGAAACATGAAATGTATGTCTGCCTGTGTAAGTGTAGGGGAATACAAATGCAGTTTTAAAAAGAAAAAATTAATCATTACTTCAGCTGAGAAACAAAATCCGTCCCTGAGAGATAGATACATGGCTCTAGCTGAAGCTCCCAGTTGAATGAATGTTACATTTTGAAAGAAACAAATTTTCTGGAATAGTATTTGAAATGCCAAGGGGTTTTTTGATGTGGTTTTTTTTAATTGTTGTTTTAGTTTAATGACTGTGATTTGTTCCACTCACAGATTAGTGAGATTCAGATATTCTGATGTTCTAGGCTTCTTTAATTATTAAAAATTACATATTTCACCTATGATCTTGTGAGTATGCAGGTAACTTATTTGTATGAGTGACTGAATGACTTGGTCCTGGTGCCTCTTTTCCTCCCTTGCAATAAATACATGGTAAGTTTTAATTTAACAAAAATCTGCAGAGGATGACCCCTGTTAATCCACTGCATTGTGCAAAGCCATAGTGGGGTTAGCATTTAGTCAAGTCTGGGATGGTAGACTCAACTCTAAATTTGTGTATGCTTTAAAATTGGAATGTCACAGAGATTGTGCTTGGAAGTTTAGTATTATATCTAAACCAGTATTATATTCTAAGCCAGAAGCACAGTATTATATATCTAAACCAGATATAATCATATACATCAACCAGGTATTGTATCATCTCATCTTATTTAGTTTTCAGCCCAATAATCAACCGTTGTCCCTTGTCCCTCTGTGGCTTCTACCTCTTGCTACTAAGATCTGCTTTTCAGAAATGCACAGATACCAGCAGGTGCAGTGAGAAACATTTTTAATTGAAACAATACAAAACTTGATTTCCGCTGCAGGATCTGTGGCTTCTTAAAATTACTGTGTCTTGGTTTTTCACATACACAGATTTAATTCATTGTCATGTTGCAAATTTTCATAGGAAACATGTAGTACACTGCTTCCACCATACAAAAGTGGCCTGGCTTTGCTAGAAATTTAACATCCATCCCAATGTTTGTTGAAATGAGATGTTTAAAAATACCTCCTGTTCCAAAAAGATGGGAAACTGCTTAGCAATGACTTGTTTTCCCTGGACAGCCATTTTTTGATGCAAATCCTGAGATTTTCAGAATTTTTTACTACGTGTCACTTTATTTCCCTGAAAATGCATCCTAAACAATTTCAATATCCTCTAAAAGACTAAATGTACAAACTAACATCATGTATTGATCTTTGAGTATCAAAAAACCTGACATACATCTTCAGTGAGCTATTTTCTAAGAGTGTGAATTAATAGCAGATAATCAGATTGCTGACCTTGTGCACTGTAAACTCTGAACCAAGCAGGATTATAAAAATGTCAGTGAAAAAGTTGCAAGTCTGACAAAATCAATATGAAATAATATTGTCTGTAAGCCAGTGCAACCTGTGTGTGAAGGAGGCTTTGAGTGCAGCATTACCTTAAATTAGATCAAGCAGTATCATTCTGCTGACCTCAACTCTTCTGCCTTCTTTAATTAAAATACAAAATTTATCACCTATCTAAAATTCTTTTGTAAAGATATCATTAAAATGCTGTAGCAATTTCCACACAGACCTGAAAAGTGCCACTGGATCAGTCTGTGGGAAGAGCACTCTAAATGCTAAATATTGTAGCTGTCTGATGCTTTGATTTGGAGCTTCAGGTTCTTTCCTTGTTAATTGTGAGGTGAGTCACTTTTCATTTTCATACTTCTTTCATAAACCTTGACAACTGGAAGATGCAATCCAGCTTAAACTTCACATTCTGTTCAGAAGAGAAAAACTCTCAGGCTTTTCATAGAAGAGAAGGTCAAATGTGTATTGGACAGATATTAAAGAAGTTGCCCTTGGGTTCAAACTAATTTCAGTCTGTTGTTAGGGAGGAAAAATTCCCAAATCCTGAACTGAGCTTTCTGGAAGATGAGCTCTTATGGAAAAGGGCCAAAGGATTAAAGTTACTAAAATGAATTTTTCTTTTCCTGACATTCGCAGGAATAAAAATTATACTTTTTGAGGCTTTCTGTCTAATCTTTTCAAAACAGTTTTCAGATGTTTCATCTTCTGAGAACTTTGTAAATGCCACTTTTTACATCTGTAATACTTGCTTTAGTGTAATAATGAGCTGATGTTTTACCAGTGCATGCTACTGAGAAAAGTTTGGTTCACTGGACAGGATGAGTGAATTTTCATGTATGTGGTATATGTGTTGGAAAGTGGTAAATGTATCCTTTAAATGTCCTGAATTATCATATTATAATTTAGATTTTTTTCAATCCTGTGACAGCTTAGGGCTGTGCAGAATTAAGCACCACTCTTGGAAGGATTGTAGATAATTCTGGTTAGCTCCCTTTAAATGTCAAGGTGAGCAGCTGCCAGAGGTATTCCCCTTAAGGCAGGAGAACAGCACTTGGGGAAAGGGAGGAGCCCAGCCTGAACAAGACAGATGTGCAAAAAACAAGGCTTTTTGCATAAAAGAGACAAAGGGAAAACCAGGTGTGGCTCACAAAGATACTTGTGAAGCACAGCACATTGCCAGATTCCAGCTGAACACTGGAGACTCTTTTCTTTTCTGACAAGTAGATTTTTGTAGCTCATGGTAACAGTTCAGTTGGGGTGCTTGATGATGGCAGAAGCTACGTGTCTAAGTACTAGAAAACTCGTATTTTCAATACAATATTCAGGATTTTCCATATACTTCAGGCTCTGCTGTTGATAGGCTTGAGTAGAGTTTGGGGCTTTTATATATGGGCTTTTCCTAAGCCCTTTAGGGGATGTTGGATTATGACTAAACCACAGATTCATTCATCACGCTGCAATAAAGACAGAAAGAGAAAACCACCAGGGCAGTTGTCTGTTCTTTTGACCTTCTGCCCATCAAGTTGGAAGGTATTAATTTTCCAGATGCCCTCTATGGTGTTGAACCTTCCTTGTTTATGTAAAAACTTCCCCTGTGAGAGTGTGTGTGTACATATATATGTATGTATATAAAGATACAGCTAATGTAATTTAAATGTCATTGGTTGATAAGCAGTGATGAGTACCCAGTTGGGCTGTTTACTGTCAGAGTAATATTCTGAATATCAGACCAGAGTGTGAACTAGAGTGCCTCTTGTGCAGAGGCTTATTTTGAAGTGGCTCCTTGGTATGCCAGGACAAAATTAGTCAGGACTATTTAACTAAGCTTGGAGCTGTACAGGAACAAGCTGTATTATAGAAATAATATAACAAAATCAAGAGCCTGGGTTTTGGGACATCACAGAGTTGCTAAGTGCTGCTGTAACAGACCTCAAGACACTTCAGAAGCTGCTGACAGAGAAGTGTTAAGTATCTGTATACTCCTCAAATAGCATCACAGATGGCACTGTAACAGGAGTGCAGGCTGAACATCCCTTGGGACTGCCAAAACTTCATGTCTTTTTGAGATTGCTTAATTCTATTAAAATGAGGCCGGTCTTCCCTGGATTATGGTAATGAACACATCAGAAGTTTTACTGTTGAACATAAATGAAGCCTGGTCTGAATCATTCATGGTGTTGGAAGAATGAATCCCTCACTCTCACTTAGGTGCATTGAAGTAGCAGTTTTAGAGTGCTTTGTGAACTCTGCTCTGTCTGGAGGTTTTCTAGAGACATCTTTCTTAAATAATGGGCACCTTTAATAGCTGGAATTTTGATTTTTTTTTTTTTTTTTCTTTTCAGTGCAGAGGCATATTTTGCTAAAAGAGGGAATTTGAATGACCTTGCAAGGTAACAGGGAAACAAATATACAGACCAGTCTAACAGAAGAGTAAGGTTTTTCAGCTGGAAAGTGATTGGCTTTGTTTTAGAGCACAGTGGATGTGAGATTTGAGTTGGAATAATTTGTCTGAAATAGTGTCAGACAGTACTTCAGCTGTACCAGGAATATTCAAGACAGTTTTGAAGCCACGTCAGAAAGTGATGGGTCTTGGACTCAGCATCATCCTTTCTCAGATAAATAGTGTCTTTACAATATGGTGATTGGGATGGTGGTAATGGGTACCAATTCTGCATGTTTTATCTTCTCTTGCTAAAGGGATATTTTGGCTATGGCTTCTCTCTTAAATGCAGTTTGTAGTGCAGAGTGAGATAAAACTGTCCAGTGCTGAATGTCACGTTCATCCGGGTGCTGCTGACTCTGCAGTTGCTTTGCTCTTCCTGCCCTTGGAGTGTGTTATAAATACAAGTTCCTCACCTGGATGCAGAGTTGGAAGCACTTTGGGAAGGGGGATGCAGTTGTTGTGGAAGCAGTAGAGCGATGGTTTTGGCGCAGAGGAGCAGCGGGTTGGCAGGGGCTGCTCTAGGGGTGGAACTGGGACAGCTATAATTGCTGCACATCAAGTCTGTTTCTTTCTGATTTTGAAACTTCTGCACGTCTTTGCTTCTGATTGCTAAATAGAGCAGAGTGGAAAGGAGCTTTCCTTTTAAAAAAAGAATATTGGAATGGATGAATATGTTTACAGGAGTGAGTGTGGGTTTATTTGGGGGTTGGGCAGAAACCGCGTGTGATGTCAAGGTGGCACTGCACAGAAACACGACTCACAGATTTAATTTTAGGTGTCATTTGTGGAATCAGTTCTTTGTGCCTATACCTTTCTGTGGCAAGAGAGAGTCTCCAGCATTCACTGGATTTGTGGCTAAGTCTTTGGTGGGACACAGAAGGCCTGCAGCATATTGAATGGAAAAGAATACAATTTGTTTTTAAGAGGAGATTTCTGTCTTTATTAAGAAAACCCAAACGACCAAGTCAGGTCTCTTAGAGTAGACTTGGAAACTTGCCCATATATTGGGCTGATTTTTTAAATCAAAGGTTTGGTACGTCACCAGTACTTGCAGATACACATGACTTCAGTTACTTTGTATTGGTTTGTTATTTTTTTGTCCATTTTACACATCATGGAGACAGCAGAACTGGGAGTCCTTGGGCAAGGCACTCTCACAGAACCAGATGCATTTCAAGATTTCATTTACATTTTGAAACAGTTTCAAAAATATGAAATTAATAATTTTATACATGCAAATCAGCATATACAATTTGTTTAGAAAAAAACAGAATTTTAGTGTGTTTTGCCTTATGTCATGAACTTAGTGTTCTGGACTGGCACTTGTCTGTATTTCATAAATTCGAAGTTCAGCTCTTGGGTGGGAAAAAGCTGAAGCAAATCCAGTGTGCTGTAACAATTTAAAAATTCTTAAATGCAAAATAGATTTTTTTTTCTTTTTTCACTTCTAGCCTTAGAGATGATGCTGAACTGGCAGTCAAACAGTATTTCTGACATTGGAACTGGAAGCTTCTATTTTCAGTGCATGTACTTGAGACACTAATTGCATGGAATTATGTATTATCATCCCATTTTGCAACAATAAGGAGATTATGCAGCAACTAAAAGAGAATTCAGAAGGTCACTCTAATGTTCTCTATACTAATTTTTTCATGACTAGGGAAATATTTTTATAGTCTGAAACCCATAGCTATACTCTTCCAAAATGATCCAGAGAATCTTTTTGAAATAGCTTTGGAGTTAAGGTGAGGTGCCTTATATTCACTATATAAGTGTTACTGCCTGATGTTCTTTACTGGTCTGCTCTATAATTCTGTAATTAGGCTTAAACTAAACACTAACTAGATTCTGCCTTTATAATGGCAAGTTTCTCAGATTCTGTGGGTATTTTCTCTCTCAGCTGATGTGTAATCCTGCTCTGTTAAGTCACCATCACTGATTCCATAGAGCTGACTCAGATTTTCTACCCTTGATTCAATAAAAACCTTGTTCTAGAGCAAGTAAAATGTGACTTTTAAAGACAGATTTGATTTTTCTATGTATAGTTCATAAACATCCAAAAGAGGTTAGCAGTCTTTAATTATTTAAAATGAGATTTGATTTGTCTTTAAGACAACTTAATTATTGACAATTGCTCTGTGCATCAAAAAGTATTATAGGATTTTTGAGAATCTTGTGCCCCTCTAATCATATTGTATTATTCAAGCTGATAATACCTAGAGCTTGCTCCATTATTGAATCTGGATTTGTATTCCTTGTGTTTGTTGCACGCCCTTTTCCTGCAACCTACATCTCTCCCATCTTACATGGGAGAGAGGTTTCCTTCTGAGAAATCCATTCTGCACTGACTCCTGGGTGCTGGGTTTCTTCTTAACTTGGCACTGTCCTCTGTGATTTCTGATCTAATAAAACCCTTTATCATTTTAACATTACAACTCACAGAGAAAACCGCACAAACGGAGTTGTACATGAACACAGCCACTGCTTATCTCCATTCCAGATTCCAGGATGTTTCATTTTTTTTTTTTTTTTTTAAAAACCTTGGCTTTTGTAAACTGATGTAGTGACTTGCATATGCTGTGCTGTTTGTTGCTGTGCAAATCCTTAGTAAAACCCTGCAATGCAATAGAAAATTAGTCAGCAAGGGACAGAGCGTTCTCTCAGCAAGTTTGCTGATGGTACAACCCTGCTGGACAGAATCCTGTGCAACCTGTTCTTGGTGACCCTGCCTTAGCAGAGGAGTTGGACTAGATGATTTCCAGAGGCCCTTTCCAACCCCATCTGTTCTGTGTTTCTGTGGTAGTGCTCAATAATTCCCTTGAGACTCCCGCAGTTGAACAGTGTTACTTGTTGGCACCTCCTCTGTGAATGTTTCTGCCCCTGCACTGAGCTCAGCACCAAACTGCATTGCTGCTTTCAACACTTCTCTGCTCTCATTTGTCTCCAACAGCCACCGTGGAATGTTACAACCCCAGGATGAACGAGTGGAGCTACGTGGCAAAAATGAATGAACCCCACTATGGCCATGCTGGAACTGTGTATGGAGGGTTAATGTACATTTCAGGTAAATCATGCCTGTGGTATCATCTCTGTGAAACAATTACTTATCTAACTTTTTCTGTTTCAGCAGCAGACAGTACAAATTAGCCCGTGGTTGCAGTAGGATTGCCATGGTATCAGTAGTGATGCAGTTTCATATGAAGCCAAACAGCACATACACTGCAGGCTCTGACAAAATTATTGTAGATAATATTACACTTAGTAATTGAATAGCTCCAAATTCCAAAGCAGTTACTCACTTTACCAATTGGAATAAAGTTTTTATATGTGTGTAGCCACACATAAAAATTTATATTGCAATATAATTAAATATAATACTATTATAATATCTAACTATAATTATGTATAACTACTAAATAATTATAACAGGTATTATGATATGATATAATGTAGCAATGTAATTAAACACACTCTCCCTATAAACTTTTTAATGCTTTGGAAATTTTGTTACTTTAAAGAACAACATTTACCTTGATTAAGGTAGTGGAAAGGGCTAAGTTTCTATGTTAATCATATTGTATAAGTGATATCTCTACTTTCACATTTTTTTATTTGGAGTGTATAAATAAATATAAATATACTTGGAATATAATAAAATTTGGGATAAATCTACTTGGTCCTATGTGTCACTGAGGTTGTAGTTTCATTGCATTATATTCCCAAATGGGTTGTCTGAAAATCTGCTATTAGCTTAATTTTTAAAGAAGATTCAATCTGTCTGTCAGTGATCATTGCAGAGATCACAAGACTATATTCTCCTACTGAAATTTTAAAGGATATCCTCTTAAGAACTAAGGTGAAATTCAGGGCAGGAGGTGGGACAAGGTTGCTTAGCTGACAAGAACTGGTGGGGAGATGTGCTGGAGCATCTTGATTTAGGGGCTCTTGTGCCAGTAGACTAGGAGGAATTTGCTTTAGAATTTACTGTAAGGTACAAGTGCTTATTTTACTGTGAGCAAATCCATTGAGCTCCTAATTGCTGGGCTGTTGTCAGTTGTGTTTTGCCCATTTTGCTTGTTTTACTGCAGTTGGCAGATGCATATGCTGCCTGCTGTGTTTTTTTCATGTAGATCCCACAGATTTTTCTTTGCCTTTTGTCCTGAAGCCTCTCCAAATGCATTTTCAGGGAGCTATGGGAAAGGTAAACATAGATGGAACCATAGATAACTATTAACTGAAGAATATTTGAAATCTGTGTTCTTTGTCTATTCACTTGAACTTGATGAAAAAAGTTTTCTGATAAAAATTCTACGGCATGATACTTACAACACCATGACATAGTATCAAAATTTGGAAGGGAAATGGATTCTTGATGATGAGGAACAAAACTAGCAAACTGAATGAATGTAAGCAAAGAAATAATTTTGCAAAATAGAAGCATACGTAACAGGTTTATTTGTTCTTTTAATCTGCCCACATCAATTGTGTAATGAGGTACAGTATAAGACATGGCTTCTGTTCATATTCCCATTTAAAGGAACAAATGTCATTGGAAACGAAGTACTTCTGTAATCTAAGCTAGAGTGAAGAAGTTTTAAGGAAGATGGGGTTCTTCCAGAAAAATGTATTTTTTGTTATTTAATGCTCATGAGGGTGAGCACTACTCTAACATGTGTCTTGTCTCTTTAGGGGGAATCACCCATGATACCTTCCAAAAGGAACTCATGTGTTTTGACCCTGACACAGACAAATGGACTCAGAAAGCCCCGATGACGACAGTCAGAGGTCTGCATTGCATGTGTACTGTAGGAGACAAGCTGTATGTTATTGGTGGAAATCACTTTAGAGGAACAAGTGATTATGATGATGTTCTAAGCTGTGAATATTACTCGCCAACTCTAGACCAGTGGACTCCAATTGCTGCCATGTTACGTGGGCAAAGCGATGTTGGGGTTGCTGTTTTTGAAAATAAAATCTATGTTGTTGGAGGATATTCTTGGAATAACCGGTGCATGGTGGAGATAGTTCAGAAGTATGATCCAGAAAAAGATGAGTGGCATAAAGTGTTTGACCTTCCAGAATCCCTTGGTGGCATTCGAGCCTGCACTCTCACTGTTTTCCCTCCGGAGGACAATACGGGGTCACCGTCTAGAGAGTCTCCTCTTTCAGCACCTTAGAACCCTCCCTTGACTCACCATGTCGTAGTAACACCTCTGCACTGCATCATGGGGTCTGTTGTTTTTCTTCAGTAGTTTCTGTTAGGCTTAGCCTACAGCATTTCATACAATTACTGGAAAAAAAAGAAAAGACTTTGACATTGTTTGTGCTGTTTCTTTGGCATAGAATGTCTCTCAAGTGGTTAACAATAAAAGATGTACTCGCCCGAGCCAAATGTTTAACAAATGAGGGGGTATTGTCTATAAAATGTATGAACTAGGTACGTTATTAATGTTGTATGTTGGGTGTGAGGTACCTTATAGCTTACATTTGGGAGCCCAGTGAGTCAAAATTGTATTGAACATGTCACTAAATTTCATGTTGAAATCCTTTTTCCTTTCATTTTTGACTGCAGATTACAAGGGTAGGTAGACCACATCAATGTGAACTGTCTGAAGGTTGCCAAGGGGCTGAGCTACCTCCCTCTTTACACAGAGTATTTTTGACATATCTGTTTACCCACCTGACTTTGTGGGTGCTTTCAGAGCATATGAAGTTTCTTAGGCAGAGGGAAGTAATAAAATAATTTTAAAATATTAGCACTGTACAGGAGCAGACCTTGTAGAGGCCGGGAGTTTTTTATAGCATATATCAAGTGTTTTTCCTGAGTCAGTTGAATGATGCTTCAAACAAAACATCCTAAACATGTCAGTGTTTTTTAATTTGGGTTGTTTTTTTTTTTTTTTAGGAATTGGCTTCCGCTTGCATGGGAGCACACACTATTAAAAAATGGGGACTCAGTGCAGCTGTGTGTTCTGTTGTACAGCTGTACTGAATATAGGTAGTTAAGGGCTAGAAACAGTAACTTAAGCCACTGAATTTGACCAAATGGTTCCATCCAATCAAATTTAATCTACCTTTTCTCCTTTGCTGTTGAGATAACTTGCATAACGTGTCCTCTGTATAGTCTCAGTTAATAAGGTTATTTAGCACAAAGTGCAGCTTCAGTGAGAGAGCTGCTTTTGCTCAGTGGACCTGGACTACCACGTTTTACCTTCTTTTGTTCAATAAAACTTTTAACTGCAGTTACCCAGCCTAAGCTACCTCATTAATGTATTTGGTTTTCTTCCTCTGCCTCACTGTCTCCAGGATACGCATTACGTATATCCATGTGGGTAGATGAATTTGCTAGGAAACCAATGCAGAAGTGATCATGAATGGGTATTTTTGACCTACTTTTAAGAAACTATTTTGGTCTGATGTGCTCATTTTATTGTTAGGGACTGATGAAAAAACAGTCTTAATGTTTTTTCCTTGGAGAACTGCTTGCGTGCAGCTGTGCAAATTCACAGGAGTCTTTACCTGTCAGAATACAGTGCCCTGCTGACAAACTGCAGCTCTGATTATGCCATTGTGCTTGTTCTGAACTTCCCATCATGTTACAAGTCATTTTGCTAATGAACACAGTCATAGGGGGATCCTCTGAGAAAAACTGTTTAAACCAGCTTTTTGTGTCACCTATTAATAATAACCAAGTAAAACTCAATAGACTTTTGTTAAGAGTTTGCTATTTGTGTCTCATCCCTGCTTGATGCATCAAGCAGCAGGATTGCTGTGGTGTCAGTTTTGGAAGTACTGATATTTATTCTTTGTGCAGTTTACTGGTAATGGTCACTACCAAAATCTACAAGTAAGCTGTAGGTTTCATAATTATTCTGGTTAAAATCAAAAGCAATTCTTCCTCTTCAAAAAACTGAAGTCTCAACTCCATGCGGCTGTGCAAGGTTGTTGGAGGTGGAATAGTGGCACCAGTGGATACTCCTGGAAACTGGCCAGTGAGGATAAATTGATTCATCACCCTAAGAATACTCTTCCTATGCTGTGCAAAGCACTGGGTAGAAGAATGTTGCTCTGTCTGTTAAGGATTTGTCAGTCATTTAAGTGTCACATGCTACTAATTTTTTTTCCAGCTCAAGAGACTGTATTTTAGACCCTGCTAGAGTTTGAATCCCTTGAAATCCACATTCAGTGTCTCTATTATTAATTAAACTGAAAAGTACTTGAAGGAGTTGCATTTCCTTTAGGATAATGTAAATATATCCTACTCTTTACTGGGGATAAGGGACACTGTGTTTAAAAGTGGGTATCTTCATTGCTATTCTCTGTTTGGAAGAAGCTTAACATATGGGTTCTGATCATTCTGAGGTGGTTTAAAGCCAGGATGTCAGTTTTGTGTTTGAGTCTTGAATAGCCAGGAGCTGGTATATGGCCACAATGTTGAGGGGTTTTTATTTTGTTTTCTTTTTTTTTAAGTGGCTCGTTATCTGTTCTACATAAAGTGAAATAATTATTTTTGAACATTTTGTCATCAGTGGATTAAATGTAGTGCTTCAATCAAATTAATCTTTGGTTTGGTTTTTTGGTCTTTTTTTTTAAATCCCCCTCTGGTTTAAAGTATTTATAATGACATTAGTGAACATTTACTCACTAGGATTGAAAAGCAAACATCAAAGACTTGCCCAAAACTGCAAACTGGTTTCTTCTGTAATATAGTATAAAATTACTTGTTGTCACTGTGTCTTTCTTAACCACAGCATAAGAGCCCCTTTCCATCTCTGAATCCACAGCTGTAGATATGCACATGGATACAGCAAATACCCATCTCCATTTCCAGTCAGGCTGCCTTTTCATAAATCTTGGAGTCTCTTATATTGCAGTTGTAGTACCTAAATCAGAAAAGCATCTGGATAAGAAGCAATTATAGCTGTTTGACTTGGATGAAATTAAGACTACATGGTGTGCCAGCTGGGAGAGCCACGGGAGCTGTCTGCCCTCTCCCAGTGATGCAGGACACACACTGCAAAATTCATTCAGATTTTGCTTTTTTCGTGCCCAATTAGTAGCAAATGCCAAAAGTGCTCATTTCCATAGACAATTTGCCCAAAGGCTCATCTGATATCCCTGCAAAACCCACCACTGTGACTCCAGACATCCGAAATGACATTTCCCTTGGTATGTGTTTTGAGACAGGACAAGAACAATGGGAAGATGACCTGGGAAAATCCAGGTTATGTCAAGTTTCTTTGCCCTGTTAACATTAGATAGTTAATCATCTGCAGATATCCATTTTTCTATAATTCCCCTCCCCTTAGAAAGTTGTAAAGTCCAAGAGCCTGGTCCAGGGAGAGCAATTCCTGCCAGGATCCAGCCAGTCTTGTGGCTTCTTGGGATAATGGAATTGTGCTGAAGGGGGATGAGCACTGGCACAGCAGAACGTGGCTGACAGCCTGGCTGTGGCTCTACAGGCCCCTTGGGTGGAAGAATCACTTTACCTGTTCTCAGGACAAAAGTGAGTTGTTTTCTTATAAGCAATGCTATTTTTAAGTTTTCCATTCTGTTTCTGAGGGGTGGGATCTCTCAGAAGTAGCAATTTATAAACAGTTAAGCTCAAACCACTAGTCTGGTCCTGCAGTGGAATAATGGCAATCATGGATTAGGGCAGTTCACATGCAGATAAATAAAGTTCTCCCTAAAGGCTTACAGTCTTTTGATGGGCTGGCTGGACATCAAAATATAATTTGATACCACAGCAACAAGTGCAGTACAAATACCTGGGGAAGTTTTGAACCAAAGAATTGGGGATAATCTGATCGGAAAAGATCAAAGCACTTTTCTTGCAAAGTTCATTCTGCCTACCAGAATTGTTGTTCCTTCTTAATCTGCCCTCCAGCTGGTGATCACCTCACCTTTACACTGGTGTCTGAATCTGCTGGTCACTGTTTTTTTTTATTCCTTTGGTTTTGTGGCTGACAAAAACTCTGTTACTTCTGCTCCTGATCAGAACAGATAAAGATGAGGCTTTTTTAGTGGCACTGTCCTTACATCAGGAGAGAAAATAGCCCATTGTTGATAAATGCATTCATTATTCAGCTTGTGCACTCTTGGAAATATATAAGCAGTAGTAAGCTAGTGAAAGGCATGTTCATGTTGCAGGAGTAATGTGTGTCCTGTTTCCTCCTGGCTTGCACCTTACCTGGTGTGTGGAGGGTTGTGTGCAGTGGTAACCCAGAGATCTGGAGGGAGAGTCAAGCTCTCATGTGGCACTTTATGCTTTCCATGCTCTGTGAAAGTGTTCTTTTCTTGCACACCATATGTAGCTTTTGTATTTTAGTTTAAATGTGAATAATGATTCTGTGAGTGCAAACGTGGTCAGAAAAAAAAAAAAGTCTTAAGGGGCAGAGTTATACTTTGCTTAATTGATGCAGTTTTCAGCCCCGTGAGTCTTGCAGGACCTATTCAGCTGTGAAAAGGTGATTGCAGTTTGAGAGCAAGCTAGGAAATCTGGGTGGCTTTCCTGCTTTCCTCCCTGTCACCAGTTCACATGTTCTTGTTGCCAGTCTTTTACAGGTCATTAAGTGAACTTCTTTTCTCAGTCCATCGGCTCCATATCTTAATGTCCAGCCCTGTTGGACCTGCTGATTACCCACTCTGGGGAAAACGTGGTGGGATGTGTTTTCATAACACGTCTTACTTACGCAACATGGCTTGTTTTTTTCAGGAATTCCAGCATCAGTGACACACAGGAGTTCTCCAGAGTTCTGTAATGACCTGGTAATCTGTATTATGTAGCCCAGATAACCTGGGAGTGGTGCTACAGCAGGAGCCATAAGTGGCTGACATTCTTGAGGGGATAGTCTTTTACTATATGTATTACTTCGGCTTGTGTGCTGTTTTTTCCCCCATATTTGGGAGTATTTATTGCTGCCGTTTGAGTTTTTAACTTTTTATTCATGAAATGAGTAATGCCTCTCTGAGTCTGCAGTGAGAGCAAAAGGTTCAGGTGGCTCTTTCAGAGCTTTGTGCTGTCAGGCCATCCACATGGTTATTAAACCCTTTCTATCTGGAGCTCTGTTTCCTAAGTGTTTAGGAGAAATCGTTCTGCAGTGGGAGAAGATCTCAGATGAAAATGTGTTTGGGAAATACAGATTGTTTTAGAATCTTTTTGTCATGGTTTAGAGGTTAGTTTGGACTTTGAGCTCTCACAGAATGAATAGGGAGTGATATATATATATATATATGTATATATAATTTTTTATAAAATAACTTATAATTGGCTTAAGTGAGTCAAAGCTCAGTTGTTTGTACCTGCTTGCATTCTTGGCCAGCCTGTTGCCATATTCTCCCACAGACCGTGGCATTCTGGGCTGTCTGGCATCTGTTTCCTTGTGTAAGAGCACCTCCTGTCTTCCCTGCTGCCTGTTGATTGAGTTCCAAAATAAATCTGAGCTTGGATTCTTACATCTAAAGTACCTGTGGAGCTAAAGACCATGTGGAGCTGTGGACTGAGGGCCATGGCTTTGACATTTAATTCCCCACCAGCCCCTCACTGCTCTTCAAGATGTTCCCAAACCCAGCCAAAACCTGTGTGCAGGAGGCAAATCTCTCAGGCTGAAAATTTTAGTAACCTGGGGATCTAAAGACCACGGGAGTGTCCTCGTCCCCTTTGCAAGGAGAGTTGTGCACGCTGAGTGCTCTGGAAGGGGACAGACACAGGAACTCCTTGGGTAACCAAACTTTTTGTTGGCCTTTGATTCTGCTCTTTCTTCTGTGCCCAGATGGAGATCATGGGAGGGGAAGGTCAGGGTTGGGTCACACTTTCCAGCTCTCAGTAGTGAGCAGGTTTGTTTATTCTCACCTGACTGCACGACACTGCAGAAAAAAAGAACTGTAGGAACATTTCAGATTTTAAACATTGTTTCATGGAACAGTATTCATTAATAAAGGAAAAATTAGTCTGTTTTAACCTGTGTTCCTTATAACCAGGATTGTTCCAAAATACTTGGCTTCTGTTGAATTAACAACTTTGCCTTTACCTTCCTTGTTCAACATTACTGTAAAAAAAAATGCTTGGTTTCTTTCCATTTGTTTTTCATTGCTTGTAACCTTTTCTTAGAAATGTGGAAATAATTTTCCTTACATGTTTTATGCACCGAAATAAACACCACTGATCACCTGACTCCCCTCCCCATGTTTCTTACTCAATGCCTGCCAGTGTATCTTTCCATATTTTTACCCAAATGTGTGACAGCTGTCAACAAATACCATCAGAGTCATAAAATTCCTGCTGATGGGTTTAACTGGGGTAAAGAGGGGTCATCTCTTTTCTTAAACACTTCTGGAAAAAAATTGCTTTGAAGAGCAGGCCTGCCATGTTCGATACATTTAAATGCAGCTCGCTTTGGCCTGTGGTTAACTTTAGTTTTGAATATTTGACTCTTTCAGATACATAATTGCAACAAGTGCCTACAGTAGCTGTTTACAGAGCGTGTATTCCCTGCTCTTACGTGGGAGAGGCACTGGGTGCTGAGGTTTCCTCAGCCCCTGCCTGTGAGGTTCCCTTCCTACCCAGGAAAATTAATTGGGATTGATGTTCTTCCCTCTTCAGGGAACAGCCTTGTGGGACTAAAGAACCTCTACCAGGGTCAAGAACAGTGAACTTGGAAGGAAAATCAAAGCAGCTTCCTAATTGTGGTTAAAGCACAGCCCAAGTTTCCAGAAAGGGAAGAGAGAGCTGCTGTCCCTTATGCATGTTTTGTCAGGAGTTGAGGATATTAGCAATGAAAGGATTGTTGCTGTAAATAAAGACAATAAAATAAATCCCTATGTCTGTCCCCAAAACAGAGAGAGATTGCTTCTGTTGATATACCACACTATTAATATTTGGCTTTGGGTGTATAGGGGATGTCTCAAGTGCTCATATCACATAAGTGATGCCCTAGTTCCCATAAGTCAGTGTTTTCTACCCAGTCTATTCTGAATAATGTTTTAAAATAATATAGAATATTAGAGGATACACTTTTCTGGGTTTTTTTCCTAAGCCTTTTTAAAAGAGATTTTATGCATCTAGTTATTTCAGCATTACTGCATTTAGTCAAACCCAGGAAACATGAAATGTCACATTTTGGTTCATCATTCAGATATTTTTGGAGTTTCTGCTTCTCCTTTTCACTTTACGAAGTTTTAAGGAGGGAATGTTTCTTCTTGTGGTAAGAAGAAATGAAGAGAAGGAAACATCAGATGCAACTGAATGATAGTGTCTGCTGTCAGCAGCCATTTGGGACAATTTTATGATTTACAATCCTGTCAAATTCATGTTGTGTAATAACCCAGGAGGTTTCCATTTGGCCTGCAGTGACACAGAGCTGTGTTGGAGTCCAGGACATCCCCTTGGATGACCTGAGACCTGGGAAAGAGAATTTGAGCCCTGGACAGGGGGGTGTAGAACCGGTCCAGGGGGGTTGGAAACCTTGGCACAGAGCCCAGGAAGACACTGAGTTTGATCGTAGCCCATGGGAAAAACTTCCAGCATTAGGAGAGGAATTGCAAATCACCAGGAAGTGAAAATAGTAGTATAACACAGTAGAACATACAAAATTCAGTAGTTTTAAGATTCTTAGAATAGAGGTAAATGGGGGACAAGATGGTGGAATTTGGGTGGTACCTCGTGTCCCTCTCCTTCTTCCTTGTCCTCCATCTTCTGGGGTGGTGATGAAATAAGATAGTTAGAGTGGATTGGGTCAAAGCAGAAGTGACCCTCTTAGTGTAAGCACTAGGCATTGGTGTGAAATAGTAAATATCCTATACGTAATTATCTGTATAAATGTAAGGTGACGTCCCATCGGTGGGCAGTCGCCTCGTGTCCCAGCCGCTGTCCGGACCTCGGCTGGGAGCGGAGAAAAACTTTGTGATATCAAATAATAAACAACTCGAGAAACCAGAAAGCAAGGCCTTGAAGACTCCGCTTCTTTGTACCAACGCGACTCGGGGCTTTTGGAGGGCCAAGGACTTTAAACAACTTGAATCTCGGGTGAGAAAACAAACCCGAGAAGCTGGGAAAGGAAAAACCCAACATCTTTGCATTACTCCCTGCACTGTGGCTTTTGTCTCAAACCATGGAATAACAGCACATACTCACCTGTGCCAAGGCACCCTAAAATACCTTCATCCAGCTGCATGGAGGAAGGATTTCCTCTTTTATCTCTGATTGTTCATCAGAATACATTGGGCTCTCCAAAGCACAGGACAAATTTGAGCTGCAATCATTGCATGTGGAGCATGTGGAGGTCATTAAGAGCATGTCTGAGTGATCTCATCTAGTTTTAGCACTCATCAGCCACTGGTTTTGGAGAGAGTGAGGATTTCTCTCCACCCCACCCCCAGTTTTCTGCTAAGGCCCTAAATATTTCTCAGACATTTTGTGAGTCTGATTCCAGGCAGGCTGGGCCATGCAGAGGTTTAGGTAGTTAGGGACAGGACTGAGACCTCTTCGTGTCACCAAGCATGTGCCCTGTACTTAGGGATGCTGATGAGAAAAAAGCTGAGACCTTGTTTGCTCTCCCTATCTTTACTTCCTCCCCAAAGAAAACCCACCCTCATTGTAAACCAGCATTTTCATTAGACCAGGCATCAGATTGAGAGTTTTAAAAGATGCCTCACATTCTTCATCTCACTCTCCATTTTTGCTGTCTTTTCAAAATTAAGATGAATTATTTTGTCTTAACATCATGTGGCATGAGAGACCAATGCCGTTAAATAAACAGATGCAGCTTGGAGCTTGGGGTTACAGCAGAAACTACACTTCTTAAAGAATCACATTTCATTTTCCTCTTCCATATTTATACACTTATAAATGTGGACTTTCTGGAATTTAGATAACTTGATAGAGATGACATGTGCCATATGGTCTTTAGGACAAATTCCAGCTTCATTAACAGTTCACAGGCTGAAAGGAATAGCAGTTAGTCTAAAATCAGATTGTCAATTAGCAAACGAACTAAAAATTACTGGAGTTTCTTTTTACAGAAGCCTCTGCTCTGAGCCTTCTCTCTACACCCCACACAGAGCTGAATTTGCAGCATCAAACCATTACACCCTGTTACTGACCCATTGTTACTGCTTTGCCACTGGAAATGGGTCAGGATTAAGCAGAAGAATCTCAACCTGTGAGATACAAATACAAAAGCAAAGAGGCAAGTGAAACCTCTGTACTGCTAAATCTTATGGGCACAGTGCTGGAAGTTGAGGGAGGGACCTGCTGGAAGAAGATCTGAATGTTGTAGCAGGTGGGCAAAACAAAACCAGTGCCCTGAGAGCAGGAGTGACATGAACCTCCAGGGAGAAGAGATGTCCAGCAGGGTGGCTCCTCAGTAACCAGCACTGCCATTTGTTCAGGTTCTGGATGGGGATGTGGGGAGAGCAGGGCCAGAGTCTGGGAGAGCCTACCCAGGGGCTGGGTCTTGGTCAGAGGGTATGATACATCTTTATTTTCCTAGTTCCATTTGCTGGAGGAAGACCTTTCTCCTTCCTGTTTCATTTCTAAGTCACCTGCGGAGCCTGTATTCCCTTACACATAAGATGGGAACAAATAATTTATTGCACTCTTCTGAAGCTGGTTATCAGCTAAGGTTTGAAAGACTTGTTTTCTCCAGCTGTTTAATTGATATTACTTTTTTTTTTTTTTTTTTTTTTTTTTTTTTTTTTTTTTTTTTTTTTCCCCACAAAAACCCTAACATCAGGTGACTTGCCTGAAGGAGGATGGAGGGTCAGGTGACATTTTTGATGTCAACAGCAAAGACTGTGCTGTCAAGTGGCTCTACTGGCCACCCACAGAAGGCACAGGAGAACCTCATGAGCACTGGTTATTTTATGAAAACAGCTCTTGAACTCCTGCAAGTAACTGAGTTCATCCCAAGAGTAAGGGAATGAAATGCTGTAATCAAGCATCTAGTGCAGGATGCCCATCCTGGCTCTGAACTCATCCTTGTTGGTTAATGCCTCTGCAAAATGCTGTGCATGGCTGCTGTGATGGGAACCATCAGCCCCTGAGCCCACTGTGCTCTTCTTGCTGAAAGTGGGATGCCCCACGTTCAGCTTCCAGTTTCTACTCTCTAACTGTGGACTTTATCCATGTGATTTGACAGCCTTCAGTGAAAGCACTTCACCAGAGTAGTAAGTAAAACCATCTGCAGAGGCTTGTGACCCTGTCTGCAGATCCTGGACAGCCCATTCTCAGATGTTTGGTACTGAGAGGTGGATATTGCATGGTCTTGTGTGCTTCTCAAAACTGGGGAGTAATATTTTAGAAAGACCCCATCAAAAGAATAAAGTAGCTTCTTTTCTGGATGTGTTAACTGTTTCTTGACTGGGTGGTGAGTTGTGAGAAGCCAAAGCATTGCAATGTAAAAACCCTGGCAAGAGAGACTCCAGGTATCTGAATTTGCCAACACCAGAAGTGCTCATTTGGGTTTGTTAGACAGTTACTCAGTTTTCTCTTTGCCCTCCCAACCCTGATCCCTTTACTTGGAAAACACACAGATGACTCCATGTCTGACAGCTCTGGATACTGGAGGGGAGGATTTCCCCACATGCAGCTCTGCTCCTGCAGCTCAGAGCAGCTGTGGGACTCTGCTCCTCTTCCCATAGCACTGCTGAGGTGGCACCACGTAACAGGTCACAGCACAAGCTGAACTTCAAAAATTACTTTAGTAACTCTGCTAATGGTAGTGGAACTGAGCTGGAAATGTTCCTGTCTAAAAGAGCTGGGCTGCAGAAAGCCACCTACTTCTTCTCTATAATTCAACAGAAACTGGGTTTTAATAAGTGCAGCCTTTTGAAATCAACCATTGTGTGGACTTGCAGGGGTTAATGCCCATCTCCACTGTCAGATGGAAACTCCCAGGGCTGGTGGGGATGATGGAATGTGCAGAGGAGCTTGCAGGCCCCTTGCGTGTTGTCTGCTGTGCTGTCTGCTCTGTATTTAGGCTGTCTTGTCTTGCTAATCACATCACATCTGTCAGCTCTCTGTGGCTACAAACAAATTGTAAACAAGATGTCAAGGTGGAGTGGGATGAATTGCTTTAAAAAGGGGACCAAAAGAAATTAAACCATCTTGAATGGGTAAAAAAAAAATGAATGGGTAAATATCAGCTGAATGTTCCTTTTGGAAATTATTTTAGTGCATGTTTTATCATAGCTAATGGATGATGGTTTATACATGAACATTTGGTTGTAAAGATGTGCACCACAATGGCAAATCTAAAGCAGTTTCATTCCTTCTCAAAGCCTGCAGCAGGTGCTTTACCCATTTCTCCACTGTGTCCCATTTCTCCACTGTTAAGACTCTGGAAAGGGCTGCAGCAGTTTAGCAGCAACTTTTTCTTGCAAGCAGCACAACCCTACCAACCAACATCAGCAGCATTTGCCCCATTTACACCTTGCAGAATATTTGATATTTCTGTGCTTCATTTACCAGGTTTGCCCAGTAGCAGGACTCTGGTAATATGATCACAGACAACATAAGAGAGAATATGTCCTGTAGGCACAGATAAAAGATTTACAGTTTACTTATTCATTTATTTATTTGGTTACTAATTAGAAATAACTTTATTTACTTCTTAGAATTTCTATCACCAATAATTGTGTTCTCAGCTGAAAAAAGTGATGAACAGGAAGGATATAACAGAGGAACTGTTTGTCTTCTGAAAAAGATGCAATGTTAAATACTCAGGTGCTATGGTTTATGTTCATTTAAGGTCCATTTTCCTTCCAGCTCCAGTGAATGATGTGGAACGAGGCGAAATGTTTGTGTGTGGGTCACAGATTAGATTTATATGTCTTGATGGAAAGTTATTTTAAATAATTTTAGGCTTAGAAAAGAAATCTGGAGCATGTTCCATCATTACTATAGGCATGTAAACAAGTTTTGGTTGTGGTCATCGAGTAGGGAGTGAACAGTTTTCACCAAAACAATTTGATAATATTACAGGTAAAATGAGTTTTATGAAAGCTACATTGATTTATAAAGAACTGTTAGGAAAAATACTGGTTATCTTTCAGCCTGTTTGGAAAGTTCTTAGGGTTTTGCTGCTGAAGGATGGTGAAGGCCAGGGAAGCATTCAGGTCTTTAAGTGCCCTTTGGAAAAGCTGCTGGTACCTGAGAGCTTCATCCTCCTCTTGGGCACAGCTTCCTCCAGGCAGGGGAGCAGCTCACCTGCAGGCTCTGCTTCCAGCTGTGACAGGGGCTGGATTCAGCAATTTTGGTTTGTCTCTGGTGTTACCAGCTGCTCCTCACTGAGCTTTTGGGTTGGGTGATGGACAGAGATGGAGAAAGGGAGATCCTGACCAACCCTGTGACCAGCACACTAATGGGAAATGCTTTGTACAGTCTTAAGAATTTCCAGTTGTTTGCTTTAACACCTCTCTAAACATATTTTTAGCAAATTGAGCCTTTATGTGGAAGGGCAATGCAGGGCTCATGCTGCATCTCACAGGCTGGAGAACTTCTGCAGGAGTGATGTGACAGCATGGAAAAATTCAACGAGAAGCTGCCTGTAACTCAGGGCCAGCATCTTGTGATGAGGAGACATTGGAGAGTTGTGGCTTAAACAAGAATTGAGCCTGATGCAGGTATAGAGCTCTTCAGTGAAGTGGTGGGTCCAGGTGTCAGGTCAGTGCAGCTTCTGTCAAAGACTTCTGAGATGTGCTGTAAAGGGAATAAAAGAGTGTAGCTGTGGGTATGATGCATGGTCTGAGCACAGGGAGGGCTAGGAGCTAATCTATACCTGCACAAGATTACTGCTGGGTTTTGCATGTAGTGGTC
Organism: Zosterops lateralis; assembly: GCF_965231275.1. Lineage (NCBI taxonomy): Eukaryota > Metazoa > Chordata > Aves > Passeriformes > Zosteropidae > Zosterops > Zosterops lateralis. The sequence continues at coordinate 78,381,200 of NC_139800.1, forward strand.
TGGCGGTGCTTTTGTAATCTCACAAGAAAATAACTGATTGGTCTGACTGTTTTTACCCCTCAGAAAGGCAGAAAGCCATTGTTTAGTTTCTTTGATGTATTTTTCATGTATATTAGTCAGTGGTGTTGTATTAAGTAAGAGTAACCATGATTTGCTAATGAGAATCACTGTATTCCCAGGGACAAACCAAGAGTATTTTTAGCAAGGGGATAGATTAACGAGGTCACTGAGAGGATACGTGGTTGAATTAACTATTGCTATTTAATATACAGACATTTTGCAAAGGATTAGACATTGTAAATCCAGTGGCCTTCCCAAGTAGGATAACTATCACTTTGAAATTATATTTAATTGTCCACTCTTGACTTTTATGTCATTTAGTGTGTCTAGCCATGCTATTAGTGACTTACGTCAGCAAAGGCCTGCTGTGACCTTACAATACACAAACCTCTAGACAGTTCCTCTTTATCCTTCTCTCTGGGCAGTCTGTTGTTCAGGAATAAAGGCTTGGCATAAAGGAAAATAAAATTTAGCTGTACCAGTGGAGGAGGGAGGGGCAAAATCAAAGGCTATTTTTATGTGTAGAAGAGCCCTTCAGGCTGATGGTTTTGGAACACCTGGATGTGTCTGTTGCCCTGGAGCTCCCTAAGCTCAGGATCCAACCTATCTCAGACAAGGTTCTGAAGCTGCCATTGTAGAAATGAACCTGCTTTAAGGCCAACAGATCTCTGGGGAAAAAAAAAACAACAACCTAGGAATGGGAATTAAAATACTTTCTTAAAAATAATTAAACCCAGAGGTTTAGCAGTAACTGCAAAATGGGTTAATTCCCAATTGGAGTTACTTCTCACTAAGCATCTGATGGCATGAGAGCCGACACACAGCGCTCCCATCAAACTGCACTAAATGAACTCCTGATGGCTTTTCTCTTCCAGCAGGATTAAAGCTGCCTCCCCCAAATTAAAGCTGTCTTTTTTCATGTAAGGAAGTGCAGCAGCAGAACTTGCTGGCGTGGTGAGCAAGCTGATCAGATGACTAATGGCCCTCGGTCATGGAAATGATGCTGGAGGACTGGTTGCAAATGCTCAGAGGTGATGAGTGCACCTAACTACAGCAGAAGGACCACCAGAGCCCTGGAGCACCATGGCCTGGCATTCCAGAGAGTGAGGCCTCAGGATCCCAGCTGTCCCCAGGAGGAACAGCTGTGTTCCTCTGAGAATCCAGTCCTGGGGGAAGAGGCCGCAATTAAAGCACCCATCCCTGTCCATAGGGAGGAGGGGTCCTGGCTCTGGGAGAGAGTGGAAGGTGAAGATCACTGGCATGGCAGGCTCAAGGCAGTACTCCACCGCAGCTGCCATTGTGAGGGGCACAAGCAAAGGGAGAAAAGTCACCAGGAGCATTAGTTTTAAATAATGTCAGTATGTTCTCAAGGTGAGAGTTTGCTTTATGTAATTGCTCTGGGGCTCTGGTGGTCCTTTTGCCTAAGGTGGATGCACTTGTCATTGCTAATCAATTGGCAAATACCAGTACTATGATTTTTTTTTTTTGTGTCTGCGCAGGCAGACGCTGCTCCTCTGCAGCTGCTGACTTGGATGGAGCCTGGGACTTCAGCAGGAAAAATGATGAAGGACCTACAGTGCCCAAGCTGCTCTTTAGGTAGCTCATGGGTGCACATTAAATCATGAAAATCCCAGCAAGCTGCCAGCTCAAGCAATGCCTGTGGGATCTCTGGGAGGAAAGTGCCATGACCAGTCATCCATCATCGTGTGGGGTTTTGCTAAGATAATTTAAATTCTCCTTCTTCAGGTGAGAAGACCAGAGCTCATGAGAGGGATGGTGTGAGCAGGGTCACCTGCTGCCTGCAGCAGGGAGAGCTGACCCAGCTGTGCAGCTCCACAGTGGGAGGCAAGGTTGAGCCTGCCTTGGTGGGAAGGAAAAAACAGAATATGTTAGAAATCTAAAAAAAAAAATGAAGGGAAAAAAAGACCAGTAACGGGAGAAAGGGAGCATTCAACAAAAGGGAAACATGTGCAGGAGGAAAGGTTCTTTGATATCTTTCCAAGAATGTCTCAGGGGATGGACACATCAGACAGCATGCCCTCTGCCCTCGGATGCTCCCGCTTTGGCATGGCAGCAGCTCCCAAATCATGCTTTGCAGAGTCTCATTGGTCTGGGATTTCTGATCTCTGTGTTGGCAGTACTAGGGAGGACAACCGCTGTAGGCACACAGTGGGCAGGCTGCACCTTCCCAGTGCTGGATCTGGGAGCAGAGCTGGGCCCTCTGGTTGCCTCAGGTTCCCTCTGGTCTCTGCACTTGCCATGGTTGTGAATATCAAACCCCAGGTCACAGTGATATTGTCATAGGCAACAAAAAGTGGAAATAAAGAAAATAAATCTATGTCAAAATCCATGGTTCTAATTACTCAAATGCAGTGTGCCACCCTAGAATTGTAATTTCCAATTCCATCTTCTCTGGCTGACCACACATATGAATTCATTCAAGTAGCAAGGAAGGAATTAAGTGTTAATTTTATAAAAAGGAAAGGCTACTAAGGATTTAAATTAGATTTTTAAATTAAGCATAAGCCTGTAAAAAGTCTTTCTGAGTGTTCCCAGCTTCTGTCGCTGATCATTCCCTACAGCAATAAAACAAAATGGTATGAAGGGTCTGGCAAAGTGCCGAGGCACTATCCCTCTGCAGCAGGACAGGAGACTGCCCCAGCTGGGAGCATCTGGAAGCGCTGCCAGGCAAAGTTCAAGGCATGGCCTGGGCTGAGCATCATCTTTCATCCTCCATCAGGGCTGTACTTGGCAGCGAGGTATTGAGGCTGGCATATCAAGTTTTAAATGGGGCTTTAAAAGCCCTTTCTCTAATGGAGCACCCGGTCGTGGTCTGTAATTAAAGATCGAGGTCCCGGCGGCTTTGCCTGCGGAGAGGGAGCCAGACCCCGAGCGCCACTGCTCGCTGCCCTCTTATCTTCCTGGCCTGGCTGTCGAGGCTTCAGAGACCTGTCACAGCACAGATAAGGACAGAAGCAAATTAAGATTTAGGAATTTCTTCTGGGACCTTCCCAGGCAAAAAGAGGTTTTTAATTGGTTTTCAATTCTGCGGCAGCCAAAGGTCTTTAATTAGGTTTTACATCATTCTCCGTTATCGCTCTCCTTTTCTATGTTTAGCCCACTGTGATTTGGGTTTCTTTAAATGGATAAAAGTTCTCTATTTGTCTTTTTTCCCCCAAATATCAAGGTGCTGAGTGATTTCATGTAGATGCTAATCAGCAAATGAATTGTTGAAACTTAAGCCTGCTAAAGACAATGTTTTAGTCTAATGCTGCTATATTTAGCTTTTCTGGTAAATGTAGTATTAAAAACCTGATAACTTTATTTTTAATTATGCTTTTTCTCCTTGTACTGTTTAGCTGGCAAACTGGTTTTAAAGTTTCCATCTGAAGCTCTCTTTTTTAAACTGACTTTCCCAATTTTTAAAATCTTTAAAACAGCCTTACAAATACCCTCCTTCCCAGCTCTCTGCTGTAGCATTGACACTTTACAGAGTTAATTTTGGCCAAAATACAAACGTATGCTTGTATAAGCCTTAATCAATTGGGTTTTTAAGTGGAGTTCCTGCTCTGCAGGGTGATACCTGAGACTGTTGAGTGCTGGCTTTCACCCAGGCTGGTGAATGGACCAGCTCCAAATCCCATTCCCTGTGCCTGGTGCCTGGGGCAGCATAGCCTCTGGGAGGTAAGCCCTGACCAACAACTTCCAAAATCAGTAAAAAATGTACTTCTGTCCTGAGCAGATTTAGGGTTGGACCAAAGGTCCATCAATACTCTGCTAAAAGTCCAGGTGGTGGATGATTTCTCAACTCCAGACAATATATTTGTTAAATCCAGCCAACCAACCAAGGTGGAACCACACTGTCACTCATCCTGTCTGGCTGAATATGAACCAAGCACTGAGATTAAATTATTTTCTGGGTATTTCCACTGATTTAACTGGAATTACTAGGAGTGAGTGCTGATCTGCTATATGCATGTTGTTAGGAAATAAACTTATGAGTAGACAGGGAGATTTTCTCTATCCCCAAAAGCATTTTTATGTCCAAAATCTGCAATGGTTTTGGAAGTTGCTCTCTCCCCTGTGTTCACATCTGCATGTGGATGATGTGATGATGTGTCTTAGTAGTGTAGTTGTTCTTAGCCACAATACAGGCAAAAAATGTGGGTGAATGTGAGTGAAGGTGAGCCTGGGGAGCTTTTCAGGACAAATGCTATGCTCAGAGGAGCATCTCATCTTCATTCAGAAAATGCAGCACCTACATGGGGTGAAACTGCAGCTGCCAGCACCTTTCCAGCACCACCCATGGACGGCATGGATGCTGTTTTCCTCCTTGTGACCAGCAGTGCCATTTTGGTTACACATCCAGTCCCCACAGCTTACACCTGGATTCCCTGGCATGGGTCGCCTGTGCTGGACCCACACCCATTGTTCTGGACCCTCATCCCCTGTGCCTGTTCAGCTCCAGCAGTGCAAAACAGGAGGTTAATCCCAATTGCAATAAGGACTTATGTTAATAAATAAATTATAGTATATGAGTTTTATCCAGAGGAGGGTAAAAACCCAAACCGGTCATTAAATCTCATTAGTTCCACTATTTAAATTATTATTTAAAATTATTATTCCATCTGCATGGTAAAAGTTGCTGGCTTTGCTAGTAAATCCCTTGAAGAAAACCTTTTACACGTGCACCTAGGTCCTGCAGGGTCTGAAGGGAGATGCTGCTGCCTCTGGCTTGTGGAATGGGACAGACCTGCTGCTTTAACACTCTTGAACATGAGTTACATAATGAATCTGTGTTCTTTAGTCAGCATCCATGGCTATACAGTTTGTTCCACCCTCCCTCCAGGGTCTTGTTCTCCATGCTATCTGATGGATTTTCTTTCTGGATAGCCCCAGTTCAGCACAGCTGCCTGCTGTGCTGAACACATCTGGACAACAGGAAAAAGTTCCCTGAATTTGTCTCCACTCTTGTTCCAAGGAAGAGTTCACATCCCACCAGTGCTCTCTAGGAGGTTCAGTGCTCCCCAACACCTTGAGAATGACTTTACTGCTGTGTCCCTGCCTACATTTCATCCACTCATCATTGCTTGGGGGCTGCTGGGAGGATCAGCATTAAAATAGATAAAAATATGTATTTGCAAGCGAAAGGCTCTGGATTGTATGTGCAGAGTGTTGTACAAAGGGCTGATGGGTGACCAAAGTGTCTTACAGTGCTGGTGGTCTTCCTTGGGACTGCTCTGCCTAAGACAGTTTGGAGGGTAGATTTCCTTGGACAAAATTAGCAAATTGAGTGTGCTGAGAAGTTCTGGGTGTTTTGCTTTCTATCCTGGGAAATATTTCCAGAAGAGCGGATGCTCAGCAAAATCTGTTGCTCGGTGCTGACTCCACAACCGATCCAAAATAGCTGTAATCTTTCCATAGATATTTATAAAAATGTTTTCATGCTTAAAAAATCCTGTGGAAATACTTCCAATAATTTCTGTTTATGCCCTGTCTTGTAATATTTTTTTTTTCTTTTTGGCCTTCTTTGAAAATTGTGATATTTTAAGTTTAAAAATTCAGTGGGAAAGAGTGAAAAATGCCACCATGTTTTCCTTCTTTTTCTCAGTGAAAACTGCAGTTTCTGACTGGATGAGCAGATGCTCTTTACCAGATGAGAGAGGCTGGGTGGTTCTGCCTGCCCTTGAAAGAGCACAGAAGTCTTTGTGCCCCAGATTGCTTCAGTTTGGGATCCTGCTTATGTCCCTCAGCTTGCCTCGGAGTTGCAGAGGGATTGGGATGATTTTGGAGGCAAAACCATCACCTCCCTTCAGCCAGGCACTACTGTTCTGGGGAAGTCCTGCAGAGGCAGTGAGAAGGATGTCTGCATCTCCCATGCTCAATCTGAGTTTCAAGGAGCTCCTATCTGAGCTTTGGTCCCCCAGCCCAGGGCTCATGGGGTACATTCCTAAAGATGCTGCTTTAGGAATGAGCTGCTGTTTGTCTCAGTGGACACTGTCAGGTGGAGGGAGTGTGGGAGCACAATGATTCCAGCATAAATGGGAGAGCATTAAAATTAATGGGGTTTGTTACTGTAATGGGTAGCTCATTAGGGTGAGTGCTAAGCTATGGTGCTCTGGTCCAGAAGCTGCCCTGGCTGAGCCTTCCTGGCACGGGGGCAGGACCTGTCTCAGCCCCAGGTGCCTGTCCTGGCTGTGCTGCTGCTCCTGCTCATCCCTGTCCCAGCTGAGCTGAGGAAATCCTGCAATCTTCCAAGGGTTTGGTGACCACAGGAAGGTCATGGCAGGGCATCCTGGCTTGGTGCAGGACTTGCTGTGTGGACTAAATCCTTTGTACCATCTGACTTTTTTTGGTGCACCCTGTGAGAGAGAGCCCTTGAAGACATAGGCTTCAGCATCTGGCATAATAAAACCCCTTTTTCTCCACTGCTTGATTATTTAGGGGTGAAGTGTTTCTGGATGCAAATGAGAGCATCTCATACTCCTTGTCCTGCATGGAGAAGCTCAAAAGTCACCTGGCCCCCAGGCTCAGCCCCAACAGCAGCAATACACTGACCTGTGCAGGGCTGGTTAGGCTGGCAGCAGCCTGGGCAGTGACTGAATGCTAAGTCACATGCACTGAAGACACTTCAGCAGCAATTCTGATGGCTCTTCAAAAGCAATGGTTCTGGTAGAGTGGCTTTTGATTTGTTCCTGGCCCATATGTCTCTCCTCTTCAGCGTGGTGGTAGAAATTGCTTTATTATGAACTATTTCACTGCAGCAGACTTCTAAAGTTTGGGAATTAGAACCAAATTGCACTGTTGATTGCTTTTCTTTTCCCCCAGATCTTGAATCTTCCGGAGCTGAAGTACATTTTTTATTCTTCCTTCACATGGGCCAGTGTCAGTGATCACCTGCTCGATGTAAAGCAGACCTGAGCGAAGCCGTGCCTCTTTGCAAGGCATTCTCTGTTTTATCTGTACCAGTCCCTCTGATGTCACCTTTTCTCTGACTCTTAGCCTGACCATTTCAAAGTTTTAGAAAAAGAAAAGCCTGGTAATACAGTGCCGTTTTACACAGGTTTGTTATGTTATGTGTCCCTCTGTAAGACAACTCTTGCCTTGAAGATGAGCCTGGCATGTTCCTTGAACACCACAGCTGCTTCATGGACCAGGATCCTTAATGACAACCATGAACTGGATTGCCATCACTGATAATGCCCTTGCTCTGAAAAATCTCATTCCAGCACACCCCACTGGTAATCCCAGTGGAAATGGTTTCTGCTCTTTATTCCCAGCCACTCCATCTCAAAGCAGTAACTCACTTCAAGAGATTCCACTGGCTGCCACACTCTGGATGGGTGAGGACAAGTGTGTTTCCCCAGTCCAACAAGGAAGCTTTCTTATAAAGAATCATGTGCTATTGGTCAGGCATGATTTCTCATGGATGAAAACACATAGCATTTTATTTTGTTTCGCACTTGTTCTCATCCTGTTGTTTTACAGGTGGTCATTACATTCTGACAGAATGACAGAAATGCTGCTCCACTAATCAGACTTATCACAAATGTCCAGCCTCCCCAGCACTGACAATTAGCAAGTGTTCTTCAGAGGAAGGTGATTGTCCAATATGGGAACATCAATAAAGCAATAGGGTGATTAACAAAACACTGAAAACGTATGGATAAATCTGAAGCAGTCTGATCCTGCTCTTCACAAAGCAAGCAAGCAAATAATAAGGTTAGTCAGAGGACAGATTCATCACTGTCATGGAGCCAAATTGGTTTTTATAGGATTGCGTAATTGAAAAGATTCTTGTGGGATGATCTGGCTGGAAGCCAATGAGAAATGACTGAAGGTGTTTGGGAGACTGCAGCTTCTTCACTGTAGCCGGCAGTTATTACTTGGAGCAAGAAAGGTAGTCAATACCCACGTACATCTGTTGTTCGTGCTGCCTGTAAGTCATCCAGTCTCATATGTGCATTTCTTAAAGGGTATTTTTTGGTTTTCTGCTCTGTGGCAGAGGAACAACAGAAAAAAGAGATGCCTTAATGGGAGTTTGCATTGATTCCTGCTTGAGGGGATGGCAGGCTGTGCTGCACAAGCACTGCTGTCCATGAAGAGTGGTTTGGGCTATTTAGGGGGGGTGGTGTTGGTCAGCAATAAGAAAAGGATTACAAGGAAGCCTGGATTAAACTTCTTCCAGGATAAAGCTAACAACAATATCTAAGCATAGTGGAATTTCACAGTGCAATTTTGCCTCTTGTTACTGACTACCTTATGTGATCCTATTTGAGGTATTTTCGGCCCCTGGAGAGCTGGGCATCTTCCCTTAGAGCCTGTTAATTTTCTGCAGATCCTTGTTTCAAAGGTGTTTCTGGATCTAGCCACCTATCTCTGACCAATTCATATATTTCACTCTACAAGATTTCCCAGTTATCTTCCTGGCACAAACAAGAAATTTGATGATATGTAGGCCACATGAGTTGTCTGATCCTAAGCTTTCTCATTCCAGAAAGCAGGGAGGTGATTTCAGGTATCAGCTATTCTTGCTGTTGTCTCTGTCTCAATTTGTTTCTCGCCAAGGGCTGTAAAGTGGGTTGCTATTGTCTTAGGCTGCTGTTGGAAGTATCACTTCCATACCTAATTATGTATGAAATCAGACTGGTTTCTTAGACACTTTGAAGTTTTTACAGGCATGACATAGCGTAAGAATAGTACAGAAATAGACCAATATTTCCCCTTACTTTGATGTTACTAAATGTACATCTAATTACAAAGTGATTAAGACAGAGTCACCACAATACGTCTCTTCTGAACATAGTTTTCAAGCAGTATAAATACTCTTAAATATAAAGCATTTCACAAATAGGAGAGCAGGAGCTGTGAAGTTGGGCTCTCTGTGCAGTCTGAATTTTACACTGAACTTCAAGTTGCCTTTCAGTGAGCGACAGCATTACATAAAACATCAAAGCCTTTCTGTGTGCTGCATGGGAAAAAAGATACACCTGCTTAAAAAAGCAGAATCAATGATGGAAGACATTGCTCAGTTGTCTGTTTCTACAACTTTTCCTAGTCTTTTTTAAAATAATAATTTATTTATAAGTTGTAGGATTAATGCCTGAGCTGCTTTAAAATGAGGACCTGGGGGTGCTCCAAGGTTAACAATCATATATTTTTCATTTTTTTAATGTTCTATTTCAGTTAATAAAAGCTATTGCACCTGGTGATAACAGTTACACAGAACAACAGATAATTGAATAGGTTTAATGGAGCTTTGATTTCAAAATACTTGCCTTGAATGACAATACGCAGAGTTAAATAAATGATGGATGAGCAAGATTAAATTGAACAGAACTCTAATCTGCCTTACATAATATAGGAGACATTAATATAATTCTAAATACCTGTAGTTAAAGGCTATGAATGTCATAGTCAAGGAGAACACGATGCCACTGGCAAACCCTAATTTGTGGTCTGGGCACAGTTTTGCACAAGCAGGAGCCCCTGAGCAAGCTGGATTTGGAAGCTGAATGCCTGAACACATCCACAGGAAAGCACACACCTGTTTAACTCAAAGGTAGCAGCAATTCATGAACATGTGGGTTAATTTTGGCTTAAACCCCAGCTCTTGTTGGGCTCCTCTAGACTTTTGTTTTGCCCTCCAGTCCACCAGGCCCCCAGTGTTACAAGTTGTGTCCTTCATAATGACCACTTTTGGAAGATGGATGAGATTTCTGCAGAAATCCTTAAATAGCCTTTTTTAAGCCCTTCAGGTGTGAAGAGAGCTGCTGGGACAAGGTGCTCTTACCCAGCCACTGATTTAAGCAAAGGCTCTCAGCATCATTTTGGAAATGATGCAAGGTTGGTGAACCTGGCAGTGCTTCAAAACTATTTTTAAGAGACACATGGAGGTCATTCAGGGATTTATAAATCTAAGAAATGTTAGGTAAGGCTTCCTGCTTGTGTACAGCCTGGTCAAGGGAAGAAGCTGATTGCTGCTCTCCTCCAGCAAAGCTCTCTGCAGTGCTGGCTGAAACAATGTCCCACGTTACTCTCATTTTACTTTTCATTTTCATTCTAGGTATTTACATTTTATCTCTGTCAGGAGATACTATAGAAAAACAGGCTGTCTCTTCATATCAAATTTGTTCTTTCCAGTGTTGGACAGTGGGCCAGTGTTCAGTAGGTTCAACTGAAACAATTAGCAGAGTAGCATGGGGTTAGAAAGGGATTTCTCTTATCTAGTGATCCAGAAGAAAATAGTATCAAAATAATAATGTGGTTAATTTAAAAAGTCACAAGTCTGCCCTGAGCTGATTATGCACTGTTAAAAAGTAAAAAGGGATTGAGAAATTGAGTGCAGTTGCTTCCCAACATTTTTCAACAGGAAATACCAAGTGGGCACACAGGAGTGAAGCCAGAAGCGCTGGGGAATGGAGAGCTTTAAAAAGGGAATGGTATTGCCAAGCAACACGTTCATTGTGATCTAAAGCCTAGGGAGAGGCCATGGCTTTATGCATTTGGAGCTGTGTTTGTTCAGAATGTGGAGATGATGCTTGCAGGAAACCTATTTTCTTATTTTTTTTGTCCTGATCCCCCAGACTCTCCATGCATCTCTCTGCAGGAGCATTGTGAACTTTGTGGGATCAGGGAATTACGTATCAACGACTTCTAGTAATTCTCTCTCTTTTAGCATTCCCAGTTTGTATAAGATTGACTTGAATCAGAAAAGAAAGATATCCTATATGTTCATCCTATTGACCCAGTTTTTCCCCTAGACAGAACAGGGCTATCTATTCTCATAAACAGCTGGGACAGTTTCTTTCAGACTCAGATTCAGTTCAGAGACATATTGCTTCTGCTCTGAGTCTTCTGGATCAACAAAAGGACTCTTTTCAGCCACCAGACTAGGATGATAATAAAGTCTCATCAGACAATATCAGGGTCACGGGTTAATAAGACCGTAAATCCCCGGGTAATTTCTCTGAAAGCTGTGGTGAACTCACAGTCTTTGGCAAAAACTGTCAGCTGTATCATTCCAACCTTATTTATCTGAGAAAAGCAGTTATAGGTAATTTGTGAATTGTGCGAAAACATGAACTCATGCATAATAATCTTAATGGAGCTTGTTTACATCTTCTTCTTATGCATAATTAGCAAAACATATGATCTGAGTTGTTCTCCTCGTTTAGAGCCCTGTTTTGGCTGGTTGACACAGCGGAGCTGGTGTTGCCAAGAGCTATAGCGGGTAATGTTTTCTGATAGATTTAGTGTGGGATGTCTGTGCACAGCAGTAGGGTCTGTAAATGTACAACAAAAAGATCAAGGCCATCATAAACAGTAATATCTGCTGCAAACTAGAGCTGCAGGTCCAGCAGTGGCATTTCCTCCATGCCCTGCACAAGAGATTGTCATCAGCTATGTCTCATAGAAAAGCCTAATGCTGAGTGGCTGATCATATCACAGCCTTGAGACTGTGTCTTCTAATTAGATATGCAGAGTGAATAATTTCAGTTCAATTAGGTGTTGCTGGCTGGACAACCAGTGGTGTAATGCATATCTACTCTAAATATTATTATCTGGTTTCATGTCCTTGGTTACTGACTCTTGGGCACTGGAAATTGGTATTTTGGACTGTTTGGGATTTTGTGCTTTTTTCCTGTTTTGGCATTATTTTGCAGCATCCAGCTAAATTAAAACTAGCATTAGGTGCTATTTAACATCTTTCTACAAACTTTATAGGAAAGCAGCATTGTTTACATATGAGTATTTGTATTGGAGGTTAGGATCACTCTTTTCATTTTCTTTCCCCCAGGGAATTTTCTTGCCTCTGTTGCTAAGAGACAATAATGACCAGTGCTTAAGAGGCCCAAGAAGTTTCTGCAGTTCAGGGAAGGGTGACACTGTGTACTCTTGCTGAGGGATTTCTCTTGGAGGGGCAGAGATACCATGAGACTTGGGCTAGGGGAAGGGGAAAGGGCAGCTCCTATGTCTCCATGAGGGGAGGGGAGGCTGTGGTCTTGCTGTGGGGAGAATTCACCACTGCTGTGGGGTTGTTTTTTACTGTGGGTGAAGTTCTGCTCATTGGAGCAGCCACTGAACTGGGACCTTATTCACACCCAATCTCACTTAGGTGAGATTCCTCACCATCTCCTTGGGTGTCTCAGGGAAAACCCAGGGCCCTGAGCCCCTTTCCCCCCATGGAGCCTCTCTGGGCCGTGTTTGGGGTCCGGGCTGCCGCTGCCCAGCCCCGCCGTTCCTGTGCCGCTGCTCCGGGTGTTTCCCTGCAGTGTAACCCCACAGCCCCGGCCTGCCGGGACACCCCTCGGCTCCTGCTGCAGCTCAGGGGTTTCTGATACATTTCATCTGCCACCCCGGGCTGTGCCCGTCTCTGCCGTCCCAGCCCCGCTCCGAGGTTCCTGCCGCAGCCCGTTTTGCCGTCCAGAGGGGCACTGACACCGTCTGTCCCCGGGGATTGGCAAAGGAAGTCGCTTTTCTCTCTCCCCCCCGGCCCGCCCGCCATTCCCGCCTGAGGGAGACGGGCCGAGCCCGCGCCACAGCGCCCCCTGCAGGCGCGGGGGAATCCCGGCAGGGCCGTGCCCGGCCCGGAGCCCGCAGCGCCCCCGCTGGCCGTGCCCGGAACTGCAGGGCAGGGGAAGGCGCCTGTCAGAGTCTGCCCAAGGGTGTGGTATGCCTCAGGACTGTCTCCAATGGTTGGGGACTGGGAGCCCGGACTCTGAAATGAGCCTCTGACCTGGCTGAGGTGAACGTTTGCCAAGTCTTGGAGGACTGGTGTGCATCTCCATGAGAACGGAGTGCAAGAACAATGGGACTGGTCACAGTGGATTGAGCCAAGGCTGCCTGTCCAAACTGGTCTGTCCATACCAGAGGTACGGTTTGCAGCTTGTTCATGAGCATCCAGCCTCAACACAGGTGGTTCCTGCCTTGGCTCTGTGCCCCTCGCTTTGGTTCTCTTTGGCTCTGTGCCCTTCACTTTGGCCCCTGCCTTGACCAACTTATAAAAACTCTGGAGAGCCCTGCTCACTTTTATGATCACCCCACTGGAGAAGATCTCATCTATAGGCATCTCTACGCCTCGAGGACTCGTCTCTCCCCGTTGGTAGCTATAATACCCTTCCCCTCTTTCCCTCTCTTTCTTACTACTCTTTATTTTCTCTCCCCACTATGGCATTTTTTTGGCACTAAATAAAGGTTTATTTTTGTTTAAGTAAACTGAGTTGTCCCCTGCCGTGCCTTTTGCGCTCTGAGATCCTTAAAACGAACCATCAGGTTCCTTGCATATATTTGTGGACCCTGACAGCACCCAGCCCAGCACGGCTGTCCCAGGGTTTGTGCTCTGTTCCTTGGCCCTGCCCTGGGGGTGTTTGTTTGCCTTGTTTTACACACACACACACACACCAGGAAACAACTGCTGTTCCTTCCCCCATATCTTTGCCTGAAAGCTCTGTAATTTCAAAGTTAAAATAAGTTGGAGGGGAGAAGATCATTTTTTTTCTCTTCCAAGAGAGGTTCCCACCTTCCTTGGCAGATGCCTTTTTTTCAGACCAAGACAAGTTGTTATACTGGTTCTGAGGCTGATCACATGTTTGTTGCTGATTAGGATTCTGTGAACTCTTACCTTTTTTTGCAGCTTTCAAGCCAGTGGTGACTCATGCAGACGTAATAAGTTTCTGACTAGTTGTTTATATAGCCTGCTCCAATGGGAGACTTATTTGCAGACAGATCTCAACAAGTTACCCCTCTCTATTCACTCTTCATCATGTTGCAGTGTGTAATTTGCTTGCTAATTACACTGTTTGCTCCCTTCTTGGATTTATGAAGCTCTTTTAAAAATCAGTAGGTTTTCATAATAATGCAGGTGGATGTGCTCTCAGAAAAGGGTAGGAGGGAAAGGGATTTTTGGGTGTCAGATACCAGCCAGTTGTTGAGAGTGCTGCTGAAAGGTGAAAATGTAGCAAGAAATCCTACATAGAATAGATGAAGAGAGTACAGCTGAAATCTTGGAGAAGAACAAACTTCACAGCCCAGGATGACCCCAATTAAACCCCCATAGTCAGTCCCACCAGTTGTAGCCTCTTCCACTGCCTAGAGTTGGTGAGATCCTCTTCTCAAGGCAGAGCTGAGCCAGGGAATAAGAAATGCTGGGCTGTAGCTGTTCCATCTCCAGCTCATCCACTTCCTCATTACCTTCAATGATAGCTCTCATTTCAGCTGCTTTGTAGGATGTGCTGTGGCAGCCCTAGTGTGAGAGTATACCCTGATTCTGAAGGGAAGGTAATTGTGCTTCTCCCTGACACTTCTGTGTTTTCAGCCTGCTCCAGGATCTCACTCCTTTGGCTTTGATGCTACAAATAATGACTACTCATTAGCACAGCAGAGCCAAGCTGTAATTTCCCCAAATCAAAAGCTTTTTCTGGCTCTGCAGGTTGTATGATCTGTCCAGAAGGTGCATGTGCTGGAGCTGTAGAGGAGAGGTCTGCCTCACCTGCACCAGAGTTCTTTGTGTGTTGGCAGAGAAATTGTTTATCATGTCTTTGCTAGAGAGATGAGCTTTTGCAAGTAGCAAGTGTGCTCATCATGGGGACTCCTTCTGAAACTGAGAGTCTCATTTGATACCTTTCACGTTTGGACCTTCGTTATCCCAGTGAGCCTTAGCAATGCTGTCCTGTTGTGTCTGCAGCACAAGCTGCTCCTATCCTGCAGCTTTGCTTCAGGTACTACTTGGAGCAGGTATCCAAGCCCCCAGATGGGCTCTGTATCATTCTGCACAGTGTGGGGGTTTGGAACCTTATTGGTTCCTGAAAAAAAAGAGATCATTTTCCTTGATATTTCAGATATGGGGACAAAATTTTGCCAGTAAGGTGCAGTTCAGTTAGAGATGCTCTGACATTACTGCATTGTTACTGTCCATGGGGGTGGAATTCTCCTGGTTGGATGCCTTATACTGCAGTGCAGTGGCACAGACCTTGTCTTGCCTTATCTCCTCAGCACATCTCTAGGACCTGCAACACATGGTGCTGCTGCAGGACCATCCCTGTGTCTATCCACTACGTTTGCTTCCCCCAGGAATACCATCATCCCTGGGGCCTCATGCCCATGGAGACAGCAGGCAAGTCTCTCAGAGCAGAACAAGTGATAAGGAGTACAGTGTGGGATTTTCATTCAGACATCCCATGGGAGCATGAGATTTCCCCCAGCATGGGATCATCAATACTCTTCCTTTGTGCCACCACTCTGTTCCCTCCTAAAATTGTCTGCATCCAATCCTGCAGTGTATTTCAGGAGATGCCAGGCTGTTTCTTTGTGGTTGTTTATGTCTTCAAATGTTTTTTCCTTTTACTGCATACTTCAGATGCAATAAAAGAGAAATGAAGGGGCCATTAAAGCAAAATGCTCTTCCCTGCCATTATCTACTCTGTGGGATATATCCAGAATTGCTCCTGAATGAATACTGCCTGTTCCCCTGCACCATTTGCCTTGTTACTTACAGGATGCTCTCTTTGCTAGCTGGTGCCCCTTTTCTGGGCTGGTTTCCCACCCCTCCAGCCTGCATGCACTGAGATCCTGCCCACAGGTTACAAAAAGAGGAGATGCTAAAGCCTGTGACTGCAGGCAGCTGCAGCCAAAGTGAGCTGCTGCTCAGGTACTTCTGCATCTTTTTTGAGCCAGGCTAGCTGGTCTCAGCCCTTACTGAAAAGCTTGCCAAGGCGCTGTTCATTCTTGAGCTTTCCCTGTTGCTACTAAAGATTGGATTCTCTAGGAAGCAGGCCTGGAGCATAAACCTTATGCTTATGGTTTATGAATAGAGCTCCTTCTAAATGTGTAAGTCATGAACCAGCTCTGCAGCCTGTCCTGTATAAGTCCAGGAATCTGAGAGAAGAAAAATAATCATGTAATTAAAGTTGGTCTGACTCTACATGTGCACGTAGAGCATTTGTTGAAGTGCAGAGTTTCTGCATACACTTCCTTTGGTGTTAGGGAAATTCTGGGCTGAGCCTGGTAACTCAGGGGGATGCAAAAGGCACAGTCCCACTGTTAGTGCCGTTTCCTTGCCATTCTTCATGAATCAGCTCCAAAGGCTTTAAAGAAAAGCAATCGGGGACTTATTAGCAGGCAAAATGACACATCTTTCCCTTTTCTTGGTCCTGGAAACAATCGAGCACTTTGGAGACTTCCAAAACAACTTAAGTGGGATGTTACTATTCTCTGTGGAGGGCAGGGACAAGGACCATCAAACTGGAAAATGGGTACCCTCAGCACAAACAAACAGACCCCCTCTTTTTCTCTCCAGCACTCATGTAGAAATGATGAGACTGCCATTGATTTTCTAATTACAGCTCTTGCCTTGTGACTTGTACCATCTGCTAGGGGTAAAGGTACCTTGAAGGCATCATTATTTTAAATCCTACTTCATAACGAATAAAGTATTAAAGGAGGGCAGGATGACCTTGTCAGACAAATTTGATACCAGTTTTCTAATTGTTTTCTTCATAACAAGTTTATAACAGGTTTGTAGCAAACAAACCTGTTTGATTGATTAAGGTAAAAGGATTGTAGGACAGTCTCTCCCAGGCTTGCAGATCTTTTCTGCTTGGAAAATAACATCATGAAGAATTTATGATCATCAGCAGTGTACTTTGTAGTCAGCACTGGACTGGTGTAGAATAAGCTGATTTTAATGCAGCTAAATACAAGGCAAAGTACATGGTGAAATAAATGTTCAGGAAAAATAGTGGATTTGTTGCTTTAACAGAGTGCTTCAGAGGAAAATTTATGGTTTACAGTTACCAGATGCTTTAGTGTTTGCAATGGCCCTTGAGTGTCTAACTTGGGGGTCTGCTGTCTGCTCAGTGAGAGCCAAAAAACTGAACTGCTCTCTGCCATCCATGCCACATAATTGAGAGGTGGCTGAACAGCTCCTGGCACCACTGATGCTCCCACAGCATCATCCTTCACCTCCTCTGGCCATTACAGATACAAGAACTTCACCTTTGGTTCCTTCTTGGCCCAAAGGTCAATTTTGCCATGTGTTGTTTTTGTTTTCAATCTAGCAAAGTTTTAGAAAGCCTTCTGCTGGCAGGAACAGCTCTCTTCGTGCTGGTGCTCAGAACTGTCAGTGGGGACTTAATTTGTCTTTTACAATTTGCAGCTCTGTGGTCTCACCACTCCACATGTCACCCTGTGGCAGTCAATACTTTTAATGGGTGGAATTGGCAGTGCTGCTGCTTAGGCAAGGAAAAATCTGAGACTATCATTAGGAGGCAGCTTTAATAGAGCTACAGGTGAGCTCAGAGTAGAGAAAGGGCTTGCACTGTATGAAAAACCCTGTCTGAGTCTGGGGGCTGCAAGCACAAGGCTGAGCAGCAGCTGTGGGTGCTAAAGCAGACCTCTCCTCATGGACTGCACTCCACTGGGAAGGAACCACTGGCCAGAATTTGCCTTTCTCTTCATCCATGATTTGAGCCAGCCCCGAAACACTGTGGTGACAGCAAAACCTGACATTTTCTGTCTGATAACAGCAGAGCAATAGCCTTGGGTTGTAGAGATGTGTTTGGCTTGCCAAACTTTTCTGTGATCTGTTGGCATATTTTTGTGGGGGGAAAATACCCCAAGGATATCAAGGGAGGCATCTCTATTATTTATAGGAAAAGTAACAAAGGAAGAAGCCTTCCTTCCTTCCTTCCTTCCTTCCTTCCTTCCTTCCTTCCTTCCTTCCTTCCTTCCTTCCTTCCTTCCTTCCTTCCTTCCTTCCTTCCTTCCTTCCTTCCTTCCTTCCTTCCTTCCTTCCTTCCTTCCTTCCTTCCTTCCTTCCTTCCTTCCTTCCTTCCTTCCTTCCTTCCTTCCTTCCTTCCTTCCTTCCTTCCTTCCTTCCTTCCTTCCTTCCTTCCTTCCTTCCTTCCTTCCTTCCTTCCTTCCTTCCTTCCCTCCCTCCTTCCCTCCCTCCCTCCCTTCCTCTCTCCCTGGGATGCACTGCAGATGCCAATAAATGCATTAGGGGGAATATGTAAAATGACTGGATAGCAGGACTGGCAGACAATGCAGAAAGTCATTTTGCCCTGTGCTTGCTCCAAGGCAGGAACTGCTTAGGTGTAGATCTCTGTCTGCCCTCACCTCAGGAGCCCACCCCAGGAATTCTGATGGACCAGTTCCCAGAAGTCACAACTATTCAGCCCTGTGATCCTGTCAAACCCTCCTTTCCTTTATTAGGAACAGGCATCAGAAGTGTTAATCCTTATCAGGTTCCTCAAGGTCTGTCTCACTGGTTTTAGTTTGCATCTTCCATCCTTTCCCTTTTTTGGTTGTTTGCTTGAAGTCAGATTTCATCCCAGTGCTTCTCCCAGGCTCCTGCCAAGCTAATCTGAGATGAACCCTTGCATTCATAGGCACAGAATTACTGCTTCCTTGCCTTGCCATGTTTCCTCCTTGCCTTGCACTTCTGATTTCTGCCCTGAAGTCGTTAATTTCAAGCTGAGGTTTCTGTGGGTTAACTGGGAAAAGAAACTGGCATCTTCCTCAGCTTGTGCCCACCTCAGAAGTTTCTGCTTTCATTCCTTCCCCTCTAGCACCTTCAGCTCACCTTAAAAACTGGCAGTGGAAGCTGTGCTGCAGCTTGGAGCAGTGTTTGTGGCTGCCAGTGTGACACTTGTGGACATGGAAGTCATGGAGTGATCCCAAATTGCCCTGTTCTCACCCTGCCTTCAGCTTCAGAGAAACAAGGAAAGCAAGGCACTAATCACTTGGGGCGACAGGAACTCAGACTTGTCTCAGCAGCTTCCAGCACAGGCTGTTATATCACAGGATAAAATTAGACTCTGACCTTGAAACCTATATGTGGCAGAGCAGGAGCTGTAGCCTTGAAGCCACCCACATCCCATGTAATTCTCGGGAAATTATGCACTTTGAAAATGCTTGTCTTTCATTCTGACAAGCTTAAATCTTTTCTCATGGCACAAAGTGCTCCTGCCTTCTTTTACAGACTTTGTCTCCCTCCCTCTCCACTGTGCACCATGCTCAGAACATTTTCTCCTAAAGCATCCTCACCAGAAAAGAAATCCTTTTTATCATGCATATAGCAGCGTGAAAGAGAGCTCTGTGCCAAGCCTCAGCTCTGCTCAAGAGTTAGTGCAGCTGATATATTTATCTCCCAGGCTCAGCTCCCCCTGGCAGTCAATTCATGGGGAAAAAAACCCAACAACCCCCACCCCCGAAAAAAAAACCCAAGAGGAAAGCAAGACTGAAGGCTTGATTATAAATAGGTTTTGTGGAGAGGCAATATTATCTGCTTAAGAAGCAAGCAAACAAACAGAAATGCACACAAAGAAAGCCTGTCTCTCCTTTTGTCCTCTGAAAGCCAACTTGCTGCTCTTGGTGTGACAGCAGAAATGAGCAAACCACAGAATAATCAAAATAATTAATGTTTTGGTGCTTGTATTTAGTTAGGATGTGACTGCCCCTTCATTAAAAATAGGTGTGTTTGCAGTTCAGTGAAAGTATATTAAATCCATAGCAAGTCTGGGTAGATTCCACTGATTTCCACTTCATTGGAAGCAGATAGCAAGGTCAGGGCATTTATGACACCTAATCAATGGCAAACCACACAATAACATACGTACAAAAAATACTAGAAACTCCAATAGCCTCTGGGAGCCTCAGCCAGTCTGGCTGGGCTCCAGTCTAGCAGAAGTTACTACCAGGTGCGTACCATGATCACTTTATTTAATCTTATGCCAGTTGTAATATGCACAAAGCAACAGGTTAATACATCATACATCAGGATAGGAGCTGTCCTTTCTCATTTGCATTTGCACTATTCCCTGCTCAAGTTTTTCATTAGCAGTTATCATTAAAAAGTCATGATTTTAAAGCCAAATATAGAAAAAATCTTTTAAAAGTATATACTTACAACAGTTTTTGTAATTTTTCTCAGAGGTTTATCAAAGATGCATGTAGTAACTACTTACACTTGTGGTTTGATAGGAATATTATTTACATATATTAAAAAACACATTTGTTGTGAATCTTGAAAGCTAGAAACCCTTTTCTGAAATATTTACCTTTTAAAGCTCGAGTTAATAGTAATGAAGTCTGCATATTTAAAAAGAAAGAGTTTGCTCTCAGCAAAAGCTTTTGATTGTTTTTCCTTGCAAAGAAAATGCTTCCAGTAAGAGTTGTATCTCTCCAGTGGATGCAACATGCACTGTAAAATGATGGAATGAATCCCGTGCTGGAGTATCAGCATGTGAATCCATTTTTCCCTTTCTTCCTCAGTGAATATCATGTTACTGACAAAAACTCTTGGTTATGTAGAGTATTTTTGCAGTTTCTGGAGGTGAGGACTCCGTCTTCCTCATAGACCCCAGGATAAGAGTGAAAGAGAGACTTGAATGAGGCTGGAAAATGTTTCCTCTTGTGTTGAAATGGTTAAAATAATCTCACCATACATAATGTATAATGAAAGTGTAGGTGCCCTACTGGGACAGCTGAGGAGCCCTTTAATAATGAAACATTGCACCTCTGACAATGATGGGCCTTTTGAATGGCTAGGTCTTGGAAGGACTAATTTCTGGTTTGATTGGAATGATCTGATTTATACTCAGATAAACCCTGGGCCAGGCTGGAAATGTGCCTTTGCCTGATGGAAGATTTTGGACTGGAATGCAGGAGAAAAGATGGCTCCTGAGGCTGTGCTTAAAGGTGTTTTAGTGTCTCTTGTCATGCACAACAGTCTAGGGAGGCTTCTGAAAGTTCATTAGAGGATATATTCCACCTCCCACTTTCTCTCTCTCTTGATCTCATGATCTCTTCTTGTCTATTCTCTTTTCTTTCATTAGCACTTTATACCATTTGACACTTCATCAAGATGATGGCCTGTTTACTGTATGCAAATAATCTCTGAATTATGCATTAATAATTACGAATTTGCGTATTGGTTTCCTGAGCTGGCATATTGCCATGTAAAATTAGCTTCACTTCAACGTGAGCACAAAAACACGCCGACACGTCCAATTAAACTTGAAGGGAGAGCTCACCTTGAAGGGAACACAAAGAAGGGAGCACTGCTGGGAAAGAGTGAAGTACAGCTGGAGCCAGGCAGGTGCAGCCGTGATCTGGGGCAATGGTGTGCAATGGAATGGGGTCTTTTTGCATTGTAGCACCTCCTCTGGATCAAAGGTACCTTCTGGGCATCACCTTCACATATGGCACCCCCTGAGCTGACTCAGCTATCTGTGCTAGTGCAGGCATTTGGTGCATTGCTTGAAGTCAAAGCTCACTGCAGGACTCAGCCTGCCCAGCACAGCCCTTGTGAAACGGCCTGTGGTGTCACAAGGGACGTTGACAAAAGGTTTCATCTTAAGTTAAAAGGACTTTTTGAGTTGTTATCATTGTTCTTATAATTTTGCTCATGTTTCACTGTTCAGTTAAGTGTTTGAAAAATCTATTAAGGAAGTCTTCACAGTAAGAAAAAAACAGGGGAGAACCTGTTGTGGGAACCCTGAAAACCCCCTCAGGGAAACTTCCAGGCTTTGCCCTGGGAATATTTACCATAAAGTTCCCAGCCCAGCCTGAAAGAGAATACTTCCTTCATGGTGCTTTGCAAAACTACTGCCAATCTACCCTGGATTGCTTCCCTCATTGAGCACTTAGCCCTGCCTGTGCCCCACGTTGGGCACCAGATTGTAGGAGCATCTGTGGATAGCAGGGAGAAGGAACTCTGCAGACCTGAGATATTCTAGAAACACGTGGTTTTATTGCAAGGGTTGTGGGTAAAGAGGGCTTTGCCTTCAGCCACCAGCCTGGGCTGAAGCAAAGCCCCAAAAGAGAAAGGGAGAGAGAGGGTATGAGGTAAGGAAGGTAAAAAAGCTAAGAGGGGTAAGAGAGAGGTAAGTGCAAGAGAGAAGTAAGAGAGAGGTAAGAGTGAGGTAAGAGAGAGGGCTAAGAGAGCGAGGACCTTGTTACAATACATTATATCTCCTTTTGTGTTGAATATTCTAATTTACAGCGACCAACCAGCGCAAGATACAAAACCTACAAACTTTGCATTCAGCCTATGAGAACTACTATATTACCATGTCATCCTATATTCTAAACTCCAAAGACTACTTTTCTTATCTACTTTTTCCTTGATGCCTTGGCAGGGTGGAGAGGGGCTACATTTTTGGGTCCTTTTGTTTTCTGTCCTTCAACCTAACTTCAGCTAATCACTGTCTTCCTGCCTCCCATGCCTACATTTTAAAGCTGGCCTTCATTTCTATTTCACTCACAGGTTTTACATCTCCAGTATTTCTTACTAAGCAATCATATTCTCAAGCCCTTCATGTCCCATCTTTCCCAACATCTGCCCTCCCCAGTTCTTCATCCCTCACACCCCTCTATAGATTGCCTTGCCCTTTGTACCACCCCTGTGCCCTCAGATCAGTGCCACTGACCCCACACTTAACCCCTGAGCAGCACATGGTCTGGTTCTTCTGTCCACGATTCCTTTGGCATGCTGAACTAAACCTTGCTGGAAAATATCATACAAGAGGCCCTTCGTGTCCTTCCTCCACCGAGGCATGTTTGTGTGCATGGACCTGAAATGGCTGTTCCTGTGGCCTGCTCTGAGCAGCTTCTGAAGGAGATGCTTTGGGAAGGTATCAGCATTTTACAATCCTGCCACAATGTTACAGTGTTCAGACTGTGAGATGGGAAGGAACAACACTGAGGATTTGAACCCTTTTGCATTTCGGGATTTGTGTTCTTCAGGGCTGGGTCCCAGTTGGGTTGCTGGGGCTGACTGGGTCACGTGTCAGTCTCTGGTCTGCCAAGGCACCCTCTGTGCCATCCTGGTAGAACTGTGGATGAAATACCCTGCATAATGGCAAATCAATTAATTAAACTTACATGTGGTATTTAAATTTTATTTCTCTGCCATTTTAATTGCCTGTAAAATCTAATTGCCTATAAAATCTAGAGTAGCCAGCCTGCTTCTGATCAGATGAACCAACCTGTTAAAAGAAGACTTCAAAAGCTGAAGGCACCTTGTTTTCTCTTGCTGCCAAGCAAAGGCCAGGGGTGAACCCACTGCACTCATGCTCTGGCATCATCATCATCTTAAGAAGTTTTGCTGTGCAAAGCCCCTCAGCAGGGCCACTTTGTGTAGCAGATCTAAGAAGGGAGCTAGAGGTGGTAGCAGCCCTTTCAAAGAAAGAGTACAAGTACTGAAGATCCTTTTGCCTTTCTAGTATTTCTCCCAAGATGACATGGAATATATTTAGAGACGGGTTGAAGGCAGACATTCAGTAAGCACAGAGAAACTACTGAAGAGCTGTTTTCAGTTGGCAATAATTCTGGTTTGAATCTGTGGTGCCCCTTTGAGTAAGCTCTTTGGTAGGTTTGTATTTAATAGCTGCAGTCTCACGTGTTGCTGCATAAATGTTCTAGTTGTCCTCTCCTCTTTGAATTTCCTGCCAGGACAAAGCTGTTGATTGAACCTGTTTGAGCAGATCTTAAAACATCTGCACCAGTCTTGGTGTTACAGTGCTTTGTTCTACAATGGTTGAAAAGGGCTAATTAAAACAATTGTTATTAGCTATTCTATCTGAAATATTATCTGAATTACTCCATCTGAAGTGTTTTGTATGTATTGCAGCATAGGAACTCCAGGACAGAGGAATATTGCTGCCTTGTAGTTGCAGGCATTCTTGACTCTGCTCCATGTTTGGTGAGTGTTATTTTAGATCAAAGTTTGATTTTTGGTGGGGATCTGTCTAAACTCATGACAGCAGTGAGCAAAAGGACCAGTTAACATCAAAACCCATGTCCCTTCTCTCAAAATCTAACCAGTGGACACACTATTCTCCCAATAAGTCTGTTATTCATCTAAAACAGCTTAAATAGTTCACTAAAGTAACTTCTTTTTTTTTTTTCTGTTGAAAAGAGAACCAGTAAAGAAATCATAACACTTTTATTGCATTTTAGTGAGAATCTGTTTTCTTAGCAAATGAAGGCATAATATTTTCTTTGTGTGCTTTGCCTTCCTAGCACATGGGGCCATAAACTCAGGGACACATATAGAAAGGTGAGTTGGTGCTCCTTGTTCCATCCAGCAAGCAACAAAGACGACCAAATGAATGCAAGCAAATCCCTATCTATGGGCAAAGTCAAAGGAGAATTTAATGACTAATTTCTCAGAATCAGCAGAGATAAGATTCCTATGTGAGTTTTTTCATCGTGCAGTATCACATTTCCTTCAGATTCAAAGACCTGAGTAATTCTAGAATTCTTCCTCTTATCCCCCCCCCCCCCACTCCGCCTTTTTAAAGTAGATTTTTTTACTGGGGTTTGGGACAGGGACCATCTTTTGGCTGCATGCACATGGATCATCCTGCATAGCTGAGCTGCAAATGCTATTGGGGTGCTCTGGCTAAGTTTACCCAGTGTCTTGTGCCGTGATATTTGCTGGAGTCTTTCCATCTTCCCTCTTTAAATCCATTCATTGCTCTCTGCCTGGTTCAGGCTTGGAGGATGCTGACCAGTGATGTCACTGAGTTGTGCTGGTTTCTAGGAAAGTGACCTGATCCATGTTCCTCCCCTGGCAGCACCACAGGTATTGCACAGGGCTGGTGCTATGCTGCCAGAAGCAGGCAGAGGTGCATCTGCACTCAGGCAGGAAAGCAGGCTGGGGAGCTGGCAGGGCTGCTGTAAATAGTGTCTGTGGGGTGGTACTGAACTGGTGACAACAGGGAATGTGGGTGCTGAGCCTGCAGCTCTCTTTCATTGTATCATTTTCACCCATATGATTATTTACCTCCTCGGTGGTGAATATCCTCTTGATTCCAAGCTCAGAAAGTGATTACTGGAGTCTGTGATCAAGCAGCTGTTTTTACTCACCTTTCTCCCTCTGCAATTTATCCTCTGACTCCTATAATCCCTGTGGCTCAGGCTGGTGAGGCTGGAGCAGGGCTGTGGATTCAGGAGGGCTTTGTGCACCCACCCAGCCCTGGCTCACCCACAACCATTCTCTGTCTCCCTTCCTGCCAATTCCTGTTTCACCTCTGCCAAGCCCCGGGGGTGCTCTGGGCCAGCCTTACAACCTTGCCTCTTGATCTTTGTGATGATTTCATCAACAGAAACTCGAGATGATCCTCCCGGCGCAGACGTGTCTAATCTTCTGCCTGGGGATTTGAGCTGGGGAAACACAGACATCTGGCACCAGAGCCAACCCACAGAGCTTAGTGGGTCCTGAGAGGGAAAGAGCAGAGGAAGAAAAGGGAATTTTTGCTCCCACCATCTAAGGATGGAGGAAAGAGGCAGGCTGGGAGAGGCCTCCTCCACCAGTGCCAATGGGCGCAGCTCGCTGGAGGGCTGAGTTTTCACCTGCTGACTGTCTGTGCCTCTCTGCCAAAGCAAAAGGATGTTTAATTGGTATGGAAATAAGCCAGCAACATCCTACATCTTCTTTTCTCTTCCTGGAAGCTCATAGGGAGGGTGATTAGGGATTTGAGCTTTGCAGAGATCTGAGATATTTTTCCCCAAAACACACATTTCAGCCTACTCTGCTCGTGCTCTGCTTTTTTGTATTTTCCCTGTTTTTCATCTGCTTCCCATGTTTTTCTTGTATCATGACAATGGTGGTGAAAAATAAGCACTGCAGGCAACAATGCTGTTCTAATAAAGCTGCAGTTAAAATAGCAAAGAGAATAATGCAAATTAAGTACCATAACCATTTAGAAACTGTTCTTTTTATTAAATATGAGTACTTTCCATCTCAGCTTTAAAACGTGGGTGGAGTCTATTGAATTTAATCATTTTCCTGGAGGATTGCAGGGTAGAGGTGTTGCACAAATGCACAGATAACAAATGAGGGTAATTTTTCAAAATAGCACAGAAAGGTGCAGTTGTTAAATATATGGATCATAAAGATCCACTGTTATTGACTCAACCTCTCCCTTCTCTTTTCAAGACTGCTTTCTTCTGATGTTGCTGTTCTCCATGGCTCTCAGAATGAATTTTTCAGAAACATTAATTATATATTTATAAACATAAACACCAGTAAACATTTTAAGTGCATTGCAGAGAGCTCTCCAAGCTTTCCTTTTGGCTTCAGTCAGAGCAGGATTGAGCATCCAAGAGCTGAATCTTTGAACTTGGACTTCAGTGCTGACATCCAGGCCCTGCTCAGGCTGCCGTCTGTGTCCAGGGGCTGGAGACACAACATTTTTCAATACTTACAGCTTGCACCTGGACATGTCAAGGCTGTGGCCAAATCTTGGCTAACAGAAGATGTCTGCTTTTCTTTCAGGTTCTTGCAGGCAACTCTTGTCTATATCCACCCAGCTGTTGCAGAAACCATTGTGTGGCCACCTGCTCTCCCCAGGTGCCAGCTTATATTGCAGTCAGTACTCAAAATCTTCTGTGGATCTGGACTTTGGTGACCATTCTCCAGGTAATTCCAGGGAATTGCCATTCTGGGGCCCCTTCACAGCCAGTAGCTAAATGACATTGCTTCATAGCAATACTGAGCAATGCTGCAGTTTTCTGAGTTTGGCTGAAGGCTGACTGCAGTTCACCACAGCTTCGTGCTGCCTTCCAGTTTGTTGTTAATTCTTCCAGAACCATCCTTTTCTTGGCGATTTCTGTTGTCAATCTATTCCTCTGGGGGCCTTGTGAAGCTCCAGCAGTGTACAGACCTGATTTTGCAAAAAGCTGTGATGTTCCTGTAGTTTGTTTGCCTACCAGTGGATCTGAATTACCTTTTCCATTTAATTTGCTCTGAATTTCCCTTCTGAGAAAAAAGTCAAGAAAGGAGAGGTGCCGGGGGAATGCCCTTGCCTTTTCCTCTGTCTGGCTCTCAGAGCTGTGTATGCTGCTGGATGGGTTGTATCCAGGATCCTAGTACTCATCCTTTTAGGCCTCATGGAGTCTTCCAGTGTTGGGAATGGCTGCTCTCCAGAAATGGCCATGCTGAGCTTGAGATTGCTGTGAAACCTCTCATTTTGCAGGTTTGGTGCATTGTGGGAAGGCAGAACATCACCTGCACAGGAGCAGCAACACACCAGGAACCAAAGGACACCACAGATTGACATTTACCATAGGAAGTTATCTGCAGCCAGAACTGGTTTTTGAGACAAAAATACACCAGCCTGGATGGTGCAATTAAATTATGCATGACAGGGTGTGCTGGTTTAGTACAGGGTGTGCTGATTTTGGTAGCTGGGGGGAAGCCACAGAGGTGGTTTCTGTGAGGAGCTGCTGGAAGCTTCCATGATGTCTGACAGAGCCAATCTCTGATGGCTCTGAAGATGGACACACTGTAGAGAAATTGATAATGCCTCTGTGATGACATATTTAAAAAGAAAATAATCAAAACCTCCCAGGAACAGTTTTGTTCTCAGAGGTGGTGAGGCACAGGCACTGAGACCATCCTGGCACCAGGTGTGTGGCCTTGCTGCCACCATGGCACAGCATGGTGGGCTTTGCCTGCTGTCCTGGTTTAAAGCCTGGCTTAAATTTGGGAGGAAACTCCCTAAGGGGTCCCTCTAGAAAAGCAGATTCAAGTGATCCCTCCTCTAACTGGTTTGGGAAGAAATTTCCTCGGAGAAAAGTGGAAAAAAACTGTTTATTTAACAAGCAAAGTATTCACAAACATTTAAAAAATGAATAATATTAAGCAATAAAACCTCTCACTGTTCCGAAGAGATGGCAAATTCAGAAAGTCCTTTTTGTGGGGTGTAGCTCAGCTTGCTCAGTCTCTTATCAGTCCCTCTGATGCTGGGAAATGCAGCATCTTGGGCCCCACTGGGCTACAGGTGTGAGCTCCTGTGGCAGTTTTGGCTTCTTATCTTCTCTGCCAAGGTCAGGAGAAAGACATGGGAAATGCCAAGCTCGAGTTCAGTCTTTGAATGTTTATTATCTCTTATCTACTTACAGTACTTACAGACTGATGCACCAAGAGCTCTTAGAAAATGAAGGTAAAATGGAGAGCTTCTAACTCTTTCCAAGGTCTTTTAAGTGATAACTACCCAATACCAAGGCGGCACCTATATTATTTATATTTTTGACCCAATTATGACCACCCAAGGCCTGCAATGCAGACCTTTTTCACCCAATTACAGAAAACCACCGACACCCATGAAGAAGAAGGAAGAAGAAGGTGAAGAAGGACAAAGACAACACCCCAAATCCTCCATCTTGACTCAAATGTATTACTGAAAACCAAAACCCCAAATTCTAAGTTTCTAGGACTCCAACAAGCTCCCACTGTTTTTCTGGGTTTTCAGTCCAGAGCAGGTTTAAACAGTGTCAAGAAAAAGAAAAGCCACAGTCCAAGGAACTTCTCTCCTCAGCTAGCTAAAAAAAACTAACTAAAAGCAAAGGAGAGCTCTTTATGGCTGTCTGAGCTGCAGACAGCACAGTCCAGGAGAAGGAATGCAGGGCAGCAAAAGCAGTTTCTGAAAACAAACTCTACACTTTGTTTTCCCCCCTTTGCTCTTGGAACCAATCTTAAAGGTGTAGAACTTAATATCTAGCATAAACAGTACAGACAATTGGGGATACAAGCATCATGAAGCCTCTGTAAGACACCTGCCTGGCTGCCTCTAGCCAGTGGCCATGGCTTCTCCTTTTTGGCACCCCAAATGAAGAGAGGTGTTGGATGGCACTGGTGCCACAGTGGCCAGCACCACCCATCTAGTGGTGGCCAGGCCAGTGGCTGGCAGTGGAAATATGGTGAGTGATTCTACAACACAAAACCTAAATGAAAGCAACTTCTCAGTGCTGTGAGATCCTGCAGAAATCTTTGAGCTGGTGGAATTTGTTGGCAATGGTACTTAATGAGCAGCAGGGGTTTTTTCCTCCTAGTTGGAGAAAGAGGAGGAAGTGAAGTCATGTGGAAAAAGACAACGTGGTGGCACCAAGATCAGTGAAAAGAAAGGAGAAGAAGAGGTCCAAGCATTGGAGTCAAGATTTCTCTGCAAGCCATGGTGAAGACTATAATAAAACAAACTGTCTCTCTGTAATCCATGAAATGCATGGGGGCGATGCAAAGATCCCCTCACAGCCCGTGAGAAAAGGTGCTCACCTGGAGTGGGTGGATGGTGAAAAGCTGTAATTCTATGGGAGACCCAAACAGGGAGGGCTATCTCTTGTTTCCAGAGATAGAGAGCCCTTGCTTCCAAACTAGAGCAGCACATCCTCAAAAGTCTACACCCCATGAACTAAAATGATCCATGCCATGGCAGTTTTGGGAGGACTGTTTGCCTGTGGGAGGGACTCATGTTAACAGCAGGTTGGGCAGAACTGCTACTTGTGAAATTGGAGCCATGCTGGAGAATTTCATGGAGAACTGTCTCCTGTGAGAAGAACCCCACAACAGAGCAGAAGAGAGACTCCTCTACCTAAGCAAATTGAAGAAAAATTTTGAGTGATGAACTGACCAAAACCCCCACACCCTATCTTCCCACTGTTGGTGGGAAGGAGGGAGGGGCTGACTGGAATAATGTGTTTTAAAGGCTTATTTTACTCCTCATTGTCCTTTTCTGGCTCTGTTAAAATAAATTTACTTTATACCTATAAATTTGAGCCTGTTTTACCCTTAAAGTGTTTTTTTCCCAGTCCTTATCTTATCTTTATTACAGTTTTCATGGGTGCCTGGCATGTTAATCAGTGTCAAACCATGACATTGTAAGAATAAATGAAAATAAAAGAAAATTTTAAAACTTAGCCCACCAGCTCAGCAGCACAGGCTGAAAAAACTGTGAGTGTTTTATCCGTGATGGGGTTTGGGGTATAAGGATTTTAAAATCTGTGCCAATTGTCTGATTGAAAATACCTGGTGGTGCCCAAGTTTGGGAAGGCCTCCTGAATACCTGAAAAAATTGTACACATATCTCAAACAAGGGCCCAGCTCCAGCACATACTTTGATTTAGTTTTTTTAACAGTCCACAGGTGCTGCATGGAGTAATTGCATCTCTGTTCTTTCCCAGTTGAGTTTAAATAAAGTACAGCAACTTTGCTGACACCAAGCTTCAGATAAACAGGGGCATGTGAGAAGAAAATTACCTACTGTATAATTTCATTCCCTGTAAGCAAAACAGTAAGAAGGCCTGAGGTTATTTTTCATTGTTTTATGACAAAAATAGAGTGAAAAATCAGATAGTGGGAACTGTCAGTGCTAAACATCATCATCTGTGTATCTGAAGCTTGCAGAGTAGCTGTTAGATCTTTCAAGGTTAATGTAACTGATCTTATTTTGTTGATTGAATAAATGATTATTTCCAGGGGGATTAGTTATAATCCAGAAGTTAACATGTCATTTCATCTTTGATTGTGCTCCTACAAATCTTCCATATAACCTCTCAGGCAGACATCTCTGCAGGCTCAGCACTTTTTATAGAGGGATTTGTTGCAAATCAAACTATTGTGCTGTATCTTTATACGAGATCTGAAGAGAAATATTGCGGTAATGCATTTTCTGCTTTGAAAATGCCAATTCATTGAAAATGAAAGGTTTCACAAAACTTTGGCCAAGATGTATGACTTCCTTATTGCTCTTCCAGTTGTCATGATGCTGAGAGTGCTGGGTTTCTACACCCACTTTCCCTGGAACCCTGGCTTGCCTGCATCCCTTTAGATATCTGTAGGAGGTGGTGAAGGGCAAATTCTGTAAACCTGGTGCTGAAACGTCCCCCCATGGGACCTTATGCATAGACAAATAAGACCTAGCAAGTGTGAGGAATATGAAATGGGAGCTGGAAGGGAAGAAGGATAAAGGGTGGCTGAATGTGCATCTTCACCAGGGACACCAGTTGTGCTCTCAGCTCACTTCTCTGATGCTCAGCTGAAATATGCTGCAAAGGGGAGTCACCTATGGCTCTATGCACAGGGACAAAGAAAATATTTTCAAAGCAAGGCATCTTTCCAAACTTAATCAGCCAAAACGTTTTTAAGCCTCACCAATCCTGCTTACACAGCTTTTTAAATTTAATTGGCATTATTAAGTTTTTTAAGGAGGAGAAAGATGCACCATAAAAGAAGTATGAATATAGAGATAGCTTCAAGATATTTAGAAGTGTATCAATTACCTGTGAATAGAAATATTAGTGAAAGAATGTGACCTGTATAATGCAAAATCTTTGCTTTCTCACCAGGTACTCCAAGAGGAATCACAAACATTAGAGATGCTCCAGAAGTCACAGTATCCCTTTCCATTTTTCAACTTTGCAGAAGTCCACATTTTCCAGTGTTGTAATATAGTTTACTATATATTATTTTTCTATTTGTATTAATATATTTATATTGATCTTTTCTATACTAATGCTTAATTTTTTTAATGTGATGGCCCCTTGGAGAGATAGTGAGTACACCTGGGTTTTTGAGTGCTGCAGTCTGAGGTCTGCTTCAGAGGACTTGGTTTCAAATCCATCTTGGCACAAGAACAGCAATGCAGAGCTCATGCACAAGCCAAAGGGATCAGGGGGTGCTCAGCACCCAGAGATGGGCTGCAACATGCACTGGAACTCTTGGCAAATAATTTGCCATGAGTGGCATGTCCTGAGAGGCTGCTGAGGTGTGTTCTAGGGTTTACAAGCTCTAGACCCTCCTGTTCATCCAGAGGTGATCATTGCTTCCGTAGTAGCAGGTTTTGCCTCTGCCTCCTGGTAAATCAACATTTCTCTGAGTACTTCTCCCCCTGCACTGCATTGTTATGCAGGTCCCCCTAAACTACCAGCAGCATCTTCTCTCTCTCTGAAAAAGGTTTATCTGGCAGATGTATTCCTTCCCTCATCCCCTTGGGGATGCTGCTTTTGTTGCCACCCCCCTTCACATCTCAGACACCTTCCTGCAGAGGATGAGCTGGGAAATCTGCTTGTGCATGGCTGGGGCTCCTCTCCTGCAGTCTGGATCAGGCAGGAATCCATGAAGAGTGTGCAGCAGAGGTGAGGCTGAGGTGCAAAGGGTTGCTAGTTCAATGTCCATGGAGGAGTGAGACCTTCAGGCGGATTTGTTACTCCTGCAGGATAATCCACCCAAGGGATGGGATGAGCTTTGGGTCTCCCTTCCTTCATCCTCACCATCCCTGCCTGTGCAAGGTGCCTGCTGAAACCTTTGGCACAGGCAGGATCCGTCTGCCTCTGCTGCAGCTCTCTAGGGCTGCTGGGGCTGGCTTTAGATTGCAGTCTTGGATTTAATCACTGTTTTGACAGGCTGCAGAAAAATATTGCTGTTGGCACCAGGAGCAGAAGGAACATGAGCAGCCCCAAACAGAATGAACTGAAGAAAAAGAGCTTGCTTAGCTGAGGGTTTCTCTTCCCACTAAATTTCAGCATCTGGCAGCAAGTGGCAGAGGTGTGAGGCCTTCTCAAAAATAGGTGACAGGCATAATTTCTAATAGGAAGTATTAGACAAACCCCAGAAATGGGCTTCAGGGAAAGATGAGTGCTCTGGGCTGGTTTGCTTTCAAACACAGTGCCCATAAATAACAGCTTCCAAGGCATGGGGTGTGGTAATGATTCCTGTGTTCCTGTTAGGGACTAAATGAGCTGACACCCTGTAAGCTTCACGCCCTAGACTTGCATATCTAATATTCTGTAGGACATGAAGTTTTCTGCAGCCCTTTCTATTTACTGGTGCACATAAATAAGCAATTAAATTGAACCTGTTATATCTGTCAAGACATAGTCCTTCTGGGGAAGATCCCCCTGTGTGTGTGTGTGAAGATGCACTGAAGGAAAGGGAGGCATTCCCAACCAGTGTTAGCTTGCTGCTTCTTATTTTCTCTACCAAAAATTTATTATTTTCATGCTCAAATTTCTCTTTACTGTTCAGGGATATTTACCTAAACAAATCTGTGCATCTGCAATGCAGAAAAGAGTGGAAGCTATACTCTCTTCTGTGTTCAGCAATATGTTGTACAGGAATTTCCATAATTAGCTTCTTTCAGCTGTAGGTTTTCCTTACAGTTTTCTGTCATCCAAATGGCATTGAAAGTATCTTAACATTGTTGTAGCTTAACAGATTGTTTTTATAACAGTGGTACAAATTCAGAGCTGTAATTGTGCCTGTAGATCCTCTTCTATGATGTATTCATTTTTAAAAGCTCTTATGGAATTCATATATGGAGAAATAGGTATTAAAGATTACTTTTATTGCCACTGTAGTGTGTTCGGCTCTTCTTAGCAAGCCTGTGGGCAGTTTTGTTTAGATATCTATTATTCATCACTTGCCTGATATGTGCAAACAGGGGTGATTTTCAGAAGCTCAGCCATTTAAAATCAACAGGTTTTAGCATTTTGCTGTTGGTTTCCCAAGAGAAGCTGACTCAAGGAAAGTGCAAGGAACCAGCCAAATAGTTAAAAATTCTTCCTGTGGGATTATCAATCTTTCTCAAATAGAATTGTGGCCCTTGGCATGCTTAAATTACTATTGATTTAATGGTAAAAATACATTTTTATTAGTTTTTATTTTATTTGTCCTTCACACTGAGATTCCTCAAAACCACAAGTATTTATACAAACAATCTATGGTCATATAATAAATAGTCTCCACGATTTAATTAAAAAGTCAAACAGCATAACTATTTTTCAAACCCAATGAGTAAAGATCCTGCCATTTTTATGTCATAAATCAGGACACAGACTGTCAGTTTAATCTCCTCTGTTCTCAGCTGATGCACCCATGGCATAATACTGTGTTGATATGAGCACTTGAGCATTTTCTCAAATGCTTCAGAGTTAGCTCAGGAGCTGTAGTAAGCCCAGGCTGTGTTTGTACTTCTTATTGCCCTCCTGAGTGCATGATCCCTGCTCCTTGCTGGTGTGTTTCTAGGCTGAGCCATGTATGGTGGCAGCCAATGGTGAGTGTGGCTGTGGTCCCTAAATAAACACCCCTGGCTTATGCCCCAAGGCAATGACATTTCCTGGGTGTGTTGTTTGGTGTTACAGAAGCCCACCAGTGCCTGCTGGCATATTGTCATTTCACTGCTGTAAAACTCTCCATTTAATGCATTCTATCATTTGTTACACACAAATTTGTCCATGGAAAGTCAGGGAGATGTGCTGCCTCACCAGGGTGTGGTGAGAGGAGTGCTGGCTCTTGCTCCTTCTGCCAGCACTCATTAGGGTGCTGTTTATTACACAAGGTTATAAAATATCTTCTGCTTCAGGCCTGGGCAGACTGGCCCTTTCTGCAGAATCATCTGTTAAATGCATCTGTCCTTTCCAAAGGGATCCACAGAGCTCTGCAGGACTCCTGGGAAAGGGTGTTGGAGCCCTGAAGGATGGGGGCCATTGACTGGGACAGAGGGGACATTGCAGCTTCTCTTGGGGGGGAGAACACTGTCACCTTGGCTCTGAGTGACACCTGTCCATCATTTCAGCTGTGATGACTGAGCTGGGTGCCCTGTGTGGCGCTGGCAGCACCAAGTGGATCCCAACATTGTGGATCCCAACATTTTGGCTTTGCTGGGGACTGCAGCTGTTCTGGCACTGTCAGATTCAAGTTCTGTTGCTGTCTGAAAAAATTCCCATTTAAAATCATTCTGATGGCTGTGGAAAGACACTTGAAGAAAGACTTGCTGCATGGCCAGTCTTGTCTTAACCTCCTGTGCTGTGCTCACCTGAATGCAAGGTTTCTTCCCAGCTGCAACTGGCCCATGTAAATGCCTGGCTGTCCCTGCCCTTATTTGTGCTGGTGTCCTGTTCAGCTTTATCATTTCAAAGATTTTAAACTGAAAATAGGAATATGATTTCTAAGGTCAGATGCTGGGCTGAAAACGGCACATGTAGACCCTGCACATGGGCTCCGTGGGACCTGCTGGTGCACAGGTACCAGTGACTAACTGGATCTAGCTCAGATGGTGTGGTTTATAATGAGAGCTTCAAAAAGTTTCCCAGATTTCCCTTAGACTCCTGGAAAGTACCATTCTGACAGCCCCTTAGCACAGGATTTAATCTGGAGAAGAGAAGACTGATTGGGGATCTCATTAATGCACATAAATATCTCAAAGGTGGGTACCAGAGGATGGTGAGAGATTTTAGGGTGATATCCAGTGATTGGACAAGGAGCAATGCCCATAAACTAAACCATAAGAAATTTCACCTCAACATAAGGAAGAACTTCTTTAGATTGAAGGTGGCAGAGACCCGGACAGGAAGGTCTTCCTGAGCAGGAAGGTCATGCAGTCTCCCTCCATGGAGACCTTCCAAACCCACCTGGAATTTTCTGTGTCACTTGGCCCAGGTGATCTTGCCTTGGTAGGGGGGTTAGACTACAAATATTGGGTGAGCAGGTGAGGGATGCTGCCTAGAACCCTGATCATCAGAAAAATCCATAGCTGGAGCACTCAATGTGCAGGGAATTGAAATGAAGTTCAAGTGAGGCTGAGTAGGTGTTTGTTCAGCAGCTTGTTTAGACTTTAATCATGGTTAAATCTTTTAGTTAGATAATTGTTCTATCAGCTGATAATTTGAATTGCATTGAAGAACAATATGCTAAAACATCTTCAGTGGGAAGCAGCAGAGGAGATGAGTTGGGATTCTTTCTTGTTCATTTCTTGCATATCATCATGTGGTTCCTGTGTTTTCTGATTACTTGAGTTGCATGGTGTGCATTTTCCTCTGCAAACACTGGCTCCAAATACACATTTACCACCACTGCCTGACATGATAGCTTGGGAAGCCAGGACTCATTATCAAAGGCCGAGGCCTCTGTGTAATTTGCCTTGGATCGGGAGTTGCTGTTACACTTCCAGCTATGCTATGGGAATTGGGACTAATTTCCTAGTGATGATATTGCCTGAGTTTTCCATTTGTATAGTTTCAGAATTCAGGATCTGTGTTTCTCACAGGCTTTGCTCTACTAAATGCCAGGTGGCTAGGTGGTTTCAAAATCCTTAAAGTAAAGCTGCATTCAAAATTTTAAAGAAATTATTTTAAGCTGTGCTTGAAGCTATGTTTTCTTCATTTTAATGGCATTGCTGTGTGCTGGGACAAAGAGCATAATGAGTCTAATGGCTTTTGTGTGCTCTTTCTGTAGGACACAAGCCATCACGGGAGGCTATGTGTCCCCAAAAGCTGTTCAGTGCATAGCAATGAGCCTTGACCTGTGCTGGGCTGGAGGTGGTTGGATGCTTGAGGCAGCTGGAGGCTTTTCTGTTTCCAGGTTCCCTGGGCTGAAGGTGATGAAATCAGTGCACACTGCAAATCATGAGAGGTACCAAGTTCCTCATGTTGCCAGGGAAACTTCTTGCTGTAGACACAGCCCTTAAGCTTTTTGCTCAGTTTCCTCAGACCCATGGACTGAGCAGCCCCTCATGGGCTGCCATTCTGGCTGCTGTTGGTGGAAACTGGGAATGCTGCAAAATCTGAGGGGGAAAACTGACCTTGGAGACCTTGACAAAGAAGACTCATATAAAGAAAATGGGAAACAAATAAGCAAAAAGTGGTGCATTTTGTTGTGGGGGGGTTTTCCCCCCATAAGAATGGAGGGCTTTGTTTTGATTTGAGTATTTGTGCATTTTGGTATTTCCCATGCAGGTGCCAAAAATAGTGTGATCCTGGGCAGGGGATTACAGGGATTTGGTGGCCTCCATCCAAGGCTCAGTAATTCCCCACAGAGACCTCATGAGAGCAGGTAGAACTGGTCCAGGTAAGCACCAGGACAAGGGGCCAGAGTCCAATGTGTGGGGCTGCCACAGGGCACACAGCCTGTGGCACAGCAAGCTTTGGGGAATTGCAATGAGCTCCATGCTGAGCTGACAGCTGGGTCTTGCTGCCAGTGAAGCCAATGGCAAAGCACTGACTGTTTCCAGGAGCAGGAAGGCTGAGCCAAAATTGGCTGCTGCTATGTCTCATTTGCATGGAAGTTAATTACCTACATCTTCAGGTTCACTTGCCTTTATGGAGATGGGCATTAAATCTGGCCCCTGATGGTTTCTCAGTCCCCTTTGGACTGGTTTCCATGGTCTCTGAGGCAAGACCCATTTCAGGTGCATTTTTGTCTTACCTCTGCAGAAAGAGACTTGGTTGGTGACAGTCATGTTGTTGTCCCTGCTTTATTATTCAAACTGTATGGAAATGTGCTTAGAACATGGTAGTGAAGTGGAAAATCTCTTTGGACAGGCAATGCATCTGCCAGACATGAAACTTGTAAAGGGTTGTCTGAATGCAGCTCTGACCAGGGTTTCAAATGGAAATGTTCTCTCTGAGCATGCAAGGCCAGGAACTTTGTCCATCTCTGACTTCGACCCTTCTTTGAGCAGGGGATGGACTAGAGAATTCCAGAAATGCCTTCCAGTCTAAGTTATTATTCCAATCCATATTACGATATTACAAATGTGAATTAGTAGTAATGGTATGACATGTATGAGCTCTGGGTGAATTAATTGGAATATATCCCAGAGCATCCTCATTTTTCCTCTCCTCACCAAAGTGAGATGATGAAAGTTCTTGTGCACTTTGTATAGACAACTATTTGTGCAGAGCACTTGCCTAAATTGAAGTCTAAAAATACAGTTTCTGGTTATTCTAAATGCAGCCTGCAGTGTTTGAGGTTTTTGGTTGATAGGTTGTAGGGTTTTTGTGGTGTTTTGGGGTTATTGTAACTGCAATTTTTCATTTGTACTTGAATTCACTAATAAAGTGATAACTTTTTTTAAAAGATGTCATATGACAAATCATGAATCTGGTAGTGAACATTTCAATAAATGATTGCTCATTGCCCACGGCTCTCTAAGCTTATTTCAAACTGTCTGCAGCTGTGATTCTCCTGTGAAACTTTTTATCATGCAACTAAAACGTGAAGACTGATGGGGTCTTTAAGATGAAGGGGAAACCCTCTCCTTAGATAAGCAGCTAATTCTCCATGTTGGTGTTTCCAGTGGTGAACAGCCAGTTAATCATGCGAGTCAGTGCCTTGCACTGGGGAAAACTGGTGCCAACTATTTCTGCAATGTTGCAGGGTGTCACTGGAGTTACTGAGGGCAGCAGGGCAGTAGCTGGGCTGAAATGGCTTCACCATACACAAAACCTCTGAAAGCAGCCCAAAATTGGGATTATTTTATGTCTTTTTATGTGGCTCATCTGAAATTATTTTTTTCCCTTTTACCTCTGCTTTCTCTAATTCATTTATTGCTTAACTAGTTTTATGGATTTAATATTAAAGATTTATCATTAAGAATCAAATGTGGTTTTCATGATGTGTCCTGTAGTTTGCATTTGGACTGACTGTTTCCAAGTGCTCTGCTGTCCAGATTAATTAATGGGTGGCAGGTTCCTACTTGCTCTTTTCCTTTATTTAGCAATGGATGGGGAATAGAAAGGCAGATGAGAAGAAAAAACCTCAGGTTAGATTAACAGAAAGATTAAAGCTTTTAAAGGAGAGCTGACACTGTGTGCCCATGGTAACTATTAGAAAATACAGATTAAAGAAAGCTGGATAAGAGTTGGAAAGAGCTAGGGAAGCAGCTCCAGTGTTTTTCTTTATAGATGAAAATACCTGGGGTGGCAAGGAAGAGCATTCCCTGAGTTGCTGTGAGTTGAGGACTGTGGAAGAGGTTGGTATTTAATCCAGTAGGCAGAGGAATGCTGGAGACACAAAAAGCCCACCTGGGTGAAAGGTGCACAACAAGACAGTAAAAACCGTCCAGAAGGAAATAGGTAATATGAGGGGAAACATGCTTAAAACTATTCTGGATTACCCTAGGCTGATTTGTTCTGAATGTTCCCTTTTTCCTCCCCTCTTTGCGGCTTTTACTAGCTTTTCTATCTATTTCAAGGTTTAAAAAATGCATATCAATTTCTTTCCTAAGCACAGGAAGTCAAAGAGCCGAATTTTAGCTGTTAAGCTAAAGCAGCCTAAATAAATGATCATTGCTACATCAGGCAGCAAGTGTGCACCCATCCATGTGGCCCTGAGAGGGGAAAATTACTTCTTTTTCATAGGAGGACTGAGTTGATTAAAATATTCAGTAGTTCTTTCTGTTCAGACTTTATTGTGAATATTCACATTCTCCTCTCAGCAGGAAGACAGCACGAATTTCCTCCTTGGCAGAAATTTTAAAAACTGCCCCATTCACCTGCATCCACCTTTGATGGCAGCATGTGATGTACTTGTGACCAGATGTTTTTGGCTGTCCACTGTTTCATTCTGTCCCTATCCTGCAGTTGCTGCTTTGGTCAGGGCAGCCAACTGTGGGATTTAGCAAGGCTTCATCCCACACCTTCAGAAAGCCACTGCATCCTCAATTTGACAAGAAGGTGCCTTCAGCCACCTCAGAGAGCATGGCTTTACTAGACCTGAGTGCCTCTGGACAAAAGCTGTTTTCCATAGGCCTGCCTTGCTGATGGATGAGATTTATTTGAGAAGTTTTCACAAGTCTCTCAAAGGACGCACTCCTGACTGCCTGCAGGGGAGGTGCAGGAGAGCCATTCCTGGCTTCAGCTGTGATTCAGTTTGCCCAGTCAAAATTCCTTGGAAGCACTCCTACCTTTTTTGTCCCGGCAGACATACAGCTTAAGTGCCCTAGCAGATTCAAACCGCCTGGATGACCACGGCATTAACGCCGCATAAAGAGTTCTATCCTTCAGCGTCACCTCATTGCGGCTAAGAGAAGTGTAATGACAAATGTAGTGCCAGTGACAAATGCAGAATAACTCCAGCTGCCGATGGTACAAATTGGATTCAGCTGCAGCTTCGCACACGCTCAAGAAGCTGGAGAGAATCAAAAGTCTGTTTAACATACTCGAGTGTTTGGGAGTAGTTATAAGGTAGATGGTATTTCATGCTCGTTAATCGTGGGCTAGGGGAGAAACTCAATTGTTCAGCACTGATTAAACCTGTCCTTGCTGCTCTGACTGAAATGCATCTTCACTTTGGAGCCTTTCTTAAAAAGATAATCCATCTGGGTTGTATTAAAGAGTCACGTTTGAGTTTTGCTGGGTAAAATTTTAATTTGCAAAATCGCAAGAAAGGCAACACTTAGTTGATACAAAGAGCAAGATGAACTCTTTGATGTGAAAAGTCCTCTCTCAAATTGATCCATCTGAGGACAGTTCACTCCTCTGGAATGCTTAGGGAAGCCAGGGAACAGAGGAATCGTACATGAGGCAGGAGAAGGAGAGTCTCCCAGGCTGATCCAGGGTCTGCAGAGGCAGAGCAGTGCTGGGAGCTGGGAATCCAGCTTTGTGTGCTGAGAAATTTGGCCACTGTAGCAAAACACAAATACAGTTCCAAAGCTGTTCCAGTGAGCAGAATAAGCTCAGTTAGCAAATGGAATTCATGCTGGCACTACCTATCTCTGGTTTTGTATTTTGCCAGCAGAGAAATGTGGCAAGTGTATTTTTTAAAAAAAATTTTCACCACTAGTAGAGCTTGGCAGAGCCTGAGGCAAACCTGGTGTGAGTTGCCAACCCCTTGGCTCCAGGCATGCTGAGGGAGGGATTGAAGCAAACACCAGATCTTTCCTGGACTCACTGATAAGCTTAGTATGGGCACTAAGCAGAGGCAAAACCTCTCTCAAACTCCCTGCCAAAGGACTCCTTGTTCCCAGAGGCATCTGGAAGAGGAAATATTTTGCAAACTCCAATTCTCCAGAGTGGTTTTAGGAGTATATCTGCTAAATTCAGGGTCCTGGGGATGGGGGGGGAGATCTCCACAAGCAAAATGTGCCAAAAGAGCATCCAGAGCTGGTCACTGCATGCTTGTGTCTCCGTTGAGTTCATGTGGCTGCAGTTGCTGGATGGATTCAGGTGCCATCAGATTCCCCTTGAGCCATGCATTTCAAGGGGAAAGAAAGGGTCATAAATTATTTTTTTCCCCTAGCTTTTCTGCAGAGTGTGACCTCCAGATCACTTTGGAAAGGAAAATTTCATATTGGTTCTCTTTGTCAGTCTTTGTGAGTGGGGCATTTTATTCTGCTCTACAGTGCAGCATGGTCTGTTTCTCACAGCTATTAACCTTGTAAATGTGGGTGTTTGAGACTCAACCACTCAAGCATTTTTAGTTCTTTCCTAGGGCTTGATACATGTTTCCTGAAAATGCATCATTACAGAAGTTTATTAGGAGAAACTGCCACTGGCAGTGCTTTCTTCCACCATTACCCAGGTCAGGTATGTGGTGTGTTGAGGTTTATTTTCTCATCTCATTGCACACAATTTTAGAAGTCAGACTCTTGGGCTGGGGAGGGAGAGATCTGCCCTATTTTTACCTGCTGAAATTAGTAATAACTAGAAGCTGTCAAGTGGTGATGGGATAGGGATGAATCTGAGGAAGGAAATAGAATGGGGCTACTGCACATCAGTGTGCTACCAGAGACAAACTCCCTTCACCTTCTGCTCTTCAGGGATTTTTGTCATTAAAGCAGAAAACAATGAAAGCAAAGAAAAGTGGCTCTAGGCTACTTAATGAGTCTCTGGCAAATGCAGAAGGTTGGTCCAGTCTTTGGGACATTAATGTTTATTTTTAAGGGGCAATTTTTCTTTTCTATGCTGTTCCGTCCCAGGTGGACATGTGGATTAAAACCCTCTGCATTGTTTCTAAAAAAGAGTAGCTACAACAGCTTGTAAAAAAAGAAAGCTGTGGTGTCACCCCAGCTCTGCAGGTTGTGGCTTTTTGGGCTGTTTGGGGGCTGTGGATTGCAGGATCCCAGTGGAGGATCTTGCTGGGCTTTGTGCTGCTGCTGGTGTGGCTTCTCTGCCTGGTGCCACATGGCATGGGCTCTTCTTGTGTCATGAGTACCACACACAGCTCTTTCTGCAGTTTTTAATTTTTTCCTCTACTTTTCCTTGTATTTCAACATTTTTACAGGTATTCCTCAAAAATAAGTACAATGGATAACTCTGTGTATATATCTCCCCATAATCTCCCAACAATTTAATAATCTAAAATGCTGTTTATTTGCCACATCCAGACCTTATCCACCAGCAAGCTGTCCTGCTGGACTCTCTGCCAGCAGCACACAGCAATGAATGAGGGTGGTGTGAAAGCAAGAGAGATGTGAAAGAAAACACACAGAACATTGTGTTTGTCTAAAAGCACTAAAGAAAGTGCTACTAGAGCAGAAAGAGTGTTGGATTGTCCTGGGCCATTCCCATTCCCAGGAGAAGGGCTTCAGAGAGAGCCAGAGGGGCTGTGCCAACCAGGTATTCTGCAGGGTATCTGGGTTATCAACATGATTGAAAATGGTTCATGGTGCCAGGGGTAAAACCCTCTGACCTGATGCACTGATGCATTGCTGGGCAAGTAAAATCTGGAAAGAACGGTGAAGAAAGGAAGGCTGAAAAAAAAGGCAAA
Source organism: Zosterops lateralis (assembly GCF_965231275.1). NCBI lineage: Eukaryota > Metazoa > Chordata > Aves > Passeriformes > Zosteropidae > Zosterops > Zosterops lateralis. The sequence goes on from NC_139800.1 coordinate 78,423,534, forward strand.
TAATCTGCTTGCTTTATGAGAGAGGAAAGACTTGTGGAATATTCAGTGGTGTTTGTTGGATGAGATGCCACCTCCAGGGCTCAGGGTGGTTCACTTGCCCTGTGAGCTGTGGTCCCTGGGAGGTCACAGCCATGGGGCACTGGTGCAGCATTTGCTGTTCCCATCCCACTCAAGAGGCAGAATTTTCTTTTCCCATTTTAATTTGTGCCAGTGCTGACAGCAGAATTTGCCCAGGCAGAAGTTGCTCCTACAAGAATTACGTTACTTTTCTAAAATTGCTTCCACCACTGATTGCTTAAAAAGAATTCTCATGGCTGCCACGCCAGCTCTTAAATGAGAGCTGCTCACAGAGCAGCTCAAGAGATCTCCAGAGAAGCAGCAAATGAAAAGTCTTTTCTGTTTCTGGACTCCTAATCTGCTCTGAAGTGGGGCTGTGAGCCAGCAGGTTGGGGGGAGCCTTGTCTGTGGATACTGAGCCGAGGGCTGGGCAGGCTGGCTGGGCTTGTACTGAGAGCTGGCTTGCTCCTTCTCCCTCCATGCTTGGCTTTCCTTTTGTTTCTAAAATCTCCATTTGGAGCCAGAGCAACAGATTGGAGACCAGTTGTGTGAAGACAGTGTGGGGAGAGCCCTGGACCACACCAGCAGCTGTGAGCTGGGATGTGACTGGTGGAGATGAAGCCTGCAGGAGAAGGAGGAAAAAAAATAAATGCTTTGGGCTGGTAACAAGGTTGTTCTTTCCTGCCTTGGCTGCCAGAGGGATGCTGGGGGTTGAGAGCTGCTGAAAAGGAGAGTTTTTCTGGCAGAGGCATGCAAGCCCCCTGACTACACCCCACTGCGAGGAGGATTTGGCACCCAAACAAAGTAATTCTGTGCTGAGGAGCTCTCTCCCAAAGATCTGTCTGAGGGGAGAAAAATAAAGGGAAGGAGGAGAAAAACAGCCAGCATAAATACTTTAGAAAGAGCAGCTCCTGGTTGATGCTGCACAGCAAGTTTTGAGGCTCAATGGTGACAATTGCAAGGTGCTGCAGAAGAAGGAGAGCAGCCTGAGCTGTGGGCACAGAGTTCCAGATTATTTACAGACACCTGGGCCAGGCTGCTGGAAGCTGAGTGAAAAGCCACGTCTCAACGTGCAGAAGTGGAAATGTCACACTGCAAATTACAGGACAGGTGACAGCCCTCAAAATGTTACAGTGACACTGCTAAATGGGAGGCCCAAAGTTAAAGGGTGCCTTGGGAGAAGTGTCTGCTCCTGCCATTTGGGGAACAACCACAGGGGTTGTCACAAGGGCACACAGTGACAGAACAAGGGGGAACGGCTTCAAGATGAGGGATGGTAAGTTTAGATCAGATATTAGGAAGAAATGAGGGAGATGTTGGCAAAAAGACTCCAGAGAGCCCATTTTTTCTGCAGGAAGCTCTTTGAATAGTTCTTTTCCACGTTTTCATTTCCAATGAGGTATCATTTTTTTTGGTAAGGAGGTAGAATTAGCAAAATTAAATTTTAGACTTTGGGTCCATCAGATTGTAGGAAACGGAAGCAAAAGATTATTTAAAAGAAAAGGGAAAAGAATGGATGTTTGCAAACATGATGTTTATTAAACATTATTTTCTGTTCTCAAAACCAGCATGTTGATTTTATTATCAGCCAAACAGACTATGCTGTCTGTAAGCCTAATAATGGCTACTGTATCCCCACTGCATATCGCCCAACAATTTTTGATTGCTGCTGAGAAGACATCGCTGGCACTTCAGGACTAGGATTTCAGAGAACACTGATTTTTCAGCAGAATACTCTGAAGTCTTGAAGAGTTACAGAGGGCCACCAGTCTAAGGCTGATGTTATTTATATCCTCCATGTCTGGTACAAATGATAGATCTGTGAACAGAGTGAGGATCATATCCTGCAACCCGTACTCTAAGGGCATTCTTTACCCATAAATTGAAAACTAATGTTTATTTCTCTTTAATTAAATACTCCATTATCCACTTTAAAATATTTAAAAGGAAGCAATGCAATCAATACACCAACTCTGCCACTGTAAACATCTCTCATATGCAGTAAGTGCCAGGTTTTCTTTCTTTGCTGAATTTTGAGTGCTTTGAAAAGGATAGGTGGAATATTGTGGGTTGAGATGATCTGTAGAAGTAAAAATAGTATTTTTTCTTTTTTGGCTCTCATGAGGGCACTTCAGCAAGTCTTGGTAGTAGTGCTTAGTATAATAATTGATTTTTTGTTTGTTTGTTTGTTGGTTTGTTTGTTTGTTTGTTTTGTGTTTTGGGTTTTTTTTCTCCTAAAATCTTCATCTGCATCTAAGGTATGCTTGCGTGTGTATGTATATATAAACATAAAATTATTATCCAAAGCAGAGGATTTTGTGCTCCCCTTGGGTTTACTCTTCATGTTGATTAAATCTTTTTTATTTGTTTGGGGTTTTTTTCGAGTTTTCCATTCTTGGTTTAGAAGCTGATGGGACCACTGCATAAGGTGTGTGTGCAGTGAAATGTTTTCTCTTGCATGAGGCCTGGGTGAGATGAGTGAATGCCCAGCTGCTCCCTGCCCATGGTGATAACAGGCTCCTGTTCCTGCTCCTCTGTGGCCACTGATGGCCACTCAGGCAGAAGAGGCTTCACATCTCAGAGACACCAAGGCCTTTCCAAAATATGGCCTAAATAGAAAGGAAGGGAGGAGAAGCCTGGCAGTAACTAGGTGGAGGAGAGCAGACATTATTTTCTTCTTCAGTCTTTAGGGAACCAAGTTAAAATCAGGCTTTAAACCATTGTGGAAATAAATGCGCTTTTTTCCAATAAAATAAATATTCTGCAGCCTTTCCTGTCCCTTACTGGTACCTGGAGGAGCTCAGCCAGAAGCATTAAGTGTCTGATTTAGTGTCCACATGTTCTCAGCAGGTACTTTCTCCCCCCTTGTTATTGCCTTGCAAAGTGTCCATTGTACTGAGGCAATCAGGGGGAATTTGTGCAGCCACTTTCTTTCCTCAGGAAAATATTCCTAGTGGTGTGATGATAGGAAAAAAAATGTCTTTTGTGAAGATTATCTGTCAGTTGAATTAGTTTACATGTGCTTTTAATGCCAAGAGCCTCAGACTGCTTAAAAATAATAAAAATGAAATGTCAAGCAAATAAAAGTTAATTAAACACACAGTGAGAGAGGCTTAATTTTAGTCCTAAAAGGAGCTGAAGCTTTTGCAGAACATCTCTACAAAGGTAACAAAATCCCTCACTGCAAGGTGTAAAACATCCCCCACTCCCTGGCAAGAAATGAGCACAGCACCTGAAGAGCATCTGTACTCCAGACACCACCAGGTGTGGAAGAGGTTGTTTGCTGGGGGGCTGGGGAAATAAGAAAGCAGTGAACTAACACACACCCTCGATGAATTTTTGTATGTTACTGATATTCTTGAAAATCTTTATATAGATAGAGCTCTTATTCCAAGCCAAATGCAACACAAAATTTAAAGGTCAGCTTCTTTTCCCGTGGCAGTCCATGGAGGTGTGTGTTTCACAGGAAGCCAGGCTGAGCTCCAGGTTCTTCCCAGCATGTTTATTCCAGCATATCAGCTGGAAAAGGGATATCATATCATGCTGAAGAAAAGGAGAGAGGCAGAAGAGCAAACAAGACAAGGCAGCAAATACTGCAGACATGGGCAGGTGGGTCTCTACTGAAACAAGTTTTTGCCTGACTAGGGCACAACAGCAGAGGTTTTCATAGGACTGTTCACTTCCCTCGCTGAGACTCCTAATGAAGGTAATAAAACTGTAATTAAATGTTTCTCCATCACCATAGCTCAATCAGGAGTGCAGAAAACAGATGTGTGCTCTGGTCCAAGGCAGCTCCCTGCAGGGTCTGGGTGGGGAGCAGAGCTGCAGGAAGGGCTGCATCCAGTATCTGGGTCTGTGCCTGGCCCTTCAGGACCACAGGTGGGATAGGGAATTGTTACAGTTCTGGCTTCTTTTCCTCTGCCGAGGTCAGGATGAATAAATCACAGGAAATGCAGATGTCGAGTTCGGACTTGGGTGTTCACTGTTTCTTATCCAGGTACAGTCTCATGAGATGAGATCTCCAAACAGCAAGTTAGAAAACAAAGGTAAAATGGTGAACTTCTAACTCTTTCTTAAGGTTATTTAAGCAATAATTTCCCAATAATGAGGTGACACCTATATTATTTATACTTTTGTCCCAATAATGACCACCCAAAGCCTACAATGTGGATTTTTTCACCCAATTACAGAAAATCACCCAAACACATGAAGAAAAAGGAAGAAGAAGATGAAGAAGAAGGACTTAGACAATGCCTTAAATCCTCCATCTTGACTCACACACATTACTATTGGAACCCCAAAATTTAATTTTCCAGAATTCCAACAGGAAATGTGCTAAAAAAACCCAAAAAAAGGCATGGAAGCCTGCAGAGCAAGGACTATCAAACCAAAATGAAGGGACACCAAAGCAAAATTACAGCAGTGGATGGGGCTCTTCTGGTGGGCAACCTCCTGCCCTGGCCAGGACCCCAAGCCTGGTTAAATGCCTCCAGCCAGTGGAGGAGGCTTGAGCCAAAATAAAGATGCCAAGGCTTGTTCACAAACACCCACAAAACCCACCATGAGGGTTGTATCTTGAGGCAGCACAAATGCCAGGAAGAGATGGAGGGAGAAGAGAGGTTTGCTCCCCATTTTATTTATGTTTAAGGGCTGTATGCTACATTTCCTGATTAATTTTGAAAATATGTAAGTGAGCAACAGAAGATATGAGACATGCTGGATTTAATCTTGGAGTCTACAAGGCTTTCCTCACCCTCGACCCATCACTGATTTATGTGTGCTGTGGAATGTGCTGACTTTCTTAATGGATGGGTAACATCATTTCATGTCCCAGGAAGTGATAGGCTGCCCAAAATGCCAGAGCTTCAGACTGATGGGTTTCAGTCAAGCTCTTTTCTTTATCCTTTCTCTGAATTCTGAATGCTTTTTCTTAGCACCATTTAGGAACCATTTGCTCAAAGTGGATGGTATTTTGGTAAACACTTCACATGTAATCTTTAACAATATAACAGCTTTGTTAATCACTGTAACAGATTAAATGTTCCTTCTCTGAGCTGGCCTACTTTGGAGGTTAAAATTATACAGCCTAAAAGGAAAAAAAAATATGGGGGGGAGAAGGTGCTCTCATTCTGTTTGTATTATTTTGCAGTACAAAAAGAAGAGAAGATCAACATCATCAGGAAAGCAGATTTCATCTTGACAAGTAACTTTATTTTGAAATGTAGTTATTGGGTCAGACTCCCAGAGTGAGTAACCCCTAAGGTTGTGTGTCCTTGGAGAGTGGGAGAAGGAGCATAATAATGCAATGATTGTTTTTTCATTTTGCTTTCTCTGTACTTACAAAGAAGTGGACCTTGTTGCACTGTTGATGAGCTTGCAGTGCAATGCACAGAAAAACAGCCAACACTTGCTGTTAGATGCACAGTGCATTAATTGCCTGAAGACATGAGCATACAGGTCCTTTGCTGGGTAGTGGCAGACAGAAAGCAAATACAGTCATATATCAAAACTTTCTTTTTGTGGAGGACTTGTGGGGTTACCTGTACATCTTTATATGACCACTTGGTTTTAAAAAAAGGAGCACTTTGGTGGCTTTCCCATTTGTGACAGATGGTGTGGGCTGACAGTGGGAACGTGCAGTGAGCCAGAGACAGCAGTGCTGTGTGTGCCATGCTCTCCTCTCCCTGACAGTCCTTTCTGTACCCCCTGACTGCTCATGGATCTCTGCTCTCAGGGACCTGCACAGAGATAGAGACAGCCCAAGGCAGACAGAGGTGGCACTGATTAATTTATTTTCCTAATGATGTGCTATTAGAGGGCTTTAAACCATCCTGGGAAAGGACCGTTGTTTTGCTGTTCAACTAGTAAAGATTAGGTGGTATTTGAATTATTGATTTGGCCCTTTCATTTCCAAAGACTATGAACATGTTTGCATTAGTTTCCCCACTCAAGAGGTTTGTATACCCCATGTCTTGTCTGGCAGGACTGGCCATCAGCCTTTCCTGACGCTGTCTGTTGTCCCAGTATCTCCAGTGACTATGAAAGTGCTGGATGCTACATGAACCTTCCAGATTTATCAGTGTAATTTGCATATACTTAATATTTGTGCCTCACTGATGTAAAATTTGACTATTATTGGTTTATTAACTTTTTTTGGGGGGGAGGGGAAGTCATTACTCTGCTTTATGGAGGTATTTAAAATGTGCAGAACTTGATGTAGACACTTTGATTGCATGCATAAAACTTGTAGGAAATATTGTAATAAAGCTTACAGAGCAGATAGTGAATGTCTTCATGTTTGGAAGGAGCTGGATGTGCTTTGTGTTTCCTGATGAGTGGTTTATCAGTGTTAAGAAACAATTTTCCATTACTCAGGGTGTATTTCAGCTGCAGCCTGCCCCTCATATCTGTGTGGGTTGGTAAAAGAGCAAGTGTCACTTTTTGTGAGCCTGGGTCTGCTTCTGGGAACCTTCCATCACTGCCCCTTTCAAGCCATGGTCTCTCCTCTCATATACTTTGAAATTCTTTGGATTTTCTCTTTCAGTGAGCAAAAAAACATAAAAAGTGGCAGAAGTTTAGTACTGAAAATGTTTTCATTTTACTTGCTGGCAGGATATCGTTGTTTCAAAAAGACAAAAAAACAAAGAAAGAAATTGTGGTTGTTGGACTAAGAGAACAAATCAGAAAAGCATGAAGTAATACAGGGAAAATTCTCCTGCTGGGTGCAATATATCCATCCGAACAGACCTTTGAGTCTGACCATGGAATGCTGGTGATATCTTATGGCTGCTGAGGGTGCAAGATGAAGAAGAATTGGACTGAACAAGGTTAAACAATCTTTCAATCCTCCTCTGGTACTGAAGTCTAAAATATCCTAAAAGATCTGTAGTTTATCTTTCATATGTAGAGGTTTGCAGTGACTTATTTTCAGTTTGTCTATTCTGAACTAGTGAAAGGAATGAATGTTGCACAATTAATTAATTTATCAATCACATTCAGTAAATGGATTGTCTGTTCTGAAACACAGAGGGAGAAATTAAACAGATTAATGTCTTTTCTAAACTGAAGCAAAAGCAGTGATGAGAGCTGGCTGATTTAACCTCAAAATGAATTGACATCATTTCTGCAGACACAAGCAGTTTCTGTCATGTTTGGGGTCAAGTTATTCAATGTCCATGAAGCAGTCAGGCATGCTGGCAAAGCTGGGACTTTTTAGAACATCAGCCTGTGTGGTAATTTGTGCCAGCCTGCCAACATCCATCTTTTATTGGCTTTTATCTTTTCAGAGGAGGAGGAACGACTTGGTGTTTTCATCCCTCTCTGTCAATGCCCAGTCATTATGGGAGAAACTGATGATGGAGCCAAGGTGTTTAATTCACAGATCACAGGACTGCAGCAGGGAAACCTCCCTCCCCAGGAGGAGCCTCCCAGCCAGGAATCCTAGCCCAAGCACTCCCTGCAGAGGCACCACTCCAGCACTCAGTGGGCAGCAGGATGGGAGATGACATACTCTGTATTGACAGAGCTGTGTTCAGAAATGGGGGCTCCGTAAGGAAGGTGTTTCCTAGGCAAGCTGAACCAGGTATGGTCCTAGAAGGAGCTGCTGGAGGCAGCAGACATGCCATGAGCCAGACAGGGAGTGCTTTACCTTATATCCCATTGCTTGTTGGAAGGGGCTGTCACACCACTGAACTCACCTTCCTGGTGCCCTGCTGCTGGGAGAGGGGGTAAGACCCATTGTAGGAGTGGAAAGGAGTGGGGAGAGTGGCTGAGAATTTGGGAAATGCAAACTGAGGGGCTCGACTTCTCGATGAGCTCAGAAAATGCATTTGAATAGGGCAGTGTGGTGCAGGCTGCCTGCTTGTTGTCAGCTCCTGTGATGGGAGACAAAAATTGTATAGAGACCTGAAAGGTCTGGTTTTGGTTCACCTGGGCCTCTAAACTGGTGAATGCAACAGGGAAAAACAGATACACTCAGGAGAGTGAAGCCTCAGCTGGCCAGAGGCAGTGACTTCCCTGCCATGGGCAGTGGTGTTCCACTGTGCCCAGAACCTCTGTGCCACCTCTCAGGAGACAGGCAAAGGGGAGAGGAGCAGCCAAGCTGATCCACTTGGCCATCCCCTCCTTTTTCCTCCTGAGTGAGCTCACACTGAGTAGAATCCCAAAAGCCAGAGCCTGCCCAGAGCTGGACAGATTGTGGAGAGCATCTCCCTGCCTGCCTGGCTCCCATCCCTGCCTGGCTCCCGGGGACGTGCTGCCAGTTGAGCTGCTCCTGGTGCCAAGCTCTGGCTTTACTTTTGTGCATGCAAGTTACCCTCTGAGGACACAGAACTGCAGAGCTAATCTCTGCTCTTAATTTGCCATTAAAGTTTATTTTCAGCAAATTATTTTTAAAAAATCCACTGCACAGCTGTTCCACATCGATCTTCTCTTCTTGCAATTTTTTCCTTTGGCAGGAGGCAGTTTCTGCCTCTCTGTTTGTTTGTTCCAGAGCTGTGTACAAGAGACAGGAGCCTGATGAGCACTTGGGGCAGAGAAAGAGTCTGTGGAGGTGGGTTTTACCTAACAGGAATTTGGAGAGGAGGTGGGGAAGGGTAGTCCATCACCTGAGACATCCCTGCTCCACTCCAGTGCAGGTTAGGGCAGGGATTTCTGGAGCACAGCTAGAGCAGGCTCCTGTGAGGTTTGGGGAGAGAGGACTCACTCTGAATTATCCTGCCAGCCTCATCACTAACAGCTGTAATGGCTGTGCAGGGGTCAGCTCATTTCCTCTACTAATGACAAGAGGATTTAAAGCCAAATGTTTCCTGAAAATCAGATTAGTGCTGTGTTAGTCAGTGCAGCAGAGGGTTGCGTCTGGGTAACAGTGTAAGGTCAGAAATGTAGTTTTAACTTTCGAAATCACCCTTTGGGCAGGTAAAAAATGATGTTACAATACCTCATTGATACTGTAGTCTTGCAAGTAAGTTCTCTTCACACAGATCCTTTAAACATTCAATAGGTCATTTGAATTACCCATTAACTATTATTGAATTTAATTATTTGATATGTATATTAAATAATGTTTTAAAATAATGTTTATACATAATATTTAATATTTATTTAATTTTGTTATTGAATTAACTGCTAACTGCAATGGAATATTATTAACTCCTGCTTGAATTGACTATTAACACAATACAAATTGATGCCTTTGAATAGCACAGGCCCAATTTGTAATGCAAAGTCAATTTGTTCAGTTACTTTGAAGCACATGGTTTGCAGTTGTCCCCTTTTTCAACCCAGTTACTCAGAAACATGCCTGCACTACTGTGGTATTTTTTAAAAAGTAATTTATTTTTTCTGAGCAGCTCTATCTTCCCTTGTTAACAGACTCTGAAACAGTTCAAAGCAGAAGGTGAATGGGCATTCAGTCAAAGTGGGAAATGTCAAATGTGTAAGCTGGTGAATGCTGCACATCTCAAGATGGAGAGTTTTGGGTGGACAAGAACTAGAAAATATGTACAGCATCACTTTTCCTACAGATTTAAGACTGAACTCTTCTGACCCATCCATCCTGTGTGCCATGCTATTAGATGCAGCACGATAGTAGCAGTACCAGAACTGGAAAACTGGAAAGAAAATGTGTTTATTATAAGAAAATGTATCTGGTTGGAAATTAGGTTCATCTATGGTGTTTTGGGTTTTTTTTAATCATATGATCTTCAGCATTCTGTTTACATTTACCCCATTCAATAGCCTAAAAGCCATGGGGTGTTTCAAAGGGGATATTTTCCTGTTCATTAAATCCCACTGGAGTCTAAGACAGAGCTCTGTGACTTTCAACCAGAAACATGTGGCAGTGCTGTTTGGGGAGTGGAAGCCGTGTGCAATAACATTGAATTAGGACCAATCTAGAAAAAATAAATTTAAGCAAATTTCATGTCTGTCAGTTCAGACTCCTTTTAGGACCAAAACATTCCCAAGGTACTTGGATGGGAAAGAGGAAGTAGATCTTAATTTCTCCTCCCTCATTTGGCTGAGAAGACACTGCACAGTAAAGGTTAATTTTTTTTCAGTTGCTTTGAAAAAGATGCAAAAGGAGAAGTGAAAGGAAAGGGCAGCAGATAAAGATACACAGCAGATGTGGCAACATGGTGCCTTGAAAATCAATTTAATAAAATATATCTTAAATGGAGGAGGGATTAAGTTAAGAGGATGGCATGTAAAAGTAGAGGAAAGAGTGAGACTAGAGCAGGAAAATGTCAGTGCAGGAAGATAGAGATGAGAACAATGTTTCAGTAGGAAGATCTGGTGTCTCCCAACTTTATAAGAATTTTTTTGCCGGATTCTATAGAGCCAACATTCCCACCTTTTAGCTGGTGGTTCCATGTTTTGAATCATGAGCAAGATGCTTTTCTCCATCTGAGCAGAACTTGCAGTGGATGGTAACTCACCCCTAAAGAAATAGCCTTTAATGTGTTCTACCTTTCCTTTAGCTAAAGGTTTAACCTTGGCCTCTGAACCACTCACTCTCAGAATCATGTCCTACAATCAGACTTAGTTCCTGCTCATTTAGGCCTGTGTGAATAGCTACAGGAAGAAAAAACCCACTCGATTTTCCCATCTCGCTCTGTGTTTGATACAGAGCTAGGAAGAGTGGTTGGTAAGCATAACCTGGGATAACAGTCCTCTGAGGGTTTTTTTGTCTTAAATCTGTCCAAAGATCATAAGAAAAAAAAAAAAAACAACCCTACCAGATGTCAATTTTGATAAAATTAATGAAAAACTGTGGTTGAAGTAGTGTTTTATGAAATACATTTCTACATCTGTTAGTCAGACAAAATGAATTCTTTAATTAGACACAGTAAGAGGAGCTCTAAAAAAAGACATAAAGTCCAATTCGAGCCACTGCAAATGAAAGAAACTTCAAAAATTTAAAATATGTTGTATTCTTCCTGCAGTTTTAGTTATAGCTTGTTATTTTTGAATCATCTTGTTATTCTGAGCTAAAGGGTTTGTGGGCCTTGAGGGCTGTAAGCAAGGAGAGACCAGCTGGGGGGAAAAGAGGCTCTCCAGAAGATTTGCAGTAAGGTGGATTTTCTGATATCCAGCCTGCAGTGCAGAACTGCTCTGTCTCCCCACTGCACCTCACTGGCACCAGGGCTCTGTGTGGAAACTCCAGCAGACCAAATTTCTGCCCCAGTCACAAAGTGCTGGGTTGCTCTGGGGACACTTGGTGGCTTCTGCAAAAACACATCCTGAAAGCATTTTTCTTTCATTTTGATGAGGAATGGGAATGCTTTGAAATCCCAGAAAATGCTCGGGTTAAATCACACCCCACTAAGGGTACAGGAGCTCCCTGTGGCACCTTATCAAACAGCACAGCAAGAATATGCCCCTTTCTTTAGGCAAGTGGACTCTTTCCTGAGCTGTCCTTCTCTGCACGTCAGAGCAGAGCTGAATCTCTCCAGGTAAAATGGAAATAATTTCCTCTTGACACAAGTTTATCCTGATGTAAGGCTTAATTGATAGCTCGCAGGGCACTTGTGTTTTCCAGGCTGTTGGTTTTGCTCTGAGCACAAATTTACTCAGTGATGAGAATATTTTGACAACTCTGCCTATCTGTGCTCAGGAACTGCAGTTTGGTGTGAATTTTCAGGGTGTGTTGACCCAGTTTTAAAGCTTAAGATGAGCATGCTCTAGATTGATATGGAAATACTGTGCTTGGCAAAATAAAACAAAGAAATTGTAAATAATCAGAAGTAGAGTACATTCTGCTCAAGAACTTTTAGGACAGTTTTGCTTAGCTGGCAGAGGTCTGTTTTTGTCCCTAGACTTTCTCCAGAAGGTAATTTTTTTAAAAAATGGTTCAATTCAGCTTGAAGAAACTTGTCATTCTGACCCACTTGCATGTCCTCATGGAGACCTCTCTTCAGCAAATCCCTGCCTAGCTGTAAACACACAAAAATCAACGTGTCAAATCAAAGAGAATTAGTTTTCACATGTTACTTCATTATTCCTTTGCCATCCCAGGTCTAATAAATGTCTCATTTAGAATTCTCTCTAACTTTTATTTCTGGTGTTTTATTTTTGTGTGCTTATCAAAGCTTTTTTTTTTTTTTTTTTTTTTTTTTTTTTTTTTTTTTTTTTTTTTTTAGGCAACTCATGGCTCATTCTTTAAGAATAAAGAAATCCTTTTTGGTTTTATGTGTTGTTGTGTGAGCAGAGCTGGGAAGCCTGTGCTTGTTTTCTTTAGATGATGTAACAAATTAGTGTCTTCCAAAATATTATGCTCTGGGGACTATGATCACAGGAAGCATGAGAGAACATTTGAATACATTACCTGATCTCTGCAATACATGCATATTTTTTTTGTGTATGGAACATGGTTTTAAGTAGAAGTGTTCAAAACATTTTGCTACAAACTCTCCTGACAGTGTGTTTGTGCTGTCCATACAGTCAGAAAAACATATAAATGCTGGGAGATATTTGATTTTGGTACATGAGTTGAATGTGGAAAAACATTTGTACTAATTATACAAACACACACACACACAAAAAAAATAGTAAGGAAGTTCTGTGTTCATCTCTTTTATTTTTGTGATCCAAAATCTGGCTATAAATAAAAGTGCATTTGCTTAATAAAGAAGTATTACCACTTTGCTTCACCATTTCCCTCTTAGGTAAAATTAGCAGTGTTGCTAAGCCATCAAAATGCAGCTGGGAGGATAACAATGATGAGCCCAGCTGTACCCCTCGTGCTCCCACAGAGCTGCTCCTGGTCCTTGCTTCATCACTGCCTTTTGTCTCTCCTCATCGAGGAGCACACAAATTATGGTGTTGCCATTAAATGTAAATTCTCCATGGCCACATTTTTATTCCAGTAGCTGCTGGGAAGGTGACATGGATACCTGCTCACAGCTCCTCCCCAGAGCCTTTTTGACTAGGGCAGAATGAGGAATAATAACTAGATGATTGCTGCTGTTTGAAAGGCAGCCAATTACTGGTTGAAGCAGGTAATTATGATGCTGAACACAGCTAGGAAAGTTAACATCTTGGCAACTAGTTGCAATTCAAAATAAAACCTCACCCCCGTTATGTTTTGTATGCAGAGGAACTGAGCAAATAGCATTTTTGCTCAAGCCAAAATAACAAATTTGGATCAGAACTTCCCTTGCATTGGGATAATCGGTGTGGGATTTCACATCAGGCCTTTCAGGCTGGGCTTGTTTTAAGAAAAGCATCATCAGTAAATTCATTTTTTTTACTAAAGCCATCAGAAATTGCTTACCAGGGTTTTGCAGCGTGGTGAATAGCTTCTTATGACTTCTGACTTTGGCTTGATGAGTTTCCTGTTCTCCCTGATAGCTTTCAAAATGGAAGGGAGACTCTAAAATGACAAAAACAGCAAGGGATAAAAATTGTGTTGGCAACTGCAAGCTGTGTGAACATTCAGACCGCCCCAAATGTGGGTGTCTGCAGAGTTACTGCAGAGAATGGCAATGTTCATAAGCAGATTACTGACTCATGAGCATGTTTTGAATGTGATTACAAGCAGAGAGACAGAATTAGTCTTTGATTTCCATAAAAAATTAATGAGAGAGACAGACAGGGACAGACAAATTGGAGAGTTCACTTGGTTAATTTTCTACCCAGCAGCTATTGTAAATGTTCCTCTTATTTAGCAAAGAAAGATACTAAGTCTATATTGGTTTGTGCTGGCCAAGAAAAACTATTAGTGTGCTGGAGGTTTACCTGGGGGCAAACTGTCAGCAAATTAAAAAAAGCGAGAACTTGCTCATTTTGGGACATTTTGATGCATTTTTCACAAGTGCAGTCAATTAAGAGCTCCTCTGGAAATTATGTTTGGCTGCTGTGCTCCTCAACAAGAGCTCTGTCTTAGTGTGGGCACCAGTGGACTGATTCTCTCCCTTGAAAGCAGAGAATCTGCTTGTGCTTTAAAAGGGATTTAGTGAAATTGTGCACTGCTACAGATGGGATAAGATGGGATGAAATCATCATTAATGCTACAGATGCAGCAAGTGCTACATCCCTAGGATATTGTTTTATTTCTTTTATTTGTGGCTGCAGGGCAGGTTATAATTGAAATGGTACAACCCTAGCAGTGGGTCTCTGAAGCAGGGCTGTGAGGTTCACAGCCTTTCCCAGGGATTCTGGTTTGGATCTGCCAAGGCCCAGCTACTGACTTTAACCAGTATTTAAGTGCATTTTACCTCAGCCATGCTCCCTCAACTTTCACTAAAGGCACCCAAAATGCCACCATTTGGCAGAAATACCTACTGCTCCGGATAATTTGTGAGGAACAAAGAGTTCTGATGCTGTCTACAAAATGGAGTTTGTTTGCTCTAATTTGCACTAAATTCCAATGAACATTTTTGCAGAGATTCCTTATCCAGATCTAATGTCCTGTATTCAGACTATTTACAGATGGTTAAACGGTGAGATGATGAGTTCATTCCCTACTTGAATGCAGCTCTCAACAGAACATTGGGAGCTATACTTTAAAAGGAATAATTGCCCTGACTATAGAAGACTTTGTTCCTGTGGAAAATGGCTACGAAACTTGTGCTGTTTAGTTGTTTACAACTTAGTTTTTCTCTTTTTTTTTTCCTTTAAATTTTGCAAAATGCTGACTTTTCAGTGAGAGGCAATAAAACTGTTGTAAAGCTTATGATGGAAATGGGCATATCAGTCTGGATGTAATCAACAGATATTTTCTCTCTATAATAACAATAATAAAAATTCAGCTTTAGAATGAAAATATTTAGTATGAATATATAAGGTATTCTAGTTGACTTTGAGATTAAATATAGAAAAACTCATGTCCACTTTGTGTTGGGAAGATCAGCCTGCTATAGTAAACAAGGTACAATTTCTTTAGATATCTTGCAGGATTATTGGCAGGTAAGACACATGTTTAGTTTCTGCTTTTATATTCTCTGTTATGATAGTGTCTGCATCAGCATCTTTGTGTTGTGGAAATGCCATAAATAATTCATGTCTTATTTAAATAAATGTGGTTTTATTTCCAATTGGCATGGAAAAGACCTTTATTTTCTGTATCATTGTGCACAATTGTCATACCAGCCCCTTATTTCAAAATGTTTGTGAGTCACTCAGAACACTTCAGTAAATCAAATTTCAGCAAACTAAGCCTGAAATTTAATTAGATGATCACCAATCTTAGTTCTGTAGTTCCCTAATAAAACTTATCTCATTGCAGACAGTTTACAAGGCATTGTCACCTCACCTGAACCCACTATTCTTGAAACAACATGGCAAAACACTAAGCAATTCTTAATTGATTGTGCTCTGCTGAGCAACAGGGGTCCTTGAGAGTCATTCTAGATTAGTTAGTGATGTGTAACTCAGCAAAGCAGGCAGGAACATAACTCTGGCAATCCTTGTTCCTGTGGGATGGGAACCGCATTAAAAATAATCTCCATGGTCAGCAAGCATGGCCTGGGCAGAGAAAGGATTCACTCAGTTATGTGAAGAGAAATCAAGTGGGTAAATTAAAGCAATCAGATGTGGGATGCAGCTCCTGCCACACACAGCACTGCATAGCTGGAACATGGACCATTCATACATTAGTTTTTGCTGAGTTACAAAGATGGATATCTACATGAGCTAGAAGATAATAAAAAATTGCACAGATTAAGGTGTGCAGGGTAGGTTAGAACAGAATAGAAGCACAGGCAGGAAAAAGCAGCACAGCCTAGAGGAATATGAATCAATGGAATTTGCAAAAAAGTGAAGAGGAACACGTGCCTTGATTTCATATTGTAAAGCCCAAAAGGAGCACAAGAAAAAAGTAAAAACCCTGCTGTTTCCTAACCCATGAGGAAACAAACAGTCTTTCGTTATATTTAGTTTTCCTCTTTCCAGGGAAAAAGCAACACAGTGACTAGGATTTTCCCTCACTTTCTCTTCTGTTTTTATGACCATGGGAAAATGTTTCACCATTTTTCTTATAGGTCTTTCTGGACGTTTTGTTTAAGTCTCTTTGTGAGTATTAGACTGTAAGCCTTTCCTTCTTATGGATAAGACTGCTTCTGACAAGACTTATCTCTGGTGGAATTACTCACATCCAAATCTCAAGTCCTGACTCACTGGTAGGAAAGAGTAAAACCTCGGTCTTTTTGTGAGTGGACCTGAAAACCTGCCAGGAACAGGGTGTCAGAGAGGAGCCATTCCTTGGAGGTGGCTTGGAGACCATCCCTCCAGCTGGGGTGGAGCCCAAGCTGCAAATAAAGTAGGTATGGAAACAGGGAACTGTTGCCTCTCAGTAGATGCCTCTGAACTCTTAATCTTTTGATTTATTGTGCACAGTCTGCCTGCTTCTCCTCTCCTAGAAATATTATAACTTCCCTTCCTCCTGTTAAAACCCCAAGCCTAAAATATGTCAAACAGTCTAAGCCTTGATTATGTATGCCATTGACCTTTCTTATTTAGAAAAGAATATCAAATGTCCCTTGTTTGTCTAAGAGAGGTTAAGTTTAACCTTCAGGGCACAGTGCAAAGAACATCTGTTTGTTCAGATTTCTAGCCTGGGGTCTGAGAAGCACAGTTATATTTGGGACCTCTGGCTGACATTTGTTAACTCAGTTTGCACGCATTTTAATGTGGTTTCTTGCACCCCAAGGCAGATGTTTAGAATATAATATGATGGGATACAAATATATATATGTATATATGGCCAAATGATTATTTTCCAAGTTATTTCTGCTGGAATATGAAGGAGAAAATGAGTTTTTGAGATCTTAAAACCCTCAGAGGTCACCAAGATTTTCATGGAGATTGGGATGTGGCACTGAACACACGGGAATTGAGCAGAATGTGAAGCAGAGAAAGAGAGGAAAGTCACCAAATCTGGCTGGTCTGAGCCTTTTGCCCCTGTGGGGAGAAACTGCTGTTGGGGAGCAATGGATGGTGACTTTTGTGCTGGGGCATGAAAGAGCTCAAACCTCTGGAAGTGGAGCCTCTGAGTCTCCAAACCTCTTCTGCCTGTGTGGCTCGGTGGCCACATCAGAGTGTAAATACAAATTAAGACTGCACAGCATTGTGCCAGTGCTGTGGATGGGGACACAGCTGCCACATGTCACAGGCTGTATCCCTGCCAGGGGGCCACCTGGCCCCTCTGGGGTGACCAAGCCCTGGGGTCACCCTGTGACATCTCAGTCCCATCCTTGCTGGGTGTGATTCCTTATCTGCCAACACAGAGCTGCATGAAGACTGCAAAGAAATGTAAGTTTGCAAGAAAAGTCCATTTCTGGTAGAAATCGTGCTAATTTTTTTTCTTTATTGTTGTTATGATTGCATAGAACTTCTCTTAATGACATTTAAATATGGGGCTGGACTTGAGCTGATGGCATGTCATTAAAGCCAAGGGAATAGAAATTCAAATGTGCATCTTCCTCCAAGTGGTTTATCCAGCACCCGGAGCTTATTATCTGGTGTGACATTGTTATCTGCCAGGAACTGTGTATCTGTACCAAGCTGAAGACAGATACATTTAAACACGGAGAGTTCTGAGTGTTTCTGATGACTGAGATAACCGAAAACATGTTTAAGGGCTCAGTACAGTTTACTTAATGATATCAAACGTTCAAACGTGCTTCTTTATTGGCAGGATTATTGCACTGCAGAAGCAAAACGGGGGTTGTTATGATGCCTTAAGAAACGTAGAAATGAAACAACACAGTTTTGAGATAATATTAGTACAGGTGATAATATAAAGCCTGGTCTTTATTGGAGGCCTCCAGGGGAAAATACAGAAAATGTCCACAAAAGCCTATTGCCCACAAGCATTCATGCAGTTTTGTAAGTTCATTAAATTAGCATAATTGACAAAAATCACCAATTAGGAGCACAGGCGGTAATGCAATTCCCCCCTTTCTTCCCCCCCAATTCAAGCCCCTTCTAAATCCTCCCCCCTCAGATGGAAACTGGATCTGTTGATGGAAATGTGTTATGAAGAGCTGTTTTTCAGCCTTGGTTCCCAGGGAGAACCAAGATAGGATAGGGGCTTTGGAATACATTTTGTCTTCCTGCCTATTGGGGCAGGGGAAAGTACTGGGAAAACTATGAATGCAATAATAGGCTACAGAGATACAAATATATTCAACATTTATTTATTTAATATATTCTCTGTAAAGAATACAGAGAATATATTAAAGAAAAAAAAGACTAACATCAGTACAGCAGAACTTAATGCAAGCATTTGTATACAGAGAGCTCAGATAGAAATGGATGTGTGTGTGCAGAACTGTACCCTGCCCATGCTACTCCTCTTGAAGCACTTCACATTTCTGTAACAGTGTTCCCCAAGGAAAAAAGGAAGGTATTGCTGTGCCCCTTTGCAGATTTTTTCATTTACAAATATTTAAATTACAAACTCTCAGTTCTGTTCTTTTGCAGGGTTGATCCCATTGGCTCTGGCAGCCCCTCACTCCCTACATGCTGCCAGATTGGAGACATACAGCCCCTCACATGCTTCTTACATTTCCCTGTGCCCTCTCCTTAAACATCCCCCTGACAGCAAAGGGGCTCTGTTCCCTTTTGGTCAGGCCTCAGGTGACCGTTCTTGTGTTCTCCACCCCTTTGTGGGCAAATAACTGTTTCCTTCTCTGAAGCTGGAGCACACTCATGATCTCCTTCCACAGCATCACTCTGGGAAGAATTTCATAAACAGGAAAGTCTTGTATCTCTTTCTGATAGAGTCACTTCATGAAGTCCCAAACCATTTGCAAGCATGCCTCTGATTTCCATATTCTAATTTCTACAATAACATGCTGTGGGAAAAGTTATCTGGATATTTCTCCCCAAGCAGTAAATGAAGATGTCATTCAAGGTGTTCTCTGAGCCTGTTATCTGAAATGTCAAAAACTCCTGATGAATATGCCTTCCCTGGCAGAAAAGCAGTTTGCTTTCAGGTGCTACTGAACATTTTCCCCTGCAAGAAGGTCTTGTGCCTACCTGGTCAAAAGCAAGCAAGAACAAAAGCATTCGTCCTTGGCCTGGTATTTAAGTATATAAAATTATCACCTCTAGAGTCAGAGTATTTGTGAGCCTTTCTTAAGAAAACCATGGTATTGCTTGGAAAACACCCATGTAAGGATGATCATCTGCTGTGGAGCTGTCTATCCTCCAGCAATAGATGGTTAGGGAAAAAAAATCAAACCCACCTCTTTAGAGGGGAACAGAGGCAAAATATTCATCCCAGTGTGAATGAGACAGGAATGATCTCCACAGAAGAAATTTAAGTGCAGAAGGCATCCACAGCTGAACATCTCATCCGAGGTGGGTGCTCTACTGCAGGGAGGGAGTTCTGGGGGCTGCCCCAAGTTGCCTGAGCACATCCCTCATGCTGCAGCTTTCCTGGTGTCCCTGGGGAATTGTGGCTCCTCTCCAGTTGCCATTTCCCATTCCTCTGTGATGCTGAGGGAGTGGGTCAAGGGCATTGCCTTTGCTCTCTATTACAGCTCAGAGGGATCTCTGCTTTCCAGGGCAGAAAATCTGCCTCCTTGGTCTTCCATTTCACAGCACACTTCTCTGAGTGAGAGTTTCAAAAATGCACAGCTGAGCCAATGCACTCACTGAGGCAGCACAGCTGAGTGCAACACAATTGAGTGTTGCACAGCCACTCGATGTGCCTCTGCCTTCAGGGTCCCATGGCCCTTGAGGTGCATTTCATCAGCTCTGTGTACATTTCACCATCACTCAATAGGGTGAAAGCTTATCGTCATTAATTGTGAGGGTTTATGTTGGCAACCACTTAGTTCCTATGGTTACATCTCTAAGAAATTGTGAAATAGGCACTTCAAGGTTCTGGGCAGAGAAACAAATTGACTATTACAGAATTCATGAATGATAATAACTCATTTACTTATAATGCTAATAAATAATTGGTGCAAAATCTTCTGGTACAGCTTTAAAATGCTTGGGGTATTTAAAGGTCAGCACTGCTCTTAACTCTCCATTAAAACCCCCATATTGAAATAATGCAGCCCAGATGGCAGTGTTTCAGTGTGTTCACTTAGTGAATCCATAACCTGGTCCTGGTTTGCAGGGCTGCCCTGCCTGTGTTCCCCTGACACCACAGCAGGGCTTCCTAGTCTGTGCTAGGTCAGGGTTAGAAGCTCCTCTGTTTCTGGACCCACTGAAGTTGTGCCATGGGAACAATATCCACTGTCTTTTTGTCTCATGCAGCCCTTCATCTGGGCCATAGCAGGCTCCTGAAAGAAACTGTTTCTTGGCAGATAAATACTCTGCAATTTGTCTAGTAGGTCACCCCTACTACCCTATCTTCCATCAGGGAACCTGAATCCTTCTGTTCTGGTCTTTGAGTTATTTTCCTGGCTGTGTTTCTCATTATCCCTATCTTTGAGTGTTACTGAGTCCTGGAGTATCTGCTTTGTGTTGCTGCTTTCTTAACTCCTTTTTCCTCATATTTTCTTCCAACTCGTGTGCTTTCCCTTTTTGTCACCTGTCCTCTGTTTGTCTCTTGTGCAAGCAGGCAAGCACCAGGCTTTGCACTGATTTAGGATGCTCTACCATGTCCTATTTGTCTCATCAGTGTACGTAGCAGTTCAATTTTTGTCACTCTTTCCCTGCACAGATTTTGCTTTGCCTACAATAATTTTTTTATGCCTTTCCTCTACCTTGTTTCTTTTTTCTACCTTGTGCTCTGAGAGTCAGTTTTCCACAGGGAAACAGGGGTGGGGGGAAATCATCTGTTTCTGTGAACATGCTTCCATCTTTGCAGTATTGGTCCTCTGCAATGGTATAGCCCCACACTTTGCTTTTGTCCATCAGCAATGTGTATTAAGCTCAGGCTTTCTCACTAGATATATATTATATAGAGCTTACAATCTATTGAGTTGACTTTAAATTATTCCTTCATGATTCCTGGCGTGGGAAGAACCGAGATGAATCACACACTGATGGAGGTAATTCCTCCCATCAGCTGAACAATGAATCAGTTGCTATTTTTCTCACAGTTAAGTTGCCAATTTGCACGTGGTATTAAATAATGTTCCCTGTTAAAATCAAGAGGCTGAATAAAATGGTCAGATTGTTAGGAGCTTGCAGGCTAAGAGACAGAATGCATATCAGCTATACTACCTTCAGTGTAAATAAACACTGTTTAATCACTTGGAGGGGGAGGTCTGGGGCCATGTCTGGAAGAACCATCTTCTAAAAACTTATGAATGAGCAGTGGCTTCAGATAGACAAACAAGCCCATCACAAACCATGTTTCCTGAAGTCTCTGTAGGTCCTGCAAGCAAACCCAGGACTTAGTTCTGCGGTGTTTTTCTGGCAGTAGACAGTTCTGTCTGTTTGTGAAACAGTATATAAATTAAAAAAAAAAAAAAAAAAAAAAAAAAGAGAGAGAGAGGAGAAGAAGAAGAGGCAAACAATGATATTCCTTAAAAAAATATTCAAATATTCACAGAAATGTAACAATGCTACTTGTAGTCATCCTAATTGTAGCCTATGTGTTGTGTATTTAATGAATTAGACCTGGGGGAAAAGAGTTTTTTCTCTTTTTCTCCAAGAAGTGGACTCCCTTGAGAGAAGGATGAAAAGCCCAGAGATGCTCTGGCAAGCTGGTTACTTGTTCTCTAACACTTCAGATTATCAGGCTGTGAAGGAAGGAGGTGATACAGTTTAACACCTGTCCAGAGTGTTATGAACCCTGTGTAAATGTATCAATCTCTGAGGGTGTCCAGCAGTTCTCAGAATGGCTTAAAGTAATTGTGAGAGGGCTCTTCAGGGATGTTTTGTAAAGTAAAAGGTTTTAATAAAAGACAAAATAACAAACTACAGAAACAAAAGAAAAGCCGAGTACAGGGTTGAGAGAAGCCCTGACACCTTGCTAGAACACCTCAAAAAGCCCAGAGCACCTTTGTGCTCATCTTTCAGTATTGAATGACCCGGGAGGGTTCTACTGGCAAACTGCCAATAGAAACAGCCGCAGGTTTTGAGAAACATCCCAAAGATCCAACCAGTGCCCCTGTGCTGGCACTGAGCCAATTACAATGAGAAGGAGATGGAAAATTCCAGTTTAACTTTCTTACATGTTCCAGGGTAAGCTGAAAACTCTTTCCCTTATACAGAAACACCTGCCCAGTGTGGAAATACATTCCAGCAAGGAGGGGAGATACCAAAGGCATGTGGAGAAGTTGTACTGTTGGGAGTGTGGGGTAGCAGGGGGTGGAGATAAGCCAAGGAACACAGTGTTGGAGTGGGTTTGGAGGTGCTCAGCCCAGCACACAAACCCCTGGGTCTCCTGCAGCCACCCACAGATTTCCTGTGCTGCTGTTTTGTGGCTGAATGTGTTCCACCAGTGCTCTCCTGGCTGGAGGCACGTGCACAGCAAGGCCAGAGGGCTGCAGAGTCTCCTGGCTTAAATGGGGGACGAAGAGTGAGGAGGAGGAGGAGGAGATGACCTAAGTTCCAAGGGCTTGAAGGGTCTGTAAGGTCCTGTGTCTGCTACACACCTCTTCCCCTCTGGGTACCAACCAGCCAGATTAGCCTGTGACCTGACCTGTTTTGGAAATGCCTTCACCTTTTCTCTAGGCTAAAGGCTGAAAGATTTGCAACACAAACAAGGAGCTTGTGCCCTTTATTCATTATGTCACTTCCAGTGTTAGCTAAATAAAGAAAATCCTTGCTTCACTTGAATTTAAAATGACACCAAGTCATGATTCAAACTTGCAGTGACATTTATCCAGTTAGCTGGTGTTTGCTATAGGTTGAAGGAACATATAAATACAGTTGTCTTCATGTCTCATGCACATTTCTCAGTGTTCTTTGACAGTTATTAAGTGCATTAATTCTTCTGATGCTAATTTCTGTGCAGTACTGATGAAAGATGCATTTTTCCCAGGGAGCTGGTACTTGGCAAATATCTCGATGACAATAAATTAATGTAGGAACTAAGTTTCTGTTGCCATGGTTTTCTTCTCCACTGATACTCCCAGTCACTCTATCTTTACTCCAGCAAGGGTAGAGAAGCAAAGCCACATCCCAGATCACCTGGATGCCCGAAATCCTCTCCTCTCCTGGCTGTCTCTTGCTCTCTGCAGGGTTCTGTACAAGTCTCACTTCACTCCCAGACCTGGGAGGGCTCCAGGCTCCTGGGGAGCCAGAAGAACAATGGGGATGTGACTGAGGAGGCATTGGAGCATTCCCCTGCACACCTCCTCTGCCTCTCCATGCTCTGACCCCACTGCAAGGCAAACTTTGCCATCATTACTTCCCTCCTCTTCACCAAGTGATGAGGCTAAAAGCAAAGTGATTGAACTCAAAACATCAAGGGACTGGGTTCAGTGCTTGGTGCCCTTACATTATTTAAGTTTCCTGAGGCTTCCCAGAGGCTTTTGAGGGGATGCAGATAAACTCCAATGGATTACCTGGGCTGTGCCCTGCAGCAGAGGTTTAGCTAATATGCCTGTTCTGCACAAACACATTTATATTTCCCAAGGCTGAGATGACACAGGGTTGTAAACCAGTGCTGCTCTTTCCAGAAGAATAAGGAGAAGCCATGGAGATGGCAGTGGTCAGATTATGTCCTCAGACTTTGTATGAAAGCAAAATATTGATTTGGCAGGACCTTCTGTTGCACCTGCAGTACTTCAGTTGTAGCATCATGCCAGTCCCACATGCCCCAGAAGAGTTTTTCTCCAACTGGTAAATGGTGGTTGAAGGAAATGTAAGTCCTCAGGACTTCTGCTGGGGTCTTCCATCAAGCACTGATGCTGCTATTGATGGCATGGCTGATGAGGTCTGTACTGTGTTTCTCTCTTTGATGGACTGGAAGTAGTTCTGTTCTCTACAGCTGGAGGCAAAAACATTTTTCTCCTCTAAAAGATAGACTGCAAATAAATGGGATGTTTTCTTTCTTTCAAATTATGAGTGTATCCTTGTTGCTGTCTGTATAGAACCGTAGTTCTATTTTTCCTTCAAGGTTGTCTTATTTTGTTGGCTTTATTAAAGAAGAGCTTCTAACTATTTTTGCTAATAATGCTAAATCTAGACAAGGCCTTCTATCCCTGTTTTAGTCCATCTGGCTATGGTTAAATATTTCTCCTTGAAATGTACAGATCTCAATTTCTGAATCAAAGGGAACAAAATCCCTGCTTTGCCCTGATTCAGAGACAGGTCCTTTCTCTGAAACAAACAAAAATGATGGGGTGGCAAAATTTATAGTCTTAAGATCCATCAGTTTTATGAAATATATTTGTATGCTTCCAGCAGAAAAAATACCTCTAAGAAACAAGTCAGAACACAAGGATATCATAAATTATTCTGGGTGGTATTTTTGGGTGACTGTGCTGGGCTCCTTGGCAGTTCTCAGGATAGCTGGAACACTGCCTGCACCTCATCCTGCCACTTTCCAGCATGTGTGGGTGGCAAGATGTGCTGCAGAGAGTGCTTTGTCTGTGTTCTTGAGATGTTCACATCGACAAAATTTACTTTTGTGTCTTTACAATTTCAGAAACAGGCAAATGGCTCTCAGGAAAACCTGGGGTCTGCAACAAGTATTTGAGGTGCTGCTGCCATTCCTTTCTCTGTGGGTCAAATTCCTTGGTGTTAAATTCCTCATTGCTCCAGCCAGCATCCTTCCAGACTTTGGCCCTGTATTTATTGCTGTGTCTAAAGCAAGTGCTGTGCTGGGAGAGCAGAGAATGCTGCTCTTTGACAGCCTGGGCTGCTGCTGCTGCCACCTCCCACTCTGCTCAAAGAGATTTGGGGACGTGGCACCAAACAGCTCTTCCCTGAGATGCTCCTGTTAGTGCTGGCTTAGTGCAGCCAGAGTTTGCTATGCCCTGGTGCCCCACGGTCTCACTGAGTGAGGACTTTGCAAGATTAAGCCCTTGTAGAACTCCTGACTGTGTTTTCTCCCTCTATCATGACCCCCTCTGGAAAAGCAGTGTGTGAAAATATCACCAGGAGAAATCAAAGGGGGATAATCTACATTAGTTGAAGCAAATAGAAGACTTTCTCTAGCCAGTGCAACAGCAGAAATACAAACCCTGAGTGCCAGGGTACAATTGCTGCCAGGTTACTGATGGCAGCCTCCTCAGAGCCCTACCAGGATTAGAGCACTCAGCTGCTATGCAGTTTATATTTATTAATACACACAGGGCTTGATTTAAGCACAGCACCTCAGCAGCAAAACTGCTTCTGATTTATGGCACAGGCAAGAGGTGACAGTGAGATTCACTCCCTGACATGGGTGTGCAGCCTAAAGGGAAAAGGAGAAGCAAGGGGAAATGATCTGCATGTTTGCAGGTAACTGGCAGTTAATTTATGATACCCAGATATTTAATTCTATAGGATATACATTTAAAGGTTTCATCATAGAGATTTGATTATGATTTTTAAAGAGAATATTAGTTAACAGACAGCACAAAATCCTTTTCTTTCTCTTGTATCCATTTGTCAGTGTAAAAGTGAAAAAACTATCATTCCAGCTCTTTAACCAATGGCACATCTATGCTTCATACAATATTGAATGCTTCTATTTTTTCCCAGTGAGGTCTTTTTTAAATTCTAATATCACCTGATCTTTGTGCAGTTAATTCCCTTGTCATCAAGCCATGTAAATACTGACCTCAGAATCTCAGAATAGCCTTGGCAAAAAAAAAAAAAAAAAAAAAATACAGTCATTTGCATCACTGTTGCTGAGGGCTCTGCATATTTCCATTATAAAATCAGCAGGCTGGACAATACATATTGGTGTGGCTGCTTTCAGCTTTCAGGAGGAAATTTATTCTTAGAAACTGGGTCAAAGAATTTGGTATGGCAGGGCCGACTGAGAGTGGCTTCAGTTCAAAATAGAAAATTTGCAGAGCAGCTCATTAATTTAAACAATTAGGTTAAAACTTCCTGTATTTTAAAACTGAGAATAAACTTTCAGCAGCCAAGTTACCTAAAGTTGAACTGAGATGTACAGGTGGAATAAACAAATAGGAGGTGTGCAGAAAACAAAACCCAGCAAACTGATGCACTCAGTTTTCTCTATCTTTCTTCCTTAATATTTCATGGTGTCAGTAAAGTAAGGTCTTTCTCAATATTGTATGTCCTTTATGTCATTGGCTTTGACATTGAAGAAAGGGATTTTATGAATTACACATCTGGCTGGGGGAGATGGGTTTCTGAGCCCCCATGGGCCCAGACCTTCTTGGAGAGCTGGTTGGAAAATCAAGGTCTGAAAACAAACATTCACATTGAAATCCTGCTTATCTTTGCTTCCTTCTCATCTCAATCACGGAGATTTCCTGTGGGAAATTTTTCTGCTGGAAATGTGGAAGTGCAGTGGCAGTGCCAGGCTGGCTTGTTCCCCCCACCACAAGGGCAGTTCTATCACGGGCTCCTTGTTCCTTTCTGTGCCTTCCCCATCTCTTCTAAAATGTGTCAGAAGCTCTTAGCAAACTTGAATCCATTTGGCTGAGAGCCATTCCTCTGAGATGGTCAAGTACACAACATTCATCCCTGAATGCTTGTCAATTAACTTTTTCCCATTCAAGGGCTAATGACTCTAAATAACACCCTGAGCTCATCGCTCTGATGTTGGGGAAGGAGGGGGGACCCTGCAGTCAGCACAGCTCCAAATCTGGAAATGTACCTGCTAAGAAGATTAAGCCTGCAATGCTGAGCATTAAGCCCATCAATATTTATGCAGCAGGCAAAATTCATATCAAACCTGTCAGGCAGAATCTGTCACCGTGGTGTTTCTAAAAGGTTACCAGCCTCGAGATACCTGTTTCTCACTTATGAATGGGGTTGAAGATGAATTGTTTTGCAATTTGAGTCTTAGTCTACTGATAAACTGCAGGATTCATTATTGAATTAATACTTTGCTTGGGTCCATCTGCAGGCACTCCTCTAGGGCACACGATGAATTACAATCTGAAGGATCAAGAGGGTAAGCTGGAAATGTTTTCACTTCAGATAAAATGTCTGATTTGTTCAGTTGCCCAGAGTTTCTATACAAAAGGTAAACCCTAAGTGAGCAGTTCTGGCCTACACAATGGGATCTCTGTTCAGTGCCACCTGGCCCTGGCAGCAGCCACTGTGGGGAGACTGGAGAAGAACACAGGTACTTTGTCTAATATAATAAAAATCTTAGTCGAGCATCACTTCAACAATTATCAACTGGCACATTTTCCCCCAGCATCTCCCTGCATGTGTTCTCTCCCCCCAGAACTGGGCTGAGGAGTGGAGCTATTGGAGCTTTTAGAAAAAAAAGGAAGCAGGAGATGAGTCTCTGCTCTCATCAGGTGGAAAGGGAAGATTCATAGCAAAAGAAGCACCAGGCCACAGCAAGATCAGGTATGCAAAGGGTGCTAAACACAACTCTTCTTTTGATGCACTGTTATGTGATGGATACAAAACCAAGGAGGAGGTTATGAAAGTTTAAACCACATGATCTGGACAGTGTCCTTTTAATTCCTGCTACCCCTGACAGACACTTTCAGCTCACTGCTCAGCATCCCAGTCCCTGCAGGGATATCTGTCCTTTTCCTTTCACCGTGAGACATGCAGACTAGGGAAGGGAAATTTTTCTGATGTATAAATGATACGGTGAGAGAAGGAAAATCAGCATGTGAGAAAACTATGTAGGTGATGTATTTTGGGGAGCAGAATACCTCTGCCAGCTCATGCCCTCCCCACGCTGCTGCAGATTACTGCTGCAGTGTGGGGGTGAGCAGGTGATGTGTGAGGACTGCAGGCAGTGACAATGCTGGCCACTTTCTCTTTTCTTCCTGCAGTTCTGTGGTTGTCTTCTGCTTGCAATAAAAGTTATTAACCAACTGTGTTATCAGAGTGTTACCTTGTTGATGTGGCACAAGAGTTTCCAGTCTCCTGACAATAATCTGCTGTAAAGGCAGAATCCCACTGAGGTGCTGCATGATAAAACACCCACAGGATGCTGAAAGTAATTGATATGAGCTGCAGCTGTGGCTAAGGAGGATTCCCTGCAGAGGACTGTCAGGATTCTCTGTATCTCCTGCACGATGTGGCCCTGGAAATACTGGTTTAGAAGGTACAGGAGCTCCAAAGACCCTGGGGCTGTTTGCTGCTCCAGAAGCTGGGTGAGGAAGGGGCAAGAACTCAGTGGGCCCTCTGATGCCCCAATGCCATGTTTTCTCTGCCAGCTGTAGCTTGGAGGGGCATGGACATGATGCAAACATCAGCCTTGCTCTTTCCTCAGTGTAAAATTTCTGTATGAGTGGAAAATGAAGAAAACATTGAAAAACCCAACATGGTTTTATCACTTGATGTATCACCTAAGTGCTGCCTCCCCACTGTAATCCCTCTGATCTCTTACATAAAATGTGCTCTGCTTTTTTTCCCCAGCCTACAAAAAAACCCTGTATTTTCCTTCTAATTGGAAATTAGTTGTACAGTAAAAATATTTATTGAGGCATGAACACCTTGATCCATTTCCTGTTTGAGTAAATAGGAAAGTTGTTATTGGATTTTGGTGGGTTTTCTGAGACAGGCTCAAAGTTTTATCCATTTTTCAATAGATTAATTCCCTGCTGATGCATGTTTTGTCCTGGTTAGTCCTCATCATGGTTTTTTATGACTTTTGGGAAGGAATAGGAACATAACAGAGAGTAAAAATGGCCATTTTATAAGTTAGAATATGAAAATATGGCTTGCAGTTAGTGACTATCATTGATTTATCCTAAGTACCCACAGATATGATGGTTGAACTTGGTATCTGTGGTGCAAAAAGCTGCCAATTCTGTTAAAATCTGATTCAACGTGACATTTGTGTCACTTTTTATCTGCTTGCATTGGTTAACATTGTGTCAGCTGAGGTGATGTAACCAGACACAGCCTAATAACGAGTGATGTGCAAAACAGGTATTCTTCCTCTTCTTTCTTCTTTCTTCTTTCTTCTTTCTTCTTTCTTCTTTCTTCTTTCTTCTTTCTTCTTTCTTCTTTCTTCTTTCTTCTTTCTTCTTTCTTCTTTCTTCTTTCTTCTTCTTCTTCTTTCTTCCTCTTCCTCTTCCTCTTCCCCTTCCCCTTCCCCTTCCCCTTCCCCTTCCCCTTCTTCCTCTTCTTCTTCTTCTTCCTCTTCTTCCTCTTCTTCCTCTTCTTCCTCTTCTTCTTCTTCTTCTCCCTCTTCTTCTTCTCCTTCTTCTGCTGCTTCTTCTGCTTCTTCTTTCTTCCTCTTCTCTTTCTTCCTCTTCTCTTTCTTCCTCTTCTCTTTCTTCCTCTTCTCTTTCTTCCTCTTCTCCTTCTTTCTTCCTCTTCTTCTTCTTCTTCTTCTTCTTCTTCTTCTTCTTCTGCTTCTGCTTCTGCTTCTTCTGCTTCTGCTTCTGCTTCTTCTGCTTCTTCTGCTTCTTCTGCTTCTGCTTCTTCTTTCTTCCTGTTTTTCTTCTTTCTTCCTCTTCCTCTTCTTCCTAAGAAACTTCGTAAACCAAACTAACTAAAAAAACCCACCCCAAACCAAACACCAACAAAAAAACCAACAACAACTCTATGGGCACTCAGATATTCTTGAAAACTGAGCCAAGGCAGTATGATCATTCTGAAACACCTACATATCTATGGGACTGCTGGTCCTATAAGTGGTGGGTTCAACCCAGCTGGCCCCCACATTTTACCTTAAAGACTACACATTTTACCTTAAAGACTACACATTTTGTCAATATTCTGCTTTTTTGCGAGATGAAATACTGCTGTAAGAAAGATTTCTAGGCACATTTAAAGCATACAATACCAAGTGATGTATTTATGCTTTTCAATAAAAGAGCTAGGAAAGGTATTTGTCAGGGAAGCGGTGGGCAAAGTAATTTATATTTTGTATGAAATGCCACTTAGGAACACTTAAATAAAATCATCACAATACCTGTTTTGCTGCAGTAAGTTGGTCCTTGTAGTCATACAAACTGACTTCCAGCCCAACACAGAGGCAAAATAAAACTGTCTTAGGGCTGCCAAGAGGAAAACAGGATTTTTTTCACTGTCAGAGGATGGCAGGAGCCTGCCTGCTCTTCACCCTCAGTCCTTGGTGGGGAAGCTGAGGCTTCTCCTATTCTGGATAACCCTCAGCATGGTGACAGGCTAAACTCAGGGCTGAAAGTGGCAGAGAAAATGAGGATTAAAGGTCTCAGGAGATGCAGTGTCCAAATCTCAGCTGGGCCATTGGCACGTCTGCTGCCTTGCTCAGCACTGTTACCATGAGTTGATGGCATCTAAGTGCATCTGCAGTGCTGTCACCAGAGCTCTCCTGGACAGTATCATCTGCTGCACATCTGCCTTTCCTTCATGCGTGACAGCAGCATTTTTTATTAGACTAGAAGGTACTTGATAAAACCAGTCTTAGCAGTGGTTATGGGAAATAAAATTACAATAAAACAAAATGAAACAAAATAAAATAATAATAATAAAAATAAGAGTAAAATCATCCATTCTGCTGGGAATTTCATGCACAGGTGAGGAAGGTGGGGTAGGTCACATAGTCACCCCATTCCTCACAGCTGGGCAGGGCCCTACAGCATCTGCTCTCTGCATAGGCACAGCTTAGCAAAGGTGGCTAAACAGGGCTCAGTGTGGGCTCATCCCACTCACCCAGGTCTCTGCGGGTCTTGGTCAGGATTGGAACTGAGATCTCCTAAAACTTGGTACCATCCTTCTCCTGAAACCTGTGAAGATCAGTGTGAGGGCAATTGTTTTCTTTTTTTTTTTTTTGCTCTGACTTGAGCTGCACACACATTTGCCAGCTCGAAGCCAGCTAGGGTAAATATGCTTTATAACTGGTGCTAGCCTGATTAGGCTGGAGGCAGAGCATAAATACTTCCTACTAGTCAGTACTATCTCAAAAATATGACACTTTAAAGGTCCTTTTTATTTTGGCTAGCTGCTTTCCCAGTACAAGCCTATGATTAATTTCTATGCATTGCTAATTTTTTTTTCAATTTAGAAACTTACAGGAATTGTTGTGATAACATTTAAATGGCAAGAGGGGGCTGACCTGTCCCAGCATTGGTCCAAGAGTCCACACTCATCCTGCTGACATTTCAGGGGCTAGAACTCTTATTATCCATGCTGCTCAGCTGTCTCCAGCAAGATCACATCTGTAACTTTTTCCTAGGGACATAATTTCTTGCCTGACACTATCTTGTGCTTCCTGTAACTCCAGCAGCTCTGATGGGTAGATGCAATTTGGACACAGCAAAGGTTGTAGTGCACTGGTAAATGAATTGCCATGTTCCAATTTCTCCTGACTGAGAAAATCCTGGCTGCTTTGAGATGGCTGCTGAGCAGATTGTGAAGGGTATAACCAGGATGATGTTTGGAAGATGTAAATAATGATAAGATGGGTATATTCAGTTATTAATATCATTTTTCTGCATTCAGAAAAAAAATTCTTTTAAATGCAGCTTCCTGCTTTATTTGACCATTTATAGGCAAATATACTTCTCCCTTCATGTTTTCTCCTTGTGATATTTGTAGCTGCTAAAGCAGATGAAGCTACAAACCTGTCCTCTCCTTTGTTTGATATCAATGGCTCTTCCTTTTGGGGACAAACTCCTTCCTCTAGAGAACAGTACAAAGGACCTCACTGAGACACCACCACCCAGCAAGATAAAACATTGAAGGGTAGAGAAAGGCTTTGGAAACTCCCTCAAAGGAGCAGAGGATCCAGTCAGGGCTCCCTCACGTTAGTATTTGCTGTTCCTCTATGTTATATCTCTAATGTGTGAACATTTGGAAGTGCTGGTTCTCCAGTTCTGTGTGTTACACACACTAAGGAGAAGATCTGAACAACACCTGCAATGCCAGGAGAGGTTGCCACTCTGTTATGAAGCCCAAAATATTGTTCTAACCATGAAGGATAAATGATGGACAGCAGTTGCCCCTTCTGATCACTTTTGGGAATTATGCCTTTTCTGTGCTAAGAACTCTACCAAAACCTTGCAAAAAAAAAAAAAAAAAAAAAAAAAATCTGCTTTGCAGTCACCCATTTTCTCAGCTCTAAAAGTGTTGGCACAGTAATCCACTTATTCCTGGTAATTCTGGTCTGCAGTGGGGCAACTACACACTGGACACGGGACTTGCTGCAGGGAAGGGGACTGCAGCAAAAACCCTGCAGAAAAAAAAAAAAAAATCTGTGAGGAGATCCCATTGCTGACCATAAGGATTTCTGGGCTCAGTGACCTGGGTATTACAAACCTCTTCAATTTGAAGCTTGGATCCATCCACTGAGCCATGGGATTAATCCAGAGGCTGAATCCTTGAATGCACTCCTGCTGTAAATGGGGCTGGGGCCTCCCAAGACTCTGAGCAATTTAAGCTCTTCTGATTTCACTTCAAATTCAATGATGGATTTTTTATATGCAGTAAGGTGTTGGCTGTTATATATGAGAGCTGAATACTTGGAGAGAGTGCAAAAGAACAAGCAGTTGGGAAAAGTGTTTAATAATATTTTAGTCAGAAATTGTTTAAAAAGGGGGCACATTTTACATGAAGTAAGCTGTGCTGATACCCAGTATCCAGGACACTGTTTTAAGAAGAAAAGGTCAGGGTCTTTAACACTGAGTGAGCTCCCACTGTCCTGCAGTGACTCTGTCACATCTATACTTCTTCTTCCAGGTGTGTCACTGGAGGGAGTTTCAATGGGGTAAATGTTCTCATCTGCAGATGATACAGAGCCAGTGTCAGGCACAACTATATGAGGCTGTAGTTTCCTATTACCTTCTTCTGCATAACTGGAAATCTATGGAAACCAGACTCAGATTTCAGAGTCTCAAGTCTGTAAATCCTTCCATTGTCATTGTTTGTTTTTAGACCAAAGACAAGTCTAAGAGTTTTGATAATGAAAGAGATGTATCTCTCTATCTAAGGGTCCCTTGTGTTGTTTTGAAATCCCACTTGTGTGCTGCATGCTTCTCCAAAATGTTTTTAATCTCTCTGTACTCTCTTTTTACTCTCTTCATTGTAAACCTTTTGTAAAAAATTCTCCATTATTTTCTTTTGTGCAGAATCTGGTGATATCAGCTATTTCCCTCTAAAGCCCTGCTTAGAAAACTGGGAATCTCTCTCTTTCCTCCTGTGATTTTCTCCACTGTGCTTTTCATCTCACCACTGAAATGGAAATATTTTACTAGTTAAGTGGGGGGTAGGGAAAGCAGTTAAGGCAGCTACCGTTTCATCATCTGCCTAACACAGACCTCCTCAGCATTCAGAGCAGCAGTTTACTGCAACAAATTAAGTGCACAAATTTTTCATGTGGAAGAAATGATTTCTGAGGTCCCTCTGAAACCAAATTTCTTCTGTAGAAAGATGAGTTAATGAAGAAATTTACGATTTAGTGCCTGTTAGTGCTCATTCTGGCTCTCAGAAGCAGTTTCGTTTTAGTTCCCATTATTTTAAACCCCTTCAACCACGATTTGAAAACAGCAGCTGTGGTCATTCCTATAGATTTACCTTTTAATTACCTACCTTTATTTGCCCAAGCCCTAAACTGACCACTGGGTCTTTAGCAATGAGCTTTTAGAGCTAGTCAAAAGCACTAGGAAAAGGAGAGGAAAAAAAGCTGAGTGAAGCCAGTATTTCTTCATCTGCCTGTCCGTGGTTCATCCTAGTTGTTTTGGTCCTGTTGTGCCAATGCACGACATTCCCAGAGGTGGAGAATTCCTCTCTATGTGGAGGCTGCTCCCAGCATGGCACAAGGTGAGAAATGCTGCTGGGTTTTGTCTGGGAGAAGGAGCTGGTGCCATTCCCCACACAAATGTGGATGTGTTTTTCCAGGTCTCTAATTCTTGCAGGAAAGGATGCCACAAGGCATGGTTTCTCCCAAAAGAGAGTAAATTCATTCTTTGTGCTTTCAGAAATGGATGCACCCAGGGATTTTTTTGAAAGGAAGAATATGGATGATATGGGGGGAAAAAAATTGTTTCAGTCTAAAAATATAAATTTTGTTTCATCTCTAGTTTTATGCTTTGGAAGTTTTCTTTCTTGCTATCTTCTTGATAACATTATGTACTGTACTTCTGTCTAGTCCTCCTTAATTGGGAAATAATTAGATGGCTAAAATGAATAGTTTAATATTACTGCTAATTTCAAATCTAGTTTGATTTCCTCTGACGTAAAAGACTTGACAGGTCTGTTTCAGGCACCACTACATCTGTTACACCAGTTCAGCATTGCAGCACCAGATACCAGGGCTGGCCTTTTCCTTTCCCTCACACCTGCATGGCTCAGGAAAAATCCTCCAGCTCAGGTGCAGACTGGGAGGCAGAGCAGTTGCTCTTTGAAACATAGATACAAACATAGTCTGAAGAGAAATACTAAGTTAATTAGAAGTAGAAAACAGAAGCAGAAGAAAAAAGTTAAAATACAATAACTGAGAAATACCAAACAAGGAAGCACAGAGATTTCTGTGTGTAGGGCAAAGGTTGAATGCTCATTGAAACACGATTCAAAGAACTTCAGAAATAAATTGAAGCCACTCTTTCAACTTGAAAAGCAGGAACATTTCAGAGTGTGCTTTCCAAAACATAGAACAATGAATTCCACTTCTTGATAATACTAAACCTTTAAACTACAGACATAAATCTGAAAAGAATTCAAGAAAACTTTAAAATATTTTATAAATGCAGAACATGACATTGTGAAATTAAGTGAATAAAGAAGCAACTTTCCCTTAAGATATTAGACTCAGGGGAAGCACCTCTGTGTGCAGCTTGTATTCCAGCAGTAGGGATAACAGGTGCAACCTAAAGGACCAAAAACAGAGTCTTTAAAGCAGCAGTAGTTGAGCACCCAAGGCCCCAGCTATGCAGCAGGATGTTCTCCTGCCATGCTGCATCCCTGCTTGCTGCATCCCTGCATCTGTGTGTCTGCATGAAAGCTGGGAATCAGCAAGCCAAGGCACTCATTTCCTGCTGTGGTTTTTAATAGAAACTTTTCAGATGTCAAATTAATTTTTTTTTAAACCCAAGAATTTATTTACAAACCTGATCTTGGGGCCTGAGCTAATCTGTCAGTGTTCTTCTCCAGCAGAAAGAACATTTAGACAATTAGCCCACTGCTGAGGGAAAAGGAGGGATCGTTGTCATCAGCTCTAATGATGCTCCTATACTGAGGATGCTTTAGGAGTAAGAAATCAATGAGACAGTGGTTTGAAATGACCCAAGGACTTTCCAACCCAGTGATTTAATAACACGGTGAATAAAATAATGAACCTTGGTAAGTGCTAGTGGCCTAGAACAGAATCTGCCCAAAGGAATTTTTGGATATTAGCTTATCATAATACATTTCAGCTGTATTTCCCCCTTTCTACAGTTCCATACACTATATTAAAGAAGAAAAAAAAAAGTTTTCTATTCAATTTGAGTTTTTCATGAGTCTTTTTCCTCTCTGGTTGACTAGAAAGACATTAAAATACAAATATTTATTCAACTGCCAGAAAAATTTAAGACTAGTTCTAAAGTGGTTCTTCTAGCTGTAGATGTGTACCTGGAGAAGCAGCAAGGAGAAAATCCCTTACTTTGAGACGTGGGGGAGGGGTTTGTTTGTTTTGAATTTTTTGGTTTGCTTTTTTTTTTTGGGCAGAGGAACCTTTTTGATCACTCCCTTTTGTAAAGTAACTCTTTGTCAGAATAAATACGAAGATCCCTTTCAGAATGCACTTGGCTTTGACAAGTCTGGCAGAGTTTTGTGTAGCCTGCAACATGGTAATGGCTGGCACTGAAATGAAAAGGTCTTGGATAACAAATAAAGAATATTTTAGCAGCATGACTCATAAGTAATACAAAGGCAGCTCTGGCAGTGTCTGTTCTAATTACAGACTAGTTGCTCTGTTGTAACAATCATGGGTATTAAGTGTGTGGGATGCTGAAATGTGTGGGCATCCTGCTAAGTTTGATCTCAGTTCCTTGCGACTCAAATCCTGTCTGTCCCAGCTGGAAAGTAGGTACCTAAAAATGTACTGAGGGGGACTAAATGTGTGTATCTATTTTTTAATATTTTTTGTTGGGCCCTCCGGGCCACAAATGTTTTGAGCTGTCAGAACGATGGGGGTGTTGCTCAGTGCAGCAGCCAGCTGTCCTGTTGAAGCCTGGTTGCTCTGGGGCTGTTTCTCACCCCCCAGCACTGCCACAGTGCAGCATTTCCAGAGCATCTTGGTGAGATCAAAGAGCAGGACCAGCAGAAATTCCAAGGTGTGTTAGGTCTGTACAGGCTTGTTCTACCTGCAGGATTCCAGGGAATGAGGTAATTTGGGCTGCTGTGCCTTTGAGCAGCAGAGATGGTGATAAATCTTGGATGGGAAACCTCGAGCTGCTCGAGGGGCATGTGTGGAATGGGACAGCACTGCCTGTCTTAGGGATTGGCTCCCTAGTCTGGTTAGAGAGGCATGGGCTTAGGCAGCAAGATGTCAATGTGACTCAATCCTGCAATTTAATGAAGGCAGGTCCAGATGTAGAATTTGCTCCATTTCAACAGTTAATGAGTTGGAAAATTATCCAAGCTCAATTTTCTGTTTCCTTCAAGGTTCTTGCTTCCTGAGTTTGGGTGATTATTTCCCTGGGCACCATTTGCCCTTGTCCACTGCTTGTCTTTCTGTTCTTCAGAGTTAAAGGATTTTTCTCCCTTTTCTGAATGGGGAGGACCTTCTGCCTATTTCCCAGAAATTTTAGGGATGTTAAACATGGTGCATGACTGCACAGGAGAGTGCCCAAAAGCTCTGACTTCACAGTACCATGGGATCCTCTTGCAGGTGAAGATTTCCATATTTAGGTGTTGTGTAATAAGGAAGGCAGTCCCTGTGCTGAGAAACCTATGTACAAAAAATATATCCATGGGTGTTAATTCTCTGTGAATACCCTCTGATGATGATGTTTTAAAAATACATCTGTGGATATTAACTATCCACAGCTACCATCTGATGATGTTTTTAAAATCATCTGAAGCATGCCAGCAAGCTGAAGGCTCACAGACTGCAGCAGAGAAGGAGAATGAACAACATAAGTAAGATTTTGGTAAGGAGGGGTTGGTTTGGTTTTGGATTAATGTCCTCAGTAATAGAGAATTCAGAGAAGAGAGAAAATGCCTCTTGTGACCACCTTCTCTAATCACACTAATGTAACTGTAATAAAAAAACCCCAAACATTTAGCCTGCCCTTATTCCCCCTGGGATGCTCCTCTAAATTCCCTGCTTTGTTGTCAAC
Organism: Zosterops lateralis; assembly: GCF_965231275.1. NCBI lineage: Eukaryota > Metazoa > Chordata > Aves > Passeriformes > Zosteropidae > Zosterops > Zosterops lateralis. Next base: position 78,460,802 of record NC_139800.1, read on the forward strand.
ACCCTGGTGCACAAGGAGAGGGGTGTTTTTCCGCACCTCAGTTGTGATTGCTGCCAGCAAATTGTGCTAATGCATTTGCTTTGGAACCGGCCCTCCCTGTCTGGCCCGAGGTGCCAGCAAGGGTAGAGCTGGAGCAGAGCCCAGGCTGCAGTGCCCAGCTTTGCTGCTGCCCAGGCATTGGGGAGCAATGGGGAGAGACCCCAAAATGCTCACACCTCCCTCAGTCTCTCCCAGAGCTCTCCATTGCTGGATGGCTCTTCAGGCCAGCACAGAGGATTTGCAGATTGTGCCTTGAGTAAATCACACTGAAGCCAAAGAAGTTGCCTGTTCTAATGTCTGATCCCCACTTGGGTAAAGGAGACTCTCTCTTGTTTGGTAGGTTCACAGTATCACTGCTTGCAATGAGCATTTTTATTAAGTTAAGCAGAACACACTCTGCTATACAGCACTATAATCTCATTAGATGCTATGCAGCTTCAGACTGGACTACATGTCCTTCACTATTTCCCCTTAAAGGGAGAGAGTCAGTGACCAACCACCAAAACATTTTCCAGCTCTTTCTACCAGCATGTTACAAACATATAACCCCCAAATCCTAATCCCTCCTGGTTTTGTTTTGGGGAACATTATTTCCCATTTGTATTGAAATTATTATTTGCAACTACAGTGACAATGCAAGTAATTCTTTAGCCCCTGAGCACACATGCAGAGTATCCCAAAGAATATCTTTCATCCAACACCTTAATCAGGAGTTGAATCTAGCAAAAGCTCAACTTCATGTGAATGAATATTCATGGGTTTGCTCAACTGAAATGTTTATATTATGAATAATCTTAAAAGCACTTATGGTAATACTTTAGTTCCAAAAGAATAGTGTGAGGTTTCTCAGAAGAGTACTCAGACATAAAAATTATGAAAAATACACAGGATTTTGCTTCGAGGATGTTTTGAACAGACAGTAATGTTGTAAATGAAGCCTGTGGTAACAGTGAACAAAAAGGTGTCCCCAGTCTCTGCAAGGCTGTCACCTGCATGACTCAAATCCATCTCAACATGGCCAAAAGTGGCATTGGGTTATTTTTCCTGCATGAGGTTGTCATGATGTTGCCAGAGGTGACAAAAATCTCCCAATATTGCAATGTACTGGTGAAATTTGTGTAACAGGCAAAGCTACTCACAGTGCAATTTCCAGGGGCTGTAAGCTTGGAGAGCTTTTCAAATACAGAGAACACTCTCCAAGCTAGAGCCACTACAACAATAGAACCAAGGAAGCACAGGGAGATGGAGATGACCAGTTCCCTGTGTCACAAATGACTCTATGACACGCCAGCTCCCACTCACAGGGAGTAAAAAGCAAGCCAGGAGAAAGGAGAAGAACTCCCATCTGACTTTGAGAGTACTGTAAGAAAGTGTAGATGGGAAAATACACATTCTAAGTGTTTTACCTAAGTCTTGGTATTTTCCTGTAGTAACTAAAAGGTGCAAGGGCCTTGGAAAGCTGGCAGAAGCCTTTCACTTTCACATGCATTGTAGGGAAGGTGAGCTGTAAACTCAGCCCAGCACCAGGTGGTTCAGGAGGAGGAAGAATGGGGACAAAGCAGATGTGACCTGCAGAGGAGGGTTGGAGGGTGTTCAGCATCCTTCTTGCTGTTCTTAGCAGCACCCTGGGGCAATCACATTTTCATGGCAGAGTCCCCATGACCAAGGAGGGAGCAGAGCCCTGGCTCAGCCCAGGGGACATGGCAGTCCCACAGGTGGAGTGGGTAGAGGGAAGGGAGGATGTGGCAGGACATTGTGCCCTGTAAGAGTGACAGCCCCATTCCCTCCAGCCTGTCGTTGCTTTGCAGACTGAATTATTTTCAGTGCCTCACCAGAGTGTGCAGAATTAGATAGGGATTGCTTTTGCATGGGTGGTGCTCAGCTACAAAGCCACACGGAAAAGGCAGATGCTATTAATAACCCCAGTGTCCCTGTCCTTCCTACATCATGTGCCTATTCCAGTAGCTCTGCAGCACAAACCCCACAGGCACCAGGGACAGATTACTGTGTTTTGGTTTTTGACAGTGGGATCATAGGGCAGGGGTATGTCCAAGAAATTGTAATGAGAAGAATACATAAATGAAGAATCAAATTTGTTTTATGTACATATATATATATATATGAGTCTCTCTCTTTTTATATACATATTGCTTGAGAAGGTTTGACACATGGCCCTGCAGGCAGTGTGGTGTCATTTCAATAAACAAACAAATTACCTGGTGTCCCCATCCAGGAGTGTCTTGAAATGTCTCTTGCTGCCAGTGCTGTCACACAAGGTGAGTGCATTGGTGAAGAAATGAGTTCTGACTTGGCTAACATGCAGATAGATATAGCTGTGCCACTGCACCAGCTGCAGAGCTGCCATCCCCAGAACAACAAACTCCCAAGCAGGCCCTGGGTCTGAGGGAAGATTTCTGAAAGGTCCAGCTGTTGCTCTGGGGTGGTGAATCTCCTACCAGAGGCTGAGCCAACCCCGTGCCCTTCCTATCTGGTGCCATCACTCACACTTAACTCCTGCCCCACCTAATATTCCTACACTGAAAAAAGGAGAGGCTATAATAGGACTACAATATTTACATCACATTTTGGCCAAGTTTCAAAGGCTTATTGCTAAGAGTTATACAACCCACACCTCAAAGCAGCATTTTCAGTATTACCTTTTTACAGACTACCCAGTTCTGTGTCACTACCTGTGTGCTGTGTGCTGCACACCCCCTTCCCCTCGTGTGCTGCAGTATGCTCGCGTTTGATTTTGAACAAGAGATGAGAGCAGACATCACCTTAAATATTCACAAGGAAATGTCAGCCCAGATGAGGCAGTACAGGGGGAAGGATGGAGGTGCGTTCAGCATAAATCATTCCTGGCCATGAGGCATGAATAGAGGTCACATCATTCTCAGCCACATTATTTTAATAATGTCATGCAAATCTTCACTTTAATGGCAACCGGAAAATAAAGCAAGCACTTATTGGAAACATATTGGTTTCAGAAGCCTGGCTGGAAGCTTGCAATTTTAAGGCTGTCATGGGACTTGCACGGAAAACCCAGTGGAGTGAGTCCTCCCTATTGCAAGTCAAACAAAGCTTGTTCTCAGAAAGTAACCAGCTCTGCTGCTGGAGAGCTACCTGAATATCTCATAGTTTCAGAAATACCTGAAATTCCTTAGCACTCAGAAGCACCAAGCAGCCTTGGATAGGTGATACAAACCCAGCCAAGGGTGAATTTTTTTATTTCTTTTGTGTACAGTGCAGCTTTAAAGTGTCAGGTATATTAGGTTTAAACAACAAATCTCCTCAGAGACAGTTTCAGAGACCTTTGATTCTCTGTAATTTCATGTCTTCCTTTGCTTTCAGCAGCTGCCACTGATTCTGAACTGCTGGCTCAGTTTGGCTTGACAATCAGTTTTGGCACAGCCCAGATGTGACACAGCTGCATTACAGAGCATCCAATAAACTCACCCACAGGTACTCATCTCCCTGTAAGTGACCTCTGTAGTGATGCACCCCATACCCCCAGCAGGCACTTTCAAATAGGGAAAGAGGTTCAGTTTACCTTTAGACATATTAGGAAATTTACCTAGGAACTTCCATACCTTGCTGACAAGGATTGACTCAGTGCCAGCACAAGGACATAGACTGGGCTCCAAGAATGTAACTCAAAGTCTCTTGTTCATCTCATTGGGCCAAGGGCCAAAAAGCACATCTGAGCTGTTAAGTACTAAAGAGAGAGAACAAAGGAACTCCACATTTTTTAGTTTTTTTTTTAGCAGGGTGTCTGTGATTTTTCAGACACCTGTGCATGGCTTACAATTTTGTTTTCTGTAGCATTTGTTATTTTGTTATTTTTACTTTTTAAACCATTTGATTTACAAAACACCTTGGAGGAGCAGTCTTGCTCAAATTAATTATAACACTTTTCTGCCAGGCTGACCCTCAGAAGTGTGGGTCAAAGCCACAGACCTCCTGCAGCTCCTCCTTGGGGAGGTGCTCCCCAGGGGCTGCACAGGCAGGTTCTTCCATCAGAGGACAGCTGAATGTACACAATTTATTTCTGCTGTTGCTGAGATATTGTAGAGAACTTGCACAGTCACCTTGTCTGAATCACTGCTCACTTCATCTGCTATTTTTTCTTGTCCTTTCTTGTCTGCAGGTTTCGATAGGATGGTTTCTCTTGCCACAACCATTATATTTGACTTCACATACAAGGTTTGCATCACCATGTTTTTTCCAATGTACTAGCAATGCTTCCTTTCCAGTTTATCACCTGTTCTGTTCTCTACTTTTTCAGATGTTATATTGACTTTGTGATGTGATAACAGGCTTGTATTTTCAAGTTTTTCTTAGACTTCTTAGAAAAGTCAGGTTTTTGCTTGCTTCTACTACACCCTGGACATAAACTTTTCCTGTAACATATACTGTGGTAGACCTGGCTTGGCTTTTTGTGTTAACCTTCTCCTATAATTTATTGGAAATTTCTTAATAGGGTAGAGAAGTCAAAAAGCTGTTTGGTCTTAGCTGAATATGCAGTTGGTTAGTTGGATGATGCCACCTCCATCTCTCCTGTGAAAATCGTGGCTGGAAAACCAACAAGGCAACTGTCAGAAGCAGAGTACTGTTGATGCTTAAACTGGTGGTTGTACATCTTATAGAGCAGAGAATACCAAAACTATTTGAGGAAATCAATGATGAAACAGTAAAAGAGTCATGTCAGTGTTTTAGATGACATTAGAAGGAAAGTGTTTTTGTGGCATTAAAAACACTGGAACTGGGGCCAAAAAATAAGTCTGGGGACACAAGAGTAGGAAGTTAGCTGTTCTCTATTAAGAACTGTCATTAAAAAAAAAAGTTGTGCCTGTGACATCTGCTGATGTGAAAAATCTGAGCTGCCAAGGTGTCATCTTAAATTGCTTATTCCAACTGTCCCGAAGGAAAAGAATTTTGAACACATTAGGCTTATGTCTTAACTAGTGAGACATTTGAAAAAGGCTCACATAGCTAAGAACAATGCTTTGAATTTTTGTAATACCTGGGATAATTTTATCAGGGAGGGATTTAAGTGGTGATGCATTACATTATCCTAGTGCTGTGCAAGACATATGGAAATTAGTGATGGATTAGATTTAAGAAAGCTTATAAAAAGAGTCTTGCAAGACCTTTAACCTTAAAACTGTTCATAGCCGAGCAATCCATTAAAATAAGTATTGAAGTAATCCTTGGCCAGCACAGTAGTGAGGAATATGCTAGTGATTAATGGGTTTTGGTTACTTTCTTAAAAGTTTAATATGCAGCTGTAAGAAAATATCTGTGATAATGGCAGCCTTAAGTCCTCACTGTTGGAAGAAAAGCTGGATGTGGAGCTACTGCTGTTCCTGTGGTCTTTGCTAAGAGCAAAAACAGTGCCAGGGCCCTTTGCAGCTCCACTGTGTGTGACACAGTGCCTGACACAGGCACAGCCTCAGGCACTGCCCTTTGGGGACATCCCACCTCTGGTGCCTTAGGATTCTACTTCAGAGGGTTGTGGCTCACACACAAATGTCAGTGAAGGTGTTTTAGCCTTTCCTGGAGATTGCTGGCACTGGTTGAGTCCCCAGCTGTGGTGTCACCCGTGGCACACTCAAGGCTCTGGTGGTGGCACTGCCGGCATTTCATGCCTGTGCATGTCCCTGGCTGGGTCCAGGCTCAGTTGTACCCATGTAGTGGTTTCCTCAGTGTCAGAGCAGATTATTCTGCCAAGGCAGCTATGTGACAGACTTGTCTACACTGTTTTACTGAGCTGGGCTGCCTGTTGTCACCCAGCATAATTTTCAGGGCTGGAAATAGAATCTTAATGGTGGAAGTACAAATCAGATTTTCCTGTCGGACACTTGCAGAGCTGGCAGCGCGTGGGACTTGCTGATTTTGCAGAGAACAAGATCACTGTGCAAAGAATCAGCACCAGTCCTGAGTGCTGGAATATATATGTCTGCACCAAAACTCATTGCCAGTGGTCTGCATTTTGAGCTGCTGGTGGGAGGCCTAATGCTGCAGGAAAAGGAATTTCTCTGGTACTGCAAAGAAAACTGATCTGACATTGTCGTTGTCCTCCACTAAAGGGAGAACATGGCTGAAATGGTGGTTGTTCCCACTCAGATCACACCTACCTGAGCTGTACCCACCAGAGAAGAACAGGTACCTGTGTGCCCCCCTTTTCAGCTGGGCACAAGGCAGGTGTGATCTGTGCAGCTCCTGCAGAAGCAATGTCACCTGTGCAGTACCAGCCTGCCAGGGATCACCATCATCCAAGGGCATCCCTTGTTAGATGAGCTAGAAATTCTTTCTTTTACAGTTTTGCTGGCAGAACAATCTTCTATTTAACAAGCTGTAACAATAATTTCTGTTCTGATATGGGCCTTCAATTTAATGCACACTTGTACACTCCATGCATGCTTTCTCTTCTTTTTAAAGTAATTCTCCAACTCATCCACTTGCTTCTGACACGTTACCTTAGTTTAAATAAGGATGTGCTGCTCTTTGCTGTTGCTGCCTATTCAGCACAATATATTGTTGGATGATATTTTCCATCACTAATCACAAGAGCTATTTGGTTTATCATCACAAGAATTGCATTAAGTCTGCTGACCAACAAAGGCCATTACCCTTGGCTGCAGCAGCTGCTGGAACAAATGAGGAGACCATCAGTGTGCATCACACAGCAACTTTGGGAGCTTGCATTGCCTCCCACCTTTCTCTTCCAGATGTCAGGTGCTAGTGAAATGTGCCAGGGTTTCAGAGCAGTAATCACATCAATTTGAGCAGAGAACAAGCTGTTATAATTCACTGTACTAATGAAAATTATGATGACACCACAACAGACATCTTTGCCAATCTAATCATCTCACACCACCACAGCACAACGTTATTTAAAGACTAATGTTCTTAGTAGTACATAGAAGTTTAGGAACAATTTCTGAAGATGATTAAACACCAAAACAAAGTGGAGCTGTATGGAAAATTTAGCTCTTGCTTAGAGAGAATGGATTCCTCTAAGCACCAGCATGATTCCACTGTGTTAGAGCAAACAAATTCAATAAAGCATGATGGACAAAAATCTGGGGAAAAGTAATTTTTGGACACAAAAGTGCTGGGGAATCAGTGTTGCGGCCAAGCAGCATTTCTCTAGTAAAAAGATCCAAATGAAGATGTATACTCAGTTTACTACCTCTGAATTTCCTGACCTTGGGTCATAAAGTTAAATTAATTGGAGGAGAAAAGGGTTAGAGAAGAGTTCAGAGGAAGAAGATGTGATTCATATTTTCCATGGTGGGTTATCAGCACCTGTTCACAGAAAAAAAGGGAGGAAGTTGTGGGTCCCTTTCATCCCCAGACACAGTCATCACCATGTGCAAAAAATACATGTATTTACTTCATCATGGCTTGCGGGGAGTGTGTGGATGAAAAAAACCACAAAGGTTTATCAAAGGGAAAAAAAGAGCATAGAATCAAATTAGATTCAGGGAGCTGTTAGAACTAGTTTGTGTGATTTAATCTGCTTCAAACTCTATCTGCAGGAGTGACTCATGAAACAGCATGTCAAACTATAGTAAATTCAAGGACTAGATACTGCATTAAAATACTGAAGGAAAGCCAAAATTAATGTGAAAGTGGGCAGTCAAAAGGAAAAAGAACAAACAGGGGGGCTGGTGGGAGGATGGAGGGGGAACAAAGGGAATCTGAGGCAAAGAGGTGAATTGGGAACATCAGATCATGATGGATTCCACAGAAATATTCTGATATGTCATTATGTATTCTCTACTACCTTATTTAGAGGTATTGTTTCTTGAAAGGAATTTGAAAAGGTGTTTGAAAGAGGAATGAGAGCCTCAGGTGACTGAAAGGAGAAATCTGTTCTGATCATTTTCTCCTTGGCTTGTAGACCAGGAGAATAATCCTTGGCAAGTGTGGTCACTTGAAGTCTTCCACACAATTAAATATCCAGTTCCTGTGATTTACAAAACCACCACACCTCACATCAGATTCAAGGCACTGGTGGCACATTTTCCAGAGGAGAGGTGGCCTGTAGCCCTGCCAATGGCTTGTGGCAGCCCAGGGCCAGCAGCCCTGTCTGTGTGTGCCTGGGTGTCTTCGTGCAGTCTCCTGGCTTGGTGCTTCCCTGGGATGAGCTCACACGGGCTGGGAAAAGGCAGCTGAGCAGCCAAAACTACCTCAAAGGAGGAGGTGATGACTGAAGAATTACAGGAAAAACCCCGTAAATCCACAAGATTCAGGCTGGGCTGGGAAGAGGCTCTGAATCCCAGCAGCTCTCAGCATTCCTCTCTGGTTGGGCTTGGCAGGCTGTTGTTCTCTTCCCACACACCCAGGGCTGCTCACGCCCACCCTGTGTGCACTGGGGGGATGTTTTTGTCTGATTTCTCGAGGAAACGAGGCATTTGCAACCAGCCTAACTTTCTTCTCCCCGTTCCTGTCCATGGCCATCCCCTAATGAAGTGTGACAGCATGGATTTCTGTCAGCTGAATTCCATGGAGCTATGGGACTAGTTGGCCCCGAAGGCATAGCCGGCTTGGTTAGGATGACAACTGCAGAGAGCTCAACCTCCTCAGCTCTGCAGATATTTCTGGAGATCCCTCACATGAAGATGCTCCCACTGTCACTCCACAGTCACGAATCTTTGTTGCTGTTCCTTATATCCTGGCAACCTGTGTGTCAGCAGCAGAGTGAGAGGGATTCCTGAGTTACTTGGGATAATGAGAATGGGTGCTGATGGTTTTAAACATCAGCCATACCTGCACAGAACCAGCACAGGTTTATCTGCCCTGCACCCTGCAGTGTGCCCTGCTCCAGGACAATGGCAATGGCTCTTCCCAGAGTCACTCTCAGACCTGCTCAGCTCTGTGCCCTTCAGGCAGTTTGTGGACACTGAAGAGCTGTGTTCATGCACTTTTAATTCAAGCACATAATAAGTTAAGTGTCTGTATTTATAACATATAGGGCTCTTTTTACTGCACAACATACTAAAATATTTACTGTGTATGTCTCTCTATTGATCTATAATTACTGTATTTCTTTTCTTGGGACTTTAAGTCTCTCATTCAAGTTGAGGCAAAAATAATACATTTTCCCTGTGCAAAAAGGCATTAAATTGGCAGTAAAGTTGTGTTGGTGATGCTGGAGACTCTGAGAATTGTCTGTATGTGCCTACAGCCCTGGTAAAGAAGCAGTGACAGTATTTATCTGTGTAGCATTTTCTGAAGTGAGGGTGAGCTCTGGCTCCTCACCTGAAGAGCCATCTGTCAGTTCTGAGACTCATTAACCACAAACTTACCATCCTGGACAAAATTTTTTTGCAGAAGAGTTAGTTAAGTATCATTCTGTGCACAGGCAGAATTGCTGGACTCTAACATGCTGGGAATCTCCCTTCCAAGAAAATCCTAGGATTTTACCAAGAGAGGTGACAGATGTCTTTTGATTTTAAGGAGGATGTGAGGGAAATGCAAATTGAAGAACTCTTTTAGAAGAGCGTCAGATATATGATGGTGCTATTCAAGTCCTGTCTTGCATCCTAAATGTAGCTTAAAGGTTAACAAAATCCACAGACAGCCACACTGGGAGTGCTGAATCGTTACATTTTTACACAGTCCTTCACACTAGGAAACCTGGATGGTTCCCAAGAGCAAGCAATCTGGAAATAAAAATGCGTGTGTTCAATAAAATGAAATGGCTTGAAGAAATTTGAGTTTAGTGCTCTGTAAGTTCTAATTGGCTTTGTGTGTACCAGAGGTGACCTTGCCCTTCACGGCTCTTACAATGTGTGAAGGGTTATTGCAAGATAACAACAGTGCAGTGATGATCTTGATAAGTGCTCTTGACAGCCCAAAGGACACCAACCACAGGAAAAATCAGCAGTGGGAAGGGTGGCAAAAGTGGAAAAATGTCCCAGTGGCACCTGAGGTTTTCATGCTCTGCTTGGGCATCAACTCTCTCTACATCAGACATGGACTAACACCTATTGGCATCCCTACATGTCCCCTTCTTATTTTTTGTCAAAGACACAAAATATAGACATACTCGCCACTAACATGGGTGGGATAAAAAAAAGACAAGTATAACTATTCAAACAGCATGAGCTATTTATATAGGGAAGTTAAACAAAATCCATCCCAACTGGCTTTCTAGTCTGAGCCCCATGATGTAAAAATCATTCTGTTTTACTTGCAGAATGCTAAATTCTCCAGAGGAATTGCTCCTCTCTTCTCAGCAACATATGCAGGCAGAACAAACTTCAGAGGTTTTACAAGAGTGAGTCAATGGAGACAGCTCAGCAGAGCCCAGGCATCTTCCTCAATGCTCCACTCTCTCTCTAGCATGCCCTTTCATCATCAGCATAAGAAAATCAGGGAAATTTGCAGAGCAAAACATATTGTGAGCCCTCACAGAGGAAATTGGAAATTCAGTAGGTTTTAACAACACCGCTTGTCTTCAAAGAGTCAGGTTTGAATGGGGTTTCCAGCAAAGCCCAGAGGTATCCCCAAAGATGTTTTGAATTTCTCTGCTACAGAATGAGCCAAAGCCCCCAGATTTCCTTTTCCCTTTCCACGTGCATTTGAGCTGACAAGAGAGGTTTACTTCTCTGAGAACATGCAGCACTACCAGGCTTTCTTTCACTGCCATTTTTGAAAGTCTGCATATTTCATTACCTGTATTTTGTAACCTGGCACTGGCAGTACCCTTTGAGCTAAAACGTGACACTTCTCCCTTGTAATGAGAATATGGCACCCTTGTCCACTTAAAAATTCTAATAATACAAACCTGAAATGAGTTTTGCATATTTAAACAGTTTTAAATAAGTTACTTGATGTTAGTGAGAAGCAAAAGATGAATCTTCAGAGGGGAGCAGAAGAGAACAGTTCTGCTGTTCATGGTTGCACTGCTGCAGGAAAAGTGTTTGGGATGTTGAGTGCTGATGACTCATTCCATGCCCACAGGCAGCCCCAAAACCTGGGGGACCCAAAAAATTATTGTTTTTCCACCAGTATGTATTCTATGTTTGAGCTACTACTCTGACTTGCCACCAAAGGCATATTACAATTGGGCGTCTGCCAACATCCAACACAGACAATGGACTGTGCCATGGACTGATCCTGGGGTTTCCACAGCTCGAAGTGCAAACCAGAGTCCAAATGGACCCGTTAAAATGTTGCATCTGGGAGCAGCTAGCAGGACTTCTTAAAAGGCATGGAAATATGGGGACTTCATCACCACAGGCAGGTCTCCCCAGAGCCACTGCAAAGCTCCACTGACCTCAAGGTCACAACTTATTCCCACTGTAAGGGCTCTGAAACCAGAGCTTTCAATCAAGCATTTTCACAGGGACTCCACAACTTCTGCAGGAAGGCAATCAGTGCCAGCCTGAAGGCTTTTATCCAATTTGACAACACAGTGGCCATAGCTATGAGAGTTGCTAAGCCCTGGGAACATGGAATTGTCAACAAAGGGATGGAGATATCTTTTATTTGAAATCTTCTCTTCCACCCCCTCCAAAAAAAAGTATTCTATAACTCTAGCAACATTTCTACAGCTCTGGCAACATTTTTATGACTCTAGCAATAAATTCTTAACCCTCCAAGGGCAAAAATGAAATCTAGTGACAAGCAGTGGTGCCTGGGGTGATGATATGCTGCTGTGTAATCTCACAATGCCATGGTAAATAACTAGTGTCATTTTCTTGTAATGTTCTTTTTGCTTTATCAGAATAAACATTAGAGAAGACATCACATTCCTTTGTGTTTCTCAATTCCTATTAAACTCCTGGCTGCTTCAATGCGGCCTCTGTACGCAGCTTGGCTGCAGACTGGTGAGCTGTGACTTTCTGCAGTACAATATTATCATTTCTCAACTCCTGTTCAACTCCAGCTGTAACTTTTCATGGGCAAAGATGGATGCCATGAGCAAAATCCAGGCTCAGGCAAAATTTATCTCAATTTATCCTGGACAGAAAAAGTAACTGAGGGTACCTTACTGGAAGCAAAATATACTGCTTGAATGAATTTACAGTAAGTAATAAAATACAGCAGAGAGAGACCATTTACTGTAGGGGAAGAATGTAATATATGATGTTGGTAATTCCCTTTAAAAGGATGCTATTAAGCAATTATAAAGGTGATAATCACCTTTTTTAGGCATTAATGTTACATTTGTAAGCCAGTTGTTGTGACATCTACCAATGTAAAACAGCCACTTTCAATTTCTTCCAGACAAAGCTATATATGCTTTATGCCACTTCCAGGACTGGCAGCTCTCACAGCAATGAGAAGAGCAGAGACTCTCATCAAGGCAATGTGCCCTATCCTGAGGGACCAGGGTGTAAACACTGAAAAGATAAATATCTGACCTAATCTGTGGAGGAACTGCTAAAGTCAGACAGGAATAAAATCAGCCAACACACAGTCTCATCTTCATCCCAGCACTGCAGAAACCAACAAGAACCCCATCACAGATATTGAAGCCAGTCAACAGAACCTTATTGCAGAATCAGGCTATTTTTGCACAGATTAGGAGCATAATTTCACACGCTGAGACATCTCTAGATGTATTACACATTGTTTATTTGCAATTTCAAAAAAATTGCAGTCCAGTTTCTTCTTCACTCCATTGGCCCTGAGTTCTTCCTAGTCCTGGAGGTCACTTGGACCCCTGTTCTCCACATATCTGCCATGGATTTATGTGGTTGTGGTTTTTTGTTTGTTTGTTTTGTTTGTTTGTTTGTTTGTTTGTTTAAACACATGCCCTGGGAATTACATGGAATATTCTTGCACACCACCAGTAGCATTTCCCTGTCACTGCAGAGAGCACATTGCCTGCTGCAGATGGAAAAGCCAGTTGAGAAGCCTAGGATCTCCTTTTCTTCTCCAAAAGACTCAGAATAAAGACCAAGTATCTGCATTTTGAAGACTTAAATCCTAAAAAAAAAATAAATAATAATAAAAAAAAGAACCCAAACAAAACAAAACCCCCACAAAACCACTAGTTATATTACTGTCTATGTATCTCATGATTTGTAAGTCAGTATCATGATACCATCATTGCATTTTGGCTTGGAAAGAAGACTCAGAGCAGATTTTCCCCTACAAACCCTGAGTAGGGAGCTCTTCCAACACAGGCTTGATCCTTCTGTCTCTGCACAAGCAAATCCTGATGTGTTTCAGAGACCTGATGACTTTAATAAATTTTAATCAGTAGCTCCTTTGCCCATCTAGATGTTGAGCTTTGGCTGTACAGAGCAGAGAGAACCTTCACTCTCCAGGCAAGGTATTCCTGTTGATCTCAGTTCCTGCAAATACATTGTAAATTTTGCTTTTACAGTTGAACTCCCTTCATCAAAGCAGAAGTGTCTTTATTAGATTATTTAGAAAAGCCCATAATTACCAGAGTCTAATTTATTAATGAGATGGGCAATTTAAACACCATCTTTGGAGATAATTAAATTGTGCTAACTCTGAGGCTGGGGGAATACCAACACCATGGAAACTGTCACCACCAAAAGCCATGATACTGCAGAGACAGGGTTTGCCTGCCCGCCGAGAACACCCAACACATTCAATCTCTTAAAATGGAAACTGCACAAATATTACTCAGGCTGCATGTGATGCTGACACAGAAGAAAATGCAGTTTGTGAGTTGCCACAGCACTTTCCTTTGGTTGCTGTCCCATCTGTACGTGGCTGTGGCATTGACATCCCAGAGTGTCCCAGGGGTGAAGCAGAATGGATTCACTGGAAGCTCCACCATGTATTGAAGATAACTGGTCTCTCCAGGCACTTTCCAGAAGTATCTTCACTCTTCAGAGGCCTGTTAGAAAAATGGTGAAAAAGGAAAAAACAATCTGTTTTGCCTTTCCTGCTGGTATAAAGCTGTTCACTGGTAATGGTGCACACTGAGCAAGATTTATAGGGTTGGGCTCTTTCTGTAGCACTCCAGGAACAGCAAGCAACCCATCTCTGCTCCCTATAAAGAGTGTTTCTTTCCCAACAGGAGAGAAACCTCAGAGGCTGCCTGCAAGGGAAAGGAACAGTCTGCAGGAACTGTCTGCAGTTGCCCTGTTCAGCAGGACCTCAGAGACAAGTGACAGCTGCCATCAGCATAGACTCTTCCCTGGTCAAAGAAGTTTGTCCTAGTGGGGTAAGTGGGGTAAACAGAGGGTTGAAGAAGGTGTATCTAACTTCAGGGCCCTGACAGCAAGATTTTGAGGGATGCTGCAAGACAAGTAGAGGTTTCAGAGGATGCAAGAGCATCCCAGCACTGGTGTAAGGCCAGCCTTTTCTTGCAGGGCCCAGGGAGATGTGCTGCCCCATAACACATCACAAGTTGGAACAGGCAGCATGAGATGTAAGGAAAGCCTTCTTTTCTGGTGGCAGAAATGCTTCTGCCTCTTAGCTGAGAAGCAAACCATTGCCCTGTAATTATCCCTCATCTGGAGCACCAGGCAGCAGCTACATTCAAACCAGTATTCTCCATCAGATACTTCAATGAGAGGGTCAGTGCATCTTGCATTGAGGGATTTGGGATTTGTACATTAACTGGAGTGGCATGTGTTAGAAGGACATGTGAATTAATGATACTATTTATAACCCAACTCATTATCACACACAGCTTGATGCCTCAGACAGCCACTAATTCTCTTAACAAATTTCTTGTGCTGGAAATAAAACTGGTTTGCTTCAGCTGTGATCAGTTAGAAGAATGCTGCTGTTGTTACTGTTTGTTTTTTTAATGTAAACAGCCCTTTTCAAAGGAAGGCTCTATGACTGCATGGTGTAACTCAGCCCTGAGTCTAGGTCTCAGATATGAAAATATTCATGTTGAGGCTGATAAATGAACAATGAACAAACTACATGCTTGAATCCCCTCCTTTGTTTTGTTTTTGATCTCTAATATTGGATTGCTATAATTGTTTTGAAGCTCCATGTGTGCACATTACCAATGCATATGTTACTACAGAAATGTAAAATTCAACATCTTGTCCCTTAAATTTTAAAAGAAATGTGCCCTTCCTTTTATTTATGTCTTATTCTTTCAAACAAAAGAGAAAAGAAACCATCATCTGATAAATATTAAACACTTGGATATGATTCCAGCCTTTTTCCCTCTGAGGCTCTAGCAAGGCACTGGCTTTTTGACTCTTTCAGCTGAAAGAAGGCACTGAATCCTAATCCTGTTTCTATAGAAAACAAGTTAAAAAACACTTTCTCTGTTCTTGTTCTAGATATCTATTCTTTTATAAGTGTTTTTAAAATGCGGAAACATAAGGGAGAGCGATAAGAAATCAAATCCTCTTCTTAAACACAAACATCCAAGTATAAAATCCATTCTTCCTCCTTTTCCCTGCCAAAATAAATCACTATTTGCAAGGTTGGCTGCCTGGGGGCAACCTCTCTGACCTGTCTTCAGTTTCCCCCTACACTTGGAAATGATGACTTCTGAAGCAAAGAAAAGAAAGTGTCAGTGCATCTGCTATGGGCTAATTAATGCTTGCCCATGAACCAGGGTGGATTTCTGTTCCTCCTGTGTTCTCTGAGCTGGTACCGACAGCCCTTGGAGGACTCTGGTGTCAGTACAGAAAAAATGTCACCTTCCCATGTCTCTCCTTACCAGCCACTCAGGGATGTGCAGAGGACAGTGTTTCATTACTCTTGAGATGGATGTCTTCATCTGCCTCTAAGTGATCAGGAAAAGAGAGGAGAGACCACATCCTGGTGGAGAAAGTGCAGGGCTGAGGGTGGAGGCAGCTTCTGCTCGGCAGTGAGTGATGCTTTTCCTGCGCCTGAGAAAATAAACACAGGGAATCAATTAGCTCCAAATATAAGTGGCAATAATGTGACTGATCAGGCGCCAGAATTGTTTTAGTGATGGGAATGAAAAGGAATCCATTATAACTGACAAGAGCATTAATAAAGATTCATTTCTAGAGGTCTGAAGAAGTGGAAAGGGCTGAAATCACAGCAGTACTCTCCCACCCTCCTCTTTTCCAATGGGATGAAAGCAGAGTTCCTCACTTGCTGCAAGTGCTAAGACAGAGCAGAAAAGGACACCAGGAGGATGAATCCCAACACTGCCACATGCAAGGAAGGTGCCAAGTCACAGTGATGAGGTCTCTGCTCCCTCAGTCCCTCTTGTGCTCATCAGTCTGCTCAAAGCCGAGCTCAATCTAAAGAGAAGCACAGGAGAGAGTTCCTGCCTCATGGGTGGAAAAACCTTTGCTGGAAGGTCTTTCCAGAAGTCTCTCCCAGCAGCTTCTACGTGCAGGTGCTGTGCTTAATTACAGCCTCCATCAGGTGGTAAAACTGCCTTGCAGATAATTCTCAAATGCTGCTGCACCACTGGGAACCATCTCTGTGTGCAAAGACCTGCCCTGAAACCAGCACAGCTTGGTTACATCTCAGAAGCACCATTTCCTTCACACACAGCAATTTCCAGACTACTCAGGACTTAGCAAGAAGAGGGATAAGCCTATGATGGATTGCAGGGAAGGTAGGAGTTGATTTACACCTCTTCTGCAGCCATGAGTCTTCCAGGATGGAGCACGGAGGAGGAGGATTTAACAGTGCATGACGTCTTTAGGCTAAAATGTCATGGATAAAGAAGACCCCACTACAAACCAGCCAAAGGATGGCCTTTTACTAGTCAAAGGACGGTCTTTTGCAGGACTTTCAGAGAACTTTGCTCCCAGCTAGCTGTTCCAGACATCTTCCCCTGCAATGAGCCGTTGCTGTGAGCTAATCTGTCATGTTAATTTAATGCAGCAGAATGTGAATAGATCGCAATCCATTCTTGCAAAAAAACCCCAAGTGTTTTCTGGTGACTATTTGCACGGAGGAAAGTCTTTTAGGCACATTTATACCCCTCCTTATCTCCATTCAGATTGGCCAGGCAGTTAGTTTTCTTGCAGGGGGCTCAGTGTGCAATCAGTAGAGTGACTAGGTCTAGGTGTGTGGCTGTAACCAGGTATGTGATGGTTTTGTGGGTTTTGCTGCCTCTGTTTTCAGAAGAGCTATTAGTGCTTTTCTTGGGCCTGTGTAAGGCACAGCCTGACACCTTTCAGAGGGTGACTTCTCTAACTCAACTGGAGCAAGTCAGGGTCCTGCTGTTCCCCCTTGGCAGAGGAGCTCTCTCTCCATCCTGCCATACTGGGAGCACCACCACCACACTGATTAACCTGGCAATGGGTTTGCAGAGTGAAATAATGTTCTCTTCATTCCTCCCTACTAGAAGTAGCACAGTGTGTGTGCCATCACTCCCTGCTAACTCCTCTAAGGGGATGGAGCAGCCTGACAACCATCTGAAAATCCATTTTTCTATTTCCACCTCCACCAGAGCCCAATCCCTGGCTTCATGGCTTTCTCTCCTTGCATTTTCTATGTGTCACAGTTTCCTGCTGAACACATTGAAAAGATCGAGTCTGTCTGTGTACCCCAAGGATTTCCTTTGTGAGGCAGCAGTTACCAGTGAAGGCATAACTGGTGCTGCTTCTCCAAGACAGCAGGGATAAACTGGATAGTTACATGGTGTGCAGGGTAATAATTAGCAATATTAAAGCACAGTAAGTACATAACAATATGCCTCACAGTCTGACTCTGCTGCATTTCCCAAGTAATCCTGAAGGCAAAAACTCTCCCCTTTTCCTCCAAATTAGGGGTCAAAATTCTGCTGCTGGAACTAAATTCAATGCCACTGAAACTGGAATATTTGTCGCTTGGATCTAATTAAACACTGATCTGACCCCCAGTGTCCTCAAACACATAAAGCTAAAATCTCATTCCAGAGATTGTCCCTAAGCAAAGTGCTGGGTTCTGGAAAGCTGCACTTTCCCCCTGAGCAAAGTAATTCTGAGAAGTTACTTTAAAAATGAAGACCTGAAGCCAGATTTATCTGTCCCAGGTGCTGTACCTGCTCCAGGCACACACTGCAACCCCAGCTGCCAAATTTGGGGCCTAAAGGGATTTCCCTTGGCTCTGAGGGGCCCCAAAAGAGAGGGCAGATGTCAGTTTGGCCTCTGGGCACTGCCAGATTACACCTAACCACCTAAGACAGGGCTCTGAGGCACCCAACATCCATAGAGACAAAGCTGTAATGAAAACCTGTCACTCCAAATAAGCCCAGGACCAAGAAAGAATTTCCTCTCAGGGACTACACCAGTGCAAAAGAGCATCAGAAAAGCACTCCCCTATTACAGCTCTTGCTTCTCCTTTAACATAGTTTTTGTCTAAAGAAGCTTATGCCACAAGTCCCATAGCTGTGGGATCCAGAGAACAGATTTCAGACAGACAAATCTGGCTGTGTTTGGGAAGATTCCCAGTTATAATGGCTTGACCACAACTCCTCTGCAAATTGGCCCTAGAGCTAATTTCCCTTTCCCCAGAAAAAGCACTACTTTTTCAGTGTGAAGTAGCTTCAGTTGCCACCAAATTTTATTATATTATATCTACTACCCTGCAGCACCTGCTGTTAACAATCTGCCCTCCATTACAAAGACAAGTGTAGATGGTCTTGTAGTCCAGCCAGAATTAATTATACCCAGGAAAATAACTCATTTTCAGTTCTTAGAAACATATCTGTCCCTATCAGGAGAAGGTCAAATATAGATTTCTCCTGTGCCAAATACAACACTTTTTCAGTTAGGAGATTGTCATCTATAATTATCAAATATTTTGAAGACATTTTAGCACTGACAGCCTGAGACCTCTGTATGTCACTCAGGCTGAAATCACTTGTGATAACTCAGTTTTCCTCCCCAGAGATTAACAGATGGTGCATGAGGATACCATCACCCAGACTTCTGTGGGACAAAGTGGACTGCAGCAGTGGTCAGTGCCCACTTTCTGGGCCATCTTCAAGCAGATATGTCCTCAAGCACTTGCATCTACAATGTCAAAATACATCTTGTCATGGCAGGACCTGCTCATCCTTGCTGTTTCCAAGATAAACAGATTAGAGTCAAAGAGCTTGATCAAAGGCCACACTGACATCTTTACCTTGATGTAAACTCTCTTTAGTTTGTGCACTTAGAACAATGAAGGCATCACCTGGAGTTTGGAAAAATATTCTGTATTAATTGCAGATAGAAAAATTATTATAGATAGTATGGATGTAATAATTGCTGTATTGGTACACTCTTAAAAACACTTTTAAAGCATCACTGAAACACTTAGCAACTACTTTTCACAAATAGTATCTAGATTAGCACCTGTTTTTTTATTAATACTACATAGTTTTGTATAAATTAAAAACTACAATTTGAGTAACAGAAATTTTTCCAAAGTAAAACAATATCCTGAATGTTGCTGAGGGCTTCATCAGTAAAAGTTTAAGCCTTCTTGGGAACCTATCAAGTGTGGGAAAAAAAAGAGTAGAAACTGGAAGTAGCTGAATTTGCTGGCAAGGTGTCCCAAGTCACCAGAGACAGTGGCAGATCCCACACAGATAAAGATGCCATCTAAAAACAATGGCTCCTGATGCTGCTCAGGGACCAGAGTATTCTCTCTTCCATGGCATGGGCAGCACACACAGGTGGGATTCTGGTCTCCTTCACCTGCCCTTCCACCACCCCAGGTAAGCCTGGGGAAACAGTTAACAAGATATCAGGTGAAACAATTATACCTGACAGATGCTACACATTCTGGAAAGCCAATAAGCAGTGCTTTAGCTCTCCTTTCCTCAGACTTAAACTCAGATTTTTCCAGATGACGCATGGGATTGCAGTGGAGGGTTGAACAGGTAATTGTCTCTCTCTGTTTCCTACCCTTCCTCTGCATTATAAGCATATCTAAAATGCACTTAGAAAAGTAGCCACAACCTAAATTAAGATGTAATATGAAAAGATAATGCTAGTAGGCTGTCTGGGAAAGGGATGCAGCAGGTATTACACACTAGACAAAGTGTGGCCTTTTCCTCCCTGGAGCTCAGCCCCTGGGAACTCTGGGCTTGCTTGTTTTTCTCAGCTTTTCTCAGCTGCTGTGGCAGAAGAGGTGCTGCAGCCCCAGTGGGGAGGTTGCAGGGGAGCTGTTGCCGTCCCACCTGCGTGCAGGACAAGGCAGCTCTTCAGCAGTGACCCTGGTGTCTCTCCCCTGCCCTGGGACTCCCCAGCCAGCTTTGCCTCTCCCCCAGCATCCACTTCAGAGCATCTCCCTGGCAGGAGGAAAATGCCAGGTCTCTTTTTCCTCAGCTAAGAATTTCTCTGTCTCACTGGTTGATGACATACCAGACAGAGGTGCAGAACAACTTAGGAAAAGAAAATACAAACCCACACAAATACAACCCACACAGGCAACAAGAAAGGGGCAATGCAGAAGCAACCAAAAGCCCTTGACAGCAGCAACATTTTGTTTTGGTTATAAATGAAACTGATTTAGCATTGCAAGTACAAAAGGCATGCCAAGGGGAGCACAGCCCCAGCATTGCTCCCTCCACACCTTTGTCATCAGAAGATGGCTTTTACTGTTCAGGTTAGAGGTAGGGTTCAAAAAGCCCAGGGTCAATGCAACTACATAATAACCTAAAAGCAAACCATGGAAGATGTGGAAAATTAAATATTTGATGGGACCTGGTAGGTCACTGAAAAACTGTTATGTGAATAAATATGTTATCTCCTCAAGTGGAGCCAAAGCTGCCCTGAAACCCCCCAACTAGTATGAAACTGGCTTTAATAACAATAAGCCTGCAAAAAGTGGAGATTAAAAATTTATTCTGAACTAAATGAAGCTATTAAAATAACAGTTTTCTGCCATTACAAATTTATGATACATAATATACTAATACAACTGCCTTCTTTTGGGAACACTAAACCACATTGGTCACCCTCTGTGAGCACCCTGGAGTTCTGCCACATCTCACCTGTGCTGGTCACTGCTGGACTCTCACTTTAATGCTGGAGGAACAATGAAAACACTTTTTTCAATTCATTAGAGAATAAAAATCTCACACTTCCCTAACTGGAACATGGTGAGAAAGTGTTGTAAGGGATCATCATTAATTTCAAGATATTTTCTCTCTGCCCCTTTTCACAGAATTTTCCAAGCATAAAATTCCTTTAAAACATCTGCTGTAGAATATTCCACTATAAATTATGTAATATTTTGTATAACCTGGAGTAATGATAAATAAAAAACAAACCATACAGTAAAAAAACCCCATCAATCATCCCTTATAAAGGAATCCAGAAAGAAGTGGAGGCTGAGGGGAAAACACTGAGTAACAGGAGCAAGTATATAAAAGGGAAACATAGAATTACTCATCTTGTAGTAATTCCACATGCCCTGTTGTGTGCCCAGTTAGCACTAACAGGACCCTGCTGGTCAGCAGGAGAGAGCTCAGTAACAATCAGCACCAAAAGGAACCACCAGGTTTTAAATACAGCAAGATATTGAATTTCTGGCCACAAATATGGGCTGTGAATGCTTTGCTGCATCTTTGCACAACTCCCGTCCCTCTCTTCCTCTCAGTATTTTGAGTGTGATGCTGTGGCCATGTGGAGCAGGTGGGTTTTTTGTATTTCTTTCTTTTCTGACACACTGTAATAACCCCACTCTGGTAACAAAAATAACTTTAAATTATAAAATGTTTTAAAAAAAGAGGAAATATTTTCTGGTTAAGGTTCTTGCCAGTACATATAAATTCAGGACAGAGTCTACTTCCCTATAAAAGTTTGATGATGTTCTCTGCTGGAAGACTGACAAGACATTGAATTCCACATACAGGAAATGTTTGGCTCTATGATGTGTCTATAATTAAATTTATTTCCCTTGAATGCAACCAAGCATCTCTCTGGCTTATTGCGCAAGACAGCCACATCTTAAAGATTATGCCTGTAGAATCAAAAAGATTGATGACATGATTTAGGACCTATCTGAAAAGATTAATTGATTTAAATATATCTCACAAAATTTTCCTTAATCCTCTGAGGAGAACCAGACCCACTTCACACCTTTGCTTTGCTCTAGAAACCTTATTGAAAAAGAGGCAGGGGAGGAGTGCTTGTTTCATATAGTTAATTAAGAGCTTTGAATGTTCAGTGAATTACTGTTCTTTGGAGGGAAAATGTGAAACATTCATTGTCTCATTCTTAGTTCTCTAGTTCACTATTTTTTTTTCTTCTTTATGCATCAGCAGGGTGGCTGCAGCCCTTATGGTGGGACTTTCAGGTCCAACAATTTACCTCACCAGATCTCCACCATGATGCCTGCCCACACACAGGCAAAAGGCAAAGTAAGTTTTGTATCTCTGGGAATTTTTTGCTGCTCTACACAGCACATCCCACAGATTTTTCTGGACAATGAGACATGAGATGTGAGCCTTGCCCTGAGCTCAAGGATCTCCAAGGTAGCTGCAGCATCATTCCCTGCAGGTTTCTCCACATGGGTGCAACACCTGGTGCATGGATGGAGCTGGAGAAGTTCAGACCTCTCAATGTAACACTCACACAGATAACACTGCCATTTCTCACATTGCCATTTTGTCTTCAAGCTCAAAATTGCACAGACAATTAACAAATTTAATTTTAAAAATGAGATATTTTTTTCTCTAAGTAGTACTTAGGGGGCTTTCCCTGCAATGTGCATTTTCCATCATACAGAGATTTTCCAGAGGACTTTGGTGTTTGTTGGACAATTCAGAAGCTCACAGCCAGCTCTGAGCTGCATCCCACCCTTGCACACCAGGTTCACTTTGGTTCCCAATGACCACAAAATTCAGTAATGCCTTGTTGGAGTTACAGACCCTCAGGCTACCAATCTGCACCTACCAGGGTTCCCTGGCAGAGGCTCTGAGGACTGGCAAAACATCACTCATTACATTGCTCAGGTACTCTGTCACATCCCGTGCCTTTGGAGCAGACAGCAAAAGCAACACTACACCACATTTTCAGGACAAACCAGCAAGAAGTACATTCAGCTGTAGCAGCAGGGGCATGTTGGTATGCAGAAACTCACTCTTTGGCTTGGATTTGGGCCAGAAAACAGTATCTACCATCCCTACTCGGGTGGGAAATGGGATTTTAAATCTCAGAGTCGTCAGCCAAGTAATTAGATGGACAATAAAATTCACACCCCCTCTCCCAATAGGTAGCCAGAGGCTTTTCAGTGATTTTTTCCTTGTAATATCTTTAATGAAAGCAGCATTGAAATGTAATATCACATCACCTACAGCTTGAACAGAACTTTAAACCACACAGTCTTAAAATTAATTATATATTTAATTACTGTATCCTTGTAGGTACATTATGGTCATATTTGTAACTATCTACAAAAATGACAAGTTGGCCATAAAAACAATGAGGGTCAAAGACTTACAAGGGCAGCATCACTTAGAATCAAAGCATGTTATATGGCTGTTCCAGTACAAATGCCTGGAAGTTTAGTGCCAGTTTCTCTGCTATATAGTCATCATGTAAATATTTGTGTCTGTAGAAAGAGTGATGTTCTTGCAAGGACACAATTTGTACAACATTTATATATAATTTGGCATCAAAATAAACAGCCTCCTTTTGCTTTCAGTTCAGATCTGGCATAAAGCCACTAAATTTGCTCCAGATTTGTACTGCAAGCAGGAATTTTGCCCACTGTTTCTGTAAGGCAGTAAATTTGCCAGTATTGTATTTTTGTTCTGTGCCAACTAATTTGGATACAACAGATTGAATTTAAGGGTCAAAAAGTCAAGAAAATCGACTGACTGAAGATGATGAAATATTTTTTTCAAATCCGATTTAAGATAATTGAAACAGCTCAGAGAAGCCATGGAGCATTTCATGAAATCTGTATTTCATAGAAGGCAAAATTGAATCTAGGTGCCAGCAACAGCCTAACACTGGTCTTAGCATGCCTGCTTCAAATCAGTGTTTTCATCAAAAACTATTTCACTTTTGGAAATGCTGATGACCAAGTGAAAAAAAAAAAAAAAAAAAGAAAAAATAAATTACATCTGCACCCTGAAGTCCGCAGAAATAGAGACTAGAAAAAGAGCAAAGAACCAAAGAGCTTTCCTGACCCAAGCCACAAATCTCTTTGGAAACTACCTATAGCCAGATTGCACACAAGCCTTTTCTCCAGCACAGCAATGATGAATCAAAGTCTGGAATCCAAGCAGCCTGGAAAAAGCAGGTTTTTTTATTACAACCCAACCATGTGTGCAGCATTTCTCAACAACCCAATAAAACTTCTCCTTCCACCGTGGTGAGGACAGTGAATGTGTGTTTTTCTGTTGCAATAGAAGTTATGAAGACAAGCAAAAAGGCTTTCTAACCTGGGGTGATACAAGGGGAATTACTAACTCCATATGACAGGCAGCAACAGCAGAGCTTGAAGGGACTCTCTGTTTTGGTGAGGCTGTGGCAGGAGGACAAGAGCCCTGACTAAGAGTCCTGGTAACTATGAAGAGGATTTATAAAGGACAAAGGAAATGGATCTTAGTGTCAGACAAAAGTCACTGCACATGAACTGGGCTAATTAGTGCTTATTGACAGTTTGTGGCACAGAATTTCATACTCTTGTGTGGGAGTAAGTCAGCAACTCCATTTACAGGCTGGCAAGTTGCTCTGGGGACAAAAGCTGACACCTGAGTGAGTTGTTCATCCTGGTAGCTGGACACAAAGAAAAGCAGCCAGTCTGTGGCTCCTGCAGTTTTTCTGAATAAGGTGGTGCTTCCCATTGTGCCCTTCTTGTCCCACAAAGTGCTCTCTGGGTGTGGGATGGGAAAAATGGCATCTCGCCTGTGGTCCTCAAACACTGCCTTTCAGTGAAACTGAACAGTGAACTGGGAACTGAGAGCCCCTAGTGCTC
Source organism: Zosterops lateralis (assembly GCF_965231275.1). Lineage (NCBI taxonomy): Eukaryota > Metazoa > Chordata > Aves > Passeriformes > Zosteropidae > Zosterops > Zosterops lateralis. Next base: position 78,485,660 of record NC_139800.1, read on the forward strand.
TGATAACCCCCCCCTCTCTGTTCTTCACAAGGATCAGATTTTTATCCTGTGCTGAAGGACACAGGGCCACCAGGCTGCTCAGTCCTGGGCATGTTATTTGTATGGAAAAATCCTCCTGGTTTACTCTTGTAAGGCATCTCTGACCCGGGCAGATCCCTCAGGCTGAACGTGCCATGGAGCTCTCAGGTGCTCTTGTGCTGAGCAGAGTGAGGGGCTCCTGAGGGCTGAGAGCCATCAGACCACGTGGGAACACCAGCAGTGCCATGCGATCCTAAAGGACAGACACACAGAATCACGGGAAACAGGGCTGGGAGGCACCTTGCAGGTCCAGCTCGTACATTTTCTTGCCTAAGGCAGGAATAGATGAACCTCTGCCTGTGAGATGTCTCATCTCCCCTTAACCACCTCCTCAGACAAGTATTATATTGCTCACTAGGAAGTTTTTGCAGCTGTCTGGTTATGATTGTTCCTTCACAGATCACCTGAAGCCTCTTGCCTTTCCTTCTTTGCTGATGCCAAAAGTCTTCTGCGTACCATTTAACATTTATGCTCCTGGGAGGAGTTCCAGGGTTTGGATAGATATACCCAGGGAACAGAAGCAGAGCCTACTTTTCCAGAACCCCGTGACAGCAGAGAGGCTGCTCAGCCATGGTTAGGAGAGAAAGATGAGGGGCTCTGCCACTGGAGAAGCAACGACCCAGAGCAAGGCAAACCAAATGTCACAGTCAGCATCAGCTCTTATCCCAGGACAGGGAAATGAGAAGTACCTGCTAAACATTATGTGGTTTTGTAGTTACCTAACACAGACCCAAGGAAGGCCCATTTCTGTAGAAATTTGTCCTAATATAATACAGAAATGCTGTTTTCCCAGCACTGCTGTTAAGAGCCCTGCAATGCCACGGTTGCAGTAGCATCAAATGCTGCCGCATCATTCCCCCATTCCATCACCAGCATAAGCATCCATGCTGGGCAGGGTTGCTAGCCCAGAGTAATCCTAGTGACTGTGCTGACCATCTGCCAACCTGTTACATGTGCCAGAGTTAATGTCTTTTGTGCAAATCTCACATATATGGAAGTGTTGCAGCCAAAGATTTTTCAGCAATACAAATGTGTCCAAAAACCCACACACAGAGGGAGATTAAAGACATTACACCTAACAGCAAAAAGTATCTTCTCTTTCTAGTGACAGCTCAATAAATGTTACCCAGAGAAGATGATCTAGGTTTTTCAGGTTGATGGAGAGCTTTTCTAGACAATTATCATACCGAGAAAATAAATGAACTTGGAGTCCTTTGTTTTCTATACAGAAACATGAAATCATTTATATTGGAAAAGACTTTCAAGATTATCAAGTCCAACCAAGAACATAACACTCTAATGTTAGTTAGCCAAATTCCTCCACCATGTCCCTAAGTGCCACATATCTCACACTGGGAACAAATAAAAAGCTGATCTTCTATATGGTTGGAAGTAGCCCTGAATGTATTTGTACACACAAACACCTATACTGACAGTCTTGATTGGAGGGACCTTTTTCAAAGTCTCCCCTAGCAAAGAGGAGAGTAGGAGGTTTTATAAGAGGCAGGCAGGTTTTGATAAACCAGAGAGGAACTTGGAAACAGCCACTGAACAGCACCACAGAAGGCTGCAGGTCCCAAGAGGGTTGAATCCAGTCACACAGCCAGCTGAGGGACTGTACCATAGCCATCTTACCCCAAAACCCCATCCTGGCAGCACCCAGCAGAACATCCACCAGGAAATTCCAGCCTTCCCTCTTCCTGGAGTCTCCAGCTGCTAAATGGCACCGTGGAGCTGAATTCAAGGTGGGAATTTCCATCGCCTCTCCATCACTGGAATCCTTCTAGAATTACTTCAGGCTTTGTCCTTGGGGGGAAGCATGCATTATGCATAGCAAGAATTTCTCCATCCATCTTCCAGAATGCATTATCACTCTCGATAAGGGCTTTCCAAGTCACCAGTCTCATTGGAAAGGAAGGTGAGCTGACCCATGAATGCTGCAGCTCTAAAGGCTCTTTGGTAGAAACACCATCCAAGAGGCACAAGGGGCAGGAAGGCTGAGTACAGACCCCTGGGTGACACCACTGGACTGACCCTGTCCCTCAGGCCATCTGTCTATTACTGCTGAGTGCATTGAGCATCTATCTACAGGGAGCTGCAGGAGCAGGGGGAAAGGAGACTACATCTTTGTGGAGGTGTCAGTGACAGTCAAGAAACAGGGGATCTCCAAATGTCTCTTAGGACTTCCTAAATCCAACACAGTAAGATTAAATTCAGCATATTACAGTTTCCTTGGAATGGGTAGCAGGATAAGAGGATGTCTAGGGGCCAGTAGAATAGACAGAGAGAGAAAGCCACTTTGTGGGGCATGCTCTAGAAGTGTATATATATACATGTGCACTAAAGCAAAATGCATTAACCTGTTTTACCTTCTCTACTGAAATAGCAAGTTTCTTATTTTGCTAATGGAATGTGCAAATGCAGCAGGAAGTCTGAACCCAGACTCACAGGGGCTATTTTTACAGCTGGTAGAATCAGGGAAAAAATACCTCCCAGAGACACGAGGCAATGCAATCATCCATGGCCTGTAGTTGGCTGCTCCCTTAATGAGCAGATATCTTATCCATGTGTCCAAAAACACCACTCCAAGCATAGCTCTGTTCCCATTGTGTTCTAATCCCTACCCCCATCAATTGGCAAAAATATTTATGCCTGCTGTATTACATTAAAAATTTATATTTCTGAAAATTAATGAGTTATGACATGACACCAGGCATGATAATTGAACCTCAGGGCCCAGCCCCGTTGAAGCTGTTTTAGAGCTGTCTTACTTTTGGGGGTTAGAATAACCTCCAGATGGCATTGGGGGATGTTAAAAATAAAGAGACATCCAAGCCTATAGACTGACTTTCCACCAAGGGATACGTCTAATTATACATCCACTTTGCTTTCCCCTGCAATGTATTGGAAGCAATTATTTTAAATAGATAAAGGATGTCAGTGAGGTTCAATTTGCCTCTCTGTCTATCAGCTGTGCAATATGAGTATGCACAGAGTAAAATCTTAGTCATGGATGTCCTGAAGTTGTATCCTGACATTTGTGAGTCTTGTTAAATGTGCTCTGTTTATTGGTTTGTTTCTTGTAATTGCAGCGTATGAAGATTTTCAAGATTTTTGATTCCACTCTTGGCATTTAATTTGAAGTGATCCCGAGTTTAGTGCCGAGACACATCTCAGAAATGACCTTCAAGCTTGAGAGAGAATAATTTCATTCTAGAATCTGTCAATAAGCAAGGCAGAAGCCTTATACATTTAGCAGCATCAATCAAACATTTTCCCTTAAGAACTTGCTGACCTTCTTGGCAGAGGCCATTCAACAACACACCACTTCTATTCACCTCCTTTATCAAAGAGATGGGATTGCTACTAAGCCATTTCTGCACTCAGAAATTAGGTCAGCTATCAACAGCAACAGATTACAGAGCTCAAATGATCTGTTCTCTCTGCCTGATGAAAGGGAAGTGTAACAGGGGCCTTTCAGTGCCTTACAGTCAGGGCATCCTCATCTCAGCTCTGCTCCTACATTACATAACTATACTTTATAAGGACAACCATTTAAAAAGGAGGCTATTTAGCAGCCAACTGTAAATCCACCCAACAGTTGTTACATTCTGGTTTTACTAACAGGAGGCTGGATAACAGCTAATCAAATAATTTGCAGTGAATATTCAGAGGCTTTACAGCTGTGAAAACAGGATCAGATCTGGAACAGAACTGGTCCTAGTGAATTACACAAGCACATTTGATAGAGAACTCATTTTGCACATCACAAGAGGGAAGGAGGAAGTTTTGAGTGACAGTCTCTTCAATAATAAGTTTTTGATCGCCCAGAAGAAAAACTACAAATTAAAATTTTTAGAAAGTAGGTGATAAATTAAGAAAATAAAGTGGTCTCAAATGATTTAAAGCTCTAAAAACACATCCCGTGCACACATTAGTTTTACCAGAATGAAATTACCGTGTTTCCAAAATTAATTCAGTAGCAACAAGCTTAACAGAAGGTAGACAGTTGCAAGTATGTCCCAGTAATTTATTTCATAGCACACATTCATTTTGTGCAAGAATCCCCTTTGCATTCTCACCAGTAGTCAGCTTTGAAATGTTTCAGCTAGTTAGGGATGCTGCAGACACCCAGCTCACAGATACCCTTGTCACACAAAGGTAACTTGCAGATGTCCACAAGCCCTGAGCAGATGGTGCACTGAAGAATTTCTGCATACTGAGGGGCTGTTCAGAGTTAAAAGGAATTTTTATGAGCCCACCAACAAGTAGCTGCAAGCACAGCTAATTTCTAATTATCAGACATTCAGCATGAATAGGACAAGGCCTCTGTGTTGTTCTTCAGCACTCTGGAGTAAGAAAAGGCTTCAAAAGAAAGTATCAACAACACCAGAGCAGAATCAAACTGGTGTGGCTTTTCCTGAGCCCTGTCCTCCCCAAGTCTCTGCTGGAAAAGGATGGATCTGTTCCCCAAGAGAGCTTTTGGGATTTATGGGCACTGAAAATGTATGGAACAACAACAACAACAAATCAACCTACTTTTCATTTTAAAAAAAGATGAAATTTTTTGAGGAAGTAATAATAGCTGAGACAGATTTTCTCCAGATGTTGAAAATATTACTTTTCCTTGCATGACAAAATAAGTTTGCTAATTTCCTAGTCTACCATTTTTTATGATTCTCAGCAGTGCTGCCTAAGTGGAATTTGATAAGTTAAAACTGACAGGTGGTTGTAAGGAAAGCATTGGAAAATTGCATGTGCACCAACGGAATTCGGTTTTATACAGGGTATATTTTGGAGTGGAGATACTTAAATCTGGAAGCATAAACTTCTAAAACACCAAACACATATTTTGTGAGCTCATAAAGATTCATTGCTATCATGTTTGTGCCATCTCACAGGCTTAAAGGATTTTTAAAAGGTTATTCTATTTAAAACAGAAAGTAAAAGCATATAATTACATAAAATTTAAGTAAGAGATCACTTGCAGTTCTCTATGCTGTGTGTTATCTTTGGCAAGTAAACAGAGTATTCACAAATAATAGCCATTAAAATACTCTTTTTCTTTTGTTGTTTCATTTTTTATACATAATGTTAGACATAATTTTCACTCAGTGTGAAAACAGGTATTTTCAAATGTTAATTGGTAATAAATTTTTCATTAAAGCAGGAGAACCTATCAGAAAAATCTTCATTAAAACCTCATTATTTTCTCACCAGTTTTAGCCTGGGAGGTTTTTTTTCCCCACAACTTTAACGTCTAAATAAGAAAAACAATAGGCTTTTTGTAAGAAAAAAAAAGGATGAGGCATACATTTTAACCCTTAGCCAAAATGATAACAACCTCCATTACATCTCCAGCCGCTTTCACCCCAGTTCTTTACTCTCCTGCCTGCACCATCCCTCCTCTATCTGCTCCTATAGAAAGCATCCACCTAAACTGATTTTTTTAAAGAGAAGGTCCTGATCCCCAGATTAAAAAAAGTCCTTTTCTGTCTGAATCTCCACGAAACATTGAGCTGGATACACATACATTGAACTGGGTGCACATTAAAAGAAGTAGAGCAAATCCAGACACAAAATAGCTGTGAGTGGGGACCAAGCTTTCCCTTTTGGGGTTAATGTAACAGCAATAAAACCAACATACCTTCCTCCTTTGTCTGTCTATTATGAACTGATTTTCCTATTAAAAAAAAAAAATAAAGAGAAGTTTTGTTATTAAAACCTTCAACCATGTTTATGAAAAATAACACAAAATCCAAACATCGTCTTTCTCTCTAGTCAGTTCAGAGCCCTAATATCAAGTGCATATATTCCCTGCAAAACTTTCAGATTTTTAGCTAATTATGTTGTTAATCAAGAGCATGACTGCACTTTGATTGCACTCAGTTATCTCTCGTCTCTTTCTTCTCAAAACAGTAGAGAAAAAAAATCCAGAACAAAAGGTTCACATCTCTCGCAGCTGCTCTTTATGCACATTAATTAATCTTGGGACTATTAAAATTCAATACAATGAGAGAGTGGCCAATATCATAATCAGATAAATGAGCTCACATAGTACTGAAACAATCAAATCAAACAAGCTTCATCAAATATTCCTCAAAAGTGACAGAACAAATATGTTTCAATGCCTGTTTTCAAATTCCTCGATGATGTTCTGATAGCCTTGTCTCATCCTTCAGGGAACAAGAATGGTGTTTCCTACTGCATGTGATGCATTATCTACCCTTTGAAACAGAGAATTTATCTCTAGTACCTTTCTGGATCAAATGCTTCTTGAAATTCTAAAGCAACTAGAAATGGCTATTCCCACTTAAAGACAACTTGGTGTCTGCAGATCAAAGGAGCTAAACAAACATTTCCTCTCTCAAAACCAACAAGAAAATCCTTCCAATAACAAAGAGATTCACTACATAATTGCCACATGTTCCTTATCTCTCAGCAGCTTTAGATTTCACATTCAGAGGTGTAATGGACATCATTTGAAATAGCACATTATTTTTTTCCTGATAATCGTGTTATGTTTAGAGCCTGACATCAGACATTAATGAAATCCTCCTGAAATGCAATGATGAGAGAGTGACTGGGTAGGTTATTTTTGTTAGTTACTTAAGACAATTTGGGGGCAGCTTCTCTAAGAATAAATATCTGCTTGTCCACAAGAGTATGGTCTCCTAGAGGTCTTCCAACAGTCTAATTACAGTTTTGAAGACAGGCAAAGAATATGTTCACTGTCTTGAACAGACAGGCTCTAGGTTCCTATGGAATGATGGCTGATTAAGAGGGCTATTATTCTTCCTGTGATATGTATTGGTGACATGGTGGAAGGCTCTGCAATTAATGCCATGTGAGCTCACGAACTGAAATTGTGTGAGATCCTCACAGGATGCTGGCATTCATTTATAAGCAGTGGAGGAAAATGGATCCATCCCTAACTGCTTTAACTCATCTGCTTACTACCTCTACCAGCCACCATCAGAGGCAGTTTTTGGGTTTGCTTTGCTTGCAAACCTTCCCACCAGAGATGATGCAGTTTGTACAAACAGCAACCAATAAATTTCATTCCTCTAAAAAGCACCTCTGAAAACCCACAGAATGAGACATAGCAAAATCACTTTTGGGTGACCATATTCAGACTAAAACTCTTGCCAGCATCACATACATTGATTGATTTCATACACCTAATCCAAAAAACCCTGGCAGAAAAATCATTACCTGTGGGCAGGCATTGAGCAATGTGCTTCCCAGAGCAGCAGTCCCTCTACCTGCCTAATGCTGTTCCTATCCAGATCAGGAATATTTTTTTCCAGTCTCTCCAGCAGATGAGATTTAGATCCCACATTTGTGTAGGTGGCTACTTTTATGAACCCATTCAATAACAACTTGGGAGAACTTGTCAGCATGATTAACAAACATTAAAATGTTCAAAACGTGTGCCCTTTCCAATGTTTCATGATCCACCTGAGAGTTATCAGTAGAAATCTGAAAAGCACATTTCAATTAAAATTAAACTTAAGTATAAACTGGATTTTTTTTTAACTTATATCTCATTACAACCCAGCTCATCCCTTCAGGGGAAGGATTGGAGATTTTCAAGGTTTCATCATGCAAATCCTTTTTCTTGCTGTGAGGTTTTTGCTGCTGTTAAGCACAGTAAAAAAGGGAGATGGCCCAGGGTGCTGCTACTTTGAGCTTCACACTGGTTATACTGGGGGTGTAGAAACCCTTCATTCAGCAAAGCCCAGTGCATAAGCATCTGGATAATTTCAATTGACTTGAAAATCTCTGTGTTCTTTCCCCCCCCTCACATTCCTTGCTGTTGGGAGTGGTGCTGGGATTGAGGAGACCATAGTTTTATTCTGGTTTCTGCCACAGTGCCCCTGTGTGACCTTGCATATTCTCCACTCACATTAGATGCTATAATCCAGAAAAAAAATCACTGTCCTCTTCATATAACACAATCCCTCAATCCCAGCCTGAAGTAAAGCAACAACAGCCTTGATTAGGAGCAAAAAGGAGCAGGAAAGCACCTTCAGACACCAGCACACGTAGCCCAGCACACTTTGCATTTCTCCTGTTTTCCCTGGGCACCTTCAGCACCCTGTTCCTCTCTTTCCACAGATGTCAGTGCAGCATCAAAATAGCAATTTCTTCGTCTATGAACTGCTGTCAATACCCAGGCATACACAGCCCTCCCAAGAAGGGGAGGGTGGCAGCATAATTGCAATTTTCAAGGATGCTTCTACCCTTTTATATGTTTTAGCAGTTCTCATAAATTCCAGGGTTTGGTAAATTTTATCTGATTGTCGATTCATATTTGTCCCAAGCTAATAGTATCCTATTTGGTACAGTTTGCTGTCTAAAAATCCTCTATTAAAAAATGTTACCATCCTACCTCCAAAGATCACTAATATTTAGAGCAGCTGAAAATTACAATCAAGTATCACAAAACCCATCTCAGCTTTAGGAAGATAGTGTTTTCCCCTACCCTCATGTCATTAGTGAATTAGACAGTTTCCAGAAAAGCAAAGAAATGGAAAGTTTTTGCACCTGGTTATGACCACTTTGCATGCTCTCAGCTCTACTTCTTCAGCAGGAATTCAATGCCAGGAAATAACAGACTCTTTACCTTTTTTCCCTCTTTCCTTAAGCTGTATTCCCCGTTGCTTCCCACTGAGCAAGAACTTTGCTTTCTCACCATATGGTCCAATTTCCTGAGTTCACACAGTGCTGTCTGAATAGCAGCATCCCAAATTGCCTTTTTCTGGTTGTGTGGTCACACACACACTCCTCATAACAAGCAGCTGAGGTTGTGGTTGTCCTGACAAGGGGAGAGGAGGAACAAGCTGCATTAATTCAGAGACATCAGTCCACTGAGAAGCTGGGCTTCCCCCAGCAAGGTCTTCTTCATGATTATGGATCTTCCTGAGGACATGGAGAGACTCTTCTAACAGACCCGAGGATTTGGGAAATGCCCTGCCCCCCGACTGGTAAATCTGCATTGCTGTAGGTTTGGCTTATCCCCACAGTAGCTGCAAATTTGCTTTTCATGCCCTCTGCCTGGAAATGTGGAGACAGTCTGGCATGACTGAGACAGCAGAGAGTGAAGGAGGGATGGAGGCACAGGGTCAGATTTAACCTCCTCTGCAGTGGGGTTATTCTCCATTGAAAAAGTGAGGATTTTTTCTCACAGGACTTCTGCCAAAGTCATGGATTACAAAGGTCAGCCCAGAGGCAATGCAGGATCTTTGCTGTACCTCCATCCCTCCAAAGTCTTTAAAGATGCCTGACTTCTCACTGCATGGGCTGTAAGCACAAAACCATCTGCTAACTCAGCCAGTGCTGGAGGCCCCCAGTCCCCAAATGCCAGAGAAACTCGGGGTTTAACTCTGACCTATCATGAAAGAAACTGGAGAAACCTCGCTGTGCCTGCAGACTGAGCCCTCCACCACTATAGCAAGCAAATAAATCCCACTGACTCACCCATTAATGCCTCACATTGGGCATTTCCCAGCATTTTCCCTTTAACTACAAAACTAAATTAATAATAAGAAGAAAAGGGAACCAGAAACCTGCCACTTTGGTTGCCAGGGAACCTTCAAACACAGAGGATCCTTTCAGCAGGCAGAAGCCTGGCTGCCATCCTGGGTGCAGCAGGGCTGCTCTGGCATGAGGAGCCTGGTGTTTCACTGAATGCTGGAATAGCACAAAGTATTCTTTTACAAAATCACGTGTGTTGGTTTGGCACAGCCTGGTTTTTGGTAGCAGGAGGGCCACAGAAGTGGGTCCTGTGAGGAGCTGCTGGAAGCTTCTACCATGTCCAACAGAGCCAATCTCTGATGGCTCTGAAGATGGACATGCTGCTGGTCCAGTTAGAGAGGTTGGTAACCCCTTTGTGATGATATGTGTAAGAAGAAAATCAAAACAGCACACAGGCAGTTTTTCCAGGGATGGCGAGGCACCCCTGGGAAGAGGGAGGGCCTGAGGGTCAGGGAAAGGTGTTTTAAAGGCTTATTTTGCTTTTCATTATCCTCCTCTGACTCTGTTAATAATAAATTTACCCTATACCTTTAAATTTGAACCTGTTTTGCCCTTAGAGTGTTTTCTCACAGTGCTTATCTCAACTCATGAACCCTTTGTTAATATTTTTCCCCTCTCCTCTGCCCAGCTGTAGCAGGAGAGGGCAAGCAAATAGTTTTCATGGGTGCCTGACATTTGGCCAGCGTCAAACCACAACATCGTGGGAGGTCAATATCACAAATACTTAGTGCTTCCAGCATTTCAGTGGGAGATGTAAGTATTCCACCTTTCTATGGAGGGTTGCACAGCATCCAGAGAGGCTTTGCAAAGAGATTGCAGCACTTGACCACTCCTCTGCAGTCCTGGAACCCAGGAGAGCTGGTGAAAAACCCAAAAGCACCAGCACAGACTGTCAGAAAGGAAGAAAGACAAGCTGTCCCACGTGCATCCTCCTCCTCCTCCCCCTCATAGGCCTCTTTCAGCCTTCTCCTGAGGAAGCCACAGGGGTTGGAGACAGCAGCCATTCTCAGCAGATGATCCTTCCTAGAGCAGGAAAGAAGCCTGCAGTGCTTCCTGCACTGGAGAAAATCACTGAGGGAGAAACTTGTTTAGTACTTCTGCATAAGCAGTGCCACCCTAGAGCCTCCCAAAACTGTTCCTGTAGGAACCAGCCCTCCCGGTGCTTGGAAGCACCAGAACAGATCTCAGCATCTGAATTTTCTTGTTCCTGTGTCGTTTCTTTCTGAAAATAGGATTTCCAAGAAGCTTAAGCTCCCAGCAACAGCCTAGGGAGTTGAATTTATTCATATATATCTATGCATATAATTGGTTCTGCAGAAATTCATGGAAAGTCAAAATGACACAGTCGGGGTGAAATCATAATATATTGATTTAAGGCATCTGCAGCCCCTTGCTGAGGCAGTGAGCACTGGCATCCACACAAAATACACATTCAGTATCCCTGAAAGTAATTTTAAATGCCCTGCACTCTGCTCCCTCATGGAAAGGTGGAACAGCTCTGGCTCCCCAGCATATCCTCAGTTCCAGGATCAGCCCCAGGCCTGCAGACAAGCGGTATCACAAGTGAAAAACATCAAGTAAAAGGTCAAAGTCACCTGAGCAGGGAGCAGAGAGCCAGCCTGCTGCAGAGCCAACCCTTCTGGCAGAGCCACTGTCTGTCTCTGTATTTCTACTTCTGCTACAGACCCCAAGGGACATGTGTGCTTTCTGACAGCCTAAGATGGGATGTCAAGGAAATCCATGTTCTAATTATCCACTGTCCCTAGCACAGTATCCAAGACCCAAAAAGAGGAGAGATTTCTAGTCTTTCCCCCCTGCTTTCTCTCCAGCTAGGCAACTCTCACTAACTTTATCCAGGAATTGCATCTCATTTGTTTAATAATGATAGAGACTATTAGTGGGTGGTAGCAACATGCAGTGCTTTGATGTATATTTGATAACAAAAGTTAATGTATGCTCAAAGGGAGAAGGGAGCAAATCAGCCAAAGGAGAATTCTGGGAGCAAACACAGTTTGTGGTCTCTCCCAGTATCCAGCTCCTTATGCATTAACTCCCAAGTGCCAGAGAAACCCCATATAAATTAGTGTCAGGGCAGTGGGAAGTGCAGTGATGCACACACAGCTGCACTAGTAAGCCCATTCCATTTCTGGGCTGTTGATGCCATGGTGTGCCCCCAGGAGAGATGATGCTTTGACAAAGCTGTTTCCTCATTGCAATGACCTAAAGAGGACAGCTTGGCTCACCAGAGAGTTGACAATTAAGTTGCTTGGGCAAGGAGACTACAGCTGCTTGGAGTTTTAAAGAAGGATGTTTTAAATAGAAGAAACAAAAAGTACCATTTGTCACTTCAATTTCCAGAAGCTTGGCTGATATTTCCTTTTGGGAAGGGGTTTATAACCTGAATGGATGCACAAGCCATGAAAGCAAGACGCCCATGACAGTCCAGGTCCTTGCAGGAGCTCCTCTGCAGGCTGGGGTGGAGGAGCTCACAGACCACAAGTGCCTGTCCCACCACAGTCTGGCTGTGAACAGCACACTCAGCACATCCTCCTTCCCACTGCCTTTGGGGCATGAACCAGTGATGCTTTGTAGGTCATATGAGAAGGGCATCTAGAGCCACTGCACAGCACACAAATACCTGCTCTATTCATAGAACCACGGAGTGAATGAGGTGAGAAGGTGCCACATGGCCCTTAAGTTTGTATCTTCCAGGTGAACCTTGCTCCTTTTTCCTTATGCCCCACACTGCTCCATCTCCTTATCTCCAGGCTGAACCATCCACATGCATCCTACACTCCAAACCCTGCCTGCTCCTGGCATATGTTTCAATAAAATAAAATTAAAAAAAAAAAAAAAAAAATAATAATAAAAAAATAAAAAATAAAAAAATAAAAAAATAAAAAATAATAATAATAAAAAAAAAACCCAAACAAAAAAAAAAAACCATCAGTAACAATATTTACAAAACCTAAACAACTTCTCCCACCAACAAACCCAGAGCCAACCTTTTAGGAAAATAAGAATAAAAAGCACCAGCAAATTATCACATCTCTGACTTATATAATAAAAATTTCAACTTCTAAATTATATTTCATGCTCTTGGCCTTTGACTGCATTTACATGCTTTGCTATAACTTAAAAAAAAAAAAAAAAAAAAAAAAAAAACAACAACAACTTTAAGGATGAACAAGCCAAGGCAAAAATTTTAACACTTTAGTCTGACTCAGATTTCCAGCACTTAGAGAAATTGCAGATTTTGCCATGTTAATCCTGCTCATTCATATTAATGCATGGGAGATCAGTATTAGTATGATCAAAATGCAGACTCAGTGTTGTGAGCTTATTTATTTAAAATAGGGTTTATCATCAGAATGCAACACTGAGAGAACATTAATACTGTGAAGGCAGTAAGGCTTGCTAAATTGCTTTGAGGACTTAGAACAATGTAATACAGAATACCTCAGAAGTTAATCAAGTACTTTGTGGGAATTATAGATCAGGGAATTAGAAGTCATACTGGACACAAGGTACAAGTGATAATCTTTGAGTGATTTGGTACAGTAGAACTAATCCCAGAAGGGACAAAATTATGTCCAACAATGCTCAGTGAGAGAGCACAAATGTCACAAGATCTGTCAGTGTGAAGCCTGAAGTTTCTTAATGTCAGTTTGTCTAAAGAAAGGGAAGAAAGCCAGTTAGCACATGATATGCTTTAAAAACTTTCATGAAAGATAACTTACAAGAATTCATTTAAAGATATATATAAATTCATTTCTGCAAAGATAAAATGTATTTTTTGAAAGCTGATGCCAATATTTTGGCTCAGAGAAGACACAGGAGATAAGGGCAAACTGGATCTTTCTGCACACAATAGCTCACTTGAACAAAGCAGCCTGGCAGCCTTGTGGAGTGGAAGTGGATATTGTTCTTGTTCTTGTGGATTACATGGTGCTCAAAAACCAATGTTGAGAAGCTAAGAGAGATGAGAATAGTTTGATGGGTACTTCCATTTCATCTGTCCAGAAAGGATTTTAAAGCCTGCAAAGTTAATTACATTCTTTACATTTTGCTGCTGGAATGACAGTTATTTCTGCTCCCACTTCTAGTGGAGACATCTCCTACATAAAGCCAAAGCCGGCTGTTTGGAAATGAGAACTGCAAAATGCTGACTGCCAGGAAGGGTAGCCAAGACAGACACAGTTCAGAGGGTATTAGTGGGAATCACACAGTCTCCTTTTATGTCTGACATATCAGCTGATTTAGCTGTAATTTTTCAGAACCATCCTAGAAGATACACATTTCTTAAATAAGGGTGTTCCAGTATTTCTCATTAATAAACCTGGTCTTTTGAAGCTCTGAGGAGCTCAGCTATCCTCTGTATGAAGCTTTGCACTCATTATTCCAGCTCGTTGCTGCAATGTTCTTGGGTAACAAAGCACAGCACATAATATGGCTGATCATTTACCTCCAGAGGACACAAAGGCAGAAACTGCACTCCTGTTAGAAGATATTTTTATGAGCCGTCCTAAAGAATGGAATTTTTTTTCTCCAGAGTTTAACTTACTTTCCCTCAGGAATCTACACATGCTCCAAATCTAGACAATCATGAGAATGAAAGCTACTAAATTCAATGAGCCAAGAAGTTTGAGGGTTTTTTCTTAATTCTCCTTCCTCTGCAGGATAGGTGGTACTTTTTCCTCCACCTGGAGCTCATTTCAGCTGGGCTGCATAGGCAGGCATAGCAAGGCTTCCTCTCCTTGCTCCAGTGCAGAGAGACATGGTCCCTGCCTAAATTGAGCCCATGCTTCATTGAGGTCTTGTTACAGCAGCCCTGCCCAGGCCAAGCCAAGAAAGATACAATGAAAGTGGAAACCAAGACTTTCCTGGAGCAGACCAAAGCAGGCAGGAGTCAGGCAGTCAGCAGAAAGACCCTCAGTGCTTTCACTGGGCTTCAGTTTGACCTCCAGCTATTTTAATTTGCAGAAGGCTCCCTCTGTGAGGCAAGGTGGAAGGGAGTGAGAGAGGAAAGGAAGGAGGAAAGCCTGGTCACAGTTCCCAACAGGAGAGCAGCACGGCCAAGTCATGCACAGGTACCCAGGATTATGCTGTGTGCAGAAGGCTGGATTTTGGGGCAGCCTCTGGAATGGCTCAGATTGCTCAAGAGAAGTGCTGCCCCAAGCCAGGGAGCAGGAACAGCAGTGGAAGGATGAGTTGTCACATCCTACCTATGTCTGGAAAAAGCACTCAATATATATTAAAACTCTGCAAAAACAGCAAAATGTTGTGCACAACAGTGATCTACAACATGGCAATATCCTTGTCCTCAGTTGCCCTGTGTGAAATTGCACAACTCCTTTCATAACAGTAGTTGGGGTGTGTCAATTCCACCTCTTGGGCTCCTGCCCAAATTGCAGAGCTGGGCCCAGGTGCTCAAATTTAGGCTGCCCCACAGTGGAGTTTAGCCACTCTGTCCAGGGACAGCCAGCTCCACAGCAAACCCTGTGAGAGATGTCACCATATGACCTCTCCTTCCCTCCTGGCAACAGGATATCTGTTTGCTCAGGTGGGAGCAGGGAGACAGGGCAGAGCTGTGGGGAGCCATTCTGCATTCCTACAGCAGATCCCACATGGCAAATTAGCTACTGGGCCATGGCTTCATCTGGAGGATGGGAGAGCTCCAAGGACCCGGGGAGTGTCTGCAAACAGGCACACAACATCACCTGTGGTCCTCTGCATCACCACACAACATTCCCTGATGGAAGGCAGGAGGGGTAATGCCAGGGCAAGGCTTGTTTAGCAAATATCTATTCATGTGCAATGCCTCTCTAAATAAGAAGCTCCTTGCCTTTGCCTCCATAGACATTCCCACGCTGCCTTATGCCTAGGAAATGCTGTCTCTACCACATTCACTTGGGTTTTTTCATTGCTGAGAATTTTGAGCCAGGTTGAAAAAATCTCAGAACAGCTTTCCACAGCACAGGAAAGCTGTTCTGTTGGGTTTTATTTAGCTGCAAGCGTTCAAAAGCAAATTTTATGATTTATAAATCCGGGGGAATGGAGGTAAGAAAGAGCTGCAAAAATATATCTGACTACTATCCTACTGCTGTTTAGCTCCAAGAGGAGCAGTGCAGTTGTCTGCATGCAGCCCAAGCCATTCTGCATACCATCATTTCATGCCAAATGACAAGGAAATATTTGACCAAAACTACCCCTAAAAACTGAAGAACGGTTTCAGAGCCCACAGCCACTACCATCACTAAGAGCAAAACGATTGCAAACCCTGACACGTATTCATAAACACAACCTTTGTGAAGCCACTGGAGAAGGGACTGAAACAGCAGATCATTAGGAGACTAATTATGGCCAACTCACAGACATTTTTATGACCTAGTTAACATTTGATGGCCAATATTAGCAAATGCAGCCGCCTGTGTCGGAGAACCTCAGTGGTGCCCAGCTTTGTGCACTGCTGAGCCCTTGCTGATCCTGTCCCTGCTGCCCTAAAGTCATTGCCCTGAACCAAGGAGAGAAACTCTAGTGCCCTTCAGAGGTGGGAATTTTTATTATTAAGAGACCAGCTGAAAGCCATAGACAGAAGAGCTCTAGGGAGCATAATAAAGATCACAAAACTGCCATCTTCTAAAATAAGCCATACATCCTATGAATTCTCCCACTTCTTGTAGGAGTAGTGGGGCTTTTTGGAGTGGATTTTTTTTCACTTATTCTATTTAATCTTGTTTGTTAGTTTTGCATGACTTAATAAATCCAAACAGCCTTTACTGAACAGAAATGCCAAGACTGTCTTCTAACCAGAGGGCATTTAACTCTGTAGTACAGAAAGGGTTTGGGTTTTTTAAGCCTGTTAATTAGAAATGATATTGCACCAAACAAATTTTTGTGGTGATCCAGAGCAAAAAGGTCATGATCCAAAACAAAACAAAAAAGCCGTTGTAATTAAATACCAAACTACTGATGTAGAATTGAATAATTAGGGACACAGAGAAAGCATAGAAGCTCCTGGCTTAAAAGGCAGCCTGTGGCTGCAGGAACTTTCAGTGAAACTGGTACTCTCCTAGGAAAATGTTCAAAATGTATCTATACTCTCAATAGCATGGCAGCATATCACAGGAGCAGCTGTGACTTTGCCTTACCTTTAATGATCTCAGGTATAAAAGTAATCATGATGGACTAGTTAATTACAGCTTTCCTACTCAGTAATATAAAAGATCCTACTCTGCTTTAATTTTAATGTCAAAAAGAGGAGGTAGAGAATGAAAAGAGACCCAGGTAAGGAGCATACAATTTTGCTAAATATAATCCATGGATTTACCAGCCTCCAGCTAGCACACATAGGAAAGAATGCAAATGAGAAGCCCATTTCCTTCCAGAAGTCAATATCCAGCTCATTCATCAGGGCCATTACCTGCCTTTCCACATGCCAGTGTGGGAGTTTTGCATTTCATCTCCTCCCACACAACATCTATGGTCCCCAGTCTGCTCCCTTGGGTGGCAAAAGGGCTTTTACTCTGAGCTATGCAAGCTCCTCTGTGCAGTCTGTCTGCAGCTGCAGACCTACCTGAGCACAAGTTCAGGAGACGTGGGAGATCAAGCAGAATCACTCTAGCAGAATTTAGTTTTGCCTACCCCATCTCCATCACAGAGGAGTCTCAGGAAAAGGCTCACAATGTTCCCCCAAAACACCAGCTTCTGTATGTAGTTATTTATGAGGGCAAGATAACAGCAGCAAGGAGCACAGCTCAGCCCAAATCAATGCAAAAATGAGCCTCCCTTTTGCTTTCAGAGTAGCCCTACCCACCTCTCTTTGTTTTATATTTCAGCTGAGCTAACCCAGCACAGTTTTCCGGTTGTGCCCACACTGTAATTGCTCAAGGCCCCATTATCTAGGGATATGGGCCATGCTGCCCCCAGTCCCCTAAGAGCCTACAAAAATATTCATGCAAAATGTTTTGTTTGCCTTTGCTTCATTTGGCTTTCGCCCTTCAGGCTTATTTACACGAGCTGAAGGCAGAACAGAGGCAGCCCTGAATTTCATCTCGCCTCAGTAGCGCAGGAGATTGCTCAGTGCAGGGCTGCAAACAGAGGGTGACCTTGCTGCTGTCAAACCCCAGCCCCAGAGGAGCACAGCCATGGCTGATCCAAGCTCTGCTCACACCCTCAAGTGCCTGTGGTGATCCCCCTGTGCCTGCTCAGCCTGGCAGGGAGGGGGGTACCCCTGTATCCCTGAGTTTCTTTGCTGATACACAGCTTGGGTGGGAGGTGAGCCCTTGGGGCAGCGGGGTGAAAGAGATTTGTTCCAAGAAGGAATTGGGATGGTCGCAGTCTGTGCTGTCCCAGGGGAGCATGCAGTGCTCTTTCTAGCTGAATGCAGATTCTTCATGGCTCAAAAACATTTAGTTGTGGCATGAAATACCCTGGGAAAAACTCTGCATCCTATTTACACCTGCTACCATTAGCTGGAAATCGTTTTCTATAGGTGGGAACATAGAGGTTTCCTATTCTGTCAAAAATATCAGCAACATCGCTAAACTCTTACAGATGACCATTTTGCCAAAGTCTACAAAAAGGAAAATACATTTGCTTTTTCAGAGGTGAGGATGCTCTGGGAAAGGCAGGAATGCTAGTGGGTCACTGCTCAATGTCAAATTCCCTGCTGCTTATAAGGGGCAATTAACTAATTGCTTCCTAACTAGTAATTAGTATTACTAAGTACTAACACTTACTAATTGCATGCTAACTAATTGCTAATTTATATGCCTTATGGACTTCTAATAAGATATAAATAATAATCATCTCTTCAGAATATTTTTTTTGAAGTCTGAGTTTTATCCTTAACTTTAAACACTCTTAAATCTTTAGCACAGCTCATAGCAAGAACCTCTAGGAAGGGGAACACAGTCCATGGGTAACTGGGCCTTTCAATGAAGAAGGTGAGTTTTAAGCAGCAGAAAAACATATGATAGAGCATTGAGGAGCATCTTAAAATAGAGGGACTAGGACACACTGGATGGCAAGTCAGGTACAGACAAAACAAGACAGCTTTCTGTTGACAACATGCCGTGTGCCTCCCACTCTCAGTTCATAAAAAAAAGCAAAAAAAAATTTAATATTTTGCAAAATCATTTTTGTAATAAAGCCTCTAGAATAGGGTCTTCTCCATTGACCTTGGTGGTTGCTGTCAGGCAGGATGGGCAGCAGCAGAAGAAAGGAAGGAGGAGAGAAGCACCACATCCCACTTTACTCCAAGCAGAAACATCCTGCTTTAGGGGAGTCAATAGATATTGCTCATTTTGGGTACCCATCCCACTCACCACCTCTTACCCATGCTGGAGTTGGCCAGCCCCTTTCCCTGGCTCTCAGAAATGTCTGTGTATTTCTCATTTTGTTCCAGCATGGGACAGAATTGGCTTCTAAAGCCTGGCTGTGCCCATAAAGCAGAGCCAGACATCTCCATGCACAGCTCCACTCATGCTTCTCCCTGCACCACGAGGAGAAAGATGGCACAGAGAAATTTTGATCAACTCCAAGGCAGTCTCCCCCAACTGGGCTGTGTAGTGACAGTAGAGTAGCTTGAAAGAAAAACAGAGTGTAGCAACATTTTTGTAAGTTTTGCAAAACACTCAGTGACCTTCAGCAGCACAAGGCTGGGGAACAGACTGGCAGGGGGTGTATGAAGTGAGCACATTCACTTGGCTTCACGTGCTGTCTATGCAACAGTGATTTTTAACAATTCAGAGCTGCCCACTCTCCTGTCATATGAAAGTTCAGCTGTTCTCCCCATTTCAGGATGAATCACAGGGTGATGAATTTGCCTACTAGCTGAGGGCCCAATCCAGCACTGGGCAGGCTGGCTCCTAGCTCTGCCCTAAACCCCACAAGCTTTATTAAGACCCTCTGAACTGAATCAGCCTGCAGGGCTGGGATCTTTGTGCTGGCTCCCACAAAGCAGACTTATTTCCTTTTGAAATTCACCAGCCATGCATTTGAGAAAGATTAAATTGTGTTTACTAGGTAGAGGAAATAAGACAGACAAATGGATGTTTCTGCCTGATGCCAAGAGATCTCAGGTGGCCTGTAAGAACAGAGGCTGCAAATCCACAGCCAGGCAAAATGTCATCTGTATTACTCAGACCTATGGGAGCATTTAGCATGTAAATTTGCTACAGTCAGAGCAAAGGGTTTCCTGATCGATCCAGTTTCACACAAGGCAAAGAATTTAAAAGTGGTAAATTCCCAGTCTGTAAATCTGGGCAGTTCCCAGAAGCAGTAGAAGAGAAGGGACATGTCAGAGCAGACTGATGATCTATCTGGTAGTCTAAAGAGATCACCTTCTATGTGGTACTGAAACTACTCTGTGGTTTTGGATGCAGACCTGGTTCACTGTAATCACACAAGGTATTGGTTTCTGCACAGCCAGAACATGACTTACAGAGGTGGAATCCCTGCTGATCCATAACAAAGGAGCAAACCTGTTGAAACCCCATGGAAGCAGGGTATAAGGACTCACAGTATCAGGAATCAGGTCACTCACTGCCAGCAACCTTCTAGCTCCTGTGAAGGAGCTGAACTACTTTCTCCTAGCTGTGTCTGCCTTTCTCTTGCAAATGAATCATGAACCTTCCTGTCATTTCCTCATAAAATTGTTCAATCAAGATTTCCATACAGCTGGCTTGAGTGCATCCTTCCTATTACATGAATATATGCAAACGGATGGCATTATTGATGCAAGCAAAGGGATAAAAGGTCACTGAAGCAAGTTTAATTAAAGAGAAAGTCTGATGTTGAGCAAGACTTAGCTAAACTGAGACATATTGATTAGCTGAGCTAACAGTTTTAATTATAACAAGACAACCACAAGTTTGCTTTGATATTGAGCAGAGACAATCCTTCAGATCACACTATCACATCTCTCTGACATTTCCAATCACTTGGGAGATTGCTTAGGCTAAAACCAACAAAAGACAGCTGTGAGTGAGCAAAGGTCTCCAGCCTGATGTGGGCAGAGATTCTGTTCTTGATGAAATTCAAACAGATGCTCCTGCAGAGCACTCTTCTGTGGAGTAAATAAGTCATAGCCATCTGTGTGAAAACTGGCCCCTTGGAGCAAAACAGGAATGGCAGAATGGCTTAATTCCTGTAATTGTACACCTAACACATATTTTAAAATATTTTTTTAAAAATTCTATCTTCAACATCACCCTAGAATTTGAAGTCAATTTTTTTAAAAAGGAAGACAAAGGAGGGTGTATACACTTATCCTAGATTCATAAATGGTGTGGAGAAGGGAAACAAAATATAGTGGGACTTTTTTTTCTTTTAACCTTTGTACAAACCACGGTTGGGCAGTCAGCAGCACCATTCCTGAACAGAGAATGCATCCACAAGGCCCTTCTGCCACTATCTGCTTCTCAAGGGAAGGCTATTTCTCCCATTGCTTGCAACATGAGACAACCCTGCAAGCAAGTTAATATTTTGGGGTAAAATTTTGTCTTGTTTAAAATATGTCTTATCCCAGAAGAACAGATCACTTTCACCAAAGCTCCCAGAATTTTTCTTTACTTAATCTCCCTCATTTTCAAAGCACTTTTTCCCCTAAATGAAGAGATATTGCCTGCACATTAGCTCCATCACACCTGTGACACTGCAGATATGCAGCTGATAAAGAAGCACCAAGGGAAAAGGGAGCAACACGACTCTGAGAAAGTTTGTAATCATCTGAGAGGGTGTATCCAGCTGAGAGTTGATGCTAGTGAGAGAAGAGAGGCAGAAAAATGAGTCCAACCTCTGCAACCAGATGCAATTTAATCAAAAGGAAACTGTTTCCCATAAATTGTTTCAATATCCTGAACAATCTGATAAACAATGAGACTCAAAGCATAAATACAAAAGAACCTGGAGAACAGGTGAGGCTTTTAGTCATGGCAAACTCCAGCACAAGAGCAAAAAAATTCAGGGCAAATGCTGCCTAAGCAGAACAGGATAGCATCATATGTGAAGAGTTAATTGAAATTACCCCAGTGTAGCTAAAATAATTAAGTTGAAGCTTAGTTCTAATAGGAGCTAACTCTCCTCCGGGGAAGGCTGCCCTCCAGTGTCCCCTTTGACCCTGTCAGCCCCCACTGCTACACAAATCCACCCATCTCACCAAACCCTCTGCACTGTCAGACTGGACACTGCCTTTCCCAGCTTCAGCCCCCTGCCCACCCCTGGAATCTGAGGGCTCTGGAGGTCAAGTCAGAAGCCCCTCCATGGCACAGAGCTGCAGAGAAGGATGTCTAGCAGCAGATCTGGTCCCCATCACCCAAGCTGGTGTCAGAAGGTAGCAAAGACCATGCTTTTGGGGCTGGGGAGTGCCTCAAGAAAAGGGATTCCTACCTAAAGCAAGGGTCCTTCAAGCTCACCCTGAAAGTAAAGGTACAGAGCAAACCTAGCAGGACTTCTTAACTGGTGATTGATACACAGAAAATAACATTACAAAGAGCTGAGGCCCTACACCTCCCAAGGGAAGAGACTCCTTTTACATCCTTCTCTTCTCACCTTTGTTTCTCACTTGTCGTTTCACCCCCAGTCCCCAGCAATAACAAATCCATCATTTCTCTCCACATCTGAGAGAAATTCCTCATATTAATTCCTCACAGGTCTTCCTTCAGTCCATCAGCTCCTGCTTATATTTTCCCAGTAATCTGCTGAAGCCAGAGGGACAAAGCCACTTGGTTCTCATCTCCATAAGGCTGTTCCACCCTGCCCCGTGGTCAGCTTTGGGTCTTGGCTTGCAGAAGCCCAGAATTGAACAGCCCCAGGTTGCAGTGATAAGGAGTGATTGCCCTTCAATCAGCAGCTAGCCCTGTAAAGATCAGCAGCTTTGATTTTGCTTGATAGGAGGAAGAGAGGTTAAAAATATTCTAGCCTTGATCCCAGCTGGTCAGATGAATTTTTAAAAGATGAAATAGAGCAAAGATTGTGTTAGGATGTAGACTTCTGTGGGTTTTTTTCCCCCCAAGACTGAACAGAGTGCTCAGTGATATTGTAAATAATATGCTGAAGGCACCTGAACTGGAGTTCACAATCATAACAGGTGGAAAACCAGATTATGTTCTGAGCTGAGGTACAGAGGACAAAGCTTCCAATAGACAAGCAGTTTTTGCAATGAGAAATTGCATTTTAAAGAACATCATTATAGTCACTGCATGAAGATGAGAGGCTGCATCCATATTTAGTGACATCCCTGAAAAACAGCTAACAGAGTGTTTCCAGATGATTAGTGAAACCAGAGATGAAGCGAGGGTACAATCATGTGCTCTGCATGAGAGGGGAGAGCTGCTCTGTATGGGACAGCAAGGGAGCAGCCATGGACTCCCCTGGAATACCAGCCTCATCTCCTCTGAGCCCACCTGATTGCTGCTGCACACTTCACATAAAATGGTAATTCAAATGCAGGCTGAGTCCTTGTTGGCTTCCCTTGGCTAAGTCAAGAGAGCTAAAATCCATTCACAAGTACTCTTGAAGTTCAGTCACTGCTGTTTGTACAGCAGAACCAGGAATAAAACATCTCAGAGTGAAGGATTCAAGGAGCCTGTCTCAAATCCCCCATGGTGGCAATCAGGCTGATCTTAAGCTCATCCTTTTCTAACTGAAAGTTAAATTTGAAAAGTTTACAACTAATCTACCCTCTCTCTTCAAAACAACACATTTAGAAATAATAATTCTTTTCCTGCATGTGACTTCAGCTTTTTACCTCCATAACTACAAGGAAGAGCTGAGCTTTCTGCAAGACTGAGCTTCCCCAGGCCTACCCTGCGCACAGGCTGCTCTGTCCTAGGAAAAGTTTACTGTTCTGTTTGCTAAAATCCAAGCAGTAAGGGCATCCTGACATAAAACATTACGACAGAACCTCTCTGGTATTCAGTTATTGCAGAGAAACAGACCTTCAGTCTCCATGTTAGCTGTATGATTGCAGGAAAGCAAACAGCTGCTGAAATTAATGATATCCACAGTCTTCTCTTCTAGGTTTTGGGCTTTCCACAAATAAAAGATCTTCCATTAATTTTTTTTAGTCACTTGAACTTGCATATTTTAATTTTATAGATAGTTTTTCTTATTGTAACTGTATCCTGAGTTTTTCTGACTAGGGATTCTTTCCACCCCACCATGCCCCATGTCAAATCCTGCTCTGAAAACATGATACACCAAATGTCATAGTACCACACAGGATATCTGTCTAATAGACTTTCACTCCTTTCATCTTCTTTCACATCAAAACACAAAGTGTTTCCAGGCACTTTAGAAAGCCAGCATGGTCTCTGCAGCACACCAAGATCAATCTACAATTTTAATGTAGTTTTGTCAAAAAGTATTAATGCACCTAATGGCAACATAATGAGGCAAGGCTTAACCCAGCTGCATGAAAATTAAAGCAGATGAATATTATTTCACAGGATCTAGTCCTTCAGCAAAGCACTTAGTTGTCTGTCTGCATGCCAAATTTGAAGCTACAGTTCTCTCTGATGTGAAATTCTACTTTCTGATTAAAGAAAAAAATCTACATCTGACATAAAGAATTTGAGCCAATTTGATTTGCACTGATAATCCATGGTTTTCAGGAAATTGCCATGTGGACCATCTATTAGAATCATTAGAAAATCCTGGGATGGGGTAAAGCACATCAAAGCCTCTCTGGACTGTGGTTTTAGGTGGGGAGTGCTGTGCAAAGGCAATGTCCCTGCACTTCATACTTTACCATTTTCAAAGGTGGGATAAATACTTCCCACACTGTGCTTGTGTCACTCTACATCACCTCACTTCCATTCCCTTCCATTTTATTTCTGCCTTTATATGTTTTGGAGGCTTCTCAAGTCATTGATATCCATTCTGTGCAGCCTTCCACACTTTATCCCACCTGAGTACCCCCAAAAGAAAGGTGGGAATCATCTTTGCTGTCTTTGCTCTCCTAAGGAGCTTGACTCTGTCCAAGTCCAGCACAGAGTGGACTGAAAAGCCCAAGCAGTGCTGTAAGCCAGGCAAATGTTCTGAGACTCCTGGATCTGTTTGTTTTCCCACTGCTTCATTTAATTCATGAAAACTGCAGGATTTCACAACAGTCCTTTCAAGCACGATAATGCTCCAGATAGAAAGGCAAAAACAAACAATAAGAGGGAATTTTGTGCACCAGAGAAAAGAAACAGCAGTAACAAAGCAATGCCCTGATAAAAAAGGACAAATTATAAGCAGGAAAGGATGTGAAAAATGCTGGTGATGGAAGTGAGAGAGTACAGCAGAGCAAACACTTGCCAGCTGGAGGATGCCACAGGGCAGGGAGGTCAGCACACAGGAGCTGGCTCATCTGTGCTCAGCAGGTTTCTGTCCTGGCTGTGAAAAAAACTCTTCTTGCCAGAACAGTAAAACTGGCCCAAGAAGGCACCTCTCATGATGTGTCTTCCCAGGCACCTCCAGGAGGCCACATGCACTTCTGCTCTATCTACCACAGCAACTCTGCAAAGGGACCAGAGCCCTCTAGTGCCTCCAGCCATCACTTCAGACAGACTTCCTTGGCACTCCAACCAACCATGAGAATGTCATTTATAAATAACCCATCAATTATCCCTTTGCTAAAGTAGAAGAGTTGGTTAGACACCTCCTGGGCTGTCTGGGTCAGTGAAACATTTCTGCAATGGACAGCTCTTCACATTTTCCGTCTTTGTGCCTCTGGGACTAGGAGCCTCATACTAGAGCTGTTTTTATTCTCTTCTGTTTGTTTTTCATATTTAATTTCAGATTCAGGACAAATTTAGCCTAAGTCCTGATGTGCAATAAATGCATTTTTTCTGTTGATAAATTATTAGTTGTCTTTCATCCCGTGCTGTCTGGTAAACCCAAAGAGAGCTTCTTGCTGTTCCCCATCCTGAATCCAAGAGCATTTTTTTAATAGTTCTACACCCAAATGTATTCAGCAAAGCACAGAGACAGTGTCATTGTTTGCCAGTCTGGGAGAATACCTTTGATCCAGGTCTGCTGCCAGCTGCTGCATGTGCTGCTCTTTGGAATAATCTGATTTAATTAATGTGAGGCAGAGTCTCCCACACAAGCCACAGTGCCAGCAGCCAGCTCCACCTGCCACCTTGCTCTGAGGGCTACCCACACAGAGGCACGACCTACCAGTAAGATGGGCACCTGGTCTTTTTCTGATGGAAGACTGGCAATAAATTGACTGGGACATGAACTTTCAGCTGCGTTAACTCTCAGCAATTTCACATTTCTAAGATCATTCCTTTCCTTGAAAAAGCTACAAGCAGGCTAAAAATTCACCTCCTGGTGTCCCTGCTGACTTCCTTGCTCAGGCAACTCTCTGGAGCTGGTTGAATTTCAGTGCTGTTCATTCTGGGTTCTTTTAGTTCTTCATTAGGAACCTATTCTTCTTTGAAATTTCTTATTTTAAAAACAACAAAAAGCTGAAGTTGTGTAAGACTGGGAAAACTTTTGTGTATTCCAGATAGCACAAAATCCTGTGCTATCCTGAATACAAAAAAGCTCTGTCCAAGTCAAAATGATAACCCTTACGTTCGTCTTTTAGGTTCATTCTTTAGCTGATGAGAGACCCCATGCTTTCTCATCACCTCAAAATTAAGATTTAAAATCTGGAAAGTGCTGCCTCTAAAATGGTCACATTATTAACTTCTGCACTAGGACTGTTTGCTAAACTACAGCTTATTTCCAACAACAGGTATCTTTTATTAAGGAACTCAACTTGGATAATCAAGGACCACACACTGTAAAATGAATGAAGCGTGCTCTCCAAAGACACAATTACTTCCTCTACCAGTGCTGTGCCTCAAAAAAAAGGTAATGCATCCCTGACTTGGAAAATATTGCTCTGGAAAAGAAATAATATATTTTATTTATTTCTTGCAGACAAATGAAATTGTTTGTTAAATTAAAGCAAAGTCTTACGGAGTATTAAATAGTGAAAAAACAGACCTAAGGGACCAATACTAAAAGCAGAGTCTTCCTTCCAAACTGCCAGCACCAGCTTCAAACTTCATTTTATTCAGAAGAAACTGAGTTAGGAAAAGTATAAAAAGGCTGCGCTCTTCCCTCTTTCCAAACAACAGTTAACTCTTACTGAGTAAAAGGTAGAAGCAGTTACCAGATTGCTGACAGCATCTCTTCCTCACCATTGATGAGAAAAAAATAGTCTGGTTTGCTATAATTTCTTTATGAAGCTTTTGAATTTTGGATGACAGATCTGCAGGATGAATTTGCTCTTTTCTACAGAATTCATCACTGTAGTGTTGGCCGGGTTAGGTGGCCCTGAGATGAGCACAGCTGAGCACAGCTAAACCTCACCCCAGGCTTCCTTCCAGGCTTGGAGACACCTCCACACAAAACATGGATAATGAGTGTTCCCAGGCACCCCTCCAGGCCGGGATGTCCTGTCCTGGGGATCCTGCACATGGCACCAACTGAGGCACCAACTGGTGGGGGAATCTGATGAGAAAACTTCACTGTGCTCCAGCAAACACTGTATGAGTTCAAAAAACTCATCTTAATGCATGGGGAGAGATTTGAGGAGACACCCTGGTGTTCCTGCAGTTGCTAGAGGGATGAATATGTGGAGCAGACAGTTGTGTGGAATGTTGTGAAAAAAATTCAGGAAAAGTAACTTTTTTCCTTGCTTGACCTGGAAAGAAATGCACTTATCTGTGCTCTGCTGTCCAGGAAGGTTGACTCTGGGTGCAACTTGCACAAGGCAGCAATATCAAAGATCTGCACATTTATCAGCTCTAAACACTCCCAATATAGGACTCCTGGTATAATTTTACCCAATGTGGCACAAGTTTACATCTGCCAAGCTTAGCTCACAGAACAGCAGAAACAGGGATGAAATTTTTAGAGGCTACATGACATAGATGTTTCAAACCAGGTACTGAAAAACTCCCAAATAAAATATTTTCTTTGTCATCGATAAAAGCTAGGCTCTAATTTCCACTCACTGTGGGCCTTGCCCACTTTCTGTGCTAGCAGGGTGCTCTCTGGCAGCAGATCTTTGGCAATGCTGGGAGCTGTGCTGAGGCAGCACGACTCCTGAGTTTCACAAGCCACAGCAGTGGTCTGGGATATTTGCATTTGGACTCAAAACACAGAGAAGTATTTTTGAAAAGTTGCTTGACTGAACTATGAAACTTCCTTTCCTTGTTTTGTAAGCGCGTGATAGTCTTACAAAGAACAGTCAAACCCCCTAAAATTTACTTTGTGTATCTAGGTGATGCACTGGGACATAGCACCCTCTATTAACAATGCAGTGATCAGAGCCAAAGAACACTGGCATCAGCCAATATTCTCAACTAGGAAACAAAATATACTGCCCCCAACTTACATGGTTTAGTCTGTTCTCTGCTTCCATGGAGGTTATGGATGGAGCTCTACCTTTTTTTTTTCTTTTTTAAATATGACTGGATGCGATGAACTGCTACTTTTTAGTGATTGAATCACTGCATTTTGAAAGGCAGATTTTTCCTCTATTTTTGCCACTGATAAAACATTATTATGTTGTTTGTAGGAATTATGGTTTTTATCTTTCTGTCAACAAAATATGCATGCAAATAGACTTAGATTATTTATAGAACAACATCAAATTAAACTGCTTGTATAATGACTTAAAACTGGTTATCGCTATCCTGCATAATATCTGTTTAAACACACCACTTGCAACAAGCTTTGCTAATCAAAGGAGGAAACAAAAACACAGTGTCACTAATTTTATGCATGCCATAGAGTGCTGTTCCACTCTGAGCAGTGCAGAGCAGGAGAGGGATGCTGTTTTAACCAATATGTGCTCTTTACCTTCTGTACAGCCTTTGGAGAGTCCTGTACAGGGCAAATTTCACAATATAGGGCTCAGACACATTTGAAAATCTTATGTAGACTTTCAGGCTCATTCTCATGCTCCTACCATGAGGTACAGTAGTCTTGTATGGAGACTGGCAGCTGCAGGAGCAATGTCTATACAGATCTATCCTTTCTACATGCTTTATCCAGCTTTGGGATGGGAGGTCCAGGACAACGGGGATTATTCAGTCTCACCATGGAGCATTTCAAACACCCACAAGCCATGTGGAGCCTGGGAGGGTAGATGGGCAAAAACTACCTGCCAGACACTGGGACAGCCACCTCATGGCCCATTTGAGCCAGCCAAGGAGCAGCAACAGGTCTGTGTGGCTGGGATATCCTGCAAGGTGGTTTCCTCTTCACACCCATTCTTTCTTGTTGCCTACACCACCTGTCCCACCAGCCACTGAGGTTCCTCAGAATTGCATTTGGCAGAGTAGGGCTTGTTTGCATCTCTTCGGTTGCCCTCCAGAGCCTGGCATTAGGCTGCTTTCCCAAGCCTCACATTTTGGGCTGCTCCTACTGGCTCAGCCTCACCTGTTCACATTAACTGAAAGCAATTAAAATACCAAGTGCTTCAGAAATGGCTTTTGTCAGTAATAAATCTGCATTCTGGCTGCCTTCCCCCTGGCCAGAGTTTACAATGTAAACTGCAAGGAGCCTCACCCTGACACCATGAAAGCCACCTCTATTTTATCCAAACCTTCCTCTACAAACACTTAAAAACCACAGCAATAAAACAAGACAGAGACTGCACCCACTGGCTGAGCAGCTGGGAGCTGCATGTGTGGTGCACCAGGGACACAGACTCTGAGCAAGGAGAGGCTGCTCAGTGCTTGTAGGGCAAGTCCTCATCACACTGAAGTATGTGAGAATCTGACAGGAAATAAATTGGAGCTTCAGTCAACCATTTAGAAGTGTTAGAAACTCCCCAGTGCAGGTCATTTAATTTGGTAAGAAAAGAAAAATAGAGGTGGATTATTTTTTTTTCCTGCCTCCCTATTTTTTCCTGCCTCAACTATTTTTTCGTCTTAGACTCACTCTGGTGGTGATGGAGTTGCTGATGCTATAGAGTAATTGTGGTGACTCCAGTCCCCAAAGAAGGAGGAAATTACCTATTTTTCTGTGAGCTCCTATTTTTTCTGACCAGTTTAATGATACTGAGAATAGTGTTGCCATTTACTCACAGAAGAAAGTGGCAAATTCTTCCCTGTTTTTTCTGTTCTTCATCACAACTACAGCTGCAGTTTGTGTCACTCCTGCACCCAAAACATTACTCCAGTTGAAGGACAGGTGACCCCTTGTAAAACTGATGCCTGTGGCCAGCCTGGATGAGGCAGGGCAGGCAGGTAAGGAGGCACAGAGCCCTCCTGTCCTCCTAAGGTCTTCTTCTGTCTTCACCTCATGCATGTTCCTGCTGGAAAGAGGAGGAAGAAACCATCCCACATTTCCAAAACTCTCATTGAAAGGGAAGAGCAGTGAGAAACTTAATAAACTTTTTTCTGTCAAAAGGGAAAAGACCAAGAGAAGGGAAAATAGAGGTGCTTAGTGGATCCTTCACAGACTCAGTTTTGCACTAGCAAACACCTATTTAGAATGGGAATAAGTCCTATCCTCAGAGCCTGCCTCTGTTCAGAGCAAATTTGCTTTCTCAACATTTCCCAACAAGATTATGGCTTCACTGAACTTTAAAAGTGATTAATCAGCACAGTGCTAGCCATCAGCAAAGGCAGGAGCAGTTCTGAGAGCATTTCCTGACTGACAGCGTCCCCTGAAACCCACCTGGGTGCATTGCTGCTTCTCACAATCCTCATGGATAGGTGAGAGTGTGTCTAATAGTACCTGGCTGTTCATTGGGTATGTAACAGATGATCTGTCTCTAACAGCTACAAAATTTCACCTGCAGGTACAAAATAAACCGGTGTCAAACTCCTCTATTTGAGAGAAGAGGTATTGATTGACAGACTAGTTGCTAAACAGGCTGAAAAAAAGAGATTTTAACGCTAAACCCACACCAGTGGGAAAATCTTTGAGCTCTGAGGCTAGGTTTTACATATTCTGCTGAAACTTGCAGACAGAATGTTGAACAGGAAGACTTCCTTAAATCAAATTATCCTATTTCTCTGAAGGCATAAATGACCTGGTCTGTACCTGTGTGTTGCAATCACATGGAGTGGGTATGATCTTGGAAAAATCCCTATAGCCAAGGAGGTCCTGTGATGTCTGAGCCAAAGGACAGAGCTCCCTGCACCCTTGCAGCTGGAGGTGACCCAAGTGGCAATGCTGGCCTGGAAAACAAATCAGCCCTGTGACAGGGCTGAGGAGCCTCTCACCTCTTGGGCTGTTGCTTGAGCCTCACAGCAATATGGGATCTGTGCTTCCTGGAAACCATGGCAACCAGAGATTTACTTTAAAAATAAAGAAGTGCTGGGTTTCTGGCAGGGGATACAGCAGCTTCTGCAAGGTGTGAGATGCTGTCATCCTGAGTCCCTGATCAAACCTGGGCCAGATTCAGCCTTTGCCCTGCTGCAGAGTAATAACTCAGTATTGACAAGGCTGCAGGAAGAAGCAATATCTGCTGGTGTTTGAAGGTAAATAAACATCCATTTGGATGGATCCTGAGCTTCCTACTTAGAAAGGTGGAAGATGGATGGAAAAAATATGGTCAAATAGGGACTGTAAACCCTGACTGGATAGAAATTCAGGGTCAACATTCTCCTCCCTGCTTGACAGCTTTCACCTTTTTACTGAACCATAATATTAATAAACAATGTACTGTGTGTTCTCACTTTCATGGGCTTTTCACTGATATGTTGACGTGCAGTTTCTTGTCCTTTAATATAAAGTCTGAGCACAGCACTGGGACTCTCCCTGGAGTTAGATCTGACAGCTTAGAGTTCTCACTCATCACAGCCAAAGGCATTAATAAAAGTTATTTTGCTCATGTGCATGAAGTTGAGTCTGGGATTAATGGCTTTTTTTCCTGTCACAAGAAGCAAAAAAAAAAAAAAAAAATAAACAGTATATTCTGAAACTACTTAAATCTTAAACAAATAATGAATATAAAAAGCCAAAGGAGGAAGTGCATTACTAAAATGCACTACAACCTCTGAGCGGAGCTTCAGACATGCAGAAATGCTATGAAGGAATTTTCTCTGGAGCAGACTATTGTGGAACATGCAAATTGTACTGAAACAGTGAATTGCTACATTGTTAGAAGCACTTAAAACACAAAACTGAGCAGAAACAGGTTTCTTTGCTCTCCTTGTGAGTAGTAGGGAGCTTTTATACCAATTGTTATTCAAATCTACCTCTAGATTCCACCTAGGTTAAAAAATATTTTTCAGTCACTTAAAATCAGAGTCTCTAAAGTGGTTATTGCACAAAACTTAATTTTCCATATATGTCAAGATTTGGTTTTGCATTTTAAAATTTAGCTGGGAGCCCCATTCCCCTTTCACAAGACATCTGGGGGACAAATACACAATCCAAGTGCACCAGAGAACTGATCTTACCCTGAGCCAGCCACCCCAGCCAGGCCCACCAGAAAATCCCACCTGGAATAAGGGCTGGTGTTCTGCATGGATGTCACCCTTCTAAGAGCAAAGCTTTTGGCAGGTTGATACAGGGGGACTGAGAGGTATCGAAGCAATGGATCAAACACAACCCTGGTCCTGGTTTTGTAGCTCAGAGCAGTACCCCAGACTAGAGGCCAGGAACAGCTGTGACAGTGAAGCAGACTGCCATGACTTCTCAAACTTGATGGTAGTCACTGAGCCACTTCCATCTGCCAGTTCCCTCAGGATGAATGCATCTCATCATGTCCCATGGGCTTGTGTGCCTTTAGTTTTCCTCAGATGTTCTTGAACATGATCTACAGTGGGTAGTTCTTCCCTCTCCCAGTCCCTCCCTTTGTTTTCTGTGGCTTGGGAAGTGTGGCTGGAGCACTTGCTGATGAGGCAAAAAGTTGAGTACCTCAGCCTTCTCCATATCCCATATACCACACAATCCTCCTCTTTCTTATGGCACTTGGTCTAAAATGAAACATCAAACACTTCGTAGCTCAAAATTGCAGAGGTTTGCACTTCTTAGCAGGAGAGTTTACATGAACTTGTGTTTCCAGCTCCCTTGTCTCAGACCACAAGCC
Source organism: Zosterops lateralis (assembly GCF_965231275.1). Taxonomy (NCBI): domain Eukaryota; kingdom Metazoa; phylum Chordata; class Aves; order Passeriformes; family Zosteropidae; genus Zosterops; species Zosterops lateralis. Next base: position 78,518,325 of record NC_139800.1, read on the forward strand.
ATTACCTGCTCCTCCACCTCTCCAGAACAAAACTAATGTTTCTCTAAGACCAGTGCTGTATAACTGCTCCTGGGTTTATGGAACCAGACAACCAGCACACAGCTGATCTAAACACACCATTTTACATCAGGCAGATGGGTTTTCCTGCAGCAACACACCAACCAGTATGCAAGTGGGTAGGTAAAATGTGTAAGGGTATTGTTAGGACACACAATGTGTGTGACAAGCAGCACACATGGTGCTGAGCTCTTCCCTGAGGGAACTGGGTTTGCTGGCAGCAAACACAGTCATCCTGTGCCCACTGAAACCTGAGTGAAGGACAGCAACACTCAGCAAACACCACAAACTGGCGAGCATCAACATTGCCCCAACCCTATAACGTGCAGGGGATCAGAGCTGGGGACTTGGGGACACTAATCACAGCCTGGGAGCTGCTTTATGACACAGCACACACTACAGAGAGCAGTGGGATGGCAGGCAGGATAATGGAGGATAATAGCTGTGGAGTAGAAATCATAATAGCTCAGCCTACACAGAGGTTAGACTCCAGGAGAGCCATTATCTCAGCTCTGGTGTCTGGGTGTCAGAGCTCCTATGCCTGTTTTATTGGTTAAGTACATGGCTTTATTGCTGTTTATAGAAGTATGCCTGCATTCTGAGCAGCAAGGGAGCACATTAGCAGGGAAGCACTGAGCTTGCACCAGCTGCTGTGGGAGAGCATCCAGACCCCAACCCAGCCTCAGTGAGAAGAAAGGTAAGTGCCTAAGGGAGGCCGCCTCCAATCTCAGATCCCTGGCTGATGTGTAAAAGAAACTCAAAACACATTTCCTTCTTGATGAAAACATTCTTAACAGGGAAGAGGGAGTCAGATGAAGAGGGGGCAAAGTCAACACTTCTCTGTGCTACATTTGGGCTGTTTCCTCTATCTCACTTCCAAATTTGTGAATATTTCTGCACTCAGTGACTTTTTACTGTAAATATCACTGCTCATTAGTGATACCCTTTCTAGTACATTCCTAGGGGAGCCTTACAGGGGCTGGCCATTGCAGTGAGGTCTAGGGAGAATTCAGCAGGCTCTCCAGGTGTCTGGGTGATGAGAGACCCCTTCCCAGCATCCCAAATCCCAGCTTTTAAACCTCATTCATCCTAAGTCCTCAGCAGCTCTTTTTAGACCACACACAGGGGTGATGCCTATGCCAGTCCACACCAGCCCTTATGCCCTCTCAGAGCAGTTCTGACACAGGGGTGCAATTTCCCCACCTTGAAATGGTGGGGTATGGCATGGCACTGACTGCCTTTGTGGTGCACTTTGGAAGCTGCTGAGGAAGGCATTGTTATTATTTTTTTCTCTCTGACTATTTAAAGCAAAACAAAATATTTGGGCTCAAGCTGCTCTGCTGAACACTCTGCCCTAGTTCTTCCAAAGGAATAGCACCGCTAGGGTAGTCACTGTGCATTAAGAAAAAAAAAGGCCAGTGTCCCACCTGATGAACAACGCAGAGTCCATGTGTGGGAAGTCCAGAGGGGGATGAACCATGGTGACTGCCTGTGCTGGTTGGTTGGGAGAGGAAGGATATGACATTTCACAGCATCTGCAGTCAGCTCTGCTCCCAGCCCTGCCATCTCATGGCCAGGTGAAAGCTCCAGGTCATGGGACTGTAACTCTCACCTGTGGTGGCTGTGCTGATGCTGCCCTGGGAGCCCCAGAACAGTTGGGCTCTCAGAGCCTGGCTTCTGGGAGGATGGCACCATCTGCTGCAGAACATCCAGCTGCCAGGTCAGAGTCTGGCCCACAGCAAAGGGCACTGAAAGGGAATCAGCTGCCTTTGGGGACATGTATGTTGACAGGACACCTGTGTACTCCCAGCAGCAGGAGACATCCAGCTGTCATCCATGGAAGTCCACTAACACATGGAATTCACCTGAAATAAGCTCAAAATCTCTCCGAGATACATTCAGCAGAGACAATGAGAGGCAAGTAGATTAAAAAGTCCTCAAACTCTAACCATGAGATGCAAGAGAGGCTGTGTGTCTCCATTTGAAGGACAAGTGTCGGTCAAGAAAGGCAGGAACTTCCATTGGAGCAGAGAAAATTCCCTCCAGATTATCATAACCTTGAAATTAAGGGGCTTTCAGGTGAACATATGGGGAAAGGAACAACAATTCTTTACTGTTTTAGTATGTATATGTATAAGATGGCAGACAACAACAATAGTTACAACAAAGAACAGAAAACCCCGAAGTCTCTGGCTGCTCTTCAAACCATCTCCCCTGCCCTGCAGTTCCGGGCACGGCCAGCGGGGGCGCTGCGGGCTCCGGGCCGGGCACGGCCCTGCCGGGATTCCCCCGCGCCTGCAGGGGGCGCTGTGGCGCGGGCTCGGCCCGTCTCCCTCAGGCGGGAATGGCGGGCGGGCCGGGGGGGAGAGAGAAAAGCGGCTTCCTTTGCCAATCCCCGGGGACAGACGGTGTCAGTGCCCCTCTGGAGGGCGAAACGGGCTGCGGCAGGAACCTCGGAGCGGGGCTGGGACGGCAGAGACGGGCACAGCCCGGGGTGGCAGATGAAATGTATCAGAAACTCCTGAGCTGCAGCAGGAGCCGAGGGGTGTCCCGGCAGGCCGGGGCTGTGGGGTTACACTGCAGGGAAACACCCGGAGCAGCGGCACAGGAACGGCGGGGCTGGGCAGCGGCAGCCCGGACCCCAAACACGGCCCAGAGAGGCTCCATGGGGGGAAAGGGGCTCGGGGTCCTGGGTTTTCCCTGAGACACCCAAGGAGATGGTGAGGGTCCCTTCCAGTGAGATCGGGTGTGAATAAGGTCCCAGTTCAGTGGCCGATCCCACAAGCAGAGCCTCACTCACGGTAGAAGAGGAGCAGGAGATGGAGCCCTGTAGCGTTGGCGAATTCTCCCCACAGTGACTGCAGCCTGTCTGCACTCCAATGTCGAGAGTGAGGAGCAGTGAGGAGCTGCCCTTTCCCCTTCCCCCAGCCCAAATCTCACAGTATCTCTGCCCTTCCCAAGAGAAGCCCCCTCAGCTACGATAGTAAAGCCAGCTACACTCCTCCCCTGTTTCCTTGGCTATATTTTTTGTCTCTCTTAAGTACCAGTTGTTAATGTCTCAGCAGCAAATGGAAGAAAATTATCTAAGAGAAAGAAACAAAAGGAAAAATCCTAACTCTCCACACTGTGGGAGTTGGTACATGGGATAGTGAAGCTCTTTGCCCATTTTTGCAGGGTTTCACTGTGCAGTCCTCTGCAGCCCCACAGCATCTTTATGTGGATCTTTATGTGCTCACACCACAGCAGTGGGTGCCCAGCAGTCCCCAGCTCACAGCATCCCCTGTGCCACCTCCACAAGGGCTCCAAGGAGAAGAAAAAAAAGAAATGAGTGGGAAAGATAGACATACAATAGCTGTATTTTTGCTCTGCATTAATGCTTGTTTGTCAAGTAAAATTGCCTTCTCCTAGGGGTTAGAGTCTTGAAATATTGGAATCTTTAACTGCCTACCCTTTCATGGTTTTCTTCTGCTTGACACAACTTGGGGCCATTCTGGGGATTGTTCCGTTCCCCCTGCAGCACCATTGCTTTAATGATGTCTTTACAACCCTAGTGGATGTCCTTGGTACCAATTATAGCCCCGCTGGTAGAAATTTGTTGCAGGACAATGTTTAGACTGATAAAATTGCTTGTGGGGGATGAGGAGTTCAGTGCAAGGGGATGCAATTCATAGAGTTCCATGTGAGCTGTGTTTGCATTCAACACATTCTGCATACAAATAATGAGCCATTAGGAATAATTGCAATTCACTGGGCTATTTTGGTTCCCAGTTCATTTAGAAAAAGACGCAGGACTGTACGTCATCTGTGAGATGTGTATTACAGACCAGCAGGAAAATCCCTCCATGTTCTAGTGCAGTTTCACCAGCAGTTTCTGATAACTTTGCTCATACTGCAGAACATACATAAGCCATGAACGAGCCCAACTCTTCCCTATGGAACCTTGCTCCAGACTGACCCTCTCCCTATGGTGAGGCCCCCCACACCAGCAAACAGCAGTCCCTGCCCAAGTAGCTCAAGGTTCGGGTCCTTCACTGAGGAATACTGCTGCAGAGGAAGGGTCAGGTGTGAAGTTTAGGTTTCCATGTAGGAAGCTCTTGCATCCACAGAGAAGGTGTAGAGCCAGCTTGACTCATGCAGTGCTGAAAGTTGTGATTGGATCCTTCACAGAGATCCTTCAGGTCCTTTCAAAGCCCTTCAGGAGCTACTTACTCATTATATGACTGTCACGGAGGTTTTGCAATATATCACACAAGATCATCAAGCTACTTAACCATGAAAAATTGCTTTAATGTTATCTCAATGTGTTAATGAATGATTCATTAATTAATTCAAATTACTGAACACTAGCCTTGCTTTCCTGCTAGGCTAGAAGGACTTCATGCCAGATTCAAGCAGGATAGGGGTGTTTAGGCCAGCCCTGAAATCATGGTGGTCATGAGGATCCCAGTGCCAGTGGTGGCGGTAGGCACCACTTAACTTGCTGCAATTATGCTGGGGAAGGGAGAAAGCAGGAAGCTTTTCTCTAAGCTGGAAAGATCTTTGTGGTAAGAGGGAGCAGGTCCCCTTACAGATCCAAACCATCACTGCATCTCACCCAGAGAAGGCCTTTAGCCTTGAAGCAGTTTTGAACTGATCCTTGGCAGTCCCAGAAATAAAAGCAGATTTTCAGGCATATATGGCCATGCTTCTCATGCAGGTGGTGGTATACCTTGGGCACTGACAGAGAAGAACCTTTTTCTGATGCATAGCCATTGTGCTTTTTAATTTTCCAGGGCAGTCGGTAAAGTCTAGGAGGCTTTTACATCCTTTCTTTCTGCAAAGAGTACTAGGTTATCAATTCTATGCTAAAACCAGCAAAAGCAGTCCATTTGGATAGTTTATGAGTGGGCTATTAATGTAGTAAATCACTTGATTCGGGAATAAATTCACTATAGTGTCAATCACTTAACTGGCCAGTAAGTCAGTGATACCCACCAGGCAATGATTAGAAACTCCAGGTGTTTTAAACATAGCAGCCATACAACTGCAAACAACAGCTGAGAGGTGACTGGTAACACACAGTTGGGTTGAAAGTTTCCATGTTCCAGGCAATGTTCAATGCCTGGAAGCTGAAGCTGGGTGCATTTAGACTTAGAACAGGCAGCAATTTCTCAGCTTGATGTGAGACTAAACACTGGAAGAACAGGGCAGTCTAAAATTAGGTCTTTCTGAATCGCAAGAAAAAATGAAAAAATCCTTCTCAAGGGCAGGAACCTACCAGTCTGGAGAAGACCTGCACACAGCAGATGGAAATAAATCAAGTGTCACTAGACACTTGATTTATTTTTGATCCTGAGGTCAAAACAAGAGGTAAAATGAATAAAGAAGGGACTGAGATCTCCTGAGCTCAGACTTTTTTTCCTCTGGTATACTGGGATGTTCATGATGCAGAGCCTCCCTTAAAAGTTTGATCTCACCACATTGGAGGAAGAAAGCTCAGTGCACCCAGCTCTGCCCTCCAGCAGCCTGACTCCCTGGGGAAGCTAAGTCTCTGGAAATCAGTGAAACTTCAAAAAGTCATGGATGATAACATTAATCCACAGCCAGGAGGAACTGCAGCACTGGTTTTAATGGAAGCAGAATTAGATCAACTCCAGCTACTACAGAAAAGCTTCCCCAATTGTTACTGTAATGCAAATCTCTGTGGCACCAACCACCAGTACATTGTTAACCATTGTCATACAAGAGTTCAGTAAAACAGAAAAAATCCTGCAAGAGAAGAATCCTTTCCCCTCAGTACAGAGCAGTAAATGAGCAGGTGAGAGTTGAAAGGACTCACCCTTGATCTCTCTGAGCACCACAGCAAACCAGCACATTCTCAGCTCTATCCCTTGCCTCAGAAAGGAGCCAGCCCCTCTCCTCAGGGCTAGGCTGGCAAAACACAAGGCATCCTATTAAAAAGGGAAGAATAGCTCCTAGCCAATAACACCTCCCATCCCTTTTTTAAATGCCTGGAGGATCAGGTGTGACACTGAAGCAATTCATTTGAGAGGGGAAATAAAGAAACCCACAACTGTAAGGTGCTGAGGATCAGCCAATTATACATGCAAGAGTCTGTGTTAATTAGAAGATTTTCAAGAGGAGAGTCAAAGGACTTTGCAGACACAGACAGAAGCAGATTTTAACAAGCAGTTAAATACGCCTGGATAAGTCTCAGTGTTGGAGAGGCATATCCAGTTCATACAGGGGAGACTCCAGCTGAGGCTATGCTATACCAGCAGCCACCCACCACCAACCAAGTGCGAGCCAGAGATCAGGCCAATTGATTTTTTGGGGGAGTATTATGATATTAAAATGAATAATCATGTAGGCACTGGTAAATGATCTTTCCCTACATAATAGTCATAGCTCTTTATAAGAGCCCAAAAGCTCCTGGGTCATCTGGTCACTCAGATGACACACTTTACCAGTAGCTCAGGAAGGAAGAATTGATTTTTTTTTTTCTAAATGCCTATGTGTAATGTGGCAGCTTTATGCACTGTAGGCAGAGACCGTGGCTGTTTAAGAGGATCTGATAATAGCTCACAACAGAAGCAGATTTTTTTCCTAGGCAGAGGGGAGTGCAGAGCAGAGGCTGGAACAAGTCACAATTAATTTTCTTTTTCTTTAGAAATTGCTATGGTCATCTCATTTCCTGCTTAAGTCAGGGAAGTTCAGAACATGGATGTGAATTTGTTTACAAAATGGTTCCTTTAATTGTTACATGCACCTTCTGAAAAAGGGCACACGAAAGTCATTTCAGAATTGAAAAAAAAGAATAACATCTAAGAAACTGAGCAAGCTCTTTTAGTTTATCCCCAAATGAGCACTAACTTTGAGGTAATTCTTGCAGTTTATTGCACTAGCCAAGAAAACCAGGTCATATAAAATGAAAGAGCCCATATTACCTGTGAAGCAGAAGTGCCTTCTCAGCAGAGACTTCTTCACTCTCTGCTTGTCCTAGGCCATTATTTCACTTTCCCAAGATGAGCTTTGTGAGGAATACTACAGGGACCAGACGTCACTTTTGGTGAACTGTACTGCATGGGGCTGTGAGTCGGAAACAAGGAATGCAAGCCTGTGGATGTGGCAGGGGTAACATCCCCCTCACCCTAAACAGGTGTGCAGCATGGACAGAAGTGCTCCTAAGAATCACCAAAGGGGAAAAAGCTGCCCAAAGACCACAGGCATAGAGGATGGAGTCCCGGAACCCAACAACTGCTGACCACCTGCCAATGCCCCAGCCCAACTTTGCCAGCAGCTTGTTTGTGCAGTGACACTTCAGCAATAAATGGACAAGATTTTTGACACAATAAGCCACAGAGACCTGAGCAGGAGCTTCCAGACTCCCCTGGAGCACAAGTGCAGCTGCTCCAAGTAATAAACCTTGGAAAGGCCAAGTGCCAGTGTGAGGCTCAGGACATTGCACCAAGGCTGAGAATGGCTACAGCATCTCCTCTAGCAGCTGGGGTAAGACTGGCTGGCTGTTGCAACACTGTGTCCCTTGGTGTTGCAGTGTGCATTTTGGATTTCCTAAAATTCTGTGTATTTTGTTATGATGTTTTATTATCTATTTAAAATTGTTTTTCCTCAACCCCAATGGCTTTTCCCTAACAATAGCCCACTCCCATTTCCACCCCAGGTGGCCCTGCCATTGCCCCCTTTCCCTGAGTCACTTCCCTCCATTCCTAAATCAGTTCTGGGTGTCACCTTGCCAGGAAACTCCCCTTGTATGAAAAGGCATGTTAAGACCCCAGAGAACTCACTTCCACGTGGGCATGGGGCCTGAAATAAAGCGTCATAATTCCCATGTGTGAGTCCTCCTGCTTCCAAGCCCTGGCCACGTTTCTGTCTGAGATTCAGACTCACAAATATTACTTCTTATGGTTCTCTAAAGAGCAAAACTAGCCAGTGAAAGCAGCTCAGAAGAAACCATACCGTGGGACTCCATGCAGCACATCCAGCTCCACCAACCAGCATTACAGGTCTCGAGGGGTTACAGGTGACACGTGGGGTTCAGAGCATCAGCACCCACAGGCATGAACTGGGACCTGTCTTGAAGTTAAGTCACTTTGTGAAAATGTAATTTTCAATATTTCATCAGGATTTCTCCCATCTGTTAAGCATCATCCCAGAGAGTTTGGTGACACTCTAAATGAAGCTGTGAAGAGATCTGTTTGTTTTAGATGTAATTGGACAGCTGTTTTATTATGAGTTAATGAACTATGATGATTAAAAAGAATTCAGTTTTAGCAAACCATATATTAACAATTACTCTGGACTACAGTCACAGCTAAGCAAGTGCTAGACAACTTTCATGACAATGACTGGAAGCAGAAGATGAAAGGGAAAACAAGTGAGGTGCTACAGGACAGGAGATGTCTCCAGGCCAAACTCCCTACACCAGGCATAGATTCCCTGGGCTACTCCACAGGAACCAGTCCACACCACCACCATCTCCTCTGACCCAAAGCCCCTTTTGGCCCAAATTAGTCATCAGGGTCTGCTTACACTCTTCCATCTTCCCGGACCCTCTTCATGTTCATGTCCCAACTCTCCCTTAGCCACAGCATCCCACAAGGTGCTGTTTTCCCTCTGCTCTGGTCACTTTGGCCAAGGCTGTTTGCCCTGGAGGCACTACACAGAATGTGATGCTCCCTGATGTAAGGCCATGTCCTTTCTGGCTGTGAGGAGCCCTGGGCACCAGCAGCACCATGAAAAGCTGATCTTGAGCTGAGGAGTCCTGCATTTGTCCTTTCCACACTTTCCAGTTTAAAAGAGATTTTTGTATGTCAGCTGGACCTGGTGCCAAAGACCAGAAGCCACAGAAAGCAGCTGGAGTTTCCATAGGGCATTCCAAGTCTGCATGGAGCAGTTTTTAAGCATTTGACTGCTCTGAGAGTTTCAGTGAAAAAGCTCTTAAGAGTTACTCAAAGGCAGGTCCATTTGGCACACATGCAAATCACTTGGCTCCTTCTATTAAAATAAATTTGTTCCAAATCATTGTGACTTCCCAAGAGCTGCTTCCTGACCTTTCCCAACTTCAGCCCTCCATTTGGCCTTCTTTTCTGTGTTCACCCTCAGCAGCCTCTGATCCTTCTTCACAACCTGGAAATGATTTGGTGTAAATAATTGCATGTGCACAGTTGCCACCACTAAATTTCCCCACATTTGCGCCATTTCCTTCAACACCTCACTGTCCTTTTTGATATTTTGCAGTGATAGAAGTTAATGTGTTTCCTTGTTATACCACATTTTCAGCATTTGCAGCTCTGATTAGCAGGGGAATTACACTGTAAATTGTTTACAGGTGCACTGGGGCTTGCAAGTCAAACTGGACACCCAGCAGTGGGGTGGGACAGGGAGAAGAGTGACAGCCCCTTGTGGCTGTGGTGGCATCTAGGCCAGGCAGGCAGGACCACAGGAGCCTCATGGCCGACTGTCGTGGTTTGAAAGCAAAACGAGTGAGAGGCTCCAAGTCAGAAATACAATTTAATAAGAAGGTAAAAAGGTAAAATAAAATAAATGCAATATTACAAAAGACCACTGACAGAGTCAGAATACAACCTGAGCAGGGTGGTGGAAGCAGTCCAGATGAGGTGGTCTTCCTGAAACAGTGATCCTGTAGAAAGGTCTGGTAACTCTGGTCCTCTGGGAATCCAGTAGGTAAGGGCTGCTTGTATTGTCCCAAATCCCAGCTTATATCCAGGTGAGAATGCTTGGCTCCTCCCCCTGGGTGGAGCATCTCCCAATGGGATGAGGAGTTGTGAAGTGGGTCCTTGATGGCCCATTAAACAGAGATAACTCCTGGAGGGAGTTACCTGTGAGCCGTGAGCAAGGCATTGATGAGCCATTAGCAGAAGAGCCCAAAGGAAGGGGGCCTGTGAAGAACACTGCCCCACCTGAATTCTTCAGTTTGTGAAGATGGTGATAGAATAAATACTTTGTGTACGTCCTGCACTGCAACCCAGGACATTGACAGATGCCAGGCAGAACCAGGTTCCATTGACACTGACTGGGCTATTCCATTACTTTTGGCCCAGCCTCTTGTTGAGACACCATCATATTTAGCATTGCACTCCACAGGTTTATGGCAGAGTGGGTCAGAAGCAGCACTTAAATCACCAGGTTGTGCTTTTCAATGCCAATGTCTCCTCTGGAGAAGGGGAGATACAGATCTCCTGCATACATTGCTCAGGTGTATGTATTCTCAAACCTATCTGTCACTCAGGTTTTATTTCCAAAGAAATAGACCATACATTAAGTGAACCTGTTCCCTCAGAAACAACACTCAGTTCTTTGCCAGTGATGATCAAGGTCACACAGCCCAGCACAGTCAGTGCAATCGTGATGTAGCAAACCTTTATCCTGACAATCTTCCTTGCAGTGTCAAGGGCTTTGGACCTGTGGAGGACAGAGCAGAGTTTCCATTCTGCAGCAGCATGTGGGAAATGGGATCATGGGGAGATGGGTAATGAATGCTCAAATCTTGCAGCAATTTACTGTCAATGTACAATGGGGTTCAACCTTCTCTTTCTGTAGCTGCTTAGAGGAGGACTGAAAAAATTAGCCTGTGGGGAAAAGATTTAGGTGGGATATTGCTACTCCCAAAAGTCATCAGTAATAACAGGATTAAAAACTGCTCTCCTGTATTCTTTTCTTGTGTGTGAGAGTGAATGCCTGTAAAATGACAGGGACAGGAAAGTCTTTCCATTATAATAATGACAGGCTGACCTTTGGGTGCTGCAGGGCAGGCCATGGGGTGCTCTGCAGCACCAGGAGACACTGGATACCATCAGATCCAGGCAATGCCACACTCAGGGAATTAAAAGCCCACCACAGCACAGCCTCTGCCAGGTGGTTGGCACCAGCCCCACAAGCATCTGCCTGCAGTAGGCTGACTGTGTCAGAGCATACAACTGCACCACCCAGGAGTTTTCTTCCCAAGCAGCTGAACAGCCCCATCCATCACTGGAAAATCTCCACCACCTTCCATGAGAGCTCCTGGCGTATAACCAACAATTCATGTTTGCAAGAAACTGCAGCATGGCAGTGAGCCATCAATGAAATTATGTCCAGCCATGGATTTACTCACACCTGCAAGGGGAAGGGCAGCTGGAGGAGAACTCAGGATGTCACAAGTCAGAAGCATTAGACTCCAAAACTGAGTGACAATCCTTTAACTCCTTTAACAAAATATCTCAACAAGGAGGTGAAACCACAGCTCATACAGGAGGAACTCATTGCACATGTCTGTCACCAAAGCTGTATGTAGCCCCAGCTTCTTATTAAAATTTACATAGCATTATTAATCATTAATCAATAAAACATAGAAAAGCATGTAAAAACCCAGAGTGAATAGTATCTTACCTTGGTGGCTTTTGAGTTTCAAAGTCACTTGTCTTGCAAAAGACACTTCAGTTTAGTCTGAAAATTATGATCACTAAAATAAGCGAATCAAGTTTACTTCACAGGGAATGACAAAAAGTTATAAGAGTTACAATTATTTACAGTTATTTTTGGACACTACCATGGGAGAGGCACTAACTCCCACCACATGAGCTCAGCTCAGGGTGATGCAAACTGGGGTCTCAATCTGTGTGTTCACAACTGAAAGAATCATTCTGACGGGCCCATTTAGGATATGTACCTGGGAATGTCCTCTTCCCTTTTAAAGTGTTCTGACCATATTAACACCTTTTAATCAAAATTTGTAGGCCTTCTCTCATTCCTGAAGGCTTCTTTACCTGTAAGAGATTTTGTAAAAAGCAATGAGCTAAGCTGCAAGAAGAGGAAAGAGCTGTTGATACAGAGAGCAAACGATTGAAAGTTTAAAATTATGTTTTCCTATTCTGTGGAAGCTAAATGTGCTTTCTAATGTCAAAAAGACTCAGCAGCTGGTGTGAGATGCTTTGTTATATTTGCAGCTTATTTAATTTGGCCTTCTTCCCTTTAATTTTGATAGGTTTTAAACTAAAAATCTCTTCTAAACTTCCTGATTAAGGGGGCAAATTATGTGGGGCTGAAGTCCCCAAGCCCACAGCAATATCTCACCCTGTGAGCATCTTGCTTTTAAATGGCCCAACTAGTGAGTTAAGCAAACTGCCAGCAGCCCAAGCTGCTAACTCCTCAACATCTCCTGAAATCACTGATAGAGAGATGATGTCTGCTAAAATGCAGCCTGGTGGGAGACTGGCAGTCTTTCTCATGCAAGCTGGGTACCACATTACTGCACTCTAATGATGATACATTACACCCCATCAGGCTCCCACGGTGATGCCATTTGCATGCTGTCACCCACAGCACAATGAGGAAAGGACTCTGGCTCCTCTTGATGGAAACAAGCCAAATAACAGGCAACAACAAGGACAGTGACAGGGAGACCCTGACAAACACGGTAAGCAATGACTAGCTCAAGCCCTGGCTTTTGCAGTGCACACCTCTACAAGTGGTCTTTGCAAGGTAGCTAAGACTGCTCACCCAGTACTTACATCCAGGTAAGTGCACCCAAGCAGCCACACTACAGTGCCCTGTGCTTGCAGATGTGGGACTTGGGTTGAGAAATGTCCAATTGTGACCAGGACGGGCAGGAAGAGATGGATATGAAGATGTCCCCAGTCTCAGCATCCTGCACTCTCTTCCTGTTGCTGGGTTGTGGGTACACAGCTGAAAGGAAATCACTGCTGCTACAGAACAGGGCATGGGGAGCATCTCTTCCTGCCTGTGTTGGGATGGTGAAATTGTAGTGCCTTGGCCTCAGACCTGCTCATGTATGCCAGGACTTGTAAGTGGCTTAAAAATCCTAGTTGTAAATCTTGGCTGAGGTAAATTTAGTCTCCTATTTCTCCTGATTCTCTCACAAAGTGCAATGAGACCAGGAGAGCTACATCAGCAAGTGCCAGAATCAAATCTGCAGCAAGCAGTACACTTGCTAAAAGCTCATGCTCCATCCCAAGGAAGACGAAGGCAAAGCCCCATGCTGGAGACCCCCAGCCATCCCACAGGAGCACAGGCAGGCCCAGGCAGCCCAACTTTCCTAGAGTGAGGGGTCTGAAAAGGCACAGCCAAGAAAGTGGTGCAGATTAAGAAGAGAAACTGTCCATACCAGGAAGCTTGTCCATCTGGGAGCAGCCCGTGCCTGCTCTCTGCCTTGTAATCCAGGGCACTGCCTGACACAAGCACACACAGCTGTGGCTGTAACCTGGCAAGGATCAGAGGAGGAAGCAGAGGGGAGTAAGTGCTCCACACACACTGGTCCTCCTCTGGAGACCTGGCAGCTGGATAAGAGGAGGAACATTTATCTGTTTTAATTGACATATCCCCTGACATGAAGTATCAGTTGGTATTTGCTGCCATAGCAGAACAGAAAAAAAAAATTAGCCCTGTGCTGGTCAGAGCTCTGGGTGTGCTCCCTGTCCCAGGAGCATTTGGGATTAGGGGAGACAAATCACCACAGCAACTCAGCTAAGGCTGAGAATGAGGGTCATTTTCTCACCCTTTCCTGCAAATACCCTTTCTCTCCATGCTGCAGCACAAAACAGTGAACAAAAGCTTTCTACCCACCTGGACCAGCCATCTGCAAAGCCACATCCTGGGCATTCTTTGTTTTGCTGCCAGCAACTCTGGCGGGGTGCAGTACTGGTCCAGCCACCCACTGCCACATCCCAGGGCTGTGCCCCAGCAGCTTCCCCAGCATCCTGCCCTGGACCACTACTGCCCCACCAGCTTGGGCAGGAGACCAGGAGGCTGCTTCTAGGACTCATTAAAGTAAAAATAGCCCTTCCTGTAAGAAGGGAGTAGCATGCACTTCCACCCTAACTGACAACAGGTTTTGCTTACATCGTGATGATAAATTAAATCTATCACCAAAAAAAAAAAAAAAAAAAAAAAAAAAAAAAAAAAAAAAAAAAAAATATTGTTTACCAAAATGACACACCTTGAGAGCTGGGCGGGCAGAAATCACTGCTGTGACAGCTCATGCCCAGCCCACACTCCCTCAGGCTCCCCATCCCAAGGAGCTGCCCGGGAGAACAGTGGTTATTTATATTGTTTTCTCAGTCCTTACTATGGAAGAACTAAAGCATGAGAGTATGCTGTATTTCCCCAAAGGCAGGCTTAGTGAGTGCTAATTATCACAGCTGGTTAAGCTGTTAGGGTTCTTAATTATTCTCAGCTACAAAATAATCTTGCAAATCAGTTGCTTTAAACATATTTTCAGAAAAGGAGCAGTGTTTACTGCATCTTAGAATAAATGTGGTTTGGTGGCATGAAAAGAAAGTTGATGTCTGTACCTATAAGTGCAGTATGGGGAGTTCCATCTCATACCCAGATTGCAGACTTTCCTAGCAAAGAAATATACCTCGGATATGCTTCAGGTTTAAAACAGTCAACTAAGAAATCCTAACAAAAACCTCAGCTGATGTAGTATTTGTCAGTCAGTAAAATTGTCATTGAAATGTAGCAGTACCTATAAAGTACTTGATCTCCACAAAATCTGGATAGTACTGAATGTTTTCCATAACACCAGCTGTTCTAACCAGAGGAAGAACCACAACCAATGCTATTTTATCACTTTGACATTCCTCCTGCATTTTGTACAAAATTCTTCCTGATGGGTCAGGAAATAGAAATGCAAAATACTTGTCTTGTTTGGAGCTGTGGGGTATTTACTCTCCTTAAACATACAAGGTCCAAAAGCTGATTTAGAGGTAAGGAAAAAAATTCCATTCAAAAGGGAAGAAGCAGTTGCTGAAAGGAAAATTTTCAGAACTATTTAATAATACTATCAAATGCAATATTACAGATAATCAAAATGTGTCTAAGGGCAAGGAGAGGGACTGCAAGGCAAGAGTACTTCATGTACTGGCAGGGATATTCTTAAGGGGCTGAAAGGATGAAAGATGTGAAACAGAGGCAGCTCTGGGTCCTCAGCTTCTGCCTCAAGAAAAAACACTGTCATTTATAGAGACCTTTTATACTTTTTGGGAACGTGCAGTTAATGATACTGAGGAAAGAAGAAAATCACAGCAGTGACAAATGTAGTTTTTCCTCTTTCATGAAGCACCATGATGTATCCGGACATAGCCCAATGTGTTCATCTTAATTCACTTGTAATTTGGTAAAGCAAATTAGATCCATTTCCAGATTAGGAACTCATACAGAAAATAAATAGTGTTTTGAGCTTCCAGCTGCAAACAAGACCTGCAAACAAGCAGAAATCAGTGGATGTGATTATGTTGAAAAAAGCAGAAGGGAAAGCTGGTAAAGTCAGAGAGGATATTTGTGTCCTGCTCAGGATTTCCCTGTGGGAAAATGGTTATGAGGAAAGATGCATTTATAGCCTGAAGTTTATGGCCAGCATGCCTGAGCATTTCCACAAGCTCCCTTCTCAGCTTGTGGAAGAGCTGCTGAGTGAAAAAAAGGAATTATACATCTGGACATGCCTCAGTTCCCAAGCCAGGAGGGCAAGAGGGGCTGTGGGCAGTGGATGGGATGTGCTGCCTCGGTGCTTGTGTCACACTTGGACCTGCCTGACACCACAGGAGCTCCAGCTGTGCAGAACATTAGAGCATCTTCACTTTAACAGGCACTCTCCAAAATCCTGATTGCAGAAGTGACTGCCTTTCTGTCATGTCTGATTATGGATTTGGAGAGGAAAAAAAGAATATTTTTATACTATGTCTTAATTTCTCAAAAGGGGAGAAAATCGTGGGGGTTGCAGGCCTCTGGTGCTTATCCACCTAGGGGTTTCCAATTGTTTCCTCTAGCAGACACACCAGCTAACAGCTGTATTAATCATGTCTGCTGTGAGCAAAAAGGCACTTCAGGATTTATTATGCCAGCATTTGGAAGTGCAAAGACACAGAGGTCCTCACAAAACCACAAAGGCAGCTACTTGTTCCTGAATTTTACTTGTTTGTCTGGCAGCATGAATGTTAATGACAGGCTGAGTTTTACTGCAGTTCATGAAAGCTATAGACACCTCTGTGTCAGGAATTCCAGCTTTCCCTTCAACACTGTGGATCTCTCTCTGGCCCAGAGCAATTTGGATCCTTTTCTGAACAGCAGAGAGATGCAGAATGCTCTTGGGCCAAGGTGGACTTGTGAGCAGCCTGATGAACTTTGTTCTCCTTAGAAATGTTTTATTCCTATCTCAGTGCATGCACATCCCCTCTGCCCAGGTTACACCACATCCGCAGGAGGCTCATCCAGTCACTACCCACACCAAACCATCACTTGATACCCATCAGTGACTCATTACCAAAGTGCAGCCAGTATTTCATAACCATTAAGATCGTGGGCAGGGAGTCTATTGAATAGGAGTAACAACTTGTTCAGAGGTACAGAATTAGCATAACTGGGTCTAAAGCACCATCTCCTCTGCCTTCCACATCCTTTGGCCAGGAGAAGAGCACCACCCCAACTCCTGAGCAAGCCCTGGACAATACAGAAATCTGACTAGCTCTACAGACAATGCCCAGGCTTCCTCTGACCTCACTGCAAGGGGAGGGCACAGGTCTGGAGGGTTTTGAGTCACAAAGGACCAGACTAGCTCAGACAGAGCAGAGAATGGTCTGCAGCTGTGGTGGTGCAGGCTTGTGACATTTCTGATTTCTGTGTGAGAATGATATATAGCTGCAATACTTGTTGCAAACTAGTGCCAACTGAAGAGTTAAACTAAACAGAAAACCTCACTGGACTCCATCCTAGTTCTGCATCCTCTTCACACCCCTCCTGCCACCTCAAACTCCGCTACTTCAGCTGCCTCCACAGCAAGGACTAGCAGCCAGTCCCTCAAAAACCTCTGCAGAACTGGGACTGAGAGCCCACAATATAAACTCAATTGTTGTTTGTAAAACTTCATTGCTCTGGCTTCTGGCTGACTTCATACTGTTATTCCCAGTGCCTTAATTCTGATTATTGTTGGAATTATTGCAGCAATTAGAAACTTGGACTCAGTTTTTTTTCACTTTTCCTTTTTCTACTGCTTTCAAAAAGCTATAGGAATGGAAGCATTTATTCCTCCAGGAGCCCCAGGTTCCCACACATCTCTTTACATCTTGTTCATTCTCATAATAATGCGTAACTAATCTTTTTACTCATACACAGAAAAGAATTCTTATGAGTATTCAAACAACAAAAAAAAGTATTACTCTGTAAAACTGTTTTCGGTGTCCTTAAAAACAAATGGCTTACCATCAGACTCTGGTTTGCATGCCATGAAAACTTCTTACATGAGAGCTGTGATGGGGAACAGAAGATAATCTTATCTTAAAATTCTTTGCCTTCCCCATCTCATTAAATATGCAGCAGAGCTCTGTCTTGGTTTCTAGACAAGATAAACAGCAATCCTGGATGGGCTTGTGGCTTATGAAATTCTAAGTGAGTCAGGAAATATTTTTCCACGCATCTGGATTTTCTCCAGCAGCACAGTTTAACACAGCAAGAGCAGGGAATTGCTTTGAAATGTCTCGTTCACCTGCAGACTCCAAGCCCAAGAGCTGTCCCTCCTCTCCAGGGTCCCCAGGCAGCAGCACTCTCAGGGCTTCAGCTCTCTCCAGATGAGTCACCTCCTCCCCGTATCAGGGATTAGTCTACCCCAAGGAAACTCAAATGCAAACCCCAAGAGCTAAAAGCTCCTTAACTGTTCCTCACCATGGCTAGATCAAATCAAAGGAATAGGTACAGCATCTTACAACAAAACCAAAATTTGAGGATTTATAAAGAGTTCTTTACACAAGCACCAGCATGAGGCTTTAAATCAACTCAAGACACTTGGATTCATATTTTTTTTATAATCTTGAATGTTGTCAATGACACAAAACAATGAAGGAGTCCTTACCCTTTTTGTGTGTTAAACTTCAGCTTTGCTTTAAAAAAAAAATCCTCTATCCAGTTAGTGAGAGATCCTGCATTTTCTGCCAATATTGTCCCCATTCCTCCAAATTTTATAGTACTACTACCATTTGAAATATCTTGCCTGGAAACCATAAATAAGATATCAAACCATAGTATTTAAATAAACAAACAAACAAAACCAAGCCCAAACTCCACTGTGTCTGGTAATTCTTGCCTAATTCACAGCCAATGAGCCTTTTGACATCAGTTTCTTAAAAGGGAAAGAACAAGAGGACCCATAAGCCACACTTGCTGTGTTTCCTTCCATCAGTTCTGTGTTTTTAGAGAAGATGTAACAGAATATTTGTTGGACACAGGAATGCAGTGAAGAATTGTCTTAACGAGTGCCAAATTCAGTGGAGCTTTGAGTTGCAGCTGGAGTCACTAATCTCCGCAAGCAAACACTGTAAAGGAACCTGGAAAGGGTCTGAAATGTCCTTGGTACAAAGTGCAGGGCTTATAAGAGCTCATGTCAGAAGGACAAAGCTCATGGCAGCAAAACAAAAATTAGGCATTGCTCTGGCAAAGCCCCAGTTTGACTTTGCCCAGGGTCTGGGATCTTCATACAAAGGTGCTGGTCCAGCACAGGGCAACTTGGCTTGTGCAGCATCTGCCTATGCATGGGCTGAAAGGTAGGGTAGCCCCAAGTGCAGCTTCATCATGGGGGAACAGCCAAATCTGAGCAGCAAAGATTGCAGGACCCATGGAAAGCCATCTAATATATTTGGGGTGTTGTGATGCAATCACATCTTTCATTACTAGGGAAAATAATGCACTAATGCGCTTTGCACCAGGCTACTGATTTCTGGAATGGTGCACAATTGGATTGTAGAGCAAAAATGTGTGAAATCCTGAAGAAAACAAAGCCATCAGAACCTTAACAGTTTACATTTTGACTCAGAGTTTGGAGAACCATTTAATTTAAATGTTTTCCACACCTGTTTCCCCAGCTGAGCCAAAGAAATACATTGACAGGGACAGACTCGCTGTTCCCTTGTCACTTAATGATTTTCTTTCCTGAGAAAAATGGCATTTTCTTCAAAAACAGATGCATTTACAAAAATTTTAGTCCATTAGTCAATAGTTTAGGGGAAAAAAAAACCAACTCTAATTTAAAAGGATTGAATCATTCTATGTGGAAATCTCTTTTCCCCCCACTTGTTTTAATACAAGTATGACTCAAATCTTTTTCAGCTTCTACAGAGAAGTCATATACCATCAGGCAAGCCAATAAACTGGCTGATATCACTAGGATCCCCTCCATTGTGAGGTTAAATTTCCCTTTCAGTGACTGGCTGAAAAGGTATGTAATCAATACAGGAGTACGTGTATCTCTGGTAGCACAGTGGGAGGCACTGCCCTGGGCAATAATTTTCATCAGTAATGAGCAACAAGGCAACCATAACAGAGCCAAGTGCCTTCTCAAATATATGAATTTTTTCTTGACAATCCTCTTAAAGAGACCATAAAGTACTCCTGGGTGAAACACAACCTACAGGTAGGATGAGATTTGCTTCCAGCAACTTTTATACATCCGTAGGGACCACAGGGAAAGACATCTCCTAAGAGATTCATGGCCACCCAAGTGAGCAGGGAGAGGGCAGGAGAATGAAAATCTATCACAGAAATCACTGCATAGTGGCCTGGGGGCTTTGGTGAAGGAGTGTTGTCTTGCTGCCTTTTTAAACCACTGGCTGTGTCTGCCTGCTCACTCAGGGGGGACTTCACTCATGCTGGTGACTCCTCTGCTCCTTGCTTGTGCAGTGCCTGGCACGAGGGAGTCCCAGGCAGCTCCTGCTGCTCCCATGTGGCCTGGCAAAGCAATAATGAGGAGGGAGATGAGACACTCATCCTGAGAAGATGAATAAAGACTGCAGGGGGGCCAGAAGCTGCTTAAAAATAAATTACATCCTACATAAGGAGGACTTCATTTCTTCAACAGTTGCTCAAAATTGTCCTGCATTTTTTGGACTACGCACGTCATGGAAACAAATACACAACCCATGGCAAAGAGCTGTCTTACTGGAGGAGGGATTTACTCAAGAATAGAGTTTATCATAGGTGTATGAGGTGTTCCCAGCGTGCTACCCATATTAGGTGGGCACCTCTCATTTGCTTAACCTTCAAAAAAGGTCTCTCACAGGTACAAATACCATTCTTGAAGAAATGGGGTTCTACAAACAAAGACAATTCGGAGAAGGAAATATCTAAAGTGGGAGTGGTGTCACCAAGCTCACACAGAGATCAGTGAGAAGACTGCCTAGGAAAACTGGAAGATATGTTGTATAAATGGGGCAAAGAGCACATGATGCAAAGTCAAGTCTTCAGGTCTAGGGATGAGGATTTCTGATTGCATTTTGTAAACTTGGGATGACACCAAGCTGCCAAATGGATGCTGCCATGGAAAAAAACACATGGAATTCTAAGATGTACAAGAAAAGTCATTCCAGAGAGAGAAAACTGGTTTAGTATTCTCATATAAAACATCTAGATTAGCCTGCAGTACTCTGCTTGTTTAAGAGAGTTACTCCAGAAGAGAAGGAATAAAGGAAGAAAAGAGAGGAATATGTCTTTTTCTTGGCTAAGAGATTATAAATGGAGAGGCATTGTGGTAGATACCTCTCTGGAAAGATCAGTGCCAGAGAAGGGCAGTCAGCCTGAATCACAACACTGATACCTGAACAAAGGGAATAAGCTGCTCCTGGTAGATGCCAAGGGCTAGACACTTTTCTGATGGGGCTTCTTATACCTTCCACCCCTGGGTAGGAACTGTCCCCACCTTCCCATTAGCTGATGAAGCACAGGCAGTAAAGCCAACAGCCAGGCCACAAAGCTCTCCAGGCCCCTGCAGTGCTGCTTTAACTTCGGGCCACAACTGCACAGTCATTAATGTTTACAAAACAAGTTTCCAGAGAAGCGAAATTACACACTGAGGAAATAATAAGCAGCAATGTAATCAGATATGAGAAAGAAATCATTTCATTACCTCAACCAGGCTTCATTATTCACCATTTCCCTGGCAAGAGCTGATAAATGCAGGCTAATGAATCTTCGCACTCGGACGAGCAGTTGGAGCTGCTGGCTCAGTGCTGCCACATGCAGAACAGGACCAGGGGCTCCAACTGTCAGCTGGAAGCCCAGGAGGCAAAATATGAACTCATCCATTGCAGCACTGCAGTAAGAGGAGGGAAAGGTTTTAACCATGCCTGGCTTGATCTTACAAAGTCACCTTGGCTGTGGGAATGCTGTGGCTGCTATCTGGCTCAGAGGAACAAACTCTAAACATCCCAAGAACAATAGAGGATTCTGTGTATGCTGGTGATATGTGCAAAGACCAGAGCCAGATCTTTGGGAAAAACCTTTCAGAACCAGTAATATCAGTCCTGACAGTTCCTCCCCCATCCCAACTGTTAAAAAACATCCTCAGCCTGGTCATGATTAAAGATGCCTACAGAGACAGAGGCAACAGCATCAACACACAAAAAAAGCAGGATCTTTGTCTACATCTGTGGTGGTGTCATTTCTTTAACACAGTTCCCTGTTGCCTACTGTAGCTATTCCTCCTTTGAAAAAGTAGGGAAACAGGAAATACACCATTCACTGTAGATAATTATTAAAAAACCCACCCCATCCCACTCCCAGCCCCCCTAAAATCCCAAAACACAAACAGAAAACAATGCTAAAGAAAATATCAGATAAGGGGAGCAGACCTCCTTAACATAAACAAGTCCTCAGAGTTGTGGAGACAGTTTCTGTTTTTCCTATATTTTCTGCATGTGTCACCAGCAACGTGGATCCCAAATTTTATGTGAAGACTCAGAACATTTGGCAAAGCTCCTCTAGAAGGAGCTTAGACACTAACAGCCCACATAAAATGAAAACCTATTCAGAGAGGAACACGCATGTGCTGACATTACAGGGAAATACTGCCCTCATCTGTCTTCCAGTGACAGGTTTTATTTTCCTGCCTAGCATGCCTAAACCATTTATCACTTCCAGGATGAAAAGGTGACTGTTGTTGCAACCAGCTCCAAAGTCTATGCCCAGACTCAAGCCATTAAGCAATGTTGCTGTTGGTAACTGGAATCAATATGACCATGCTGCTGCAACAGAGTTTAAATGCAGAAATTTCTTGAATCTCTACACTGAATGCAGTGTCTAGGCCCAAAAGAAGAAAATAGTTCATAGATTCTTTATAAAACTAAAACGAAACAAAGAAAAAAGTATTCCTAGTGCTAGAAGAACAGGAATACTGAGAGGCCGCACTGGGATTCTGCAAGAGCAGAGCAACCCCTGCTCCTCCTGCAGCCATTTGCACATTCATGCACCAGGCAGGGATTTGGGCTCTGGATGTCTGCAGTCCAGACAGTTATAGAAAGCACAGAAAATGAGGTTGATTTGCCTCTTTCATACACACTGGCAAAAATCAATCATACCCACACACACAGAGGAGGCATGTTTTAAGCACCATCAGTGGCCCTCAGGAAAGTGAAATGAACACACATTCATTCATATTTCATAAAAGTATAAGCTTTGAAGTTGGAAAATACACCTAGTAGACAAGATATATAGCACTAGCCAGTTCTGGGGTGCAGAAGGAGCCTCTCTCAAAGCTCCATCAGTGAGACAACATGTAGCCAGGCCACATCCTCAGAAAGTGCTGTGACTAGTGAAAGCGCAGATCCCAGCCTTTGTCTGATAGACCTCCAGAGGAGTATGGCTTTTAAAACAGATAGAGGTGTTCCTCCACCAATGCCTTTGCCTTTTAGTTCTTTTATTGAAGTTAGCCCTGCTGAAACTCCAAGATAGGAGCTGGAAAGTCCAACTCTGCTAGTTCCCAGTTTACTGACATCTCTCCTTGCCTGTGCCTTATCACCCTTAACTCCCATTCCTTTTTGATTTTATTCTGTACATCCCAGATTTAATCAAAGCATGCATCTCCAACACTGAGTGTACAGTTTCCCAACTTCTTAATGGCTGGAGCATCATCCCAGATCATCCCAGCACAAGCAGACAGGTTTCATTTGATGACAACAAATTGACTCTCTGGAGCAGCTTGGGGCAGAAGTCTGTTATCAACCACAGTGTCTGGATTTCAGGGTTCCCTCAGCAGCGTGGTCAGGTCTCACCTAGACAAAGCCTGGAGCTGGCCACAGGCACGGCACAGCCACGAGCTTTGTCCAGCCTGGAAGGCAGGTAATGGAAACAAGGCTGGATGCTTCCTGCTCCATAGCTCCACACAAACATCCCGGCTCCTGTGTCCCCACCTAAGGGAGACAGGCTAGCTAAAGCTTGCCAGAAACATTTTGATCAATACACAAACATTCAGGGGAACATTGTAAGGGTTTTGTTGAGAAAACAACCCTGAAATTAATTTTGTTTCTAATTGCTACCTGGTTTCCTGGAAGAAAATTTTCAAAATAGTCCTTCCAAACTGATTTTCATGGAAACATCAGTCCCAAGTGATCTTCTCCAAGATCACAGACGAAGCAGTGCACTCAGGGTTGCCCAGCCTCAGATCCTCCAGGTGAACCGAGGATCTCTCCAGTGACTCATCCTCACGGTAATTTTTCCCAGGTTACCATCTCCAGAGTCTGGTTAATGTCTCAGCAATCAGTCTCTCAGAACAGCCTTTTTACTTGACATTTTAATTTGGTCTGTCATTTCACACCTCCGTAGCTCTATCTGAACAGGTGGAATATGGCAAAATCCTCTCATTATTTTAGTCTTTGTCAAAAAAAGTTATTAATTCACCATAATCTACATATCCCTAGATTTTCCCCTAAGCATTCTCTTTACTCTGACCAAGAGCTGCGTCTTACACCACTGTTATTCCTTCCCACATTGCTTGTCTGCCTTCCCAGTCTGTCCTGGGCATTTGACATGTGTTTACTTCTTTGCTTACCTGGAGTTTCCTCTTCTACTTTTGAAGTATTTCAACCAATACTCAGCAAAGTAAAACTAATGACCAAAATTCCTGATAGTCGCTTTCTTGAGGTAATCATTCTGGCCACATAACACCTGGTGAAATTTTCTTCATTCTGGTAGTATTTTACTAATGTTTCCACAAGCTGCCTTGCAGGCATCCAGTTTAGGTGGTAGTGGTGAACATGAGCTCTTTGCTTTTTTTGAAAATGCCACCATTCATCTTTTAAAGGGAATTACCCCTTTCTTTAATTCTATTAACACTGGTGGAGAACAATTATCTCTCCTATGGAAGGGATCTGCCATCACTGCTGCTTGCTGCTGGTTTCACCCTCTGGAACTCAGGCTGCCCATAGCAAAGCCAGACACGGTTGCCACACTTTAAAATTATAGTAAGAAATTCTGCCAAGAAGTTCTACTTTCCTGGTTGCTTGAAGGAAAATAATGAATGTCAGAAACTCAGGAGATTGTGCAACACATGGAGATGTCCAGATGAAACTGTATCTAAACTCCGTTGAATGTGAATCTGTTTGTGTCTGGCAGAGGACACACCAGCAAGAAAATTCAATGCATTTCTCTTGGCAACAATCTTCATTTTCTTGTAAATGAGTTAAAGTTTGCAAATATGAATCTTATATCTTGAAGTTTACTCTCCAGGATAGTTCTATGAGATTAAACCACAAGTCCAGAGCAGGCCAGCATCCTGTCCCTGATACCAACCTGGATTAGACACCAGGGAAGAGCATAAGACTTATAGAAGCATTACAGAACCCTTTAACATTCTTCAAAGTCTCCTGAACCAGGAGTAGTATCTTGTTGAGAGCTGTTCTTTTCCATTAGTTTTTCTAAATGATTTTGAAGCCATGTAGCTATTTAGTACCAACACTTTTTGGAAAGGAGCTCTACAGTTGGACTGAGCACTGGTCAAAACATTCTTCCTGTGACTTCAAAACTAACACCTAGTTAAGTTCCCATCATTTATCTGTTTCTAAAATTGCTAAAAATAGTGAACTGCCATCTGTCTCGGTTTTCGAGACAAATTTTAGGAGAAAATTACTTGGAATTATCATTTCCTCTAAAAGGGAAAGGGCTTCAATAACTGCCTTTCCTTTTGCCAAGGAGAGAAATTGATACCAGCAGGTGAAAAAAAAAAAGAGAACTGTTTATATATATATGTATATATGTATATTAAAAAAAAAAGTGGGGGGATGACTGCAAGGCACAGAAAAGGACTGAATAAATGCTAGATCTGAACTCCCAAAAACTTACCCTCCACCTACCCACAGACCCACAGCAGAACAAAGGAGAAAAAAAAAAAAGAAAGGCAGCAAAACAGAATAAAACACAACACCCAAAAATGCCCAGGGAAGGAAAATACATGGGCTGACCGTGTGGTCTGGAAAACTAAACGGTGACTCATCCCTTTGTCTCAGCGAAGGAGAAGAAGAGTTCACACAGCAGCCTGGAGCAGAGCAGATGGGAAACCTGTTGATCCTCTGGCATTGGTTTTCCTCCTCACAGCAGGTGAAAATGGTGGATTTTGATGTTCCTTCTTTCCCTGGCTCGGTCCTTCCAAGGGCTAGGACCAACCAGGGCTGCCTTGCAGGCTCCACAGAGGCCCCAGAGAGGGGGAAAATAAAACCAAACCAAAAATCGGCAGAACGGATTTGCCAGTAAAAAACTTGCAGGCCAGGGGAATGCAAGGAAAAAAAAATAAAAATTAAAAAAAAAAAAAAAATCCCCAGAAGCTTCTTGCCTAAGTTGGTGATAATTAATCATCAAAAGGCAATGAAGTAACATCCATGTAGCAGCTGACTATGCTGGAGAGGGAGATTGAATAGAGCACAGGGCTCTATTCAATCTGGGGCTCCCAGGCCCTGGCCCTTGATTTGTCTTAAAGATACGACAGATATTTCTGGGCATAAAAGAGATGATTAAGGAATAAAGTATCATCATAAAATCAGCTCCAAAACTGAGACACCACCTCTTATTTGTTTTCATCATGACTTATTATTTCCAAGGACTGCCTCTGCTCTTCAGCTTTGTTTTTTGCTGGGCAAAATTCCAGTTCCTTTTATTTGCTTGTCGAGCAGAGCTTATTCCAACACTCAGGTCATCTTTTGGTGCTTTCCCTGCTGCACATCACATTCAGATGCACACATACACTTCCCCTCCACACTGGCTCTGTGCTTCACTGAGATGCAGTTTTACTCTTTCATAAGAGGCTGAGTTCTCACACACTGATAAATTAGTTCAAGAAGTTTATCTCAAGCCTTCTTGAGATTTTTCCGCTGAGGAAGAAAACCTTTTATAGTAGCTGTAACTGCTATCAGTCAGCCTGAGTTTGAGCAAGCAGAGTCCATCCAGGTGAAGCTGGCATTTCCCACTCCATTTGTCATTATGGGAGGCTTTGTTAGGGCAGCATTACAAAAAACAACTCCTGGAAGCCTGTAAGACAAATCCAGAGCAGAAGCAGCCTCAAGTGTGCAGTATCAAGGGCTTCTTTACAGGGCAGTAGATGGCTGGTATGAGCCTTCAGCATCTCCTTAGCAAAAAATTTCCTGAATTCTTTCTGAAGTTGGTTTGTCTAATCTCCTTCCCCACCATCTCAGTGCTCTCACTCATTACTTCACTAACTTCCCTCTCCTTCCCCGAGTGTCTTCCTTCCCAGGTGTGAACTGCTGTCAGTTCCAGTGGATGGTGCACCCTCCTGCTCCCAGCCTCTCTAGGCTACTGACAGCACTTTTCTGGCTAAACCATGATCCTAGAGCAGACAGAGTGAAGGAAGAGGGTCTTCTTCACTAGCTTCTAGTACAGGCTCCAATCCCACAGTGCTTTATATAAATTCTCTTTTAATTACTTTTTGTACTTTCTGACCCGACTCCATAACAAGACTATTTCACTTTCTAAGACAAGACTTGCTGGAGCCTGAATCTTTCCAGTTCAAGCTCTCAAAATCTTAGGATCATAGAAGCATTTGTGGTCACCAACTCCACACACAGAATTAAGAGTTTCCAGGTCCAAACCCATTAAAAACAGAAAATCACATTTTATTTGCCAGTTCCAAAATCATTAAAAACAGGGGGGAAAATCACATTTTGTTTGCCATAAAGTGTTGATTTGTCACAAAAAATATATCCCCAGAAAAACAACAACAACAAACAAACAAACAAACAAACAAAATAAGCAGTATAAAATGTACACCAAGGTATGCAGCTTGGGCAAGAAAGCTACTATCCCCATTCCTTCATGTCCAGAAAAAGTGACAAAGCCCTGAGAGGAAGTGGCAGCTGAATATCCTGCTGCTTTGTTCCCAAAGAAGCATTATCACAGTGAGAGAGATGTTCCTCAGCACACCAAATGTATTCATTCTCTCTATAGTCTTTTTCCCCCCTTTATTAGGATTCACTTCTATTACTAGTGAAGTCAGTTTCTCTTCACCCAATCCCCTCCTGCCTATGTAGATGCTCAAGTCTGTGTTCCCAACTGCATTAAAAACTTCATAATTTTCCATTAATCTAATGATTTCAGCAAATTTTGGAATAACAGCTCTACAAGATAGTCATAACCTTCATTTAAGTAAACTTCTTCTTCTTTTAGCCATACTGTAACACTATTTGAATCTTTGAAAAAAGCACTCTGGGTCTCCTTTGGAAGGGAAAACCCAAATCTGAGTGAAAGAACCAGAAAACCTGATAGGTAAAGCATTGATGAAAATAGGAGAGCAGTCAAAACAGCATTCAGTGGTCACTCTTTCATTCTGCAGAGCCTAAAGACAGAATATGGAGACATGAGGCTTTTGAATTAAAGACAGATGAGTGCTGAGCACAGGGCATGACAGAGAGGATAGCTCTTTCGGAATCCCAAGGGAATGATGAGAAATTGCAGTCTGCTTTTCACCATGTTTAAGCCTTATTTCCTGTGATGGCAATTTTTTGCCACTCAATATTTATATTTGTTTAGACAACACCCACACAAAGAGCATACTCAACATCAAATCCTGAGCAGCCTCCCAGCGCACTGAGCAAGGCTTAGATAGAGAAGAATTACTCATATATCCCTGAGCTCCAGTGCCAGGCAGCAGCACACCCATTCCCCTCTGCTGACTACACACCCCTGGGGTGGCAGAGCACAGCAGAAGGCAGCAACTGCACCTCAGGGTGCACACACACACATACACACACACACAGAGCACCTTTGGGCTCCAGCTGGAGAGCACCAGAATGTCTTTACTCTCCCCCACACCTGTATCTGCAGTGCAGCTGGATACCATTTGGATGGGGTTAAGCATGCCCAGCCCAGCATCCTGGGGAGCCTGCAATGTATTATCCTGCCCTCTTAATCTACATATCTGGTGAGATCTCTGTGCCTAATTGACGTGCTCCTCCCCCAAAGACTAAAAATAAATAATGTGACTCGCTTTCATTTGGGGTCTGGATTTTACAAGGCAGGGGTTTTGATTTGCCTTTTTCTTTTTCTTGCCTTTTTTTTTTTTTTTGGCGTAGTCCCTTTCCAATATTAAAAGACAAAATCCGCACATATATGTTAAAAAACAGTCATCCAAACAGCCATCTCATTTTTGCTTGTATACGAAGGCAGACACGGTGGGAATCTCGTGCTCCTTTTGCTTCTTGGGATCCACAACGTGGCTGTACCGTTCTCCTCGGTGAATGGCCAGGTAAGGCCCCCAGTTTTCTGCAGGCCGGCAGCAGCTGACAATGCGCTGGAAAGCAAAACCAAGAGGCATTTCATGTCTTGCTTTAGTCCAGGCTGCTTTTAAAAGTCAGTAAAGTTATAGCTCTAGATATGCTATATCTGCAACTCAACAAATGGCGGATCACCAAAGTTGTTTAAAAACATTCCAAGTATCTTTGGGGTTGGTGGGTTCTGGACACTGAAGTCAAAGGATAGGGAAAGGTGTGACCAACACAATTGTTTGGGAAAGCTCCCCTGAGAGGAGAATATCTCAGATCTGTCACTTGCTTCTGTGAGGAGTGGGAGGCAAAACTCCTGAAAATTATATCGGGATAGAAAGCAATAGATATTCTTCAGAGAATTCAAAGGAGCCGGAATAGCAATAGAAGTGACGAAAAATCTCTCTTGAATGGTATGTGTGCACTCCCAGAGAATTAGACTTTATCTTTTTTATCAAAACATGATAGGGTAGATGCACCTTTGAAGCAACTACCAGAGATAATGTTTTGGTCTAAAAATCCAGTTGAAAAACACATCAAAGTAGTAAAAGTGTTGGAGAAGAAAGCACAGGTGGTCCTGATAATACCAAAGAATATAAGATTTGAGGCTATGACAGTGGGTTCTTTTGCCCTTACCTGAATAAGGTTTCCTTCAGCTTTAGCTATTTTTACAATAGCAACAATGGGAATCCAGATGACACAGAAGATGATCATGCACCAGCCAATGGCAGTTCCCCAGGTTGGGTATACCACTGAGCCATAAGTGGGACTTGAAAATGTGATCAAAGACCAGACCAAAATAGCCTAGAAAAAATGGCAAAAAAACAATAAGAGAGAAAAGCAGGTTTCCAGCAACTTTGAATTTGCATGGCTTCCAAGTTGGTTTAATAAAAAGGAGGGCTGTCTACAAGTTCTGCATGGCTCCATCTTGCTTTCTGAGTGTGAGAACAGTTGTGAATGATTTGGTGTCAGTCATCACCAAACAGCAAGGCTGAAGGGCAGGACAGAAAAATGACACTGAGGTACACTAAGCATATCTGTGTTTAAACATAACATGATCTCTGTGTTCTTTAAAAATCTTACGGTGGATAATATATATGTTGCTGGCTGAGCCCATTACCTATCTCTATATGTTTTATGCATTCCTCTGTTTCATTACTTACAGGAATACAAGAAAGAATCTAAGATTAGAAATTGGCAAATATTGCTTCAAAAATTGGATAGTTTTAAGCAGCATTTTCTAAACTATAGTCTGGGCAGATTACAGGTAATGTGCTGACCAGAGTGGCTTGCCACTACTCCTGGATTAGAGATGTTAATAAATTCTGTCATAGTAACATAATCCAACCATCTACACTCACAATTAGAAGTACAGGAGTGACAAAAACCAGATATGCAACAGGACATTAAAAGGTCTCAGTTAGGCAGGAGAACAGCGGAACATCTGATCCAAAAATGGGATTTCCCTCAAAAGGTTTTCAAACCAATCTCAGCCTAAAATTAAGATAATCCAGCTGCCAAGGCAGAGGACCTAGTTGCTCTATGTTAGTCCTTGGGAGTGGCTCATTAGTAACTGATCTCAAGCTCCAGCCCCTCCTGGAGAGGATCAGAGGAGGAAGGAATGTACCAGAAAGCAGACACAGACCATAGTTCACTTCACTGGCACAGCTATGCCTCATCTTAATACACTGAGCCCAGGCAGTCAGCCCTGAACCTTCACACAGAAACCTCTTCAATATTAAGTTACTAAGTTCTGTCACACTAACACAATCCAGTCATGTGCACGCACCATTAACAGCACAGGAGTGATGAAAAACCAGCACACTCTCCACCACAGCCAGAAATAAAAGCTCTTTTTTCCAATCATCATTTCAATGTCTTCAATGAATCTGTTTCCTCCTGTTGGAAAAAAAATCATGGAGCTCACTATAAAGCAGGTACCTCCTTTGCAGGTGGGGTTTCTCAAAAGTGGTCAAAGAAAGACTATGATCAAGGACAGTTTCTCTAGCTCTGTGTTAATTATTGAAGTTTTATATTATTGTTCAGGTGGTTAGCTTATAAATTCTTTCTTGCAATAATTAGTATTTAATATCCCTGGCACTGCTCAAGGCCAGGCTGGATGGGACTTTGAGAAATTTGGTCTAGTGGAAGGTGTCCCTGCCCATGGCAGGGGGTTGGAATAGGAAGTCCTTTCAAGTCCCTTCCACTCCAACACCATGCTGTGCCTCTATGATATACACTGTTCCTTAGTTCCTTAGGGAGTGTTTAGTTTAATTATGTATTTTCAATGCAAACAAATTACCATAAATGTAGATTATGCCTACTATCTCCAGGACAGCTGAAATAAGGATTCCCCATCCAGCGCAGAAGTGATCTATGAGGTTAACCCAGTAAATTCCTGCCTGCAGAACAAACACTGGAGGTTAAAACATGACTAGCAACATACTTACACAAATAAAATAAGATGCATTTGTTCAAGACAATTTAACTAATCACAACTCTGAGTTTTTAAGTTCATAGTACTCCAGGTCAAGCACAGATTTGAGAATATTATTTTCTTTAAATCCCCCTATGTAAAGTTGAAAAGCACATCTAACAAAATACTACAGATGCTAAAACCAAGATCTGTGTATATGCAGAGCATATATAAACAGCTGAGAGCAAGATTTAAATTTGGAGCCTACAAGAATAAAGTCGGTGCTGAAGTTTTTATACTGAGCTATGTGATGGCTATACCAATTATCAGTTCTGGGAGGCCTTCTATCCTCTTACATGCATGACTCCATGGGGTTAACCACAGCTTTAAACACCAGCATGCAATAGCAGGAAATGATCTCGGGACATTTCACAGTCTTGTGTGCTAAGTCCCTTGCAAGGTCCCCACCACCCTGTTTCATGACTTACGTACTTTTCTTGACCACACAACTAACTACTCACTGACAATCACCTCTTTCATATTCTCAGTCTAATTACACACATAAATCTGCATTTCTAGATGGAGTAATTGCAGTGAACCTTTATACTCTTAAAAGCAATTGCCTCAAGAAATTTTAGACAGTATATTTAAAATTCCTTTTCTGTATGTCTATTTATATATATACACGCATGCATGCAGGAGAAGTAACCATGCAATCTACAATTAGCTGATGAACTGATTGTTTTTTATTACATGAATAGGTGACATTCTTCAATTCCTGACCTGCTTGGTAGTGAGTTCCGAACAAAAAGATCCCATCAACGTTTATTAGCAGTACCCACTGTGCCGTGGACATGTTGTATGCATGTACTTGTGATTACACAAATTCCTGAATTCAGGAATGATAAACCAGGCAGATCGTTCACAGGCTCTGTAAAGGCCTACTATTTAAAAACATGTCTCAGTTCAATAATCACAGAAAACCCTAGGTTCTTCATGCTTCCCTTGGGAATTTCTTACTTGCATGTCCAGGCACACTGTCAAAATTCAAGGGTCTCTAAGACTGATCCACAAAGACAGGAACAGTTGGAAAGGATATTTTGACTTGAATTCATCACTTGTAGCATAACTAAACTCACTGCTAAAAAAACTTAACTTCTTACCTGAGTAACGCAGACAAGCCCAAGAAAAAAGAGCACTGCACACAGACCTATAGTTAGAGGCAGTCTTAATTTTCTCATCACTCTGGGACTTATATCTTGAATGGTAGTTGTAAGTGTTTCTGCAAAGGAAGTAGGGAGTTTGAGCAGCACAATTAAGAAAGGTCATTTGAAAAGCCGTGAGTGACTTAAAACCCCACTTACCTATGGAGGCAAACTGGGAGTCAAGGCCCAAAAGGAGAAGCATGAAGAAAAACAAGAAGGACCACAGAGGAGAAACTGGTAACTTGGAGAGAGCCTCTGGGTAGGCTACAAAGGCCAGCTCAAACCCTGGAAAGCAGTGGAAAGAAGGATGTTACTGTCATGCCTTGGCCAACACAAGCCCCAATACCAACAGTGTGACCATCAGCCTACCTGAGTCCACGACTTCCGAGACAGGTCTTTTGGACACAAATGCCATATGTCCCAGGATGGAGAATATTGCAAACCCAGCAAATACACTTGTGACACAGTTGGTCACACAAACTATAATGGCATCTGAGTAGCAGTTGTTGTGGAACCTATTGTAAGAAGACAAAGCAACAAGCCCACCCCATGCCACAGACAGGGAGTAAAATATCTGCGTGGCTGCATCTTTCCAAACCTACAAAAAAAACAAAACAAAACAAGATAATTATTGTATTACTTATAGTACTTATCATAAACATTTAAGTCTGCCGTCCACTGAAGCTCAAGGGTTTGTTGTTTTTAGGGGTTTTTTTTTTATTCAACCCATATATCTAATTCTATTTCATATCAATTTTAGGAAGGATAGAATATAGCACAGTGGTGACTTTGCTATTTCTATCACAAAGAGTTATCTCTATGATTTCCAAAGGTCACATCCCAAGCATGCTGCCAAATATTTAAATCTTATTGGGCTAACTCTGAAGAAGAGATTCAATTTGTTCACATAGGTGGATTGCCGAGATATGAAACTTGGCACAGAGCCAACAAATAAGGACAGCCAGGACTGGCTGCAGTAGTGAGAATTTCCATGTACTCTCCCACTTGTGTGACCTGGACAAACCACTTCTGCCTCTGATGCAGGCCCTCAGGTAGTGCCAAGCACTCACGTAAGTACCATAAATAAATATCACACTTAATGCTTGCTTTTGATAAAACTGCAATAATATTGGCATAAGCCAGAATAAAAAATGTCCTGGCTTTTTTTGCACGAGATGCCCTTCCTGGTCCACCTAATTACCCAAGGTAATTTTCCAGGCAAGGCATGGCCTGAATTTCAGACTCAGGGATCCCTTCAACCTTATGATAAAGTCCCTTGAAATTATCAGCAGGAACTTTCTCAGTAGGTCTTGCTAAGATGAAACTCCAGCATGAACCCCAAAAACTGTTTAGAGGAAATAGCACAGTTGTCATCACTAGTGATGGGGAGAAGGTGACTGTCTTTCACTTTGAGAATATCTGGAATAGGGCTTGGACTTTTTACACAACCAGCTGCTGATACAAAATACAGGACAGGATCTGAAGCACATGATATAAAAAAGAAGCAAGCCCACGTAACCAGGGAAGTGTGTCACACTTCTGGGGCTGACACTGCCTCTCACCTCTGCCTCCATCAGCTTGGTGATATTGGATTGTCTCCCAATGTAGTATTCAATACCATCCAAAGCCCCTTCTAGGGTGGCACCTCGCACCAACAAGATGAGCAGGATGACATACGGGAAGAGTGCAGTAAAGTAGACAACCTGCAGAAAGATGGGCAGAGACACACATTAGGTGTGAGGGGCTCCACAGGGGATCCTCCATGCAGGAAGACTGGACAGGCTTTAGGCTAAGGTCTGCTGGTATAAAAGAAAAACAGGCAACCAGGGAAGTGAACACATGCCAGCCACCAAACCATCTGGCTCAGCCGGTTCTGGAGCTGCATTCCAGCAGAAGCAGAAGGCCCAAGCCACATACCCACATTTCAGATAGCACTTGACCAGTTTCAGAAATGTGTTTTTCTGACATGATTTACTGCTGTAGCAAGGTCTAGACTCAACTACCTCATATGTCTCTTGCTAGGTAGTGCTTCTAGCAAGCGCAAACTGAAAGCCAGGAAAAACTAGGTGACCAGGATGGAATTATCTCTTGATGAGCTCCCTGCTACTCCCCACCTCTTTCCCCCCACCCCCACTCCCTCCCAAAAAAAAGGCCAAAACAAAATTTTTTTAAAAGTCACTGTTCTGGAAGCATTCTTTATGGGAACAAGGACTTTTAGGTTCTCTCAGACACAGATCTATTCTGTTGTTGTTTGATCTAGCATAATGGTACCAAGGCCAGCAGTAGAGTTATTGTCACACAGGCTGTGTTCAACAACACTCTGGTTTCTTGAGTCCTAGTTTCAGTGTTATGCAGACACAGGTAATTGACCCAATACTGCTGGTTCCACCAAGCCAGAGCATTGCACCGTCATGTGGCGAGTCTGACATTTCTGAAGACCTTGCCTAGAATGGACAATTCTCTGTGCTTTTCACCAGTCTTGTTCCTGCCCAGCTAGATTCTTCCAAGTCTCACCTTACTCTCCAAAGAGAATTGCCTTTGTGCCAGAAAAGAAGTGACAACAGGAAGAGCCAGCTGCCAGGAACCCAAAGAATATGAGATTAAGAGGAGCTATGCAGCCAAATAACTGAGGCTGGGAAAGCACAGATACTCCACCCCAAGGCACCGAAACAAGGGCAGAAAGCTCCAAATAGAATGCAAAACAGGAGGAGACATCACAATGAGCAGAGGAAAGCAGGCAGCAAGGAACCATGGCAATGGTTCAATGGCCAATCACAGAAGGAAAAGGGGAAAGAAAAGAAAAGAACAAAGGCAACTGAGGCTGAAGAAGTAAATGATGAAGATGCAACATGAAGGTGAGAAAAGAGTATGAGGAGGAAGGAACAAAACTAAGAAAAGGGTCTCAGGTGAGGAAGGATGAAATTTAGCCTAGCCCAAGAAAAGCTCCAGACAACCATGCTGTAGCTTGTGGAAATGGGAGCTCAGCAGAGTCAGATTCTGAAAACAAGCATCTAAGCACCTTGTCCCTAAAAATCAGTTCTTGGGAACAAAACAACATTTCACAATCTGGCAGGAATCTGCACACACACATCTGCTCACAGCACCTGACCTGTGTTATCCAAACACCTCAACCAGACTGGAAGTGCAAAATAATCACTGGGTGTTCCCAGGGCGTGTGCCCATGTGTGCCATCACATGCATGCTTCCATCACACAGCCCAGGCAGCTGCTAAAACTCAGCTGGAATCACCGGCAGGACAGCAAGATCCCAAAATACAGGGCAGCCTGGTGGAGTTGAGGCCCAGGTGTTAAGTAATGGCTGTGTAATCAGCACCTTACTCATATTTTATGTAACAGTTACAAAGCCAAGGAGCAGGAGGGAAACCAAATGCTGAGCCCATGTGTTAGGACTGCATCCTGCCTTGTGCTAGACCTCCCTGGGTCTAACTGACAGGGCAGAATCAGGCCAAAAATCATCTACTTGCTCTTCCTAACATACCTTTCCAGAAGATTTTATTCCTTTAAAGAGGGCAGCTCCAACAATGATCCAGGACAGGAGGAGGCAGAGAGCCAGGTACCACACGATCCTGCCGGTGTCTTCCAGCCCACTCGAGCGCTGCAGAGCCACTTTGCTGAAAGCACAAGATGGTCCCATGAGGAGGGAGTGGCAGCAGCACACACACACACCCTTCCTCTTCAGATACTTCTCAGGAAAATTGAGCTGCTCTATGCAGCTATGACAAGACTCTGCAGCTTCTTCCAAGAGTGAGCAGTTAGAATTGCGTGATTGGCATTGAGAAACTGCATATTTAACTGCATTTTTACCCTCTTTTGGAAGCCTACCTGCTCTCATCTCTCCACACATCTCTCATAAGGCCCAGCTAAGATATTCTGTGTTAATCATGAAATTCTGACAGGAAGAGAAGAGCCCATAGGAATCAGTTTCCAGCAACCAAGGGAACATGAGGCAAATTGGGACTGTGAGGCCATAAAGAAATGGCAATTTCACAGCAGGCCCAGATTCAGAATAAGGTGAATATATTTTACACAGTAACTCCAGAGAAAAATAAAAATATATGCTATAGGTAAAAATGCCAGCTAATGCCTTCCAGGACTCCAGAGAAGAGGACTTCTTTAAATTGGAGTACTTTTCAGTTGGTTAAAGGTTGACTGACTCGCTTCTCTTTCTATACATAATTTCTCTTATGAAGTCCAAACTTATAAATTAAATTTTAAGTCCCTTCTCTAGTGATTTGCATGCCCATGTCCCTTGACTAGATATTTTCTGCACTGCGAGATAAGACAAAAATAAAAGGCACATGCGAAACCACAATGCATAAAAAGGTACTTTTAGTAATTTCTTTAAAATAGGTACTTACTTCCAGTATTGCTCACTGGGAAATTGCACTGGTTTGTAGTTTATGGTGCCATTTATACATGTGAGATTATTGCTTGTGATGTATGAGTAGTTTGCATGAATGATTTGCCCACGCACGGTTGCGTTGCAGTCGCTCACTGAAATCAAGAAAAAGAAATCATTAACACTGGAATGACTATTATAAAAATAAAAACCAAACTGATACAGCAAACGTGTCTCCTAAGCAATTATAGCTTCAGTTTGCCTGCTAACAATATATAGAAACAAACCTGAAATGTCACTTGCAGCTGTGACTTCCCTACTTGACTGTAAATCAAAACACTAAGAAGCTACTGTGCTTACCACATTTTACTTATCCTCAAGAATACTTATAAAAATTAAACTGAGCATAGTTAAAATTATAGCTTTGATTTCTCTGTGAAAACCTTCATCCCAAACCAAGGGGACACATGGACAGGTGGTATCAGATCTTCATCTTATTGTGGCAGAGGGCTTATTAGAGTGCTTTAAATATTTTCCTTGAAGCAGAGTTGGAGGGATGGAAACTGCGGTTGGGAATTTTTTGCCAGAACATACAATAAAAAAACACTTTATCAGCATACATATCAGCATTTACTGGAAATTCTTGTCGAAGCCTATTTCAGGACAGCTTCTTCAGCTCAGTTTTGTGTTCCCCCAAAACTTACAAATTACATGCTGCCATGTTTTTTTGTTTTGCCAATAAATAATCATGAAAATTTTTGTTACATAAGGCATCTTGGAAGAGATTTTCAGATACAGGGTTGAGACATATTTACATTAATACTGAAAACAATGTAATCCATCCTGATCTTGTCCTTATTATTTTAATAATCACTGGTTACCTGGCAAGACATTTCCAGCTGCTAACTAGTAATTACCTCACCAATTTCACCTTTTGCCTTAAACTGGTCTGAAACGGAAACTGGTGAGATAATAAGTGTTTGGTCCTACATCTGCTGCCAAACACAGGAACAGTAGTGTGGAGATACATTCTAAAGAGTTAATGAAGTGTGAAACCATTGCCTTAGTGGTGATCAGGATTACCATAGCCACAGGGGAGGCAGGGGCAATGAAAAACCCCGATAAAAACTACTGCAGTAGTTTGTCTCATTGAAGGAAGGTATTTTTTTGCCATGAAGCTTCATTAAATGGGAATGCAGTATTTCCAGGGACTATATGTACCAGGAAAAAAAACCCTGAGGTTTTAAAGGAGAAAAAAGGGGTCCAATAAGGTGATTTCAGCCCAGTTCTCTCTAGATTTCCCAAGCACCCAGAACTGGTGTCAGGGAAGTAGATAAGCATCACTCCTCTGCCATCTCTCCTCTGTTCAGATGCAAAACTCCAGGAGGGACGTTTGAAGCCATGGGGAGCTGTCTTGCTCCTACACTTACACCCAGAAAACAGTCCCATTACCAAAACAGATAATATTAAAATACATCTGGTAAGTACAGTACCTATTTGTGTCTTGCTGCAGAATTCATCTGCCCAGGAAAAGCAGTCTGACCATGGCAGCACTTTTTGAAATGAGGCAAATAAATAGTACAGTGCATAAGCAATTATAACGTTGTAGTAGATAGTCACAAATGCTGAGATGATGACCATTGTGATGCCCACTCCTAGGAAAGACAAAAGATAAAATGTCTTTACCACCCCGAACTCAGGTTGAAAAAGCCCCCACAAAAACAAACAGCCTTCACTTGGGAAGAAGTTGAAGTCAGTTGGGGTTTTTTGTTTGTTTGTTTTAAAATATTTTTTAACAGCAAACAAATAGTGAAATTTTAAACTCATGGGTGAGATGGGTGATGATGTGATCCAAATTGACTCTCTCAAAAATGGTTTTGAAACAGAGTTTGAATCAGGCCCATAGAAAAATTGGACTATTTGCAAAGTCTAAAAGAGAAATTCAGTATCTTGTTCTCCTCCATTCAGAGGGAAACTTAGTAAAATAAAACAAACTGTCCAAGCCTTTTTAAAGATTCCATTGTAATGAATCCTTTAAACTACAGCAAATCTTGCCAATACTACTGTTCTCCACCTTGTTAAAACTAGTTTTGTTCTGTGAGTTTGGGAAAGCCAATCATCTTAGAAACTATATTTAAGTTTCTGTCTTCACAGATGCATAAAAGATACGCTGTATTTAAAAAGTTCTGCTTTAAAGATAAACACACTGCTTTCATGAAAGGGTTTTGTTCTGCAGAACAGAGATTGGCAAAAGGAGTAAATGTTGGGGCAACCGGTGTTTGTAGGTGACAAGCAAAATTCTTGTTGCATCACAAAGAAACTTCCTTGTTCCTACATTAACTCCTCTGGTCGATTAAGACAAACCAAACCACTGCATAGTCCTTTACACCCATGGTATAGGACCAGGATGGGCGGGTGTGAGTAAAGCACATGGTTAATTGTTTCCAAACAAGTCTCTCTATGAAATGCAAACCCTCACGGAGAGACAAACTACCACTACAGAGTGCAACGATTTCTCTTATCTCAAGAGAAACCTCACTTTACAAAGCCAGAGTCTAGGCTATTTTATCACACCAGCAGATGACTCCTAAGGCAGCTGCTGGATGATTGTGCACAATATTGCACGGAGCACCCAGACCTCTGTGCCTGTGCCTGCACTGGCAGCCAAATACAGAATTAATCCATCCAACACACAACTGTCTGCCTTGCAAACTACACTGGACATGAAGCATAAAGAAACAGTGATAAAGTCAACTTCTAAAACTTATTTTCAGTCTGTTGTACATGGTACACCAGTTGTTTTACTGAGGTTTTCCCTCACACAGCAAAACAGGGATATTTCCTTCTGCCAGGACAGCTGGAATGAGGGCGATGTGCTGCTTAACACTGGTAGAATCATTAATAAAACCTTTCATAACAGAGGAACTTTTTTTGGGGAAAGCTTTACTTAGTATCTGTTTATTAACTGAGTAATGAGGAAGTATGGACCTGATAACACAACGCTGGCCCTGTAACATTGAGAATAGTTGCTACACAGGTATTGGTGTCTCAGAATTAGTAACTTCATGAAGAAATCATTAATTCACAACAGTTTATTATTGGAATAAAAAAAAATCTCAGGAAATATAACAAAACCAACCTTGAAACAATGGTAGTACTCTCCAGATGGAAACTGGCCCTAGACTGCCAAACTGCCCAAGGGAACATTCCAGGAAAAATAGGGGCAAGCCAGCTAATGCCAACATCAGAGTGTAGGGGATTAGAAATGCACCTGAGAGAAGGAGATAAAAAATGAGGGGGAAGCACAATCACACACACAGAGAAAACAATGCATCTTTCAGTATTCACCAGTTTTATCACATTTTATACTCCCCCTTACCCCCCTGCTCAAATATCCACCTGTAGGGGCTTTTTTTCAAAATAGAGAGATTTGTTTCAAAGTTCTGTTTTCTCTAAGACTAAACAGTACCTGCAATGAAGAGACACAGACTGTCAGAACTGCTGATTCAAAAAGAATGGCCTCTCTTATTGAAAGTAAATTAATTTTACAAAAACTATTGAAGATGTGCTCTAATACTAGCAGGAACACTGCTCATCTGTGGGCACCACCAGCCTTGCCCAACTTCTATTTAAATCTTCCAGCTTTTAATTTAATGAGGAACAGAACCATTCCTGTGTGTACTTAGCTGTGTTTTGCAACCCTCCTGTTAAGCAGCCTCTGGACATCAAAGCATGAAGACTATTTTCTATGGTTGGCCGAGTCCTGTGTCAAACAACATCTCAGGATGGCTCTAGTTCAAGTCCATTTAAAAGTGCATGTTAACCTGATATCAGTGAGCACCCTGTTCTGTGAAAGGGACTGGCACTTCTTTGTGTGTGCACAGAAGACAGGGAAAGCGAGAGCACAAGTTTCATAAACACAACAGGCTATCACTGCAGGAATCTCTCCTCATCACTCTCAGTGAATTTAAAGCAATCAAGGACCCAGTTCTGCAAGGAACTTCAAATACCTGATGTAATTTCAGGAAGCAAACTGTCCCAGAGAATTTACTGGATTACTCCTGTGTTTTGAAATAAGGATGTAACAGTTGTCTTTATCAATCATGGGCAAAGGGTACAGAAAATGATGCAAGCAGCAGCACAAATATGTTTTAAATGCAAAGTCTCTGCTGCAGTAAATAAGAAAAAATATCTAGTCCAAGGGCTGACATCACAACTTGTTTTGTTTTCACATTTTTCTTCGACAAACTCTAAGTATTGCAAACCAGCCAAGCTCACTCCAATGAAAGAGTACTGAGAATGCCTCCTGTTCCATGTGCAGCTGTGTGGGTTGTGCTGCATTTACAGTCCAAAATTTGACTTCAATGTCAGTTGAACGACGGTTAGGCAGAGCAAATAGGTACATATAAGTAAGTTTTCTGCAGTTACTATTTATGTACTCTTTAATTACCAGCCTGGTAAGTAGATAAAGCTCTGGAATA
Source organism: Zosterops lateralis (assembly GCF_965231275.1). Lineage (NCBI taxonomy): Eukaryota > Metazoa > Chordata > Aves > Passeriformes > Zosteropidae > Zosterops > Zosterops lateralis. The sequence continues at coordinate 78,559,378 of NC_139800.1, forward strand.
CAAGCCAAGGAAGCCAGTGCCCCTGCTAGGCTTTGCCACTAGCTCATTGTGTAAGCAGGTAGAGGTTCTCTCTGTCTCACACTTCCCAAGTGTCTGATCTGGGTGATTATTAAGCTGGGATAATTATTCCAGCTTTGATTGTTTGCATGGAAAAACAAAGGTGCAGAGGGGATTCAACTGCTCTCTATAAACATACCAGGTATGGATATAACAAACTTACCAGGAGGTAAGCACTGGGGAAGGAGAATAGCTATTTAACAAGTAAAGGATTTTGGTACATGGACAAAAATGTACATGATGGTTATGAGAAGATGGAACTGTCAGGTAGAAATTTGCCCCTCAAATGAAAGAGAGACTTCTATTTATTGTCCTCTTCAGTTTGTACCCAAAAAAGCACATAGATGCCTCTTACTCCCCTTTCCCATGAGTGGGCTCTACCCCAGTTCCCAGGGGTGATGCTCACATCCAGCTTTGACGGAACATGCCCAACCTCAGAGCTGGCCCTTGGAGCTTGCCCTCCTCTCTCCTGGGGACAGCCAGGTGTGCCCACCCAACCCTGCCCTTCAGCACAGGTACCTCCTCCATTCTGGTAGGTGAGGTAGGGAAAGCGCCAGACGTTCCCCAGGCCCACGGCGTAGCCCACCATGGACAGCAGGTAGTCGCCTTTGCTCGACCAGTTCCCACGCTCCGAGTTCTCATCGCTGTCACTGGACTCTGAATCTTTTTCATGTGTCAAATTGAAGTCCTTGGAAGAGAAGAGGGAAGGCTTGTGATCACCCACCAGGCAAGAGAGGCAATCATATCCTCATTTCTCTGTCCAGAGACATACCTCAACACAGTTGAGCAGTTGGACAGGGCGAGCTATGCCAGTTGGGCTCCTAATCCACCTGATCCCTGGCAGGACAGCACAGACCTGTGAGAGAGGGTCCCTCCAGAGAGCCCAAACACCTCCACAGACAGTTTTGCCTTAGTCCTTTGTCAGCTCCGGGGGGCAGCTCGAGGACACTCCCCTATTCTGCCCCTCCACATGCTGCATACTTGTTCAGATGTTCACATCAGCACATACCTATACACCCGCTTTAAAAAACACCTGTCCTAGTGCCTTTCACATTTGCCCAGGTGCTCATCCCACTTTACCTTCCCCTACCTGTTTGGGTCTCACCTGCCCAGACAACTTCATACCTGCCCACAGCTGCCGGCGTACCTGCGCCCTGCTTGCCCGAGCGCCTCTACGCCCACCTGGGCACCTCCACAAGCCACCTGCTCAGGTGCGCCCACACTCGCCTATATTCTGGCACACCTGCCTGGGTGCCTCGGGCCAGCCTCCCCCCGCCGCCTCACCTTCTTCTTCCCGCAGGACAGAAAGCCGGGCAGGCTGAGCATCCCCATCGCTGCCGCCGCAGGCGCTCCGCTCTGCCCGCGCTGTCCGCCGCTCGAACCTTTATCGGACCGGCTGCTGCCCTGCCGGGTGGGGCCGCCCCTCCAGCCTGCTGACCCTCCTCCGGGAACACCCACCTGCTGGGCACCTGCCGCTTCCCTTCCTAAATACTTCCTGCCCTCCGCGAGCCCTCGCTGCTCACCTTACCCTCACCACTCGCTCCCCCAGTCGGGGCTCTTCACTCTCATCGCACCCCTGCCCGGCTGCCTCTCTGTCATCTTCACTTCTTGCATGTCCTCCCACTCCTTCCCCTCTCCGTCCTCTGTCAGTACCTACCTAAATAATCGTCTCTATGTCTTCTAATGCCAGGCTGCCAGCTCCCCATCAGACGCTGACCATTCCTTGAGCAGCCGACCCCGCTGCTCCCCACGGAGTCACTGTCGGTTCTCACCTACTTTCACTGCCCCGGAGACCCTGCTCCACCCCTGCCAGCTCCACTCTCATGCTTTCTTAACCTGCTCCATGCTGGAGTCCAGGCTCGGGAGATGCAGGAAAGCAAAGGGCACAAGGGGGAGGGGGGTTAAACAACATGGAAATCTCAGCTTCTGGAATCTCCTTTCACGGGCACAGAAAGGGCAGGTCATAAAAGTAAAGTCATCATCTCCCGGGGAGGAATTTGACCAGAAGGACTTGCAGATTCTTCTAAAGCACTCCCCCACTTCACCAACATGGCTGTGACATTTCACCCTTTAGGGGAAGGGATGTCACAGTCACCTTCCCCAGGCATTCCATAAGGTCACACTGGTCAAAGCACACTCTTGTGTACAGACACAAAGAGACACAGATTGACTGGTCGCTTATTGCTCTCCCTTATTTATAAATGATCTTTTCTGTAGCTCTTGCAGATCCACAACTTGGCAAATACCCTTTTCTGTCCAAATTAGTGGGACTTTTCATTTAGTGATGTGCTACCCAGCATGTCTCAATCTAGCCAGAACTGAGCGCTACATCAGGAGTAAGGAGTGTGTGGGACAGCATCTGAAAGGTGAGAAAGTAAAATGAGATTGTATTTTATCACCCCATGTGGCAGGTTCTCAATGAGACTTCTATTTTAGATACTGGAAAGATGCCAGAATACTCCTGTCTTTGGAACAAAAAGCAAGTACAGGTGCAGTGTCCTGATGGGGCACAGGCTTTGGGAAAAAATAATCTATGAAAATTTTAAAAAAACCCCACTCCTTTACAGGCTACCCGCAAATTCAGAATTAAATTGGCCAAGCTAAAACACCAAACACTTCAGGCCAGTTCTCTGGAACAATACAAAACTCACTCAGACCAAGGATGCACTGAGAAATTAGTCCTTACTCTTCCATCTGTCTGAGCTCTATGCAACCTAAGGGAGCCTTTTTGACAATCCTGATCTGAGTTAAGAATTTGAAATAAAATGAGAGAATGTGACTTTGGGACCTAAATAACTTAAGTATGTGTGGGTCACTATCTTACCAGGGGAAATAGATACTTGCCAATAAACAATTCTGGATCTAAGAAAAGCTCAAAGTTCTCTTCCAAGCTCATGATTCAGAACTGATTAGCAGCTTCTTTAGAAATGAAATGACATTAAAAACAACCACAGCCTCTCCTTCCATAGTAGGATTAAGCCAATGTGGTAATACTGCAGGAGTCACTGCCAGTGTCATTCCTTCTGTGTAACTGAGGATGACTAAAAGTAAATCTATACTGGAGGTATCGCTTCTCAGGTGTGTTTTGTTTCTGACCACATGAAAGTTTCATTCAAAACCATTTTCTTTATCAAAAGGAGAAAAGTAAAAATCACAGCTCAAGGATAAATCCCAGGGTGAGCAGTGAAGAGATGGGTGTTTCCAGAGAGGATTGTGCCTGAAGCAGGGCTGTATTTCCCCTGTCAGCTATGCAGCTGAACACCACAGCAGCTCCACGTGCATTCACCAGGGGCTGAGTCCACCAGGTTGGTCCCTGAAGGCTGGTTCCTCACAGCTGGAATAACCACCCACCAACCAAGCACGATGCCAGCCAGTCACCCCTGGAATGTCTCAGCTAGGAATACAGAATTATCAGCCAGCAAGCCAGAGCCAGTTTGGCTCTGCCATAGATGAGATATCCCATCTCTGACCAGAGCCTAATTGACGTCATCTTTCTAATTTGGAAAGCACCCCGGGATTACTATCAATTCCACTTACTGAATCTTCTGTTAATCCAATGGGAAGAAAAATTAATTTTAAAATAAATTAATTATAATCTTAACATGCTGAGAATACAGCAAACAATTCTGACACTTCCTAGAAGCAGTGAGATACCCATGTTTTCCATTTGGTTGCACCAGTGCTGTTATCAGATGTTGGGTATTGCCCTTAGCTAACACAAACAGTTCTGGTGATACAGCAGACTGTGTTTGATGTGCTTATTTAAGAATACGATGAGTAAATTCTGTTCTTAACCTATATAACTGTGATAGCTGTGCTTACTAATATTGGCACCTGGCACACACATCCAAAACTGATTCAGCGGACAAAGCTTGGGCTCATTTACCTTTCCTCTTCCCAAATGGCACGAGCTGAAGACCAGAAAACCCACTTTGCAAATCACTTTAGAATGCACTAACTCCTGGCAAGCCAACAGACACAGACCAACCAACCACAACAACAACAACAACAACAACAAAAAAAACAACCATGCTGGCTTTCAGGATCTTAGGAAGATGATCTATATCATTTAACTGTCTATCAACAGCACGTAGTTACTCTCATGCAGAACTCAACAGCTATGTTACACTCTTTAGAGGAGAGGAGCAGAAAGACAGACAGGACTGCTATAAACTGACAGGTGAAGCAAGGCAGAAAACTTAGAATGTTGGCTCCTGCTGCTGCAGGAATTATCATCTCCTCCACAGCTGAACAGAGTCAATCCTTACAGTTCACATCTAAATTATTGCTTTCTGCCTAAGAAAGCATCAACCTTGATTTGAAGACAAAGTGATAAAAAATGAGAGAATTTCCTCAGTGTGGAACTGATCTACAGGCAACTTAGACTAAACCTTTACCACTAACTTAAAAAAGAAATATCAATCGTTGGTCTAGTAGCCCATGAAAGCAAGGCAGCATTCTCCATCTGATGAGAAATGTCTTATTTCACTGTGAGCCTGCTGTAAGCAAGGTGGAATTGTATCTACAAGGAGGGCATGTCAAGAAGTGGCCTTTCTGCTTAGAAGAGAGAATGGAGAGGCAATGATGGTGTTGTTGAAGGACAGAGGCAAATTACAAAGGCAATGTTTTCTGAAATGGCCACCTGTGACTTCAGAGAGGTACCTGTGGAAGCAGACAGGGTTTATAGCAAAACACAGTGTGGGAATTACTGACTGAAGAGGCCTCATGCCAAATCTGCCTTGCCTGGTTCTAATGGCCCCCACCCAAGAATTTGTACAACCAAGGTATGAAGTAAATTTTGCTTCCAACTCTGCCAATCCCTTCAGGGTGATGAGGTTTTGCTCACAGGAAAAGGAGTTGACATATTGGATATCCTTTCTGGATCTATTTTTCTTTATCAGTTTTTGCTTTTCTGTATAACTGGGATGTTCGTTGCTGCTGCTCAAGAGCACCAGGGCACACACATCTACTCAATATGCATCTCTACCCACAAATTTGTTTTCATTAAATGGAAATCCTGAAAAAATTTGATTCAGAATCTTAGAAAGGGAACATTGAAAGTTTTCAGTAATGTGTGATGAGTTTCGTTCACTGATATAATAATAAATAATACACTCTATTATGAATTATGTAATCATATTAAAGACCTGTATTGGCAAAACCTAAATGAGCGCTTAATCCAATTTTCCTCCAACTTCAGGACTTTTGGATTCATCTCTAAGGCCATCTCAGAGGTGAGAAATGCAGCAAGATCGCTGCTACTTGCCTCTGTGGACAGCCTCCTATCATAACCCAAAAGAAGCGGCTGAAACCTCCCTCATTTTTCCCCTCACAATGGAACAGTGTAACCACATGGAACGTTTGTAGACAAAGCGCTACAAGTGCAAAATACTTAAGCCTTGGAAGTCAAGCTCATAGGATGGGTGGAGACTTGAAACTATATGGAAACAAATTTGCCTTCAGGCCTTTTCAGCAGGTTGCAGCCTGCAAATTGTTAATGTTATATGTAGTAATCAAGTTAGTGATGGGGAAGTTTTACATTTGCATGGAGGAAAAACTTACAAGGCAGAAATAACTTTAAAGTTCTGCAGAACTGCTATTCTACTATACTGAGCCTGGAAGATTTTGTTGTCCCAGCCACTCAAGAGGAAGCCACAGGTCTCCATTCACAAAATTAATCAAAATGTTTTCATGACTTTTGCAAGATTTGCAGTTCTGCAACTACAGTACATTAATCTCCACTTTATTTGATTTTATTCAAGAGTTGGAATGTGCTCCTCAATCACTTCACCCTCTGACCAAAACTCCAGGATAACATGGGCTTTCTTGTAGCACTGTCTCTCTCCAGTCCCTGAGAGCTCATCAATCTGTCAGAGACTACTGAAGTTGCCATACAGGAAGATACGGTTGTTCTCAAACACAGAGCTCCACATAAAATGTAGAGAAAAGCAACCAAGAAAGGACTAAATGTTGGTAAATGTAGAAGATGTTCAAATCACATAACAATCTGAAAATCTCTGCTGAAACCCAGACTTGTAGAGTTACCAAAGCACAGTGAACAACAGCACTTGTGGCCAGGGCTCCTAATTTCCCCAGATCTGCTTCCACTTTTGGTACAGAGCATCTCAGTTTTGCAAGAATCATTGACGCCTTGTGCCAAACAACCCTTTCCAAGATTCATTAGGCAGGTGCCACTCTACCTGCCCCCTCCCTGACCATCCTAGAGGCAGGTTCCAGACATGTTCAACTTGTCTTTGAGCAACTGAAGCATTTTGTCAATACCAAACCTCGGGTATCGTGTGAGGGAAGACGTAACAACAGATGCAACGAAGGAAAGGGAAGAGACAAAGTATGGGAAAACGAAAAACTGGGAGCATGCAATTATCAAAACATAATAGTCAGGGAGTGTATTAGGTGTCAGAATATAATGACTTTCCTATTAGGAAACATTTCAAAGGTGGGGCCAGTAGAAACTAAGGAGTCATTTTTAATTGAGTAAAATAAAGCCTAGGAGTGAGTACAGTAGTAATATTCAAATATGCTGTACTGAGTTCATCAATCTCATTAACAGTTTCATTTTTAAATTCTTCCCCAGTGCCGATATTTCCGGAGTTGAGCACAGCCAAGAGATGCTGGTAGGTAGTTTTTCTTCCCCAACCCCCAGTTCTATACTTTCTTCCTAGTTGCTAAAAGAAAAAAAAGTTTTTCCACAGAAGATAACATAAATGCATATTCTTGAAAAGCTTTTGACTAACAGAAAGCCTTTGAAATACAGGTATTGGCTATCACGCAGCAAAAAGAAGACCTTTCAGCTCAGTCCTTTCCTTGAGGTAATTTTACATATTGACATGCAGTCTTGCTATGTGATAGCCAAGAGAATTATCTTTGTGATTGTCTTCCTTCACAACAGGACAAAAGCCAGGCTGTTAGTCCTGGCTGATATCTCTGGAATGGAAATGCCTCCATCAACACTTTCCTCTGTGTGATACCTGTTCCTGCAGGTTAACAATTACTATAAGAAAGAGCTCATCCAAGTCAGTGGGGCTTCTCACGTAAGAAAAAACAACCTGGTATCAAGTAGTAATGCCTTAAAGTCACCTGTTGCAACAACACAATTCTGAGAAAAAAGCAAAAGAAAAAAGCAAGATTTGCGGGGACACTAGAACAATTATTTAGATGAGCATTTTCACAATTTGGAAAAAAAAAAAGTCATTTAAAATAATGTAAATACTAAAGATAATAATATAATTCCTTCTGCTCTCTGGATCTCCTACATCTCTTTTCATCATTAGACTTAGAAATCCTTTCTAAAAGAATCTGGTCTTTTTACCTTGTTTCAAGGATAGTAGCAGAGGTAGGGCTTAAGTATTTAACACAGCACAAGTTTAGCAGAGAGCATGTGCACTGCAGTGGTCAGAAGCACTAGACCCCAAAATTTCTATAGCTTTACTACAGGACCTCCTCCTGTCTAAAATCAGAGAGTGCATTTGCATTCCCCCTTAAGCAGGGAAGAAAGCTGACCACCCCAAGATAATTAATAACTGGCTGGGAAAAAAGGCTTTAACAAGAAACACTGTAAGTTATTTTACTACCCATAACACTCACCCCGTTGCCACACACCTGGTCACTCCCCTGACATTCCTTTCCAGGCCCTCAGGCTCTCTCCCTCTGCCTCAGGCTCTCCTGAGCAGCCCATCCTCACAGCCCAGACCATCCTTTTTCTCCTGCAGTATCAGGAACAGCCATATCTGACCCCAAAAGCCCAGGGAATGGCTGGGTGGAAGGGTGGTGGAGGCAACTCCCTGGTTCCCATGGCCCTGCCATTAGCAAGGCAACACTGGCAACACCTGCTCTGGGGTGGATCCTCTCAGCACACTCTCAGCTGACACAACAAACAATGAGATGACTTTTTCTAATGAAACACTGATTTTAGCCAAGCCTCTCAGAGCTCCCAAGACTGAGGACTTTCCTGGCTTCCTGTGGCTAAACTCAGGACCCACAGACATTAAGCGTGTCAGGCAGCATCTCAGCATGAAGATTCTAGGATTACAGTTTTGGATTAGTGTTCTACCTAATTGCCACTTTGGACTGGTAATTTTTTTGGGGGAGGGCTGAAGTCTCTGTCAAACCTCAAGGAGTCTCAGTATAGAAAGATAAGGTACTGACTACTCTCCTGATGTGAGGTCTCAGTGCAGCTGTACTTCTGAAAGGCAAATTGCTAAAATTGTTAGTATACCAAACTGCAACAACCTGTTTCCACTAGGTTACAGCTGCTCTGTAGTGCAAAGGGTGCCCACTCCTACAAATGTTTTACTACAGAGGATTAAAAAAAAAAAATTCTACTCCACTTACCTGAAAGCTGAAGAGTAGTATATAAAGTTTTACACTGCTATTTTTTATTCTCGAAGGACCTGCATTTTCTGTGGCTGATTTTAATGCTCAAGTGAAAGAAGTATTATGAAGACATGGGTTTTTTCCTTATAGTTGGGGTGACTATATAAAGTCTGATATCTGGTATATCAACATTTGGCACTCGTCTGGACACCTCTGGAACATGAAGCTTTGCAAACCTTTATACAGTCATGAGTTTCTTTGCATAATCTTGGTCTGGCAATCCTATAATCTGCTACACTCCTCATTACAAATTTCTCCTTGACTGGCAAACAAGGGAGTAGAGTTTGAACAGGAGTGCAGGAAGGCAAAGTAAGGAGGTGCTTGTGAAGACACAAGAACCTGTGTTTATGCACTTGGCAGGGAACACCAGGACAAGTCAGAGAGCCTACTGAAAACAGTGGGTTGAGCAGTCCCTGGAAAGTTACCATACAAACTGTGATGAACAGCAAGTACATACCCATAGGGGATTAGTTGTGAGAAATGCTCTGGTTTATGGTGACAGCCTGGGTGTGATGGCAGTACAATATTCTGTTTCTCATCCCCAAGGGCTCACCTTCTCTCTGTTGGTCTGGTTTTGGTTTTTTACGCAGAGCTGCCAAAGCCAAGGGAGAGAACCAGATTTTCTCTCTGTGGTGGGAAGTCTCCAGGACTGTTCCACACAGCACAGAGCACATGCAAGTGCCTTTAGGACCACGTAAAAATGCTCTACAGATTTATTGCTGAGTCGTGGTACCCAGTAAGAAGTTAAAAATAGTAGCAAGCCCCAGAGTTTACGCAGAACGGCTACTTCAAACCCCAGAAATGTGCACAGAGATTGTGTTTGTTTGCATACCCAGATACAGGCTTTGCAGCCATACCTCCCACACCAGTACACGTAGGAGTATCTGCCCTGTTTCAGCAGCTTGAGGTATGCAGTTAAAGCACATTATATTTTCAGTTTACTGAATAGAAAGAACCCTCCTTGATTAAAGAATTTAATCAAGTAATGTGATTAGATGATTTAGTCAAAGCAGATCCTGTCCTACTGACATCATATAACACGATAATTTACCTAGTTGCACAGTGCAGCACCTGGAAAAAGTCCCAGGAAACTTGCCTCAGTTATGCCACCCAATCCCATGCTCTTCTGAGCTGATACAAGGCTTAGTACAATCACTCCAGAGCTGCTGCAGTATGGAGAAAATTTGAAACAATAGTTTTTTGGGTGTTAGTTTTCATTTTAAAATTGATGGTTTATGTCCAGACCATACAATTCTATTTTTATGGATCATCATTTTGCAGAATTTCATTGACTAAGTATGTATCAGTTCCTTCTATAGATGTTGCAAGGTAGCATTTCATTTAGGACATTCTGATGGTAGAGATCAACCAAAAGGTAAATTTACAGCATTGTTTCCAGTGGTGCTTGTAGTGCCAGCAAGTATCCAGTTTGTGGAAGAGATGCCAACCTTGCTTATACACAATTCTATGGTTACAAAACACTCCTGTGAGGCAGGGCTTTGTTAGTTACATGAAAATTTTCTTTCACTTTGAAATGAAAGGTTGCTGTTGTTATTTTTTTTTTATTTGCTTCTTGGAAAGTGAGTGTTGATATTGGAATATAGTTCCATTTAGAAAGAATTGTTCAGCACATAACTTGGTCACCTATATTCTGATACATGTGCATGGAAACAGAGCAAAATTTGCCTGAATCTCAATTGTCCTAGGGTATAAATCAGGATATTCTTACTGGGACACTGAGGGGTGGTCCAGGTGTGTCTGCAGCATTAAGGTGACACTGATATCTAGGCACTGTAGTAAGAGGGGCAACACATTGATACAAGTCCTTCCAGCAAGGGCTTAATACTGGCTGTTTTCTTTTTCTGATGTTTCAATGCTTCCCATGTCTTGGTTTTTGCCTATATACCCTGTGTGGCTTTACCGGTTAAATTACACAGCTTTGTGTTCTTCCTCTTAGTGTCCTTCTTAGCTAAGTGAATGTTGAAGCAAGGGAGGAAACATCGTGGTAGCAAGTAGAGCCAGACAAGAGAACTGCATTTACTCCCCTGCTTAATTAAGAGGACAATAATGTTTTCTCCTTTGTATTCAAATTACATTCACTTGGGACTTACTCTGGTTATATATACCTGAAACGCTAAATAAATAGATGTTTTTATTTGTTCACCTCAACAAGATTACAAGGAGGTGGATGGTGCTGTAAAAGAAACATTTTCCCATCAAAGACTAGAAGACTACTGGTGATATGAGTTCAATCAGAAATCCTGCTACATTTATCTTGACTGTTTCCTAAGGCTTTCCAGGGTTCACTTGACAATTAATATTCTTTCTCCATGGGCATGCATTGGCTGATGAAGTGGGTGTGGATGGTGGAGAGGATACTGAAACCTAGAAAAGGGTTCCATCTGCCACTCTAGCAGATTTACTGCTATGCTGCTGGCTGTTTATATAAAGATTCAGGTCAGGTGCTTCCTTATTTGTCTAAATCAAGGCCAGATAACATCTCCACTAGTTTCAGTATTTCAAGCACAATATTTAATGACATGGACACTTGGTTTAGGCCTTTCCTTTAGAAAGATAATGATTGCAAACACAGGAACACAATCACCACATGGCACCCTGAGCAAGGTCAGGGGATTCACAGGCACACTAAGGTCACAAATGATAAAACAGGCTGCAAATGGCTAACTTGCTATCTTTGCTCCAAAATAGAAAGGATATCTGCCAACTTGGCACCTGGATCTTCTTTACCAAAAGAAGGTATCAAGCATTCCTATTACAGGGTCAGGGAAAAAAAAAAAAAAAAGTAAATATTTCTATAAATTATTGTTAGAATGGATGATCTGCAAGGGTTTGTCCTAGTCAGCTTCTTTAGAAGGAAGGGTCACTGTGGTATCAGAAGGCATAAAGCAGGAGTTAGGGGACAGGCAGATCCAGGCTGTACAAGCCAATATTCTGTGGACAGCAGCACCATTCCATTCTTCTCAAAATGATCAAACCTCTATTTAACCTGGTAAGGTTTTCCTCCAGCTCCTCCAGATAGAGCATTTCACAATCTGACACCTTGGAAGACAAAATGCACCTTCAACAACTGTACTTGTCCTTATTTAACTTCCTTTTCCTCCTTTGTTTTTCCCCCTTCTCCTCTCACCTCCTGTCTTTCCTTTTGCCCTTTTCTATTGAGACCTGTCATATCTCTTGTCACTCTGTTATTTCTAAGGTAAATAAACCGAATTCCTCTAGTCACATCTCAGTTCCTCTGGTCATTCTGACACCCCTTCTCTGCACATCTTGCAGCCTGGATTAAGTTCCTTTGAACATGGGTAACCACAGGCAGGGACAAAGAGCAGGAAGGGCAAGGATGCAAATTTTGAAGACAACCTAAGCATCCTGTTTACATGAGAACCCAAACAGAAGAGGCACATTCTCAAGCCTTTTGAAAAGCTGTTGATTCTAGCAGGATGATAAACTAGAACCAGTAAATCTGAGGTCTTTATCAGCTTAATACAATTATTTATTAAGGTGTTTCTTTGGTTACTGTTTGAAGGTAGTTTCCCACTGGAAATAAAACAAACAACTGTATTTGCAGAGGATTAGATCATATTAGTCTGTTTCATAAAGAGAAAAGTTTCTAGGAGGAAGTCACTGGAGGTGAGATTTTTTTTTTTTAATTGGCAAACTCAATAGAACTGACTTTTCTAAGAAATAACTCATCTCAAATTCAACAAAAACTCAGGCATTGAAAAAAAATTGAAAGGGAAAAATACTGTGACATCATTTTCAAAACTTTTATTTGCAAAGTATCTTTAAAATTTTGGTGTAATTGCCTTTATTTATTTATTTATTAAACTTTCAACTTCACCTGAACATTCATATGACAACAGGGTCAGAAACAGAACAACTCAGGCAGGTAAGTACTTCCAGTCCAGACTCCTGCCTATCAGGTGAACAGGTTTTTGCCTTTTTTTAAATGAAATTAAGTAAAGAGGATGAAAATCTAGGCAGACGCAAACAATCAAGTTTTGCTTTACACTGGAATTATTTTTACCTTCAGAAGACAGCTGGGAGAAATAGCTTATCCTCATCTCAGTGTGAAGAGAGGCAATCAGAGGTGGCCTGTCTTACTACTGTCACAACAAACATTTCTGCTAGAAGTCCTGAGATCTTTTTTACTGAACTTGTAGCAGTGCAAATGAGATATCTGAAAGAGAAAAATCGAGAGAAAACTTCCATAATTAAAAAATCAATACCAAAACAAAACACTGCTGGAGATGAGGGAAAGAAAAAAAATTAGTGAAATAGAACAACTAAAAGCTTCTAACACCCTAAAATCATTTAAAGTTATGGAAAAAAATTAAAACAGGGTTTTGACAGTCATAGAGAAACAATTCAAAAGGAAAAGGCAGAAAAGAGACATTAATCTTTCTGAAGCCCAGAGATGCAGTCTGGATATATTTATTATTGCACTTCACAGGCTCGGCAGGCAGTAAGCAGAACATAGGTCATCTCCACATGGCCCATGAAACAGAAATTCTAGCCCAACTAATACCAGGAAAAGAAAAGATACTTTTCTTCAGAGGAAGAAAAACCCAAACCCAGTAAAGACCTGAAGCATTTCCCCCTTCAGCTCTTCTGCTGGGATGATATTTGGGATGACATGAGAAAGTAAAGACTTGAGAGCAGATTGTAGAACAAGAAATCACAGCTGCTGCTGCTCCAGAGTCACTATTGTGTGTCCCATGCTCAAACAATATGGTAGATTCATCATATACACAAATGTTGTGTTGTGTGATGATGCCATGAAACTTTATGATAATGAAATTGTAACACTGTGATGTCATCCAGGCCCTTCAGTTGTCTTTCTGCAACTCTCTTTCTCTCAGTCAATTGACTGTATCTATCCTCACTGGATTGAAATATATATCTAAGTCTCTTCCATCAGGTCACAATAACTGGTTTCTCACTGTTACTGGGATCTGCTGGGCTCTAAGATTTTTGGCCACACTTATTTTGTATTGTGAATGAAGAAGAATTTGCAAATGAAGTAGATAAAGTGTGGGGGAGGTGTGTCTTGGCTATTTCCATTTCTGTTTGAGAAATGCCTTTGCATCTGCTCTTGTTTTTTCCAGTTTGGACCAACTGATATGTAACCCAGACACACTTTAACCAACATACACAAAGCCTAAGCCACAGGCAATCACAACAGAAATTCCAGTTTCACAGCAGGACGGTGAGAAAGAGACAAAGTTCAAGCTTGATTGTGGAAGAAGGATAGCAAGCACAACTTGTTTGTTTACTATCACTATCTCCATCCCTCACTCCTCTGATGAGATGCCGAGTTTAGCCTGTGTACAAGCAAAGCTGAGATGAGCCTTGGAGCCTGTGATGGCCACGTTGGTCAAAGGCACTTAGATAACCTCCAAGCTCTTTCTAAAAATACCCACTTCTTCCTCTTCCAGAAGCCCCATGACAACTGTTTTCTGTAGGAGGCTCACTCGTGTTTACAGTTGCTGAAGAAACCAAGATGTCTTAAGAGGACTGAAACCCACAGGGCTGGTTTTGGTGATGACAGGACCAGTCTCCTCCTCCTCCTTCTTCTTGGCCAAGTTTTCAAACCCCAGCAATGATGTGGGACCTTCCTGGACAGACAGTTTGAAGCACCTTGCAATGGGGGCTGATGGATGTGCTCTTTGCCAAGGCAGCACCTGCACATGGGCAATCCTTCAGTGCTGGGAATGATGCCTCTTGGCCCTGCAAGAGCCAAATTTGAGAGGCAAATTCAGACCCAAGAATTGAGAATTTGTTGAGAATGAAGCTGTTTGTTTAATAGCAACTTTTGAGTACTGGAACAAACTCTCATGCACACCAGTTTAGTTGTTGGACAAAGTCAGCATCTAGATAAAATGCCAGCACAGCCTAATAATTGTGTGGAGCAATCCACAGCATAACATCTTTCTATATATTTTATTCTTCCTCTTCAGCTCTTTTTATGGCACAACACTTGGATACCACCAGAGGCAGAGCCTTACACAGTGAAGAAAACTTCCTTTTTAGATTAACTTTTCCCTCTTGTTTTTAGAGGTAAGATAGAAGTTGATAGCAATGGACTCATAGTTTACTTAAGCTAGTAGTCAAAGGGTGTTTACACCTTTTGTAAAAGGATGTGATTATTTTATACTTGCATTTATTCAAAATGAGAAATCATCGTCCATTTTTTCTGTTAGCATTTTATTTTCTTCCATTGAATTTTATTCCTTAGATTCTGTTTTGAAAAACTGAAATAATTTAATGTTTCTGTGCCTACTATATTTTTTCTGGATTAGACTATTCAGACCACGAAAGAAATGCCAGGCTTGTTCTAATTCTTTGTTAAACTACAACATCATCTGTCAGGTGGATGCCTGACAGATGTAACAGCCATTTTCTTTTTTATTTGTAGTATATTCAGATCACAGGAGTTCTGTATGAGCAAAGAGAGTAATCATAGACCAGGTAGAAAATTGGATTCCAAAAGGCTAAATAAAGTTCCTTTTATTTCCAAAGTGGGACACAGGATGTCCCCATGGAAGTTACCAGATTAGCTTAGGTTCCATTTAATTGTATCTATTTTCACAAAGCTTGGCAAATGGAGATATTGCTTTAAATATTGCAGTAACCTCCTGCCAAGCTACGCCAAATTTTTCTTTTCCTTGTTCTTCCAAACTCTGACTCTCTCAGCAATTCCTGACCAGAGGAAAACTTAAAAGCCTCCTGTGTTTCAAGTCCATGCTGAGCTAAAGGAACCAGAATTATAGAATATATCAATTTGGAAGGGACCCATAGAGTCCAACACCCTGCTGCTCACAGCACTATCTAAAGCTATCCCATATGACCAAGAATGTTCTCCAGAAACTCCTTGAACTCTGACAGGCTTGGTGCCATGACCACATCACATTGTTGAGCCTGATCCAGTGACCAACCACTCTTGCAGTGAAGAACCTTCTCCTAATGTCTCATCTGAACTTCTCCTGACACAGCTTCTTCCCATTTCCTCATACTTTTCTGGTCACCAGAGAGAGGAGATGACCAGCTCCCCCTCCACTGCCCTCCCTGGAGAACCTGTAGGCTGTGGTGAGGTCCCTCAGCCTTCTCTTCTCCAAGCTGAACAAACCAGGTGACCCCAGATACTCCTCCAGGTCTTGCCCTTGAGGCTTTTCACCGTCTTGGTTGCATTCCTTTGGACATTCTCTGTAATTTGGTGTTCTTATTACAAAGAAGCATCAAAACTGCACATGGGACTTGAGGTGGGGTTTCACCAGCACAGAGCAGGGCAGGACAATCCCCTCCCTCAGATGTCTGCTGGTGCTGGGGTTGATGCACTACAGGACGTGACTGACATCACCCAAACCCCCAGCACAGTTCTCAGAAGTCAAAACACTCAGAAAAGCCTGAGGAGCAGGGATGCCTGGTTAGAATTGCCCATTTCAAGATGCCACAAGGTCTATTTTGTTCTGCCCACCATTCCATGTAACGAGAGGGGCCACCAACAGGCAGATGTGGTCCTAAATGCAGCAATCCCACTTTGCTCACAGAGTTCCAGAAACACACACATGCTGGGAAGTCCTGCTAGGTGTAAATGTAAATGTAGATGTAGGAGGCTTCAATAGCTGTCATTGAGGAGTTGTGTAAAGAGGTAAGTCCCAGATACTATCAATTGTCTGGCTCTGTTTCTGTGTTCTGGCTGGTTTGTTTCAAAGGTGTGAGGTTTATTTTTTTTAAACTTTCCTTAAAGTTACTTGGTCTGGCATTGAGGAAGTTAATTTATTTACATAGTAGGGGCTGGAGTTTAGACACAAAGATGACCTAAGATAAGGTTCCCTTCTCTGTTTTACCCAAAAGGAATTTACTGAAAGCCTTTATTGAACCCTCTCCTCCCACAGACTTGGGAGCAGGAAGAGGCATAAATGGATTAGTGCATGTTCCACTTGCAGCAGTCACAGAGTAAAGGCCAAACAGTGAAAAGTTCAAGAAAGTAGGTAACATTGTCACTTCACAAAGTTGTGGGGACCAGGTCAGTTGTGAAACACACACACAGCATGGGGCTGGCCCAGCCTTTGAAACAAAAAGCTGAAAACAAGATTTAGTCTGACACCACAAGGAGGAGAAGCACTCGAGCTCAGTCAGGAATGTGTTGTGTTGCAAACTGCAGGGATTTATTGCAACTCCCACTTCCAGTAAAATCACAAGTGGGGATCGGGGGGGGCTGGCTCTCTCCTCATCCTTGGCACAAGAGACAGCTCTTGGCTCTTCAGTTTTGTCTGCTTAAGCCTCTCCTGCAGCTCTGGGTGTGTTGTGCCTTAACCCCAGCCAGCAGCCAAATACCACAGGCCACTCAACTCACCCCTCACCAGCAGAATCAGGGAGAGAATTGGAAGGGTAAAAGGTAGAAAACTCAGGGGTTGAGAAAAAGAGAGTTTAGTAGGGAAGGCAAAACCCATGCACACAAGCAAAGCAAAACAAGGAATTAATTCAGTTTCCCGTGGGCAGGCAGGAATTCAGCCACATCCATGAGATCAGGGCCCCATCACACATCACAGTGACCTGGGAAAATGAACATCAATCACTCCAAATCTCATCTTCCTTCCTTCCTTCCTTCCTTCCTTCCTTCCTTCCTTCCTTCCTTCCTTCCTTCCTTCCTTCCTTCCTTCCTTCCTTCCTTCCTTCCTTCCTTCCTTCCTTCCTTCCTTCCTTCCTTCCTTCCTTCCTTCCTTCCTTCCTTCCTTCCTTCCCCCCCTCCCCCCCATATTTTATATGCTGAGCATGACGTCATGGGGCATCTTTCTGCAATAACGAGCAGTGTCATAACAACAACTACAATTACTGCAGAAGATCATTATTTCATCTGCTCAGAGACATAACCTCACCAGGGTTATGTAGAATATAGTAGTAATAAAGGATAAAGTAGGAGGACATAAAGGATAAACTTTTATAAAGGATAAAGTAGGAATAAATGTGGAAGTGTATACATCCCTCACAGCTCATTTTGTGTGTATTTAGCACTTCAGTGCAAACTTGCTGCTAGTTCTCTGTAGCTCAATTGTATTCACTGTTTGCTGAACTTTTCTTAAAAATGGGCAAAAAGCTCATGGCTAAATTTGGGTCAAAAGAGATTACAGTGCTGAGATTTAGATTCAACTTTGTTTATGTAACTGGAAGCACGTATCAGTATTCCAAGTCTGAAAGCAAGACTCAAAACTGGGCAGTTTTCATTTTGGATTCTGTTTAGAAGAATCAAGGCAGACAATCCCACAAATAAATAAATTTTTGACAACATTATGACCATCATTAAAAACTTGATTATTTTTCTACAGCTGTCTCTCTGCCAACTGCCTGAAGTTAAATGTCCAGAGTCAACAGGAACATGCTGAAAGAGCTCCAAGAAATAGCAACTTCATTTTCTCCAACAGCATCTCATTGGTATTTTCTGAAGATTGAGGGTAAATAAACATCAAACTCCCTAACTTTCCTTTAGCCAGAAAATCCTGTGCATTTATGGAAACTACACACATACAGGGTAGGATTCTGTTGACTTGGGCAACATGGGACTTCAGCTGTTGCTTGAGTATATCTTTCTTGCAATTTCCTTCTCCTCAGGTAAGAGGAAGCTCCTGTATTTCTTCATACAAGGATTTATATCCTACAGCTTGTGCTCCTTCCATCAGCCTCCTCTTGCCATCAAGTATGGCCTTAAAGACATGCAATGTTCTTCCCTAAGTGCCAGCAGCAGGCTACCACAATTTTTCATTTTGTTTTGGTCTCTCCTTCACTTACTGCCCTTGCCATCTGTCCCTAGGATTTACCACAATTAAAACATATTTGTTTATGTAAGTAACTGACCTACAATATTAGCTTAACTACTGATGTTAGAAAGAGGCTCTGTATCAAAAATAACATGCCTAAAATCATACTGAACACAAAGGCTCTTGGAAGTCACATGGTTTGGAATAAACACACCACAGGGCTACCATTTTTTCATTTACAGATGCCTGCATTTTCCTGCTTTGGCAGTGAATGCCCAGCTGCTGATGTCTGTGAGTGCTGAGTTGGCACCTGTTAGAGGAAATTCAGCATTAAATACTCCGTTATCTTCCCCACGAAGCCTTCACCCCTCTCCTCTTATTTGCATAGATTAAAAACTTTCCATGCATGTGTTTCTGCATTGTCCTGAACACTGACCTGTGAACCTGAACCATATTGTGGTGGCACACAGAGCATGTGGGAGTGTATCAAAATGCTCATGGAGCTCATGGACAGAGCTCATGGCCATGGCAGGTATCCCTGGAAGGAAAGGGACCACAAGGCCATGACTAACAGAGGAGCAAGAACTGAATGAGAATCATCATTTTCCAAAGTATCAAAATCAAAACAACGTGAGGTAACAGATACACAAGCTGAGACTGACAAGCTGCACTTCCCTTGCCAGAGCAACACGAAGTTCACTTATTATTATTCTTTCATAAGCAACCAACACATAACTCCTGGCAAAAAGTACACACAGGGCCCTCTCCTACACTCCCTGTGACAGCACTGCCCCATCCTACTCCTCACCTGTGCTGCTCCTGCCCACCACAACACCTCTGAGGCTGTGTTGCTGGAGAAGCAGAGCAGCAGGAGCAGATCCACCACAGGAACAGAGGCTGTAGGACTGTCTGGCAGAGCTCAGGCAGCTCGTGTGGGAGAGGCACCCATTCCTGTACCATCTTTCACCACCATCACCTTGGCATCCAGGTCAAGGTAAGCGCGAGCCTCAATCTCCCCTTGCTAAGTGTAGCAATATCAGCCACAGGAGTTAATTTGGGTTTTTTCAGTTCCATTTCTGCTTCTGATATTGATTTTGTTGGGGCTGTGATTTTGTTTATAGGAGGGATAACATTACATGAACTCAAATGGCAATGGCAATACAAAGGCAGTTTGTTTGCAGCACTATAAAAACATTATGAGATCACACGCACACACACTGTTGAGAGAACGTGTAAACAAAAAGAAATGTCTTGTATAAGCTGCTACAGCATTCTTAATCATGAAGCTTTCATTGCTGTCAATCTTAGTTAGTCATTACCTTCATTGTTAATTATAACCCTCCCAAATTTTATTCCATATGATTCTTAAGATCCTGGCTTTCTGACTGAGACAGTCTTTGAGGCCATCACCACAATAACAGAAACTTCTGAGACAGAAGTGCCTGTCTATAAGAAAAGGTATATGGAGGTCAGCCCAGTTAGCCAGGTAAAACTCCCTGTGCATCATGACCAAATTAATGGTAAAGGCTCCATCTGCTCCTAGTAACTTTAATTTTAATATTTTGTTCTAATACAAAGTTACTGCTTCATATTATTTGTAAAACTTATCAAATTTTCAATGTAAAAAATTTATCAATTTTCACATAAAACATGAAAATTCTAAAGATTTAGTAAAACTTCAGAACAATATTCCACTTTGACTGAAGTCACAGGAATCTAAAGTAGGAAATGGGAGTGGACATCGACACTAGACAATGAACAATTTGTTCAAGCAAGGAATTACAATTTGTAAAAACTCTTACATATTATGCAAAATACTAATGAAAAACCCTTCACTCTGTGATGCAATACCCACGCTTCTGCTCAGGTCTTACATGCATACAGATATTTTGGCTGCTGATTACAGTGACCTCTGTCCACACTTCAGCTCTCCAGCTGAAGTGTACTTTGCCACTCATTCTTCACGTAAAGATGGTGTAATGATTTGTATGTTGTGAGGACATTTTGTACTCAATTTTAACACAGCAGAATTTCCGTACTTTGAACATCATCTGAAAGACCGTCTGTACAGTTTTCAGAAGTAAATAATTTGAAAAAAAATAAATCCATCAATTTATTTTTTTGATGTTCCAAAGTTTACTGAGAACAGAATTTATGATTGCTTATGTGCAATGCTCTGTTTTCAACTTGAGAGCACTCCAACAAATACCTAGATTCATTAGGATGGCTGTCAGGACTTCAGAATTCTTCTTGGGACTGCCCATAGAGGAAACATCATAAGCTTCCTCATTCTCTAAAGAGATGAAATATTATGGAAAGGCTGGTTTGTCTGAACAACAACTAGGAAACAAGGTCAAGCTCAGAAGTGAGCCACCAGACAAATTCAGAACCAGAGCTCTGAACTGCAACCCAGATCTTATGACTGAATTTCAATCTGCCTTAGGTAAAATGCCATGTCCTTTCACAGAATTGGTCAATTAGATTAGAAATCCGGTATGGAATAATATTTGATGAAGAATTTTGTATGAAGCCAAGTACACAGTCTTAAGCAGACAGCAGCTTAAACAAAACTGAAGGTCACTGCTGACTATTTACAGTGCTGCATTGATATTAACTGGTAGGGAGAATTTGGTTTGGCTTTTGGCAAGGAAATACTTCTAAAGGTTATCATGGACTATCACAGACAGATTGTGAAGTTTGGGGAGTGAACAAGGGGAGGGATTCTGGGAAAGGAAGAAGGAAAAGCCTGGAAATAACTGTCAGGTCAGAAACCACTTATTATCTTGAGAATTGGATTTCCCCAATGTAGTAATAACCTGACCTGATTTAGAGGAAATTATTTCAAGGCTGGGGAAAGGCAAACAAAAGCACACATCAGAAAGCTGCAAACAGAACTGGCAGTGCAGGATCAGGATTTCATCACCTCTAGGAAAAGACGGTCTGAGCATTTCCCAGGGGAAATACCAAAACAATCTCCCTTGCCCTATAGGCACATGACTGGATCCAAAGCAATTGCAGAAGAGAAACCAATCATTTGTCCTTCCAGTAAGAGGCATAGACTGCTCTCAATAATGCCATGCCCACAGCAGTTCTCAAGGATGAACTCAGAAACTACTCTAAAAATAATTAGCAATTGCCAAACCAAATACTTTGAATGTTCTATTTGTTTCATAACTGTGTGTTTGTTTCTACCATACTGCTGTGAACAGCTGTGGCACTTCTCATTAGATGTCTCTAATTTTAAGTTCCTATAAAAATTATTTGCCACAGAGTCTTAGGAATGATGGAAAAAATTCCACCAGTCTCATTCTTTCAATTGCTGTTAGATCTAGCTGGAAATTCACCCACAGAACTGTTCTCCAAAACAGCAGTAACTTGGTAGTGTTGTGTAAGGGGTTTTGGCAACATTAATTTTGTATCTGTTCTCTACAGAATTATTTTGGTTTGACCTCAAAGAATTCAAAGTTAATCTTTCTTTTAGTCCAATAGAATTAAAAATCTTGGGTTTAACACTGCTGAAAAAGTAACGAAATGCCTTGATCTAGTAAAAAAAATTAAATCTTTACCTTGATCATTTAGAAGTGAAATGTATCAGAAAAAAAATTGTAGTAAATTAGAAAAACCTCAGCTTTTCATAATTATTCCAAAGAAAAGAATTCTTAGAACGTGTATTTAGGAAAAAAAAAATTGCTTCGTTATTACATTGTAAAAGCAGGTGAGATTGATGGAATTACTGGCATCATTTCACTTTGTCATGGCTCATAGTGCATTCTTACAAATTTTAAATCATAGGCCATGTAACTTGCCAGACACAACAGGGAACTGGAAACTGCAGACATCCATCCTGAGTCTGACACAGACTCACTGCTGCTCACCTCCCATCTTCTTGCTCACCCACAGCTCTCAGGGAGCCTGTGGGAGGCTGGGATATGCCTGGAATGCAGACACGTGGCTCAAGAGAGCAGTTTCATCTTTCTTTTTCCTCTTATACGGGAACTGGGAGAACTACTAAGCTACAAATCTAACCTAAGATTATCCTTGCACAGCATTTTGTAGTGCAGAGCAACTCAAGACTGTGCACCTACTTGATTTATCAACATGACTAGTAGAGGTTTAAAGATTGTGAGTGATTATTCAAAAAAGCTGTGTATAGACAGGTGTTCCTCAGTCCTGACACCAGCTGATGTGCTTCAACTGAGGCAGAGCCCTGAGCCCTTGCTGCTACATCTCTTCCAGAAACTTTATTATGAGTGCAATAAAGAAAGAGGCAGAAGTTCGTCATATGATCAAAATCTATGACCCCTTAACCTTCCTTCTTCCCTCACCTGCCAGCCAACCTGCCCTGGAATGTGGGGCCTGAACTTCAGGCAGCCTCTCAGAAGCTGATAGCAGACACAGACAGGCTAGGGAGGAGAACCAACAACACAAGGAACTGCTTAATCTTTTGCTAAATAATCATGATACTGCAGGGTGCAATTAAGTCCTAGGACAGTGTAGACTCTAAGGGCTATACTTGTGTGTGGGAGAGGGGTGATTTTCTCCCTCTCAAAATTCATGTACACATTCCTCAGCTCCACTGACCTCACTGAAAGGGTGAAGAGAAGTGAGGAGGACTTCACCAAAAGATAGAGGCATTCTTGCAGCAGTAGTAAGTAAGGGCAAGGCTGAGATTTCCTCCTTCTTCCAGGCCCCTTTTAGGATTCCCCTAAGGTCCTGTATTTCAGGAAAGTTAAAACCCCAAGCCTACCTCCACCAGAGTGGAGCCCACCCACACAGGCTGAATTTGAAGTCTTGTGGCTTCCCAGAGTGCCAAGGCAGAGGCACCTCCCCACTGCAGTGAGAAGAACACAGACAACTTTCCTCCTGTGCAGGAAAGTCCTTCCCTCAAAGGCTTCTCCCCTCAACTGATAAACACCCCTGGGTGCTTCCTTGACTCCCACATGCATGTAGTTGGGAAGAAATGTTCCCGCTCGTGTGGGGCTGGTCTGGAATCTGACCGGAATGGTGCCTGATTTCCCGACACCAGTCCTCAAGTGGTGCTGGAGACGTGCCAGCCTGGCACGGGCTGAAAAGGGTCACCCTCTCCAGCCTGGAACAGCCTTTGGCACATGTTGGATTTGTAAGTCCTTGCCTTGTGGTTACTCTGTGCTCCAGCTGGACTTTCCCAAGGTAGTCCTGCTCCAGAGAAGGAACAAAACTGTTCCTGGATAAGGGAGAGTTTTGTGAGCGTATGAGACAAAGCTTACTAGAAATTGGAAGGAAACCAGGAACGCCTTGGTTGCCAGATTAAAAACAAACACTGAGCAGTCTCCCTCCCTCCATTCAATGGTAAGTACAACAGCAGCTTTCTCCCCAACCCCAATACCCTCCACCTGCTCCCAGCAAGTTTCTGTCCTATCCAAAAAGAAATAACAGTAAAATCTGGTGGGAGAAAGAAGAGGAAGCAGTGTCACTGACTTTTTTGAATGGTGTCCCAAGGCACATTACTGAGGATTAGAGAAATACCTGTTTGGAGGATTAAGACCTGAATCAAAAAGGTTAGAGGATTACACTGAAATAATAGCTGACCAGTTCTTCTGGAAGTACGACACAGATCTTTCATTTCATAATTTTTGACGGTATTTTCCTGGGCAGTCTGTGCAGAGACTGAGAGGAACATTGATAGTTACACCTACACAAATAGTTGCTTTTTGTGACTCACAGAAGAGGTTTAGATGGCTAATAAAAAAAAAAAAAAAAAAAAAAAAAAAAAAAAAAAAAAAAAAAGAGAGAGAGCTGACCCATAGAAAGCTATTAGATCAAAAATCTTGGACAACACCACTATGTTTCCCACATCAGGCAGTGATAAGAAAAAAACCAAAACAAAGGGAGAAAATTAGAGTGAACTAAAGAAAGACCCTCTGGGGAGGTGTCTTCTTCTCCAGTACAGAGCCTGGGACAAATTTAGAAACAGGCATAACTACTGGATGATTGATTTAGTGTTTTCCTTGGATTTTTCTCAGTGCACTTGATGCCTTAAGTTTCAGCTTTCATGTTTTTCAGATTCTGTGCTGCCTGGGTGTGTAGTTCTGAGCTTCATTCTAACTGTTAGTAAATAACACTTTTAATACATACATACTTTATTCTCTTACCTCTGTCTCTGTTTCAGGTCAGCCTTCTCAAGGCATCACAGGAAAGAAATGTATTTGCTAAAAAGCGAGAAAATTTTAACTGCAAGTATTTTGTCCTATAAGGCCTTTCTCTACACGTTGAAAGTTGGTGAAAGAGAGTTTGATGCTGGAGGTCAGAGGTGCCTTGACAGCCCACCACACCCTTTCTTCTCAAAGAAGATTTACAGGCTTTACTGGTATTATCAAGCATTCCAACTTCAAGAAACTTCATTTTCTGAAGCTAAAATGGAAGAAGAAGCTGAAGGAAAGAAAGAAGCCAAAGCTCCCCACTTTGTAAACCAAGCAGCAAACTGCAGCAACTGAAGGAGGTGATGTTGTTGAGTACATGGCAGGACTCCTATACTATACTCTGTAAGTTACATGTGACATCCCAGCACTTCTCTCACCATCTGTGTGCTGGGGTTTGAGGGAAGGAAGAGGACAAGGTTAACAAATTTGGAAGAAACTCACTGTAAACAACCAATTCTCAGGTCGGACCATATGGAACTTGCTGCAAAGAAAGTTAAAATCACTCAGCAAAACATGTTTTTTATCAGAAGGAAAACAAAAGTAAAGCTGATTGATTCTACTGAAACCAAGCAAAGCCAGGAAAAAGAAAGTAACCATGGCACAGGAGACAAAAGACAAGTAAAATCAGACATAAAATCTAACTTCAGGTCTGAGGAATGCAGTACTAAAGCTCTGTAATTGCTGTGAACCAAGTAGGAAGATGCATGAGTAGAGATGGCCAGAGATCTGTGAAATAGACAAGGTAAGCTTAAAAAAAGAGGAGTAGAACCAACAAGGACAAACAGGTTCAGAGCTGAAACTCTGACCCGACAGCTTTGGTAGGCTACACAAAAGCAAAAGGGAGAAAAGGGCATGCAGAGAAGATTTGGCTGCTTGTCTTCCATCAGGAGTTATTGCAGTGTATGATACTAATGGGCAGCATCAGATTTCTCAATATTAGCTTTAATTTGTGTTGCAAATGGCAGAAGAAATCTGATAGTATGGTGTTAAACAGAATCTCACTGAAGAATGTTCCCTCTTGGCTGAAACGTGCCATTTTTGTCTGTGTGTGTTCCTTCTACGTGCAATTTTTATCTGTATTATTTCTTCAGTTTTGGAAAGTTAAGACATTAGAGAATTTTGAAGCTTATCAGAAAAGCTCTAGAGCATTCCTTCAGTTCTTGTGTCTTAGGGGTTTATGAACGTTTCCTCAGTTGCACAAGACAGAAAACACTGGAGGATTCTGCAGGCAGATATTAGAGCTGCTGATAAATCTACCACATGGTATTTATTTACTCAAGTGATTACTCTGCTTCAGATAGGATAGAGAACAGCTTTTGTAAAGGTACCAGAGAGAGACATGGCAAATTTCCTGCTTGTGATCATACACATGGGAAAGAGAACACCACTGTTCAGTTACAGCCCAAAAGGTGCCCAGAGGAGGAACTGCTCATTGCAGTGTCAAACACACCATTTGTAGACTCAGATTACTCTGCATTACTCCTGGGCTGTGTTTTGGAAGGGAACACGAAGTTAAAAGTCTGCTGCTCCTTTCAAAGTTGACAAACCTCCAACAAGATTTCCTAACAGATAAAGATCACCGCCAGCAAATGGTTTGTTTACCTGAAGTATATTAACCTCCATGTAGAGAATATTTTTCTTCTCCATGATCAAGCCAACTGGTTTGTAAATAATGCTGGTATCAGTGGCTCATGGGTGGAGGCAGTGCTGTGTAGACGTAGAAGGATCAGCAGTGGTGCCTGTGGCACCTTTTGACACCTTCTGAGTGTGTGAGTTTGCGTGTGCAGGTCTCGTCACCTGCGCTTTTGTTTTCAGCCTGTCCAAAACACGTCATGGTCTTCCAATCTGATGGAAAACACAGTTCTGTAATTTGGTGTCTCTTGTCAATGATCCCTGCAGACCAGTGGACTACTCCTACAAAGAATAAAAACAGCCTTGTAGTACTCTTAGTACTCTCTCGGTCTTGCACTGTCACAAGATTTTATTTTTTTTTTTTTTTTTTTTTTTTTTTTTTTTTTTTTTTTTTTAGGATTCCTATATCCAAACAGTTAGAAAAACATGACTCGGCTGAAGTAGGACTGTGCAGGAGATAAGAGTAGTCAATTATAAACACTATAAACATCCCTCTTATCTTAAAATCTTGGAATTTCAGATGTTAGGCAGACATAGTGAAACCCTGAAGCTCCCACTAGCCTATGTGAACTGTCCTCTTCAAGAATAAAATACGTATCCAAGAGTATACCTGGGATAGACTTGATATCATGAGCCAGATAATTGGGAGGCATTAAAACCCAGCTCTGAGGACACCTGTTTCTATTAACTTTTGACTAGCTTTGTTCTTCATTTGCTGTAGTCTAACTGTTTTGCTCTGGAATTTATTTATGACCCACATAGATGCCAGACTGAGTTAAAGCTTCTACTGAAATATGTAAAAGAGCTGGAATTGCCACATGAAACTGCCACATTTTCCAAACATAATAAATAATTCACTTGGGAATAAAATCATATTCATATCTGTGGATTTTGTCACATTGAGTTCTCTAAATACAGCTGTTTCTCTGAAGTTATGCAACTTTTAAAAAGCATTACTATTTTTACTATTATATTGCTATCCCCATCTAATCTGTTACACAACAATTTATGCCTGCAGCAAAATGCCTCAAACACAGAACAGAGCTAATTTCATCAATATGTAATCTTATATGTAATCTTACCTTATCATCTCACTTACCATTTACTTCTATGTAATTTTTTTTTTTTTAAAGAAGAATGCAGAACCCCATTCTTATTATAGCTACACAACAAATCAAACTGATCTACTGGAATTCCATGTCACCAGGGCATGCACTGATGACCTGTGCAGTCCCATCATGGCATTCCCTGTGCTTGCAGAAATTACTAAAGCATTGATGTGCATACTGAATATTGAAAGGGAAGAGGTATTTTCATGATGCTGCTTGCATAAACTGATATGGGCACAAGTGCACAGAGACTTTGATTTTGGGCACTTCCATTTCTGGATGTTTCATAGAAGATATTTAGGACTTAATCTGGAAAGCACTAAACTTATTGAGAGTTCCAGCTGTCAGTGACTGGTGATTGAAACTAAGCACCAAAATATGACAAATCTAAAGTTTAAGAACTTTGTTTTTCGGCCATCTTTTTGGCCAACACTGTGGCTCAGAAGGAAACCTGGACAAGTGCTTTTTCTCCTCTCAAGGAAATTGTTTCATGTTGCATAGATGACTCATTTCAGACAAAAGCAGGGATTTACCTGTTACCCTGAACTCCATACAAGTAGATTCCCCTTTGAAAGCAAAGGGTGTCACTGGAACTCTGAGTGAGCACTAGAGCATGCAATTCCAGTATTTAACAGAGCCTGATACATGCCTTGGGGGATTATTCATGCCATCTGCCTTAGTTATCTACCTATGATAAGCACAGTCTCCTAGGAGAACATTTCTTTGTGCAGACAATGCATGAAAAGCCAGGTATCTTCAGAAGAACCAAGGAGACCTTAGGTTAAAACCCCTCCTCCAAACATACCAGTACCCCCATGCTCTCATAAAAGTCAATGCAGGAGGAAGAGCAAAGCCAGCAAGTAATTCAGATTTATAACTGAGCGGGGTCCCTTTTTCAACACTGAATATAAAGGAAGCCAGAGATCCTGCAGTGCCAGTGGTATCTCTGCAGCCCACAGGGATTTTCTGTGGTGCCCCAGCAGCTGGTCTGGCACCAGCAGTTAATGCTCATGAACATCTGTGTCACTGTTGTGCTGCCCTGTTCAGCTGTGACAGAGTTCTGTGGGGCAGTGGGGTGTTCACAAATGTCAGTTTAATTACCAGAGTGGGACTGTTTTCTGAGTGCTACACTGAACTTTCAGGAGTTTAAGACTGTTTTTACAACAAGCAAGTCCACCTGTAAAACAGATACACTGGATTTTTAAAGTATGGCTAATTAAGATCTGATTTTTTAATGTCTAACGATCTTTATTTTTTAAAAAATCCAAAAACTTTTCACCAATTGTATTATTGTTGCACTGACATTTTTTTCATACTTTCCAAGCAGACAGCCTTTAACAGCAGTCCATAATTCAGCACTAGGTGGCCTCTTTCTTCTTTCAGAGAAGGTCTGATATATCACTGTATGACCACCTAAGGACTTAACCAGAAGTAAAAAAACCTTAGGCAAATCTAAAGAACTTTGTTCATTAGGATTTTAAGACAAGTATCACAAACCTGCTCATTGTTTCCTGACTGGAATGCATTAATTGTGGGTCAGAATACAGAACTGATTATCTGTAGCTTGGCTTGCTGCCTGAGCCTTGAGCAATGTTTTATCCACACAACTTCCTAGGAGGTACACCTAGTATTTTATTCCTCAAAAAAAGCCCAAAAACACGATGTGCCTTCATCCAACTCATCCACGCAAGAGCATACAGAGAGGAAGAGGATGTGAAGATAAAATAGTTACACTTTTCTATTCAGCTTAGGTTTTACTAGGTGAGATCCAAAATAGCAATCAGAGCTTCACCTCCCCTGCTCTGAACAAAGCTCATGCACTCCCAACAACATGTCCTCTTTCTGCCAAGTGGTCTGCAAAAGACAGAAAACGCTGATGAATCATGGAGCATTTAAGAGACTCATGGATGGTAAAAAAAAAATCTAATGGGATTGAGGTTTCTAATGCAGAGACCAGCATAATTGTTTAATTGGAGCATTTAGCTTTCTTGAAGAGGCTAACAAGGAAATGAGCATTGCCTACAGCAAGAAAGCACTCTGGCAAAATGGCCTCAGGAAAGGGGTTCTTAATTTGCCTTTTAGAATTTCCCAACCACCATAAGCACAATCACTTCATTGCAAAATCACTGTGCTTCTGCAGGATAAGCTTTGTGCTAAACAAATGCTTGTAGCAGTATGTACGATTAGGTGAGATCATATGAGGAAATAAAAAATGTTTTGCCATGGTGTGGCTGAACAGCAACTTCCTCCATCAGCTGAAATGGGATAATTTGTTTACAGAGCAGGTAAATGCTTCTTGCTAGGCAAAGAATGAAGACTGGAGCCTAGTAGAGGTACTAAATGTGTGGCAGCAAAAGGGTCATTTATAAAATGCTGCTTCTCTGGGGAGTTCTGTGGACATCTCCATGGAAAGGAAAGTAGTGACTTCTTTTGGTCCCCACATGAAGGGGAACACTTGGCTGTCTGTCCCTGTTGTGCTGCTCTGCCTCTGACTTAATGCCTCTGCTCCCTTGGAGTATTTTTCTTCTCAAACAAGTAATAGGAAGGATTTAAGAACTCCAGTGAAGTTGAAGAGAGATTTCCTCTATGTGTTGTCATTAAATATTTGGTCTGAGACAGAAAGGAAGCAAGGCCAAAGGAAATACTCTGTATGACCATTTTAGCTGTCAACTGGCAGCATTGCTCTGCTTTATTATGAGTTCAGCTGGTCTGAACACTACTGCACACTTGCCATAATGTTACAACAAAGATTATAGGACAGCCACAGCTGGCATCATGAACATATCAAAGATTTATGACAGGATCCATGTAGGAGGGAGTTCTGTGATCACCCTCTGAATTTTTCATGTGTCCAACCACATCTAACTCAGGTCACCTGGCCTCCTGTTGCCAGTGTTGCAACAAGTCCTCAGCACTGTCACCTGCCCTGTGACCCAAGGAAAACCTGTGAACATTCCTCAGTAATTATTCAGAGGCTTTCAATAGACCCTCATGTTGAATCCACCCTGTTCATTTCACATGAATCTCTGACATTTTTTTAAAGGTGGATTTTTTTTTTTTTTTTTTATGGCATGCCTCACAAGAGTCTTGCTTAACCCAAGATTGCAGTCTTTGCAATCATCAAGTACCTAATTTCCCACCCAGCTTGGGTATGGATAAAATCTGCTCCTGCCTTCAGTATGAAGACTGCCCTAGGTACTACTGCAGCTGAATTAGCTACAGGGTAGCCCAACATTAACGATTTTTTGTTTTCACTACCTGCTTGTGTTCCTCATTCATCCTAAAGTTTCCTGCAAAATATCAAACCTCAGAATAAAAATAGCTAGAACAGCAGCTTGTTGTGTCATAGTTCGGATTCATGCTTGACTCAGAGCTGAAGGAATAAACATTCCTGACTCTATTGATAATTTCTTTTTCGGGTGTTCCAGTGGGTGAAAGAAAAATCTCTTTGCATTCCTGCAGGGGAGGAAGATCAACATAAAATCAGATGAAAGACTGCCAGATCCCAGGCTGAGTGCCAGTGATATCCACAGGGCTTTACCCAGTTAATACAGCATATTTAGTGTAATACTACAAAGTCTCTTTTACTTAGACTTGTCCTTGAAAACATCTCCCTTGGGTTGTATAATTTCCCTAGTAAAAGCCCATATATACTGAACTACATCAGTCTATTAGCACAGATTTAAAAGAAAAGTTAATATTTTCACCACTAGACATGTTGATTACTTTATGAAGTCTGTCTTGGTCTAGAAGTACATTCTTATGCAGATCTTTGTCAAACATTTTTACTGCACACCAAGTGCACATGGAGGAATCCTCTTGCAAAGAAGCTAAATCACTTTGAAGAAATTCTGCACTGTACTTATCTAATAGCTTTTCATAATTTCCCAACCACCAAAATGCTGAGCAGCATTACTAACAGCAGACAGCTAATATAGTAAAACAAGGACACTCAGCACTTTATGATAAAAAGGGATTCATAATCACAACAGTAAAGAAAAATTGCAGAGTCCTTCCCTTGAAAGAAACTTGTCTGTGATTAGTGGAGGTGAGATAGAGCATATGAGTCATAAGGTCTATGTCACTATGTGTAAAACTTCTCAAAGCACTCACCAGAACAAGTAAAAAAATACAAAGTAATGCTGCTCAGCATCTACTGAGAAAACCTACCATGCTCCCCTGCAAGTGAAGGCCCTAAATGGTTGTATGTCACATAAACATCATCTCTTGGACTGCTCCATTTTCTCCAGAGGCTGGGTACTTGCTACACATTTTCCACCCTGCCAGGACACAGCTGCATGCCTAGCACAGGCTGTGTTCATAATTTTCACTTTCCTGTCATTGCGAAAGAGGTCATGTTTGGATGCTGTCCTGTCTGCTCCTGCAGATGTTTTGCTGTGCTTTGTTGAAGGAGGCTGTGTTTTGGATATGGCACTGCACCCTGGCTAGTGGGGCATCCCAGAGTGCCTGGGGCTGGGGTGGCTGATGGCACGACGAGCCAAGTTTAGGGCACAGAGAAGTTACTTCAGATTTCAGTCCCGTGCCTCCAGCACAGCAAACACATGCATGTACTTCCTCTACGATGAATGAGCAGCAATGTGTGTGGGCAGACAGACTCAGAGGCATCACCAGGGAATGCAGAAGACACAGTAAAACCCAAGTTCAAACAGTAATAATTAAATGCTGGTTCTGTGTCCTCATGGATATATCATATGTACATGACATCTTTTTATTCCACAGCATACAAGCTCTCCCACATATCGTTCAAGAGTAATTGTATCTCATATATCCAATGCATATCTGTCTAAATGCATTTAATGATCATACCATTTCCTTTCCTATTAGAAATTCTTCTTACAGTTGTTGAAAGCTAAGTGTGATTTCTAGAGACAGCCTTGTCTCTGTTCCCTTTTAGCTTTCTGTTATGTTGACTTGACAGCTGTGTTGGATAAGTCAATTTGCCCTATTGCAGTTGTTGATTTTCTTATTTAAATTTACAATACTGGAAGCCAAAAATCACACTGGATCCTGGCTTCCTATAAGCAGAGCTTTGTGATTTTATGCCTGCTTACTCCAAAGAGCTACTGGTTGTGAGAAGGGGATAGGGGGCAAGTTCAGATGTACTTCATGGCAGGGAAATTAATGTCATGACGCTCACCCACTCCCATATCCCTCTGCTTTGTCCTTGGGAAGTGCTTTGAGGATTAACTGTGTTCTATCCAGAGCTTACAGTGTCAAATCCAGGCTCTGCCTTAGCTGAAGAGGAAGTGGAAAGTAAACATTTGAAAGAGGCAATGAGAGAGGCTGCCTTGCTCCCTCTCCTGGGACACTCCACTCCATGACCCTACTGTTTTCAATAAACAAATCTCAATCTTTACCCTTTTTTATAATATTTTTTTCTTTCCAGTTTTGGTCCTAATGAAACCTGGCAAACAGGAGGGAACATCCTGTCTCAGACAGAATGCTCTGGCACAACCATAGCAGTGGGCTGACCACTGCACTCAAACCAGAAATCTGGGATGTTGAAGTCAGTAGCCTGGCTCCTTCTGTAGGTAGATATCTGGTAGGAAAAAGCCGTGAGAGACTCAATACCCTTCCTGGCAGAGCCCCTGGACCACAGAAACAAGCCCCTCTCTGTTGCACCCAGGTGGATCCTGCAGCAGGCAGATGTGAGGAGAGCACATCCCAGGACCTTGTAGAATGGAGCAGCCCTTCTCAACAACAGCAGTCATTTTCCTCCATGGGAAGGAGATTTCAGGTGAGATCAGCAAGGCTGTCAGCTTGGAGCAAAGGCTTCCAGTCCACCTCAATCCCCATGCTTCAGGTTCCCTGCATTCCTGCCAGGGCCACTCAGAATATCCAAAAGGCCTCATTTTCATGGGGAAACATGAGCAGTTCACTTGCTCCATGGCACCTCCTTGCCCTTCAGCCAGGACCAGGGTGGGTGTTATGAAGGGGAGACAAGTTTTGGCAGTCAGCTGCAGAGTGACAAGATGATATTTCTGCTCAGAATCTGGCAGGAACAAGGACAAGTGTGCTGAGTGGGTGCCAGTACAAGATTCAGGCAGTGTTGACTTCTCAGGGAGAACATGCTGTACCAAACATTTCTTATTGTATATCTTGCATAAACAAAACATTTATCTCACCACCCAGCACTAGCTCATAATAAAAAAGCCAGTGGCTTTCTCTGTTGTGTACATTGAAGTTGTGTAGTCAAGTCAGCTTAGGGACTCACACAGTATGCTCAAAGTGGTCTCAGCAATCATTTAAGCTGAGAGCAATCAACTAGAGCTAAAAAAGGAAGCAAATACATCAGAAACAGACTGACCCATGTGGGAAACCATCCCTTCCATCTCTCTTTGGGGAAAGATCATCTGCCAGGTCCAGAAGTGCTTCAGGACATGCCCCTCTCCAAACCCGTCAGAATTTCCATATAGTACATCACAAAACACTCTTTCCACAGCAGGCTTTCCTCTCCACTGACTCTGCTGCATCACAGCAGAGCCAAAACCCAGGGGTTGCTTATAAATTCATCTTTCTGCACTCGCAGAGTGGGCAACCCAAAGAGACCACACACTCTCCCAAAGTCCCTGCCAAAACTGTGTGAATGGCTCTAAGGTCCCAAAGTCTGGGTGGGTGCCCTGGGATGGCCAGGCTGACCTGAGCAGGACCCAGGCTTGCACACCCCATGAAAGGGTTGCAGGACTCTTACCTTGGAGAGGGGTCTGTGTTTTTTTAGGATACCCTAAGGCAATCACAGGTCATGCAGAGGACCAGGGTGGGAGATATATTGGGGTCTGACTGACAGAGGTTGCAGTCCTGCAACAGATATCAGAATAATTTTCAAACATCAGCCAAATTTTCTCTTGAAAGGAAGAAAGAGGCTTCTAAATTGCAAGGAAGGAAACCTGCTTAAGTTTCCATCCTCATTCTTTTGCTGAAAATAATGAAAAAATAAACACAACATGCAGAAACTGTGATACCCCTCCCACACACACATTTTCTGTTAAAAGTCCCTCAAAAATCTCATGAGAACTTGAGTATGATGGAAAAAATTTCTTAGAGCTCAACATTAATCAGTTTGCTCTAAAAATAAAGTGAAATCCTTGATACAGCACCTCCCCTGTTTCTTCCCTCTTGAGACAGAGTTTTTGGGATGTTTGTTTAACCACACTGCTCAAATTCATGACCTATTAGAGGTACAAGGCAGATCTAGCAAACAAAAATGTCACACTGGGGTCACTCAGTTTGTCACTCTTGCAGAATATGGCCTTTGGGGTAGATTTTATTTGAAACTTTTCGAAAGAAAGAATTTTCCTCCCCTCTCAGTTCACCTCACATTTAATACTTGTTTTTGTTTCCCTGTTTCTAGGAAAACTGCCTCAGCCTCTGCAAGTGGTTATCAATCTCTGCCCTCCAGCAGCCAAATATGAGTTTGCCCCACTGTTGTGGGAGATGCTGCATTGCTGCTTTCTCCTTGGGAAAGCTTTATCCTCATTTTCTCCAGCCTCTCACAGCTGCAAATGTAACTGGATTTCAAATTCCTGTAGTATTTCCCTATCAGCATAAGTCTGCCCACTGGCAAAAGGATCCTTGTTAAACACTTGTTTTTTAGGAGGTCCAAGTTCTCTGACATGCAGAGAATGTGCAGCCTGTGCCTCCTCTCAGGACAGGCACAGCTGTAGCTCAGGTACCACGGAGGTCAGGTGGTGCAGGTTAGCTTTTGTTTTGAGACTCCAAAGACGTCAATTAATGTCCCACTTGTGTTCATTACTGACCCGTATTGCAGCAAAGGTAAAAATCTTCCACAACCCCTTATTACCCCTCTGAGTTTGCTGCCTGGAACACCTGGTGATTTTCTAAGTGTGCTGGTTTGTTTTGCTGTAGGACAACTGGTTGCTGTCCTCATTGCTAAGCAATTAACAGTTTGTCCTTCCAGAAATATCCAACGCCCCAGACACTATTAGCTCCTCGGAACATTTTCAACAAAAACATTCCAGGGGAGCTGCACTAGCAGCTCTGCCACTTTCAGGGATAAGCATCTCTCCAGCCACATACCCCACTGCAGACACCAGAGTAGGACAGGGACAGGGGGTTACTTATGGTCAGGCCCTGTTCTGCCAAGTCCTGCACAAACTTTTCATCTCACATCACCCTGAGACTGGCACATTTCTTGTACAATCCAGTGAAAAAACTTACCCCTACCCTACCAGAGAAGTGAACCTGCACCAAGTTCCTCTGGCTTCCAGCCAGTTAGGATTTCCAGGGAGACTGTCTTGACCCCTGGATCAAAACTGTGAATGCAGGCCTCAGGAGTAACTCATCAGAGACAATTCCCTGAAACTAATGATCACTCACCTTGGGGAAAACCTGCAGACAACCTGCAGGTAAAAAGTTCTAACAGACTCCTCTTTTAGACTGAGCCTACCAAAGGTCCCAAGAGGATTGGTATCTCTCTAGAAGAATAAAATTTCAAATAAACATCAAAAGCAATCTCAAAATAGAATCAGTATTTCCCAAATACTTTTTCCCCCCGCCATGTTCATTCTGTAGTTAAAATGGGTAAACTCACACCATGGTTTTGCTTTGTGTGACAAGACAGAGTCACTCAGGATTTCTGTATGCAGTACTCCAAATTTACATTAGTAATTGACATTAAAAATGCGAAAGGTCCACACAACCAGCAAGTCCTTGCCACAAAGGGTGCTGGACAGTGTGTGGGGCTCAGCATGCCCACATAGCAGTGGGATGCTGCATGTTCACTTCCTTCAGCATTTTTGTCACCAATGACCACACTGAATCTAAGAAAGGACCATGTGGCTTATGGACAGGTTGCCTGCTTGAGAAAGGTACAAAAATGTGTACTTTGTGGTTTTACTTTCCCACAAGAATACCCTCCCACCTTCAGCAGTCTGCAGAGCCATGTCTCCACACATTCTCAGGAGACCAGGCTGAAGCAAGCTGGAAGTAGATCTGATGCATTTTACACACATCTTTAGCCATTTATTTTAAAAAATTAAAATATACAAAATAAATGTCAAAAATATTTTCTTACAGGTAGGTACAGAAGTATCTGCACTGCTTTATTTACACATTCTCTAGTGAGAATCTCTTTTAGAAAATCAGTTTATGGTATAATACTCAGCACCTATGCAATTGTACCATGGTGTAATAGTCCTTCAGTATATTTAGACTTCTTGTGTTACACTTCACACTTGCCTGATCTAAGCCATACAAAACACTGATATTTAAAATGCCATCAATATAGTTTTTTTACCAGAACCTTCCCTCTGTGTAAAACTTGAGTTCTTGCTGTAAAAAGGAAGGAGAAATATATCCCCATGTATAACAAAAACAGATTCTCCTTCCAACAGCTGGTGACTGAATGGGCACAAAACAAAGGGAAGAGGAGACAGGAATGTCACCACTGCAGGGACATCCAGCTGCACTGACACACCCCAGTGCCTACAGGAAAGACTCAGGGTTCCCGTTTTTGTCCATAGGGGTTTCAGCATCCCTGGGGCAGCTGCCCTTCCTGGCAGAGGAGCTCTCCCTGTGGCTGTTTAACTGATAAACCCTTCTCTTGAACAGGCGGTGGAGCTTCTCCTGGAACTGGTTGCCAATGAAGCAGTACAGCAGGGGGTTGATGCAGCTGTTGGCAAAGGCCATGCAGATGCTGAAGGGCAGTGCTGTGTCGATGACCCCCACCACCTCACAGCTGTTGATGATGTCCAT
The DNA here is from genome assembly GCF_965231275.1 of Zosterops lateralis. Taxonomy (NCBI): domain Eukaryota; kingdom Metazoa; phylum Chordata; class Aves; order Passeriformes; family Zosteropidae; genus Zosterops; species Zosterops lateralis. Next base: position 78,596,260 of record NC_139800.1, read on the forward strand.
GTGAGCCAGAGCATTCAAAAATGTCAAAGCGTGGAATGGCAGCCAGGAAATCAGGAAGGCCACAACAACAGCAGCCACCAGCTTCAGGACTTTGTCCCTCTTCTGCCTGCTTTTCCCAAACTCCTGTGCTTTAAGCAAGTGCCTCCTGATCCAGATGTAGCAGGTGGTGATCACTGCCAAGGGGATGAGGAAGCCGAGGGTGTTTTTCAGGAAGGCAGTTGCCACAGACCACTTTGCATAGTTCTCATCAGGAAAGGCCATAATGCAAGCGTTGACCTCCAAGCTTTCAACATAGTAAGTGTCTCGGAAATAAAAAGTTGGGAGGGAGGACAAACAGGCCAGGCCCCACACAACCAGTGCCACAAAATAAGCTTGTTGTGGAGTCCTCCTCTGGGAGTGAATAGGATGGACAATGGCGTGGTACCGGTCCACGCTCATGCACGTAATGAAAAAAATGCTTGCAAACATATTGAGACACAGGACAGAACTGGAGATCTTGCACATGAGAGACCCGAAGAGCCAGTTGTATCCCTGGGCATAGTAGGTGGCCCAGAAGGGGAGGGTGGCCAGGCACAGCAGGTCTGCCACGGCCAGGTTGAAAATGTAGATATTAGCCACCGTCTTGGGGCCAGTGTGACGACAGAGCACCACAACCACCACACTGTTGCCAACCAAGCCAAGAACAAAAACTGCAGAGAAGAGGGCTGGGATCAGTGAAAACTGATAATCTGAAGAGGTAAGAGGGCAGGGAGGGGATGAGAGCAACACGGCTGGTGAGTTTGTCAGTGCTGCAGACAGGACTTGGGGAGTTTCCCTGGTGGTGACAACCAGGGAGTAGTTGCTCTGCATATTGGTCCTGGTGGAAAGGGAGTTTCTTCAGGAAATTCATGGGCTGGCAGCACTTTCCTATTGCACTGCTCACCTGCAGATCAGAAACCGTGTGTTAGACATGCACTCTGCAGCTGTCTTAGCTCTGAAATCACACAGACACAATAAGATAAAAACCATTTGAAGTTATACCAGTGAGCTGAGTGCTGAAATACCAGGCAGCCCTGCTGAACTCCTTACCTTCATCCCACTGCCAGGACACAATTAGCCCTAGGGAGGTCACAGCACTTTTTAATTAGCCTGGCAGAGAAGAGAGCAGCTGGGGTTTATCTGTGATTACAGATGGTGCTTTCTGTGGCCAGCAGAGCAGAAGGATTATGGACTCAAGAGCTGGAGACACTTTGGGAACTTCTGTGACCCAAAGGCCACACTGAAGCTCCTCAGGATCCTTTTCTCAGTTTTCTCATGCTATTTCCAGCACTCTGAGCAGTTAAAATAATATAAAAAGGCAGCAGTCAACAGTGGAGATCAGGTACATCACACCTGAGCATCTCCTGGGACTTCACAGGCATGAAAGCAGCCTTTTAACAGGACTATTAGGGAAGCAAACTGTGATTTTATGATTTTTTTTTTCTTCAATTCACAGGACTGGACACAAAGACACTGAAGGGTCTTTGCAAAATGTCATTCACTGAAACATATCTGCTTCTCCTTCCCTCATGACAGCTTTAATCAGAACAGTAAAAGAGATAATTTCAATGTAGACACAAGCAATAAGTCAGTCTTTGCAGGCACTGGATTTAACAGTACTCTATGCCATTCACTTAAAAACATCAGGACTGGATTTCAGTAGGGGAAAAATGTAGCTATAAAACAGCTAAAATAAGAGAGTTAATTGACAGATCTGTGTTGCATTTCAACAGCTCGTGTCTGCACTCTGAGCAGGACATTTTGCAAACTTTAAGACCTTTTAATTCAATGAGGAAAATATCATACCCAAGTATTTTGTTTACATACTAGAAAGAGGCAATTAATTTTTAATTAAGTTTTTGTGGAACCAGTCAAGCATTTAAGAATTCTCAAGGAGCCCTAAAAATAACAGAATTTTTCACGAATACAACAGATTTAGGTAATGAGCTCTCATTTAACAGAAGGCAACTGATCATTTCAAATTTTTTTTTCTGTATCAGCAGTTTAATGTACAGTAGTTTTGCTCAATGCAAAATATGCATTGGATATACTGACAAAATTTTAATTTTAAATATATTTTCTCAGCAATGAAAATTCAGCAGGGGAATTTCTGAAGGGTGCTGGTATTTAAAGTCACAAATAGTTGATCACAAGTCCATGTTCTCTATTTGAACAAGTCCTAAACCAAATGAAAACTTTTTTGTTGGGGAACACAAATATCCAGTGAGGGTCTAGAGTCCCATTTCATCCTTAACTCTTATGCGCAGAGCCCTTCACTTTGACATATAGAAGCTGAAATCTCAGAAGTAGTCACAAAGCCTTACACATCTCACTGTCCCCTAGCAGAGGGACCACACCACAATTACTGGTACTGCACTACAGAGAACAAAGTTTCATTGGCAAACACACTCCCCCCTCTCTGGTCATGAGCCACTGGTGCCTTCGGATCTGCTCTGAGCTGCTCATTCCTGCTCTTACTGCAGGCACAAGGCATTCCAGCACAAATTGAATTGAATCAATAGAAATTCTGTTCTAAGAGCAGACAGAAAACCCACCTCTCAAACCTCACGTTCGTCCGGATGCAGCTCTAGAATTCCGTGCTCCTTTTTTCCGTTTTCCTTCTGGTGAGTGTTGCCACCAGCAATCTGCTCTCTCATATCTTCCGTTTTCCCGCTGGGAGACTTTAACCTACATAACTCCAGAACTGAAATATGAATGCCTGCCAGCTTCTTTTCCTTTTGGAAGCAAAACAGTTTTAGAACCCCCCTTTCCAAGGCCACGTGAGCACATGCAGTAAATCAGGAGAGAGCAACAAGACAGCCAGAAAAAAAAAAAAAATAAAAAGGGGGAGGAAGAAAAAAAAAAAGAAATCAAGCAAGCAAGGAAAAGGAAATTCACAAAAATATCCCTGTGGTTTTCTAGTGCAGCTCTTGGGCCAGAAGGATACACCCACACACAGCCCTTTTCTGCCCTCCACGTGCACACACAACATGTGGGAGCCTCCATGAAAAGATTTGTGCATCTCTGAGGGCAGGGGGATTCCCATGCAGCCTGTGTAGTTCTTAGCACTGGGTAATACATTTGAGAATGAAATAGGCAATTAGTCCTGGAAGAATTGACTATAGTGTGAACACAGAAAGACAGAAAGTGGAGGGACATCACTGCATTCACAACAGCATTGCTTATGTAAGGGGGCTGATCCCATCTCCCAGTTAGAATGGGAAAGCCACTGCCCTATTCCTTGCAAAGACATGCACACTTCTGGGACAGAGGAGGGCAGCAGGACAAATCCACGTGGCTGAGAGCAGACTAGGTTCTGAGGCTGCACTGGGATAGGACACAACCAAAATGAGTTCATGCCAACTCCATTCACACAACACGGACTTTTCACATCTGCTCCTTCCTTGCATCACATGCTGTGCCTGGCCCCAGCCTCCCTGTCCCTGGAAGGAGCCCCAAGGGGGCTCCTGGAGGATCAGAACAGGGGCAAAGGAAACACCCACAAGCTTAAACATATTGCCCTGATGGCTGAGTGTGATCTCCTCTGCAATGACTGCCCATCTAGTGGAGGCATGTATGCCGTGCTCCCCAGCAAGGCTCCATGTCCCAGACAGAAAGCAACCACTGGAGTCCCTGCCAGTGTCCCTTTGCCCCAGCCAGGTGCTGCTGGCTGGCTCTCAGTCACTAGCCCGTGCTGGACCCAAGCACATCCCATCCTTTGAGCATCAGCAGAGCCTTGGGGCGAAGTGTATCCACTTGTGGGGGCCTGGGGAAACCCCAGTGCCTGCCCTTGCTTCAGGGCTGTGCAGCACACCAGAAACAACAGCTCTGTTTATACCAGAGTGACCCAGAGGAGAGATGGAACAGGGAAAACAGCCTCTTAATACCATCTTCAGTGGAAGCAAGGGCTGAACAGGCTGTGGAGATCAGTCTCACCAGTTTCACCATAGCCCAGCTATGTCTTTGACCAGAAAAAGCTTCAGAGAGTGTTGAAAAAGCTTATCAGCAAACTCATCCCCTGGAGGTGAGTGCTACATTCAAGGCAGAGAGAAAAGTCCTTGGCAGCTTCTGTCTTTGTCTGCCTCATAATTCAAAGTCCAGTTCTTAGCATTTTCTGTGCTAAAAGGAGACTGAGTTATTTAAAGAAAGGGAATTCCACACAGCATTTCTATTTACCACAGTGCAGCAATTTACTGCTTCAAGGACACGACGACAAAGCAGTCGATGGTCAGGACTGTCAGGCTGCAAGCATACAGTGCCTGTTCTTGGAGCAAACACTGGAAGAGAGAGAAAGTCATGACTCCTCTTCACCTTTTTCATGGATTCATAGAATGACTAGGTTGGAAGAGACCGTGGAGTCCAACCCATGCCCTAACACTTCACCTAAACCATGGCACTGAGTGCCACATCCAGTGTTTTTTAAACACATCCAGAGATGGCGACTGCACCACCTTCCTGGGCAGGCCATTCCAGTGTTTTATTACTCTTTCTGTGAAAAAAAATTTCCTAATATCCAACCTGTATTTCCCTTGGCACAACTTGAGACTGTGTCCTCTCATTCTGCCAGTTGCTGTCTGGAGAAAGAGACCAACCCCACCTGACCACAACCACCTTCCAGGGAGTTGTAGAGAGTGATAAGGTCACCTTTGAGTCTCCTTTTCTCCAGGATAAACAACCCCAGCTCTCTCAGCTGCTCCTCACAGGGTTTGTGTTCCAAGCCCCTCACCAGCCTCGTTCCCTCCTCTGGACATGCTCAAGTGTCTCAATGTCCTTCCTAAACTGAGGGGCCAGAACTGGACACAGCACTCAAGGTGTGGCCTCACTAGTGCCAAGTACAGGGGAAGAATGAGCTCCCCGCTCCTGCTGGACACACCATTCCTGATCCAGGCCAGGTGCCCTTGGGCCTCTTAGCCACCTGGGCACACTGCAGGCTCATGTTCAGCTGCTGTGACCAGCACCCCCAGGTCCCTTTCTGCCTGGACACTGTCCAGCAACACTGTCCCCCAGCCTGTAGCATTGCAGGGGGTTATTGTGGCCAAAATGCAGAACTCAGCACTTGGACTTGTCTAACTTCATCCTATTGGACTCTGCCCACCCCTCCAACTATTCCAGGTCTCTCTGCAGAGCCCTCCTACCGGTCAACAGATCGACATATGCTCCCAGCTTAGTGTGGACTGCAGATTTACCCATGAAAGACTCAATGCCCTCATCCATGTCATCAATAAGAATATTGAACAGAGCTGGTCCCAGCACAGACCCCTGAGGGACACCACTGGTGACTGTCCCCGGCTGGATTCAGCATTCACCATTCCCCACCACTCTCTGGGCCCAGCCAGTTCCTAACCCAGCAAAGAGTGCTCCTGTCCAAGCCCCGGGCTGCCAGCTTATCCAGGAGTGTGCTGTGGGAAACAGTGTCAAAGGACTTGCTGAAGTCCAAATAGACATCCACAGCCCTTCCTGCATCCACCAGGCAGGTCACCTCATCATAAAAGGAGACCAGGTTGGTCAAACACAACCTATCCCTCCTAAATTAAAGCCTTTCTGGCTGAAATGAGACCCTGGCCGTCCTGCAAGTGCTGCATGATGAGACTCAGTACATTTTTGCCACCAGTTTCCCCTATATGCACCCTGCCTGGGGTCTGCAGGACTGCTGGCTCACTGGTGAGTGACCTGTATGATATCAGCACTCACTCTAAACCATATTTAATATTTTTTTGGTAACAAGACATGCCAGGACACCCTCAGCCAAGAGTCCTTGCTGCTAGTTGCACACAAACAATCAGTAAAAGGTTTTCCTCCATTCCTCAGCAAACACCCAGGGAAGGAAAAAATGCACAGGAATGTTTATTTTCCAAAAGTAACAAACACTAGTTGTTTAGACTTATAAATAAAGTTTTCATTTCCACACAAGGTTTGATCCTTACGGGGCTGCCTGTGTTTATTCTGTTTTGCCTACAAAACCGAGATTTTAGCAGACAAGAAATGGCCACTGATGCACCCAGTGCATTGGGGTCATAGCTCAGGCTGCCCTTTGACAAATCCTGCTCCCATTCTTTCCCCTGATTCCTTGATCAGTGCATCTGATTCCTTACTTAATCCCAGGTTCTCACTACAAAGTTTCCTGTCACTAATGTACAAATCCCTCTCTCTTCTATCTCCCCCATCATTTTTTTCCTTCTTCTCACCACTCCTGCACATCTTGTAGGACTGTGAGATGCCCAAGTTGTCCATGCACAAAACAGCCTTATGCCATGTAGTGGTGCAGTTGAGCTAATAATGCCCCCTGAGCTTGTGGGATGTGTTTTCCTCAGCCAGGCTGGTAAATGTAGTATATGGATCTGCTGCACCAGAGCCCAGCAGCACAAGGCAGGGCATTTTCACTGCTCATCTGGCTGCAAAAGTTATGAAAGTTGAGAGTTTTCAACACAAGGCCCGTTTGATTTTAAATTTATTGAAGCTTGAGGTTTCTGAGGGTTGGATTTGGGAAGGATTTTAAGAATGTCTTTTACACCAACTGAAAAAAATCACAGTTCAAGAGGAGCAAGAAATTTGCTGCTAGCTCACAGACAGCCCTTAGGTTTGTCCTTCTATCTTCAAGTCCATACACCTAAAGAGGTCAAAAGGTCACCAGAAGTGTTAAAACAAACAAACAAACAAACAAACAAACAAACAAACAAAACCCCCACCCAAATCACCACAAGACATAATTTTTATAGCACCTTCTGATCAATTGTACAAATAAAAAGAAAAGGATCCATCCACTCCAAGTCCTAGGTCTCGGATTTTGCAGGGAAGTGCTGCTGGTGTCAGAGATGGAATATTCCAAACAAGCAGCCTGTCTGACTATGCCAGAAGGCTGTCAGAATCACCCCTGGAGGCTAAACCTTGCCAGCCTGCCAAAGGCTCAAAGTAATGTGAGATCCAGATGCAAACTGTATTCATGAGCTTGATTTGTTCCTTTTGGAGAAAGAAAGAGGGGTAAAAATCTTTTATTAATGTGCTCCCCAGGATGCAAAGCCCAGCATAGATCACTGTAGCTGTGTTTGGTGTTTATTTACAGCAGGATTCCCTGACTCCCTGGTCCCAGAGCTGACAGCAGGAGTCGGGGATCCAGCACATCATTCCAAGGCAATGATTTTCATCATGCCAGACCCTGGGATTAGCTCAGTTGCAAGGAGCATGGCACTAATAATGCCAGGTTTGCAGGTTTGATCCCTGCATGGGCTGGAAGAGCTGAACTTGATGATCTTTGTGTGTCCTTTCCAACTCAAAACATGCTGTGACTCTGGAGTGTGTTGTGCCAAACAACAGGCCTTCTGCACACACTCTCCAAAACCATCCTGCCTGCAGCTGGGTTCCCCCAACATTCCATGAACTTTTCTAAGCATTCCTCCTTCCAGCATTTGTTTGTTTAAGAGTTTCTTCAGGGATTTATTGCTCAGTCCTGCAAGTAAGATTGGAGAATCTCCTTCACCCTTCCCCAGCCCCAGAGCACTCCATCAGAGAAAGCTGATTGCTTGCATCCTTCCTGGGGACTCAGGGAAGGGAGGTGTTGTGAGCAGTGACCTTGAAAGTTGAAGGCCAAGGCAGTGAATCCTATTCCCATCCAGCATCCATGGTTCTTGCTGGGTTAGTTCACTGTCTCATTTACCTCTAAAGCACTATCAGTTCTAGCAGTGGGTGTCTGCAAACCCAGTGTTTTGGCCAAGAGGGAGAACTGCCAGCATTCTCAAAGGCAAGGCCCTGGTCAGTGTTTCACTCTCCCTGATGGAGCCATGATTTCAGGTGAAAGAACTAAGCAGGCCTGGAGAAAGACCTTTGGTGTTTTTCTAAGCTTTTTCCATATCTTGTCTCCTCAGCACTTGGCATGGCAATGACTGCAGTAGAGATGCTCAGGAAGCTGGAGATGGGCAGGCAATGATGAGCACTTCCTGCACAGGAAAAAAAAAACCAAAACCCTGCTTTTTTCACTTCACAGCAACACAGCAATGACCACAAGGCAGGGCCCATCAGATACTCTGAGAGTATCTTGTCTCATTGAGCAGACCTTCTGTGCTGGAAGAGGTCTGTTTTGGAGCAGTTCAGTGAGTGTGACAGAGGCATTTGGGAGGGAAGAGGGATACCCTTTCCACCTCCAGCATGCAGAAAACTTATCCAAAGCAATTATTTTATGAGAGATGGTTGTGTCCAGCCAATAGCACTGCCAAGATCAAGGCTATCCTCTGAGACATTGTTTGTTCAAATTATTTGCTGTAAGCATTTTACAAGCTTCTAAAAATAGTAAAGAAAACAAACACATAAATGATTTTGAAAACAAGCTGCACCCGTTACTATTAAAGGCAGGGAGTTGCACACATATCCTGGCACTGCTGCCTCCTCTTGGGGCATGCCTGCTCTAGCTGAAAGCAGCAGGACTTGGTCAAAACTCCATTCCTGACTGCTGCACAGCTCCCAGCCATACCCCCAACACCAGACTCCAGGGGTTGCCAAAAACAGGCACAGAGCCCTAATGGCCATAGTAGCACCAGTGGCAAAGCACAGCATTTCAGCAACTGAGATCACAACAGGAACCCACAGTCAGCTTTCATAATTTATCATCACAGGTGATTTTCTCCTGCTCACTTCTCTCAAACCAGCTGCCGTGATGAGCAGCAGAAGTCAAGACACTGGTGCCCATAGCCTGTGGGAGAGAGTTCCCCCCTGTCTAACTTCTGCTTTATTTGTACTAATATAGTTGTATAGAGCCTGGCACTTAAAGGATATGGGAGAATGCTTCACATTTCTTTTTAGAGTCTCAAGGTGATATTTAGGAAGAGTTAGGACTCTCTGAAAAGTTTTATAGAGTTACAGAGCACCTATAGGGTCTCTTTCCAGAGATCTTTTAAAAATAAAAACCTTTTTCCCATTACTATTTTGAACTCTAACCACTGCAAACAGCTTTCCCACTTTTTAAGTGTTTTTACTAGAAATTTCTCTTACATTCCAAGAACACTAAGGTACACATGAAAGAGAGTTTACCAGCGAGATAAAGCTTTGGGAGTGTCAGATTATTCCTGACATTTGTGTATTCCAGCTTATTTAATCAATCTTTTAACCAACAAAGTTTTAAGTGATTCTACTCATTCCATCTTTTCCCAACAAAAAGTTTAAAAAAGCAAACCTTGCTCTTTTAACTTATTAGACCACCAAGACCATCCTCAAGTAGATGATTTGACTGCTGCCTCCATCTTCTAAAGAGAACTAATCTCCTTAAAATCTACAGTATTAGGCAAGGCTCTTGACATCAGCTACAAACAATTTCTGAAGGGGATGTGCTGGGCTATAAATCCCAGATGTCAGATAAATCAGTGACTGAAAAAAAAGACAAAAACACAACCATGGTCATGTGGTGGGTGGAATGCATTTTAACAGAAAACCTAAAGTGGTTCAGCTTTTCCATCGAAGCCGGGTGGATGAGCCACCTCAGCCAAAACACATGATGCACTCCAGAAACCCTCCAAGCAGATGGAGTGAGACAATCAAAATCCCTGCACGTGGAGCACAAAGAGCTGAGCCTGGAAAAGAGAACCCAAGAGCAGGGTGCTAATAGTTGAACTGACCATAAAGGGAAGGTTTGTTAAAAAGGTAGGTAGAGAAAAAATTCACATTGTCAGTTCTTCTCAAGGAGCACGTCCTCACCTTGTCTCTGCAGCACTTGGCATGGCAATGACTGCAGTAGAGATGCTCAGGAAGCTGGAGCTGGACAGGCAATGCTCAGCATTTCCTGCACAGGAGCACTAGGCACTGCAGCACATACAGGACATTCCTGTGGCCGCTCTCTTGGACCAGCACTCAGCCTCCAGCAAAGGTTTAGCTCTCTCTCTCATAATGCTGAGTGTTGGCATACACTGCATTGCTTCCAGCCCAAGGCCAGCTGCAACCAGGGCTGCCATCAGCAAGTTCAGGCAACCATAGCCAAGGTCCTGGCAAGGCAGCTGCCAGCCCACTTCCATGCTTTGTGGAATCTTTACAGGGAGAAACTGGAATTGCCAAACTTGTGACAAAGTGTAAAAATCTGGTAACTTTGATACTTACGGGTTTCCTCAGCCCTACAGGCTCCAAAGCAAGGAAACAGTTCTGCAGCTGTGTGGTCCTGTTCCACCACAGTGTTTTAGTCCAGTTAAGCAACATCTGGCAGCAATGGGCTCCAGGAGCTGCATGCTTTTGGTCCGAAAATTTCCAATAAGAAATCGAGGAGAGTTACAGAGAGCACTGGGCTTAACTAAGAGCTATAACATGGTAACACTGCTGGAATTACAGCCAGAATTACAACCAGAAATAAAGCCTGTGTAGAATAAAAATTTACAACCAGAAATAAAACCTGTGTAAAATAAAAAGGACATCAGAGTAAGAAATCCATCTTTTTCAGCCTGAGCTACAAACTTTAGCCAAAGGCAAGAGCATTTCCAAGCACACACAGTCCAGCTCACTTGTCCTGCACAGAAACCTGTCTCCTTCACAGGGTTGCAGTGACAAAGTCACAGAGTGATGGTATTCCTAGCTGTGCTGCATTAGGAGGCAGATCCCAGCAGTAGGACACCCCTCCAAGGTGATGTCCTCAAAGGAGCAGTCCAAGCTGAGCCAGGAAATACAGAAAACATTTGATTCACCCACCAAAACCTTTGGCCTGACCCCAGAAACAATCAGCTGGATGGGGTGAGCAGTGCACATTTCCACCTTCCTTTGGGGCTCCCAGGACCTGTCCCTGGGCATGGTGCCAGCACTGCTGCTCTTGGTGGAAACCAGATTTTGGCCCCCAGCAACACTGCACCAAAGCCTGTCTAACTAAATGAGTGATGTTGTTTACAGCTGGAACATGGTTTCCATTACACAACATGGTCATCCTGGCCAGGCTTCCAGGGAGAAGCTGCTCTTCAGGGGATTGCTGCTTGAAAAAATGAAGAAGAAAACAGAACTAGCTGAAGCCAACAGAGCTATTTAACAGCACAGGAAACATAATCTGCTTCTGCTGAGAAAACAAGAGCTGGAAACTTGTCCGGGTCACACTTACTGTTGGGCATGCTATATATTTGGAGGGTTAGCCACTGTCTGGGCGGAGCTGGCAGAACAGGGGAGAGAAAGAAAACCCAATCTTCTAAAACATGAAAAAAAGAAAAAACTGAGACAGACCAAGAAATTAAGAGCAAGGAAATGCACTGGAAGGCAGAGGGCTGGCAAAAGGTGTTTCAAGCACATCAGAACAGATGAGAACTCCAGCAGAGAGAAGTGGAAAAGAAAAATTTAAAGAGTGACAAAAAATAAGAGCAGCAATTGTGTCACTGGCTGGCCTAAGGACACATCAGCTGCAAGCCCTGGGTCTGGTCCTCCTGCAGAATGATCAGTCTGGAGATTGCTGATCCCTGGCTATTGAGTTCATCAATCAGGCTCTCAAATGCAGTTTCCCTTTGCACTGTGGATATAGGATTAAAAAAACAGGGCAGGGGCAAGGACACAGATTTTTAAAGACCCAAGTCTAGCTCCAGTTGCTCAGTGGCATCTTCAGACGTGCTGGAGACAGGCAGTGCCCTGGGAAGGACAGTGTACCCTCAGGGTGTTCCATGTTTCAGCCAGAGGGTTCATCTTTCACCACTCACAGCTGGCTCAGGGCTCATCCCAAGGAGAGGCACTGCCAGGACACAGCACTCCCCTGTGATTTCCCAGCTGTCAGAGAACATGAGTCTTGCACAGCTCCTGGCAGTCTCCCATCTTACTGCAGGAGTCACAGCCATCACCAAGGCTTGGTCACAGCTGCATTTCCCTGAGCCTGGGGCAGATGTCAGTGTGTGCAGCCATGCAGGGCATGAGAGCCCTCACCCACACCTGGATGGCAGAGCCACCTTCCACTGCCTTTGCTGAAGCTCCATCTGGAGAAAATCACAAAAATTCCTCCCAGACCAGTTTTTTTGAGCCAACAGGCAAGAAGACTCTGAGAATGGTGAAAACCCATGAGCAGGAGCCTCTCCCAGACAGCTGCCAGGGGAAGTCTGCAACCTGTTGCTGTTTGCAGAGGGCAGGAGGTGGGAAAAACCACTATCAGAGCATGATGCTGGGCTGAGAAGTCTCCCTGCCTCCCAGCTCAATCAGCTTTGACGTTCCTAAACACTTAATCCCAACGGGGCTGCAGCAGGAGGAACCAGCTGATTTATTTTCACAGTGCACAGTCCAACTGACCCTGCCATGCCTGTGGTTCACCTGCCTAAAAGGTACATGCTCTTTTTCTTGCCTCCTTCTCTACTATCCATCAGGTACTAGATGCTGTGGCTGATGTGTGGGTGGTCATGTTCTTTCTCGTTATATTTATATTTACTTGTGCAGCAAAGGCTGGGCTGAGTCTGAATGTCTCCAATCCATGCCCGAGCATGTGCAAATGTACCCCTGAAGAGACTATCCTCTGCAACAGAGCTGGACTGAAAGCCCTGCCTGGAGAAATAGCAGCATCCACCATCTCTCTAAACCTCTCCAACAATTATTTGCGGATTCTCAATACCAATACCTTCAGAAACCTGACTTTCCTTCACAGCCTCTGGCTAGATGGGAACAATCTGACTTTCCTGACCCCAGGAACTTTCCATGCTCTCAGCAGGCTGCAAGAGCTGCACCTCAGCAGGAACTCACGCCTCACCTACCTGCACGCAAACACTTTCAGAGGACTATTAAACCTCATCAGCCTGGATTTGTCCCACTGCAATATCTTCGAAATCCACCCACTTCTATTTTCACACTTGCCTTCTTTGGAAAACCTTGATTTAGCCTCCAATAACATGAGGTATGTCCCACAAGCCTTTAGGAACCTATCCAGCCTCACCAGGCTGTCCCTGGAGGGCAATCACATAGAAGCCATCGGCAGAGATTCCCTGAAGGACCTGGAAGCCCTGTGCGATCTGAACCTCAGGAAGAATCGGATATGGATCATTCAAAATGGAGCTTTCGCAAAGCTTCTCAGATTGGGCATGTTAAATTTAGGACACAACTTCATCACTGATTTGCCTAATCAGCTTTTCGAAGGACTGATCCAGCTCAAGACCATGCACCTCGAAGCCAACAGAATCACTGGTGTCGGCTGCACCTTCAGAGGGCTGCTCAACCTGAGGAACTTGTACCTGAACAACAACCAGATCTCCTTCATCTCAGACTCCGCCTTTCTGTACCTAAACAAGCTGCACTTCCTCCACCTGAGCAGGAACAACCTCAGCTCCCTGCCCGTGCGTTTGTTCACCGAACTGACCAAGCTGAAGTTCGTGTTCCTGTCCCAGAACCCCTGGAGGTGTGACTGCAGCCTGCTCTGGTTCTGGCGCTGGACAGCCGCACGCCGGGCTGTCATCGAGGGGCTGGACTGCCCCTTCCTGAGCCCTCCCAACACAACAGCACCTGAGCAGCCCCTCCCTGGGGACCTGGGGGACTGCACCCTGCCATTGGAGCTGGCCAGTGAAGACAAGTGCAGGGTGGCTGGTACCAGTGTGGCTCCCAGACCCCCTGCCCTGCCCGGCCAGCTCATCCTGCTGGCACTGGCCTGCCACACATGGTACAACGAGAGGGGATGGGGCACTGTGGTGGCCACGTTTTAATGGTGTTTCAGTTATAAAGTGGAGGCTATTTGTTTATTTTTCTTGGAATTGGTTTATGAACAACGGTTTTCACGGCAGGTGGATTTTTATATGGAGATATGGGGATTTTATTATGTAGGAATAAACTATTTTGTTCATGTGCAATACTCTAACCTGAAATGTTAACGTAAAAATTCAATGCAAATGCTCACATTGGCAAGTTCAGGGCTAGGGCTTGTGCTGGTGGTGTGGGGGTGGGAAGCATGTTCCCCTCTGTCCTCCCCATTTTCCAACTGACCACAGCCAGGTGTGACCTCCCTGGGATGGGCTGCCTTCCTGTGCCCAGCCCATACTGGGCATATTGTGAGTATAGCTCAAATAGGAATAAAGTGCATGTGCTCCAGGACATCTGGAGTCCTTAGAAAAGGCCCAGACCATCAGCATGGCTGTAAGCACTGGTACCTTCCCACAGTGGGCACAAGGGGATCTCTGCTGTCAAAATGTGCCACAGTGTTGGAGGTGTGGGTAAAAACACCACCATAGAAAACATTTTATCACTCAGCTGTTCCTCACTGAACCTCAGCCAAGGTGGCTTTGCATTTACCCCTGCAAAGAGGTCATTTCTCTCAGGGATGGTCTGTACAATTTGTGTCTCCCTGCATGCCTTCAAGGAGCTCTGTCACAGCACAATTCCGGTGCCATACTCCCAGTCTGCCTCCCTTCAGCTGCTGGGAGACACAGATCAGCCTTCTCTGTCCTCCCAAATGGAATTTTCCATTTGTGCAGGTATATTAAAAACCCTTATCCAATGTTTACTTGGTGCTGCTCGCTGAAGGAAGCAATGGAATGTGTCCCAGACATACCACGTTTGTCCCTGTCCTTAGAGGAATTACCCCAAGCTGATAAGAGAGAAATAAACCCTTGTTTAGGGCTGAAAACAAACAAACCAGCACATTCTGACATGGGAAACCTGGCATGGAGTGCAGGGCAGGACCAACCTTTGCTGTTAAACCAGGGAAGGGATGAAGTGGGGCTTCACAACAAAACCACACATGCTGCATCCTCACTGTATTTGTGATTAGGTTTGTGCAAAGTATTTAACGGTCAATGCAATAAATCTTTGCTGACATTTTTTGTGCTGTTTCACCATCCTCACTTTCCTCAGCTCCATATACTTTGAGAAGTAATAGAAAAAAAACTGCAGCTGCTTTCTTGCTTTTGCATTCCTCTCTATCAAGCTGCAATAGAAAAAAGCAGAAATAAAAAAGCAAGCAAAGCCCACCTCAGCAATTTCTTAAGTCCCCAAATGATACAATTTTTTCCATTAAATTATAAAAATTGGTGAAAAATTTATATGGACAAGAACCTTGCCTTCTCTGAACACTTTGAGAAAATATTCATTACACTTTCATACCACCAGCTCATTAAACAGTAAGGGGAGCACAACTAAATTGCTTCTTCTGTGCTATGATAAAAAGTCACAGAAACATGTAACAAGTTATACACAGTATGCTCAGGTAGAACATGTGGCTACATTTTTAATCCACAAAAAATGAAACTTGCAAGGAATACAAGAAAAAGGCCATAAAACACAGGCCCTGAGGAGGCAGTCTGGGCTTGCAAAGACATTTGAAAGAGGACCTTAAGATTAAGGGTAAGGACAAGGGAAGCAGCAAGTCCAACTGTTTAAAAAAAAAATTCACTATGAACAAAGCTGACACTGCTAAAAAAAACTTGTGAACAAAAAGCATGTAACTGAAGAAGCAAACCAAAGTATAAATACTAACAAATAATTTAATATTAAAGGGCAAAAAGAGTAGCAGGAAGAAGGAAATGTGCTGAAGTTTGCACCTCTTCTTGGAAATTTTAGGTGTGTTTGACAAAACAAACTGTTTGAAAACCTGATTGTTAAGGAGAGAAAGCACTGGGTTTGTCCTGATGGCTCTACACTGGACTTTGAGTCTAAGAGATCCACTTGGACTCCAAACTTTTCTTTCTTAAATACATCCGGCCCAAGGTGATGCTTTCCCATTCTGTAACTGTCGAAGTAACCATTTAACCTAGTACCAGGAGGCAAAAGAAGCAAGACACGACAGATGCACGTGGCCACTTCCAAAGTCCAGGAATTTTGACCTTAATTACACCACACCCCCAGCCAGTGCCATAAATCACCAGAACACTGCTTCAGTGAGACGGCCGTGCCTTGACTTACGGTATATCGCTCCATCTTGAGTGAAAAAATGCAATTTCCTGTGGGAAGCCTTGTTAACATACTTTTCTTGTGAAAAAAAAATGTACCAGTGGAAAGTTTCCAGCCAGCTCTGCACAAGGATCCATGCAGGGAATCACTGGGGTGGGTTTGCTGACACTCCACGCTGGGAGCAGGGAGCTCTCCCAGCTGGTGCCATCGCAGCCCATGCCCTCACCCCTGCAGCAGGCAGGGCTCCTGCTCATCCCCTCCCAGGTGTCCCAGCCCCTCTTCAGCTCCCTGTCAAATTCCTCCCCTTTTCACCTGCCCTTTTTTCATCTCCTACACGCACCAAAATTTATTATTAATTTAAAATAATTTTAATTTTATAATTATTTCAATTAACCTTCATACAAACATTCATCTCTGAAGCCCCAAGGCACAGCAACACAGAAGCTGCTGCTTCAAACAAACTCTGGCTCTAAGGGACCTTTCCCTGCTGTGCTCCCAGCAGCACCAACCCCTCAAACATGCTCTGAAGGACCGGTACCTAATATCAGATTTATATCAGGCCATTAAAGATTAAGAGAGACTGTGTGTGTGGCACTGCAGCCCAGAAGCATCAGCTGCAAGTGAAGACAGGCTGCTGTGCTGGGTCGGTGCAAATAAGGAGAGAAGCGTGTATTTAAATGTTTTTATTTCAACTAATGTTTTGCCACCATATTACATCACTTTGAATAGCTTGGAATAGCAATATGATCTCAAAATATAGCAAACAGCTTGCCAAAGCAAGAGAATATTAAATCCTATAGATACAGCATCTTCATTCTTTGGCTTGGCATCCCCTTTTGAAATGCATCCCCTTTCATTTATCTGCAAAAATAATTTTATATTCCAGCACGTTTGCTGTTCACTTTATTGAACCCTGCTGTTTATACCATTTGCCTCTTCCCTGCACAAAACCTCTCCACAATGTAGTATGGTTTTGTATCTAACAGCATTTTAAATAAAAAAAGTTGTCGTTTTCATGCAGATTTTTGTAAAAATTATTTTCTAGGTGCACAGAACTGAACCAAGATGCATACAAAAATGCATTCATTTCCAATCTCAGGTGTAACCATGCCATCAGCAACATGATCATATGTTACTGCAAGAGGTCCAAGGATGGTGGTATTATCATATTAAGGTATAACCTTAAAAAACAAACAAACCAAAAAAACCCTTTTTATAAGCAGAAAGAGAAAAAACTGCCATGTTTTATTTGTAAAGTAATCAAAATAGTTAGATGTACAAAAAAGCACCATGTACAAAGAATACCAGAGGAAGTACATCTTCCTAATTACACATTTCTCATTTAGCATTGTGAGCTGGCCTGCAGGTCCCAACTTGTACTGTAGCTTTATTTGCAAAATTAAGGATGTGGTCAAACCTAAAATATGCTTGGACTGTATGGTAGAAATTAAAGTGGACTGCAGCTAGAAATTAGATTTGTTTCCATTACAACTCATACCAACCACCTTATAGCCCTCAAGGGTAAAAAAAAATCACACATTAAGTATCTGAGAAACAATGGAGTGAAAACAGCTCCAGAGCAATATTGCAAGATGCAGGTCTGCTATGAATGCATTTCTGTGAGCTCTTGATAAGTTAAACTTTCCTTTGGGAAAAGAGCACATCTATTGGTTAAAACTCCTCCCCCTGAGAATTTTGATAAATTTGTCTTGCAAAGCAAAACAAAGTCCTTTGAACTTCAACAGTTCCAAGGCCAACAGCATTTCAACGTGGTCACAACTGATCTGCTACTCATGCACCCAGGGTGGCAGGTTGGGTTTTTGTTGCATTTTGGGGTTTTTTTTTTTCTTTACATGAATTATCCCCTTTATACTCGCTTCATTCCTCTGCCCATCAAGCAGGCAAACACGGTCATGACCATCTTTGGCTTCACCTCCACAAGATCTTCTGGAAGAGCATAAACTCTGGCACCAATTTTTCTTGCCATGGACACTGCATACCTGTTCACAACGGAAAGAGAAGGTGGTCAGCACCGAGACTGCTCCCAGTAAATAAAGAGTCAAATCCTGCGCCATCCAACACAATTACACCTATTCTTTATTAAGATTCAAGATGCAGAACAGTGTGGTCACACCACATCCTTTTGTTTTACAAGTTTTTCTCATCTTCCATGTTTTCTTTTTCCACAGTAAGGTGTTTTTAATGTGCAAATTGACATTTGAATGTCAAGTCCACTTTACCGACAGAATAAAAAAGAATCTTAATTAATATTTGTTAGGGATAATAGCATATATAATGAAGGATTAATCATGTAATATTTCCTCTTCTCTTTGCTCCTTATGAATAACAAAGCGAGACTATTATCTGCCAGAAATTCTGCTGTCATTCTGCCACTGCAGAACAGTCACAGAACACACATTTCAAAGGCATGCTTTAATAGGCATACTTTAAACTTGACAATCTACGATGATTCAACAAGACATAAGACATACAAGGGTTTCATTTCAAAACTCTTAGCCACCAGCTGAACACTTCAAACGCCTGAACAAGCAGGTGAGAAATAGAGTATTACTGGCAAGAACTGCCAGAGCTGCTCTGCATTTCTCTCAGCAAGCCAGAGCTCAGACAACTGCTCCCTCCAGTGTCACAGGCAAGGACAGCAACTCAATTTCACTAAGTTCTGCCTGTGTAAAAAGCACTGTGCTAACAGAGACTGAAAGCCACAGCAATAAACAGTGCTCAAAACACCTGCAGCTTGAGGCCAGCACATTGAATGTGCACCCTTTGAATACAAAACAGCTTATGAGAGAGAACTTACTTAGCGTTATTTTGCTTGTCATCTTCTGATAGGTTACCAGTCTTTACTAGGTCATAGTTGATACAGCCAGGCTGGATGGCATCAATTAAATCCACAACTGCCAAGCTCGTGCTGATGTTCTTGTCCTACAAATATAGGGACAGAGAAGTAAAGATAAGTGTCCAATCCTTAGAGCATAATTCTCACCTCAATTCTGCTGCAATGTGCAACTGAAGTAGTTTTAAACTTTTCAAAGCCTTTTCAAAGCAGCAGTGCTAGTGACTATTCCCAGGTGAACCAGAGGAGAAACCAAACTGCTGCCTCACCTTTGGTGATAATACAATACTATTACTCCAATTTACTGCAAGTGCTCTGAAAATCCAAACTAGTAACCACTGTGCAGGCACAGCAGTTCTGCCCTGCTGAGCACAGCCCAAGGCATAATTCTCATCTCCATATGCATACCAGCTCCAGCCCCTTTGCTTGCCAGCACCTCAGCTCCCATCTCTGCCCCAGGTCCTGACCACTCTCCCTCCTCTGACATTATTCCCCACTATGGGCAGTCCTAAACAGTCTCCCATCTAGTAGCTTGAAGCCACTCTGTTCCCAGCACAGACTGAATCCTGTCCTGTTTAAACTCCTTTCTAAAATGCCCCTGCTGTTCCTCCAGCTGAGGAAAAACTTTTTGGGTACTCGTCTCCTTTTGTAGGCAAGAAGAGAACCTGCACCTTGAAGTTCTGGATGGAGGTGGACTTGCCAGCTTCTTTCAGGGTCTGGTTTACCCAGCTGACTATAATGTCATCGTTGACTTTCTGACCATCACCCAGGTCCTCCAGGACATTCAGCGTGTACCTGAGAAGCAGCAGAGGAAACAAGATTAGGCACAGAGCCTGGACAAAGCCATGCAGCCAGGACGCAACGTGAGCCACAGCAGTTTGTTAAGTCTTTACATAGTCTCAGCTCTGGGCTTGGTGTTTTTTTTTTAACTCCTTCAGCAAAAAGAAAGAACCATGTATCTTATCTGAAGTGTGATTTCTGTTAAAGCATTTAGTCTTTCTAGCATTTCATGCGCTTTAATAGGAGCTCACAAAATTGCCTGGGCTCAGGACACTTGTTAATCTGTTGGATTACTGAGCATTTGCTCCAGTGGGGGTAACACACTATCTAAAAGGTGTGTATTTACCTCAGGACTTGGCAATCAGACCTCTAATGTCAAATTAGGAGCTACCATACATCTTTTTTCTAGACATATATTTGTATAATCTTACAGTTCTTCAGAACTATGTAACAGAAAGACCAACTTTATGTTACTAAGTTTCTTCTTTCCTCCATTCCAATGCAAAAGAGGGATATAAAGCAGAATATTTCCCTCTCAATTTCCAATTAAAAATCAGAACATAAAAGTTGTGTAATGTTCTTGCTCAGGGTTTCTGCTTGTGGACCAGATTTAAGCAGGTGAGAGGGAGGTGATCCTTGTCACAGGATGATCACAGGTCCACCAACAGGCTGTCCAGAGGTGCCTGCTCCAGCCTCTCATCTGCAGCTCTATCACAGTTTTGTCCAGGTTTGTCTCAGACATCCCCAAAGGACAGAGGTTTTAGAACCATTCTGGGTGACCTGTTCCAGGTGCTGCAACGCTCTCATGGAAGAAACTTCCCAAATTCTGTACTTCATTCACAAGTTTCACATGTTTGAGAGGGGTCCTACCTTCTCATCAACTGCCAGACCAAGGCCAGTGTCAGTGTTGGGTTTCCATCATTCAGATCTTGCCCTCCAATGCCAACCAAGGAGAATTTAGCTGGATGCTTTCCCAAGTCTACAGCATAGTTACAGTTTTCCAGCTAAACAGGACAAGAGTTTAAACAGAAAAATCATTCACAAACACACTCACTTGACTGGAAGCCTCAAACAAAAAAACTTTAGCGTCCATGGC
Source organism: Zosterops lateralis (assembly GCF_965231275.1). Classification (NCBI taxonomy): domain Eukaryota; kingdom Metazoa; phylum Chordata; class Aves; order Passeriformes; family Zosteropidae; genus Zosterops; species Zosterops lateralis. Next base: position 78,616,791 of record NC_139800.1, read on the forward strand.
TTCCCTTAAAGTCTTTTGACATGTTTACCTTCTTCATATTTGCTCCAAGTTTAGGGTACGGCGGCTTGTTAACTTTATTCCAGTCAACAGGAACTTTGATCTTTTCATATAACTGTAGTATTACCAGTGCATCTTGGAGATCACTAAAGTGGAAAACATGGATTATGTCTAATGTTTCGAGATTTGAGTGCATTCTGATTTTGTCACACTATGAATAATTACTGTTCTTTACAGGTTGTTGCAATTTCAACAACAACCCTAAAAAGAAAAAGAAAAGCTGGCTCTCCCAAGAGCCTAAAGCTTACCCATAGAGGTGATTTACGTGGGGGTTCACACCAAGGGAGTTCATCCAGTTGCGGAAGGTCCGTTCCTCGCGAGTCTCTCCTACATGACAAGGAAACAGGTTCACTGCAAATTCTGCAAGTTCAAAGCTAGGCAGGGATTTCCACCTTGCAAGGCAGGGAGCTTTGAGCAGCAGAGCTCACCAGGAGGTTTTAAGCAGAGAAACAGTACTTTTTTTCTACTATAATTTTTTTTCAGAGGAAGAGGGCAACTCTGCTAACCCTATCTAATCCCTCCTATCTAATCTTGGATGTCATTTTGATTTCCAAAGGCTTCAGAAGAGCCTTTTGCACTTTCTGTAAGAAAAAGGAGCAGGAATGTCTTTCACATAGGTGTTAGATAACTGCTGTCACAGCCCAGTCCCAATTGTGACAACAATTAGCTCTCCCACAAACATCTCACTGCATTTCTGAGGTTTTCCTGCCCATCACAGGAAATGGCAAAACCAAATTCCCTGGCACAGTGAGTGACAGGCTGCTGGCAATGTGCCTACAGGTTCAGGCTCCACAACAGGGTCAGAGCAGCTGAACAGACTGCCAAGTGCCCTTCTCATCTGCCCCAAATGAGTAAACAACCCCTGCAGCACTAAAGCCTCAAATCATAGGTGTTACTCCAACAGAGATACCTGTGCAGGGCACAGCCTTCCGTGACACAGCTGTTTACTTCAGATAGTCCCCTCCTGCTAATATTGTGACTGACATGTCCCTCACCTTCCAAAAGGGTCCAGTCGATGTCCTGGTTTTCAGGCTTGGTGAGTGCTGGGTACTTGTTGAACAGGTTGGCAACGAAGGCCAGGTTCAGTTTGGGATTGCCACTGACCACATCAGCCGGCGTGACGAACTGCCGGCAGCCCAGCCGATCCGCCTGCTGCAGCATGTACTCTGCCCTCCGCAAGTCATCCTTCTCCTGACAAGGGTGGAAAGGACAAGAGCTGTCACTGGGCTGCAAAGCAGATGGGAAGCTCCTGGCCACTATGGGGAGCAATGCCACAAGTCCACATTTGGCATCGGTCACTAACTGAGCAAAGGTATGAGGCGCGCACACACCAACCCCTGCTGCTGTGCCACTGTCATGGATTGTCTGGATATTTTTCTGATCTTCTTTCTTCCAAGCTCACATGCTGCCAAATCTTAATGCTTTTGGAACTTGGTGGTTCAAAAGAAGTCAATACACTCCCAAATGGAGCAAGCCCACAAAGGATTTCTCAATCATCTCTGTTAATTGGAGGGTAATGACCATTCTGGCATATGAGCACACATCTGAGGTGTGCACATGGATACTGACACTGTACACGCTCTAGAAATTAAGATACCAGGTTACCCTGATGTCATGGGGCAATGATAGGGTACAGATAGTTCATGATTCTACAGGATGAGGACACAACAGCCTGAATACTTACGTTGAAACCAGACATGTTAATATCAATCTGAGGCTCTCCTTCTTTCTGCCCTTTGGGTGCAATTTGATTGAGGAGGTGGAAATAGGCTCTGGAATCCTGAAATGGATGAAAAAGAAAATTCAGCTCTCCTGCACAGCAGTGAATACACCATAACAATTCATTTCAAGCTCATTTTTAACAAGTCACCGTGCATAATTGGCTTATGTACCTTTACTGAATTGCCAAAATCTGTGAGCTTAAAAGAGAGCACAATGGTAGAAATCCAGGCAGCAGGAAAGGAAACAAAAGGAAAAGGTTAGAAATATTTGAGATGACAATCATGCAGTTTGACTGTTTGAAAGCTACCTTTGCTAGGAGCTCTGGTGTCACAGCCACCTCTGCAGTGGCTGGAGGAGGCAATGACTCCATGCTGCTCACACTCATGGCCCCCAGATGTCCCAAGCCAGCCCCAACCTCTAAGCAAGGCAGCCATTCCTACTGCCAGAGCAGTGATGAAAATGGCTCAGTGAAGACAAATTCCAAGCAAAAAGCTGATTGTAAGCTGGCTGAATGTTTGCTTCTGTGCCTGCGAGTTAGCTAGAACAGCTTAGAGAAGAGAGGCCAGCGATGGTCACAAACCAGGAGGAGCCAACAGCTGTAGTGATTATTGATGAACTATAAGTCCTTTTAGTCCTCAGCACTAAGGAAGACCTCAGCATAGCATGGCAGCCTAGGGGAGGCACCAGGGAAGCCAAGAGCTACCAGCAACACTGTAATTTTGAAGTTGGAAAAAAATGACCATGTACACATGCATACAACAGGTCAGATCTGTGCTCCCCATAAACCTCAGTTATATACATATTCTTTTCTATCTCAATCTCCTTTCTCCTCCTTGAAACTGCTGGCCATGTGAATAAGTTTCACAAAACTGCTGAGACCAGTGTCCAGATGCCACACACTGACCTAGAGTCACCATCCTCCATTTCTCACTTGTGCCTCCACTCATATGTAAAAAGCAGCTTTAAGAGTCCCCACTCCCATTCCTACTAAACACAGAAAAAGAGGTCTTGTTTCCCTTCCTCTCTCCAGCCACATTTCATCCACATTTTAGATGAAATGTCATCACCTGCCAAGAGTAAGTGGAAGCCTCACTCCCCGGGGAAGCATTTTCCCCCACTGTTTTTGCCAAAATATGGATTAAGGGCATTTGAAAATATGTAAGTGATACCAGTTTCAGAGTTGATTAAAACAACAGCAGCACTGGAGGAAACAGACAGTTCAACACAGGGCTCATCTTCATGGCAAGAGAGAACAGCACTGCAGGACCTCAAATATAATATCCAAACCCCCCCTAGTAAGACCACTTAGTAAATTGGAGTCAAGAAATGTCCTGTCTGAGGATAAAAGACCTCATTTACAGGCAAACACATCCCTGTCCAGCTCCCCGTCTTTTCCCAGGTATTGCAAATCAAGAGAGCTTTGTTACCTTGATATCTGAGCTGAAGTTACTGATTTTGTGCCAGCCTGCGTTTTCCAGGTGGAAGTTGGCCCATCTTAGGAGCAGCTCTTCTGGGGATAGCTTCATAAGGTCCTCCAGATTTTCACCGTCACGAAGTAAGGCAGCCAGTGCTAAAGAAAAACGATTGTGAGGGAAGAGTCAAATTCTGCACGCCAGAATTCGAGCTGCAGCAAGATTGCAGGGTGTGGATGCTGAATCTGAGAAATCAGCCAGCAGCACAGTGTCTGTGGGAAACTAAGTCACAGATTCTTATACTGGCCTGAGATATTGTGGCCTGAGAAATTGGAAGGAGGAACTTAAACAGTCCTTGGAGAAAGCAGAACAATCCTTGCAGGTGTCGTTTGTCTCCCTGTTGTTTACTTGCAAGAAATGATTGAGGGGTGTTGTTACTAACTGTCCAGTGATGGTGATATGTTGGTTTGCTGACCAGTGAAGTTTTACTCCATCAGAACTATCTATAAGAGAAGATTTCAAAGAGTGAAGATCACTCTCACTTGCTAATGAGCCTGAGAGTCTGTGTGTCATTTTCTACCACTGTTCCTAATCATAGTGACATCAGGGGGGGTACAATACCAACTACTGATTATATCAAAATATTCCAGGTATTAGCAGAGTTTTCCTGAGTTGGTTGTTACACAGAGAGGAGTATAAATGACCTAGAAAAATGTGTGCAAAAAAGTATTTTCCCTTTACTTGTATAACAAAATTCTCTGGACTTCATGTGCAGTCTTTTAAGCTGATGACAGGAAGTTAAATGCAAATGCAGCTCTATCTCAATGAAAAAAGCTTCCAAGCAGCTTCATAAGCACCATTAAAAAAACCCAGAGGAGCCAAGATAAGCACCCTTTCAGCTAGCCAGTGCTTCCTTTGCCATGAATTTTCAATCTAAGCCAAACAATGTCAACATTTTATGATGGGGAAGCTTAAATAAAAGACACTGAAGGCCCCTCCATCCATCTGGATGCTCTGATAGCACATGCAGGAATATCAGAGCTCTTCAGATGATTTGAAAAGTTTAAAATTTATAGGCTATCATGCAGGACCAAGTGAGCACAGGGAGAGATCCGCAGCATCAGTCTCTCACCACCAAGAACAAAGCAAAACCTTGAGTTGCACCACTGACAATAGCAGGATTTTAGAACCAAATAACTACCACAAAGCTGAAGCCCTCCTTTAAATTTTTTTTTTTTGAAAAAGATATGCAGTTGTCTTTAATCCTAAAAGGATCCAAGCAGCTTTTGTCACATCCCAACACCATTAGGAACCTGCAGCTGGAGCAGCCTAGGGCCTCACCAAGCAATGTGATCATGCACTGCCAGGCTCAAGCCAAGCTGCCCCTTGACTAACTGGTGTTTTCAGCCAGCTCTCCAAGGCTGATACATCACCAGGATGGCACAACCCTGCTGCAGGAACCTGCAAAACAGCCACAAAGAGCCTGGAGAACACTCAGCTTGGCCACGTGCCCTGATGATCCTTTCTCCAGCAGAGAGGAGGGAGGGAAGAGGCAGTGGGAAGGCTGGGGCTGACAGTACAAGCAATGCTGTGTCCATGCTTTAGAAGTAACCACTCAGAATTTGATTTACCTTCATTTCTGCTGAGCTCGATGTCGGCGAACAAGCCGATCTTAATGATCTGCCAGAGCAGCCCCAGGACCAGGTGGGGTTTCCCTTCCCTCAAGTCCTCTGCACCAATATTGACAACATGACACCCGATGGCAGATGCAGAATTCAAGGCCAGGTTCAGGTTCTCCTGCAAACAGCAAAGCCCAGTCAGACACAGGCCAGGGAGATGCTGCTTTCCCTTTCATCCAGCACCAGCAGAGTGGAGGCCTCCCCTTTGTCCTTGCTCCAACAGCAGCAGCTCAGAGGAAACACTCCCAGCCACTCTTCAGCTGAAGTTTTAAGGGAGCTGTGGTGGCAGCAGGCTGAATCAATAAGAACTGAACTAGGCACCAGGGTTTAATTTCAGCCTCTGGTATTTAGTTTCAGCCTCTGAGTTAGTTGCGTCTAGTGGCACCAACAAGAATAAGGATAGAGAAGTGCTAATTTGCACACACAAACACACACACACACAGAGACACCCTCACAAAAACAACCTGCCCTAGTATGAAATGATTCATAGCCAACACCAATAACCACATTGTTTAAAAAAGACAGTGCTGTACGTAATCACCACAGCAACATCATGTGTGCACAACTTTTCAGCCACTTTACCCATTTTGTCATTAATTCAGCATTTCTGAACCATGCCCATAGAACTGTCAATTATGCATGGTACAAAACTGCATTTAATAATTAAACAGAAGCTATAAAACTTGCCCCTTTCCAACATTCCACAATAATGCCTTGAGCCACCATGGTATATTCATTAATTCCATCTTAATATGAATTTCAGAAAATAAAATACAGAAATGCTTTATACCTGAATTATGAATGGTGTGAGTTTCTTCTTATTAATTGCTCTTTCATCAATTGTGTCAGGAACAGAAAGGTTGATCATTTTGCTGTTAGGAGAAAAACCAATGACATTTGAACAACATTTAGTATTGAATCTAAACAAAACCCAGTGCACTGTGACAATATTCACCAGAGCACATTTCCTTTAGCCTGCTTGGTTTTGTGTAGGTTTTTGGTTTGGTGTTTTTTTCCCCATAAAAATCAAGACTGCATAAATCAGAAGTTAATATTTACATTATCAAGAATGTATTTGTAACTAATAGCTAAGCCTGAAACTTAAAACATGTTCCCAGCCACTACTGATCTCAACTGCTGGAGCAAAAAGAGCACATGAATTATTCACAGTGCAGTCCCTGAACTAGTGAAGACTCGTTGCTCTGCTGACATCCACTGCACATTCTAGTAAGAAGACAAACTTCCTCCTATTGTAAATGTTTACTACTGCTGGCAAGAAAACCTGCCCCAAAAAAGAACAAACACTTGGAGAGCTCAGGGGGGAGCATGTGAGCACAATGAATTTTTAATCAACACAAAATATGGCAAATTTAAACTTTATATTATTAACTACTTCCTACTCAGTCCAGACTTTGCCTAAAGCCATTAATTACTTGAAACTTGGGAAATAAATAAACTAAAAATATGCATCACAAGCTAAAGTTAAAAAATAAAAGGAATTAAAGAGAACAGGTAACTCATTTAAACCTACTTTGTGTATTGATACAGAGCTGCTGAAATTCCAGCTTGATCCAGTTCTCCACTATATTAATTCATTTACAATAAAACAAAATAACCTAACCCATAAAGCCAGCAGAAAAACTCATATACAGAAGGTTGCTGGTATTTAGCAGCCCTGGGTGCCTTCTGTTCTCAGCATGTAACAGAATAAGTCACTTAATTTACTTAGTGAAGTTATTAAAAAGAACAAGAAGATTCCCAGAAAATCCATTTTTGGGTTAATGCATAATAAGGTCACTCACATTCCCAGAGAGGACATTGTCTGCCTAAACACCCAAGAGAACGGATTATTTATCTATCACATGTGCTCTCCTCAACCCCAGTGCCAGGCTGTTTGCACCAGGACAACTCCTGCTCCCACAAAGCACCTTCTGCCCCCTCAGCAAACTCAGTCCCAAACCCAAACAAAAGCACTGGATGAAAACTTCAGCTGACACCAAAGTTGAGACATCACACAATGACAATGCAAGCCTGAGAGACTGAGGCTCTTTTTATGTGTGCAAAACGTTATGCACACACACCAGTCACAAAAACAACTTAAAACAGGATGAGAATTCCCCTAACTACAGTTTTGCAAAGTTATTTTGCTGATTTTCAATTCTTTTTTTTTTTTTTTTTTTCTTTTCTTTTTTTAATTCAGGAATCATGACTTACCACAGCACAATCCCATCTCCCACAGCATTGAACAGGTCATCTGTATTTGGGTTCATTGGAATAACGTGCCTACAGTCGAGATCGCTTTCCAGGGCTTTGTTTATCCAGTTTACAAAGGCATATTTCTCTTCCTCTAAGATAACCAACAGTAAATTTAATACAGGTTATTTTCATTACAAAGACTTTCCCAAAAGAAGCAGAGTACAATTGCCCAGGGAAATAACAGCCCCACTATCATTACTACACATTTTATGAGTCACACATAGTTTAAAGAAAGAAGACTCTCACTTACAACTAGCAGAACATTCCTGTTATTTACTTGTTACTTAACAACTTTACCATACTCAAGTGTGACACTTCATCAGCAAACACAGTTAACAAAGCAAATAAGAACACATTTAACTTATACACTGTCAAATTTGCAGCATATAAATTCTGTCCTGATGTGACATCACTCAGCTCTCAGAGAACTAGAGCACAGTACACGGCATGGTGGTAGGAATGGGGTGGTTTTGGCACAGGACCTCCAAAAACCCAAGAGGAGAGTGGGAAGCCGAGTGGTACCTGAGTAGGAGTGCTGGGTGCCCTCACTGGAGAGCTCTGAGGTGCCCCCAATGGCACAGATTCCTTCCTTCCTGTTAATGGCTCTTCGGAAGGTTTTAGCGATATCGCTGCTCTTCACCTCTTGGAAAATCTGCAATTTAAAGTTCTCTGTTATACAAGAAAAAAATCACCTTCATAAAACAAAAAAAGGGGCCACAGAAGGGACTGTTTCTTCTCAGCTTTAAAGCAAAACTTCACAGTAAAATCAGCAAATGTGAAGGGCCCAGCAGGGGCGTGGTGGTATTAAATCTGACACGAGACAGTGGGCAGAGAGTCACCCCACTGTCCCAAACACACATTGCAAGTGCCTATTGAAACAGAAGCATTAGGCATGAAGTACCTTGCATATACTTACCTTTACAAGTAGATTTCAAGAGACCACAAGAAAAAAAAAACATGAAACCTTTGCAGTCTGAGCACAGGTAACACATGCAGCACATCCTGCAGGGCCAAACTTTAGAAAGCTGTGGTGCAATTTTAACCTTTCTGCATAAGCCAGATGCTTGTGAGACTGTGACTTTAGTTCACACAAAAGACTTCTGTCCACAACCCAAGAAACAATTCTCTTTAAGCATATAACAGTCAAATCTGCAATAAAGTGTAACAATGAGTGCTTCAGGTAAAGAGTCCCCCTTCCCCAACAACAGGCGTTGGAAAATTGGAAAAACACCCCCTTGTTGGAGGGGAGAAGAGATGCTTTAGCACAGGAAGACTGCACAAGCCATTTGAATGCTACTGTTAGTTGCCTCGAGGCCCTATAGAACTGAGCAGCTCTTAATAAAAAAGATTCAGTGGCTGGAAAGCCTACTGTAAGTCCCTCAAAACTGAACTAAATTAGTTTCAACCAAGCTGAAAACACAAATGAAATGTGTACAGTTCTCTAAACACCACCCAGAAAAAGAGAGTGACATAGCACTGTAAAGAAGTACAACAGTGTGCTTCTGCTAAAAGGAGAGGACACCAGGCTGCAGAGGTGTCACCACAGGGCCAGGCTGCTGGTTGTCACACCTTACCTCCCCTGTCCCTGAAACACAGGGAAGCTGGTTAGTCAAGATGATGATAAAGTGCTGTTAAATCATCTTCTGATGGCATGCACAGACTGATCAGGTAAAGCTGACTGAAGATCTGAGAGCCCAGAAAATTGGGGGTTTTCTGGTTGGTTGGCTTTAACCACAGGGATTTTGTTTAAGATCTATTTATTTTAAAAATACCTGGGTTTACTACTGGTATTGCATATCTTCTTGAGAATATGTGCTCTCATACTGAGACCACTGTGTCACTTGGTCCCAATGTAAAGTCAGTCCACATTATTCTTTGTACCACAAGCTCCAGCAAAAACGCTCAGAACAAGAGTTCAGTTTGTGAAAATCATGCAGCTAAGCATTGCTGCTAGTGTACACCTCAGCTGCCCTAAGACATTTTGTCTTTACTCAATGATTGGTACCTTTAAATGTGACAGAAGAGATTTATTTCTTCCTTCCTAGTGCAAAGTTAAGAGTTATGGACCAGATCAAACCAACAGCTGAAACATGCACCCAGCATGCAAGTGCTTACAAACTGCAAACTCCAACTTACTAGTCGACTCCGAACTCAAAAAGTTCAGAGGGTCTGAAAACAATTAAGGAACAGAAAGTAAAGGTAAATTAAGAGATATCAAGAAAACTAACTGACATGAAAACAGCTCCCTCAATGTACTGCACGTGCTTTAATTACTCCTTTAGCGTTCAGTCATCAGAGCATCAAAAGGATGAAGAACATACATCAAACCATTATCTCAGAAGTTTTGTGCTTTTGTAAAAACCAATAAATTTTCAAATTCTGACCTATTTCTACTAAAAAAGATTGATCCTCCAACTTGTTCTATCACCTTACTCCTGCTCTTCCCTTTCAAGGCAAGAGATTTGAATTTTTCTGGATCAGCATCCAACACAAATCCAAGCATGTCTCAAAATGCCCTTTCAGCTCTTCAGCAAATATGTGTAGTCCCATTAAACAGAGAAAGAAAACTATACTGATACTTGGAGAAAACAAACATTCATCTGTGTGCCTGGAAAAACTGAATAGCTTCCAGTAAATACTGTAAGCTTGGATCATTGCAAGTCTTTTTTTCCAGTTGTCACCTCATGTGGAAACAGTATTTTGGCCTCCAATGATGCCATCATATAGGAAAACCACATGGATTCTTTTTGGTTGTTTTTTGTTCAAAAACCAACCAATATTTCTCCTCTGTCCAAATCTAAAGGCTGTCAAAAACAGCACAGAAGACTGATCATACACAGATACCTGTACAAAGAACTGATTTTTACATGTCTAGTCCTCAGAATTGATCAGTTTGTCAAAAGAAAATTAGGATGAGGGTAAGTGGCTGAGAAGTGAGGTTCAATCTCTTTTATGGTCTTTCTTAGCTGTGTCTAAAAGGGTCCCCTCAGGGTGCTGGCAATTCAGAAACATCACTTACATAGACGAACTCTTCAAAACTAATCTTCCCATCTTTATTCTTGTCGCCATCGATCATGAGCTTCTGGATGATCTCTCTCACTTTGTACCCAGGGAGGGGCAGGCTGGCCTCCTTGAACAGCTCATGCAACTCGTAGTCACAGATGAACCCATTGCTGTTGAGGTCTGAGGAAGAGAAGAGGCAGCAGAAGGTTTTAGAAATGTGCCTGTACCTGACAGAACTGACCCCCAACAGAGGGACAAAAAATGACACCTCCCCCATGTCCAAGAGCTTTATGGAGAGCAACCTGCACACTGGGGACCTGCTGAAACCATGCAGGACATGGGCACACAGCAGGATGGCCACACCAAAAATATCAAGGAGTACATTTGGTTCAAAGGAACCAAAGGCACACAGTAAATACACACAGCACATGCTCAGAGAACATCCCAAGCACAAGTCATGGGAACCCTGCAGCTCTGGGCAGCAGCAGCTTTGAAGCAAGACTGACCACAATGACTCTGGGCACATGTGACAAGTCTGGTGTTAAAGTTTCACAACAGAACATCTGTATTTTCATTTAAAAAATCTCCAAAACGTCTCTTTTTACGTCTAAATACCACAAGGCCCTTGCATGTTAAAAATAGATGGTAATGAAACGCAGCACCTCTTATTTTCTGAACTAAAAACACCAAGTCAGCTCTGCAGTTTCATTTTTATCATGTTGTCAATTACATTATCCATTTACCACCAACAGCAAATTGCAACCAGGTATTTTATTGCTACCCAAGAATGCCCTGCAAGGACATTTGCTTTCACAGTCTATCACCAAGCCACAGCAGCACTGTATGTTTGGTGACATAGTGTCATCTACTAGGCTGAGGAAGAAAACAAGAATCTAGTGTGACACTGGAGCTTTGCACATAACAGATCCCCAAAATCTTTGGGGACATCATCACATCTACTGACCACACATGGCAAATCCAGCAGCCCCAGACATTCTTCAGGCAAGTGAGGTTTTCCTGCCACTATAGACAGGCAGGGGTTGGGTGCCTCCTTCCCCAGGCTAACCAGGATGAGCAGAGCAGAGTTGGGTTCACAAGGAGGCAGAGCATTGGAAGTAGTTGTACAGCCCAGACTCACTCCTCAAGACATAAGTATGGCCCTCCAGCCCCATCTTTGGAGAGGCAGGGATTCAGGACATGTTGTGCTGTTACTGCCTCAGTAATAGGATGCTAAAATCCCTTTGCTGTAGGCAAGTGCTACAGACAGCCCAGGGAAGTTAATTTTGTGCCTGAAGAGCTGCACCAGCACCAGAATTTGGTTTTCTTCAAGAGGGAATCTCACTACAGCCACTGGGGTCAGGTATTTCTGCTTAAAGGGAGACGCTTTCAAGAATAAAGAAAACAATCAGGATAGCTCTGAGGTCCAGGGTTTTTTGTTGGTTTTTTTTGTTGTTTTTTTTTTTTTTTACCAAATTGTGGATGTCAATTTACTTTTAATGAGGATTCTGTGGTTTTTAGGTTTTGTTTCACAGCAATGTTCCAGAAAGCAGCACGTTTGCATCACCACTCCAATCGTCCTCATTTTCCAGATCCATATGGGAATATGGGATTTTAAAATTGTTTTTATCAGTTGGCAAGACAGTGAAACTTTGCTCAGTGGCAAATGTGTGAAGTAACCAGAGCAAATCTGTACTCCCTCCTACACCCTAAATTCTGTGTCTCAGACTAAGAAAGTGCATCAGTTCCTGTGGATTAATAAATACATTGAATACTTCATGAAAAGACAGTGTTTACAATAGTACTGAGGAAATAAAGTGTTTTGGGGCAATGATTAATGATACCAATATGCTGCTGTCTGGCCCTCAATTTTAAAATTTTATTCTGAAATAATACAGGCTTACAAAGGCAAGATTTATTAACAGTCCAGCCTGAGATGTCATGAGCAAACTATTTCCCCTCTAGATAAATCACAGGTTCTTCTATTACAGTATTTTTATTACTGACTCTTAACTTTACAATATGCATCTTTTCCCCTCCTTACAGCCAGTGAGGAAAATAAGTCAAGAAGGGATTTCCTAATCTCCAGGGCCTATGAACCTAAAACTTTGCTTTCACCCTCAGCCTGCAGGCAATTCCCTTGTTTTTGCCTGTGCCTGACTGAACCAACCACAATCCCTCAGCACACTGCCAAATTAAGCAGATAAATCCAAAAACATCTGTTCATCACATCTTCCTATCAATCCACCACCTAAGTTATACATCTACCCAAATGTTAGAGTAGATGTAAGTAGCAGGAGAAGAACAGAGAAAAATAAGACTTCAAAGTATATATTGTATCCTTGATACAATCCTATATATTGGATCCAATATTGATTTAGATTTGGTAAAGGTTTTCCTCTTGACATGTCTCGGTTAAGCATTCAGAAGTGTTTCTGATTCAGGCTTGCATGTGCTACGTCTGAGCCTATTCAGATGTGAAAGGGATAAAACCTTATAAGGTATTTCATGAGGCAGAAGCCTCTTGGGTGAGACATCAGGAAATTGAGCTGCAAAGTCTGCAACTCCAATAAGGGACACATGGATAAAAGGATGCTGAAGCCTATTTAAAGCTTGGTTCTACATATGAAGCTCTGCGGGGCAGGTATGATGAATTTACTCCAAGCTGGTCAATATCTGCCCAATTTGATGGTTTCATTCACTCCTGCAAATCAGCATCTTCCCAGTCCTCCAGGTGTGTTTAGGTCAAAGAAGATTTACCTTCGCTTGCTTAAAAAAAAAAAAGAAAAACAAAAAAAACCAAACCAACAACAACAACAAAAACTTAAAAATAGGAGCTCTGCCATATGAAAGGCTGCATTGGGCTCAGACAAACAGCACAAAATCAAGCGTGAAGGACACACCTTAACTCAATCAAAACCTTTGAATCTCAGGACTCGGGACCTAAGCTCTTGCAACTCTTAACAATATCCCAAATACCCACTTGTATAAGAATTACTCCTCCATAGTATTCTAGGGTACAAAATTAATCACCTATTTACTTCACAGAGTAAAAGGGCATCTAGGTGCCAGACACTTGGGAGTGGGTATTACAGATAAATCAGGTCTGTTAGTTTAGCTCTAAGACCACACACCAAGTTACTGGTTTTGCACTGAAGATGCTCTCATTTCAAGTTTTAGCTTCTTGGCCACAGAAGACCAGATTTGAGTGCTAAAGCCTGCTGGTTTTACCATAAAGTAGTGCTGGCCTGTGGTTCTGGCTTGGTAGCAGTCAAGTAGTGATTGACTACGAGATGGAAAATGGACCTGTTCTTAACATATCAACAAGCCTGACATGACAAATAGGCCTGAGACCCCCTATCCCACAGGGCAGCTGCTTCCCTTCCTGCTGTCTCTGTTCCCCTTCTGACATCAGATGTACAAAGAAGCAGCTTTAAAAAAAAAGAAAAAAGGGCAAAATCTCCACCTCTGCAGTACCAGCCAGTTCCAAAATGACTTCCAGCATCACTACAGGCCCATCATATGGATGTCCTGCAACACGTCCTGACTTCAGACAGAACTCTAACAATATCTGAGATGGTATTCAGCAGCTGAAGAGAGCTGTCAAAATAGAAGCGATCCCAAACGAAATCGCTCGGCGGCCTGCCCGGAATTACTAATGGAAGAAAGAGAAATCGTTTTAACAGACGAGCGTACAGCCTGGATTCATTATAGTCTGCCTGATGGAAAGGAAACTACAGCACATCTGAAGTTTCCTATTTCTACTGAAAGATGCATGCACGCCAGCACGCTGAACCTGGGAAAGGTCACGGCAGCCCAGCACTGGCCCCTGCCATACGCAGGTGGCGCAGCAAAGCCGCAATGAATCCCAAAAGCTGCTTCAAGCTCTGGCTCAGCTTCCTCCCGAGGACAAGTACTTAAAATAGCTTAAATAACAGGATGCAAGAGGGGAAAGTAACCCACACGTTTTCCTTTTAAGGACATATGCTCAGCAGGACGCACTAGCAGGATCACAGATCCCTATTTGCCCCCAAGCCAATGTTTTGGAGCATTGTTTTACCACCTTGCAGCGCTGAACAAAGTGTTCAGCTGAGTTATGATTTCTGAGTGCTTCATGTTTCCAGAAGATGCTTATCTCTGCTTATCTTAGAAGGAGGGAGAATGAAGACAAATAAACTGAGGAAGTTTGAGGATTTTGTTCTGCCACGCCTCCCCTCTGAAGTGCCCCTGTTTGGTCACACAAACAGGCACCTGTTCCACAGAACAAACTCAGAGATCCAATGAGATCTGGAGCAACCTGCTCTTCTCCCACTAACCTGTGGGTCACTCAAAGCCTAGACATTTCCAACGCCCCACTAACTACTGTTTCCAAACATTACAAAGCTTTTTTCCCCCCCCCTACTGCTCTTTACCACTTGGATCACTTCCAAGACAAATAACTGCCTATAGGATGGTGGGAGCTGCTTGTCTGTGCTAAAGCTGGTTTTAGTGCTGACCTCAAACAGTGGTTTCTCACCTGTGGATTGTTTTAATAAGCAGCAGGATGTCTATGGGATTCATGCCTTTTGCTGCCTCTCAGAGAACATCAGCTCCATGGGAGAGAGGAAACACCTCCAAGTGGCATGGAAGGCAAGTGGTGACAGAGCACATTGTAACACACCTCACTGCCTTCCAGCACCCCCAAATGTCCCAATCCAGTCCAGCTGTAGACAGAAAAGCTGGCCAAACACACACCTTTAGAGCCCCATCAACCTACCCATCCAGAGCAGCAACTTTCCCCCAGCAGGTCTCATGGAAGCCCAACCAGCCATGCACTGGAGCAGGGCACATCTTGGTGAGCAGAAATCACTCCATGAAATGTTTCCTCCTCCCTGCATCTTGACATCCTAGAAGCCAATGAACCAGCTGAGTTTTGCTATAACCATGCTTCTCAGCTGCATTCCAAACCTTCCAGATAGCTGGGAGATGAAAAACAGGCTTCGTTTTACATAGCAGTCTTAGTCCAACTTCTGTTCACATTCACTCAAGATCCTGTTAGAAGTTCACAGTGAAAGCCAGTGACCCAGCCAGTGACCAGTTCAATATCCCAGGGCAAATACAGCTCCTTTAGGCAAGAATAAAGGGAATGAGAGCATTAAAGGCACTCCTGACAGGTGTGTCCCACATGCTTGCGGGCTCCACCATGCCTAAAGCACACAAAATGAGGCAGTTGAAAAGACCTAGCAGATCCTATCTCATTTGTGGGTATGTCTAGGGTAATTAGCACATTTCTCATTAATATTTAAGTTCCGACACTGCCTTTATAATTTAAAACCAAACAGGGACCCACATCCTGAGCAAGGTGAGCTGGCTTCCTACAACAAACCAGGATTTGACTTGGTTTCCTCATGCTTCCAACCTAATCTTGATTATTTCCACCACATTAATGACAAAAAGCCACCACATTCCAGAGAGGTTAATAATTTTAAATGTATCCAAGGACAGAACAGGCTGTCTACATCCCAGCCCTATTGAGATCTGCACTAAGAGGCACATAAGACAAACACTCTGCTTCCTCCCAAGGAAAATCTCCCTCTGTGGCAGCCCTTTTACCTGCTGCAAAAGTCTTGAGAAAAGCAATAAAGGAGGGTGAACTCCTTAAAATGCAGCTTGCTTCAAGTTCCAACAGGGGATACTGCTCCATGAGAATCAGTTGCCTCTGAAATTCACATTTCTCTCTGCAGACTGGAAATTCTGAGCAAGTGAGAGTTTTCACAGCCACCCTGCCTTAGAGGCTGCTAACACCCGATAGAGATAAGAGGCAACTATGATTTTGTATATATAACCACTGCTCAGTGATGCCCATGTCCAGTTAGAAAAACAAAATACTGGCTCTCACCACTAGTGCAACTTGATCCTGGCCAGTGCCAGTCCCGGGTGTGGCTCCCCAGCTGCACACACTGACCTCAGTCCCCAGGGCTGCGCTCCAGCGCCCATCCCACCCCTCCCTGCTGGTTCTCTGATCCTTCAGTGAAGCCATATCAAGAAACTAAACCAACAGAAAACAACTTTTTTTCCCATTATGTCAGTGTTTTGCCCATTTCAGCTTCCTGAAGCAGCCTGCCAGAAGCGACTGTGATGCCAGCAGAGGGGGAAAGTTGGGAGGCACACGGAGCAGTCCCTTGAGGAAGCTGTGCAGCCGCTGGAGCACGGCAGGCTGAGGGAGGCCAGCAAAGACGAAGCCACCAGAGGGCAATGGAGGTGTGCTCAGCACAGGGCACTGATCTCACTCTCTACAGTCTCCTGAAAGGGGGCTGTATTCAGGTGGGGTTGGTCTCTTTCTCCAGGCAACAATGACAGAATGAGAGGACACAGTCTCAAGCTGCATCAAGGGAAATATAGGTTGGATATTAGGAAAGAGTTTTTCATGGAAAGAATAGTGAAGTACTGGAATGGTCTGCCCAGGGAGGTGGTAGAGTCACCATCACTGGATGGGTTTAAAAAAATACTAGATGTGACACTCAGTCCCAGGGTTTAGTTGAGCTGTTGTAGCAGGGGCTGGACTCAATGATCTTGGAGGTCTCTTCCAACCTAGTGATTCTGTGATCACCACAAGTCACTCCATGACAGCCAGGTAAACAAATTTGGTTTTGTTTACAAGCCCCAAAATGCACCTGCACAAGCCAGAAATGCAGCACCTACAGTCACCATGCACATGACTCAACCAATCTGCCAAACCAACACCATCAGAACCAAGCACTGTGCAAGCCCTGAAGTGCTGCCAAGGCCAGAGCAATGCAATACCTGTTTGGATAGTTCTTCTGCCATGAGGAAGCAACAAAGCCCATCTTGGAGCAAGAGCACAAGG
Source organism: Zosterops lateralis (assembly GCF_965231275.1). Classification (NCBI taxonomy): domain Eukaryota; kingdom Metazoa; phylum Chordata; class Aves; order Passeriformes; family Zosteropidae; genus Zosterops; species Zosterops lateralis. Next base: position 78,633,764 of record NC_139800.1, read on the forward strand.
CTGTCTGCCAGTGCTCCCTGGTAGCCAGACTGTCCATGTCCCTGCCTTTGTGCTCCTTGGCCAAAGTGACAAGCCAGAAGCAACAAAGCTGCCAAGGGACTCCTTGGCACAGAGACAATCACAAGAGCAGCAGAATGCCCACATCCTGCTGGCAGTGCTGCTCATCACAGGGGTGTGACAAATCCAATTCAAACGTGCAGCAGACAGGAGAGAGGTGCCCTCCTCCTAAGGTGTGACTTACCAACTTTAGCAAATGCCTCCTTGAGTTCCTCCAGCTCATCTTTGGAGATTTGCATTGTGTTGGCCATCTCATGTATTTAAGGAGTACCTAAAGAGAGAAAAAGAGTTCTGTGTGAAACCAGGCTGTATTCAACAACATGCAGTTTCAAACAGCAGCATAGCAACAATCAATACCAGTGTCACCACAGTTCCCAGAACCACGTTTATCTTTCCACTAAGAAAACAGATGTGTCAAACTCAGAGATGGGAAACACACTCTTTAACAAGTCAAAAAAGCCCATTAGCCTTGTTAATATTTAGCTCTGTGTATTATTTTATGACTATGCTGTTCCACACATGTTAAGGTACCTGCTGTCAGTGTATTCTGTAGGTCAGAACTCACATCTCCAGAGATTTCCCACAACTTTGAACAGAATCAGAACCCAAAGTTAAACTATTAATGGAGAGCACATAGCTACCAAACCCAAATAAAAGATTCTGAACAGTATGTGAAGAGGGTCTTTTGGCACAAAGTAATATATCTGGTACTGTTTGCAAAAAGGAAATAGCTTTAAAAAAGAATAGCTCTTCTGCAAGAAAGCTGTTTGAATCAACACCTGCTTGTTTCCCCAGAGTCAGACTCCCAAAAAACTGCATGGAACAGGCTGTTTGCATGGCCACTGTCTCCCTGAATGGCAGAAGCACCATGAGCAAGTACAGAACAGCAGGCATGAGAAACAGTGAAACCCCGAGTTCACAGAAACTCCACTTGGATCAGATCTGCTTGGTGTTTAAGAAACAGAGAGGATGAAGCACAGAGTTCCTCCACCCATCTGCCATCATCCTCTTTTCCAAGCACTGATTAGGTGCCACCCAGCCAGCCTGGACAGGAGGTATCACCACAGGGATGGGAATAAGTCAGACACCTACACACATCCCATCCCAGACATTCACGACAGGGCATCAGATGCCCTGGTAGCACTCTGGCTGACACAACCATGAGAGAGCAGTGATTGATGCAACAAAGAACAGAAACACAGGAACTGATAACCACATTCTAACACCACTGCTAGCTCTAGCCCAGGGTCTGTAACAGAGATTTAGGAAGGTTTGATGCGACTTCAAATGAGATTTGCATCCCAAGACTTTCCAGCCCCCACACTGTTCAATACAATCCTCAAGTTGAGAAATAAAAAGTTCCTCCTCTGCCTATGGGAACAGACACAGCTGCCTCCTCCTTTGTAAGCAAAAGGATGAGGGGTGGATTGAGGTTTACAGACTGTCAGGAGGCAGGATCCTGAACAGGCTGGCTCTGGCTCAAGCAACAAGACACTCAGTTTAAAAATGCCTGTGCTGTGATTAGCAACCCTCCTTTGTCTGAGACTCCCAGCTGCCTTCACAAGCACTCCTAAACTTAAGAACACAAGTTTGTCTGTAGCTGTAAATATTCATTTTCTGTAGCACTTCACTCAGACTGGAAAGAATGAAGTTGTTAGAGATGAGAGCAATGGGCAGGTGTGGCAGCCTGGGAAAGCAGCTCAGACAGGTGCTCACAGCAGAGGGAAATCAACAAGAAGTTGCATCACTGCAGACACATGAAGGGAAAAACTTCAGACCCCACCTCACAGCATCAGCAGGCACAACAAGATGTTGAAGAGTCAGTAAAAGTCACCAACAGCAAGACAACAAATTTCACTGGGCTCTAGCTGGAAAAATGGGGCAGGGGGAGGAATCACAGCAAAGGTGCATCAGACTGACAGACGTAAAAAATATTTTTTATAGATATAAATTTTGTTACTGTTTGACAGATTACAAGTTAGGCTATTTGACCAGGGCAATGCTACCATGCAGGTCCTTGCAAGATGCAGGAATGCTGTGTGCAGCACTGTCTTGCTTCACGTCCAGTCTGGGATCTATCTCCATACCTTGAGCAGCCCCTTCCCTGCAGCACTCCCAAGGGTGCCTCAGCCAAGCCTCAGTGCCACCAAAACCTGGCTTTTTCCAGAGGATAAAGGAGTTGCTTAACAAGAAAATCAGCTCCGAGCAAGCTTGTTGCGTGATACAGAAGATAGATTTCACAACTGGCAAAGACACTTGGGGAGTGCTACCAAGAACAGAGCCAGATTTGGCCATGCAGGCAGGTGGCATGAGCTGCCAGGAAGGGGAAGCTGAGCTACAGACTGAAAACTCAGCCAAAGCTCCCCCACAAGTTCTGCCTTCTTCCTAATTCTCATTTGCACCAATTCATTTACAAACCATGAGGATTTCCCTTTAAAAGGGATTTCCCAAAGCATCATTGTCTAGCCACTCAACTGGAATTTAATTTGCTGCTGACTATCTCTTAACATTTTTAACACCAAAAGAAGCAGCAAACACTACCATAAGCCAAGAGCTTTTAAAAAAATTTGGGGAAATATTATGCTCTGGATATGTCCTATGGTTATTTGTCTTGACTTAAAAAAAAAATATGGTTATGGGTCTTGACTTAAAAAAAAATCCTTGCAATCCCTAGACTGCGCAGCTTTGTCCATAAAACAGGTTTCCCTCTCAGTTTTTATAACATCACTTCCTCCTTCTGTTTTTCTGCTTGAGAGGAGGGAGAGAGAATTCAACAGAGAAAAAGCAGACACCTGACCTTGTCTGGGCTGTCTGTGAAGGGGAAAGGGTGTTATAACAACATAGTCTATAGAAGGGTTAGTGGGCCACAAAGTTACAAGCTCCCAAAGCAATTGTACAGAGCTTTTCTGAAATGAAGAGGTATTACACCATCATTGGGACACTGGGCTGGGGGCAGGGGAGCTTCTCTTTTTCTTGTTGTGTGGGGGGTTTTATGTTTGTTTGGTTTTAATAGCTGAGTCTAGGGCATTCAGAATCGTGTTTTTCATTCAGTTGCATTTTTAAACAAGAGGCTTTGTCCTGTGGGACATAAAAGACCCTTTTATCACACTGGCACAGGGATCACACATCAGCTGCCTCACTGGAAGCCCTGTGGGGACACCACACTGCTCATGCCTGACCATGCCACACTCACTCCTGCTGCAAGAAAGCCTCTGCCAGGGTGTGGCAGGCAGAGAAGAGCTCACATTTAAACACCCACTTTAGAGGGAAGAAGAGAGAACTGGAGAAAAGTTTCAGTCTGGTGGCTGACAGCCCATCAGTCAGTGCACAGGTGAACAATGTGTACAAGGAAGCAATCACTGATTTAGATCCCTCATCCTGCCTTCATCCCTCAGCCCACGGAAGAGCAAGGGCAGCTGTCACACATGGATGCACAAAGGCACCTACCTCCCTAGAAGAGCATGGCTGGCAGACAGTGCAGCCTGTTCCTGCCCTCTGAAGACTGCCTGTGATACAGATCAGAGCTGCTTTAGGTACATCTCAGGTTTTAGAATATCAACTCCTTCCCCAAGACAGGCTGTATAAAGTTCCTGTGCAAACAAATTTTACAGGTTCTTAACCCACCACAGTCACTGAATTTGGGTTGGTTTATTTGCAGAACTGCAACAGGGGCAGGCCAAGGAAAGCAGTCCCAGCGTGTGTTTTGACAGCTGTGAGCCACCTGGGGACAGGCCACTGCAGGGGCTGTCACGGGAGGGATGCCTCTGCTGAGGCACTCAGCACTTCCAGCACAAGTGCCAGAAGTTAACCAGGATATTTGGATGGATTAACTGCTCAGACAGCAACTTAAAAATGCTCAAGCACAGAGAAAAATCTTCTCAAGTCACTTTCCCAGGAGGGGAAGCCCTGGAAGCTGCATCCTACACAGAGGATTGGTAGAAAACTGATGAAGGGGGGATATTCAGACATTTGTACATCTTGAAAGTTGGCAGATTAGTTCCAATTTGAAAGCACATAACAACCAAATATTTCCTGACAGCCACTTGAGCACTTCCAACAGAAACAGAGCTGGAATTTGCTGCTGATCCAAATGGAAGAATTTACTTTTTTAGCAGCTTTTTATTACTCTGAAAACCGAGTGCTTCATCCCTTCCAGGCCTTCCTTACTTTAACATCTCTACAACGATTGATTAACAGTATCAACTTGTTTACTCAAACACGCCAATGCATAGACACATTAAAGCGTCAACAAGTGTCAAAAATATATTAGTATCTTAAATCAGTATTTCCACCTGATGAAAAAAAATTTTAAAAAAAATTTAAAAATTAAAAAAAAATCCAACACAACAAGTGAGCCAGACCTAGTCTGGAGCAGTGACTCACCCCGTTTGTATTCCCTGTTTCTGAGGAACCTGTGGTTTTGCTCTCTTTTCATGACAAAAGCTCCTGATGTCAGAAGGCAAGTCAGTCAGTATTAGCTAATTAAAAACACTCAAACCCCACGTACCTGTGACCACTGACCCAGCACATATCTTTCAGAATAAGCAATGGGACAGCCAGGCACTCTGTCCCCTCACAAACCACAGCAAGTGCCAGAGCCCTGGGGCTTGGGCACTGAAGCAGCTACCTGGCCAATTTGTAGGAAACCTGGTGATTCAGCTGACACAGGATCCATCCCTCAAGCTTCCTGTGGGTCACCTAATCCTCCTTTTCCTCCCTGTTCTGCAGGTAGGGCTGGTCCCTGCCAAGAGCAGCATCAGAGTGGGGTGGCTGTGTGCACTCCCCTCTTCACCCTCCCCAGCCCCTTCTGAAAGCAGCCTGCAGCATTGTGACCATCCCAAAAGGGCTCTGCAAACTCCAGAGCAGCCACCCTCAGGACAGTGAGGGAAGAGTCACCGGCAAAGGATACAAGCATAAGTTTTATTTGCATCCCTTTCCAGGTGACTGGAAGCTGCAGAGGATGCTGCAGTGATCTCCTGACACTGCAGGAACCTTCCTCCACGGCCACAGGCCTGGGCTCATCCTGCTTTTGGAAATGTTTGCAGGCAGGAGAGGGCACAGATACACCCACTCCCATCTCCATCACCAGCTCTGAAGGCTGCTTTTACTGGTCCAGTCCAAGCAAAGCCTTCAGGGTTTTACAGACAACAGCCCCAACCTGACAGTGACAGGAGGACTTCATGGTGCCCAGACTTGGTCTGATGAGTCCTCTGAGGTAAGCAGTTTCCAATGCTTTGGAGGGAGAGACAGGAAAGCTGAGGAATTGATGGCCTGCAAATGAAAACCTATCATAAAATCCATCCTCTCCTGCTCATAATCAGTTTGTGTGCTCATCAAATGCTCACCACCACAGTGTTTTGCTCATCAAATTCCTGCAAGACAGCACCCGCACCTTGCATGTGGTTATTAGCAAACACCAAGCTCATGGAAGCACATAAACTTTTTAATTGGCAATTACCTTCCAGACAGCCACTGGTCAGAGGTGCTGGCTGAAACCAGACCTTCACCACACTCTGGTGACAGATGTCATATCCTGGTAAGAGCAGTGATTAGGAGATGCTATCCCATCCAGAGGGGCCCCACCATGGTGGTGTCTAACCCCTTACCTTCAGCATGATGATGCAGGTTCTGAAATCAATTTGGTGTTGCTCTTTGCACAATTGTGGTTCTTGTGCTCACAAACACTGTGGTGTTCCTATCCACTCAGGGAGCTGTTTCCTCTGCCTCAGGAAGAAAGGGGCACACAATGCTTTGAGCAGGCATTGCTTTGTGGTGCCAGATTTGGCTGAGTAGCTGCATCTCTCATCTGTGGATCTCCCCTTCAGTAAAGTTTTCCCAGCCCCAAATACACCAGGCTCAACAGCAGTGAATCTACAGCTCTGCTGTCAGGTCTGCAATGCTTTAACTATTGAACACCACTGTACTCTTAACACCTGCAAAGCCATTACCCAAATCTAGCTTTATTTCACTCTTAAGGCAGCTTTTCTTGGCTATGCAAAACACCAAAATAACTCAACAGGCCAAGACCAACTACATAAATTCAATTTTAATTCTGAATTACTTTAACCCTTGCCAGGCTATTTGAATTGACCACCTTACACCACCCAGCCCTCCAGCTTCCTGAAACTACTGCCTTTACACACAGTACACCTGTGTAGCCCACCAGCTGCACCACAGGAAAAGGACACAGGACTACAGAGAGGGATTCCCACTGCACAGGCACCTTTCAGGTCACATCATCCCAGTTCCACACTGAGATTACCTCCAGCTGCTATTTGTGAAGCACCTCTAAAAGAGCAGAAGTCCCACCAGCAGGTTTTGCTTTATATTCTTTCAGACTCCTGAAACTGTCATACTGGGAGAGGCAAGTTCCCTGCTATGCTTATGTTCACCTGGGAGTGGACTGTGAAACTTTGCTCCAGTTGTTGCACAACTCACCACTGCTGCAGGGGAAAAATCTGCCAAATCCATCAGGAGCAGACACACATGTTGGTGTTAGTCACTGCTCTGAGCTTGCCAGAGGTTCTCTCTGGATTTGGAGGCATGTCTCAATGGGGTATCCACCTCTGGACAAGTATGTTCCTCCAGCAAATCCAGGTTAGAAGATCAATTTCCCCTAGCTAGACCTGCATAGAGGGATGCCAGGTATTTTTCTGAGCAGCACTTGGGTAGATGCCCAGCAGGGATCTGGGCTGCAGAGAGGCATGGCCACTCCAACAGTACAGGGACAAATGCAGCAAATCACTGTTCCTGTGCTTTCTGCCCACACTTTAACCACTATCCCAGTGTCCATTGACAGCCTGATCCTTCCCTTTGGCATGCTAGTCAAAGTGTTTTCTCTCTTTTCATGACAGAACCAGATTCACTAGCTTCAATCATCTTAAATCCTTAGTAAAAGCAACTGCTGACCCATCAGCCAATTTACATGCCTTTGACAGCCCTGCACAGCCAGGGAAGCTCTCTGGGGTGTGGTCAGACCTGGATAATGATCAGCATGATCAGAACCCTGACACAGAACTGAACTGCAGCCAGCACCCAGAGAACACCCAAAATCAGCATCAAACTTGCTCACAGCATCAAACAGGAATCAGCCCCTTCATAAAAGCCCAGGAGAGCCATGTCCTCCACCCACAGCAGCATCCAGAACACTGAAAGCTGGAGATATGAACAGAAATTCACAGGGATTCAAGTACACTAATCACTCTGTCTCACAGATAGAGAAAACAGACAGAGAGCAAGCAGCTGAGAATGCTTGGCCATGTGATACCAAATTGCCCAGAGGCTGGAGGGAAGCACAAGTCAGAAGAACACAAATGCTTCCACTCCAATTGCCCATGGAAAGGAAAAAATAAAGCTTCCCCAGCCCTCAATGAAATTTCCCCAACACATCCCTGTCCTCTGAGCAGAGCTGCCTCTGATGCACATTAAGGGGTAAGATGCAATCCTGGAGCAGAGTGATGGATGCTTGGTTACTCTCATCTACCAGAAGAAGGCTGAACAGAAACATAAAACTGCTTTGGGATTCAAATGGAAAGGAGAAGCACTAAAAGCTTTCTACAGACCTTACAGACTCTTTGAAGGCTCCTGTCATGCAAGACCAGGGGCAAGTGGATTGGATGGATGGTGACAGAAGAGACCAACTGCACTCACACGCCCCCATCATGCTGCAGGCTCACAGCTACAGCACACAGACCTCGCCCAAAATCCATTACACAAATCTACAGAGTACTTATAATCTACAGGGCACAGTAGAAAACAGATAACATACTGCTCAAGGCATCTATGAATCAATCTTTAAAAGCCTCTTCAACAAATACTCCCATTAAGTGTTGCATTTTGACACACCTCCAGTTTTAGAAGAGCAGCTACTTCAGGGTTAGAGAACATTTGAAATCACAACCCACTAGATTGGTTTAACTAACTTTTGAAATAGTTTGTTTATGTCAGTGGAAACAGAACAATATTTTCATTACCTAGCTAGTACGACGTGGAACAGGTGATCCTTTCAAGATGTCTCAGGAAAGGAAGAGCTGAACACTCATCTACCTGGAATTTGCAAAAGCAAATAACATTCAGAGATTATTTAAACTTAAGTGCAAGAAGGTAAAAGAGAGGGGGGCTGAGGTCAGGTGTCAGCTAATGGACTGAAACTCAGAAGGCTTCATTTAAATTCCTGGCTCAGGCACAGAAAAGTCATGTAAGCCTCTCAGGAAATTCTTACGTTGATAGTAATTCTTATTCTTGAGTAGTTCCCTAAAAAAAGAGCAGCATTAACACTTCCTTCTGCTTATTCTGTACCTTAACCATAAATGTCTTCAAGAAAGGACCCATCTCTTACCATCCATTGCAAAAACTCAGCATCTCTCATTTTATGAGGGGACTCTCAGAGGAATAGGGTGAAAGACAGTGGGTTCCCTGCCAGCATAAGCAAGGAGGAATGAGGGTCACAAGGCTGAATCACTGAAATTTTCTTCCCCAGAAGTGATTGGGACCTGCTTGCTGAGACCTGCAAGAGGTTACTCTCAACATACTTTAAGCATAAGTCTCTTGATTTCCTACTACTCAGCCCCAAAGGAGCCCAGTCCCTTACAAGGTGGGCTGAGCCTGCATCCTGGTTCAGGAGCAGCTGGATAAAGCCCTGCAAAGCCCATGCAGCCCAGAACACTCTCCATCCCCCCAGTATCTCCAGCCCTGCTCTCAGGTAGCACCTTTGGCAGGCAAAGGGACTGATATCCAGTGTGCCACGATAAAGCAAGAGGCATTACTCAGTCTGTTAAACTTCCTCCCCCCCGCCCAGGTGGGGGAATCAACCAGATCCCTAAATTAAATCACAGTACAGTCATTGCTTATTCAACACCAGCAAACAAGCTCCTGCAAGCCAAACACCCTGCATGACGGTGCTGATCCCTGGCAAGCTGGACAATAGGGAGTTTCAGCTATTAATTTTGGGAGGGTGGGCTCTGTGCAACCTTTAGAAGGTACAGCTGTGGTCAAGCAATTTGCAAACTGCTTTATCAGTTTGAAGGTAAACAGAACTGTCTGGAAAGAGCACAGCCAAGGCTGAAATTCTGGCTGCCCAGATGATAAACATTCAGAGAAATGTGTCAATTAATGTTTTCTTAAATAAGAAACAAAACACTAGAAACTACAAACCATACCCTAAGTGTTGTGATTATGTTTCTAAAGTGTCTTAAACCCCATTTCAGTAACGGATCTCCAATTAGAAAAATCTTCTCATAAAAGAAAAACCATTTTCCATCCTTCCCCTCTGTCTGTAATCTTGTTTAGAAAGCACTTGGGAAAAAGGGAAAGAAGTCAAATTAATTTGTTTCAGAGCAAGAAAGCAATATTGGGCTGCAATAAATCAGTGTCACTGCATAGCTGTCTTAGTGGCTTAGGAAGTAGGAAAAATCTCTGTAAATTCACCACTTATTTACTGTAGAATAGATGGTGTAGATCCCATCTACTCCTCACCAAATCAGAAACATTTATCTGAAAAATTAACATGAAATGGCCAGAAGTGAAGGAAAGTTGCTGGCTTTCCCTCCCAGGAGGTTGCAATGACAGTGAAATCACATTTAGTCTAACTGCAGGGTGTTCCCCACACTTCTCTATAATTTATCTTAATATGGGGAGGAGTGATAGGGAGCCAAAGACAGCAGTCACCAGGTCAGGATCAGACAAACTCTGCTTTGTGACTCCTGAATTTTGGAGAAGCATCAATAACCTCCACAAACTGCACTCTAATTAGCAGGTTTCAAGGTTAGGTAAATGCATCCAGCATCAAGGTTAGGAAAATGCAAGTTGCTGCTGGAGCCAAGCAGCAACTTCTAAGTCAGATCCCTTGCCTCCTCCTCTTCCTCCTTCTCCCTCCAGCTCATCCAGTGCCCAATACCCCTAGGACAGATGTTGTGGTTAAAGAGTCGTATGCACTGTAAACAGCATGCAACCTCACGACTGCTTTGAATTTTAGGAGGGTGTGAGAGTCCTCCAGCTGTGGAAATCATTCTTTAGAGACAGATGCTTTGCAGAATAAATGCAGCATAAAATATCTCTTCTCAGCCTTTTGGCTAAGAGCACGTATATTATCAGTTTAATAAAACATAACTTAGCAAAACCTCAGAGCAATACATTCAGTACAAACAGAATTAGAACATGAAGAAGCTATACTAGAAGTGTTTTACAGGTTTGCAGACAAGTGAAGTTTTTAGCACAAAAAATTCAGCATTTCAGTTTAGTACTTAAAGGTATGCACGTGTTTTAAGCTAGTAGCAATTAATAAAGTGTTTAGAGAGGGTCTACACTGGCTTCCAGCATCAGCTGTAGCCAGAAACCACAGCAAGCAAGATAAACTCCTCTGATAGGAAACTAAATCCTGCCAGGCTGTAATGCCTCATGCCATTCCAGCTGGAATGGCAAGACAGCATTCAGAGCCCAACTTCTCCAGGTGAAAGACCCCAAGAAGCTCAGCAGCCACCACAGCCAACAGCCCACAGCCATTTCCCAAAAGCCTTTAGAGCTCCTTGCACTTTCTGCAAGGCAGAGGTTTAAATATTTAACACTTTAACATGCAAGTTTAAGCAGCTCTGCTCTGTAAAAGCCTGCTGCAGACTGAGACTGAACAAGACTGTGTCCCAGAGCCCAGAGAGGACACACCCTCAGCCTGAAACACCGAACCCTGGGCGATGCACAGGCAGTGGCAGCCCTCGCAGGTGCACTGATAAATTCCAAACTTAAGCACACCATCAGAACCTGAAATCCCTTCTGTCCTCAGCTGTTTTCCTCTATCTACCACAGCAATCACAGGACTTTTTTGCAGAGCAAAGCAAAGCAAGTCGCTGCAGGACAAGCTCCAGCACGGGCCTGCATCCACAGCACCAGGCAGCTCCACACGCCAGCCCGCCCCGGGACACCCTCCCCAGCCTTCCTTACCTCTCCTCCTCTCACCTCCAAATCGCTCCCTCGCCCTGCCCGAGCGCTGAGGCGTCTCCCACGTCCCCAGCCCGGAGCTGGGCAGCCAGCATTCCTTCCTGCCTCGCTCCCCGCCCAGCGATGGGAGGTCGCTTTCCCGGGGATGCGGTCACGCCGCCAAGGGATGCGCTACAGCCGCCCGAGCATCCCGCCCGAGCATCCCGCCAGCACCGGGTACCCAGCACGGATCCCTTCCCAACTAACAGCTCTTGGGCTTTTATTGCTCGGCACTTGGGGTCAGAAAGGAGTAAGATACAGAGGTTTTTAGGTAAGGAAGCTACTTTTTTAATTAATGAAAAACAAAGCGCAAACTGAAAACAGAACAAAAAGACCCCACACCCTACTGCTGTTCACTCTTTAAAATGAATGCGTTTTGATTTGCTAGTTCTCAGCAAGTCAAACAGCAAGGCAGAGCTTGTATTTGGCTTTATGAACTTATTTTATGGGTGTCTTTAAAACAACCAGACACTGACAGCATACTAAGGATCCAGACCTATCTGCACTGAAGGAGGATGCTGCCTGCTGTTTCACCTCATAGTTCCAAAAAAAAAAAAAAAAAAAAAAATGTAAAAAATTTTCTAAAATTGTCTGAATGGATTACATTAAATTAAATTAAATACAGAGCTCAGAGGTGGCCCATACTGTAATATATTGCATTACCTCAGAAATTAATCCTTGTCTGCTCTAGATGAAACAGGGACAGACATCTGCTGCTAGCCAGGAAGACACAAGCAACAGAAACATCATGTACTGTGTGTTGCTGATGCAAAGCACAGGAGCAGAATCAATCACCAGAAAGGTTAAGTCAGCTTTCCAAAGTATAATAATATATTTCAGAGATTTTTCTTCCTGTTAAGTCCATAATGTTTGAGCATTTCCATAAACATAATATCTGAATTAGTAAAAAATTTAAAGAACTCATGACTGTTCTAAAAATTATGGTCACTAAAACCACTGGGTGTTTTTTTTGTCGTTTCTCTTTAAAAATTACATCTGCCAGGAAAATGAGTCACTGCCTGGTACCATTTCTTGGGTATCACCTGAAAATTTAGCTTCCAGCTGTAAAGTTTCAAAAGAGGTATAAAACACACCCCAAAAAAAACAGAACAAAACACCTAACCCCAAACCCACAGCCTACCAGCTTCCTCAGGATGGTAAGCATCATGGAAACCAAAATAGAGGGGTTTATGCTCAGAACTGCAGCTGCAACTTAAAAGGAAAGAAGTTGGATCAAAAAAACACTTCTGCAGTCCACAGAGACCAGCTGAATGTACATCAGACAGGGTTTAGGGAAGAGCAACTTCAACTCTGCTCTGACTTGCACCAGCAACCAACTTCAGCATCAAATCAGCCTCATGCAGGGAGCCCAGCTGACTGCTCTGACTAAAACATGCAACAAAAATGAAGAAATTCATCCCCTGAAGCTTGGCATCTCCACTTTCCATCCCACACGTGAGTATATTGCACAGCATAAATTCATCCTGTAAGGGTTAACGAGGCTTCGGGGCTTGACAGCTCCTGGGGAGACCATGCCAGAGCCCAGCTCCCAAACTATGGTGTGACTTCCTATCCAGTGACAGAGCCATTGAACAAGCAATTTTTGCTTTTGGGGGGCAAAAAGCCTCCTTCTCCTTGTCTCTGTCATCTGTCCTGCTGGAAGAGCAAGGCAGCACCTGCAGCTGGCAGACTGGCACTGATGCCTAAAAGCCACCAGCCCATGGGTCTTCAGACCTCACTTTTCTTTTTTCAGGTAAGTGTAAAGCATCCTACAGGGCTATAAGGTATAATCACTCCCTCTGACTGAGAGGGAAAGGACATCCCTGTCCCATCACCAGGTAGGACAGGTCCTCAGTGGCTCCACCACAAGGAGCTCAACTCACGCGCAGCGCACGTGAAACACCCCATCTCCCACATTTGCAAAGGATCAGAGATAGCCAGTTTTTCCAGAGCTTTAAGAGCACTCTGCTCTGTGAACACTCAAAATCCAGTCCTGGCGGTCCAACCTGCAATTACAGTCAAACCTAAAATAGCACCTCGGCAGTGCCAGCACCACTCATCCCCACGTCATGTCCCGAGACTCACACACCAGGGTGTGGCCATGGCAGGCAGTGAACACACAGTTCCCCGGGCACTCCCAGCAGACTTCCTGGACACGCCTGGTCTCACACCACTCCCCACACTCTTCCAAAATAGGATTTTTTTTTTTTTTTTTTTTTTTTTTTTTTTTTTTTTTTTTTTTTGTAGAGCCAGTATACCAATGTACTTTCCTCTTCTTCCTGTTTTAAAAACAAGCCTTTTAGGGAAGAAAGAAGGTGCCTGAGGTGCTCAGGTGACACATCCACTCTCCCCCATGGGTGGAACATTGTGATGTAGGTTTATGAACAAAGAGAACTTCCAGCACTGGCAGGGTTCCTCCAGCACATCATTGCGCACATCTCCACAGCTCCAGCTGCCAGGTTTCACTGGGAGGCCACTAATACCTATTTGCCCTCCAGAAGGTACTCAGTGATGGCTGTGGGAGTGGCAGCTGCTGCCTTCCGCATGACAATGTAGCAGAAAGGGTAAATTCAGGAGTCATCTTGCACCACAAATCCTCAACAGACCCTTTGGCAAAGTTCCGGGGGAGGAAGGGGGCTCATCCAGTGCACTGGCCTTTGGCTACAGTGGGCTGTGCAGCCCCTCTGCTCTCCCCAGTGAGCCCAGAGGAGGACAATCATCTACTTCTGGACACGAAGTTCTCCTGCCCACTCCAGAAGTAGTGTTTTCCTCACTAAGGCCAACAAAATACCATGCTAATATGGGAAGCTGTTTGAGATAACTGATGAAATCCATGGTGATGAACAAGTCCCTGGGCATGCTGTCCTAGTGATTTTTGGGATGGGTTTTAACTGCTGGCACTTCTAGCTCCTGCTTAAAATATCTGTTTGCTGGGACACAGCCAGTTCCACTGTCAACCAGCCATAGGGGTATAGGACATGCTGGTCCACCCCATTATCCCCATACTAAAGAAACCTGCATGGCCAGAGGGCTGGGCCACAGCAGCCTTGGGAGATCCCAGAGCCAAGAGAGCATCAGCAGACCTTGGCAAGCCTTCAGGAGCAACAAAACTGACTCAGTCTCCTGCCTCTGCCTGTTCTGGTGCTGTAAATCAGGTGTTTTCAGGAACAAACCCTCTCCTTACAAAAGAGAGAGAGAAGGGGGAGAAGTTCAAAAGAATACCTAACTGAAAGACAAAACCAGGTAACTTAAATACCAAACTTCACCAGAGAAGAAACACCATGCCCTGTGAGCCAGAGCTTTAGAAAGCAAAGCTGAATGGCCAGCCACCACCCCATTTGAGACTGACATCAGTGACCATGTGCAAGACGTTCCCCTCTTCCACATCTGTCCATTCTCTCTTAAATGTAAGGATTTTAATGAAATTATGAACAGATAAAAAAACTCACCTGTGCTTTTTGATACAAATTGAGTTTATGCACTTCTTGCTTTCTCCCTCAGAGCCAACCAATGGCAGTGTAAATCCCATCAATGTGAACAGCTATGGAAAGATGTGACAACCGAGGAGCAAGCATTTGACCTTAACTCCTCAGTTTATCAGTCTTTCTAAAGAAAAAAACAGGTCCATCTATGCTAAATTTCCCCCTTAAAAGCTCCCTGAGCTGCTCTGTCAGCGAGCCTGTCATCTGGAAGAAAGCAAGACATTAGTCAGGCTCATACTTATTTAATAAAAACCTTGCATATGCAGGAGGGACTGAAAGTTGGTCTTTATTTAAAAAACGCCTGCAAACTTGAGTATGATTTTGCAGTGCAAAACAGATCTGAGGACTTGCCCTGTGCTCCACCAGCGCTCAGCTTAGCAATTAACCAGCTAATTATTCATGGCTTAGATCAGGGAGCCAAGGTGTCACCAAAGAAGTCCACAAGTATGCCCAGATCACCGCGCCAAGGATATTTCATGTCCTGCTATTTCATAAGGAAATCGGGAGGCTTCAACTGATGTCAGCTCCAGGAAATGAGCCACAGGCAGATGATGCCGGAAGCAGGAGGCTTTATATTTAGTACTGAGTCACTCACTTTATTAAATTCAAAAGACAAAAAAGGTGGGCGTGGAGAGGGAATAAGTGGGGGAAAAAAGTGAACAAGTTACTCTGGAGATTATGGGCAATGGGGAGTCTAGGGTTGGATGGGGCTTTTTTGTAAAGGGAGAAGGAAATTAAGAGATTACCTGGAAACCCTTTCTGCATATCCACTGGAAAAGCAGTTGCCAGATGAGCTGCACTTCCCAGGGCAGAAGCCAGCACTGAAAACACTGCAGGAGTCTGCAGTGCCTTTGGGATCTCTCCAGCTAGTCCTGCAGGCCTGAGCAGGGCATCACAAGTTCTGAGGCACATTCCCATCCTTTCTGCTACATATTTGAGCCAAAGGAGAAGCCACTGGAAGGAACTTGGAGTAGGGAATATTTTTAAGCCAGTTTTGCAGCTCCACCTAACCAATCACGAAGCACACCTTGCAACAATCACACCCCAAATAAAACACTTTGGGTCATTACAGCAGCATCAGATGAAGCCTAATGGCTGTCACTGAAGCATGGTAAGAGGAACTGCCCTGACACGGTAAAAGGGCACCCCAGCAGGGCTGACATCATCCAAAGGCCATCCTGTCCCTTTCCTTCTCCTCATCATTTCAGTCCTCCCATCCTGGCTGGCTGAGGGGTCAAATGGACACCAGCACAAGGAAGATGAGGCAGTGGGCAGATGGCCCACTGTTAGCACAGCATCCCAGTTAGAACCAGTTCAGCCACCCCACAGACCAGGCCACTGGAGAAAGAGTGGTACTAGGTCTGGTGGGAGAGTCTTGGAGGCACAAACATACTTTTTCATCTTTCTTCTCAGCCGCCAGCCCTGTCCACCACCCAAGTCTGTCCTTGATATCACTTAGGCAATCCTCTGCTCTCCTGGAGAGCACGTTCTAGATGACTATCCACCTTCAGTCACTACTCCAGGAAATAGTATTTTACAGTAGAAGTGCACTATTGCAGAACACAAGTGACGGCTCACTCAAGATTTCTGAACAGGGAAACTGTTCTGATCCATTTTTGGCAATATTCAATTTAGACACATCTACAATTGAGAAGTATACAGTATTCATGTGGACTGCATCCTCATGGAATGTATAAATATGGAAAAGCTGCCATTTAATAGGAATGTAGTTCTTTGAACTAAGGTCCTTTGACATACACTAAAGAAAGTTTTAAGAAGCACCAAAAAAACAATCGTAATGCAAACGGTTGCACAATGCAAATTACAGGAGCACAGATTTGTTTAGAAGAGGTTCATATTTTCATACAAGTCTGTCATAAGGCTTTTAACTTTCTATTAGTGACAAATACTCTGCAGCCTGAGCAGCAGCAACACCTTTGCAAAGTTTTCAGCTACTTGAGCCAGATTTCTGCCCTGAGAAGATTCACTTTCTAAACACTAAAAAATACATAAATACTGCTACCAAAGCCAAACACTGCACCTCATTTCGACTTTAAAAAAAGTCAGCTGAAAACAAGAGCTGTCCCTAATGCCAAACACCACCAGGGACTTGCTTACAGGAGCACCCTATTAAATTACTAATAAAATAAGTGTAATCTTCAAAATAAAATCACAACAGTAAAAAAGATGTCATTTGAAAAATAGGTCTGTGGACTGTAGCAAGACTGGCAATTATGCAGAACCAGAGATCAGGAACTGCTTAATACCTTCCACCTATATGCAAGAAGAGATTACATCTCTGCAGTCACAGCCTGCTCTGGCCATTAAATGGACATTTGGCCAACAGTTGACCACTGTGCAGACCAGTTTGCTGCACCCACTCCTGGCCAGTGGGAGGCTGTGGGAGATTGCCACTGGGTGGCTCCTCAGTTCCACTAACCCACCTACACCTGCAGGTGAGCTCCCACTATCAGAAAGGTTTCAGGTACTGACCAGCCTGGCAGCAGCATACAGACCCAGCCCAGCCAGGGAGGATCTCCAGGAAGGGACTGGTATCTCATCTGGAAATCCTGGCCAGAGGCACATGGCTCATCATATTGTGCAAGGGGGCCTACAAATTCATCTGTGTTGAACTAGTCCAAAATCTCATCTCAAGGGACGTTGAAGCTTTTTCTGGTATTTAGCTCATGCACTTGGTGGCTTCCATCCAACTGTTCTTTTTATCTCAGATCCCAACAGAGAATCTCCGTAGAATGGACCTGCTGGACAGGGCATCTCCAGGGGCTTCTACAACTACTGCACTCTTTTCAAACATGTAGAAAGGTGCGGCAGAGATAGATTACTACTCACATACACACTCTAAGTTGTCACCCATTGCCTCCAGGTCCCTAGAGTGCAATCTTCACCACACAGCTCATTACACTGCTAATTAGGAAGCCATCTCACATTTTCCAGACCATAAAAAACAGCTACTAGTAGCGGATTGATCTCTGTGCTGTGAAGCATTTGCTTCGCTTTGAAGGTCTTTGCTTTGACAGCAGATTTCTTATATTCTCCAGTCTGTTGTTGCTGTTGAGTTTAATGCTCTATGAATTAGTATTAAAGAAACCCTTATCCCAGAAGTTAAAGGCCAAAAAACCAAACATCTATAGATCTACATAAAGCCAAACAAGGCATGGTATTTGACAGAAGGCACAAAACAACTTTGGAGCTCAGGCAGAAGAGGTAGATCTATAGCTGGGAGCAATGACACCACAAAGTTCAACATGGATTACACCAAAGAGGTCCAAATGCTGAGCAAGACTAACAGCTATGAGTGTTACACGTGAAAGGGCAATGCACTAAAGAAAGTGCAATGTATTGCTGTGTGCCAAGTTGATATCAAACCAATGGACAGAGCTTTAATTGCCAAAGTGAATCATTGACTGGTAGTGGTTGTAAAGGCTCTTACCTAACAGCAGGTATCAAGGACTGTACAGGGCAGAATCTTACTCCTCTTTCATTACTTTCAAAACTCTTTTCATACAGACCTTCAGAACATAGGGAGCAAATGGACCAACTAAAACAACCCCATATAACCCAGAAAAAGTGTATATACTACTTAGAGAAAGGGGAGGAATAAAAGTTGTTGCTATCAGTGATGGATCTAACTAATGTAGGCTGGGCACTGCCATTACCATCCATCCAGCACAGATACAATAACTTCCAGGAGCTTCTTAGCTGGGTAGAAGCAATGTCAGTTTTTCAAGTTTCCAGCAAGAAGTCTGACTATTCTGCCTTTGCTTGAGCATTTGGTTTATATAATACAGTGGCAGGAGCCCAGCTGGAAATCAAATCAACGAGAACATTACAAAGGGGTGGGCAAAAGAAGGGCAGGAGCAGGATTGCACAGGAACCTCCCATCCATGTCCCCAAGGAAAGCTTAGTCCCATCCTCAGCCAAGCAGTGCAGAAAGGAACAGGCTAAAGTTTAGTTCAGACATTAGGGCTGCTTATTCAAAATACTTTCAGACTTCAGAAAGCCCAGTTTCTCCTCACTCCTTAGGGAAAAGTGAATTCTATCTAAGTAAGGATTCAGAAACTTGTTAGTGGTGGCTGACAGTAGGCTGTATAAGTCTTACAGTCTGAATCCTGAGTGAGACCAACATAGCTGTGAGAAACCTAACAGCACTTCATGAAAACAGAAACCTGCAGTGGCAAAAACCCAACTTGTTTCCCAGTAAAAGAATTCTACATATTAAGACTTTTTTTTTTGCACTTGTTTCAACAATCCCAACTGTCTCAGCAAAGAATAAAAACAGTATCTCACAAACAATCCTTCCTTGTATGTAGACACCTTGTCCAAAACTGAGATCAATTACCACAGGGTGTCACCAGGGACACAGGGGATGGATACGAGAGGGTTTATAAAATTCTCTATAAAAGGATGCATACAATAAACTTTTAACTTTTTTTGCTTCTTGAAAGAGTGTGTCTCGTCTCCCTGAAACAAGGTCAACAGTGACACCCATTACTACCAGGAGCACTGAGAAACATGAATAATTTTGTAAATGGATTTCCATTTGTTCTCTACTGACCTTCAGAATGTTGCTATCTCAGAAACAGTTCTTAAAAGCAAGGGCCAACTTTCTACCTGAATGCCTGCCCAATACCAATCACAACAGGATAACTTAATATACACCCAAAACACCCTATGTACTCCCTAAAATAATTTCCTCACAGTCCATTCTTGGAGGCAAAACATTTTGTGCAAAATTCAGGAAAAAACAGCCTAATTGCAATATTGTTTTGGAACTTACTTCCTTTATTGCTGTGACCAGCTGGAGACAAGCACCTTGTTCTTTGCCGGGTCAAGGAAATGTTTAACTACAGGATTTATAGCAGAATATATATGTGTATATATCACCACAGCACTGCAGCTGCTCAACAGTTATAGCAGAAGGCAAACACTGGTTTAGCCCAAGGAAAACAGGGATGGGCTGGAATATCAGCCTGCTCATTAACATCTTGCTGCAGAGGCTCCAAGGCAGGAGAGCATCCAAGCCAGACCCTGGGACAAGACTCAGCATCCTGGAATCTCAAAACCACAGCCCTGTTCCAAACCCAAACAACACTCCACAAACCCTTCCTGGCTGATTAGCAGGAAGGAGCACAGGACTGTGATGGCAGCATAAACAAGGACCCAGAATTTATGATCTTTCAGACCCAGCTGAAGCACTGCTTCACAAAATATGAATGCCAATTACAGGGATGGGTAGCTTGAATTCAAGTTTCCACTTGGTTAGCACTGCACTGGACAGGCTGAGAACTTTGGTGCTGGCCCAGCAGTTTCATCTGAGATCTTCCATGAAAACAGGGACAGCGACTGTGAAAACCCATGGGACCTCCTCCAGGTCCTGACCTTCCCAGCAGGGCAGAGTCAAAGGCAACAAGTTCAGTCTAACCGTTTGTGAAAGTAGAGCAAGACACTCTTTGACATTATAGTATAGAACAGAGAGTGGAAGAGGCAGATCACCAACACCCCTTCCCTGTAATCTTGAGCAAAATCCATGGAGCAGAAGACCTGGTACATGGCTTTCTGCAACCAGGGCTGGGATAGTACCACATGCACCAGCAACATCACTGAGGCCAAGATCAATACAAACACCAAAAAAACCCCAAATCTGATTAAAAAAAAGTACTTTGAGGGAAGCATTAAAAGCATTACATAGAAAAATTGGACTTCAGCTTTAGTTTCCAGATAACGTAATAGGGAAGGAAGAACATTGAAAAGGCACATAGGTGACAAACTTGTTTCAGGAACAACCCACTGCACATCACCTTCCATTTAATCCAGACAGGATACAAGCTTCTGTTATCTTCAGTCTGAATTTCAAATATCTTGTGGGTTCTGCTCTGGAGAGCTCCTAATTTAATCAGTAATATATTGGCAAAAAATAAGCCACATGGATATAATGCAGAATCACATGCCTTCCTATTTGCTTTCTAGTATAGAAATACTTCTCATATGTCAATCTTCAGAAAAAAAAAAAAAAGGCAAGAGAAAATAGAGGGGATTTTTCTAAGGCTTTCTTTTTCCCACCACCTCAAAGAGACAACAATTTCAGCAGCAATCCAAGAGGATGCCCCCAGAACTCTGCAATCAATTCTTTCTATTTTCCCCCAAGCAAGACAGTCTCCCCACCATTTGGACACAAGGCAGAAGAAGCAGTTCTAGCACACAAAACTCCAGCAGAAGCTGAAGTAACAGGACACAGGCCAGGGGCACAATTACCTACAGCATCTCTCTGAGCCACAGCCTCATTCTGCAGCTGGTATGGAAAACACTGATATAAGCCAGCAGTGTTTCTGATGTTACTCAACCTGTCTCATCTACCAGATTAACACACCTTCTTCTTTATGCTTTTCCCCAAGTTGGTGTTTTGCAGATTTTTCCTCATCTTGACCTGTCCCTGCAGCGAGCAGCAATTCACTTTGCCTTGTGTAAGTTCCTGTATTTATACCATTTTTTAAAAGCAGCCTGGCTAGCATAATTTCAAGAAAAATTTGGTTTCCTCTAGAAAAAAGAAAAAAAAAAAAAAAAAAAAAAAAAAAAAAAAAAAAAAAAAAAAAAAAAAAAAGAGCAAGAAGTCTGCAGTAAAGACTTAACTGTAAGAGTCAGTTTTTCCACTTTAAGAATTTGAGATATGAATAAATAGCCCCTTGACTCTCAAAGTAAAAAACATGCAGCTGGGTTAGACAAAGGCTAAAAGCTCATCCCAAGACTTTGAGGGAAATAAAATCATTCTAGTGTCCTTCTACAGACAGTTTCATGATCTGTTTACAAAAGTTTTATGAGACAATACAATATTTCACATTTTTAAGTTTTTTTGCAGTCTGCTCTAGAATAGAATTAACAGAAACAGAACAGGCCAAGGCAGAGTCTACAAAAACTGAGCAGAAGGCAGCATTTTCTCTGATTACAGAGAGACCCTTGATCACCAAGGTCACATAAACAAGGTGCACAGAGCACACAAGTCATTAACAGCCATGGAACGGGCACTGGGCAGAGTCTCCCTACCCTGCTTCCATCACACTCATTTACTCCCGTCCCTGCCCTAAACAGCCATAAAGGCTGGGGCTAAGCTGGAGGAATTGCCAGGCAGCATTGCCTGCTTCCAGATCCTGGGTCAGCTGCATCCTGCCTTTCCCCAGGGAGCGGGCTGGAGCCTGCCAGCAGCATTTCCTACCTCCCTCTAAAAGGACTCTCTGCCCCTCCAAGCATGGCCAAGAACAGTGGAAAACAAGTGAAACAACACAAGAAGTCACCACTTGAGGCAGTTGACTCATGAGGCAGAGAACAGATACCCAGGGAAAGGAGACACTCAGATCTTCCCTCTGCTATCCCATGGCCAACCACTCAGACTTGCCTAAGAAGCTTGGGTTTGAGGCCTGGCTTTTCCAAGAGGCAGTGGGGGAATGACATTACCACTCCAGATATAGGTCAGCCTCTTGCCATCAATGTTTTTTCTGTTTTATACAAAGAGGGAGAAGGGTGCAGCTCAGGTCTGGACAGACAGGACTGAGCTGGAGGCTGCGGGGCAGTCTCCTGGTCACTGGATGACCCTGCAGCACCTGAGCTGAGACATTCTTAAAGTGGCAGCCTAAAGCATAGGCTGTGGACTAGAGTTTTCAATTTTTTCAGGTCCTTCAAGAAGCACAGCTAAACTTTGATCAACATCTATGATAACTGTGTGGCAGGCAGTCAAGACACGTGGCTCTACACCCTTCCAACAGCAGTCACCTTAGCACTTTTGGATTAATTAGCAGCAAACAGATTTTCTGAGGTATTTTATAGCTGAAGGGCTTCCTGTGGCTGCCAATACCCCAGAAACCAAGACATAGATGTGTTGTGTACAGTTTTCAGCCTGATGAAAAGGAAGACTATTTTTAATCCAAGCCTACGTAGGGTGGGGCTCAGTCTCCAACCAGGCCAAAAAGCCACTATAATCCACAAGACCAATGCCTGGCAATCTTTGCTTGCAGGCTGATGTCTGTTCTATTTTGGGGATGGGAGGAATTTAGAATAAAAAGATATATAAATTAAAAACAAAGGAGGCTGTGAAAAGTGAATAGAGGGAAGGGCCAGACTTATCCTGTGTATTTTGGTCTAAAGAACAGGGCTCTAAAAGAACACAAATCAGAATTACTCTATTTTCCATTTCCCACAGCAGTTTGTAATTTATAACATGGGCTGAGCAGAGTACAGCCCCTGCATATTTTTTACAGGAGGAAAAGCCAACCCATGGCTCCTTGCACAGCAGTGAGACCCTTGGGAGGACAAGGCAGGAAAACAGTCACCAGCCATAGGCATACCACCAGGATCCCATACAAGGTTTCCTATCTCAGACACCAGTACAACAGCTGTTGGGACCTCACTGTTTTGTGCATTGGGACTGCAAAAAAGGCAAAGCAAATTCCAAAGGATTGGAAAAGAAGGCAAGTTTTGCTCATTTAGGGCTTATGGCCAACAGGCAAGCAAACACACTAAAAGCAGAGATTTTTTTGTACTCTCAGCACCTAAACAAATCCAAGATCACATGGACTTCAGACGTAACATACCACTAGATTTTATTTGTTACAGACCCTACCTTAACTTGGCATTCCAGCCAATTCAACACAGCCATTTACTTTGTCACATTAGCCCCACAATCCTTGCAATGCACAGGTCACTTGTCTAAGAGCAGACACAGATAGCCTCTCTCACTGTCTTCAGGTGCCCTTTTACCACCCATCCATAAACTGTGAAACACTTGCAGAGGTGTCAGCATCTCTACAGCTCCTTCTTCACCTGGCCAGGGCTGGATCATTAACCCAACTACAGAAGTCTGCAATCACTCCTCTTGGCAGAATGCTTCACCTGGCCAGGGCTGGATCATTAACCCAACTACAGAAGTCTGCAATCACTCCTCTTGGCAGAATGCGGAAAGGGCAGGATGAAGAGATGGTACACTGGGATAAGGGGAGGACCAGCAATGGTGAATCTCAAGCACTGCTATCACTTTGGTCACAGACTTCTTTGGGAAAAAAACCAACCTCTAAACAACATTGTGGAGTTATAAGCATAGCAAATGTTATAAGCACAGCAGCAAAACTGGATGTTGAACACCTCAACACATGATTATTGACAACTTCATCCTTCCTCGTTCTACACATAAGTGACCTCATCAACTACCTCCTCTCTCGTGTACATCACTAAGGGCAGTATGTGATGAGGAAACAGTGAATGAGACAGTTAAACTCTACTGTCAGCTTTAAAAGGAAAAAGCAAAAAAACTTACTTAAACCATCAGTAATTAGGCCTCCTGCAGAGACACTACATTTTATCTTCTCTTGAAGATCACAGTAATAGTCTCTCTTCCCAGCTATTCAGTGGGGACTCCCAGCAGCATCTGTGAGCTGCCACTCTTTTTACAGGAACAAAAAACCTACTGAAGCGGCAGGAAAAACAGCTGTAAGCATTTCAGAGAAGGAAATGAGACAAGGAGACTGGTTAGAAGCATATGGCCCATAAGGATTGACATGAGCAATCAGCAGCAATCCTAACCAGAGCTTCCCATTTCAGACAGTGATCCTGCTCCCCACATCCTCAGATGCATGTCAAATCAATCATTACTTTATTTCTTCCATATTAACTCCCAAATGTTAGTAGTGCACAGGCCACCACGGCCCACAGGGACAGCCTGGATGTTGTAGGAGTCTATTTGCCTCCAGGAATGTGCACATTGCCCAGCAGCACAGGGTGTTGGAGCGGGTGGGCAGACCAGCCAGCACAGGGAGACACAAGGAAGGGGAGCTAAGACAAGCAGCCCACCTGCCAAGGATGCTGTGTTTCATGGGCAGTGGTCACCCTCATGGCTTAGCTGCTGAAAAATAGAGACAAACTAGCAGGAATCAGCTGGCAAAACAAAAACAAAAGGGTAAGAATGACTGTGGATAGCTCCATCTCTGCTGATAGCAGCTCCCCTGGGAGCATGGAAGCCCCCTTTTCATCATCATGCCACTAACAAACACAGTACAAAATTTGCTTTCAGTAACCCAGGCATGAGCCCACAAACCCAGATAAGAAACCCTAGCTGTTAGGGGAGCACATGTGATATAATTTTTCCAAACAAGCCAGACAGGATTTGCTTATCATGCTTGGCATTTTTAATATATTACCAAAAAAGGCCAACTTATTATAGATTCCCAGGAGACCAGCAGATGCCACAGTAACTGAGTGGACTGGCTGACCACCACACCTCAGCACCCTGCCCAGGGAAGTCCACACCCCTGATGGGAACAGAACTGCTGGGAGAAGGCAGAGCAGCCAAGCAAACAGCCCTGATGACAGGGCAGCTGCTGGTCAGCACTGATGTCAGTCGTGGTCAGCACTGATGTCAGATGTGTCCATCACAGGGAAGAGCTCTCTCACCTCCAATGCCACCCAGTATGGCACCAGCAGAGTGCAGATGTGCGTGTCTTCTCTTGCCACCCCACTCTCCAGCCCTATTAGATGGGGACTTCTGTCTTCAGTTCATCAATTAACACATTTTCTTGTTTAGCTGGTACAGGTTGCTCTTGGCTGGCAAGATCACACAGGAACACAACAAAACACCTGAAATCTCAAACGTAGAACCTGCTGCCCCAACTGGACTCTGCAGCCACAAACACATAAGTCCCATCTTTTGGCTATAATCAAATCATCCCTTCAATCAACAAGTTGAAAGAGTTGGCCTCCATCACCCTCCCAGGGTAGCATGTCCCCAGTGTCACAGCACATCCATCCCAGGTGTGCCAGTGCCACTTGCCATTGGAGATAGGATGGACTGGGGGCTGCAGCACAGTGAGATGAGGAAGGAGGATTTCTGATAGCCAGGATCCCCTGTCCCCATGCTGATGGGCAGTGTGGCAATGCCACCCAAGTAAAGCAGAGGAAATCTACACCTTCAATCCTTCAATTTGGAAGTATTTGCACAAACCAGAAGACCTTTCACAGACCATTCTGCAATGCTCCAAGTGGATCTCACAACACATGGAAAGGTGCTATGCAAGTCTCCACTTAAGAGAAACTTGACCTAGAAGCAGGAAGGATATCCAGGGCAGGAAACACTAGAAAGGGCAGGAAAGGCTTGACCCATCACCTACAACTTCAGCACTGAAGAGCACAAAGTAGGCAGGTGCTAAGACTGAAGCTGAACCAATGCTGCTGTGTCTAAACAACACCCACCTCACACTTACTCCCTGCACAGACCACACTGGAGATACCTATTTTTAATTCAATAAATCCAAGAGACCCAGTACACCCACAGAAACACCCAAACCCCTGTGTGTAGAGCAGGGGACACAACAGTAGTTCATTCATGACCAGCAGTCACATGGCTGAAAGTGGTTACAGAAGCCCAGTCACTGTCAGCTGAGCTGCTGCAGCTCAGAGGACCTCCAGGATGGCCCCTGAGCATCATTTCTCCCAGCCACAGCAACCAGGGCCCTCAGATGTTGCACTATTTCCCAACTGCCTTTAGCTTTTACACTTCCCACTTACTTACCCACCAGCAGCAACAGCAGCAGGTGCCTCTGGGTTAGAAAAGAGCTTTAATGGTGCAAGCAGGGACAGCTGATTCTGCGTAAGAGTCCAAGCAACTCCCTAGGATGGTCACAGGGGAAACAGTCCTTTCATGCCCTCCCCTGCCAGCAGTGCTGTGGGCAGAGCTCTGCCAAGACACTACCCACCACAAAAACAACCACTGGTGCTTGTGCAATAGTCCAATTCCCAAAGTGCCAATAGGAATGGATGTGCAAAGATGTCAACAGATGCCTATCAAGGGGCTTGGGGGCCAGGGATAGGTGATGTTGTGACATTTGTTACAGTAACCCAACAAACATTGGTTTAATTCAACCTTGCATCACCCTCATTACAAGAGCTGATCTCAGTTTTGCAACATGCTTGAAAAGAAGAGATATTCAAGAATGTTTTGCTTTGTGTATGCGTTAAGGCTATTTGGTAAACTTTTAAAATTCTGTATCCACCTTTCATACATCTGCTGGTAGGGGCTTCTGGATTCATGTTTGGCTTTTTTGATATAATTAGCAACTGTAATTACTTCATGAGCTCAATGTCCAAAAAGACACACAGATTACTAAATGCACACTAGTGCTCAGTCCAAAAACTGATGAGCATGCAAAGACCAGTAATTGGTTGATAAATATTAACATATCATGTTGTGGCTATTTCCAATTTGACAAGAAAGTTAAAAATTAATAAATGCTATTGCACCAGGCAGGTTGTCAGTCACATGTTTAAACAGCTGGCCTGGAGGGATGAGAATCTGCTTTTTTATGCTGAATTACTGCTCTAATATATGGGGAAGCAGAGTAATATTCAAAGGGTGAACAAAACACCAACTTAAACCATAAATGTTTCTTTTCTGCTTAGTGCTACTTGGTGGTACATAGATAAAAGCCAAGTAGCAGCCGCATAAATCTCACCTGTCCAACCCTCTGCAAAGGGCACAGCAACACTGTAGCAGCTGGTTACATCTCCTTCCTTTCCTTCCTTCCCCACGTTTGGCTTCCACTCTCTTTGTGATCAGAAGCACCACCACATCCCTGCACAGGGTTAAACTGCCTCCCAACGTGGCAGGTCAAGAGCTGCCCTTGTGAACACCATTAGAGAGCCAGGACTGTGCTTTGCTGATGGACCTGCACAACACCTGTGCTGGGATAATATGAGCAGGCTTGATGCTGCTTTGCCATCACCTCCTCTGCCACAGGCAATTCGTGTGCAAGAAAATCAAGCTAACAGGCCTGTATCTACAGAGGGACAAATGTAACCAGAGAATTTCAATCCACATCTCTCATCTCTCAGTTTTGTGAAACAAAGAGATGCAAAGCATTAAACTTGAAAACACAAACAAACTCCAACCACAAACAAGAAATATCTCATAGTGATATAAAGCAGAACTTACTTGGTCTTTGGCTGTGCTGAAAATACGGCCCCTTTGTGTTTCACCACCTATTATTTAATGGTGTGTAAAACAGATTATCAAGAACATTATCTGTGTGTTGGGATTCGTCACCAAATAAATTACCACCTCTTAAAATATCACCACCAAGAGAACCTCAGGTGTGAAATGAGCTACTGATCACATCATCTACTTAGATAAAGAAGTGCATTACAGTATCTGTGATGGGCACACCCTCCCTAAACTCACTGCCAATCACCTAAAACAAAAGTATTTGTCTTCTCCCAATGCACTATGTTATATGTTGTCGAAAATACAACTGCCATACTGAACCTCCAAGTGGAGCACTTGCAGTTTTGCTGCACAAAAAAGTGCAGGCAAAGTGGTTCATGAGGCACACAGATCACTTAGATCACCAGCAGCTGCTACAGCACAGCTACTGAATTAACTGTCCCTAACATCCCTGACAATCAATCACCGAGCAGCACTCTCCTTTGCTTCCATAAAGTCAGGACGGTTGTGTTTCCGCTTCTCCAAAGCCATTTAAAGCCACTGCACTAGAAAGCCAAGTAAACACAGGAAAGAGTTACTAGAAGATCCCGCATGAGTGGATTCAGCACAAACCCATTTAACGAGGCTGCAATTCCTTCACTCACCATCTTAATCTCACAACAATTGAAACCCCGAGCAGAGGAGTCACTAAGGGAGCCCCAGGGGAAGGGCTTCCTCTGCATTTATCCAAATACCTAATGAAGACATCAGCTCCCCAGAGCCCTGTCCAGTGTAAAGCTCACCCAGCCAAAACTGGTAAATAGGTTTCTGGAGTTTGAGGTGTTCTTAATTTGGGAGAGATGTTTGCGTGTTTTACAGGAGGGGGAAACTTCAACAGATTAACTTTGATAAGAGAACAAAGACCCTGATTAAACACAATTCTTTACATCCACCACTGAGTAACTCAGTTTAATAATAACGTTATGATCTCTTAACCCAGACAAAGAATGACTAATTCATCTTTCACAAGCAAAAAATTCCTTCAAAGGAGCTTGGTTACAACCAAGCAACATCCTCAAATTGTTAAACTGTTGGCAGGACTAACAGGCTATGACAACAACAGCGTTTGGAAAAGGTTTCATTTAACGAATTATTTTATTACTTTTTTTTTTTTTTTTTAGGGTTATTTAGATGCAAACAAACAGATCTGGAATTTTAAGTCTCTCTGTGTGCATACACCCCACATAAGGCCATCAAACACCCCCAGGGCAGAATCAGCTGCAGAATATTGCACCCAGGGGACTTGCCTTGTGTCCACTAATCCCCCTGAACCACTGCTCTCCACTCACAAACTACCAGCAGCTCCTCTTTGCACAAGATTTCTTTTGAAAACAGATTGAATTTCTATATATCATTATGCACAGAACTAGCACATGCTGATCTCGATTAACTATTCCCTCTTTATATCCAGGTTCCAGCTGTTGTCTTTAAAGTTACTCTGACCAAGCCTCCCAGCATTAAGGAGTTTTGCTTCTCGGGTTACCAGGCTCACTGGAGAAGTCACAAGTGTTACTGGCTGAACAATGGCTCCAAGTTGTCATGCAAAAGCAATTTACTTGAGATATCTATTATCTTTTATAGTCGCTTCTACAGATTGACCAAAAACAGGAAGCCCAGCTCTCACATTCCACTGGAATTGTGTAACAGCAATAACAACCTCAAAGGCTGATTCAATGGCATTTGCTCAGATCTATACCAGCGGCTCTGCTGAAAAGAAATCAGTGACTCCAAGTGATGCTTGAAGGTAAGGGATGCTCTTACATGCAGCCTGACCCAAGGAATCACTAACTGGAGGTCGGCTCCCACCCACGTTTCACCACTATTTCTACTCAGAAAAACTTACAACTGGCTCACAGCCACGCCTGAGGAGCTGTTACCTCTGTGAGCACTGGGGCTGGATGTTATCCATTACAACAACTCCAGACAGCATCAGGGTGCCCCAGCAAAGGAAGCTTTAAGTCCTGAAAAATTCCCTGCTCTTCTCTTTCCCTTCCCAGGCTCCCAACAAGAAGCCACTGTTAGGGGGAGCAGGGTGACACTTCCTCTCCCAGCCCCAATTAGAGATGTACAAAAACACACCCCCACAGCCGCCCCACGACTTCACTTCATTCCACCCCGCTTCGACTAGACGAGAAGCCGTTCCCATTTCCTCCACACCCTCTGCTTTTGGGAACACCACCGCCGTGCACAAAAGATAAAAGCGAAACACAACCCGAACCCCTTTTCTGCGGGCACCCACCGCGGGAAGAGGCGCCCCCCGCCCTCGCCCGGGTCCCGCTTCTCCCAAACTCGCACAAAGCCCCGGGCTTCCATCCGGGCAGCGCATCCCCTGCGCCGGGCCCGGCACAGCCTCGGGGGGTGAAGTTTTCCACGGGGATGAATCAGACAAGTGCCTTTTCATCGCCGCGGGGAGCCGGGAGCGGCGGCGGCAGCGGGAGCGCGCCCGGCGGACACGTCCCCCCGCCGGCACCGATGTGCTCCGGGCTCCCCCACTGCCCCAGGACACCCCGGGGACACTCCTGCTCGGCAGAGGAGCCGGGTAGGCAGCGAGGGCCAAACTGGGCCCGGCAGAGCAGCGCCGGGGTGGGTGGGCGCCCCCCTGCCTCCCCCACCGCTTTGGCGGGGATGCTCCGGGAGCGCTGGAGCACATGGAGCGGGCGCGGGGAGCGCCCCTAAGTTTCCCCCGAGTTGCGGGCGCGCCGCAGGAGCCCCGGGGAGCACTCACCGTCCTCTCCGTGCCGTGCCGTGCCGCTCCGCTCCCAGCCGTCCCGCCGCCCCGGCCCCGCCCGCAGCCCGCGCTCGGCGCGCCCCGGCCCCGCCGCCCCGGCCCCATTGGGCCGCCCGCCCGCACATCACCGGCCCCGCGCCGCCAGTGGCAGAGCCCAGCCACTCAGGGAGGGCAGGGCAGAGCCCAGCCTGCAGCCAGAGCACGCCCCGTCCGCCCCGCCGCCGCCGTCGGGCTGTTTCTCCCCCTGTTTTCCCTGCTTTCACCGCTCTGGTGCCGCGTGTGTTTGTCCTGGTGCCCCGCGTGTGCCCCCAGTCCTGTGTGTGCCCGCCGAGCATCCCTCGTTCTTGTGCAGCTCTGCGCCGAGCGGGCATCCTTTCTTCTCTGCAGACATTCCTTCCCTCTGTGCTCGCGTCCCTCCTCCCTGCAGGACTGTGTCCTGTCTCCCGAGCACAGCCAGCCCTGGCTGCCTCAGCCCTGCCACGCAGACAGAGGAGCTCTGCGCTCCCCTTCCAAATTCCCCTTGTCTGCCCAGGAACAGCCCTGAGGGTTGGTGCTGAGGATGTCCAGGGAGAGCTGACGCTGGTGGGCACATTGGGTGAGAATCTGCTCGGAGAGCAGAGCAGAGGCAGGATCAGGATTTGGCCCCCACAAGGAGAAATTGGAGTGCAGGTGCCCATCCCTTGCACCCTGTTATTCTGTGCTCCTGGACAGAGAGTGTTGCCATGGCCTTTTCCCCCACACAGCTTCCAGCTGTCCGATTTGGGATAGGTGACCTCATAACTGTCCTAATTTCTACATTTGCTACGCAGATACTCACACCGAAAATTGCTGGAAGGGTTCAGGAAATCAAAGGGCCTTAGGGACGCGTTTTGCGTAAAAGTGGCAAAGAACAGAAATTAATCCAAATAGGCCTTGAGCAGAGAAAGAAAAAGCAAACACCTCCTGTGGGAAGAAGGAGGTGAACAGAGAGGAGGAGATGGGGCCAGAGTTGTACTTCAGACCTGGGCCAAAAAAAGAGGAATTTGTTTCCCCAAATTGGAAACTTCACTTTCCTAGCTGATGCTGACACATCCACCAGGACCAGGAGAGAACATGGGTTTAGATATGGGTCTTCTTCTGGTTTTAAGAGAAAAGCAAATATGCATTCAGGCACAAAAAATCCCTTTCCAGGCCAGAAAGATGAGATATTCCCATGCCTGGAAGTGAGAACAGCACAATGTAATAAATTCATATAACAACCAGGAACACTAATGGAAGATGCTAGCTCTCACATAATGTAAAACCACATCTCATATTTTGCTGTCTATCTATTTTCCGTCAGTGTCAGAAAAATTAAACTTGCCAAAAGATGACACTTACCTAACAGACTATTAATAGATAAGGTACACACCAGCATTAGATCATTCTTTCTCTTCTCTTTCAAACTTAAATAAATGTAGGGCATATTTAACTGGAACTGCCCAGTGAAACTGATTGCAATGAGTACTTAGTTCTCTGTGTTGGCAATGTTACAGGTGCACATTTCTGGATCTGAATTGCATGTGAATGTTATGAATTTTTATATTAATTATTTACAGAAGGGCTGTCAGTCCGGTCTTTATAACATAAGGTAAAACGCATTTTGTTGTCAAAACTGCCAGGAAAATTCATTTTGCAGTGTTTTTCCAAAGCTGCAAAATGACATGGTCTCATAAAGTTGTCCCACATGATGGAAGCGACGTGGCTCACAGTGGGAGTTTCCTCATCACATTAGCAGGAGCAGCTTCCTGAGAAGAATCAGACTCTCTTCCCATCATCCTTTTATGCTTTTTATACAGTTGGATTTCTCATTGGATATCAGAAACTCTTCCATATTCATCAGTTTATTAGTCTGAGTCTTGAAGATAGGAGTGGTAATTTTAGACTGATTTAAAAGATTAGTTCAATTTTATGCTCTGTGGTGGTAGTCCTGTGTTGAGATTAGACCAATGCTTCACACTGCATTACAAACACAACAGAGCTGGGAATATTTCTGATTCTGGATTTTAGCAAAAAAAATATACATTGGATTACTTCTCTCCCTCTTCTGCTAGCAGGCCATAAATAACATGAAACAACAGGAGACATGAAATCATCTTTGTGAATCTTGGCTATTCAGAAAATGCAGATTACACATTTCCATGCCCTGCTTTTGTCCAAACCAGTAGTGTGAAACAGGCAACTCTTTGTTCTCTAAATGAGGGAGTAAAGTAGTAAACATATTGAACGTTTACCCGTTTCTTCCTTTTTGGGATTTCCCCATGTCTTCTTGAACAAAGAAAGTTGAGTTATAGTAGGCACATCCATTCATTCAGCTACAACCAGTACCCTGATATAGTCATCAAGCTCAATTTAATATTTTTATTATGTACTCAATGTAATTACCATGTTCTGAGGAAGATATCAAAATGTGGAGTTTCATTTACACATAACTGGTGAACACCTTGTTTGCAAAAACACACAACTGCACATTCTTGGGTGATTATTTGTGGTTAAAACCACTCTAACACAGATATTGACTTCCTTTTCTCAGAGCTTTGTGAAAGAATGTACAGGTATTCTCAAGATCACCTGGCAGCAGGCAGTTGGATTCTCATTTCACTGCATCCACAGGTGATGTAACTGGTGAAAGATGAAATTTTGCCAAAGGTCACAGAGGAAAACCAGTCCCCTAAAGAAATGTCCCATGGAGATTTTAGAAAGAGACTGAAGTACAGGGTGGATCTGGAATATTGGTGTTGGCCAGTTCTTGAAATTGTATTTGGGACATTTTTAAAGCCCTTTCAAAAAGGTTGCTATTTAGAAAATGACAAAGAACACTGTTTGCACAGAGGGACTTTCCACAAAGTGCCATGAGAACAGAGGAGTTAGGGCCAGACAGGAGACAGGTATTTCCAACCTGACTTACAACAGGACTAGTGTTATTTAATATGACATTTAAATTAAGTCATTTTGCCCTGCCTCTGTCTGCATATTTCCTACATGTTTTTGTAGGAAGTATGCAGGCAGAGGACTCTGACTTCACAAACTACTAGCACATAGGAACTTAGGAGGAAGGAAATAGGCCATGCTTTTTGAAGACTTATTAAAACAGTGCTTCATTAATTCTCCTCTTCAGCAGAGTACAGTGAATTTAACAGGTGTTAGAAAACGCCCTGGCTACAGAGCCACAATGGAAGGAGACTGACTGTTGGATTTTTTTATAAATGCAATTTATTGCCATAATTATCACCAGGCAGATGGAGGGTTGGCCCTGTGTCCAGTACGGCTTTGTTACTGATTCCAGTGGAAGCTGAATGGGCCCTTAAGAGGGCCAGGTTAATGTTAGTGTGACTCCATGCCTAAAGAACTGAAATTATTTTTTTCTATCTCAGTTGAAATGTAAGCTTCTTATCCAGCAATTTAGCAAAGCTTCTCCTGTACTGCTTTTCCATTGTATAAAAGTTATACAAAGTTAAATCTTTGCTCTTGGCTGGGTTGTTGAATAATACTGATATCCCATGGCTAAGATAACTGTCCTAAGATAAATATCATCACAAACAGCAAGTGAGGGGTGGTGACAATCAGGAAGAAGGAAAGGAAGCCTGATTGCAGGGCAATTAAAAACTTGTGTCTCTGATGCACAGTATGTCAGAGAGAGAGAGAAACTGAAAAACACACTGTAGGAGTTCACATGGGTTCCAAGGAGTTGGTGTGAAATTCTTCCATTAGAATTAGGGCATGTGTTCTCAACTAGACTTTTGTTTTGTTTTCTACAAATACTTACTCACAACATTTACAGAATATAAGAACTAGGATATTAATGTCAAAAACACTTGTCATCAATCAAAGAGAACAACTGAGTGGTACTGTGAAGAGATTTAATAATCTGGGACTATTTTTTTTCCATTACAAGAAAGCAGATGGAAATCTGCATAATATTTTGAACTGCAGAAAATTGAATTTACCTCCCACTAGAAACATTTACTCAAATAATTCTGGACACTTCTTTACTTAAAAACAACTTTTGGGAGATAAGTATCAGTAAGTTTATCCATCTGCTTTGTCCAGCACAAGAAATCCAAATTCAAAGTCTCTGAGATCCCCACATGAGTGCAGGTTGCCCACTAAAGTTAAGCCTGTCAGGCTGTGTGCAGGCTGCCTTCCCTCTCACTGTCCTGGCTGTCAGATAACACATCACCTCATAGGATTCTAGACTGTGTTGTGAAACCACCAGTGCCTCCTCTTTCATCTGCTCTTGCTTTGGCAAAGGAGCTGCCCAGGGTCTCATGTTGTCTCTATCCTGCAGTGTATGCTTTATTTGTTTGAAATAGTATTTTTTCTTCTCAAGGAGAGTTTTTCAGGGATCGCCCATGCAGCACTACAAGAGCTCTTCAGTTCCAACTCATCAGTGGCAAGCCAGAGTTACACATGTGATGCCTTTGTACAGCCCTCAACTACAGTTTTTTTATGGGTTGAGCTTATAGAGGACTCACTGACCTTCAAAGCACACAGGAGAGTGGGTGACTTAAGATTTTATTTGCAGTTCATATCAACAGGTTGAGTGCCCCTCCTTCACCTCTGTGGACCAAAAACCAAAAAAAAAGTGTGACAATGAAAAACACAGGTTTGTCTCTTCTCTTTACTTGATTTATCAACCCATAAAGACCAGATCCCGAAAAATTACTGAATCCACGTTTCCTTTCTCCTAGCTAAAGTACAAGCAACTGTTTACAGTGAAAATCATCTTTCCAGAGAACATGAGATGCAGAAGGTCAGACACAGGCAGTTTTGGGCAGAAGAATCTAGCAGAGTTAGCTGCAAACTGTGGAAAATACAGTCTCTGCCATGTAGCTGACCATTGGTCATTTTTTATCTCTTGTGACACTCTGGTGTGCAGTAACCTGGTTATTACCAGGGACTGATGTTCTGCAGCTTCTTCTTATTAAATCCTGGCAATGTGCTCAGAGCTGGACAGCATTACCCTGGAATGATGTTGTTAGGAGGGGTTTGAAGGGAGAAAAGGCTAGTGGTTTGGCAAGATAGGCTTGGGTCAATACTTCATGCAGTGGGTTTTGCATTGGGGCAAGACTGGAAGCAGGGAGCACAAGAGCTGCTTATGCAGCAATTCTGTATGGTATAAGGAGCTTGGGATGGGATGAACAGGGACGTGTACAGGGCCTCCAAGGAGAAGTCTTGAGTGCACAGTGCTGACCTTCGTGAGGGTCAGGCTTTCAGCAATGGCCTTGCTTTCATTTTTCTCTCCACTCTGCCTTTCTTTGGCTTAACTCAAGTCGGAATGTGGTACACAGAGACTGCATGGCAGCTAATGAGTTATATTCTCCTGCTGTAGGCTGAGAGCTGGAGACTGTGCTTGATAACTGGGGAAGTGTTCTTGCTGCTCAAGGACACTTCCTTATTTTCCTAATACTTACTAATTTGTTCATATTTTCACCAAAAGCACTCAAACAGGCTGCCCAGGGAAGTGGTTGAGTCACTGTCCCTGGAAGAATTTAAAAGTCTTGTAGATGTGGCACTGAGAGACATGGTTTAGTTGTGGGCTTGCCAGCGCTGAGTTCATAGTTAGACCTGATGATCTTAAAAGCCTTTTACAACCTAAATTATTCTGTTATTCTAACTAATCTGGACTTTATAGTCCTTCTAGTCTGTAAAATATTTGTGACTATTTTGTTCTCATTTTCTCTGGACTTTCTCCTTGATTTTTCTTATTGTTTTGCTGCTCTCACTTTTGCCTCCTCCTTCCTTTTACTCATGCTGGCACAAAGTTTCTTCAGCTCCTACGAAACTCAGTCATCCTACAGCTTCCAAAACCTATGGTGAGCGGAAGTGAAGCAGGGCTGTCTACATTCCTGCAAGCCCAGGGCTTGGGAGATGGTGTGGATGTGTGCCAGTGCTAATAAATAGGGAACTACTAGTGACTGTGTAAGGCAGGAAAATTGCAGAACAAGATAAGACTCACAGAATTCTATTACGCTGATTTTGGATAAGGATATTTACCCAGGGAAAATAAGGAAAAAGTTAAAAGCAATGCTTTCTCTGTCCAGCAGTGTGTGTGTTTGTGCAGGAGCTGTGCTCAGTGTGACAAGAGCAGGACCCTGTGTGGAGGTGTAGCTGTGACACACTGGCTCTCTCACACCCTGCCCAGCACAGAAGTTGCTTTGCAGTCTCTCAGCCGAGGCTGTGGCTGTTCCCAGCTCTGAGGCCAGGCTGCACCACACCTGCCAAACCAAACACCCTGTGTAGGTATCTCCACTTGGGCCCAGGACACTTGGAACCCAATGCAGTGGCAGGGACAAACTCCGTGGAGCAGTTTCTTTAACGGGTCCAGGAACTGCAAGGCTTTGTTTGCTTCTCCTGTGCTCTGCAGAGCAGAGATCAGGCCAATGCCCTGATCTGAGCAGATCCAAGGAAGCTGCTTTGCCCTGAGTTGCATCTCCAGGTAGCTGAGTGCTGCTGGGGCAGGGCTGATCATGCTGATCAAACCATCCTGCTGCTCAAAACCAAAAGGCTCTGGTGGGTACCATCCTCCTCAGGATATGTGGATGCATGGACGGGTGCTGGTGCATTAGCCACATTTATGTATCTGTGCTATGCATTCCCTAAACTTTATTGCCAAGGCCACAGCAGGAAAGAGAGAACTGCTTGGAAGTAATGTGACTTTTGTGGTAATTGTGTGTGGGATGGGGCAGAAAGCAAAGGAATTCCTTGTGATAGACAAGAAGAACATAAGGAATTACAGAGGCG
Organism: Zosterops lateralis; assembly: GCF_965231275.1. NCBI lineage: Eukaryota > Metazoa > Chordata > Aves > Passeriformes > Zosteropidae > Zosterops > Zosterops lateralis. Next base: position 78,670,794 of record NC_139800.1, read on the forward strand.
GGGCAAACAGAAATCAGTCTAAGGTGGCTCAGGTTCATGCTGCTGTAGGACATGGCTAGTTACCCTCTCCAAGGCTTATCTTTTGCTATTGTCATTCCTGTTTGTTGCAGGAAAGCAAATTTCAGTGCTGGTCACTGGGATTTCTCTCGTTTCCCATCCATCTGTGCAGCATCCCAAGCAACAGAAAGGGTGCAGCCACAGTGCATGCAGCAGATGCAAGCTGTGTGTGCAATGGAGTTAACCTCATTTCCAGCCCCCTAAGTGGTGCTTTGCTCCATCCCCCTGGCCCAGGAGCACGGATCAGTCCTCCAGGCAGCAGCATGAGAAGTGTTGCATCCAGCTGGGAGCAATGCTTTCGCCTTCCTGACCCCACCACTGTTCTCCCTGTGCTTAGCTCTTGCTGTTCTAGTTTTTGCTGATCTAGAAGTGTTAAAATTAATTTTTCTCTGGGTGCCTGACTCTAGGCAAGGTTGTTAGATAGCTGGGCCACTGCAGTCTGTGCCTGTCAGCTGCTGAAATCATTTGCATTGGGCTGTAACCCACTAAATACTCACTTTTGCTGATTCACCAGCATCAAAACTCCTGCAAGCTTCATTTTTAAAATGAGGAGTATTTTATTCAAAGAGAACAAGAAAATGCATTTCCATGTTGTAAAATGATTGGCCTTAATGTGTCAAGAGCCCATCTCAATTTCCCTCTGCTCTGCATTCTGGAATCATTGCCACACTTATTTCCAGTAGTGCAGAAAGTCTTTTCCATATGTCTCCACTTCAGCCAGTAGTCTGTAGCTAGTGTCTACTGTCTCCTAGGCAGGAGGAGATGAGGACAAACCAACAGCTCTACTGTGATGACAACAACTGTGGAAAACATAAAACCTTTCTCCAAAAGCAGTCCCCATCTCTGAAAGCAAGCCCAGTCCTGCAAGGAGTGCTTCAACCCCTCTGAGGAGTGTGCAGCCTTGGGACAGTCTGTAAAAGGAGCTCACAGAAAACTTCTGTGTCCCAAAAATCCTCTTTGGCCAGAGTAGCATTGTACCTCATCCTAGCTGAGGGGAGAGGCCTCAGCAATGAAGAAGATGCATAAAGTTAAAAATTCATTTGACACAATTTCTACTGAATTCATAACAAAGCATATTTTGTATGGATATTTGCTTTCACAGCATTGAAGGGCATTTGTGCCAAATGAGATGGCTGAGCACAAACTTCATCTTCTGCATTCACATAATTTACATCACAGGACTTTTCACTGGACACTGTCCTGGTATTTCACATTCCAGCCCAACAGCAGTCTGCAGGTTTTGACCAACATGTTCTGTAAAAAAAGTAATTTACTGGAAAAGGACAGTAAACAGCTCATAAAAAGTATTTCTCTGCATCAGCTGCAGACAGGAATTCCTCCCACGGGCCCCTCTTGGTCCCTTTGTTACAGCTGATAGGGGCATGCTGGATCAAAGGGAATTCATAGCTGTGACATGGCTTAAAAACAGAAGAAAATAATACTCTTGTGGGAAAAAAAAAGGGTTCTCTAGTGGGCTGGAACTAGGCAGAATTAGAAAACAGGCTGTGTTGTCCTCAAGCAAGGGCATTCCATGTCCTCCTGGTTCTGCAGCAGGCACTGACAGTCTTTTTTAAGAGTGGCAGATGAGAGCAGTGAGGGGCCCTCGACCCTGTGTGTGGAGGATACCTGAAATGACCAGGCCCTGGGGCCATACTGACCTGCAGGGAAAGGACAAACTGGTTCTTAGAAGGGCACTGTGGCCCCCTGCTCTCAGCCATTTCCCAAACCATCTGCCCCAGGCATTTTATCACCTCAGTGTTTCAGGGGACCTCTTTTGGGTCCCTGCCTCAGCAGCCACTCCAGCAGAAGAGCCCAAAGCTCTATTTCTTTAGAAATGCAGCTTTCTGACAAGGGCTGTATGTCCAAGACTTCTCCAAGGGCCACATTTGCAGGAGAGGTGGCCATGTGCAGCCCAGCTCCAGTTCCCAGGAGCTGTTTTGCAGGGTGGTGTCTCCCAGCCTCAGCCTCTCCTGTGCTCCACATGGAGACAAAACAGGGTTAAGAGATGCCAGCACCAAGTACCCAGAGAGAGCAGGGCACTCCTCTGATGGACAAAGTAACATATATCTCTCCAACAGAGATCTCATCTCATTTTTGATTTGGCAGCGGGAAGAGTTTTGATCTCTTCCTGCTTTTTGTTGTTCTTGTTTTAGCATTATCTGTCCTCACTTTTCATATTTTTGATGTTCCATCCAGACCAATATCAGCTGCTGTGACTGCTATGAATAAAAGTCTTTTTTTCTAGAAGTAGGGCAAGGAACATTTGGCTTTAGTTTTGGTTTTGTCCCAAACACTTTTATAATTGACTTAGTTTTTGTGTTCACACATGTATCTCATAAGAAATTTGAGAATGAAGCACTGCCAAAGGCATTAACACACAAAAACATTTTTCTGTCACTAAATATCCACTCCTGATCTGTGAAAAGAGGTTTTTTCCAGTCATTTTATGGTTATGGCCCATCAGATTGGTACTGGAAGAAAATCTGAGGTAGCTTTCTCTGTCACATAGCTGCTAAGTGGCTCATATTTGCTTTTGAAATGTTTTCGGTGGTGATGACATCAACACTGATGGATTTGTCAGGCCAGCTAGCCATGAAGGCAGCATGAAAAACCTGACCTTGTTTGCAAGTGATTGTAAAGGTCTGTGTTCCCTGTGGATTTCATTCCTGTATTAATGCAACTACTAAAGGACTATCTTGAAAGAGCTGTTTGACAAAGAATTGGAAATCACAGATTATGAGAGGTCCTCATGGACTGCAGCTCGTCAAAAACTGCTCCAGTGTGGGTCCCTTCCATGAGGTCAGTCCTTCAGGAAGAGGCTGCTCCAGCTGAATGACAGAAAGTGTGGGGTCGGGTCAAACTCAGCACATCAACCCAGAGCTTGGGGAGTGCAAAATCTAACCACAGATTCAAGTGCAATACTTCAAAGCACAATCACTTAACACTTCTTTTTGAATGTGAGGTTAAACACTTAAAGGAGTCTGCAGGTGTTGAAAATACTCAAGTTGATGCCAAACAGAATTATTTATTTTCATTCCAGCCACAAATTATCCTTTTCCAGTTTTGTTTTGCCAGCCGAACTGTGATTTTCCCAACCTGTAACTAGGAAAAAGAATCTAATTTCCCCACTGGGGACCAGCCTCACTGACCTGGGAGTTGGAAGATGTGCTGTGTAGCACACACTAAATAAAACCTTTGCCCTGCAATCCAAATAAGCTTGTAATGGTTTTACATCCCCAGCTGGGAGGAAGGTTTTTCTACATCCATGCAGCTTTCTGGTGCATACACAATTCCTCAGGTTTAAATGTCAGCTTGAGACCCTGGCATCTTCTTCTCATCATGATAGTAATCTCCAAGTGAGCAAAACAGAATTATTAATTCTTCCCCTATCAAATCCCACCCTAGCTAACACCACCCAGCTTCTTAATCCTTACAACCTCTGGGCTGGATATTCTTCTTGGCACAGCCCAACATTTTTTGTTAAGACTTGCAATATTTTGCATGATTTTTAAAAATTTGAACTCCTTTCAAACAGTGTCACCTCCTTGATTCCACCACTCTGTGCCTACCTTCCACCTTTCAGTGTTTATTTCAGAGTATTTGGATAATTTGGGATAATGATGATCATGTCCCTTGGCCATGTGCCATCTGACACAATGGGTGCTGATCCACGCTGGCAGATTCTCAGAACCAGGATTATGGAGGCAGTAGTGACATCACTGAGGGCCACAGGAGGGTGATGGGCTGTGAAAGGTCATGGCAAGGCAAATCCATGTTTTCTGCAGACAAACCCCTGGGTGACATGTATCCTGTGGTCCGGGTGGCCTTTGATGACAGTTTTCCTTCTGGCCATGGATTTGCCAGGGGCTGACAGTGCCTCTGTCCCAAACTGCCCTTTGCATTTTGCCCTTGGCATCACACACAGTTCTGCTCTATCGGTGTGGCCACTGCCTCCACCCAGGACAGACCACTCAGTTCCCAAGCCAACCCTCCTCTACAGTGGGAACCACTGTGAAACCCTGGAGAGAAAAAAATTGATCTTTATCAGCATGAAAATAAAGACTGCTTGGAGGCCACCCTTCCCCAGCTGCTCTGGCCAAGCAGAGCTGCAGCCATTGCTGGCAGTTCTGGGCATGCCAAGGGAATGCTAACACGTGGTAGGGGATTAGGATGACACAACTGTTGGAACAACAGCTGGGTAGGCTGATCCTGGGTACAGGCAGCTGCCTGTGATGTGGCCAGCCAGGAATCACCTGTTGCATGGGGTGCTGCTCCTCTCAGCCTTCTTGCACACTCACGTGTGTGCACAAGTTCATTGCTGTTACTAAAAGCATAATCTATTCGTGCAAGTGTGTAAAACTTTCTGCATGAAAGTCACGATTCAGCTGGGGACAGTCCACACTGTCCATGCATGCTTGCACCTGCATTGGCTTTCTCTTCCCTTTTCCTCACACAGTGCTCAGTGTGGAAGAAAACAGGCAGTGGAAGAAGTCCCACGTGGTTAGTCCACAGCCTGTTTTAGCAGGATGGTTGAGACTAGAGGCTGCAGCTGTCTGTGGAGGACCACAAACACAGATCTACCCAAAATGGTCCCAGCTGTCAGCAGATCCTCCCCAGGACCTCCTTTACTGCTTCTCTGCCCCTGACCATGAAGTAGTTGATCTGAGCTGCTCCCTGTTTCCTCCAGCAGCCTGCTGTGCGTCCACAAGCTGCTGGGCAAACACTCCCTGTTTACTTTTTATTGCCTATGCAATATATCTCTACAGATATCTCTCCTAGGAGCACGATAATCTGCTGTATGTATAGTAAACCAGCTCTCCTGCAATACTGCCCATGTTTATGGTTTTGTTAATGAGGACTCTTCCATGACATTTCTGTACCCTAAGGAGGCATGGGCAGGAGGATCAGGGAAGGCAATACTCTGTGGTGAGGGATTGAGAGGAAGAATTAGACAAGCCACCAACGTAGATGTTGAAACTTCCACACATCAGTCTGCTGGCCTGTATCTTTATGGCTGTATCCCACTTCTGGCTGTCCCTGATGATCTGGAGAGAGGTTTTAAGAGTGTGATAACCACCTGTCCTAAAGTGAACAGTGTCAGGAATCCATCAAAGGGCAGAAAGAGAACCTCATTGCAAGGAATCTCATTGTGTCACAGTGTGTCTCTAAAATGGTTTCCTGAACTCAAAATCCTCTGAATCCTGATGTCTTTCGAAGTGAGGATACTTTCAGGAGGGAGAGTTGATCTGCAATATGGCAAGGGACACTCATGCAAACAGGCACCACTGGTGCAGTAAAGCAGCCCCCCACTCCCTGAGGATGAGAGCTGGAGCTGCTCCCAGGCTCACCCTCCATGTGGGAGGATGGGCATGGGGTCTCTTCCTCTGCTGCCCACCCAGTCAGGCTGACAGAATAGGTTCTCTGACCCAGCAAATTAGTAGAGGATATAAAACTTGTGATAAGGGAGGACTGTGACCCCATCTGCCATGCGAGTGCTTACAATAAAGGTATAAAGGGTAATGTAGGTCAACAGTCTTGGCTGTGCCCAAGGTGAGATGTGCAAGAAGACCTGCTAAGGTCAAATTGGCTCTTTTACAAGGAAAAAAATCCATGAAGAGAAAGTGTAAGTGCCCTTCTTTTCTCCTAAAAGAAGCCTCAATGCTGGCATCCAGGGAGAGCACAGGTTTCCTCGGCTCCATCAGCCTGCTCTGCCACAGCCCAGCTTGCCCACGGGGCTCAGCGTGGCTGTCTCCACCTTCACAGTGCTGAACATTCCTTTTCTCAGCTGGCAGGGGAGAGAATGTGCTGGAAAGCAGAGATAAAGGTTTCAGATTCAAAGAGCTCAAGGCAAATGAGAACGCCAGGGGGGAAAAAAACAAGTTACTAAAGGTGCACCTACTGTGCCCTCGAGCGGGCACAGAGGAGGGAACATTTGTCAGCTCAGAGGTCAAAACAAACCAGAAAGAGAATATGTCTGGGTTAGCAAGATGGGGAAGAGAAAAATATTTAATCTTGAGCAATCAGAAGCATTTCGTTCAACCTGAACTTTCCTGTGTTTCCTAACTCTATATTTAACTCACCTTATACTTAAGGTTACTTGTGATGGAAAAAATGCATTTAAAAATCTTTCATTGCGAATCCAAATAGTTACAGAGGGCCTCAGGTGAAACAAAGGGAAAAACAGAAGATGTTGAATCAAACACGCTTTTCAGCCATAGTTGTCAAAATCTAGAGTATTTTGTTCTCCCAAAATGCCTTTGTGAACTCATTCTGTGAAGGGGAGATGTGAGAGCTACTCATGGGCAGCAGTTCCAAGACTACCCAGGTGAAGAAAAAAATCATTAGAAGTTTAAGAAGAAGGAGGCAGCTCAAGCCTGTACCTGTGCCCTGGTGTGCACGTGATGAAACAGGTTCCTGACCGCCCTGAACTGATGGCGTATTTGTTATGAACATATAATCACCCTCTTGAAAACAGCAGTGGGTGCCAGAGTTCATTAACATTTGCATCTGGCAAGGGCTCATACCCAATAAACCCCCCTGGCTTAGTTTTTGGACTACCCAGTGCTGGAGACAGTGATGAGAGAGCAGAGTCTCTGCCATGGAGCAAGATAGGCTCAGCAGCTCAGAGACTGCTGATACCAGGAGGAGCCAAGGATGTGCCAAGCAAGGGAGCCTGGAGTTTTTGGCTTCTGTGTTTTTTAGGGTAGGAACCTAATCTCCTTTTGAGTGTTTATGTAGGACTTGCCCTTTGGCACTTGCAAAGTGAGGGGCAGCTCAGCCTGAGGGGTGGTGGTGCATCAAGGGGCAAGGATGTGACATGTGACACCTTTCCTTCCCTTCTCCCTGCCAGGACACCCTCCAGCCTATGGACTTGGTAGCAGTGTTTTTCTTTGTGTGGAAGCACTTAGAACTCATTGTATAGTGTTTTGCCCCCTGTTCTGAAAAAAAGATATAACTTTTTCAACACCTAAAGCACAAAGCAAACAACTGAGTTAAGAGGGATCTTTGGTTATTAAGAGTTTTGGAGAGCAGTTTTAGATTCATAACTTGATTACACAGAGAATGGATGAGAAGAGCAAGCAGGAGTGTGTACAGGGCTCCAGCACAGCAGATCCTGGTACAAACAGAGTTTTTCTCTTTCCCATCCCAGGGCCATCACCCATGATAGCAACACATCCTAAGGATCACGGTGCCTGGTGGGGAGCACTCAGGAAAGTTGTCCCACTCTTCACTGGCAGCTTTCAGAGATAACATCTAACCCTACAGCAAAGCTTCAGATGTGTTAGAAAAGCAGTGTCAGCATTAAGAAAAACCTGTCCCTCAGCTAGTCTCAATTTGGACTTTACCTTGGACTGTATCCACTGCAGGGCAAAGGAAGTCAAGCCTCAAAAACAACTTCATAATGGCTTTTTGTATCAGAGGAGTTTTGATCCTGATAAGATTTTAGGTTACCGTAAGCTAAATGCCAGAAGTTCCTTGAACCATTATCTTTCAGTTTCAACAACACCATTCCATGGGAGGGCAAACTCCTGCACATGGTAGTGAGGTGACAGAGAGGAGAAATCACTTCTGTCTCTGCCCCCTGTCTCACACAGCAATCCTTGCAGCACAACCCATGGGGCCAGCTCCCATGCAGTGGGGAGTTCCCACACCCCTGTACTGCTGCTGGACACCTGTCCCTCAAAATCCAGTACATGCACAGACCTGTGACACAACCCAAGCTCTGCCACCCAGTTTCCCCCAGTGCAGTCTGAGAAGCTTTTCCTGCCGTGTCCCTCCTTCGCTCTGCAGAAGGCACGCTGTGATGACCATGGCTTCTGTTGTAAATAAAGCATCTGATCCCCAAACAACATCCATCTGCAGCTAAATAAGGATGCACTCTGTGCTGTTTGAGGTGGATCTTCCTGATAGTGCAGGTTGGGTTTTAGACTAGTAATACTGGGGAGCTTCACCCTTCACAGCACCAGGACCAAAAGAGATGAGCTCTTTGCAGTCCTTGCTGTGTCGCACTCCTGATGCTGACAGACCATAGCTGTGGATACCATGTTCAAGGAAATTGTAGCCTGATGCTGTTCTGTTTTTTGGAGTGGGCCACAGCACCACGAACCTGCACAGAGCCTACTGAGAGTATCACCAGCAGCCTGCATCAGTCCTACAGCACAATAGGGATTACCATGGGCTGAGGGTGAGAGCTGCTGAGTGCTGCCTTCTCCTCTCTAACCCTGCAAAGACCTCCCAGAGCACTACAGAGAAGGCTGGAGGTCCAGCAGCACTGCTTGGCCCAATACTCTGCAAAAAGGCCACACAACTTTTGTGCTGCCAATGCTGAAGTTCTCACAGCAGTCATGATACTCTCTCCTTTTTTCTTTACTTTGTTTACTGTTTCTATTTAAATAATAACCTTCCTGTTACTCAGCATAGCCAGAAAAATCAAACCCATGTACCTGAGAAGCAAAGGCCTGATTCATCTGTAGGATTTTGGATGTCAATCACAGTAAATCACAGTGGCATTCTCTGAAAATGAGCTGCAGAACAAGGACTGAGCAGCAGCCTGTTTCAGCTGCGTCTGTGATTCCTTTGTTATGATTCACCTTATACAAATATCCAAATAAACAAGTTTGCTTCCAGGAATATTCTGGTGAGAGGCAAAACACTGAAAAAAAGTCACTGAACTCTCTCTCTGAATGGAGAAATCTCTTCCTGACAATTTGATTGTCGAATGTGCCCTGGCTTGTGCCCCAAAACTCTCTGTGCCTGAGGCAGGTACCCACACCATGTACTTGGCACAGTGCACAGTCACACCAGGAATATGCGCAGCGTTTCCTTGGCACATCTCAAGGAAATGCATATTTTTCCACTGTGCTGTGTTTTTGAATCCTTACACAAGAAAATATCATTAAATGCTGTTCCAAAATTGTCTTTGGTTTTGCTGATCCATCTGTATCTGGATGCAGATGATCTTCTAACCAGGACTTTGACACTATAACAAGGGTTTCTCCCTTATCAGATACTTCTGCAGCCTCTTCTATTCCTTGATGGAGTCTATTTTTCTAAAAAAATAGCTGATTTCCCACCTACAGTGTCCAATGTACCAGCAGATCTGTTGATTTCAGTAGATCAATGAATATCTAATGTTGCTTTTGCTTATGTGGAAAAAACCCTTCAGCGTGTGCCCCAGTTCCAGGTTTACAGTGTGGCAGCATAACGTGGCCTCTTGACCCAGAGTGAAGCCACCACAGTGGTATCTGCAAGAATTTAGTACAGTTGCCTGGACTAGCAGCTTGCAAAATATTTGGGATGCTGAAATATGTCCCGAAGACAAAGAAGACAACTGCTTGGGGCAGGCTGACAAATGAGCCTGTTACCCTCTGTCCCCGAGCAGATCTTGTGCCATTTATTAACTCCTGTCAGAAATGGCTCAGGGCTGATCCCCTGGGTATAATGTTCTAATTTCTGGGGGTTACACATATGGGTCACACCGAAGTCCAGGGCCTGGAGCACACACAGTCTGGCTCTGCAGACTCTGCAGCCATCTACAGCCATTGCACAGGAAAGGGGATCTGTGGAGGGTGAAAAAAGAGCAGAGTGAACCCTCCCCCAGATTCAGAGCCATAATTGTCTCCTTCTTCCAGCACTTAAAGAATTCACTGAGCCTTTCTGAGCTTGGGCTGTTTGTACATTTGCATTAACACAGGGTTAAGTTATTAGTAAGCAGGTATTCCAGAAAAAGAGAAGAAAATACCTCCAAGGTATTTTAAAATGTATTTAACTGTCTAAATCCTTTTGCTAGATGTAAGCTTAAAACTATTCCTTCTCATTTTCTTGAGACAGTGCACTCCTCCAGGATACAGAAATAGCCCAGCATCCCTTTTCAACAGTTTATGAGTTGTCAATTCATGCTCATTGTGTCCTGTGTTTAGAAATCATCTAGAGCAGCAGGATGTATGTACCAGGCCCAAGAAGTCTGTTTTATTTCGTACACGTCACTCTTTAGACCAGCTGTGCTGGTGAGATTTCCTCGCATTACTGCTATTGTGAGAAGAGCAAAAGACACTGAAATACTCTATTTCAGAAGGCTGCTAAATGACAATGTTTGAAGTCTTGATTGCAGAGCAAAGCCTCTCTAATTCAGAATTATGGAACTTTCCCTGGAGCCACGTGGATGTTTCAGGAAGTCATTCAAAGGAGCAGTTTTTTGCAAAGGGAGGAGGTTCACAGGAGGATCTTTTCCTCTCAAAAGCGTCTTGAGTTTTTCTGGAAAGACACCAGTGTGTTTTTAGAGTTGTCTGCTGACTATTTTTGTGATCCTTCACAAGATATGTGGACACCAGGGAAGGGGTTTGCAGGGGCCCACACATGGTCCCACCCAGCAGGGAAACCCTGAGACCTTCCCTGCTGACAAATGGCACAAGGAGATAACTCACAGAAATAACGACCATGAAAGAAGCTGGGGAAGGGGCAGGGGCAGATAAACGTGCAGAGACACTTGAACTGGACACCACCATCCTTTCTCCAACAGAAGAGACCTTTTCATTTATATGTCAGCATTGTGAAAGAGAAATGTACAATGAAAATATTATAATAGCCATCATATACGATATATGTGTATATATATATATATACATACACACACATCATATACAACATATACTAATGCAGAAATAATTATTCATTGGTTAAGGCTGTGCTCTTGAGCCAAGAAGTTCCATGCACCGCTGGCTGTGGAGTTCAGCTGCTCTGCTGGCTGTCCTAAAGGACAAACCCTGCTCTGGCTGCATCTCTCCAGCCATGAATCACTCACTGCTGTGAAGGGCAAAGGAATTTGTCTCTTTCAAAGCTCCTGAAACTAAAATGTCATCTTCCAAAGTGACTTGAAATATTCCAGGGAAGTTATTCTTTCATACATAATTATTCTTTGCTTTTTTAAAAAAATGATTAAAATGCTCAGCATTTTTCAAAATCAGAAGTGAAATTGCAAAGGATGTGAAAAATGTTAGTCTATTTCCTCTAGATCTTCAGATTTGCTCAAATACAATGGTTCTCATTTTGGTAGACACCAAAATATTTCCCTAATCCTGCACTTCTCATGAATTTTGTCTGTTGAAACCACAAAAAAAAAAAAAAAAATCTTGTTCTTTGCTGGGCAAATGAGGGATAAGCTGATAAGCTGAGAGACAGACTGCTGTCCTGTATCCTGCCTGGTTCAGGCAGCAGGGTGTAGATGACCTGCCAAACCGGGAGCAGAGGGATGCAGGCATATATGGAAGGGAATCAGAACTGCCCTGGGAATGCTGTCACTATATGAGCTGTGTGTCACTATGTGAGTCCAAAAGCAGCTCTGACTGATGCATTCAGGCACCTGAATGCAGGAGGAACAGGGCATTTCCATGCAGGTATCTCCAGACACCTCCATAGGTTGTTCTCTGGGTGTGTAGATGTGGTGTTGTTGTGTGTAGCCCAGAGCAGAAAGCAGCTGTCTGGAGGAAGGATGATCCCTGGGGCATTGCCTTTCACATCCAGCTCTCTGCAGCAGCCAGTGCTTTTGCAAATAATAACTCCCAGGCAGGCAGGAACTTCTCAAGTCAGGCAGAGTTTGCCTGGAAATGTCCTCGTGGTGTGATAAGAAGCATGTGACAACGACACCCAGACCAAGGATGCAGGCTGAGGGTCCAATTGTGGAGCCATGCTTAGGGATGGAGACATCACAGCCCTCCTGGGACTTGAAACCTGCTCTGGAAAACCTTTCATACACCAAAAGCCAATAGGGCCCTTTCAGGTCCCTGTGAAAGGATGGCAGGACCTGAACTTTTCTTTCTTACCAAATACACAAATTTAAGAGAACAAACCCTGTCCAGTCTGGGGTGGCAGCAAAAGCTGAGCTGTTCATGAGCCGATGTCCTGTGTTGTTCATGACGTGTTATGATTACAAGTTACTAAACTAAGCTTGACTGACTAACTAAACTAGGCTCAACTAACAGTTCCCCAGAAGCCTTTCCTTCCCCCATTCTCTGCACAGCCTCTTCCCTTCACAGTGCCAGAGGTGTTCAAGGTGAGGAGAGGAGGGAGGCAGCTCCAGCAGTGCAGGCAGCCTTCACAGGTTGGCCCACCCTGTGCAGGGTGCCACCTCATGTCTTTCCTTCTCACTTCTTCCTCCTCTTGAGTTCTTGCAAAATCTGCAAATCAGTGTTCCCCCAGCTGGTTTCTTTTCTGGACCCTTTTTGGGCAGGAGTAGATGGGTGCGTGCAAGAGGCAGCAACACAGGCTGAAGTTATGGAAAGGCAGAGCTCTAACCCAGGAGGGGCAAAGGAAAATTTCTTTTGTTGTTTTTGGATTAGCTCACCCAGAGTTTCTCTTTGTTTTTCTGCCAGGGCTGCTCTTAAATGTCTGACTGTACACTTTTCAATGCTTATTGAAAGATCATTGCTTCCCACAGCTCGACATTTTTTCCATCCAGCTCATAAGCCCTCCAGTGCCATGCAGCTCCCCCAAAGTGCTCTGCCCCTCTGCAGCCTGGGGGCGGGGCCCCGTGGATGGGAGAGTGAGGGCATCTCTGCAAAATGCATCCTTGTTCAGATTTGATCAGCTGCAAAGCTGCGAAATTTCAGAGGGGAAAAAAATTCAGGTGCTAATGGTCCTGAACTCAGTGATAACTTTGTCAGGACTGGGTGTGAGGGAGCTCACGGAAATTGCTGCAGGGTCAATTGAAGGAAATAGCAGAGTAGAGGTGATGTCTTGGAACACCATGTCCTTGCAGGCAGTGCTGGCACATGGCTGTGACAGGCTCACCCGTGGGACATCAGCCCATGGCACTCAGGGGAATGCTGCCCTGCTCCCCAGGGACACACAGCCAGGGGAAGCTCTGCATGTCAGGGTGCTGCATGTCGAGGTGCTGCACTGGGCTCCTGGTTCCTGGTGCAAATCAACCTCTCCGCAGCAGCCTCACCCTCAGGATTAGGTTAGGGAAGAGGCTCAGGCCAGCAGCTTCTCCTGAAATGTGAGTTTGGGGCAAGAAGTTTTCACCTGCTCAGAAGTGTTTCCTCCCTTGTGCTTTCTCAAAGGCAAAGAGAGATAACGTGCAGGCCTGGAGGGATGAGAGGTCCTGCCACAGCTCCCTGTCTTAGCCTTAAATGCTGAATGCTCTCTTTGCTGTCACCCTCAGAGGTCCTTTAATTTTAATGGTTACAAAGAAAGAAGAGGCCCAAGCAGGGAGCATTGCCCAGCATGTAAATCCTGACTGAGAACAAGTGCACCATAATAGGGTTTGAAATCTTACTCTGGCAGATCACCTTGACCCCCATCCATCTGCAAGGAGCACCAGCAGTGTGGAAAGGCAGCTGAGGAAATGGGATGCCACGGGTGGAGGGAGCTGAGCAGCCCAGTCCTCTGGGCTGGGTACCATGTCCTGTACAGCAAGGTCAGGGGTGACCCCAAATGGGGCTGATGAGAAGAATGCTCCTCTCCTGGAGTCAATTAAACTGACAGCCTTGTGTAGCACACAGGGCTGACGTCCCTTTCCTTGTCTCTGGCTGCAATTCTTTTTCAAAAGTTTTTTTTTATTATTTCTGATTCTCACGGGAGCAACCTGTATTCCGTTGTCAAGTGAACTGGCCTCCTTTTGTTGCTCTTAAGTGCTTTCAATCCGTATGCCTTGCTAGGAAAAACACTGTCTCCCGTAAGAAAGAAACATATACGGTAAATTCGGAAGCGTTTTAGGCATCCCAGCAGTGCACTAAAATGTTTAAGATGCATTTGAGGAAAGCTGCCCTTTGTTGAACTGTTTCATCACGGACTGTTTAATGCAATTGCTGTCTCCTTGCCTTGAATAATGTATGTAATAGCCACTGTTAGTCGTGGTCCCTGGTGTGTGAATAACAAACAGCAGTCACGGTCAGAGGCTGGCTCTGGTGAGGAGGCATGGTGCTTCCACTCTCATCTCCTTGGAAGAGGAAGTCAGCAAACACTGGCAGGTCTCATAAAATAAGGAATTAATGCACCCTGATGTGCACACAGTGAATATTGGGCAGACGTACTAACATCCTCTGTCAGGAGGCAATATTAGGACCCAGCTGAGGTTACATGTACTGCCCTGGGGAGTGGGGCACTGGGAGCACAGCGAAGGACTTGCTGCCCTGGGGAAGGCTCCTCACACTGCCAGGGATCAGGATGAGAACTGCTGGAGATGAGGTCTTTTCCCAAATGATATTTTGTTCTAGTGGCCCCAGGAGCAAGGATCATCTAGGAAAAATGGTTGTTATGGTTAGGTGGACCATGGATTGTGTAGGTAACAGTGAACTGTGGTGGTGGGCTACAGAAGGAGACTGGAGCATGAGGGATAGAGGACATAGGGCTGCAGCAGAGCAGCTAAGAGAAGAAAAGGGTGTTAATAAACTTTTTTCCCCCACTATGTTGCAAAGCAGGCACTGAAAGCTGTCAGTGGAAACTGGAGGAATTTAAAATGTTTTAATAACAACCTCTCGTCTTATCAAAAGGATTTCCCCAATGAGTCTCAAACACTTTACCAATGAGTTTAATACCCCTTATGCTCAAAAACCAGATAAGACTGAGGCTCACCTGGGCAAAAACATCCAGCTATCAGCCAGAGAGCTCCTGTCCCACAGCAAGTTCTGCTTCCACAAAGTTGCACTGGGGAGAAAAGTTCTCCCCAGTGCAGAGTTGCCTGTAGCAAAATCCTCCTTTTCAGCATACATGGCCCAAAGTGTGATGAAAATGGCAACGTTACTGAGTTACATATTCCTAATGCTTCCACAGTCTGGCTGGCACCACCCTTGGCATCATGAGCCATGACACGTTGTCATGAGGAAGGGGACAGTGCAGCACATTGAATACACAGATTATTCTTTCCAGCTTTTGAGGTTGAGGTGGACAATGCACACAGAAATATCCCTTCTGACTCGACTGAAACATCCCCTCAGTTGTGTGATCAGCCTAAATATTACAGATCAAGTGAAGGGTGAAAAGAGGGAAAGGAAAAGCCTGGAATCTTTTCTGTAAAACTGCAGGCTCTTCACACTGTTTTCTTCAGAGGCCAGGCATGCTGTCCTGCAGACGCTCAGCCAGTTTTGGTAATATTTCATTTCCAAATGGAAGCAACATCTTGACCAGCACTGGGTCAAAAACCTGCAGCATCCCTGATGCCAATGCCAGCATTGGCCAGTTCAGCTGGTGGGCAGAGTGCTGCATGCAGCTGATCATGTCACACAGAGCAGCAAGAGACCTGTTGTGATAATTCCATTCTCTTAATCACCAGCTGCTCCTAATTTTCTGTGTCAGGTTTGAAATTAGCTACTGTTTGTACAGTCCTGCTGCTTGACAGCTGCAGAGAGGACAGGTCTCACCAGTTGCTGCTGGGCACAGCTGTCATGTTCCCTGGTCACCCTCAGCCCCCCTGGTCTCGGGGAGAAATGCTGTTCAGCCCCTCACATGGCACAAGCCAGCCCCACTGGAGCCTTTGGGCACCATCTGAATGGAAATGTGCAACAACAGAAATGATGTGTTGGTGCACAGTCAAGAATCCCAAGGAAGGAACCGTATGACACTGTGCCCTCTCTTTTATTTCTGGAGCTTCCTGCCAGAGTGCAAAGCTCTTAGGCTTTCAAAGGGTCTAAACTTCCTTGAGTACTAATGCAGGGGAAATAGAGAAGGCAGCAAAGTGCCCTACTTCTTGCTTTCATTTTTATCTTGGCTTGACAACACATTGCTGCCGCTAGCGCATCTCCATTCCCGTTCTCTTTTATTAGCAAATGCACTTTGACTGGTTGAATGATTCATGCAAATAATTTACCAGACCACATAAAGCCAGCTTTTCCCTTCCTGTGTCACCCTCAAATGAACAGGTACTTTTTAATTGATGGATTTGCTGTCAGTAACCGCTCAGTGAAAAGGCTGTGAATACTTGAGGGGGAGAGTTGTTTGTGAGCTGCTGTGTGGTTGGACTGACCTGTCTCTGGGTAAGGGAAGAGAGCAGGCAGGCATGGAGCAGTCTGACCCCATTTATACTGGAAGACACAGAGTAACCATAGTCCCTTCTGTCTCACAAGTGCCCTGATTTGTCAGAGCAGCAGCCACTGTGAAAATTATCGCAGGCAAAGCCCTGCACCCACCAATGTTTGCACAAATGGAACAAGAAAAGGTGACACATAGTTGAACATATCATCTCAAGTGAACGTTTTGCAGCACTAGGTCAGGTCAATTGCTCATCCACCATCAATTCATGCTGTAGGAGAGATTTCAGTCAAATGAAAATCCCAGATTCATTGTGCAGTATTCACAGTTGTTCTGTGAAGGAGAGCTAAGGCCTTTCACAAGTTTAAACAGTCCTTACCTGTTACCAAACCATCTAGATTTTCTCAAAGCGTCACATTTTTCTAGCAGTTTACCCATCTAGTGTGGCACTTTTTATTTTTAAGATGAGTTTCAATACTGGTTGGGCAAAACTTAACCATGTCATCGGGTCTGGAGGCTCTTGGTGTTATAGAAGTACAAGCAATTCTGTATTTGTCTATTGTAAAAGAAAAAAACTTCACTTGAAGCAGTGAAGCAGCACCAGTTTACACCAGGGAAACATTTCCAGTATATATCACAACATCATCCAGCTTCTTTTATGTTTCTTTTATGGACATGTCATAAGTCTTGGTTGCTAGAATACAGTCTACTGTAAAGAGGAGGTTGTTGTGCTCCAGGAGATAAAGAAAATACAGCCTGTGGTGGCTGCTAGATCCACCTGTATCTCTGGAAACAACCAGAAACCAGCAAGGGTGCTTCTGTGAGTGATAGGCCCAGAACAAACTGTATCATGCTGTTGAACTTTAAAAAAAGGTACATTGTAAGAAGTGCTCTTTGCAATACAAACTTTCTGTCTTGGTTTAGCTTACTGTCATGCATGTGTTCCAGCTCTTCCTATTCTTACCAGATTTTCGGAATCATACAGTTTTTGTGCCTTGCAGAAGTCATTGTAGACTTTTCTTCTCACTTAGAAAAATGTTTAAGGCAGAGAAAGGAGGTACAAGTTTCCATTGCCTACACTTCAGATTTTGCAACCTTCCTAATTCTGCTCTGCTGCTGTAAATTCAGCCAGATATTAAGTTTTTTTCACAAATCCAGGTTGTATTCAATAATTAATTCAAATTCACAATTGATTTCTGCAAGTGAGGGGAAAAACCATTGTTGTGCAGCAAGATGAATGTAATCTCTGAGTTTACAGTCACTCACAGCTCTGGCCATCACTGCATGCTCACAGTTTCCTGCACCCACACAGACTTTCTCTGAAGAAAAATTTCCTCATTTACTCCACGAACAAGTCTGACAAGGGTTGAAATTAGACTCCTGAATTCCTGAAGTTTCATCTCTGTAAACTCAGCAGTGCAAAGGAAGAAATATTATTGTACTGAAATTCATCCTAAAACCAAAATGGAGTATCTTCAAAAAATGGAGATTGCTGTGAAAAGGCTACAGGAAAGGTACCATACTACCACTGTAAGTAATTTCCATGGATTTTTGCCTAAAAGTAAAATGAAATGAGATTTAAAAGTCATGGAAGGTCAGTATTAGCTAATCCTGGAGATGTCACTGCAGTCATCTTCTCACTAATAAGATGGAAAGCCTTGAAATATTTTGTCAAGTAGCTACATTTGGGTTGTTGGTTTTTTTTATTATCTATATGGAGCCCTTTTTCTGAAAACTTATCAACCTCTTGTCTAGTTTCACTTTCTCTCAAAAATAATATGAGCTGTTGGAAGCACCCAGAACTGTCTGTAGTTTACCCTCTACATCTGCCTGTCGCAGGTAGCAATGCAAAAAAAGCAGCACGAGGAGACCAACAAACTACTCCATCAGCATTTCTAATTCCTGAAATTCGGGAATGTAATAGCAGAGGGCATTGAGTCATCAGCCCCATTCAGCTTGGGGCAGTTGCTCCCTGCTCTTGGCATCAGGTGGGCTGAGACTGGAGCAGCTGAGCTCACCCCATCCCTGACCACCCATCACACACATGGCTGAGAACAGGTTGTTAGTAAAGCAAGAAAATGACAGAGGAGCTGACAAATGGTGTTCAAGGCAGGTGATTTGTTAGACTTGGGTAATTTTCATTGTTCTGAATTTTTTTTTCCAGGGTGATGGGCCAAAAAAAAAACACAACAACAACAACAACAACAACAACAACAACAACAACAACAACAACAACAACAACAACAACAACAACAACAACAACAGAAGAAGATTTAAAAGACCAACTCAAACCCAGTGACATTGTTGAGTGCTGGTGAGTTGCTCTGGTTTGAGGGCACTGGTACTTCCCAGCCACCCCCACAAGAAGTGGTGGCCACTGTCTAGACTGATGCAAACCCAGACCTTGTGCTGGCACAGCTTGAAACCTCACTGTCAGCCTCAGGTCTTGCTTTAAAATGCTCTTCCCCTTTTTCTGTGGAAACTCCCTAGAAAACAAAATGGTTCCCTGCTAGGCATACAACTGACAGGCAGCTTTTCTCACACAAATAATTCACGGTAAATTGAACCTGAGATCTGTGCAGGACTGGTGCTTGTGCATATGAATCAGAAGTTGGCTCTACTGGCCAAGGGAGTGGAAGAGATGAAAAACAGGCAAACAAAACTCAGCACCTTCCATTCTGATGTAAATATATTCCAGGATGCTCAATGCTTGGAAGAAGTTCAAGGGAGAGCCACAAAAATTGCTTGCAATCTAGGAACATACCTCCAGCATGAGAGCATGGAGCTGAGCAGTCTGTTTATCCAGGAGGAGAGAGGAGGGTGGCTCCATCACAGTCTGCCTGCATGAGGATGCATTTTTAACAACAAGCACTTTTAAATTTGACCTAAAATGGTAACATTGAAATTAAGGTGAAAATAGCTAGTAATGAAGCTAAGTAATTGTTAAGACAGAAAGAAGGTAAATTTTTCCATCACGTTAATAGCAACAGAAAGAGTTGGCCTTCTAAAAAATATGCTCCAGTACAATCAGCAGTGACAGGATGAATGCAGGAGATGCTCAATGAGAATGCAAAGCCCATGTCTGTCTTCCAACAGATGTCATCTCATATCCTTTATTTTTGCTTATATATAGCCATGTGTAGAACTCCCAGATGTGAGTGACGCCATCTATTTGGCTTTAAAAAGCATTAAGTCTTGAATAATTTATTACTATTAACATTAATGAGACTTTTCTTCATATGCCTCAAAGAGCAAGGAATATCTCCTGTGCTTGTCTCAATTCTGCAGCACTGATGACAGAATTTTCTATTAAAAAATCTTTCTTGGGAGCAGGTCATTACAGGGAGGTTGGTAATGTTACTCTACTAGAAAGAGAGGGTATTTAGTCCAGCAACCTTTCCAAGATGGTTGTCAGCTGAATTTTTCAGAGTTCCCAGGGCCTGGTGACAAAAACCTGTGTGATAGTGACACAGCAAATCTGGGATGAAATTATACAAGCAGGAGAAAAAAGTCCATGACCCTTTGTAAAATGATGCAGCACCTCTGTCAATGTTGCCCTGTGCTTTTGCCATACAGCCCTGAGCTGCTTCTCCTCCACACATTATCTGAAAAATCTCTCTATTAAAACATTAATTTCTGGTGACATCCTTTGCAGGATCTGCTCTGTCTTGGCAAAGATAGAGCACATGTCAGGAATTGGTGGCTATCTCAGGTCTTGCTAATACAATTCTTCTTTATTGGATCCAGCTTCTTAAAAATGGGTTTTCTGAAGCAGCACATGGGATGATGGTGCTCCAGAGAATACAATACAGCACTCTGCTGTCTGGTTGGCCTTGGAGCCAGTTCAGGCCTCACAGTGGCATTTGTGGGACCAGGAGAAGGTAGCCAGGGTATATGGTCCCACTTTAGCCCAGCACCCACAGGAGCTTGTGGAGCATCAGGGCTGGGATGTGGCACAGGGAGCCCTTGGGGGTTTATTCCTCATCCCCACATGGGCATATCCACAGCAGAGCTGTCAGATCAGTGCCAGGCAGGCTCAGCCATGAGCCCCTGGGCTCCTCTCACGGAAGGTGCTCTGGATATGGCTCAGGATACATTCAGTTGTGTGCCACAGCCATGGCCATCCCTGAGAGCCATCACCCTGAGCTCCAGGCTCAGCAACACCCTCCTGTCACTGCTATTCCTCCACAGCTACAGCTTTTCCTCTAAGACTTGCCATTGCTGATGTGGCAGTTCAGGCTCCAAACTCCAAGTGCCAGTCCAAAGGCATTGGATTCTCTGCCAGCCAGCCTGTTTCCACTGATCCCTGAGATACCTTCCCAGAGCACAGAGGGACCAGTCCTGAAAAAATGCAGAAGTATTTTAACATTCTCAGTCTTGGTATGTGCAATAGCCAGGGCACAAAGAGCATATTAATGTCATGCATTAAACAGACTTAAATTAATCAAATTGTAGCAGTTAACACGGAACCAATTGGACACAGTGTCTCCACCGTGAAAAAGACGGTTCAGATATAAAACCTGTGGTTTAGTTTAAAAATAGGAAATAAAGTTCTGAGTTTGCAGTTTGTTGCCACATGAAAAGGCTCTTTTCTGCTCTTTTTGAAAAGGTTAAAAAAAAAAAAAAAAAAAGAGTGTCTAAGATGCAAATAACATTTCCTGATATGGAAAGCAGAAATCACTACTAACACATTTTCCAAGGTCAGCTCAGAAAAGGAAGCTGCTTCCAGAGTCTAGCTACAAAAATTAGCAAGCCAAAAATTAGAATTCTATTCTATAGTTAGTCTGTTCATAAAAAAGACTGAGCACCTTGGTCCTCTCTTTACTCCAGGAACATCCTGTCTTACCTCATGAGGACATTATGGGTATTCAGTACTCCCAGAATCTGAGTAAATATCCAAATACAGGCTCAGGAGCTTATATTTGCGTATGCTATGTAAAAAAAAAAAGCCCGAAGTCTCTCATTTCAAGCAGCAAGGCAGCAGAGTAGTAATCTATAGTTTCCATGTATTCACTTAAGTCTAAATCTATTCTCTCTCCTCTTTGTTTACTGTGCAAACTGCTTCCCCACAAAATGAAATTATCTCCCCAACCCAAATATCACTTTATTTAAAGCAGTGGGCAAGGAGTGTACCCTGGGAGGTGGTGAGCACACAGCAGTGCTCACTGACCTCCCCACAGGCTCCTGAACAAACAGAAACCAAAGTGCTGATGGTGGCAAAGCGGCTGTGAAAGGGCTCAGCAGCAAGCTCTGTGTGTTCAACATCAGCAGCCAAGCAAAGCACCACCATGAGTTTAAACTTGTGTTTGCTGGGGGCTACACACAGTTACTTGCTGTAACTCCACAGATCTGCAGTACCTCGAGAAGCTTCCAGATGTGTCCAAGTATTTTTATCTGGATAAATAAAGGGCATACACCCAGAAACACTTTAGCTCCCCTAACAGGAGTCCACCTCAGTCAGGACGGGTCAAACACAGTGGTTATTCTCCCTGGGTGCTTATGGACAAGCTCCAACAAGATCAGCTGCTCTTCCATCATCCTTGTCAGCAGAGATGCACCCAGCAGCTGCTCTGGAGGAAGAAGGGACAGGTATCTGTCTGTGGCTGTGCCTGGCATGTCATGCACCTGCAGGTCAGAGCAGTATCTGTCTGTTTTCTGTGTAACAGTGCCAGGCAAAGGCAGCAGAGCTTCCACTCAGAGCAAGGTAGAGACACTAAGAGGCAGCACAATATATCAGGCAAGGATGAATTAAAATTAACAACAAAAAAAATACAAAAGTGTGACTTCTTTGTGTCTTTTTGTTCTGTGATTGTCCTGAAATAGCGTGTGTGATTCAGAAGCAAGCCTAAAGCCAAAGCCACTGCCACCTCCCTCCAACCTGCTCACAGCAGCCACAAGACCCCACTGCCCAGAGGCTGCTGTTCAGCTGCCCTGACTCCAAGTTTAAACAATCCTGGGCTGTACTTGCTGTAATGAGTATGATCAAGACTAAGCACATGGGACATAAATAATCCAAATGCAAGTTGTACTCCCAGCCTAATCCAGTTACAGCTCTAATTTGCACATTTCCTCTTTGAAAGCAGTTCTTTCATCTTCTATATAGAGCTGAACCTCTCCCAGATGCCATTTGCAAGCCAGCAGAGGTGTTTTGCATTGGAGCCAAGGCGACAGAGACCTGCAGGAGCATTTCTGACCCACCCACCATGCTCTCCATCTGAGGTGCAGGACAGAGTCCTTCAGTCAGCTCTTTTCATCAGCAGCTCCTCAGCCTCTCCAGCTTTGCAGGAGTCTCTGGGTGCAGATGGGAGGAGAACTCCAGAGCTCAACAACAGCCCTTAGCTGAGTTCCCCTCTTGGTCCCTTATTGCAGGCAGCAATGGCACAAAGAAGGAGAAGCTACAAAGTGCTGGTTGTTACCTGTGGCTCTCAGTTATAAAACCTGCTCCTCGTTTACATCCCCACACACCTCATTATAGAGCAGAACAGGCTAGTATTGACTTTCTTTTTCTAATTCCTCCCTCAATTCTCTGCTCCTTTCCAGGCTGTTGATGTTACATTTTATGCTCCTGTAGAAATTGGTGTCATCCTAGCAAGCACAGGCATCCAGCCGTGCTGTTGGGGCTGGGATGGCCCAGCTGGGCTGCCTGTCTTCCCTGCTGGGAGGGCTGACCTGGAATAGAAACTGGAGAGAGCTAGAGAATAAAGTAGATATTTACGGAAAGTCTTTTAAAAGGTCTTTAAGGGCCAGACAGGAGCCTGACCAGGGCTACACTCAAGGTAGACTCAAAATGGTCACAAAATGGATGACTTGTCACAAAGTCTTACACTTTTATTAGTTTTGGTCCATTTGGGTATTGGGGTTTAATTGTCCAATTACAGCTTTGGGTTGTGAGGTCTCATCCTTCTTGTTTCTCTCTTCAGTCTGTTGTTTATGCTTTTGGAGAAGTTGAAAGTTGTCTTGGTCTTCAGCAGGAAAAGGATTTGTTTTGTCTCCCCACTCTGTGAAGAGAGTTTACCAGCACTTAATATGAGGCTCAGAACTGCACCCCTGGGCAGCACAAGGTCTGAAAAACATGAAAGCTAAAATTTAAGGCATCACAGGCACTTACTCCTCAGCTTTTGCCTTTGCTTGCAGATCTTTGGCTGTAGTTGTCAAACAGCAAAATATCACAGAGGCTGTTAAGAGACCTTGTAGGTGAAGTGTGTAGTCAATGACAGAGAGACAGCACAACACACAGTCTGCTTTTATGAAAATAGTTATTGTTTACAGTTCCAGCATTTCCTGCAGTTTTGGGGTTTTATGGCTCAGGGGGTTTCATTAACAGCTCTTTGATGAGACTATTCTCTAAGAAGTCTCATATGTATAAAACAAAACAAAACAAAAAATAATGAGGAATACCTGCTGGAGGCCTGGCTTTGCCTTAGAAACATCTAAACCTATTTCCAGAGCAGAGCTGTGTTTGTACAATCTTAACTAGATAAACTGCTCTGGGAGCCCAGGGCCAGCTGAGCTCAGTCCTTGCAGCTCCTGCCCCTGCAGCAGGATCTGCTGCTCACCAGAGAAGCTGTGGCTGCCCCATCCCTGGAAGTGTCCAAGGCCAGGATGGATAGAACTTGGAGCAACTTGGTCTAGTGGAAATTGTCCCCACCCATGGAAGGGGCACTGCAGCTAAAGGAGCTTTAAGGTCTCTTCCAACATAAACTATTTCATGATTCTGTCTTTCCTGATGGCAGAAATGGAAAATACCATTACACATAGAAAAGACATTTTTACCAACTAAGGAAAAGCTTGTATTTTCCTTGTGCAGATAAGTGGAAGATTTTCATATTCACAAGTGGAAAGAAAAAAAAGACAAAACAAAAACATGGAAGTGACAGTTTTGTTCAAGAATAGTAAGCCTGGCTTGGCCAGAAAGTTCAGCAACAAAATATGAATCTCAAACTCCTATACTAAGATGATGTTTAGCAAGTCTATTGTTTAGAGTAATCACTTTAGCTTCCTTCTTGAAAACAAATGCCAGCCAAGACTAGGGAAAAAGATTTTTTTAAGAAAAGTAGCAGGATAATTAATTCATGGCCTCCCAACTAAATGGTTTTTTGTTTCTTCAATAGAAGCAAATAATGTTTGGATCAATATTTGAACTTACTCCAATTATTCACTGTTTAGTCAAGAAAGTGACAAATCCACTAAGAATTATTATTTATTTGGAAGTTGGTAGTGTATATTATAAACCAACTTCAACTGTCCTTGATCCAGCATAACATACAGCCTCTGTGATTTTTTTTATTTATTATCCATAATTCTTTAAACCCATGCAGTTCCAGCAATTTGCTTCCAAGGCCCGACCTAGAGTACCATTCTCCACCAGATGAATGTTGCTGGATGGCAGATGCAGGTCTTGGAGGAGCAGGGGGTCAGTAAGCTTCAGGCATTAGTGGTGGTAGGTCTGTTGCTATGAGACACTTTGATTTCCCTGAGGAAAATATTCTGAGCAACTCACTTCTGATCATTAAAGTCCCTCAAAATATTATTTCAAATGATTCTGGAGGATGTTGGCATAAATCTCTGATTAGAAGTAATTGCCACAGGAAATTTACCCTTTCCTGTTTGGCTTCTGTAGCACATGTCAGCTAACATTTATTCTGCAGTTTGCAGCAGTAGAAAAATTATAAGTGGATCTAAACATATACATTTAATAGAGACATAAATGGCTCAGCCAAAATCTTCAAGATGATGTGCACAGATGCAGCTGCTTCCCTAGAGAAGCTGCTGGTCTAGAATTTAAGCAGTGGTCTTTATTTGGTCTTGCCCAGAAGGCCCTGTCTGATCCCAAGTGGTTGGATTTAATGGGAAGCCATCCTTAATAAGCTTGCTTGAGACACAGACTTCAGCAAGAGCACACTGTCTGGAGCACTACACTGAGCCTGTCCCTTTCTGTGTTGATCACAAGGCAGAGCAGAAAGCCCAAATTTCTCTGTCCCCTGAAACCTCAAACACATCCATCCACATGTCGGGAAAACAAAACACAGCATGGTACAGCTCGCACAGAGATAAGAGTGGAGTTAGGAAGGCTACGGTTTCTCTCCCACAGGAATTTGGCATTTCAGCCTTTCCAGTCTTACTGTTTAGAGGAAGACTTACTGGCTTTAAACAAAGTTTGCACACTAATGATGCAGTTAATTCTGTGCATCTCCACTCATGCAGAATTTCCTTATTGTTCGTGCCACATTAGAGGTTCTTCCAAGGCTGTCTGTGCTCTGACTGCAGCCCGTGGGCTCTGCAGCTCCACCTGAACAACATCACCTTCCTGTGGCAAGGGACCCAGCCCTGTCTAGCATTTCCCATGCCATAAACTGCACCTCCATGGATCCCAAACGCCTTTGGCAAGCCAGGAGAAATTCTTTGCGTGCAGAGACCTGCAGCTTGTGTGTTATTTTCTGCCCTGGATGCTACAGGGGCAGTGAAACACCTCCCAGCAGACCTGGCTGCTACTCAACTGCCTCCCGTGGATTAGATGAGACAAATAAACTCAGGCCACTGCTATAACAAGGTATCTGAAGGCAAACAGGGCTGCCAAGCAATTACTGTCCAAACAATGCCTAATTAGTGCCTTGGGTGCATCACATTACAGAACAAAGCAGAAGATGTCTGTCTGGGTGTTATTTTGGGAGTGTGTGATTCTGATCTGATTTGGGCTGGTGCAAGGCAGGAGGAGCAGGGCTGTTGGGTGATCATTCCCAGGACTCATCTGGGGAGAGACCTTTTCTTGCTCTCACAGCACTGGTGACAGTTCTGGCTCAGGGAGGGAGCTTGCGCTGGCAGGGGAAGGCAGGAGAAGAGCTCTCAGTGCAATACAGAGAGCTGCAGGTTTTATTCTGAATTAGCTCTAGTAGATAAGATATAGGTGTCTTATCTATAGGTATCTGTATCTGTAGATACGGCAGTTTCCTGCAGCCTGTTAGAGATACATTGAAGAACTTAAGACTTTGATACACAGTAAATTATATAATGTATAATGTAAAATATGTTGGTTTGAGGGGTAATCACAAGAAATGAAGCTTCTAATTGGCAACATAAGAATCTTCTTAGCTAAAATCAGACATTCAAAGCTGACCAAATGGTACCATTAAATTCTAGATCCAAAAATAGACAGAATTTGAATGGGGACTGAAATCCTGCTCAGCTGGTAAATCCCAGCAAACCACACTTCCGTGTCAAAAAGAAAACACAGGCATGCATTGGTTGGCTTTGGCAGAGAGGAAACAAATTTGCTTTCCCAAATCTGCTGACATACTTATCAGGATACCATGAATGAATGCATTGCATTTGCCAATATAGCACACAGTGGCAGCTGAAGATAGAAAAATTATTTGAAAAGAAATTGCAAATTATTTGTCTGCACACAAGGGGCTTTGTTTGCCCTGCCTGCACAGTGAATTGCACTCCTGAGCAAGACAAGACTGAGCAGCAAAGCTGACTGTGGCTCTGGGAAAAGAATGGTAGGGGAAGCCTGGGGAGAAACAGGTCACTCAAGCACTGCAGCACCCAGTGGACCCCTCCTCCTCTCTCCAATGCCCTGGATCTCTGCAGAAGCTGAGAGGTCTCTGCCCTTAATGGCTATTTCTATTTTAAAAGCCTGAAAATTTTTTTCAACCTATTTGTTTTAATTCTTCTGTGGAGTTTTCACTCTGCACTGCCTGGTTGAAACAGAGAACGTGCAACAAAAAGGACAGGAGTTAATGATGAAAAATACCCTTTGCTTTCAGCTTTTTGTGTTTGCTGGAAAAGAACAGATTTTCTTGGCAAATATCAAGAGGATATTTGTGACTGAGCTTGCTCTAATGAACACGAGCTGTGCTGTGCCTCTAAGGCCTGTTGCACTTTCAGATGATTTCACCACTTTACAATTCAGCTCTTATGATAACATTTAACACACACTTGTTAAACCATTCAGTGCTAAGGCAGCATAAAGTCCAGCAAAGGGCAGCACTGGGCACAATCAGTTTCGAGGTGGAGTCCATCTTGCAGAGAAAACTCAAGTGAACAACACAAAGGCTGAGGTGTTGTAACATTTTAGGGCAAGGAGTAGGATTCATTGACAGTGCTAATGTGATTTAAGCAAATTGAGCAAAATAACACATGGCACTGTCTTTTAGTGCTCTTGTATCCTGTGGGTTTTACTTCGTCAGTTGTTTTAAAAAGCAACCAGAAATTTCTGGGAATGCTGAGTTAAAAAAAAAAAAAAAAAAAAAAAAAAAAAAAAAAAAAAAAAAAAAAAAAAAAAAGGGAAAGGAAGGGGAGAGGAAAGGGGGAAGGAGGAGAAAAAACTTATCAGGCATTTCTATAGCTTAGTAAAGATGATTAAACTGATTCAGCAAGACTGGACCAAAGAGCTTTCATTGACCAGTAGATATTCAGAAACATCTTTGTTCAAATATGGTTTCAAATGACATGAAAATTAGATCTATTCTTGAAACTCTGACACATACAGAGTTCTTGTCTGTACATCTGGGCTTATGGTCAGATCTATTTTAATGTCTTAAAAAAAAAATACAAGTGCTAGTAGAAAACCAGAGAGTCAACACAGTTTTTGCAGGGTTTAAAGGAATGCAGAGCAAAAACCAATCTGAAATTAAAGCCTCTGGCCAAAAATATGTTCTGCAGGTGTCCTTTTACCTGCCCATCTGTGTAATTGCTTAGTCGTTGGCAGATCTGCTGCTGGCAGGGTGAAGGATGGACTCCCCTCAGGTGTCACTTCACCTGCCATGAGACTCAGGAGATAAATGTGCTCCTCATCCATCAGCATCAGGTACCAAGTGACCCTGAGGAGCAGCAGGCACAGGGACAGGTGGCTGTGGTGCTGTAAATGAGATGTGTCATTCACTTTCAACCTTAAGTGGTGCCCCCCAGTCCTTCCCCTGCTCCAGGGGACCCCTCACTGCAGTGTGGCAGTGCAGCAGCTTGGGCCAAGTGCAGTCACCACTCAGCAGTGCATTTTTGGGCCTGGATTGTGGAAAAGGCAATGCTTACATGGCCGTGGGCAGAAACATCAGTCATTTTTGGGCTTCTCAGGATGTTCATCCAAGTTTGGGCAGGATGAAATTCATTGCTGGTGCAAAATGATGCAGCACCACTGAGCAGGGCCTTTCTCAGCCCATCTGACCCTGACAAGCAGGTCACATTAACTCCTATAATTTGTTGAATGCTCTCTGAAAGCCTTTTAAAGATTTTCTTTCGCTGTGCCCAGAGTTACAGCTTACAATTCCCAGTAGTTATTGGGAAGGAGGGGACAGATGGATGCAGACAATGTCAGCTCTTGGAAGAGAGACCTGTTATGATGGCACCTGCAGAGACTGATAGGATGTGGAAAGGAGCCCATAAATTGTTGAATGATTCTGGGGCTTGATTTAACGTATACAAAAGAAACTGAAAAAAGACTAAATATCCTTTATCTTGCCAGAACATGTCTTTGCAATAAATAACCCCTATAGAAATGTTTACTTCCTTTATTCCCAGCAGTGAGAGCTTCATGATGAAACACATCATTTTCAGGAAAACATTTCTGGTTCTCCTCAAGAGCAAGGGGAGAGTTCACCTGAACAGCTGAAAATGTCTATGATCAAAATGGGATGAAATTCAGAATTCCCATTCTTGGTTCAAACTGTCCTCTGTAAGGATTTTATTCAGAGGTGATGGGTGCTATCCAGAGAACAAAATGAGGGCATTCAAGGGAAAGCAGTGTTTTGTTGGCAGTTTATTGTGAGCTATCAAGTGGTGTAGTCTGGGATGAAATAACCTCCCATAGCCCTTTCACCACCTGTCTCTCATGGAAACCTCTTCAGGAATCGTGAGTAACTGTGAACTCTTTTTTAGCAGCTCCAGGCTCTTTCTTGGCTCTACCTCCCTCCAGATTTCAGTGGTTGGAAATTGCCAGTGTGTGTGGCTGAGCAGAGCAGGACACCCACAGCTGAGATAACAGAGGATCTGCCCCTGGCCCTGAGGTGGCCAAAATCCTCAGTGGCCCAGGTGAGCAGGAAATTATCCAACTATAAATCAGCAACCAGGCAAAGACACCAGGTGAGATGGAGCAAGTGCTGGCCTGGAGACTTATTGCAAGGGTTTTCTGCACATGGATGCAGGATGGAGCTGGGCTCTGATGGCTCCAGCACAGTAAACCCCTCTGTGGCAGCAGCTATGCTGGTGGAGAGTGGTCCTGACAAGTCCAGGTGGGCAGAAGCCATGGGCATTTATGCTGTGAGCTTGATTCTGCCTTTGTCAGGACACTGCAAGCACTCTGCTGCAGCAAGGATTGCCTCCTGCCCAGGAATGAGGAGCTGCTGCACAGGAGCTAAAGAGACGAAGGTCCTCATAGCACACACCAAGATGGATCAAGAGCAAAGGAGCAGGTGGGGAGCTCGTCAAAGGAGGGGAATTGTGGCCAGCAGCTGTGGCCTGTATGCACACCACAGCCTGTGCAGAGCTCACTTCTAGCACAGACCATAGCAAGACAGCTCAGAAAGAGGAAAAACTCTGTCTTGGCTCTCCCTGGGCTTTGTGCAGCTGCCTGGTGAAATCCTGTCCTATCCCACCAGTATATCAGTTAGACCTCAACTCTTGACATTTTGAGTACTTTTTCCTGGCTGGCCCTAGTAAGGAAGCAGCTCAGCAAGGAATCAGCTTGTAATTTCAAATGAATATAAAAATGCACTTTTCTAAATACCATACCACCTAGCCTATTTTCAAGCAAAGACAACCTTAAATAGGAATATGTGATTGGGGGCTCTAATTAGAAGATAGAACTTTGCATTAAAGCCAGGTGAAAATTGCTTCTCCTTTTTCATTCTGTTTGTGACTGCATTCTGTTATCATCCTGTTTCCAACCTTCTGCAATAAGTGTCTGTTTTAATGAAGACTGCTGAGGCTGATCTAAATACCAGAACATCTTGTATGCAGACACAGAAGTCCCTTTTCCCTTCAGAAGTGCTGTAGTGTTCATTTGCATCATAGATCCATGACCAAGCACACTCAAGAGGATGGATCAAAGGGCTTCTAAATGCAATGTTAGATCCATTGTAAACTCTAGGGCATCTCCAGAATCAGCCCAGGTGTAGCTGTACCTGGGCCAGTTGGTGTGTTTCTAGATTGCTGCAGAAACACAACCCAAAATGCTCCTCTTTTCCCCCACTGGGGTTGCTTAGCAGGGCTTGCAGGCACAAACTGCAGCAAGCAGGGTCATCCAAACATCTGGGCAGGGCTGGGGATCCCTTGCCTAAGGAGACTCTGGGAACAAGGATGTCTCTGGTGCCTGCTAACACTCAGATGCACCCTCCAGCATTTCATGGCCATGGAGGGATGCCAAGTGCCTCTGTCTCACCAGCTTCTTTCTGCTACCAGGGTTTCCTAGCCTGGGAAGAGGTGATCAGGGAGCACGGATAGAAAACAGAGGCAAGCTTTGTGCCTTGAGCAAAAAAAAGAAGACCTCTGCAGCTCCAACAGGGTTTTGTCTCTTTTTCCCTTCCTCTTGCAGTCTCTCCACCTTCCCCAGCCCTTGTCAGCTGTTTGATGCCAAGATCCAAGCAGGGCACATTCCCAGTGATCCTTCCCCTTTTCATCACTATCAGCAAAAGAAACAAATGTATGTTTTTTCCCCATGGTGTAGAGCTGGTGAACTCTTAAAAGCCTGTTTTCTTCTCTAAGAACTGAGATCCCTGAGGAATCTGCCTCCCTTGCGTCTTTCTTGTGTTGAGGTGGAATTAGTCACATTTTTTTCAGATGACAGCAGTTTCCCAGAAAAAAATTAGCAAGTTCTGGACAATTTATAGGCTTATGCAAAAAAAACCCCAGTAAATCAGAATCTAGCTGTTTGGGCTGTGCTCTCTTTTCATCACACACAAGCAACTTCTATCACCACTAATATGCAAATAAAGATTTTTGGCCTCAATCTTTCCTACAAGGAGAAAACCCTCAGCAATGCCACGTATTCTACAGCCAAGGCTGGTCGGATGTCAGACAGTATTTTCTTCCCTAGCCTCAGTCCACACAGGCTAAGAAACCCACAGGATCCCACATATCCATAGACCAGACCTCTAAAGATGTTTCAGCTCAGTCCTGCCTCAGGTGAGGTTTTCCACAAGTTATTTTTCATATCACAGAAATGTTGTAACTACAAAACTGCAGATGGAAAACTGAGCCTCGGCTGGTGGGAGCTGTTTAGTCTTTAGTTAATATACAGCAGGCAGCTCACAGACACTGAAAATGCAGCTTAGATCCTTGTCCTTACCCAGGCATTTTCTGCATACCAAAATTAACTGTGGTTAACAAAGAAACCTCGGATTGGTTGACAGCGAAATCCTTTAAGCAAATGCACAGATGAATCATTGTGCCAGGTCTAGAGAAGGGGGGAAATCTGCATTTAGGATGCATGCTCTCTGCAGGCCCAGAGGACTTGTGAAATCCATGAGCTCCTGCAGATTCCTCCTTGGCAAGGCTGATTTAGGGAGGTGGAAAAGGTGCTGGTATTAAATATTGCTGCCTTGACTGGTGACACTATGTGGTTCTGCTCCCAGCAGAGCTGTGCTCCATGGTGTGATCCTGAAAGGAATAGGGAGTTGCATGAAGGCCTGAAAAATTCAAATTAGGGCTGTCCATCTATAGCAATAGCCTGTCTCATGAGTAAGGCAAGTTATTAATTTGAAAATAAGATGTCAGGACTGGGAGTTTGTGGGTTTGGAAAAGGGTTTTTAATAGGGCTTGGAGAACTGTCATGAAAAAGAGGCCACCACAAATGCTCAGCAAAATGAAGCCTGAGAAGGGACTTCTGAGAGCAGACCCTCCTGGAGGACACAGGGCAGTGGGGAGGGGAAAGTCATTTCAGCAGAGGGTAAAACTGCCTCAGGGACAGGCAAAGATGGCCACAAACTCCTTTGGGCAGGAAAACTGAAGCTATAAAGGGTCTTCAGAGCAGTGGATGCTGGATGCTCCCCAGCAGAACTGGGGGGAGAAAGTGTCTGCTCCAGGTCCTGTGCCTGGGATGGGTAGCTGAAGAGTGACAGTGCCATTTGATGCCATAAGGTGGGGAGCCCATACCCTGACACCTTCCTCCTGGAGTCCAGCAGGAGGAAGGTTAATAATTTCAGCCTGGTGTCCTCTCCAGTCATGACCTATGGAAAGGGCAAACCTCATGTTGCTCAGACCTATGTGCCTCTGCAGCAAGCTGAGGATATTTCTGCAGTGCAACAAAGTGCTGCTGAAATAGGGGGTGTAGGGACAAAAGTCTCCAAACTGCTGGCAGTGGCACTGCCAAGAATTTAATCTGAGATTCTTGTTTTTTTGGCATCTGACATCCAAGCTTTTAAGTTACTCTTAGGTCACGGTCTTTATGGCACAGCTACAGCATTGCAAATTGACTTCTTCATACAGGAAAGTTGAGATTTTTCACCTCCTGACCTGCCTCCAAGAACTGGGGTTTTAACTGTACCATTGAACTTTGGGACTTCCAGTATAATCATAAGAGCTGGCAGTAGACCTGACACAACCAGGAAGGAACTGCTTTAGAGCATGGCTTAATACTAAATCCTAAACTTCAGGTCTTGAAGATTCTCCAAATCTGGTTTTTCTGTTCCTCTTGCCTCCACATGTTAGCACCATATGTTATGTTGCCTAGAAAAGTGTCCAGAGTTGATCCAGATGAGCAGTGGGAATAACCCATCAGCAAACAAAACTTGCAATGGAAAAAAAAAAATAATAATAAATAAATGAAAAAAATCTTGCACATGGAAGATCAAGGCCCATTAGCTGAGCTCTGGAAGAGGATATACCTTTTCAGGTACAAAGCTTCTGAATCTAGTGCAGGGTACTGGTTCCTGACCAAGATGATGCAGTTTTGCAGCAGGGCTTTATGGCCCTGAAAATGGAGCATTCTGCCCACACCAACACCTGAGTTGGAGGGACTGGGATTGCCTGGTGCTGTCTGGGAGTGCTGTTTGTTGGTCTGGTCCTATGGGAAATGGTGGTAAATCCTTTGGGCTTGCAGCCCTTTCCTACATCCCCTTCTCACCCAGCATTGTGCTGAGGTAAGCCTCTGGTTTGTTCAGAAATTGTATGAGATGCCTGGAAATTAGATACCTGATAAAGTACCATTTCACCTGCCACAGCCTGTTTGCCCTCTCCAGGCTGCTTTGCTGTCTGGGGCCCAGTTTAGGCCACCTCTCACATTTCAGTCTGGGGGTTTTCTGGTCTATTCTCAGCCTCTTTTCTACTGAATTGCTACCTGAAAAAGGCTCTCCTTGTAGCTCAGCCTATCCCAGTTCCAGGGAGAACAAACTGCAGTGCCTGGGATGCTGTTTGGGTCTCAGGTTTCTGTTTAATACATGCCTGTGGTTTGTGGCTGTCTGAATGCCTCCAAGGACCCCTAAAAACAAACAACTCCTGCTGCTGCTGACATCAGGCTCCACTGACACTTCCCCCTGCAGCTTCAGGTCTGAGCCATGAGCTCCTGCCCTGCCTGACTCTGCTTTGGAGCCAACCTGGCAAACATCAGCACCAGGAACCCCCTTCAATGTGGGACAGAATGCCAGCCCCTGGGAGGGATTCCTTGGATGGAGCTGGCTGATGGGTTTGCTCCAAATCACACCTGTTATTCTCAAGGCTCCTCCAAGGGCACCACTTTGGGACCCTGTCCTGTGCTAGTCTGGCAGTACAAGTGCCTCAAAATCCTGGGGAGTAACCTGATGCACTTCTACTGGTCATATGACACTAAAATCACCCAGAATCGACAAACAGAGAAATTTGGAGGGAACACTGGCCTTCTCTCCCATCTGTGAAGCTCATTAAAGGTGGCTTTTAGCACCAAACCAGACATCCCATGAAAAGCTAAGAAAATACCAAATGTCATCTTAGCTGGGGAAGCAGACCCCTGGGCACATCCTCTTGCAGCCAGCCTCCCTAGGAGTCCTCTCTCCCACCAATACGTGGGCTGCAAGACTGGCTTCAGCAGAAAATGTTCCCTGGAAACTTGTTGCATGAAACCAATAGAACTGTGCCTTTCCATTTCCTTCTCCGTGTGGCTATTCTGGGTTAAAAAGCAACTGGAATGTTAGGAATTGTTAGGAGAGGAACAGAAAACAAAGCAGAGCCTCCCTACAAATCTGTCTCAAATATCTGTGTCTATTTCAGCCCTGCTGTCTCAGGCAGAATTAGCAGAGCTACAAAGGTGAGGAGAGGGCTGGATCAGCTTCCAGGCAGAGGACAAGGAGATACACAGAGGTTCTTCTAGAGCAGAGATGAGCAAGGAGGAAACACAGCACGTGTCTATAAATTGCCAGGGGCTTAAAGGAAAGGATATTCACTGATAATACTGCATTTTGGAGGCACAGAAAATCAGAAATGAACCTTGGTCCCCAGCTGGTGGGTGACACAGGGCTCCCCTTGGAGGCTGATGGCTGTGTCATCAGGGATTTGTGTTGGCTGGGCCCTGCTCTCTCTTTGCTGAGCAGAGCCTCTCTAACAGGGACAGACTGGCAGGGGCACCAGTTTCTAGTCAGGGCTGCCTTTTGCATCAGTCCCTCCTGAAAGAAATGAAATCTGGAGAATTGAAACCCTTGATTGTTATGTAATAAGTGTATTAATATCTTGAATGTTTATTTTGTAATGTAACAGTAAAGAGCCACCTCCGTGGTCCCCCTGGGGGGGGCAGTGGGGGGGGCCTGCTTGGTTGCTGGAGACCGCCTGCGGCCCCCACCCCCCCCAGACACCGGAGCGGGCCGCCCGCCGCTGGGGCCGCGAGAGCCCCCGTGGCTGCTGGCGTGCTACGTGGCTCCAACTTGGCTCCCCGGCGCTACCGCTCCTCCATGCCCACCGCGGGGACCCCAGCCGCCGAGGAAGCTGAGAGTGAGCGGGGCCACCCCGGCCCCGACCCCCGCTTGCTGCCGCCACAGGGTCTGGCTCCCGGCGCCCCCGTGGTCCCTGCCCACGGCAGCCGCCGTCGTAGGTCTGCCCCGGGCTGCCCCACCGCTGCTGGGGCCGCGCTCCCGGACTCCCCGCCGCTGCCGCCGCTACCAGGCGGCCAGCCGCCGCCGCGGACCGACAGGCTGACCGGCCCCGTCACGCCTCGGCCCGAGCCCAGCGCGGAAAACCCCAAAGCCCGCAAAACCACCACATGGCACAACCAGCCAGGCGGCCGCCAGACCGGCGCTGCCAGCATATCCCTACCCCACCCCGCTCCAAAAAGAACCCGCTCCCGCCACTGCTCTGGTGTGGCACAGTCGATGGGAGCGGCCCACCGCACTCCGTCCCCACCTCACAGCCCCGCCACCATCGAGACCTCCAAAACACCTGCTCCCCAAGTGCAACCAGCTCGCCGATAACTGTTGCGAAACTGCCATGAGGTTGTTAGAGCCTCTGCAGCTCCTGCGCCCCCAAGGCGACCACGTACATGCAGATTAGAAATCCCAGGTGCATCTCGGGACCCTTTTTAACACCAAAAACCCCTTATAAAAATAAACATAAGTAAAATTTAAACCCACAAGAACCAATATTAAGCTGCGTGTACCCTAGAGCATCAGTGGAACTGATTAATCCAGTTTTTGTAACTCACTGTAACTTAAAAGTACCAAACTAGGAGTGAGACCCCAAGGCAAACAAACAGAATTCAGAACTTTTCGGAGACTCCTGACAAGGGAAGAGTTCTCCAGCCCTGCTGAACTTCCTGCTGCAGAGCTGACCAGGACCCTCCTCCTCAAGGGTGCACCGGGCTGCCAAAACTCCTTGAGCCACCATTGTAAGAACTGATTAATAAAGGCATTTTAAGGAGAAAAATATTATCTCTGCCCATTTATAACACCTCCCCTTGCCCTGATGGAAGACCAGCACAGAGGGCTAAGCTCAGCCTCTTGCTGCAGAGGAGATTAACACTCCCAGGGTGCAGGAGAGCTGTGCTGCAAGGCTTGGTGACCTACCAGAGACTGCTCTGGCAAGCAGGCAAGAGAGGGGCAAGCCCAGGGTGGTGGCTGAAGGGAACAAGACAGGGAAAAAGCAACTTGAAGGGCACCATAACAGGAATAAAAAACCAAAGGGCCATTAAACACAGCAAGACCTTATCTTGCCCAAAAGAAGCAGCCAAAATCAGCGCTTGTCAAGAGATTTGCACAACTGCACTTCTGCAGTGAAGGGATACTATTTGCAAAGGAAATAACTGCTGGCCCCACAGAGCCTGTGAACTGCATTGTAGTTTTGTGCATTTCCCCAGCCAGCACTTCCAGCTGTAAGGAGTGAAGCATCCCAAGGTGCTGTTTGGGAGCTGCCTCCTGCAGGCCCATCCTGGTGCCCTGGTACAGGTAGTAAGTAAGGATGCATCAAGCCAAAATTGAATAAATAAACAAATTAATTAATTAATTAAAATTATGGCCCAGTCCTGCCAATGCTGGAATGTGGGCACTTAGAGTTGTTCCAGGTTGCTGTGGGGTTGGCTTACGGATGTTTGAGACATTTGCGTGTCTGTAGCAAAAGGCTTTTCCCATTTCACAGTTAATTCACAACAATGTGAGCTCAGATTAACAGCTTTCCTGATGAGTGTCCCTGCCTTTGTAAAGAATCAAATTGGTGGAAGGTTTTTCCTCTTCTACATTATTTCAAAGCAAATAATGTGTTTATCAATCGTACACAAAATAAGAATATCAGCAAGGTATTGGAAAGATAAATCATTTAATATTATGAAAAAATATTTTCCTTTTCTGGAATAAATGAATGTGATTCTTGCATCACTGTTTATATAAATACTCTTACATTATATTAAGTTAACCTTGTAATCAATTTGTAACACTGCAATCATAAATCAAGTTTTGAAGGATGTTAAAATAAGAGTTTATTTTTGTAGGACAACTGTTTTAATGAGGGTTTGGACAACAACAATAACATTGGAGACAATTCAGGAATAGTATTCCTGGTTGCAAGAGAGGAGCAGCTGCCACATTTGGTGGAGTGAGCCCTTTGAATTGCCAGGCATCAGCTCAAGAGATGGAGGAATTAAGAAGGTACAGCTTTCCTAAATGTCATATGGAAATCTGCTGAATTTTATGGTCTTTGATCACCTCAAAGAACCATCTACATAAAAATTTTACAGACATCATTTTTTATATGCATAGGACTTGTATGCACAGGTGAGTACAGGCACACATACATATGGAATAGCATTTTTCCAGTTGCTTTTATAAGCTTCAGACTTGGCATAGTTTTACTGAATCAGCTCCTGTGGAGTTTTACAACAAAATATCTTTACAAAATGTGTTCATAAAGGATCTTCAACTATTTCCTTAAAAAAAAATTCATGTCATCTCACATTACTATTACCATTTAGAGGAGGCATATTAAAATTTACCACTATTTGTCCCTCAACCCACAGCATTTTCCAAGGTTCAATGAAATCAAAAAAGAGACTGTTGGTGGCTTGTCAGGGGGCTGTCGTTCAGAGACCTGTTTTCAGTAGCAAGTGGATACCCAGAGTCACTAATTCCCAGTACTGTGACAGCCATGAAGCAATTTGTTCATGTTCTTCAGTGTAAAATGCCTTTTCTTTTTCATTCATAGACTTCCCTGTTTCAAGTTCAAGTATTTAGGTCTTGCCTCCGCTCACTAACACATTAAAAATAAAAGTTTGAAATATTTTCCTTTGAAAATAACTTTTTGAGTTATGTTCAAGACTCGAGAGATGGGAAGGGATGTATGTGTTCACCATTAAAGTAACTCTTAGGGCTTTGTTCCAAGTGTTGCTAACATTAGACTGGCTTGGTATGGAAGGTGGAAATCCAGCAGGTAGATGGGCCTCTGTGAGAGGTGGTTATTATTTTCTGCACTGATGAAAATCCATTCAATTAGCAGGTCATGTGTGCTCTGCAAGCTTTAAAAAGCCCCACCAAAGTGGTGAGCATGATGGCACATTC
Organism: Zosterops lateralis; assembly: GCF_965231275.1. Lineage (NCBI taxonomy): Eukaryota > Metazoa > Chordata > Aves > Passeriformes > Zosteropidae > Zosterops > Zosterops lateralis. The sequence continues at coordinate 78,708,749 of NC_139800.1, forward strand.
AGTGGCTTTATCCTGGAGGCATAAATAAATAAGAGAGCCCCACATTGACCACGCATGTGCATGGAGTGTGGTTACCCCTGAAAATAGACTGGCATGACTCAGGTATTGAGTGTGGCTGGGTATTAAAAGAGTAATAAGCAGTTGCTGGGAGGCATAATTCTACAGTAGCTTCCACTTAATAAACCAAGGGGTTTGGATATGGGAGCACACCTCAGTTAGTGGGTAGGAAGTGATGGTGGCTGTCCCACAAAATAAATAGGCTGGAGCCTGCAACACCTTGTGTAAGGAGCTGCAGGAGGACAGACAGTCCCCCTGATGTGCTTCATGCTTTAGGGCTTGCACCAGGCAACATACCTGTCCACACAAGAAAGAGACAATGAGAAAAAAGAAACATGAGCAAAGCTATAATATTGGGGTTTTTAAAATCCTTCCTGGAATTTTCATGCCCAGGGATTGGGGCATGCACACTGATTGTTAACAGCCAAATGCTGAGACTGGGGAATTGCCTGGGGAAGCATTCCAGCTACAGATACAAAAGTCCATAGAAGGGACCAGGCTTTAATAGATTCAGAGAGAGATCAGTTTCCCAACAAGAAAATATGGAAGGGGAAGGGGAAGGGGAAGCAGAAGGGGAAGGGGAAGGGGAAGGGGAAGGGGAAGAGGAGGAGGAAGAGGAAGAGGAAGAGGAAGAGGAAGAGGAAGAGGAAGAGGAAGAGGAAGAAACCCACATGGCACTTGCAGAGTTTTACAGTTTTACAGTTTTACAGTTGCAAAAGCAAACAGTTGGGAATGAGAACACAGGGAATGCAGAGCACACATCACAGGGTTGAGCCTCTTTTGAAGCAATCACAAGTGACACTAAAAACGTCTGAGAGCAGAGAGGGAATCACTGCAGGGTCAGCAATCCCCACCTGGACAGAGCCAAAGGAAATACAAAATAAATGACCTGGCTTTTCAGAATGCAGCAGTCAGCAGAGAGAAGGACAGTTCTGTACCATCACTTGCATTTGCTCCTGTTTGTGTCCCAGAAGTGTGGGACCAGTGTGAGTTCTGAGATCTCAGTGCTCTCAGTGCAAAACCAGCAGCAGACAGCAGGAGGGACAGTGACAGTCATCTCCAGGCCCCAGGAGAGTCAGAGCTGCCAGCATTCATGGCCCGAGGAGAAGGTTAAATCTTTGGTAACTCTGGGCTTTTTTTGTTTTTCAGCAATTCCCTGTGCAGCTACAGGGGCTCCCCTCTTAATGTGTGCCATCTGAGACTACAGCAGGATTGCTTGGTGGAAACATCCCAGATGCAGATACAAAAGTCCATGGAAGGGACTAGCCTTTAATAGATTCAGTGAGGGATCAGTTTCCCAACAAGAAAATATGGAAAGAGAAGAAGGAAGGGAAGGGGAAGGGGAAGAAGCCACAAGCTTCTGCAGCATGAGAAAAATAGCCCTGGGTAGGTCAGGAAAGCACCTGTAAAGAAAACAACATCATGCTCACAGTAAATAATTCAGATATTACAGATGTCATGTTATTTTAGAAGGCATAGGAAAATGTGACCTTCATATTTTTATTGAAGTTTTCATCTGTCACTTTGGGGAAAAGTTTTGAAGGGTGAAATAGCATTTGTTTTTGTAAATGCAAGAATTACAGACTAGCAATATGCAGAGGGAGTGTGTCCCAGTGAGGGCCTGCAGGAGCAGGGGCTGCACCTCAGGAGCTGTGACAAAGGCAGGCTGCCAGTGGTCCCTGTCTTACTGGGGCCTGTGTGTTCTCCTAACTCAAAAGGAAGTCCCTTGCAATCACATCTTTCTCTGCTCTGAAGAGAGCAGGGATGGAATGACCTCCAGGAGCCCCTACAGACTCAGTTTTTTCCTAAGACTTTCTTCCGTGAATTTCTAGTTTTATATCTAATGAGCAGAGTTCAGAAAAAATACAAGTTGTTGTTTTATTTGAACAGAAAAATGAGTTTGTCTGAAACACTTTGCTGGCAAAAAAAAACCTGCTGGAATGAGCTTGGTAACACATAGGGTTTTGCAATTAGTTTTGTAGGGCTCCCATCCTACCAAGTCACCTCATTTACTTATGTGCTACTCTGGCTGGGCTGGGGATTAACCAGGGCTGGGGATTAACCACAGAATTGCTCCTGGGTTGGGTTTCATTTGTCACCTGCCCAAACAGAGAGATGTTTCTAGTTTGATTGGAGTATGAAAAATCATGTTGTGTTTGCAGTGTGCCTTTGTTCTTCTGATACTTGGTGGTTTCTCTTCTCTATAAGCATCCATTCGGTGTGAAATATTTTTAAAAAACAAAAACAAACAAACAAACAAAAAACTTTAAAAAACCCTTAAAGAATTAGCTCTTGGAAACAATTATTCCTTTTACAGTATTTCATCTGGTGTATCCAAAGAACTTTTTCCTTGCATGTTTTCAAGAAATTTGCTCATTTGGGGTTTCCTGCTGGCACAGTGATCTCCACAGGGCCACTTTACCTTGCCCTGGTCATGTTGCAAAATTTATTTTTATCACCTACCCGGATTTTAATTTCCTCACTTGCCATTAAAACTGCCTGTCCTGCAAATACTTTCCTAGCAATATATACACTGTTCAAGTCATTCACCTCTCCCAGCTGCTTTTGGAAGGAAAGATACAAGCAGGCAAAGGCTGGTACTGGTAAAACTGAAGGTTTGTCACCACCAGCAGGCTGCAGGAAAAATGTCTCAGTACTGGCCCCTCTCTGAGAGCTGCTTTGGGGAACCACTGCAGCACCTGCATTCCAGTGCTCAACTCGACCAGCTGGAAATCACGTCCTCACTGATGGCAAGTGACAACAACAACAAAGAATCCATTCTTTTTAAACAGTTTTCCTAATTTCTTACATCAAAGAAATGGAGACTAGTAACTTACCATCTGGCAGCATATGGAGATTATTTCTTCTTATGTTTGATTCTCTAAATGACTGTAATTTTTCTGGGGAAGAACTTGAAGTTCACTGCAACTAATACCCTAATAAACACATAACTAATAAAGGAACTGAACATCTTAAATTAAATTGAACAAAGGGAAATTGTTACCAAAACTACTATAAAGCATACAATTAAAGAAAGAAGAAATCCCATCTTTCTCGGGTGTTTCACAAAAAGAAGTTATACCATAACAAAACTCATTGTTTCTTCAGTACCTGGTGTATCAAGTTCCAGAAACTCAATTTGAAGGGTTAAATCATTATGAAAGACTAGTTCAGAGATTAAAACTGTAGCCTACGAATCAGGAGTTCCTGGTTTAGATCCCACATCAGTTAAAGATTTCTGGTGTTACTTCTGGCAAATGACTGGCCAGAAATCAGCTCCTTTTCTAAAAATTATTCTTCCTTAAAAATTTACTGAGATTAACAGCAGGCTCACCAACTTTTTGGATGCGAACACTAGAGGGTGACAAAGCTGTACCAAACGAGCACACACTACAGCAATTTCTGGCACTAATACAACATTTACTTATGTAGTCCAGACTGATTCAACAATCACGTGGATAAAGACCATTCCTAACCTTTTTTTAATTCTAACTTGATAAAACTGACTTCAAAGGTTGGTGTATCTACTGGAGGTTCTTCTCTGTTCATGTGACTGAAGTAAAAATGGGATTCCCTTCCTGAAATCATCTTTCTAGCACATGGCTTAGAGGCAAACTTTCTTTTTTAATGCATATATCTATATTTTTTATGTTCTAAACAGGCATTTCACAGGCACTGGGATGAAACCCTCTCTAGAATGTCCTTAATCTGTGTCATCAGGCATGCATTATAGGTTTGACAGCTCCAAAAAAGAATCCAAAATTACTACAACAGCAATCCTCAAAAACATTCACTTCCTGTAAACAATAGCAGTGATCCCACCTTGAAATGTCGTGACACTGAATGTCATGACTGTGACATGAGCATAGAGAATTTCTCACTAAATAGTAAAGGACATTAGAAAAGATTCACTCAAGCATCCAGAGTATCTCACAGTACTTGTAAATTAAAATAGAATGTTGATTTATAGGTCAGAAATTAGGTAATGTGGAAAGAATTTCCAGGGCCTACACAGCTATTGTGGAAATGGGATAATGATGCCTTGCACTGACCACAGACATCATGAATACTGTAAAAAAAATAAAAATCCCTGGTCCAAGTGCCAGGTCAGTGAATAATAGTACATAGTGATTTGTGTTTATCCGCCATTTTTGAAACTCTACAATACATTAGACCTGTAATTTTAAACACAAAGAAGAAAGAACAGTAACCAAATTCAAATTTTGTAGTTCTATATTTAACAATTTGGGGGATTTTTTTACTATATTGAAAATAAACTGTTTATAAGTTTACTTAGTACAATGATTCACAGTTTACCACAGAGACCTCTCAGCTTTCCAGTTTCCTCATGGGTCGCCCCCAAGAGCCATCACAGCAAAAAACCCACTGCTCCCCCTGAGTATTCCCAGCAGTTCCATCAGAGCATCCCTTTCATGTCACCTCCCAGCAGTTCCCACAGCCCCCCACCCTTCACAGCCCTCCCCTGCTATCTCCCCTGTCCACTGTCCCCTGTCACCACAGCACAGACACACCCCTGTCCTGAAAACCCACAGGTGGGCCTGCACATCCTCAGGAGCTGCAGGAAAAAGAAAGGCCAGAGAGGAATCTTCCATGGCAGAACAAAGGGAACAGGAGTGAAGTGGTCGCCTTGGAATGGGTTAAGAAACAGCCACAAAAGCCTCCAAGACACTACTGCTCTCGACTCGGACTGTGAAAGGGGAGTGGTGAAACATAAATCAGAATCTGGTTGCAATGCCCATGTCTTAGTTGCAGTTATCTGAATAAAATGAGACACAATTATTGGATGGATGGATGGATGGATGGATGGATGGATGGATGGATGGATGGATGGACGGATGCTGCATCTGTTCCCATGTGATCTGTACTTGTTGGGTACTGCATATTTATCTGTCAAAATTAGTCTGGAGCCTTAATTAAGAAATACTGAGGAAGGGATCATAAACCTACATTTTAAAACCATTGCTGTGGGTTCAATAAGTTGAATCTGCTTTTATGTCTTGTTCCTCTTGAAGGTCCTTAAATGGAGATATATATATATATATATATATATATATATATATATATATATATATATATATATATTCTTTTTTTCTTCTTTTTTTCTTCTTTTAAAAATTTTCCCCCATGCTAAATTGGGTATCTAAGGGAAATTCCTTCTATAAGCAGCATGGGAGACTGGTCCTCAGTCAGCAATCTGTCAGTGAGGGACATCTGAGCAATTATTTGCTCAAAATAGAGGAACAGAAGAGGAACAGCCCTGTAATACTATGCGAATGATCTCTGGTTGATTTCTGGTTGACATGAAGAAGAACCAAACCAGCCAGGATAAATAAGAAGGTATTAAAGAGTGAAGAGTTTAATTCTTTGGTGCAGTATTGTGTGGACTGTGCCCTTGCAAATGGATTGTCCTTCCAGCAAAAGAAACCCATGTGCAAAATCATGGAACCTCAGAGTGGCTTGGGTTGGAAGTGTTACAAATGATTAGGAGCCAATCCAAAATAAAAGAATTTATTTAGCAATCTTCCAAGATCAATTTAAAATGCCACAATAAAATCGGACAACATCGATGGAATGTTGGGTGGACAGGGTGACAGCATCAAGGGTGCCATCCAACCTTGTCCACAAATGCTGGGTCTGGCTACAGCTTTTATACAGTTTTTCTGTCCGGAGGCTATGTCCATTGAAAGTCCGAATATTCGTACATTTTTTTATTCCCAAGTAAGGTTTTGAAAGGGTTTCCCCGTCAATATGAAAGACGTCCCAGGAATCTTCCCGGACTCTTCCTTTGGGGGGCTGATTTGATCATCCTCTGATCCTCCTCCAAGATTGAGATCAGGTTTTGAATAGCCGGTAAGTGGAAGTCCATCCTTGATGAATGGGCCATCTCCAGTCCAGTTCATTGTGGTTTCACAGCTGCATAATGGACCTTGGCATCCCGGAGACGCCCTCGAGTAGCTTTTACTAGTCCAAGCTTTTAATACAATATTTTATACGCGGATTTATACACTACATCTATCACAGGAGGAACATTAAAGATCACCTCCTTGCAGTCCCCCTGCCGTGGGCAGGGACACCTTCCACTAGACCAGACTGCTCAAAAGCCACATCCAACCTGCCCTTGAACCATTCCAGGGATGAAACTTTCCACGGTTTCCCTGAGGAGCCTATTAGTGTCTTATCGCCTTGTGACCGAGTCCCGGGAGCGAACGGACGAACAGAAAAGGGATGGCAGCAAAATTGATCCATAAACGCCAAAGGCTTATGCCCGAAAAGGAGGAAGAGGAGTCCTGCGATTTTATTCGGATAAAGGGAGAGAGGCCACTGAGGAAAATGCCAGTGGTGTTTTGTTGTTGTTTTTTTTTTTTTCTCTCGGGGTTTCGGAGGGCGCAGCCCCTTTAATCCTGAACTCCCGCACATTTTCCTTTTCCTTTCCCCGTTGGCTGAGGTCACCGGGAAGGTACAGCCTTCCCGATCCGCCCACCGTGTGTTCCCCCCTTGAACCTGCTCGGAAACTCAAGCTCCCACACACCCGTGTGTGTTTCAGGAGCCAGGCTGTCTGGACTCCGCAGCAGAGACATTAAGACCCATTTCAAAGCCTTTAACACACATCGAATTGTTTGTAAAGACATTAGCGCACATCTTCCCTCTCAAGGACAAAGGGACAAAGGGACAAAGGGACAAACGCTGCGGCGGCAGAAGCAGCGACTCTACGGTCTCTTAACTCTTCTGCTCCTCCTCCTCTCCCGGCCGCCCTCTCCCGTTCCCGGTGTGTCCCATCCCTTTATCCCGCTCCTGCCGGGGGAGCCGCTCCCATCCCCGCCCGGCTCCGCCCGCCCCGGTCCCGGCCCCGCCGCCGCCTCCTGTGCGGGTTCCCCGGCCCCAGCTCCGCCTCTCGGTGCCCGCTCCACACGGGGAAACCCGGCCCGGGGAGGTCCCCGCCGGTATGGAGAAGGTACCGGGTGGGCACCGCTGCTGGGGACTTGGGCAAGTCAGCAGAAGGGGGCTGGAAGGTCCAGAAGTTACTCTGGAGCAGAAGGGAAGCGCTCGGCCTGTCCTCTGCAGCTCCATCGATCCGGCTTTGCGCAAGGGGAAATGTCACATCTGAGTGCAAAGGTGACCTGAGTGCGACCGGACAGGCCTGGAGGTGACAGTGTCATCAGCCCCGAGACCAGACGGCACGGCCAGCGTGGGGGAACAGAGCTGGTGTCATCTGCGGGGATGTCACAGAACTGGTGTCAGAGCTGGTGGCATCCGCGGGGACTTGGTCGTGTCCTGGACACCTTCGGGATACTCCTATGGCCGTGGGTTTGTTCGGGTTTTGAGGGGTTTTGGAAGAAGACTGTGTCTTGGGAGCTTGTTTGATTTTCTGGCGTTTTTCTAAGAGTATTGATTTGGGTTTTTCTTTTGTCGGACCGATGTTTCCAAAGCTGTTTGGCTGCAGAGCCCGCGCTGGCCCCGGGCGGGGGGAGCCCCGGGGAGCGGCGCTGGCTGCAGCCGACACTGGGTGGCAGGAGGCTCCCGCAAAACCCTTCTGTCCGGGTCGTTCGTCCCTTCCCAGCCAATCGCTTCCAGCACAGCCTGCGCTGTGCATCCCCTGGGCTTATCCAGGACCCGCCTGGCCACCCCTGCCCGGGCCCGGGCCCCCCAAGTGCACACTTAGCCCCCCACCCCATTCATACCTGGGCACCCTGCAGCCCCAGCGCCCTCTGCACAGCCAGGGCTGGGTGTGCAGCTTCGCTCAGGGGCGTGCAAGACTGCCCGAGGGGATGCAGGTGTGCTCCCAGGAGTGCAGGCATATTCCAAGGTCACTGGGACCAGTGCTCGGGGCTGGCTTAGCGGGTGAGCAGAGGGAGCACATCTCTCCCGCTGTTTGAATAAACTGGGGATGTCTGCCCGAGGGGATTGACAGCTCCAAGAACTTCTCAGAGCACAGGGACCTTCCATCTGACAATGTCCCTGATCTGCAGCCTCCCACCATCCTCCTGCTGTTGTGTGAGAGCCTTGCTCCTCCTACTTCTCCATTGTGGATGCACAACACTTGACCCAATCATGAAGCACCCAGAAGGGATTTTTGTTGAGGTGTAAAATGCATCCCCAAGGGCAGGAAGGAAGCAGTTGGGGCTCTTGTGATGTGAACCTACCAGGAGCTGCCTACACATCCATATCCTGATTTTTGTTGGGTTTTTTTGTTTTTGTTTTGTTTTGTTTTTTTGTTTTGTTTTTTTTTTTTTTTTTTTTTTTTTTTTTTTTTTTTTTTTTGGGAAATTCAGCGGGTGAGAGCTGCCCATGGCTGTATTGCCCAATAGTTACCCAGTGTCAACAGCAAATCTCATGTTCCCTTTTACAGAGAGGACACTTGCAGTCACCTTTGACCCTTACTCCCTGAGAACAGCCAGGAGTTGTCGATACTTCCGCCTTCCAGGAGTTGTTGATACTCTGATACTTCCACACAATCTGATTTTTTTTTTTTTTTTTTTTTTTTTTTTTTTCTCTTTAACTGACTCTGTGTTTTCTAGGAAGGAGAACCAAGCAGCCTATGACCTGTGACCAGCCACTCTGGGATGACAATGCACCACACTCTGCTTTAGGGCTCCCAGTAACAGAAGATGGAAGCAGGTGGCACAGGTTGAGGCCACCTCTGCTGTTACACATCTCTGCAGTCAGCAGGTTGCCTCTGCACCACAGCCTTCCTATGGGATTGTGGACATCCAGTGCTGGTGCCTGGAGGAACATTTGTCAACAGGATACAAACATGATTTATGCTCCTGCCAGATCAAGAGGAACAAATAAATATGCAATGGGACAAATAAATAGGAAAGGGCTCGGGGCTGCACTGCCAGGATAGCCTGAAGTAGTAAAGCACATAAGAAGTCCCTCAGGGCAGAGGGCAGAGTGGAGTGCCCAGGCCCTGCCTGAAAGCCTGAGATGATGGGGAAGGGTGACATTCTATTAGTAAACCACTAATGACCACCTCTTTGGCATTTCCTGAAAACTACACTAGGTTGGCTGGTCCCTGAGGAGCTGTGATGTCAGCAGGCAGAAATCCCGTGGAACCGGCCAGACTGGCAAATGCATGAAAGTTAGCTAATCTGCTGTTTTATCACTCCTCCGCCCCCAAATCCCCATCCACTTCAGGCATCAGAGGGAAGCTAATTGACTTGAGCTTCCTTTTCGTGCTCAAACACCTTGGCTGACTTGGTTATTTTCTCTCATTTTTGTTTCATACAAACAGATTGGCTTCAAGGGCACAGGTGTTGTGTGATACATATCTACCAGATAACTGGAGAGAGGCCTTGCTTCACCAGGTGCTTGATGCCTCTGAGTGGTCTGGTCACGGTTTTGCTGCCTCTTCCCACTAACTGGGGTGAGAGATATTGCTGGGAAAGGACATCAGTTGTGGCTCACCTTCCCCCTTTTCCTTTATCCCCTAAAGCAGAGGAAAGGGGAGACTTTTTGGGCAGAAAGGCCAATGTGGAGTGGCTTTACAGGGAATGGGACTTAGGAGGGACCATTCCTCAGAGTGGCTTTTGTGGTGAGAAGGGCAGGTGTCCATGGAAGTGGCTTTCTGGATGGGGGCTGACCCAGAGGGTGAGGCTCCCATCTCATCTCACCTTACCTGACCCAATGAGTTTGACTTTGATCCTCATCCTCCTACGCCCTGCAGATTGCTGGATGGGCATGCTGCCAGATGTATTTTCCCTTACCACGCTGGAAACACAGTATAAACTTGGAGGCAGGTGGGAGGTGCTGAGCTCTTGCCTTGGCAGCAACTGGGACAACCCACCTCCTCCTCCCTGCCATCTCACTGGTGTGAGAAAATAGGAGCAGGTTGAACGAGCTCCTTCAAGGGCCCCTATTCTTAGATACCCGGGGAGTATCAGGGATCCAGCAGGGAAGGAAGATGTAATCCTCCCCACTGGCATGTGCCAGGGGCATGAACTGAGCCAAGGACCAGCTGGGCATCACCTCTGTCCTGGGCAGGGAGATGTGCATCCAGGTCTGCACACGACATCCCTGTAGGTAGCTCTCAAAAACCAGTCCAGGGCAAAGGGTCACCTATGTTGGACCCCAGAGAAACCACATGGGGTCTTTCTGTACTGTAGCCTGCTCTTCAGGTCCCTCCTGGGGAAAAATTCCAGGCTGGGGGAGTAACTGGGACAAAACCAAAAGGCTGAGGAAGCTGTGCTGTAGGACACATCAGGGTGTTTATCATGGTAATGTAAAGAAGGGTCTGCAGGCCATGCACATGAATATGTGCATATGTGCATAAGAGCATTGTTTCATTTTGATGTAGAACCACAGCAGTGATGGATGGAATAAAATCCTCCAGAATTCAGGTACTTGCATGCTGCAGTAGTTTCAGTATGGGCAGGTGGAGGGAAGCAAATTGCTAGACCTGAGACCGAAAACGTGAATTAAATGGGATCCACTTACACAGGCACCTCTGGAACACAGCAAAGCACCTACAGAAACCACCTGCAGAAACCCCTGTTCAGAGTGCTGGGGAAATCCAGGGGAAGCACTGCAGCTGCAGGTGAGGTTCTGCACCGACCCTGCTGCAATGTAACAGCACAGAATGATCAGGGCTGTGCAGAGCCATGGTGGGAACAGGGAGATGGGTGGGAAGCAGGATACACTGGGGAGGCACCAGGAGAGTCTTCAATCTACTCCAGCTGTAATTAGCCAGGAGGTGAATGCCACCATACAAAAAGGCTGCAGGAGCTCTGTGTAATCTGGATGTGATGGGGTCCTGGTGACACTGCCTGTGCCAGGAACAGAAGGGGTGGGAGGGATATGGGCACAGGGGCCACTGGGACTTGGCCTGAGGGAGCCCAGTGCTCTGGCAATTGCAAATCCACAGTTCCTGCAGTGCAATGTCATGATGCGCATCTCTGCCAGGGGCCATCCACTGCTGCTGGCTGTGTACCTGCTCCCTCTACAGCCATACATCAGAGTAAAGCAGGTTCCCACTGCCTTTGCCCATCACCTCAGGGAGAAGTGGAAGGAAAGCACTACAGCTCAAAACATAACCATGTTATTTGTCCATCCCTGTGGCAGTATGACTTGCCAACAGCAGGAAGTTCAAAATCTGCTCATTGGGTTGGGAGAAGCCAGCCAGAAGCCAGTAATAAATCCCTCCGAGCAGCCATAAATCACCAAATTGCATCACTGGAAGACATGCCAGAGAAGATATGTAGGATAATAAACTAGTGAGGAGGGACCCACCTAATCCATAGGGGCACAAGGCCAAGTATCTGGTGGCTGGGCCTGTTTCTCAGGGCTTGGTGCTGCCTCTGAGCAGTTCATGGGCCCTGGGAATCAGCTGAAGCACAAGCCTCTGCAGACTGGCACCAGGCTGGGCCAGTCTGGGTGTGTTACTTGCCCTTCTGACCTTTCACTCGCAGATTGGTGACCCATCTTGCCTCAGGCGCTTGCAGAGGAGGAAGAGCACTTTGCAGGGTTCTCTCTTATCGGTGACTGGATATGGGGCAGCAGGGACATTTGAGAATGCTGGCTCACCCTGACAGCATCCTTGTCAGATGCACAGGTGCAGGTGGCATGGGCACACAGCAGTGACAGAGCTCAGAAACCACTTGCACCTTGTTTCACTCACAGGACCCTCCAGCCCAGGCTAGTACCTCCTGGCACTGCAACATTTTTCCTCTTATATAGCCTGTTTGTGAAAAATCACTTCATTTGTTTGTTTGTTTGGTTTTTTTTTTACTTTTGTTACACACGCCTATATGGCCTAACCAAACAGTTCATCCTTTTGGCTTGTGCAAGCCCTTTCAGGAGCCTGGCTTATTCCTCTTATCTGTGAGTTGATGTTTAACCAAGTCAAGCCAAGTTACTTTGTTACAATCTTTCTGCATTGGCACTGTTGCCCTTGGGCCTTCCTTCTCCTCTTTATCTTTTCAAAGTCTGTCAGCATCCTCCTTAACTGTCCCTGCCATGAGCACAGGAATTTTATGGTGATTCTATGTTTCGTGTCCATCCTGTTTGACTTGCACAAACTTCCAGATCATCTCTGGTCATCAGTCCATGTTGCAATATGGATTCAAAGTGGAAAGTTCTATTAGAGAACACTCCTGTGCATTCTCTACTTTTCGTATATGATCCATAAGTTGTCGCTGAAGCTGTAGAAACACAAAGTCTTGCTTTTCTTTGTGTGCAAAGAGGAGAGGACAGGTGGAGGAGAGAGAAAATGGGAAGAGATGCCCTCTTGTGCTGCACAGGAGCAATCAGACCAGCATAGTGCAAAACTACAGCATGTCAAATTTGCTCTCTCTGAATTGCAAAAAGAATTGCTCTTTTTGCAAGAATACACAGCTTTGCTGCAGTTTTTTTCCTCCCTAGGGTTACAAAATCTGCTCCTGGGCCCCCAGGCAACAGTCTCTGCTGCAAAGGCAAAGCCTTCCTCTGGTGGGATGCTCTCAGAGCAGGAGAGCCTTCAGAGTGCTGTAACCTTCCAAAGGAAGGGTGAGCCCACCTCTTCACAGCTTGGTTATGCATTTTATCCTGCCTCCTACAAATATAACTTTGGTCCATAAAATCGGTGTGTGAAATAAGGTTAGTCATAGGACTTCCTGGCAGCAGCTCATAAACAAGCTTTCCTCACTTCCCTCTTATGAAAGGTCATCTGTCCCCTGCTGTACTGACTTCTTTGTTTCCCTCTTCTCCCATTTATCCCCTGACCCCCATTAGTATCTCAGTCAGTCTAGTAAACATTTTTCCTCATCAAACTCAGCAGGAAGATCAGGCTCTGGAGCACATTCTTGACACATCTCCTGAGGATGGATCCTTTTGCACTTTCTGGTAGATTATTTTGCTACCGTTCCTCATTCACACATTGAGCAAGGGGGAACCAGTGGCCCAAGTATTCAGCAGCTCGTTAGCAGTGAAAGGTAATAGGGTCTGTGAAGCTTCCCCTTTCCTTCATCCCTCTCTCACTCATACCCTCCCCCTACTTTAACCTTGGTAGGGGCAGTTTTCTGGGCTGAGTTTGCTGATCCACATTTGGTTGCTGATGGTGGTACACGGTTATTTATGTTTCTCTGAAAAATACACCCACTTTCTTGGATGCAAAGGTGACCAAGCACTAGCACACGTGAAGGATTCACCACCCATTGTGTGTTTTATAGATGCAGCCTTCTAGCACACAGGTCACATTGTCACCATCATGGCATTTACAGTCTCTCCAGTAGCCTTGCTGGCCTTGATCCACATGTTTACATCTGACTTCCTCATCAGCACAAGGGATAAGTGTACATAGCAGTTGGACCAGATAGAGGAGAGTTCCAAAAGCAGCCAGGGGAGATGTGTACTCATGAGTCATCTGCTCTTTGGTTGCTCTTAGCCGGCAGAACAGTGACTGTTGTGGAAATTTCCCTTCCTTGCTGCAACCTCTGTACCTCTGTCATTGAACACACTGCACTTAGATCCACACAATCACCATGCTGGTGCCTTCATCTCACCCATTCACCCAAACTCTGGCCCTTACCCAGAGTTTTGTTTCACCTATCAGGCTCTGCCTGTACCAGTCTGATTGCTGGTCTGGGACTAAGACCTGCCACCTTATTGTCACCCCATTTGCCCCCTGGCTAGTCACAGCTGTGATGGCAGTTGGGTTGGTTTGCTGCATTGCTTGAGGGTTCATTTCCTGGAAACAAGAATTCTGAAGCCAGGAAAATTTTCAGATCACCCCATTTACATATTCAAAGAGAGATGAAAACCTAGCAGGATTTTCTGCTAGCCCTGTGTTTCTTTTTCCTCTCCGTCATTCTTTTACCCTGTCTTGCTGTAAAATTCACAAAGCTCTCAACTCCTCATCCCAACCTCAGATTGACCCCCCTCCTCCCTACTGTCCTTGCTGAAGTATTGAGAATCTCCTGATTTTTTTCACCCAAGAGCCACCATCTGTGACTTCTAGCAGTTCACACAAAGCTGCGTGCTTGCTGTTCGTGAGTGACAGCCCAACTGGGACACAGATGTTGAGTCTCATTTCCCACAATCCAGTGGCTTTTGGACATTTTTCCAAGAGATTTGTTCCATTCTCTCCTCTTGTTCAAGCTCCCTTTTAACAACCAACTGAACTGAGTATGTCTCTTATGCAAATAACAATTTCCCTTTGAAGCTCTTAGTAAAGGCCATGTTTGTCACTTAGTGCTCTGAGGGGAATTTGGGTAAATTGGACTGGAGACAAAAATCCCTCTGTTCCCTCTTGCAGGAAGGTATCAGGTTCCTGCATTTCATGTGTATTTCTGCTCTAAGAAGCTCAGTAAAGTGGTATTATCAGACTGTCTCTTCACATTGATTCCTCGCTCAACCACACACACATCATTCATTTAAAAGACCTCTTGCTATCATTACTAAGTTCCAATTGGAGGTTCAGGCAAGTCTCCATGACCCAAACTGTGGTCTTTCCCCTGCTAAGACACCATCAGTAAAGGCAAAGGATAGACATAACAAATGCAGCGCTCAGAGGCACTGGCTGTGACTGTCACTGCCTCGTTTGGACTCAGATCAATGTTGTCTCACAGTGCTGCCTCTGCAGGGACATGGGAATGGAAAGCAAAAAAGAGAGGATTACATATAATGTCACAGTTTGTCTGGGTGGAACTTGTGGGTAGAGGCAAAGGCAACGTGTCTCTGCCTATTCTGACCACTCCTCGGTGAACTGCATGTAAACTGAGATCCATCAAATACACATCTCCCTGAATGGTTTCCAGGGACAAATGTTTTCCCACTGCAGTGGGATGCTTTCTTCCTCTGCCTGCAGTGGGGCAACTGGGAAGAAACTGCAGGCTGAGGTGATGAGCAGGTGTCTCAGCTGCATGGAGGGGACTGTGGTGCCACCGTTTCTTCCTAGCTGCCAGCATCACTGCAGGGGCAAGGGCTTTCTGAGCTGTATTCCTCCAAGGGAACCATAAAGTTATTTCTGGCTTTGACCAAAGTTTTCTCTTCTGAGTGTCCCAGTCTGTGCTCCCCACTGTGCCATGACCGCTCCATCAGCCTGTTTTCAGCAGGTACTGATAGCTGTGATGTGCCAGGAGCCCTTGGAGGGCTGCCCGTGCATTTTGTGAGCCCTGTTGCCATGATACTGAACGCAGAGCAGATGTTTATTTCAATAGAGATGGCTTTGATTCCTTTTCAACTCTTCTCTCGATCTGCCATCGTGTGTGAATACTTCTTCCCGGGAGCCAAGTGCTCTGTCAGGGCCCAACAGGCAGGCGTTGTGGCTGCAGCCAGTGAGGAGGGCAGCATGCTTGAGAGGCAAGGGGCAGAGCAGCATAAAGCAAGCTGATGGCCCCGGCCTCTGAGGAAGGATGGCTGAAGCTCTGGGGACATGCACTGAGGATGTGTGTGTGTCTGCATTCACGTGTTTGTGCACACACACGTGTCTGTGTTTGTGTGGCTCTGTTTTGGTGCTGGAAGCCTGGCAAGGCTGGGCAAAAGCAGTCTCCCTGTCAGAGCTAGTGCTCCCTAGCACTTAATACCCCTCTTCTTCCCCTCTCAGTTGCCTCCATCAGACCATTGCTGCCTTGTTGTACACGTGGATCAGCTTAGCTGGAGGCTGAGGGGAACAGACCATCTTCTTGAGAGCAACAGAAACCAGGCACCAAAAAATATTGAAGATGTGGTAGGAAAGGTAAGGAAATCCCTTCCTTTAGTACAGTAATTCCATGTGAGAATTATCAAGTTGAGATAATTACTTCTTCCTGATTTTGTTTATATTTCCTTCTCCTTTACCCTTTCCTTCCTTTTTTTTTCAATTGGTATATTTTTTAAATCACCTCTTTTTTTCTCTTTCTTCTCTCTTCTTTAACCCGTTTTGTCCGTCTTTCTATCCACTGTTTTTTTGGTGCTGGCAGAGCAACATGCCCTTGCAAATATCCTGCCCAGAGTTCTGCCCAGGGCTGTCAGCCTCTTTGGAAGGGGTGCTTTGCTAGTGTAGGAATTCCACCAGAACCAGCTTCTTGCTGTTCCCTTATATAGAAATGTTTTTAATTCTATAAATACCGTATGCATTTTACTAAAAAAAAAATTAGGGAAAAAAAAGGTTGGACTGGCTATGTAGACACTGTGCTGCTGGGGCTGGTGCTTTGTTTGCCCACTGGCAGGGCCTCTCACTTCCTTCACCCTTTCCACTGTTGTGAGCAAACTATTTTTGGTATTCCAAGAGCGCAAGCTTTGCTGAAATTCTGGTTTCCTGCTTTGGGGAGGAAATTAGAGCAGGGAAGAGTTATTTAGAAAAAAATTATATTATTTAGAAATTTATATATTACAAGATACATTTTGCAAATGGGGAAGAATATATGAGAACAATAATTTGAGAACAATGTTTCATGATATTAAACTACTGAATTGGATACCATTACCTATAAATACATATTATGTGTGTTTCTGTGTATGAGTGTATTTAGAGATGTGTGATTTATTTTAGAGATGGAAGTGTAAATAGAGTATATCTGTAATAAAGAGGTCAAAAACAAAACAGTAGCTCCATCTCACTCATCTCACAATCTTACAATCTTGAAAGCACAGAACTATCCTACAGAAGATCATCTTCTTTAAGCCAAATATTGTATTGAAATAAAAAGTTAACTGGCACACGGATCTTTTGTGTTGAAGGTGGAAAAATTGCCCTCGAACTTGTGAACTTGTGAACTTATGATTAAATTTATCATAATCCTTAGGAACATAGTGACTCACCATTCAGCAGACTGGTACAATACACATGCACTATCAGCTTAGTGATAAAAACCTCATAAAGACAACTCACTGATTTTTTTTCCCTGTTATGGAAAATTAAAGATTATGTCAGTGCAAAATTCCTGTGCTACAGACTCATCTAGTAGCAAGGGCACTGTGTCTACTAGTCCTGTTAGCAAGTAGTTCTGCCTATCATTGCAGGGCAGTTCCTCTAATCTCAGCTGAGTACTTTGGCCAAATTTTAACCCTCCAGGCTGAAACTTCTGCATGGAACAAGCCAATCATGCAAGAACAAAGCCCATCCATCACAGTATCTCATCTCTGACTGGAGCCAGTGGAAGAGGCTGGGGAGGTGGATGAGAATGGAGTGAGCAGGGGCAGTGCTTGCCTGAGGGGATTTGCAGCTCACCTAATTCTTCAACCAGAGGTGCTAGTTTTATGAACAGTATTGCCTAGTGTCAGGGTTTGTTTTTTTTTTTTCTTCCATGAAATTGTCCAGTCACTTTAGGCTTGTAGCAAATAGTTCACCAGTTTAATTGTACCCTGTGTGAAGAAGTGCCTTCTTTCGTTTGTTTTGAAGTTGGCATCTGCTTGTTTGATTTAATGACCTTTAGTATTTACATTGAAGGACATGGTGAACCAGCATCATTTACCCATCTCTTCCATCCTAGGTATTTACCTCACCCTGATTATTTTCCTCAAAAGTACAGGAAGTGTCAATTAAAAAATAGTTCAGGCATTCCTAAGAGGAAGATTGCAAGAAGATGTATCATTTTTGCTCTGCTAAGAAATATCATTTTGCTCCCTTTGCTTCTGAGGGAGGATGTAGAGCGTCATACTCCTCCCTCAAGGTCAATGGTCAAGTATGTGCCATTGTCATCTCTTGGAGAAAATGCACGGTTTTGCTATATTACATGAAAACCTCAGTTTTTTAACACTTGGTTGGCACTGGCACATTTTGGCAGCTGAATTATCTAAATAATCCATTTGTGCTGGAGGAGCTCCATGTACTTGGTGTCCTACAGAACAACTGACCTGCCTCCTCTGGGGGAACCCAGAGCTGCAGAGGCTCCCAGGAAGGTGGGATACTGAGAATAGTAGAGAATGAGGGGAGACAAGATGTATTCTGGGTATGGGAATGAAAGCAGTGAGCAGAACTGAATCTACTACAGTATGGTTTCTAGTCCAGCTGCAAGGTTCTATAATTATAAATTATTTATTGGATACAGAGATGTCAATGAGGCATAATAAGGCATTGACAAGGACTATATTTGTCTTCCATGTTAGTGAGTATCAGCAGCTTCTAGTGGCAGCACTGGAAATTCTGAAGGTCCTAAATAAGTTGCCTTGAAGACAAAGTGATTTCCCTAATGCCCATGAATCAGAGACTGATTTACATCAAATAATTGAGAAATTATGTGCTTACAAAATAATTTTGATTCTTCCTTTGACATCCCTGATGTTCTCATTAATAAAATAAATATGTGGTTCTTTTTTCCCCCAATTCCAATCAACTTTCATCTTCCACAACATCTTTGGCAAGGTGTTTCAGACTTAAAAACAGGAAAGGCATTCACAGTTACTGGTTTGGGATGCTGTATTCTGCTTTTATGGGATAACTTTTAGCTGTACTGCTTGTATTAAAAGAAAGGTGCCAAGCTGGCACCAGCTCTGCTAGAACCAGATCAGACACCTGTTCCCTCCCCATGACATCACTATCAGGAGTCCTTGGAGTCTGTAAAATGCAGTATTTTTCTGCTCAGCACTTTAATTAATTTCATTTAATAATTGATGTTTGGAAGTTTAAGAGACATTTTTACATTTTTTTTGTGGTAGGTCTAAAGCAACTAACATGGTGTAGGCACTCTGCAAAAGCTCCATGGTTTTGATAGCTCCCTGCAGTCTTCTGATGTAAAAATAATTATATTTTCACACCAGCAACACAAAAATAGTAGTTAAAAAACATGAAACAGTTGAAGGTCTGACTTGGGTCACATCACTACTGTGAGGCCCTGGGAGCTGTTCTGAGTGAATTATAGACACATTTTAAGTCTTGGAAAACAGCAGCGCCAGGTATTTAAAGTGCAGGCTGTGAAGGAGCAGGGAAGATCTTTCATAGAGCAATATCAGCAACTGACCACCTGTCTTTCTAAAAGCACAAACTAGAATTTGCTAATTACAGAGGGGAACACAATATTACAGCCCTTTTCTTAGATGCTGTGGTGCCAGTCTACCTCACTTCACAGCCGGGCTCAATGATTCAGTCATTGCATGACCAGCTGATTACTTAAGATTCCCTGACAGATTTTTCTCCCTGGCTTTGCTCACCTTGTCATTCCCGGGCTTTCTGACCTGCCTTTTCACAGGATGTTTTTCTTTATGTTTTTGTTACTGCACTTTTCTTTTGGTCAGCCTGCCATGCATGGGAGACAGCTACAGATATAATTTCTGGGGACCTTATCACGTGCTTCACAGTTGTCCTGCAAGAACAGGAGTAGAACTCTCTTAAATAAGTCTGCTACAATCCCTTTCATGTTATATTAAGCTGCATGGAAGTCAGAAAGGCATAAAAGGCCAGAAGTCTCAGCATATGGCCCCAAAATAGGAAGAATGGATTAGCAATTAGTATTCTCTGGTACAAAGTAAACAGGAAGAAAATATGTATAACATCAAGAGAAAAATCAAGGTAATTTATGAATAGAAACAGAAAAGCAAAGTCTTAGAACCAGAAGAGGAGCAGCAGTTCTGCAATGCAGCAGCAGCATGAAATAAAAATCATCCTATTTCATTTGTCAGGATTTTTTTAGGGCTTATTTTCTAAAGATTATTAAAAGGTAGAAGGAGAAGTGATTTAGATATATTTGAGTCAGGCAGGATTCAGAATTATCATGAGTGAATATTCATTCATTTATTTGCTGAACCACTGGATATAATTAAGAAAGCTTTTTGTCAGTAGAAATCCCCATTTCTTCCCAGGGGTTTATTAATGGAAAACATTTTTAAATTTAAGTATATGATACCAACTTTCAGAAAATACTTACTTTAAACATTCCACACATTAAAATTAACTCCAGGTAGGCTCATAAGTAACTTAGCTGTATAACTATCACACAGAAGCCTTTTAAAGTCATGCTATTTTTAAAAAAAAAGGTGCAGAAGAAAGTAAATATTTTAGTAACAGTAAAGGCTTAACGAACTGGCAAGTTGGAAAAAAAATATTCCACCATGATCCACAAGCCTGTCCTTAACAAACATTACTGTTTGTTTTTTGGTTCAAACCACAGTGAGTTAAGGATGGAAAGACTGCCTAACTTTGAAATGCTTGTCTTCAGGCTGTTTTAACACAACCTTACCTCAAACAGAGGTGTTTTGTGTTTCTCGCCACAGTGCAACATTCCTGTGAGTCCCTCAGGACAGAGACTGCCTGCTGTCACATCCTTTCTGAAGGGACCCACCCTCTCAGCTCTGGAATGGCCAGCAATCCAACACCTCCAGCTTACCTTACTTTTTCTTGGCTTTTAGACCTAGAAACCTACGAATTTCAGGGAAGCTGAATTTCAGGAAGCACATACCCATGAGGATATTTGTGATGGATCCATGTGATTTCTATACTCTCGTTTTAAAGGGCTGCTGGGAAGACCAGTGCCTCGAGAGATGTCAATTTGAGCTTTGCTTGAGTAAGTGGCAAACCTTACATGTATAGGAACGTGAATCACACGCACTAATGCGTGACTCATGCATGAATGGGGAAAAAGTCACTTCGAGACACTGTTATTTTCCCCTCTCCAGGCCCTGGCAGAATGTCGGGGGCAGCCCACCTCAGCAGGAAAGCAGGACAGAGGTTTTGTGTTGGGACAGCCCTGCAGCAACCCAGGGAGAGCTGGAAAAGGAGGGGGGAACCCTCCTGGTGAGCCAAGAAGGATCCAACCACCCCAAACAGGGAGCTGACCCTCCAAAGCCAAAACTGGACCTGCCCTCACCACTTACAGCAGGCCGCCAGGAGCTCTCCTGAGAGAAGAAGACATCACCGCTTTTGTCACAAAAGCAAGTAAACCCCACCAAATATTCCCTCAGTGGTTTGTATCCTGTTACTGCCCTGTGCCTCGGGGGTGCAGGAGGCAGAGGTGATGGGGTGTTGGCTGTGGGGTCAGGGAGCAGCGCTGTGACTGTGCAGGAGGGACCCCATGAGGGCTTGGCATTGCCACTGGGCACTTGAGTGCTGTGTCCAGTTCTGGGCTCCTTAATTTAGGAAAGGATATTGAGGTGCTGGAACGAGTCCAGAGAAGGGCAAAGGAGCTGGGGAAGGGTCTGGAGGAGCTCTCTGGGGGTGTTTGGCCTGGGGAAAGGACACTCAGGGAGGGCCTTGTTGTTCCCCGACAGGAGGCTGTGCCCGGAGGGTGTCAGGCCCTTCTCCCGGGAAACCAGCACAGGACAAGGGGATAAGGTCTTAGCTGTAGCAGGGGAGGTTTAGGTTGAACTTCAGAAAGAATTTCTTCACAGAAAGGGTGGTTTAGAGAGTGGAACAGGCAGCCCGGGGAGGTGGTGGAGTCACCGCTCCTGGAGGTTTTTAAGGAAAGACTGACCGTGGCACGGCGGTTAACACGCCGTTGTTGGGCCATAGGCTGAACTCCATGACCTCAGAGGTCTTTCCAAACCTATTTATTGGCGATTCCGCGACAGCGCGGGCCCCCACATTCCCCATCCCGGGGCTCGCTCACACCGAGGGCTCCGCGGGGCCCCTCCCTCCGCCGTGCCGGGCCCGGCCCTCTCGGGCGGGAGGAGGGAGCAGCCGTGACGCCGGGGCCGTGCGGCGGCTCCGCCCGCCAGGCCGGGCCCGAGACGGAAGCAGCAGCAGCCGCCGCACAAGGAGCAGCCGCCGCCTGCAGCCGGAGCCCGACATGGCGCTCTGAGCCAGCCCCGGCCGCGCCGAGAGCCGCCACCCCGGGGGGGCCCCGAGCAGCCGCCCCCGCGCCGGGACCGGGGAGCGGGGCATGGGCAGGGCCGCCGCGGGCAGCCCGGCGGGCAGGGGACAGCGCCCGTAGCGACCCCCGCCCGCCCTTGGCGCAGCGCGGCCCCGCCGCCGCCAGGTGAGCAGCCGGCGGCGGGCAGGGCAGGGCAGGGCGGGGCGGGGAGGGAAGGGAAGGGAAGGGAAAGGAGGGAGCGCGGCCCGCGCTGAAGCCGCCGCCTCCCTCCGCCGCTTTGTCCTTCCAGGCCCCGCCGCCGCCGCCGCCGCCCAGGAGGAGAAAAAGAGGCCGAGATCGGGGAGAGCAGCGGGCGGTGCCCGCCCGGCCGGCCGCCTTAGCCCGCCATGGCCCACTCGCCGGTGGCGGTGCAAGTGCCCGGCATGCAGGTGAGCTCCGCACTCGGCCCAAAATGGAGGCCGAGGGCCGGGCCCGGCTCCGGAAGCGGCGCTGGCGGCCCGCACCGGGCGGAGCCGGGGCCGGGGGGACGCGGGTGGGACGAGCCGAGCCCGGGGGGCCAAGGGGAGGCCGCGTTGGGAAAAGCCGAGCTGGGGAAAAAGCCGGGCCCGGCCGCCTCGCCCGGGGCTGGGAGGGAAGCGGTGGGTGCTGCGGGGTAACGGGAGGGTTCGGGGGCCGCGCACCTGCGGGGGAAAAGGGATTCCCCAATCCTCTCTCGCCCCCCTTTGTTCAGGAGCGACCGCTCCGCATCCAGGAGCACGTAAGAGGCTGTGGAACTGATTAAAGGCGAAGCGGAGTTAATGGCAGGGTGTGTGGGTGCGCTGTAAATGACACGGCAGGCGCCCCGGCTGCGGGACTTGCCCCCCGCCCTGGCGCGGGGCCCGCGGTGCGGCTTCTTCCCAAGGGAGCTGGGGATTCATGGAAAGGTGGGATCTGCTGGGGACAGAGCGCTGGAGAACCCAGTCTGTCAGAAACCTGCCCCTCTCCTCGCCTGGTAGTGAGGCCTAGTGTCGTTTCTGCGCGTTTGTGTTAACCTGCTTAGAAAACAAACAAGTTGTCCTGTTACTTTAATAGGAAAGGTAGAACACCTCTGGCTCTTCATTCTCACTCTGCTGGACAATCCTAATAAAAATTTGGTCAGAGATCTTTATCAATGTAAAGTAGTTGAAAACCTAGTTGATTTTTTTGTTTGTCAGACACTGGCAACCCAGTCAGTGTTTTGAGCCTTCTTTAAACTTTTGGGATATTCGCACCTCTGTAACATCGGAGTTTTTTTTCGCTTCAAATAATATAGAAACATTTATGTTACATCTCTTGCTATGTGAGAGATACAGTTCAGGAAGCTTTAGAGCAGAATTTTAATCTGTCTCTTGGTCAGGTAACTTTATGACTCCTAGAAAGTGTAGAATTGATGTATAGACAGTATTTATTTATTAATTTTTACCAGTTACAGTGGTATGGCTTATGTCACCTTTCTCATTTCTAATAATTTCTAGGCTTTCTGAAATTTGTTAAATGATGGTCATTCACTGACTTTTTGTTTCTATAAGAGGACACAAGCCACCTCTTCTCAGCCTGCCTGTTCCATTGTGTCAGAGTAACTGTTGCATTACAACATTCCAAAGAAATTTTATGATAAAAGAATTAAAGGCTTTAATCTGAGCTGCTTTATTTACAGCCTCTGGGCTTTCTAGTGTGTTTGTATTTGGGAAACTTCTGTTTCAACGTTCTGGTTTTTCAGTTTTCCATTTTTTATATCTGCTTAATGTATTGCTGTCCTATTTCCCATATCTGCCATCACAATAGGACCTTGAAATTATTTAAGGTTTTGTTTTTCAATTTTATACCAATAAGCTTTATCCTAATAGCATCCTTATCCCCACTAGTATTGTTATTACTGTAACCCACAACCCTTAACACATATCAGGATGTTAAAAACATTTTTTAAACTATTAGATAAATCCAGATGCATAGAATTAAAGCACAATTTTAACCTTGGTTACTTTTTTTTTTTTTTTTTTTTTTAAATGAAGATGATTACACAAGTCCTGAAACCATAAAAATATAAGGAAATAGAATTTGGTGTGATGTAAATTTGCTCATCATTTTTCTAGAAGAGTAATTATACAGAGTGTTTTAATTAAAAAAAAAAAAAAAAAAAAAAAAAAAAAAGAAGAAAAAACCAACCAAACAAAAAAAACATCTAAAATCAACACAATTGCATTGTGCTCTGAGGTAGAAGAGTTGTTTCCTTTGGGGCTTTTTAACCTGTCTGGACTATTCAGTCAGGATCATCTGAGTGATGGTAAAAGTGTGCCTGCTTCTGCTCATTGTTAAAGTTAATGTGTGGGGATTGATTGAAGAAGGGATAAACAGGTTGTTCTCTGATGCAAGATGTAATAGTTATGTTAAAACTGTCACTGTGGGAAAGTGTAATGTCAAATCTCTTGTTCTGTAATCTGTTTAAGGGAACATTTTATTGAATATAACAGTTGAAAAGTGAATTTGTCAGGGAATATCACAAGCTTGAAGTTTTCAGCTTTATTGTCATCTTAGGCTTTCCCTTACATTTGCTTATACAAAAAATATCAAGAAAAATCCAGAAATAAACATGTTATGTAATTCACACACTCCAAAACCAAGGCTTAAGACAGTTTATTTATCACCAAAGTATATCAGGAGTTTTTTTGACTCTTTGAAGGTTTTTCATTTTACAAAACGTCAGTTCGCCTTAAAAATACCTCAAACATGGAAAATTACAGAAAATCACAGAGAGTTATTTTGGCGGACTTGGAGTCTCACTTTAGTCCCCTGGCAGCAATGGCAGACCCAGAGGTAGTATTATCTGTTGCTCTTATGAGTAGCTACAGAGCCATTTGTTTATGTAGTGGTTACAATCTGTTTAACCTGTCTTGTGTCCCTAACAAAACCAAATTTTATACATAACAATCCTTGCCTCTGCAAACAACTTCCTATACACATTTCATTTCCCTTGCTCCTTTGGAAAGGCTCCACTTGATGCAGTTGTACAGTGTTAACTTTGCCAGCTGCTGAACTTCTAAGCCCATTCAGTAAAATCAAAATACTCAGTGATTATATAAAGTGAGTGCCCTGATGCTGAACATGATACCCCAAATGATGGCACTTTACCCAGAATCCAGGATGAGATGGAAAATGGAAAGGATGGTGAGCACAGTTAAGGTGTCCTGGTTACAGGAAGCACAGTTTGGAGTCAGCTTGATTGCCAGGTTTGAGGTTTTGTTCAGTAATGTCACAGTAACTTTGTTCCTTGGGATAAAAATATTCAAACTAGTTCTTAGTTCTGGAATGCTTTGAGATCTCACAGTGAGAAACCTGTTCACCAGCACTGGAATCCAGCTGAACTGCTGCAGAACATTCCTAGAAACAACTTGCAAGGGAGATATTCTCTGTGTCTTTGCCAGCCCAGGTGCTGAAGACAGCTGGGGTGAAGAAGGTTTGGATCGCTTATTATTAGTCCTGAGCACTTTTGTGTTGCCCAGCAGACAGACTACACAGTTCAGAGGATTGTTTGTTTCAAGTGATCAGAGCATTTCAAGGATGTCAGTCATTTGAGATTGATGTGTTTCTGATGAACTTCTGTTCTTGGCAGCATCTCACACAGTGCTCCAAAACTCTTCATAAATAAAGAGGTTGGAAACCGTTCACTTGCAAGTGAATAACAATTAACCTTTCTAAGGTGGACAGAGAGGTTGCTTTTCAATATGTCAGCTTATAAATTTTCTAAACTGGCCTGTAAACTTGATGGAGCATCACTCAAGTAATAAATGCATTTTTTTAGCTGGTAGAGTTTAAATGTATAAACTTACCTTTTTCCTACACTAATTTGTCATGCAAAACCTTAAGTCTGTGACATACTAATTTGTTAACTGATGAAAATACTGATTCTTCCGATTTGTGTTTTTTGTTAGCATGTGTGTCTTTGGAACCTGGTTTGGGGCTTTGTGTCCTGTTATCTCTGCTATCCTATTTATCTAAACACTTTCTGTTTCCTTTCTCATGGCTTTGTTGATACCTCCTGATCCTGTAGTTTTGATGCACAGTAGTTTTGAGCACAGCCAGAAAGATTGTTTAGAACTGCTCTCCATCTGTTTTTGTTGGCATTCAGACTATCTTGCAATAAAGACCCTAACTTCCTCTAAAAATGGATCAGCCAGGAGCATGTGACCTGTCAGGCAATATACTCTGATTCACAACTGAAGGATTGCTTGATTAAATGAAAACTTGGATGTCAAGGTGAGCTTTGCTCTCTGTGCTGTCAAGTTAACAGGGTGGCTGTAGGGTGCTGCTCACTGAACATCCCGAGCCTGGAGAGTCCCTCCCTCCCTGCAGGCTGCTCAGGGGCAGCTCAGTTAATGCCTGGTTGAATGGGTAGAGAAAGGTGGAATTTTGTAAGTGGTCCTTTTCATAGCCCTAGAAAAAACACCACATTTTTTCTTAGTGCACATCTAGAAATGTGTGGTACCTAGAACTAGTCTGGAAATGTGTCAGATTTCTAGTAAACCTTATGCACTGAAGTTAAAAGAATATGGTTTCTGTTAATTACTGTAAAATACTTAAATGTTTAGAAAGTGCATGTTAAGAGGAACTTAAACCTTTGAAGAAAGATCCACTCAAGGTTCTTTTAATTTATTCCTCTCCTAGGAACTGAGCTGTGTCCAGATGTTTCTACAGCAAATTTGAAAAGGCTTTAAACTTTTACTATTTAGACGTGTCTTACTTAAGAGAAACTGGAAAGTCTAGCACTTGCAGGACACCAGGACACTTCCACAGTGCCTAGAAAACTGATGTCTTATGATTAAATTAATGAGGACTGAGGTGTTTTTTTTCCAGTTTCAGTTCCTGGATTGGTACTTTGAGCCACAGTGCAGGTAGACTGCAGGAAGACAGTATTAAAGCCTTATGGAGAACAAGCCTCTTTTCTGTTTGAAGCAGATCTGCTTTAAAATATTTGTGGAATTCAACGCTGCAGTTGTTCCTTTCCGGGTTGTGCAGGACCTACAAGCTCTATTGTATCTAATAGTAGATTGCTAAATCAGCTCAGGCCTTATTAGCTGAACTTGGTGCTTCCCTCTTATGCCTCGTGGTAATTTACTCTGGTGACAAGAAAAGTAGGGCTCAGTCATCTTTGTACTACCTCACTGGTGTCAAAGGAGGAGAGTAGACAGAGCTCTGAAAAGTATTCAGTACATGGGAGCTGTGAGGGTATAATCACCTGGAATTCAGCAGATGCTTTTATCAGGGTTCAAAGAAAAAGTCCAGTCCTGTAGTAGTATTTTCTGTGCATGTTTTACAGTTTAATAGACATGTATTAAGTGCTTTGACGTGGAATTCTGAGGCAAATTAGCTGAGGCTGGAGAGAACTCACCTTAATCTCTGTGCTGTTCTGTGCCATCATACACTGTCAGTTTTGAGGAGTGACAATATTCCCACAAAGGTAAAAACATTATATCTGAAAACAGAATTCTAGCTTTTAAAAGTATATAATTATTATTTTATTCAGATTTTAACATTGCATATATTTGCAGTGGCTGTTTTTGAACTCTGGTGTCTCACCTTTACAAGTCCTGATGAAAGTTTTGTCCAAAAGGAGAATGTATAGCAAGCAGTAGCTCAGTAATATATTCCAATTTTTTATAGGTATTTATTTTGAGGGCAGGAATGTTTCTTTATATGTAGAAACTCGGTACACCAAGAAGCATATATATGACTGTGTGTGTTTCTGTGACAGCATTTGTCCTATGAGACCTGTGAAATGTATTGGTTAAAATAGACAAGGGAAGTTGCCTCAGTTTTCAGCCATCTCTAAAAATGAAAGGCTGAATTTTAGAACCAGTAGTAAAAGTACCACTTGTTTTCCCTTTAATGACTATCTTCAGATTTAGAAATCATGAAATTTGGAAAATTATAAGAGACTATTGTTTTGTCTTTCATTTATTCTTAGGGACTGAATTTAATAATTGTCAGAAGGGTTCATAAATAGGTTTTGGGAAGATGAGGTTGGAGATGAACAGTACAAAGTTGGTTTTGAAATGCTTCTGTGACAGTTTTTTTTGTCACACTCTAGTGTCTGCTTGTGCGTTGTCTTTGAAGAAATAAAGAGTTGGTGAGGTATCTATCCCATCAGGAGTTAGTGTTCCAAATCCTGCTATTTCTTTCTTAAAATAATTGGAAATAAAATTCCTTCCTGATACTACCTTACCAGTATTTACTCTATTTAAAGAACTGTCATTTGTTCTTTAAATTTAAACTCCCTGCAGTTCTTCTGGAGCATGTCTGTTCTGCTGATTAGATGAGGATCACTGAACACACTCCTTAGTTCTGAAGGAGAAGCTTAAATCTGGGAAGGGTGCCCACCTGGTGATAGTCACTGAAGTCTCCTCTGCCAGAGGATTGCTAGCTAAATAGATTTGGCAAAAAGAACTGAATCAGAGAAACTATTAATACAGGTACTGACAAGGTAGCAGTAGTTTGCTGTTCCCGTTCTTCCTCATTTTGTGCGTGTGTTTTTTCAGAGATGGGCTGTATTGATTAGGCCTATAGCTCAGGAAAGAGCGTGGCTTCAACTTACTCCTTCTTCATAAGGAAAATTGCACAGAATTGCAGTTTTTGGAAGTGAGTAGCCAAGTTTGTGTTGCTGAAGCCTGAATTTGAATGGTCTTGATTGAGGCAGCATATCTGAAAAAGCTTTGTGACAAGGTCTGTCACAGTTCTCCATGACTCCTTTCTGCATCAGTGAAGGAAAAAAAAGGAATAAGAATTGTGCAGAAATCTGCAGGTTTCACACTTGAGCCTTGTGAGGAGGAGTCTGAGAGCCCAGAGTGGCTTCACTGTTTACATGAACCAGAATTCAAGAACCATGTGTTCAGTCCTGGGGAATGGCATTTTTTTTTTCCTGTTTCCTCCTGCTCCCCAGTATATTGCAGGCTTTCCTCTCAAAAAATACACTGTTATATATTTTGAATATCTGAATAATGTTGGCTGGGAAAGGATCAGAGGGTGTCTGTGCTTTGCTAGATGTCAAGTTGTGTTTCAGTGGAGGCTTCTGTGTTGGGAGCTGAATGCAGAATAATAAAAACAGTGTACAGCTTGGACTGACCATGAGTGTTGAAGCATGCCTAAATGTAAAACACTGAGTAAAAAAGATTAGATTGCTGTTGATGTAGATCACTTGAAAATACAGAGAATTATGAGAGGAGCAAAATGTTCTTGCTGTTGATCTCTCACCTAGGAAGGTATCATCTGGCAGCTGGTCATAGCAAGAACATTTTTACATTCCTGTACAGCTTTATTCTAGCCTAGTTGGCAAGAAGAATCTGATTTTTTTTTTTTTTCTCCAGGGTGTTTCTTTTCCTCGCCTCCCCCTTCCCCTTGCCTTTTATGTAATGAGATGCTTTGCCATGCTGTGAATGAGCTGCAAATTAATTGAAAAACGAGTTTCCTGAAATGGGCAGGTTGGTTCTGGCAGCAGAGGTTTCTTTCTTTGTAGCTCCTTTTGGAGTTGCATTTCTGGTTTTTCGTTGTGTGCTTTTTGTAGCTTCAGGTCCAGTATTACCGATGTGATCAAGGGCCAGTGTTCAAGAAGAGAGTAGAGCTTTCAACCCTGTGGTCCTCTAGTCTTGGGGAGAGGACAGAACATAGGATTCTAGTAGATGGGTATTGGCCTTCCTTTCTCCAAATGGTCTCTGCCCAAATTAAAGGAATGCTGATACCCCGTAAATATGGGGTCCCACTCAGGGTTCATTGCAGGCAGTCACCGTGCCTGGAGACTTGTCTGTGGTAACTAAACTCGTGGCCTGCTCTTCAACCCACCCACACTGTGGTTTGGAGCCATCCTTTTTCAGCTAGCGTGTCTGTGCCTCACTTAAGTTTTGTTTGGCCTGAAAATAAGTAATGACTTCTTCAGTGGAGAGATTTAGCAAAAGTACTAACGTGTGTCATGCTTGAGGTCTTTTTCCTACTTTTTAGTTTATGAATTGGCAAGTTAAAAAACTGGATTTTGTTGTTATTTGTGTTCTAGCTGGCTTGTAGTATACTTATAATCTTATTTACAGGAGGAAGGTCTGTGTATCGAATCCTAACTTACACAGAAGAAATGCTAAATGGCTTCTAGAGTGAGAAGGCCTGTCAAATTTATGTAGCAGTTGCCACTTAGCTGTGTTTAAATATTAGGAAAATGGTTGTAATGCTGTAACGATACAGGTTATTGCTGGCATAGTTCTGACGTGGTTATTCCTTTAAATGGGTGTGGCAAGAATTAAAAAAAATTGTTTGTGTACTGATAAGCAGGCTGGTGCTGAAAGGAAAGGCATACTGCTAAAAGTAGGCTGCAGCCCATAAATGGTTATTTTTTCATATTCCTGTTAGATGTGGCCTTTGAAATCTCTGCAGAGTGTGGTTTTCAAAGCAGTTCTTAAAGCGGAGAGGTTACAAGTGTTCTTTAGCAATGAGAAATTGCAGTAGTCCTTTATTTTCTGACTCCCGATTCAGGTTAGTTCACTGAGCAGTCACTTGTCCTGCACTGTTCAAGAGAGAAGATAAAACTTGTTGTGAAAGATCAGTTTGTTGAACTCATAATAAATGCAGAATAGAGTTGAAACACTGGGACACCAGAGCCTGTTGAAGTGATTTCTGTCTCCATTTCAGGATGTCTGTGCTTCTAGCTAGAAAATATTCAACCACTCACATTTTTTTCAAATCATAAAGACTCACTCATGTAATTTGTGTGTGTCCCCCACTTTAATTTCTGGCTTTTTTAATAGGCTGTGCTCCTCAGAGATGTGAACAGAGTGGAGATTATGCAGCTGTGTGCAGTGGTTTGAGTATGTTTTAAAAATATACTAGGTAGTTAAAAGGTATTGATACATGGAAGCCAAGTGGGACTCTATTTGAACTGTAGGATGTGTGGAGTGTCAGTTATAGAGAAATTCACTGTCATGGGAAATTTCTCCTTGTTTCCTTTCCTCAGTGCTGAGTACTCTTTATAAATAATTGCTGTAAATTTTTTAATTGCCTTGTGTCAAAGATCTGATCTTTGGGACATATGGTATTAGTCTTTTTTTTTGTGCTTATTTATGCTTTTCCTAAGCTGCTTTATGTCGTGTGAAAGGAAAACTAAGAATAGAGGAAGTGACTTCAGTGGTTTCCATTTTCAGCATAACGTGCGATTGACAGCTCGCATCTGCCACAGGTCAGAGATGGTTTGAATGTGAAGGTAATTCTTCCCTTAAAAGTCTGACAATAGGTGGATTTGAATGCTGATTTCAGAGTTTTGGTAGTCATAAATTTTCAAGCAGCTCGCCTTATGGGTAACTTGATTGAAAACAAAGCCACATACGTTTTTGATTGCTGGTTTTGCTTTTATATGAAATTCCCATGGTTCTCACTAAAAATGGCAAAGAGTCTTGGCCTTGTCAGATAAGAGAGATGTTTCATAAACGGTGTAACAGAGGTCAGGTCCCATTTAAGGACAGCAAGACCCAGATCTAGTTTTGACTAGCCCACTGAGTAGAAAAACTTGTGGATAATGTAAAAGTTTGATAAAACCAATTTTTTTTGTTGTTGTTGTTGCTGTTAAAATAATTTTCTCTGCATATGTATCATACAGTTCCAATAAGTATAATCAAATCCTGATGTCATAGTCTTGAACAGGACTGCAGGGCAGCAACAGAGTTTTATTTACTTGCCAAAATAGCTGAAAACAAAAGTGTGTATGTGCTCAAGAGGGAGAAAAAGAGATGTCTGTAGGTTCCCTTCTCTTGAATGTCAGCAGATTGATTTTTCTTATTCTTTGTAAGTAATAATGGATCCGCACCTGTGCCTTCCTTAACTTCAAACTATTTAAATTTTTATTATGTATACACACACACATGCCTATGGCACTTTTTCTTTGAGTAACTTCCCTTACGCAGGTAAAATATGAAAATACATATAATTTATGTGAATAAATATTGTTACATGAATTAATATGCATGGTGTATAATTAGTGTGTGTGTATATATATAAAATATCTGAAACCACATGGAGGTAGTGAAGAGATACAGAAGAATGTATTAATGTTGATTAAGACTTACTCTTAAGAAGTACTGTAGCCTATCAGGTTTGTCAGTCTTACTCCCCCATAATTTTACTTTTGGGGAGTCTGAACAGAAGAAAAATCTAAGAGGTACTTTATTATCTGAGAATAGGTAAATGCCTGCAAATGGAATTGCTTAAACGACAGTCTTTTAAACACAGGTAATTCTGGTGGCTTCCAAAGATACCAGGACCTGTTAGACTGCCACAGTAGTGGGTGCTTGAAAAACTTGAGAAAACATTCTGTGGTCTTCTCTTACCAACCTTTTATAAAATCCTTTGAACTAATTATTATATCTTTATTTAATTAATGTATATTTGGGTGATGTAGGTGTAAGTGTAGGTGAGCTGCTCTTTAGCAGTGCTACAATTTTAAGGGAACTTCTGTTCCAGATAAAGCCTGGGAGGTGCTTAAAAGTCCTCATAGTGTAACAGCATTTCTCAGTGAGGTTTTAGAAATACTGTTAAGACAAGGATGTATGTTCTCACACTGACAGACTACTTAAAAGAAATCTCACAAGACTGTTAAAATAGCTGCTTTAGGAATCCTAGAGGATGTTAGGTGCTTGATTTTGAAGTTTTGTTTTTTTCATTCAAGTGTGTTCAGTACCTTTGAATGAAATTCATTAATGAGCATTTTCAGAAGACCTGTTTTTGTAAAAACACTGACAGATCCAGACATAGCCTGACATGCTGTTTCCTCTAATTTGGTCTGTGTTATTAGATTTCTGTATCGTCTTTGAAGTTACATATTCAGTATGTTTCAAGTTTGTTTTAAAGGAAGGATTCAGAATTTGAAGAACAGGTACGTGAAAGGGTGAGGGGTGAAAAGGTGAGTCAGCAAGTCAGTCTTGTGGCAGAACACAGCCAGGACATTGCTTCAGAGACATGTGTTTATTGGAATCAAAGGAAAGAGGTTATATAAGCCAGATTTGGCAGAATGCTTGACACAACAACTGGCAAAAAATACGTTTAAAAAAGAAAATGACGCTATAGTGTTTTTTATTTGGGGCTTCTGAGCAGGTGGGCACACTGGATGACCTCCTGAGGTCTTTTTGGAGCCAGATTGTGTGACTTTCTGTGTGCCTATACAGATGTGTATAAACACACACAGAGATGGCACAAGGTTGAATTAGAAAGGAGGAGAGGTTTCCTGAAGGCCCCAGGCTGTGTGGGCTGTGCTGGGCTGGTGAAATGATGTACTTGGAAGGGGTGCAGAGGGTGCAGAGGGCTTGTGTTGTCACGCTGCTCGTGCTGGGGCTCTTAGTCACGCTGGCAGGACTGGAGCTGGCATGTGCGTGTGCCTCTGCTTGTACTTGTTGCTGCTTTTGTCTGTGGAGTTGGGCTTAGGGAGGGAAAGAGCAAGGCATTCTCTGCCTGGTTTGTCCACTTACAGGTATTATCTTTGGAGAGGTGATGATGGAGTCCATATATTGCCTATTGTGTTGTTACAATCTGCTGCCCAACAGGCATGGCTTCCCATGGAAACCAGTATTTATTTAAAAAAAAGAATACCAATTATTCATGCAGGCATCTTTCAACTTTTTTTTTTTTTCATTTCAGTGAAAGATCTGTGAAACAGCAAGGAGTAACAAGGGGTGGTTTTGCTCAGGAGTGTTAATAGTGTTAAAAATCTCAATTTTTGCCATATTAGAAGTTTAGCTGGTAGCTGTGTTGCAGAAATTTACTGGTATGTGTTGAAGGTGTGTATACAGACACATACATTTCTGTTTATATAAAATATACCTCCATCCTTTTCTATACATTTGTTTACAGAGCAGTCTTTTCTTAGTTTTGTTTTATTTTCATTAGTTAAAAAAAAAACAAACATTCCTGTAGAACAGTAGGCTGAAAGACAAGGAAATTAAGAAAGGTAAAAGCAAATCTGTCTCAAGATGCAGTCTTTGTTCTCAGGCCATGTTTTAAGTTATGTAGTGTTACAAGTTTGAAGTCTTTCCAAAGGACATTATCTCAATATTAGCTGTAGTTGGTCAGAAATATTTGTCCTTATCCTGGAGTGTCCCTTGTCAGCCTCAGTAACAGAAGCTGTAAAGCTGACTTTGCTTGCTGTGAGAGGATTTTCTGAGAATAGAAAGATGTGACTGTTTCCTCAAGTAGTCCCGCACAGTTTGTTCTCCTCTGATGCCCCTCTGTTCCACCTCCTCCTCCCAGGGATGTACTTGGAGTTCTGCAGCACTGGGAAGTCCAGCCGTGACTGATCTCTCCCTCTGTTCCAGCACTCACACACAATGGCATCAGGAGTTGTTAGAAGATAAAATGGCCTTTAAAGCTCTGGTTCACCTGAGGTGGCTTGAGGGGGAGAATTTGTAGGCCTGGTTTGTTCTGTTGATGGTGGTGAAGTGGGTGTAAAGGATGGAGTGATGTGCTTTTCTCCTGAGGAGCTCAGAGGAGTTTTCTGCTTAAGGTTTCTCCCCCAGCAAAATCCAGATGTTGCCCCTGGAGATGATCAGACATTTGTGAAGGACTGGATTAGCTGGGTATGTCTGTGATTAAATTGCTTTTCTTTTATCTGACTGGAAGTATTTAACAGGTTTAATCTCAAATCAACAATACCTATCAGTATGAATGACTCCTGAAATCCCAGATTCCAAGCAATATGTCTTAAATTGAAGCTAGTTTTTGCGAAGATGAGTATTTAAGCATCAATAAGAAGTTTTCTCAGTCATCTTTCTTGTTTCTTGGAACTGTGTGTCTGTTTGTTGTAAATTGAGAACTATCAGTTAATTATTCCTTACTGTAGCTAGTACAGTTGGGAAACTATTCCTGGCTAGAGGACAATTTCCCATCTCGCCTGGAAGCAGGGAAAGGCTGGGTGGCCGTCACTGCTGCTTTTGCCACACCTGTCCCTACAATAATTTTGGAAGCACCCCTGGAAATAGATTTTAAATTCAGTTTTTTAAAAAAAATGTTTTCTAGTCTTAGTGACGAAATGATGGCAAGAGATGATGCAGTAGTGTAACAGCAACGTGCCTGTCTTTGGACAGTCTGAAGATTTACTGGTGTTCTGGGACCATTTTAGCTAAAAACTTCATGAACACCTGAAGCCCTTCAGTCATTTTCTTCATTAATACAACAATATCTGTTCTCCCAGATTTCAGACTGAATAGGTCCTTTTTTTTCCTTTTTTTTTCTTTCCCATTTCTTTTGATTGTGTTTTTGTTCATCTTTCAGGTCTTTAACTGTCTCTATCAAAAGAAGAAAATACAAAAATACAAGTTTTGTGTTTAACTATTTCTAGGAATTGTTTTTAATGGAGCAGAGTAGCAATGAGCTTATTACAGACAAAGGTGAAACTCCTCATTCCTGTTACAATGTGCTGCTCAGGAGCAGCAGTGTGTCCTGTTGGCAAAATCTAGAAATCTCACCTCCACAGATCACAGAGAATATGCTGTACTAATTCATATTCCCTCCTCTTGTGATAGCAGAAATAACAGCTTGGTATATATGAACTGTGAACTGATTCAGCTGAAAATAAACCTGGCAGATCATATGGTTAACTCTTAGCTAAATCAGCTTCCTGATTCATTTCACCATATTGTAGAATAAATTCTGGTTCTGATGAAAGGGAAGAAGCAACAGTAAGGACCCAGATGTGAGAAAAATGGGACTGTCCATTTTGGACTAGCTTAAAGTACTAATGTATTTTTATTTTTTCCCAGTAAAGATTTTCTCATGAATTTGCAAGAACACCAATGTGAAGTTATTTTCTGGACTTTCATGTTGATACTTGAGTGTTTGGTTGTGTAGGATAATCTGTGCTTTAGGTTAAATGTCTGCTTTTGCCAAACCTGCCACTTCTCTGGTTCTGACTTCTGGAATGTGAGAAAGATGCAGAGCAAAGCATCTCTTCCATATTTCCAAAACTATTTTACTTCATTCAAAGCTGAATTAGAGGGCTTTTTTCAGGCAGGGATGTTTCTTTATTCACCACTGATTTGTGCAGTCAGTTGCCCAGTTCTGACAGCAGTAAGGCATTTAATTCTGTTGATCTGCAAAGCATGGACTGTTCTGTTCTTTTGGAGCGTCTGTCTGACCTCTTCCAAAAATTGCTCTCTAAATTTCTGTGCTCTCATCTGAAGTTCTGTGTTCTTAAACTGTGGAGTGTGTCATCCCTGTTCTTCAAAAGCCAGTGCTGATGTTTGGATTTGCAAGCCTCTCTAAGCAGCCACATGGCATGCTTTATCTTGATGGGAAAATGAGAATTTGCTTCCTTTTGTTGCCCATCACTACTCGAGCGAAGCTAAGAAATTTAAAATATTTTTATAATAACTAGTCTGGTGATTTTAAGAGTAGTTATTCAGCAGGGATTCCAAACCAGGAGTGTCCTCTGCTCCCCTCTGTAAGGCACGTGTGGTGATACCAGCCAGTTCTGTTCAGTGCCACGGGTTCAGTACTCTGTGACAGCTTTTTGTTCTTTGGCTGAGCACATCTCAGTCCCTGTGGCTCATCTTTCTGTCAGCAGTTTTAACTGCCCTGAAGACACCTGGTCTTCTCTGATCTCAGACCCTGGCACTGCTGCCATCCTCTCCCTCGCTGTGTTAGGTGACAGGGAGCTGTGCCTGCCCCAGGCTCTTGGCCAGGAGGGAAGCCCAGCCTTTTCTGCCTGGGGGATGTCTTTGGTGGTCCTGTGCCAGTAACTGCATTCCTGAGCCTTCTGAATTACTGCACAGACAGGATTAATGTTAAGAGCAGCTCTATTCTTTAGTTTTTAAGGGTTGTTGCGTGAGGAAGTGAAATGAGGTTTGTACCTGACTCCCCTCCCTGGTAAGGCTCACTTACCTTTGGCAGAATTGCATAATGTATGTTCTGTAACTAATAGCTGAATTAGAAGTTACTGTGTAGGAAATAAATTTACCTGATGTAACCCTTCTGGTGATCTTAAATCTGGATGACGTGCTTCCTAGGGAATAATGGAAGCTAATAACTTGGATGTAAATTAGGCAACTCATGTGGGGTTATTTCCCTTCTTTTTTTTTTTTTTTTTTTCCAGAACCACAGAGCAGACCCAGAAGAACTATTCACGAAGTTGGAACGCATTGGGAAAGGCTCCTTTGGTGAGGTCTTCAAAGGAATTGATAATCGGACACAGCAAGTGGTTGCCATAAAAATCATAGACCTGGAGGAAGCAGAAGATGAAATAGAAGATATACAGCAAGAGATAACTGTTTTAAGTCAGTGTGATAGTCCTTACGTAACAAAATACTATGGATCATATTTAAAGGTAATGTATAATATTGCACAAAGATTGGCTAGAATGCTGCTAGGAAAATCACCTAAAATTAAGGAAGATTTATGTTGACAACCTGGCATTTTTAGTAGGTTGTTGTTTGTTTTTTTTTTTTTTGAACAGAGTTTTTTACTTCATTTTTTCTCTTTTTTGCTGCTTGTGCTTTGGGGCTGGGATTTGCACAAAATGGCTACAGAATGAACAGAATTGATAATGGATTCCTTTTGCAATTGCTTTTGGACCTTGGGTTTCTCTCCTCCCTCTGCAATCCTTAGCACAATTTAGTGGCTTTTCTGAGCGAGAGAAATATACCTTCATAGTTACAGAAACAAAAGCTGCTCCTGGTGTGGAAAAAAATCCTGTGCCATGTAAAATGTGTTGGCAGTGAGGCAGCTTAGTAGGCCTGAGACAAAGTAACACTGACATCAGCAGAGTTATGTAACCACTGTGTGAAATGTTATCTAAGGCATAATTTAGCAAACAAACAAAAATGAAAACCTGCAGAAGACCAAAATGTTGAGTAAAACTTTTCACCTTAAATGGTGCTTAAATCTTTTGCGCTGTTGGCATGTTTTAGGTGACCTTTAAAAAATCCCTGAAACCATTTAGTGTAAGCTAAAGTTTCAGTGATAGCTCAAAGTATATTAAGTGTCTGGGAGGGGTTATTTGCTTGTGTTTGGGTTTTTTGTTGGTTTTGGTTTGTTTGCTTCAGTTTGGGAGGTTTATCTGGTCGGTTTTGTTTTTTGGTGCTTGCTCTCCCTCTCAGCATTTCTGCTTTCTTAAGATGTAGTAGGATTTTCTACATTTTAAAGACATTTCAGATAAGTGTTCCTTGTGTCACACTTGTGCTGTATCTTTCAGTGATACGTGAAAGTATTTGCAGAATTTATTTAGTAATATTTGTAGATTTTGCTTTTTTCCATTTAAATTGCAAAAATATTCAATCTTTCATAATTTAAAACTAAGTGAGGCAGTAGTTTTTCCAATATTTCCAGTATCTTTAGTATACTCGAAAGACTAACTTCTCATTTTGGTTAATATGAGACAGCTGTAGCAGCTTTGCCGTTTACCCTGAGTTCTTCACACCCAAGTAAACATATAAATTGCCCTTGATAACCCTTTTTTGCTTCTCTCTATTGGGCTCAATCAGTGAGATTTTTGTTTTGTTTGTGAATAAGTAATAAATGTCTGAGAAGTAGGATTTATTTTCCAGCATCACAGCACATTAGAACAAGCAGGTTCATCTCAATATAACTTTGAATTCACTAGTAAGTTTCCCCTGAAGCAGTGCAAATGGTACTGCAGATCCAGACACGATTGGTCTTTTTACAATCCTTTATTTCCTGGGATGAGCTAAGTCCTAAATTCTGTTCTCCTGAATATCCATAAATTCAGCTTTGTGCTGTAAAAGCCCATTTGTTTGCCCTGAAGTACAAACAGGTCAAAGTAAGTCTTGGAAAGTGTTTTTACTTGGAAGTGATTTTGCTTGGAAAAGTGTTTTGTGAAATCTCAGAACTAAACAGTGATTTCAGCAGCTATAAATGGAGGAATTAAACTTTGGTTGGGCAGGGATTTGTTTTGTTTGTTCTTTGTTTCCTCAGAGGTGGGGGATGGAAAAGGCTTTATAAGTTATGGACTGAATGGGGAAAGAAAATAGTCTTTTTATTATTTACAGCAATATTGGTATAGAAACTAAAGTCTAATTATTCTATTAGTGCTATACAACTATTAAATTCTGCTTAGGTTTTTGTGGGTTTTTTGGGGGTTTTTTTTAAACAATTCTTGGCAAATGTAGGATCATGTTAATGCTGCAGTACTCTCCTCACCGCTGTGTGAGTTCTTTCCATTTCTGTTCTAAATGGATAAATTCTGAAAGATTAATGCTAATCTCTTGTTTACTTTTCACATTTGTAAAGGTTTTGGGGAAGGAAATTTTCTGTGCATGGAGTTAGGGCAGCTGTTTGTGAAATTTTAGTTACTTTCCCATTCCTTTAAGAGATTCCTCTTAACACAAAAAAACCCCTAAAAAGTTGTTCCCAGGAATGTTTTCCATCCCAGAGTAGCATGATTGCTAATTCTGCTGCTTGCTATTCCCCAAGTAAGTGAATAAAAATGTCCAAAAATAAATTACTACATTTAATTCTGTAATTGAAAATAAATAAAGCAACTTTTAAAGTAGCATCTTCTATCTGAATTGTTCTTAGACTCTATTAAACCCTAGTTGCTAGTTCAAGATCCTTCAGCTTGAGCTCAGGGCAAAGAGGGTATTGGCTTTGTTCAGTGTGCAAAGAATCTTTTATTCTGCCTTTTCATTTTAGTAATAGCAGTTATTTTGAGAGTCGTGACTGTCTACTTTTGTTTGTTCAGTTTTTTACTTAATTGCTCTAGCTGTTAACTTTTTATTAGCTATTTCTTTGAGAGTGGCTGTCAGCCTAATTGTTAAGCTGTGTAGTACTTAATTCAGGATTTAATTTTTTTTCTATAGACTGTAAGTACAATGAAATGGGTTCAGTTGTGTACCAGATGACTGTATAATTAAAGGTTAAAGAATAATGAGGTTAAATTCTGAAAAATAAGACATCTTATTTCTTACAAAACCAAGTCCTAGGTTGCAGAGATCAGAAACAGTTTGCCATGGATATGACTGGTGTGAAGTTCACATTCACAGTGGTCCCATATGTTTATTCTTGGATACTTCAATTTATATATTAAGATCACTGAAAAAATTCCAAGAAATACTTTTTAAGATAATGGTTAAAAAGAGCATAAGGTAAACAGAAGGTATTTCAAAATTCAAGATACTTTTTTTTTTCCATTGCATCTTTATTTACAGGCAGACGAAACAGTGGAGCCAGTGTGCTGTGTTTCAGGTCATACTTTATGGACTAGAAATAGTTTACTGAAGTGTATTAATCTTACATGTAGCTCTTTCTGAAGCTGTGGAAATGCCATTAGAAATGTTTGTAGTTTTACACTGTTCAAAGAGACTTAGTATTTTCCTGACTTAATATTAAAGCAAACCCTCAGTGCAGAGGCATTCCAGTTGCCCACAGCATTTACTGATATTTCTCTAGTTCAGTAATCTAGATCTATCCTAAATCTTTAAATTTTATAGTTTCTACTTTGAAGAAATCACAGCTGAGGCAATGTGTTGGTTTCAAGTTTATCATGTAAGCCCCAGTTTATCCAATTTAACTTTAATGGAACATCTTCAGTTGTAACTTACTCTTTTTTTAATCAATTTTAACTAAGCTTGGAGTAAGCAGATTGTTCTTGTCATCATTTTGTAGCTTTTGAGTTTTCCCTCTGGCAAGATAGTTGATAGTAAAAGTTGTTACGACTAAAATACAGAAGAGTTATAATTGTGAGGGGTTTCTAATTGCAGGCATTTCAGATGAGAGATTTTGGTTTTGTACCAATGATAAAGTCTCTTCTATGTATTCTGTATCAGGACAGTTTCTTTGCACTTCAAGGTGCAAAGGCAGCCTTGTGGCTGATGGAGATGGAGTGGCCCAGTCCCAGGGAGCCTGGGGCTTGCCAGCTGCATGGAGGCAATTCCAGGTGCCCCTGCTGCTGAAAAGCAAAAGGAAAGAGTGTCTTTATTTCAATTACTTGACTTACTAACTTGTGACATTCTGCACCCGAGCTGTTCATTAGCTACAGCTTGTACATCCAACTTGTAAATGTGATTTTAAGAGTATGGACAATCCCTTAATAGTTTTCCTAGCAGTGCAAAGTTACTTCTTTTGTTATCAGATGTTTTAGTCTGTATCATTGGTACAAGATGCTTCTTTGAGGTTCTTGCGGTGAAGTTCATGCCAGTTTTCAGTTACTGTGACAGAAGAAGGTACAAAAGCCCCATATCATGGTAGTGTGGGATATCTTGAAGATCAAATAGGAGTTTCCCATTGAATTAAACTTAAGGTTTAGGTATTAATAATTTTTTCCTGCATTTTTGTTAGATGTCTGGCAAGATCAGTAGTGTTTCCTAAACATACTGATAGGTGGTGTGCAAGCATATATACAAGCGAAGAATGCACCTTAATAAACACATTTGTGTACAAAAATAAAATGTTTTACCTTTATATCATGACTTTCACTAATGTGTGTAGAATCATGTACACTTCAGCTGTATTGCAACTTTCATAACTGTAAGATAATTGAAATTCTGATAGAGGTATTTGTAGATATTTTGTATTTGTAGAAGGTCAGTATCTAAATTTGTCTCTTCATCCCCTATTGCACTTGGAATCAAATCTACATATCAATAAATAAACCATTGGATGTGGACGGTCCCCTTGATAAGTTAGGTTAGATAGCTGAAATGAATGTTTTCCTCCAGCTTAATGGCTTGTCAAAATGCATTACTCCCCTTCCAGTCCAGGCAAGAAAAAGATTAAAAGTATTAAAAGTTACCGTAGTTCTGGCATGTTCTGCTTACACAAGTTTGGAAAGTGCACTTGATGAAGTGCTTCAGCTGGACTTTCCAACAGTACCATAGAGATAAATCTCGTAATGACTGGATTCCATGACTGTTTTCCTTACTCGTGCCATTTAGACCAAAGTTTTCAGTTTCTAGCCTTGTAACTGTTACAGCCACCTGAGCTTGCTCTTTTCTTTTGCAGTTAAGACAAACCTGAAGTTATTCTCAGCTTTTCAGATTCAAATACAGAGAAATCCTACAGTAACATCCAGAGACTTCCATGAGAATTGTGCAGCACTTGGTGCAGCAAAGCTTTGAGACAGTCTAGAGATACTGGTTGTTCTGCCCTGTCTATTTATACTTGTCTGACAGAAAATAGCTAGGAAAAAGGTTGTTCATGCCTGGCTAGAAAACATCCACACCCAATCACAGTGGATAGTAGCAATTTCTTTGAGACATTGTTCGAGAAACAGTACTTATTCATTTTCACCCTGTACTGTTTTCAAGTAGTAGTCAAATCCTCCAAACATGTCTGGTAACCACAATGTTTGCCTTGAACAGGAGTTCCTTGCAGGTCTTCTGAGCTGACAAAGTTGGACTTTATAAAAACTGCTAAAATTAGCCAGCCCTTCCCTGCTGAGATCATAATATTGGAATAGACTCTCATAAATGGTGTGTTTTTTAAATTCAGTATAAATCTATAGAGCACACTTTGTTAGGATGGTTGGATGTGGTGCTTTCAGAAACTGCACCTTTATTTGCTTGCTGAGTTTTCTTTAGATTTCCATCCCTGGGCAGGCCATAGGGTGGGAAAGTATACAGTGGAGAATGCAAGAGGCTTTAAAGAGCACTCCTGCCCTAAGCTTGTGCTCTGTAATGAGGAACTAGCACTGGTAAATATTTGCTGGAAACCTACACTCTGTGTGTGGTACTCTCCCAGCTGTGGTTCAGTTGAATGTTTTTAATAACTGGGTTTTATTTTAAATAAATGTATTTATTCACGGAATTTTCCGGAGTAGTACCACAGAGATTCATGTTTGAGTTTTGTCTTTTGAGGGGACTCTGGCAAGCAAGTAGTCTGTAGATTTGATACCAAGTGTTTTCACTTTTGTTTCTATGAACCACCCACCTTTTGCAGTGACAAGCTGAGGACAAAGTCAGCACCTAGAAATTGGTATTAGAATAATATGTCAGTTCTGGAGGTTGAGACATCTCCACAGAGGAAGTGCAGAAATTCACATGTTCTCAAGGTCCATTTAAAATAATAATTTGTATGTAATTAAAACTTAAACCACTGCCTAATCACTTTTTTCCCTCTTGAGTTCTCTTCTTTTAAGTGAAACAATTCTAGATACTGTTTAGCAGAAATCGGTTAGTAATGATGGTGGTTTTTCATTGCCTTTTCAAATATAGAAGTCAAATTTACTAATTAATAATTTAAACTTCACAGGAGTTGTGTGATTATTCTACAAGAAATAATTGCATATATGACTAGGTGATTAATGAGACTCTCTATTTGCCTTTTCCTAAGAGTGTGCTGGTAGTCTATTGAAATTTATATAAATTTTTATGGCATTCTTGGACTTTTGACAACTCACACCTTCCTTTACAGGGCACAAAACTATGGATAATAATGGAATACTTGGGTGGAGGGTCAGCTTTGGATCTCGTAAGTATATGATTTTTTTTGCATTATAAGTATCAGTGAACTTTATTTCATTGTGTTTTTATATCACTTTATAAAAATAAGTACCTGGTGATATTACGTCACTGCTGTGTGGTAATGCTCCAAAAAGTGTGAATTTGAATGGTAGTTCTGTCACATTGAATTAATGTTAACTTTTCTATTTTACTCTTTGTCTCTAAGCATAAGGAAGCATCCATGTGTTCTCAGTCAAATGGAGCAAAAGGGTTTTTTTAGTTTGAGAAGTCCTTTTCTTGCTCTGTGTGTTTCGTGGGGTTTTGTCCATTGCTTCCCACCTCCTCCAAGTAGA
This sequence comes from Zosterops lateralis, assembly GCF_965231275.1. Lineage (NCBI taxonomy): Eukaryota > Metazoa > Chordata > Aves > Passeriformes > Zosteropidae > Zosterops > Zosterops lateralis. Next base: position 78,752,237 of record NC_139800.1, read on the forward strand.
ATTCATTACATTTCAGTAAAAAATGTTTGCTTTAGGTTTGAATCTCAGGAATGAATGAGGAGTGTGTCCACAGACAGTTAATTTTAACTGGTTAAAAGGTGTTGGGTTTTCCATGCTCAGGTATTTTCAGTTAAGCATGAAAGTGCCTTTTATTTTAGATAGAGTGGCATTCATGGAGGGTGTAGCCCTTGTAGTTGACAAGCACAGCCCACTGAGTGTGGATGTGGTTTCCCCATGGTTTCAGTGCAGCTCTCAGTGCACCTCAGCTGCAACGCTTCAGACCCACCCTTTCCTGTGAGATAATGTAGCTCAATCTTTGTGTGATTCTGAAGGGAAAACACCGTGTCTTCACTATTATAGAATGGTAATAATTACGTATTTGCTAACAGGGGTCCTGTCTGTGAGAGCTGAAGTATGTGCTTGACTTCACAAATCTATTTAGACTTCTTTATGAAATTAGATCACATCGACCCATCAAAAGCATAGTAATTAGCATAGCGTGTGGCAGTTTGTAGCTCTAGAACTTGGCCCTTTTGAGAAAGGGGCTGTGAGGTACTCTACCACTTTTGAGGGATTGATTGTATTCTGTGGAGTATCAGAAACAAGGAAGTAGCTTTACTAGTGCCAATTTAAATCACCGAACCTGTAGAAGAATAAGATCTTAGAAGAATAAAATTTAAGTCTTGCTTCATTTGCCTCACCATAATTTCATGGTGTTCAAGTGTTTTGGTTCTGCGTTGTTGGTGGGTTTTTTTGATCACTCACCTTAATTTCTTTTATTTTATTTGCATAGCTTTCTAATGTGCAAAGTTTACACTTAATCCATTAGCAGCTTTGTTATGTTCTTGATACAAAAGCAAGCATGGAATCACAAAGGCTGGCACAAGTAAAAACTGCATCATTAAATTTAAAACCCACAATTAACAGATTAATCTATTTTGAAATTGGTTTTCTTAATTTACTTAATGTAAATTGCAAAATTCAGTCTGCTGAGTTTGCTGCCTGTAGGGAAATACAACTTTGGAAAGTTAGTTGTTGCTTTTCTTGTGCTTTGCATGCTGAGAGGGCAGAGGCAGCAGTGCATGTTTGAGGAGTAACAGCATTTTCAGTGTATTGGCAGGAGAGGAAATGTGAAGCTGTCCAGTGGCACCTATTTTAATTAGAATATTGACATATTACTTTGAATATTTCATTAATTTTGTTAGTTCTTTAGTTTAAAAAAAATGTTTCAAGTTTAAGATTTAGTTTAATCAAATCAAGGCAAAAATTAGATACAAGACTAAAATTATTTTAACGTGTCTTTTTTCTGAAGCTGCGTGCTGGCCCATTTGATGAGTTCCAGATTGCTACTATGCTAAAGGAAATCTTGAAAGGTCTTGACTACCTACACTCAGAGAAGAAAATTCACAGGGATATAAAAGGTGTGCAACATTTCAAATGTTACTTTGTTAAAGCCTTTCAAAACCATAAAACAGTATTCTTATTAGTTATTATGTTATTTCCGCTCGCAGCTGCCAATGTCTTGTTATCAGAACAAGGTGATGTTAAGCTTGCTGATTTTGGAGTTGCTGGGCAGCTAACAGACACACAAATTAAGAGAAATACCTTTGTTGGAACCCCGTTTTGGATGGCCCCTGAAGTTATTCAGCAGTCAGCATATGATTCAAAAGTAAGTATGAGAGTAGAACATACTTTTTTTTGTATCTGATTATCCCAACAGCATTTTTTTTGTTTTGTTTTGTTTTGTTTTGTTTTGTTTTGTTTTTTTACCTCTATCAATATAGGGAGGAAAAAAAAGTAGATTTGAAATTACAGAGTTTCAAATAATAAAAAATCAAAAGTAGAATTAGATTTGTTTTATACAATAGTTATAAAACATTGTACTCAGGTGCAAAGTCATCAAGTAAAATGGTGATGTCATGTCTCTTTCAGAGCAACTCCCTGAATGTGGGGTGGCTGGTTGATTTGGTTTCAGTTCAATGTTTTGCATTTAATTCAGACAGTAATAAAGTACTCACAAAGTAAAATGCCACCAGAACATGGCAGTTTATATAAAGCCAAGATAGTGACCAAAATGTTAATTTTGTCTTACATTTTCATACACAGCTCTGGGTATAATTTCTCAAATGGCATTTCTGAGTCTTCCATGTAATACTGAAAATTTTAGCACAGGTCTTGAAAAGGTAAAAAGTAACTTGGTGGCTGTGGCTTAGTAGCATTATGGCACATTTGTCATGAGAGCTCTTGATGGATGACTAATTAATTGCAAAGGAGAGTTTCCCTATGTGAACCAGCAGCAGAAAAGCAGAGTTCTTCCGTGTTTTTGTGAGGTGAGAACTGGTGCTAGGAATGACAGTAAGGAGGGAACAGTCCCCTCCTCTGTGTGTAAAACCACAAGATGTCCTAGAGCATGGGGTTGGTGAAACAGCAGCATGTTTCAGTCTGGGGTTGGACTTTCCACACTTTATAGGCAAAATCTTAAAATAGGATCAATTGAATAAAAATCTTGGTGTGTGTGAAGAAATGCTTTCTTACTGCTTTTTCTCAAATAGTAAACATGAAACCATACTTAGGTGCAAATAAAGAAAAAACATTTGGGTATCTGAAGTGTCCTGAAAACACTCACACTCCATGAGACTTTCCCAGGATCAGTCAGACTTCAAGGAATTTGTGTACTTGTCACAAGGGTTCTTGCTGATAAAAAAGTCGGAATTTTCCTGTTTAGGGTTTCAGTGGTCTCTGTGTAATGTGTTCCCTGGACCTTTTTGGAAAAGGTCTGTACTCTGCTTTAAAAATGTGTGTTGGCCAGTCAGATTGGGAGTAATTCTTCTGCTTGCCATGTGTATAGATCAGCTTTACCACCCCTTCATTTACATTTCCCCAGCAGTCTAATCTTTTGCCTCCCAAATCTCCTCAGTGTGTTCCAAGAGCAGTGTCTTCTCCCTTTTTTCCGTGCCAGTAGGCTGGTGGGAGAGCACCAAAGACAAGCATTTGGGTAGGAGAGATGAAGGATTTGGATAGGATACACTTCAATTTCTAGACTAATACTAACAGTTATTCTGGTATCTGGACTGAATTTTAATCTTTCTTCTTCTCTCTCTACTCCAAAAGGCTGGAAATGTATGCTAGAAATTCATACATTCCAGTAGTGCCAGAGATTTGTAAGCCCCATCTCTTCTTTCGAATGATTTTGCTACAATATACATTCTTGGTTATGGTATTTCAGTAATAAACAGTGAGTTAGTTTAATTCTTTGCTATAAAGTACACCTATTTTAGTCTTGTGAACAAAAAAGGAATATTGGAGAGGTGCAAATTGTAATCCTTGTTTACTCTATGGGCAGTTATGGTTTATGATTCTGTGCCAAGTGTAGTCGACTATTGCCAAATTCTGTTTTAATGAGAAACACCTTTAGTGATCTAAGTAGCTATTGTAGCTCATCTAAAAAGATGCAAGTAATAATATATTTCACTTGGGGAAAAAGACTCAAAATCAGAAAAGAATTTTAGAATACTAGTATTTTATATATGATATCAAAATACCGTACTGCGTTTTGATACAGAGGCAGAATTTGCTTATAATGCTTGCTTTTAGCTAAAATAAATGGTATTTCATTATTTTTCTGTGACTTACACTGTGAACTTGATGCTTCAAGTGGTGTTTCAAGTCTGACTAGTTGTCAATATTTCTCCAGATAAATTAATCAAGCAGTAGGAAAGAAATTAAGTGATCCCCTGGTGGATTTGATTCAGCTTTCCTCCTTGTTTCTTTAGAGTTAGCTGACAAACAAGGTTGGATACCTAAATAAACTCTGAATTAGACATAGGGAATTTGTGGCAATTTGTCATTAATATATGGAAAAAATCAAAGGAAGATCAATATTTCTGAAGCTTCTCCAAAAGCATGTAAATTTAGGTGTCCATTTCACTTGCTGGCAGTGTTAGAACACCAACTGCAACAAAAATGGTGATCTAGATGTATGTTTGTCATTAAAGACTGATTAAGTCAGCCAGGTCTTTGTGAGTCAGGTGTTCCTGAAGTGTTAGAAAGGAATGTTTGCATTATCTACTTAGGCCAACATTAATTTTATTATATAGATGCATTATATGTGAAAGTTTCAGTTATTGAATGAATGCAGTCATGACAGCCCATAATTGTGTACTAACAGTTCCTTTTCCCTCTCTCAGGCTGACATATGGTCGCTGGGCATCACTGCAATTGAACTAGCCAAGGGGGAGCCTCCCAACTCAGATATGCATCCAATGAGAGTTCTGTTCCTCATTCCAAAAAACAATCCTCCCACCTTATTAGGAGATTTCAGTAAACCTTTTAAAGAATTCATTGATGCCTGTCTGAATAAGGACCCAACATTTGTGAGTAGATAAATGTGTGTGTGTAGATGTTTCCGTTTTGTTTTTTGTTCTCCTGTGCTTGTGAAGCATTTTGCTGGTGTTGCGCACCATCAGTGATTGAAATAATCTTACAGACTTTCCACTGTAAATTTTAATGGTGCTTTTTAATATCTCTGTCTCTGCCCTAGTTTGTTTTGTTTAAAGTGCTCAAAAGGAGGAGGGAGAATGCTGAAAGAAATTACAGTGGCAGAGGCAGATTCCTAAAATGCACTCTAAACCAGGATAATGTCAGAAGAGAAGCTTTGTCAGAGAATAGAATCATCTGAACTCCTTTTCTTCAGCACAGCTTTCACTGGCTGAATTCAGCTTACAAGGAAATGCTGCACTGGAGAGTTTTCATTAGTCATTTTCCTGGGTGTGACCTTCTAACGTTGAAGGATAAATTGTATAGTCCATGGGTGACTTGATCATATTTTTAGCGTGCTCGTAAACGTGGATTACTGGCTTTTCTCACTTCCTGTTTCACTAATTTCCTGATATTATACAAGTTAGCTCTATAGAAGTCTGTTGTCTTACTAGGTTTTCCCTATTAGCATTTTAAATCGTTGAATGTTAGCATAACATTAAATATTTAAAGTGTTTCTTACAGCGCCCCACTGCAAAAGAACTTCTGAAGCACAAATTCATTATGAAAAATGCCAAGAAGACTTCCTATCTGACAGAACTGATTGATAGGTTTAAGAGATGGAAAGCAGAGGGACATAGTAGTGATGAAAGTGATTCCGATGGTTCAGATTCGTAAGTTTATTTTCAGTACAGTCTTTTTTGGGTGTGTTTTTTCATTTAGATAATGTGAGTTTGCTGCAGCTTTTTTGTGTAATAACACCATTTTTGTACACCTATTTTTTTTATTGTCTTCTTCTAAGAAAACCCCCTGTATGACCCTAAAGGTTAACACATAAGTTAGGCCATGTGCTTGTTACGTCTTTAAACTTTCTCTCTTTAAACTCAATTTCAGTTTTGTTTAAGTGCTATTTATTTCCTAGTCTGAGGCTAGTGGTTATACCAAAACCACTGAATCACTGTTAGAGACATTACAGAGCAAAGTTGAGGTGCATGAAGAAGTTTGCACAATGCCTGTGGAACAACATGCTTTCTGTAAGTCTCTTGTTTTTCTGGCTATCAGATAACTCTTAAATGGGATGCCATGGGAGAAGGTAAGCCTTGTAGGGTAGATAACATCTTCTGTTTGCTTTTGATCACATTTCAATTTATTCAGCCTCTTTTAAAGTTCAGGTAAAGTTTCAGTACATGTTTTTCTTATTTTAAGGAATATGGAACTAACCCTGGTAGACTTGTTATGTATTTGGGTTACCTGTGCTTGCTTGATGTCCTGTTGTATTATGTACATCATGTTCTTTTTGTTTCAGGGAGTCCAGCAACAAAGAAAACAATTCTCACCCAGAGTGGAGCTTTACTACAGTTCGGAAGAAGCCGGATGCCAAGAAGCTCCAGAATGGGACGGTTCGTACAGACAGACGAGTTCTTCTTCCTAACTGCTGGTTCTGAAGCCAGTTTAAGGAAGATAGTGATAAAACGTAGTAACTTCACTTTTCATAAGAGCTGACTGGGTTTTTTTTGCAGTTCAAGACATAATAATGCATGTCTTGAATGCAATTTCCTCTCCCATGTCAGCCTCAAAATATACAGCAGATGTACTCTAGATCAGTATCCATTCATAGAGGTGGGGATTTTAAAGTCTCTTACTAGTGAGGAAAAACTGAACTGTTTTTTTGATGCTGAATGACATTGAGATGTGTCATCAGCCATCTTTCTCAATATCCCATAACGTTTGTTGATGTACTGTATCTTTGTGGGTTTTGTAATGTATTTTAAACACTTCATTACATTTAATTCAACTTCCAAAATCACATGTGCTGTGTTAAGAGGCGAAGTGTATGTTGTATATATGCTGAAGTATGTTGTAATATGCTGATGTAATCCATATTTGTTAACTTCCAGGATCAGGATCTTGTTAAAACTCTGAGTTGTTTAACTATGATAATCACCCCTGTGTTTGCTGAGGTAAGTATTGGCTTAAAAATCTTTGAATGTATTAGCCAAATGTCTAATAACTTTTCTGAGTTTTAACTTTTTTGGTTTGCTCCTCAGCTCAAGCAGCAAGACACAAATAATGCTAACAGAAAGAAAGCAATTGAGGAACTTGAGAAAAGCATCAATGTGGCTGAAGCAACGTGTCCAGGGATCACAGATAAGATGGTGAAGAAACTTATGGAGAAATTTCAGAAGTAAGTAATTTAGTCATAAGAGAAAGATCTGCTATGTCCAGTGCTTTAAACCTTTAGCTTTGTAATTGTAGGTAACACTTCTGTTTGAGAGTAAAACTAATACTAACAATTACTGTATCTGGTCTTGAAGTGCTGCAGCTTTTACTATAGTTGCTGTATCTTGCTTCTTTCATTTAGCCTGCAGGTTTGTCTTAAGCATATTTACAGGCAATAGAGGAGAACAGAGAATCTTTTTCTTACCTCTTTTAGGAATGTTTTCTTGAGAATGTCACTCCCTGGTGGGTTTTTTACTATGAACCATTAAGATGAAGCCACATACTAGTTTAGTTATGCAGAAATATTTATGTGCTGTTTGCCTAGCTGAAACAATATAATTAACAAATTTTTTGTTTTGCATTTTTTATCTTTAGATTTTCTGTTAATGACTCATCCTAAGAAACTTCACACAATTGACTGCTCTTTCGTATGGACCCAGTGAAACCCACCAAAACTACTTCAAGCTTGGCAGTGCTTAGCTCATGAGCTCCTTGTGCCTTTTGGATCTTTGCAACATTGATGGTGATTGAGGATTTGAAAAGAACCTACTCAACTATTTTGTGGCAGTGCACATGGTTTTATATTTTCAGGAAATTATTTTGTAAAGAACAACTTTTAATATTGTAGTTTCACCTGTTTAATCTGATAAATGTTGAGGTGCAGTTTTGCTTTTAGAAATAAACATTACTTTAGTTAATAGGATGTGCAAGTACAGTATGTTTTGATGCTGTTTTGTTCCTGTACATGGAGTTGTACAGGTCTTTTATATTCATGAGTTAAACTTTTGTAAATCACTAACAAGCTTCGGAGAAAAACAGCTTTTTCACAAGCATATTCAAGACATGTAATGTAGTGGCAAGGGTATTGCTGTAGCACCTGCTTCAACCAGCATTATAGTTATTGTGCCCTGAAAAACAAACCTGCAACAGCATCTGTTTTCATTCTGAATTGGTACAGTATTTTAGGCAGCTCTATGATTAAATATATTTGAGAGCAATATGGCAATAGTTTGCAGGTGTTATGTAGCAACAGGTCTATCCTGATGTACAGTCTGTGTATTACCTTTTAGAACAGGTTTTGAAGTAGTAACTCAATCTTATATCATCATGGTAGGAAAATTTAGAGCAATACAGTTGAGGGGGTGGGGCTTTCGGCAATAATGGACAAAACCTGAAGTCCAATTTAACTTAATTTAATTTTTTTTTTTTTGTCCTCTGAGTATACGCCTGGGTGGAAGGGAGCCAGAGAAGCTGAGCGTCACATGTTACATACCTCACACGCAGGTATCGGTGTAACACCAGCGTTCTGTGTGGTGATGTTGTTTCTCCTGTAAGATATTTATACACATTCTTTTTTTGTTCTGAAATACATTAAGTACTTCAACATAATTTGTTTATAATTTTTTCTGGAAGTGTACTTTAAATATGTATTTACCAGTTAATATGCAAATAACTGAGTTATAGATATTCTTTCACGAAAAGGTAGTACTGTGCAGTACAGAGTGATTTTTTTTTTTTTTTTTTTTTTTTTTCATAAAAAGTAGGTAAGACTATAAAGTTGCTTTCAGTTATATATTTATGGTACTGCTAGATGGGTAATCTCTTCTGTTGTTTTGTTTTGATTTGGTTTTTTTCCCTTTTTCAACCCAGTATGTATATTATGCTGAAGTTTTGAACTGGGATTGTTTTTCAGTACTTAGTTGTGGAACTGTTGGTGTAAATTTATTTTTGATAAAGGCTGGGTGTGTTTATTTTATGGTTCAGACCTGCACATTTTGTTTTTGCACAAAAGTCATTTTAAAGAATCTGAAATATATCTGCCAAATATTGAAAAAGTAATGGTGTGCAAGTAAATACTGCATTTTTTTTTTGTCAAATGTTGCCATTACATCGTTTTTATATAAAGGACACTTGTGAGAGATGGTGGTTAGATATGCCAAGGACAATTATTTTCAATGGTGCCTACACTGTAAAAAAAATTACTTTTAACTCCTTGTTTTAATTTTAAAAAAATGTTTCTGTTTAAAACTTTCATCTGCTATATAACTGAAATTCAATTAGAATTTATATCTGAGAAAAAGTCTGGAAATAGTTTTTGAAAACAATAATGTTATGGATTAAATAAATATTTTTATAAATGTAAAAGCAGCAAAAGTTGTAAATACAGTTGATCTGAAGCTTTACAAAATAACTGCATCACAGAAACAAATTGTAGTGCTCCTCTAGCTTCTGTAGTTGTTAGTCTTGTAAATCTGTTTATAGATTAAGCTTATTTCAATGTTTTTTGGGGGGGTTAAAATGGTTTAAAAATAAATATTTAAGTTCTTTCATGAGCTTGTTCTGTTGTGCATCATTTTAGTCTGGATTTCAGCAGCTGTGCAGAGGTGTGGACAATGTCTGTAACAGACTCCTGTTGTGAGAAAGGTGTTCCTTGTGTGGGTGCTTGCAAAGCTCTGGGTGCCCCACAGTGTCCTTGTCCAGAGGTCACCTTCCAGCTGCTATGCCCCAGGGAATGGATGGAGCAGTCCCAGGGTTCAGTTTCATCCTTTCCTAGGGAGGAGACTCCGGGATGTGTGAGCTCAGACAGTCCGGCCGTGCAGCGATGTCACAGCTCGGTCACAGCTCTGCCCGACTTTGGCCTCGCCACGGGGCAGTGAAGGGACACCACGGCCTGTGCCACAGCTCCCTCGGCTTTCACCTCGGCAGCCTCAACACAAATCTCATTTTAAGGAGCTCCAGAACTAAAGACATGTTTTTACTTCCACATAACTTCCCTTAAGGTGTTCTTTTTCTGTATGAAAGAGCTCGTAGGAGTTCCTCCTGAGTTTTGTAACTGGTGGCTCTGCCCTGTTGGCACAGGATCATTAATCTATGCAACTCTATGAGCAATTCTGGGTAGATGGGGTCAGCAAATGACATGGGAAATTGGAGCCTGACATGTTTGAGATACAACTGTAATTAGTTACTGAACTATGGCGTCTCTTCTTTTCCTGTGGAATGTGTGGGATCTATACCTACCTCATGGGACAGCATGGGAAAAACTTCCCCACGTGTACAAAACAGACTCATTGTTGTGTATTACAGTCCATTCAAGAAGGGTTTTTAAAATTGTGCTGCATATGCCTGAAGTGTCTGTGATCCTAAGACTATAATTAGCCCCTAAGAAGGGACATCTGTATTTGCTAGTTCCAGAGATGAGCTGTCTTTTTCCCACGTGTTAGTTATTGATGAACTGTGTAACTTAATCAGCAGTATTCTGTTGCTGGCAGATAGCTAATGGAAAGATAGATCAAAATATTCATGCAGGAACCAGCTTGCTCTTTTGGTTTGCCAGCTTACTGCTGTAGGAAGAATTGAGAGGAATTGTTGCTGAAGTAATCTTATCAAAGTAGTCTGAATTGCAGAATAGAGAAATACATTTGTTCTTGGGTAGATAAGTCCTTTACCAATGTAACCATTCTTTAAGCCCTTGCTCTCTGACCCCTCTTTTCATTTCTGTGCAGTCACTGTAGTGTCATCACACCTGCTCCTGCCTTGCAATTTCAGCAGCTGAATAGGAGAGTGTAGGTTTTAATGTGTTTGCACAAAGATTAGTGATTGTTAAAAGTCTGATTTTTATCGCACTGTTTTATTACTTTACACTGGAATAAAATTATTTTGCTCTTTGCAGAGTTTTAGTGGTGTGTATGTTGGCTTGTCTTATTTCACAGCTTTATCTATTTTGTCTAAACCTTTATCTCTTTTATATAAACCAGTTACTTCTATCTGATTACACTGAGTAGCTTAATGTTTTCCCAGTGTGATGCTGCAGTGCCTTCTCCCCTACAATAATCCTTTGTGTGAGGACTGTAACAGTTCACATTTTCCAGGTTCTGCCGTTTGTCTTTCACCACCGGCAAACCAAATCTTTCCACGTCCTCTCTCCATACATGCTATCTTCCCTAGGGAAGCAAAATCTCTTAAATTGATGTCCTTATCTCAGGGGTGAATAGGCTGAGCAGGGAGTGAGGGGAAAGACTTAGTCAAGGGTTGTTTCAATTGTTCCTTGACAAATTAACCACTGCTTACTGGGATTATTCCTTAATTTTAGTCAGTCCCAAGAAAGTGGTTTACGCAATGAATTTAGCTTGGAGATGTCAATTTCTGTCACTTACTGATGAGCTGCTTTGTCCTCCTGCTATTGTTGACCATGTGTAGGATGTGCTGACGCACAGTGCCCACACGGTGCTCCAGTGCTCCCTAGTGCATGGAAAAATCCAAAAATAGTTCCCAAGTCCTTGTTTCTCCCTCTCAATGCTGTTTACTCAGCATAGTCTTGAAGACCAGGCCTGGCAGTTCCTGAAGATTTGAGCAGGGTGTTTGTAAGATGATATCTCGTGGTGGGATTGTGTCTGCTCTGAGACGTGTTCAAGGTTTGTGTCCACATGTTTTGAGGAGCTAACAGGGATTGTGGATGTATCCACATATGTGCTGTGTGTGCAGCCTGTGTTTTAAACACTGCTGCTTTTTTTAACCCTCTACCAAACTGTGCCTGCAGACTGCCACTCTTAAATGTTGTATTGAATAGTGACTCTTGCTCTTTCCAAGGTGCAGAGCTTTGGGAATGCGGAAGAAACAATGCTCTAACCAGAAAGATTTTCCCTTTTTTCAGTAGAACACGTGCCAGAGCAGCATGAGGGATCTCTGCAGTTCACAGCTTCAGCACAGGGTAACTAGGAGCAGAAGCAAACCTTACAATGTACTCACTTGTTGGGCTGATGCATTTCTTTGGGCAACCAACCAAGAATGTGGCTGTTTTCAGCTGCATTCCAGGATCTCCACAAGTCTCCCCAGTTGCTGGGACAGCAAAGGCACCGAGGGAGCCAGGCAGCAGAGGAGGAGAGGGAAACCAGCTCCTTGGAGCACTGAGGAGGGAAACTCCTGAGCTGGGAGGTGCAGGGCAAGGTGTGCTGGGCAGGGGGATGTGCCTGCAGGGCAGGGGGTGCAGATTTCACAGGACAGAAGAAGGAACTGAAAACTCCCATGTGAACAACTGTTTTTTATTTATCCACCTTCTAAAACAAAGGACAGCAACATGCAGAGTGAGGAGGACCCATAAGCCCAGTTCCTTCTACATTTTAATTTTTTTTTTTTTTTTTTTTTTTTTTTTTTTTTTTGTCCCAGCTTCCATGTTTCTGAAATCCTTCTAGCAAGCTGCAGTGGTTTCTCTGCCATGGATTTTCTGGGCTGTCCCTCTGCTTACAGTCATGTCCTACAAAGACTTAAAAAAATTTATCAAGATTCCCCCCCTAAAATCTTATGGAGGTAATCTGTCATCCCCAAGATTTCCAAGTCAGTTTCCTGTAGGTTTAGAGTAATAGCAAGTTTTTAAACAAAAATACTTCCAAGAAGCTGCCTGTTCCTTTCCTACCTGCTCCTGATACCTTTTTTTTTCCCATGCTGCTTAACTGAGAACAGATTTGGGGAAGCAAAGGACCCCAGACACCCCCCTTAGACGTGTCTCTCCCTCAGATTTAAGCAAGCACTGAGGTACTGGGGCTGTCGTCGTGCTGCCAGAGGATGGCTGATGTGCCTAAGCAAAGTTAGAGGGTTCATACCAGTGCTCACCATGGGGTGCTTCTAAAATCTTGACAAGCACTACTGAGATATTTCTGGAGAAGGATAATCCTCTAACTGGCCAGGCAGAAGACAGCCACACACAGAGCCTTGTCTTTGAGTGCCAGGTGTTCCCTGCAGCACTGGAGGGAGGTGAGGAGGATGGAGGAGATGGGCTCTGTGCTGGGGTTTTGTCCTGTCCACATGGCATCAGCTCCAACAGCAACCTCCCATTATCTTGCTCCTTTCCAAAAGGACCTGAAACACCCTTCCCTCTGGTGCGCTGCCCTGCATCTGGGAAAAGCAGCAGCTGAAACTACTTTGTGAGAAGTCTCTTTTTCTCTCTCCCTCTCAATGAAGACTCCAGCAGCTGAGCTCCAAACATCAGCTTGGGCAGGATATACAGGCTTAGCAAGGCTTTAGAAGATCCCCGGCTGAAGCAAGATCCCCTTCACTCAAAGTGTGGTGGCAGAGGAAAACCAGCTTCCAAAATATGGTGCAGGGGTTGAATACTTCTGAACACACCCCTGATGTCCATTAACATATCCCCTATAGCTAAGAGCACACACAACACAATCTCATCAATGTTTCAAAAGCTGTAAGCAGACCTGCAAAACAAAGAGTGTCACCGTTCCTTGACCCTGGGTCAGCACCGGCCACCTCTGCTCCCTCCGGCCGGTGTCAGGCACCTAGGTGAAATACTTGGAGGCCCCTCTGGGAATCCTCTCTTCAGCAGCACTGGTGGCAAAGGACACCTCCTCATCCTCCTCATCCAGCTGGAGGCTGCCCGAGGAGAGCCGCACGCGGGCCATGGGCGAGCGCAGCACGCGGCCGTACAGGGAGCAGTGGTCAGCGGCCAGCAGGTCCGAGTCCGAGTCGCTGGACTCAGTGCTGCTGCCCAGGTAACGCTCGGTGGAGCGCCGAGGCCCCGGAGCCAGCCCTTGCTGGGCTGGGATGTGCCAAAAAACACCCCCTTTCCTGCTGCTCAGGGCAGGGCACGGCCCCAGGGGCCTGAACTCAGAGCCGTAGGGGAAGCGGATGGTTTTCATGTCCGACTGGCTCCAGGACCGCCTGGGAGGCTGCTCCTGAAGGCCATAATCAAAGGAGTGAGCCAGTGACCTGTTCTCCCCCACCACACTCGTGCCCATGGCTGTGCCTGCAGCCTCACGGTGGAACTGCCCAGCCTGGGTCCCACTCAGGCTCTGTCGAGGGGCGTTTGCTGTCACAGGGCCACTTGCACTGGCCGGTCCTGCTGTGTCCTCGCCAGGGGCCAGTGCAGAGCCAGGGGGCTGCAGCGCCCTGTCCAGATAGAAAAGCACAGGGGGGGCCGGGGCCACCACGGGCAGGGGACAGGGCACATCCATGTACACCAAGGGCCGGGTGCTCACTTCCCTCATGTTGCCCACAGAGGTGCTTTTGCTGTTCCCAGCGAACTGGTGGTGGGGCCGAAAGGATGTCAAGGGATTCCTGGCTCCGAAGAGGTCGATGGGCTCCCATGCCCGCTCCATCTCCAGCTCGGCGTAGAGCAGGGGGAAGGCAGAGGAGCTTTTGGAGTGGGGCAGGAAGGTGGGGGATGCTTCGGGCTTGGAGCGCTCCAGCTCGGTGGCAAAGGTGACCTCCATGGTGGAGCTGCGGCGCCGGCTGTCCAGGGAGGGCTCGGAGCCATGCACTCCGTTGGCGTGGTAGGAGCCCCGGCTGCCATAGGCCAGGCGCAGCTCCTCCACCTGAGCAGGGCACAGACAGGGTGAGTGCCCAGGACGGGGTGGGAAGGGAGCACCCAGGGCTGGGGGCCTGGCTTGGCCTCCAGCTGGGGCAGAAATGCCTAGACCTTGGCACAGAACTGTTGCTGGTGCCATGGGGACTTACCTGCTTTGACACATCCGTCAGGAGGTCCGGGGAGGAGCGGCACTGCCTCTCATCGTAGCGGGATGTGTAGTGTTTCCTGCAGGAAAAAAACATGGGTGGATGTATGGCTAGGAGGGTCCTTCCCTTCTCCCCAGTCCCCTCAGGCACTGCCCCCCATCCATGTCCCTGGTACCTCTCGAAGGGCAGGCTCTTCATCTTAGCCTTCCTCCCATGCTCCAGCAGCTGCCGCTGAGTCCTCCCACTGCAGCATGGAGGGAGAAACATGAGCAGCACCATCAACCCCAGCCCCAGGCAGGCCTTGTGCCCCATGTGAGGGGATGCAGCATGACCAAGGCAGGGGTGTTTTCAGAAGTAGCTGTTACCACCCCCTCAGATTCAGACAGGGCCAACATAAAAGGGAGGCTCAGAGCCATCCCCAGGCCCTTCCTAGCCCCAGCAGTTTGGATTTCCCCTGGGAATTTACCTGTAGCGGAAGCTGGAACCTTTGCTGCAGAGAAGGGCTTTGGGCTTTGACTTGGGCTCTTCAGAGAGCCTGAAGAAGGCATGGTACTCCACACATGTCTTCCAGAAGGCCTTGCAGGTGTCCCGGCTCGCCATAGTGAACTCCAGCGTGTCCTTGCACAGTGCCTGTGTGCCAGAGACAGGACAGCCAGGGTCAGGAGCACAGGACAAGCTCTGCCATTTGCCCTCCTGATCCCCCAAGGGTCATATGGGCTGTCAGTGGCTCCAGGCAGTGCATTGTCACCTTGCTGGGGACACAAGAGTAGCACGTGTTGCACTCAAGAAGGATCATCATCACGAGCAGCAGGAATGGATTTTACTCTCAACTGGAGACTTTGCGTGGCTGAGCTTCTATCCACCTCTGTCTGCTCCCCAGCCCAACAGCTGCCTGTGGTGTGGTACTTACAGAGATGTTTGCATGGAGCTTGATGAGAAAATGCTTCCTCTTGAAACTGAGTTTGCGAATTTTGGACCAGTTGAAGGTGTTGATCTTTGTATTGCCCTGCAAGAACAAACACAGCAATTACAACTTGATGGGGCAACCTGTGAATACAGAAATGCAGTGGGCCAAGGTCTGAGCTCACAGGACACTGCATGTGACTCCAGTGCAGCTCTGGGAGCTGCTGAGTTTGGGGAAAGGGTGCTGGGGTTTGGTGTTTGACTTTCCATCAGCTGGTTTTACAAGTAGAAATTGAGGTTCAGGGCTTAACTCTGCCTGCTCAATCTCTTTGCAAAAGTCCAGGACCCCCAGATAAACCTCAGAGAGGTCAAGGCAGGAAGTCCTATCTGTGGCAGCTCAAATATCACATGAGGTAAGGTAGAATCAGCACACCAAAGAAATAATATTCTCCCCTCCGTTGCCAGGAAGTTAGCAGTGCTCAGCTCACCCCCACAACTTTAGACCTGGTTTGAGCAGGCTGCAAGCACACTTTACCCCATTATCATTTTGTACAAGGTTAGATGTACCCACAAAACACTGGTGCCATGGCAGAACCAGGAAAAATTGTGTTACCCCACTCTGTGGCACCAGGACCCTCTCAGCTTTCTGGGAGAGCCCAGATTTTAATGGGCTCACAGCTGCTCTAATCATGCTTGAGGGGTGTTTATGGCTCTGAATAAATAACCAGGTCTGGCAGCACTAATTACCAACAGCAGGCCCACAGCTAGGTTTTATGTTCGGGTTTGTCCAGCTTTTTTTTTTTTTGCTGTGACAAGATGTTCCCAGGTTGAAATCAGCCGGTGTGGCAGCGGAGCTCTGCCTCACACCGGCTGAGAGGAAATCTGTGTTTACTGCTCAGCCCGGCCGTGATTACAGCCTTATGTAATTGCACAGACGTGGGGGGCTATTTTTGCTGGAAGATTACACGGTGAGCACATGTGACAGAGCCGTGGGACCTGTGCTGCTCACAGGGCCACCATGCTCTTGTGGGACAAGGGCCAGCAGAGCTGGGGCAGGTCCAGGGGCACACAACGAGTGCTGGAGGATGCTCTGGGCTGAGTCTCCAGAGCATCACCTTCCCCACTGC
The DNA here is from genome assembly GCF_965231275.1 of Zosterops lateralis. Lineage (NCBI taxonomy): Eukaryota > Metazoa > Chordata > Aves > Passeriformes > Zosteropidae > Zosterops > Zosterops lateralis. The sequence continues at coordinate 78,768,421 of NC_139800.1, forward strand.
GGTCTGTGGAACACATGGAGGAGGATTTGGGAGAGTTTGGAGAGTTCTGAGAGGAGAAGGGTGGCCCCCAGCTGGAGAGGTCACCCTGCCCGGGTGCTGGCGGCCACCCCTGGGCCCCAGGCTCACCCTCAACACCAGCACCCCCATGTGTGTGACGGCCAGGTTGATCTGTGTCCCCTCGCCGTCGCTGGCGGGGTGCGGGCGGATCCCGTACATCTCCAGCTTCCTGGCCACGTCCAGCAGCTGAATGTCCGACTCGGCCGGCGTCTTCCCTCTGGGGAGACACGAACGCACAAGGGGAGGCAACAGGAGTGAGAGGCAGACGCTGAAATGCACTAAAAAATGTCATTTTGCAGGAGCACATGCTGGATCATGTCTCCCCCACGGTCAGCCCTGCCTGCTGATGGGAACACCCTGTCAGCAGACTTCCATAGGGGATCTGTGTGCAGCAGCCCTTACCTGTGTCTCCGGTGGTAGTGCATGATCTTGTTGTCCAGGTACTCCTGGTTGGGCAGGTACCTGTGTGTGGCCAGGTGCTGCTGGTCCGTCTCCTCGTGGAAGTCGCCCAGCTCGGCTTTGGGGACACGGGGAAAGCATGGATTAGAGTGTGAGGGGTCAGTGCAGTGGGAACCCCTGGCTGCACAGCCAAAGCCTGTCCCCAGGGAAGGGACACTGTCCCTGCTGGCACTGGCTTTTCCTTACACTGCAGCAGGTGGGAGACGAGCAGCGCCGCACTCTTGTCACTGCAGGGCAGCCGCCCCTGTGCCAGGTCCTTCTTGATCTGCAGGGTGAAGAGGTACCTGTGGAGGGGGACAGGAGCCCTGGGGGGAACTGGGTGCTGGGCTGAGCCATGAGGGCCGTGCCTGTTCCCATATCTCCACCCATGGATGCACATCTGCAGGGTGACAGGATGAGCATGCAGCCCCTGCAGAAGGCTACAGCTGGGCACCACAATGACCAGCACGTCCTTGTCATTGAAATGCTCATCAATAGACTTCAAAATTAACATTCCTTTCTGTTTTGGAGGGCATTTGCCTCTCTTGGGGCTGGCGTTCTGCAGAAGCACTGTCTTGGTTTTATTCTTAGTCCCTGTTTGCAATACTTTCTCTAAAATCGTAAAAGTTAACAATGTCATTTTCAAAAATAAAACTAAAGTTGTTCTTTCAGAACTCTGCTTGAGGCAGGAGCTAGACTGAGCAGTCAGACTCTGTGCCCAACTGCTAAAGTGTTTGGCAGTAAACAAATTGCAGCCTTATAAGACGGCTGATCCTTCAAGTGGATTGTGTTTAAAAACAGAGGATCAAGAAAAGATATTCTTGGTTTTGTTCTGTAAAGTGTGATACTTAGGATACTTAGGATAACCAGTGCTCACAGACAAGCTGGGGTGGATGAAGATAAAGAATTAGCACACTGCAAAAACACAGAACTGTGTGGGAAGGAAGGAAGGAAGGAAGGAAAGAAGAAAGAAAACAAGCACTGTACCTGGTCAGTTCTTCTCTCAGGTGGCCGGGGTCCACTGGGAAAAATTTCACCATAAATTTGAAAAGAACCTCCTTAGGATCTTAAAACACAACATCTTCATAAGTTTTCTTTTACAAGTCTATTGAGAACATTTATAACTCTCTTCACACATGCTGCCTCCTTACAGAGTAAATTAATCTGGACCCTTAAAAATCAGGGACTACAGCCTGCCCCCCCAAAACCAGCCTGCCCAGGCCCCCAGATGCGAATAGAGATTTGGATATCTAAACAATACAAAAGATAAAAATGCCCCAGCAATGCTTTAAAATTGCAAAAATCCCTGTTAGGAAGGGGTTTCCATGAAATAGTGCCAGGGAACGTGGCCAGAGCCTTGGTTAATTGCCATCACTGGGGCTGTATGCTAAACTCAGCCCTCCAAGCACTTGGGATGCAACAGCTCCATAGGAGATTGCTTAGGCAAAGGGGTTTTTTTGTGGGATAAGTGAGAACAAGCAGCCAAGCCCAAGGCAAAGAGTGTGGAGGGAGGGAGAGAGGCAATTATGTAAGCACCGACTGTCACAGAACACCCTGGGATGGCTCAGAGGGACAGGCCAGAAGGCACTTGGTACAGGAAATAGGTGCCTGCAACAATTCCATTTGTGGTGCACCCAGAAAGGGAAGGCTCTTTATCAGGCTTTCCCATTTCAGGGAAATTCATGCAAATACCCTTCTGCAGCCTCCCCCTGGCAAAGACTGGGGTCGTGGCCCCGAGCTCTCAGTCACCTCCCAGCCATCGTGTACTTGGGGAAAACATGATGGGGATGGAAAGAGGCCTGTGCTGAAAGCAGCACTGTGCTAACACCAGCCTTGGCCAGGCAGAGGAGGATGGGCCTGAATTCAGGTCAGGCTCTGCAGCATCTCCGTGGGGCTGGGGAGGAGCTGAAGGGCAGAGGGGAGACCCTGCAGGTGCCTGGGCCACTCTGAGCTGCCAAGGGAAAAGGAAGGCACGCAGGAGCAGTGCCTGTCACACTGCCAGCACGGCCACACAGGCACTCGGCCGCCCCTGCTCCTCTGCCAAGCTGTCAGGTTATTAACAGCTCCAGCCTAAAACGGTGCAGATACCAGATTGCAAAGGCAGCAGTATTTCCATGGGATTTTGTATAGACTGAGGTGTCCTTCCAAACAATCCTGCCCAGCCTCACCCTCTAAAATGAGCCTGGATAAGTGCTGGAAGCCAGGGATCCTGTCCCCAAGCAACAAAACTGCATGAACATGTCTGTGCTAGACTCTCACTGGTACAGATTTATAAGAAACCTATTCTTGAAATACTTACTTTTGACTTGCTTTGTTATGGGTTTTAGTGGTTCCAACCAGACCTGAAATAAGGCAATGAAGAGCTGGGTAAATAAACAGCAGAAGATATGGGAAATAAAAGCAGCAGCAGCACGGTAGAACGCAACATGAAAATGTTGGCCAGCTTGGCCAGTGACACATGTCCTGCTGGTCAGCACAACACAAATGGCTATAGATAGACCCCACAAGCTGTAGATATCACTGGGGCTTGTGGCTCCCCTCCTAACTCCCATTTTCAGGCTTTTTCTGCCATCATGGCAAAAGTTTCTATTTAATTTTCTATTTGGAATTTTAGGGAGATGCTAACAATCCCCCAGCCATGCAGGCAATAGCAGCTCCAGGGTCCTGTACTGCTAGCTGCACTCACCTGGTTCCCAGCCTGGCTGTGAAACTCCAGCCCAAAGTACTCCTTCTCCACAAGATTGAGGTGGCTGCAGGTGAGGCTGAAGAGCCCTTTCCCACAAGATTTTTGCTAGCAAACAAACACAGCACAGAAGCAGCAGGTTAGGCAACACTGACAGCAGCCGTGATGGGATTTCAGAGAGATGGGGAGAAGTTTCAGCTCCCTTCCTTCACCCCCTCCCTGACCGTGCAGCAGCAAAATCTTACTCAGTAAATGCTGTTGGCTTCAGCATGTACAACAGGACAGCTGCATGCTGTGTTCCCTGCCTTTGGAAATCAGATTCCTTCCCATCACTTCTCTCCTTTATTAAGGAACATAAACCAGAAAGGAGAGCAAGAGAAAAAAAAACCAACATGTTTTGACTCACTGCTTGCAACTATCACTGTCTGGGCAGTTCTGTCCCTGGCAAACCAGCCAGTGATCCCCAAGACAAGCACCTGCCTGAACCAGGGACAGCCATGGCAAACGTGCTTCATTAAGAGCCAACGGGAGCAGACCTCAAACCTGTGCAGTGAGTCCGTGTGCCCCAAACAGCTGGGGATGAGCTGCAATTATGGTTAATGGTAATTAACAGCAACAGGACCAGAGATCCTGTGCCATGGGCTCTGAGTCATCCATGGGCTTTAGCAATAGGAATTAAGTGGCACTACATGCTGATAAGGGAGGCCAGGCTGTAGTTATTCCCAGTAAACAGGAACACTTGGAGGGTGTTTTCTTGACTTGCTGCCATGCTGTGTGATCTGTCTGGAGAACAGACCAGGAGGCCCAAGACTCTGGAAAGTGCTCCAGAAAACACCAAAAATCAAAATGGCAGTGACCCTACCCACCTTCATCAGGTTGTGAAAAGAAGACCAAAAAGAAGTATGGGTTATTGCAAAAGCACGCTGTAGCAGAGAGGCCAGGTTAGACAGCTGCTAAATTATGGCATGTTGGGTGATGGAGGGGAAGACAGGCTGCAGCTCTCTGTGGCAGTGGCTGTCTCCAGCAGGGACGGGAGGGACCCGGCTGCTGGTGGTGATGCACAATAATCACCACCTTTCAGGGCTTCTCCTGGGATGAAATTGCTGGCTCTGTGCTGTAAGGCTGCAGAAAAGTGATAGCATAATAACAGCATTCACTCTGCAGCACTCCCAGTTCTCCTCAAAATTACTGGAGCACAAGGGTAATTAAAAAAAATTATAATTTTTTTTTTTTTCAAAGCTAGAATTTTCTAGCATGAAAGGCCTTTGGTCTTTGTCAGGCAGCCAGGAAAGAGAAGCATTTCTTGCTGAGTTATTACCTACCATATGTCTGCTGGGAGCAACCCACTCTGCTCCAAGCCCAGCACTGCCCAGGGACAGGAGCAGCCCCAAACCCAGGAAAACCTGCTCACAGGGAGACACAGCCCTGCTGCTGCAGGGGATGCTTTAGAAGCAGAGCCTTTCTCTTGTAGAGTGTTGCTTCCAGGTGCCCTGTCCTGGATTTTGGGATGCTGAGGCCAGTGTTTCCTCAAGCACCAGGGTACAATTGTGTCCATCAGCATCAGCCCTGCACTGCACCAAGTGAGAGAAGTGGGGTCTGTGCTGGAGGAGCACAGTGCAAGGCAGAAGCATGATATGTGGGGCTGTTTGTCCCACGTCCAAGCCTTCAGGTGCCTCTGAGAATGATGCTGGGCCAGGTGAGCACCCAGAGGCAGAAACCCCCAGAGTAGAAGGTGAAAAGGAGAGGCTGCAGTGGCCCCTCACTCATTGGTGAAAGCACCTGGGACTGTGACCAGAATCAGAAAGCCAGAGGCACTTCCAGAGGTAGACAACAGCACATGCAGCATATGGGACACACACACACATGCCCAGGTCCCCAGAGGGACTCTGGCAACACCCACAGTCAGATGGCAAAGCCCATTTCTGCAGCCTTCCCATAGCTCAGCCTGTTACACCCAGGTCTGTGGATTAGGGGTGAGCAACAGCTCGTGGGATTTGGTGTGATCTTTTCCCACCACCTTGGGAGACACTTGCCCTATCACACATGCTGCAGCCAGCACAGAGTGTCATGCACCAAAAGCCACCAGCCCTAAGGCTCTCTGTGCCCTCCCTGCTCTGCCACCAGGCCCACACATCTCCTGTCAAGGAATTCCCAGCTTTACACGGGATACATGACCACAGGAGACTCTCCTTCACTCAGCCTCAACTACTCGTTTTTCTGGGCTTGTTTGGTTTGCCCAGCAGCACCCCAGACCCAGCCATGGGGTGCTCAGCGAGGGGGGGCACAGTGGGGACATTCAGAGATGTGCCAAGCCTCTTCCATCCCCTGCCCTGAGGGCTCAAACCTGTTACCCCAGGAACCACCTCCAGAGCTCAGCTGAAGGAAATCCTGGGAACTCAGTGGTCCCAGCTATCAGCAAGGATTCAGTGGAGGCAGAAACCTTCCTGGATCAGCATCCAGCACCAGGAGAGGAACTTGTTCTCATGCAAAGCAGCCTGGAAATGAGACCTTGCTGCACATGCCAGCAGCTGTGACACCCACGTGAGGCAGGTAGAGATGTTTACACTGAGTGTGAGTGCAGGGGGAATCAGATCCTCTGTGTTTTCTTGCTTTTGTCCTTTTCCCTCCCATTATACTGAAGTACTTCACATTCAAAAGAGCTTTCCAAAGTCAGGAGGGGTTTAGGAAGAGATGCTTAAAATATCTGCTCAAAACTTAGCCCAAAGCACTCCTTTTATACTGGAGAAGTCACTAATTCAGCCACTCATTTATCATACCCACACAGCAGCAAATGCATGAAATGCCTAAAAGGGGTTTCCAATACCATTCCATGCTAAAAAAGGAAATGACCAGGAGTTCCTCTAATGGAAGCTATTTACTGCAATAACATGTCGTGCAGAGCTATAGTGCTGTGTTTTGATCAAATAAGAAAACAGAGATGGAAAAAAATGTAGCAACATTGTACCAGAAGCATCTTTTGAATTGTGTCTCACTATGACTCAATCTAATCAATGGGGGGAGGAGGGGGAAAGCATTTTAAGTTTACCAGTCTCATTTTTAAGGTGACTCCTGTACTAGGATATATTAATTAAACTAAATCAAACAACTTCCTTACTGTGTCAAATGATGGAATTGCTTTATAATCCTCTTTTGTGCAAAATACTGTCACAAAGAAACGGAGCTGTGCATCTGAGAGAGCAGTTCTCAGGCTGTGCTATAAACCACAGAAGAGGACAGTATAAGAAAAGCAACAGAACTTGAAAAAAACCCCCATTTTATATTAAACACTCTGCTCCCACAGGAGATGCAGGTAAGTACTAGAACAAATTTACTTGAATTAGCTAATTCAATTAGCTGCTGTGACTATCAGACCCTAACCAACAGTAAATGTGCAATCACACTTGCAAAAAGAGCTTCTAACACACAGTCAAGACATACCTACTTTCAGTTATTTATATACATATCCATAAATCTAACACCATAGATATTAATACTTAACATTTTAAACCTAGTTCAAAGCCAATATTTATTAAATGTGAATTATTAATCACGATGTGTTGTGAGGTGTCTCAGTGATGGGTCACTGCCATGCAGAAAATAGAGTGATTTTTTTTCTTCAGCTACTCACAAAACCACACAGTTTTCTTTTTCAATTGAATGCCCAGGAAGAGATGTGTGCAGATGTTTCTCACCAGGGATAACTAAATATGCTATTTTTATTCTCTTCCCACACTTTACTTCCTTACTGAATGTTTACATTGGCAGCCAGACAAATGAAAGAACTTGACACTTGTCAAGATCATATTAACTGATTTACTAAAGATCACACCAGGTAAGTAAAAGCCATTCCTCCCTCTTCACAAATAATGCCAATAACAGGGAAGTGTAGGAGTGTGTTGACACCAAAAAAAAAGCTACCTATTAGTACCATAAACTTTCATTTTGAATTTGAGATTGGTTTTCTTGCTTGTTTGCTGGGGGTATTTTTCTTTTTTTAAAGCTGAAAACCAGAAGCTATCAGAGACCATGCAACCCTTCAGAGCAACAATGCCTTAATAATTAACACCAAAATAATCAGTAAGAATATGATACCCACTTACATCAACTACAAAGATCTTCTGGGAATCATCCAGGAACTGGACTTTGAGGTGCAGCATCCTCGAGCAGGCAGCTGGGTGTGCAGCAGGCACGGCAGTCCTAGTAGTGTGAGCCTGGAGCTGGGAAGGGAGCCCTGACTCCTCTTGCACACATAATTCCCTCTCAGCTGGATGGAGAAGGCTGCACTCACAGATATGAAGCAGAAGCTGGAGCAAACGAGCTGACTGCCTAAAAACTAATTAAAAAAAAAAAAAAAAAAAGCTGAAAGACCAATACCTCCCTAGGTTTAAATGTCACCACTGCAATAAAAGATGTTTCTGCCTGTGAATTATGGGTGTATAAATAGGGGGAAGATTGGCAGTAATGGGGCTGAGATAAACACTCAGCTCTTACAGCTGGTGGTGAGCAATGCGAGGGGAAAGCAAGCCCACGCTCGGTACCACGGGGTCAGGGGAGAAGAGCTGAGCATCTCTCCTGCCAAAGTCAGCCAGCAGTGAGGGTCACCCTTACTCTGCTCTGGTTAAGGTGCACTGGGAGAGCAGCTGTGCTGGCTCCATGGGGTGGGCAGATCACGTCCTGTCCACTGACCGATGTGTGGACAGGCTGATGTACTTCACCAGAGACTGGAAAATGTTTCCAACTGGACCCAAAACCAGTTGTGAGTTGCTCCTGGAGAGGCAAAGGAGGACCTGCTCCTAATTCCCAGCTGAGCAACTTAGTGAAGTCTCGCTAGCCTTTGAGACAACCTGGTTCCCATCTCAGATCTGAAAAGCCCATATCCCCTGTCATCAGCTCATCCTTGGAGTGCCAGAGCCAGCCACCCCCCCTCAGACCCCCGACCTCAGCCCAGGCTGCTGTGTGCAGCCTTGCTTGGTGTGGTGGGTGCCTGGGGATGCTTGTGCTGCTCCTCTGCCCCAGGTGCTGCAGGGCCACGAGGAGCTCTCTGACCTCTCTGGTTCCTCTAACCCACCAGAGACCGCCTCACTGAGCTTTTGGGTGAAAGCAGATTTTGGGCAGGAGCCCCCACTTCCAGAAATAAATGCCCTGGGCAGTGCCAAAAGCAAGCACTGGACTGGCACAGGGGATCATTATTGCTGCTGCTGCTGGAAGAAGTCACAACCACACACAATCCTGTGGGACCCAGAGTGATAGAAAGATGGCTCAGCAAACCAAAAAAGCCGCATTTAGTGCTGCAGAGATTTTGTTCCATGCTCCCTTGTCTGTTTCACTGAAACTTCCATTATAAGTCACTTCAGACTATTTGCCATGGCCTCTCTTACACTTCCCAAATATTCCTGGGGATGTCAAGACAGAGGCCATCAAGGCAACATAACATCTCGTCATCTCTGTCGCAGTGAGAAAGACCACAGAGTTTTTTATCCATGGAAAAATACAGTCTTCTGCTAATCAGGACAAAAAGGAGCCTGAAAGTCAAAGCCAACCTGCTTTTCCTCTTGAAGCTGCTCCACAAAGCAGCTGAATCTATCATGCTCCACTGCCAGGAGGGGAAGGCAGCACCATGTTAAAGACCAAATTTCCAGCCCTGCACGTGGCCCTGGGGTCTGAGCTCTTTGTGTCACAGGAGAAGGGCAGCATCATGTACAAACCACCCGGGGGGGCTGAGAGCACTTCCCTCTGCAGTTTAAAACGTTTGTGCTGTCAAATATTAACAGGCACCAAGGAGAGGAGCAGCTCTCCTGTGAGTGGCTCTCATGCCACAGGCACAGATCTGCACTGGGAGCACAATGGGGACACTGGACTGGCAGGAGAGATGTATGGGGGTGCAACAGAGGAGCCCCCAAAGCCCAGAAGGAGCCAAGTCTCCCTGCTAAATGCTCTCCTGGCATGCCAGGGGCACTGACTCTGGACTCTACAGATGCTGTTCGAAGCTGGGCACCAGCCAGTCGGGTTGTGGGCAGAAGAAAAGGGCTTATTTCCCTACCTTGCCATGAAGGAACAAGGCTGTTTTGGGTCAGACAGGACCTCTGGCCACCCTGTAAATCTATCTATGGAGACATCGTGGAGCCAGCAGCAGCAAACAGGGTCAAACTACGTGAACAAGAACTTTTTGGCATAGGACCACTAAAGGACAGCAAGAAGAGATGTGGGACAAGCAAGGTTTGCTTGGGGCATGGACATTGTCTGAGCAAATGAGAACTCTGTTTTACCCCACTTACCTCTTTCTTCTGGAGGTGACTTGGGGACAGCCGGAGCAGCACACAAGGGGAGCACCTGGAGTAATTCCAGCTCCTGGCCTGAGCCAATGCCAAAGTCCAGCCTGGTATGTATGTCCTCCTTATTATCAAGGGCAGGGAATAATGTGAAAATGCTGCAGGAAAGCACAGAATCCATGAGGGGCAAGCACAGCCATAGTGGCAGGTGGGGAGGGGACCCCAAGCAGCAGCAGCAGAGCACAGTGGGACCTGAGCAGCAGCATGGAGTGAGTTCTGCTTCAGAGCTCTTTGCTCAGCCAGCTCAGCCCTTGATTTTAAATATTCTGGACCTTGCTACCACCATCCTCAATTGCACCAGTTTTCCCCTGGAAGGACTTTCTTCCACCAAGTGCATCTGATCCCATATTAGGGTGGACACTTTGGCTCAGGGTCTTCTTCAGTCTCTCAAATACTCTGCAGCTTGCTGGGATGGACTGAGCAAGAAATAACTTTCCTTCCTCTCAAATGCTGTTGTTCCTTTTCCCAAGGAGAATACTCACATGGATGTTTGGTAGGGGGGGCGGTTCTCTTTTGTTACCCATTGGTTTTGGAGTGAGGGCAGCACACAGGACAGGGCAGAGAGCTGGGCACTGCAGCTACAGCCTGCAGAGCCTCCTGGAATGGTGAGCCCATTGTCACTGGGCACAGAGTGAGCCACTTCAGAGCTGCTGTCCTGGGCTGGGGCTGGGCAAGGAAATGCCCCAAACCTCCCCACTGCCTTCTGAGAGAGGAGCAAGCTGTGAGAGAATGAATTCTGGCAGGGAAGGGACATAACATGCTACCCCCTGCATCACTGCAGCTCTGTGCACTGCTGACCCTTGGGCTTTGTCATGTTTATCTTCAAATTTGGTTTAGAGGAAAGGAAATGAAGATGGATAGATAAAGTCATTGAATAGAGACCTGCCAGGGGATTTTGAACACCACAGCCCAAGAGGCAAGAACCCACACCCAGCTCATTGCTGAGCAGACAGAAGTGCACACTCAAAATGCCACACAGGGCTCGCCCAGGTGGACTCTGGTCAGCTGTGACCTTTCATACACTCACATTTCACCTTCTCTTCCTCAGCTGGAGCTGCAAGGAGAACACTCACCTTCCCTCCTCATCCAGCCATAACTCCCCCAGCTGCAGGGCCAGGGAACAACCCAGCCCTTGGCTGCATCACTCTGGCACAGCCAAAGTCCTTCTGAACAGCTCCAGGCTCACAACGGGATATCCCAGCTGGTTAATGAATCCAAGGCATGGCATCAACACTGTAAACAGGGAATAGGGTACCTACCACATTCCTGCTGCCCCTCCAGGAGAAATGGCTTCACCCTCAGCTGGGGTGTCAGCTTATACACAGTTGTTTTAAACTTCTTATAAAATACACCCCCTAAAAAGGGTTTTCAAAGAACAACTTGAGTTTGTTTAGTTTAAAAAGAGAAGAAAGGAACAACAATCACCTGATTGATGCAGAGACATTCCAGAATGGATCAGCTGTGCTCCAAAACTAAAGAGAAAATTAAGAGTTTGCTGGAAATTGCAGGGGAGATCTCAGTTGGGTCCTACGAAAGAGCCTTAAATTCTGAGGCAGAAAAAATACTGGAGCAGGCTGGAAAAACCATGGTTGATTTAGACATGCCTGTTGGGGACACTCCGGGAATATGGTCCTTCCTTTAAACCTTTAACAATGATCATTGTTTTACATTTATTCCACATTATATCTTGAACAGATGTCAACAGTTCAACCTGACTTGCCATGTCCTGCCCTTCTAAAAACTTCTGCCTCAAAACTGTTCTATTTATTGAATATAATAAACAATGATACATTTACATTTTCATCAAGTTTTTCTTGCCAACAATCAGCTAAATAATCTGACATCAGTGTGCTGAAACTCATTACTCATAAGTAATCGCTGGGAAAATGGAAATAATTGCATTTTTTATTTTGTGTTTAGGTGGGATTCACCCATTACCGTCCAGGATAAGACTTCTCTGAGCAGCATTTTGATATCACAAGATGACATTATACAGCAGCATTTTCCTCTCCAGTGTGCCCCAGTCCCACCCAAGGCAAATCAGTGCATAATCTCATGCTCAAGAAATCAAATAATGAAAGCAAATCTTGTTCTTGTGACTTTATTTTTTATTTCAGCTTCAACAGCTAAGGTAAGAGGCTCTTTTTACCTACCTGCAACAACAGAGTGGGAAATCCCAAATAACCTCGGTTATGCACTAAAGACTCCAAGCACAGCTGCAATTCCAGACATCTGAGACAAATTAACCCAAAGTGCTAAACCTTCTTTGAAGTCCCGAGGCCCTGAAATACAGATTTATTTCCATTTCCGTTCTGTTTTCAACCTGTGTTTGACTCCCAGGGCTGGAGCACCGCCCCACTCCGAGCCGGACCATCCCAGGACAAACCACTCGTTGCTTCCACGCTCCCTCTCGTGGCGCTGCTGGTGCCCCACAACCAACACAGGAGAGGAGTCGGTGTGCAGGGATGAGCAGCTCAGCCCAGGAATCTCACATTCCAGCGTGCATCCATGGGCACCGCTGATTTTTCCTCCTTTTTCAGATTTTACGTGTTATGTAAAAACTATCACCAGGGCTGCCTAGCTTACTGTAAGCAAATACAAATGACAGCACAAGCTGCACAAGAAACTAAATACCATCCTGACTCTGGTGATATCCAGCCACTTTATCTCTTTTTTGATAAGCCAGTTGCACTGTGCTGTTGGCACAGCTATATAAAAAGCACTCTTGTGATGTTTAATTCAAGCAGGTCACTTCAAAGACATGAGAAAGCAATTTATGCAGCAAGAGAAAGCCTCTTAAAATGTATTGAATCAAAGGAGCACTGGTGCCTCCAAGGACTTGGGCACCACACAGCAAATCAATTCTGTGATTTCCAGCTGGGGAGAGGCACCTCACCACACCTTGTGGCAGTGACAGCACTGGGCTGGTACCTTTGCTTTTTGCTGTCCTTTATTTTTTTACCCATGTCGTTGCTGGGGCATCAGGAAGGACCTGACAGGCAGTGGCTTCGTCTCAGAAAGTTGCCAAATGGACTCTGCAATGCCAGGGGAATCTTAGTGGAAAGGACAGAGTTCTAGGGACTATACTGCTTGATTTCATGACGGATGTGGTTTCCCTCTTGGTTCAAGATAAATAACTCTGGTTGAGTAAGCCTTGATTGCACCTAGACAAAGAAACACACATGTTCTCCAGGTACCTCCAGGCCAATGGATCAGACTCATTCCACCATATGGATCTTGATCTTGAGCTTTATTAAAACTTCCCTCCCAGGTAGCCTCTCTACTCCCCACTCACCCTTATCACACTTCAATCCTACCAAGGCACACCAAATTCCAGGAATACAGCTCACAGCAGAGGGAAAGGACTGTCAAAGCCACTCTTTACATCAGGCAGGGGAGGACAACAGAGCAGCATCCACCCGAGGGTGGGATCTTGCTAGTTTTGTCATGATCAAAGGTGATCACCACTTCATGGCTCCTCTTCCAGGGCCTTCTGGCAGGTGGTGGCAGCTACGAGACAGACATATTTCCAAAACCAGGAAACATTCCCACATTGTGACTGTCCCAAGGTCTCAGGGATACACTCACAAAACTTTTCCAGATTATTAAACTGGGCCCCAGGATGGAGCCATTTGGATGATCCTGTGCTGACAACTCTTCACAGACAGCTGAAAAACAAGGAATGCAGCTGGACACTCAAGCACTTCTAACCACAGCCTGACACTGGGCAAGCCCTGCAGCTAAAATCTTTCTTCTAACCTTTTAAAACATCTGCATTGCTGAGGCTAGACTTAGAGCATTTGGCAGGGCTGTGCTAATTCCTGGAACAACGGATGGAAAATAATGACAGGAGCAGTAATGTGACTGTGGTCACTGAGACACAGCACTGCAAAGGACTTTAGAGATCCCACATGACAGCCCAACACAGGGAGGCAGGCACACACCTCACACACTCCCTCCTCCAGCAGTGGTTATCCAGTATCATTTTAGTAAATCCTTCACCACCCCACAGAGCTGCAACGTGCTGCAGCACTTAGGTGTGTTCTGTGAGCAGGCTTCTCTCTCCTCTCCAACATAAATCAGCTTTCTGAAAATTCTGTTAAATTCTTCTTGTGTTTCCCACAAAAGCCAGGCTGTCGGTGATTACACAATTATTATTAAAATGAAGAAAAGGGGTCTAAGATCTGTTCCAGCAGTAGGATGAATCCCAAGCTGATGGCTGATCTTCCTATCTTGCCAGTTCCCAAGAAGAAAAGTACTCCTTCAGGAATGTCACAGACAGCAAGTGTATCTTCCCTTTTTTGGGCTGGCCAAATAATTTAAACGTAATGTCAAGGTAGATCTTCTAAGGGCATAAAACTGTATGAACTAGTCAGTCTAGCAGCAGGAAAAAATAAACAATTTCTGGAAAAGACAAAATTTTCCCAGAAAGCTGACTGTTTGCTTTACTGAATTGCAGTCACAGATCAATTAAACCCTTTAGTACAAGCATAAGCCTTAAGACTGAATGATATTGTAATCTCAAATTATATTGTAATACAATTGTAATTATATTGTAATCTCAAAAATGTATAAATGTATGAAATACTAATCCTTTTCATAGGTCTGAGAATTTTTCAACTTTGCTATTTAGGTTCTACTCCAGTTTTTTATTTACATGCAAAAAGTTCCAATTTCAAAGTTATTCTACAACACTTTAGCATGTGATTCCAAGCAAGTCCAAGCACCTCCACACCTCCAACACGCTCTTCCCCATGTGCCCCCAGGAGGGAAATGCTACAGTTAAGGTTTTTCTTCCAAGGCAAGAACAATTGAGGTCACCCAGTAACTGGCAGTGTCAGGGAGTCCCAAACCCCACGCAAGCCTAATCACTAGAAATATGCTTAGGAGGAAGTAAGGCACTGCTAAGAGAGCTGTCACAGCACACCCAGGCTGAATCAGCAGAACACCAAGGAGCACAGACACGCCACAAAACAAAAAAGCAGCAAGCCCTCCCCTAAGAGTGAATATTTTACAGGTTCCTACAACACGAGAGACTCTTTCCCACCCATTATTTCAGATATTGCTGCAGACTCTTTGGAAGGACGTGAAGAAAACAGCTTTGAAGGAAAGCACCAGGGCAAGTGAACTGATTCCATACTAAATACATTGTTTCCACAGAGAACAAGTCTCATCCCTCCCAATCCTGCGATCAGCAGGGTCAGTGCCAGCCGAGCTCAGTGCTGCCCTCAGCAGTGGGACTGTCAGTGGGACATCACCTGAACGCTGCGCTGATTCACAGCTCAGATTCTTTTTTTCTGTGCTCCTCGCTGCGTTGGCCAGGCAGAGATACAAGCGGCTATGCAAAACACCCGAAACCCGCATTATTTCACTTTCAGAGCGCAGAACATGGGGCCACGTCATCTCCCGACAGAGGCTGCCCCAGCTCCGGGCGCTGCTCGCCTTCCTCGGGCCAGAGAGAGAGAGCGGTGGGTGACTCAGCCAGCCCCAGCAACCACCCGGGTGGCTGAGTTATCTCTGCTGCCTTTCCAGCGCAGATAACTCACACAGGTCAACACCTACTGCTCTGCAGCCCCGTATCTCATTTTAATTAAGATTAGACACTTCCACCTAGTTTCACACTGTAATTACAGCCCAGCCTCCCGGGACAGATGCCAGCGTGCAGCTCCACACGAGGTGTGGCCTGGCAGGGTCTCTGTGTCCTGTGGGGTTTGTGTGGCTGTGGGTTGTAGCCCTGCACACCCAGCCGGGCTCTGCAGGGCCGGGCTCTGCCCTGGGCAGTGACACAGTTACGTGTCACCCGTGCTGGCTGGGGGAGCAGGGTGGGGACAGGCCTCTCACCGGTACTGTAGGTGGCTCCTGCTCTCTGATGGCTCTGGGGGGACATCCCTGTCCTCTGGCTGCACAGGGGAGATGTCCCTGTCCCAGCAGGACACTGGGAGATTTCTGCAGGCACCTGTATAGCAAGGGCTGGTTAGATCAAAGCAAAAGCTGCCATGAAACATCACAAACAGCCCCAAAAACAGATAGAGCAATGTGACATTGCCACACCTATTTAACAAAGGATGCTACCACAAGTCTGTGTAGCAGCAACTGAGTCCACTCTCAGCACCCAAGACTTTTGAAGGATCACAGCCTTAAATAAGAAATCTTATGTCCTTCCTTAAAATCCCTGACCGAGTCTGTATTACACTGGCAACTGGAAACAAACCAGTGGTGTAAGTCACAGGGGCTTAATATCGCTACTCACATCCCTTCCCATCCTACAAGTGGAAAAAGGAAGCAGGTTTCTTAATTACACTGAGTGCCATCAGGAATTGGAAGCATTACTGCTGCATTCTGACTTTTTTTAAACCACATGAGAAGTCAGACCCACACAGCAATGAACCCAATAGTAACACCTCAAAGCAGACTGATCCTGAAGTGCCAGCTCCCACCGTCAGTGACACTAATGAGAACAGGGCAGGCTTCACTCCTTACCTCCCAGCTAGGTTAGGGAAGCAGACACTTCACCCAAAATCACTTAGAAGCACACCCTGCTCTTCTCTATAATTTTTCTCTTGAGATGGAAATTACTTCTCTATTTCAGCAAAGGAAGTGTGAGCAGGAAGAAGAAATGGCACAGAAACCTACCTACAAGATAAGGCTAACGCTGCTTCAGCTGGAGGAGGGGTGGTGAGTAGGCTACGTGGTTTTTCTGCCTGTTGACAGATTGCTGAGAACTGAAGGTACCAAGGTATCAACTTTTTCTCAACTTGAAATCACATTTTCCATTAACGCACAGCTTCAGTTACAAACACAGTCCTAAAGGTCGGTGCCAAGACTGTATGTCCTGAGGAAGATGCACTTTTTGTTACAGGGCCCAGATAACAATCACTGACTTGGCAATTTCAGGGCTTTTACTGAGCATTTAAGATAATTGTTATCAAATAGCGCTGGGCACTTTGGTTTTCTGGAAAAATCTTGTGCCTCTCCTGTGGCAGAGCTCCAGGAGCACTCACTCTGCCAGGGGGGTGGAAAGATGTCAGCTCTGGCTGGAGGGCAGCTACAGACACTGCAAGGTGATGTCAGGACTTGTGGCCACCTTCACACACACAAAGCCTGCATGAAAACAAGAATGTTAAAGATTTGCACAAGACAAACACAGATTTCTTTTGAGCTAAGCTCCATCACACTGGGCTGTGAGGAGGCTGCTCTGAGCCCAGCTCAGGGAGTGCCTGCCCTGCACAGGAAGATGAAGCACAGCCTTTGCTCCCCTTTCCCTCACCCAAGACCTTTACACCCAGCTGGGGCACAGCTGTAACACCCTGTGCCTCCACACCAGGACTCACTCAAGACAATTTAGATGTGGTTACTGCCTTCACAATAACCAAGACCTCAAAAACAACCCACAAAACAAGAAGCAGCAGCAGCTTGTCAGCTCAGCCCACTCCAGAAGACACTGAACACAGACTGCTCACCCCAGTTTGGTAATACAGGTATCTATTTTATTAAAAAAGTTACAAACAGGTGGACTGTAGGGTTGTCTTACAAAATGACAAGAATGAATTCTACTGGAAAAAACTTTTTACAAAGCATTATAGGTAATTGTTCCATTTTTGCACTTGTTATTCCAGATTTCACCTATCACTGATAAAGATACAGTACATTAGATACAAGATGTTAGGTTACATTTTTATTTGTAGAGCCCTACTGCAGTGATTTGAACAACTCCTAAACAGATGCCATAGTAAAGACAATACATATTGCATTTATTATTAGCCTCTTAACTCTAATAAGCAACTTCACATGCAAACTATTGAGGAAGCCTAAATAAACTTTTGGTCCCTTTTTCCCCCCAAAGTGTGCTGAAGAAACCATCTCTCATTTTCCCAGTCCTGCCACTCTAAACTAGTTCAAGTTTCAGAGTTTTTTTCATTTGTTTGTTTCTTTTGTGGTTTTTTTTTTTTCTTTTTTTTTTTTTTCTTTTTTTTTTTTTGCTGAGGTCAATGAAAATGAACACTGCTTTGAAAACTACCTATAGGAATGAACCACTGATCAATACCAACCAACTTTTTTCCTTCTTAGACAAAGGAAAACTAGGATCTTTATGAATTACTTTCATATCCTATTACTGTCTTACAACCTACAAAAAAGATCAACAACCATCACTTAAAAAAAAAAACCTACTTTGAATACAAGGTTTGGTTTAATTCTGATATTAAAGTGCAAACCTAAGTATTAGCCTCAGCCTGTTTATAAAGTTTGTACAAACAGGAAAAAAATATTTCAAGTAACCCCACAGAAAAAGAATCAGGTGTTTCAATAACCAGGCAGAAATCCTGGTGTTCTCTTCTTTTCAGGATTCAAATTCAACACTGAATGTAGACACAGAATCTTTATTTCTGCTAATATTGTAAAGTCAGCCTGCATTATTACCAATAAAACACATTAATATTGAGATACTGTACCGGTGATCTTTTATTGTTTCAAATGCCATCATCCACAATACAATTTGTGAGTTTTCAACTGCTTAACCTCATATATCCATCACTGCTTTTACTGGAGCTTTTCTCATAGATATTTAGCTATTACAGGGAAAGAATGTACATTTCTAGAAGCATGTTCAAATG
This sequence comes from Zosterops lateralis, assembly GCF_965231275.1. Taxonomy (NCBI): domain Eukaryota; kingdom Metazoa; phylum Chordata; class Aves; order Passeriformes; family Zosteropidae; genus Zosterops; species Zosterops lateralis. Next base: position 78,786,540 of record NC_139800.1, read on the forward strand.
ACTAAAGCTGGGCTCCTAAAAACCTAGAACTTTGGTGCAGTAGGTGAGCTGCAGTTATTAAATTTCTGCAAAAAAAAAAAATTACACACTTTAAACCACTGCTAGAAAAAGCTCTCATGTATGCAACACGTTAATAAAGATGAACAAAAAAAGATTTTGTCTGTTCTTTGTACATTTTCATTCTGCTCTTTTATACCTGTGTTATTGTTAAAATTTTCAAGTATTCAGAGAAAATGTTGATCAGGTAAACAATAAGGAAGGCAATGGCTGTTTAAAGCACACTTGCAGTTAGTATCACTGAAACCTGGTGCTTTTCCCCTTGTTACGCCAACTTGTCTCTAATATTATACTTGTTTACTGGGGAAAAAAAAAAACCAAAATAAAAAGCAATTTGTGACAGTGCAAGAAAAAAACTTTTAACAAATATTGCTTTAAAACATTATTCAGAAAGACAAATATTAAAAACTATAAAATGTAAAGTGATCTTATTTGCATTAGATTTACATATGCAGAGGTCTACCAGATGTCTCTCACTGCGCCAGGCAAAGCTGAGCTGACAGAGTAGGCAGAGAGCCCGTTCTGAAGGATACATTATCCCTTTTCAAAGGCATAAGAGAAGCAATTTGTAAACAGGCAAGTTCAGGAACTCAGTAGAAGGAAAAGTGTGCTGCCGTTTTTCAATGCTACAATTGCCATGTTCAATTAAGAAACCCGAGATCGAGAGAAACATCAGCTGGAGATTTTACATCCCATTCCAAGTAATCCCTACTGTCAGATAGGACTGGTCACAAACTCATTGTCACAGCTGCATTTGCCAAGAAAAGGGATACTACATCCACACAACAGAGGCGCCTTCAGTATCTTTCCACGACACTGTCACACGTAAACAAAAAGTCTCAAAGGATGACCGACTACATTGTAGGAGAAAAACCTTGCAAAGAGAAATAAGCACTGATGCGAGGTAATATACAGAAGTAACCATTTGTTTAAGGCTCAATTTATTCTCCATTAAAACTCTCTTCTTTTAAAAGGCATTGAGTAGGTAATACTGAGTTTAAGTATTTAATAAATACAAGTTCAGAATTGATTAAAGAAATCAATTAAAATATTAAAAATGAACTCTTGCATATTAGCCATTATATGAACTTAGAAAGCTATAAAAGGACTGATAGATAAAGAACAGATTTTAAAACTTATGGTAAACATGCTAAGCATTCAGATTAAGGTGTGTGGATCCTGGAGGCCACCAACCTTATGCACTTAGATGTATGGCAATGTGCTGTAATAGAGACAGGTTTACCAAGGCTCAGCTCTGCAACCTGGGCTGAAAGTTCTCCAAAGCAGCATCTGTGCAAGTTTCCTCTGAGTTTTATCTGCAATTTAAACAAAAACACAAAAAAAAAAAAGAGAGAAAAACTAATGAAAGCCATATTCAATACACATCCAAGGTGAAGACAGCACCTCCCTTGTCTATTTTCCATCCTGAGCTCCAAAGGACTGTTTTCCACAGCAGCATTCCCAAATGCTCCACCAGCTCTGGTAATACAAGAGCCAAACAGGTAACAACCTACTGCTATTCACTTTTGTGGCAGCTGCTGCTGTGGGATATGAAATTGCATCTAAAGACCTGAAAAAGCCAGGGAATTTAAGTTCTGTTGTACAGGTGCACCAATGCAGGACCTGGTGTATGTGCAATACCCAGTAACGTACAGCAGTGGCCTTTAGCACAAGTTCTGGGAACAGGCTCTAACTCAGTTTTGATATCAGACCCTCTAAATGACTCCTAAAAAGGCTCTCAGCACTCAGACAGCCTCAGCAGGGACAGACACCACCATCCTCAATCAAGCACAGCAACGCATTATCAATGTGACCAAAACACCTTTGCATTTCAGATAATTTGCTTGTAGCTCCCAGGATTTATCTGCAGAGATATCCTGAAAGTCTCAGGCAAAGCTCAAAGTCTGTAGAAATCTGTTGTATCTACCTGCATGTACTTCACTCTGGCTTGATCCATGGCTTTTCAGGAGCCTTCCCAACTCTTGAAGTAATTTCTCCAAATGAGTCAGGACCGTATGTTTCCTACTGCACCATTTCTTTTCAGCTGTTGATTTCCTCTCAGCTAAGAGTTTGTCATGACAGAGTGCTTTGACAAAAGTTCCCCTGCTTGCCCAACAACTGGCCAACCCCAACTCTCAGGAGCAGCACTCCTGCCCTGACAGGAGCCAGGTTTTTCTTGCTTGTTTGTATGTTTCCAACTAACAGCAATTCTCTTCCAGTCTGGTGACATCAATCCCACCCCACAAACTGTTACTGGTCCACAAATTTTAGACAGTGAGAGTCCCTGTACTGCCAAAAGCAGCAAACCAACATTTAGCTACTAATGGGGATGGATCAGACCTGCTTAATAGGTGTTTTATCTTTGCTTAGAGCACAGAAGAGGCAAACCATTTACAGTGCAGCTCCTCATCCTACCAGAGTTAGATCCACCCCAAAAACTTCCTCTAAACCCAGTATTCAATAGTGTGGCCAGTAAAGAATTGCTGGGTAACAGTAATAGTAATAAGAGAAAAATGAAGTAATGATATTTTCCTCCACATGCCCTTCAGCATCCTTGAATTTTTAGGTTAGGGACCTCCCAATTCAGATTTGTCTCGTCTCTATTTGTGTTTAGTTACTAAAATTAACACAACACGATACCTTACCCAGCTTCATTTGTCTGTGATATTTTATACCACCCCCTGGTCTCTTCTGTGAGCAGGCAGGAGAGAAGGGGAAGTTAGACAACACAGTATAATAAATGTGTCTGTGCTGCAGCCACAGAGACCAGAAGGGAGTACACTTTCAGTTTTTATTCCTAGAGAGGAATACGCTTCCTTCAACCTTGCTAATCCCAGTTACTCATGAACACAGGGAACAGAAATCACTAACCAGAAGAATCATCTTTCATCCCAAGGTGTTACCAATCCTGTCAGTATCTGAAAGACTTCAGTGCATGAGCACTGTACCAAGTGTTAAAGGAGATTCAAAATACAAAACAGTGTCCTAACTGAAAATTCAAGAGAAATAAATACTGGAGTAAGGAACACAAAGCAGGTCCTGGAACTCTCCCATCTCTGAATTCAAGAGAAAATGTCAGAAGAGCACTGCAGGAACAGGAAAGGGGAGGGGGGAAACAGGATGCAAGAACAACACACATTTTTAAAAGGAACTGTGGGTTATCCTGACTGTGCAGTTGTGTTCCATCCTTCGCCTCATCCAAGGCAGCTGACTGGAACAGCAGCTTAGCAAATGCTCCTCAAAAATGTCAGGAAAGAATCTACACAACAAGCTGACGGACAGGCTGAGGTATCAACACCAAAAAAGAGGTTAAGTGGTGCCTGTGAGTTAAAACTGACACTGGAACAGCCTCAGGCAAAGCCAGGCCCAGCAGAAAATCCACCCCCACCCCTGCTGTGGGTTTCTGCAGCAGGACTGCAGGAACACAGACTGTTGTATGCACTGCTGTGTGAACTGACACACCCAAGGCTCCTCCTGGACACAGCCAGGTTACAGAACTCAGAGATGAGGATCCCAAGACCCAGCTGTAGCTCAAACCCACTTCCTGCACACAGATTTTTCAGACAGCTGGTTCTACTTCCTCAGTTTCAATTTACCTAGGAGGGGTCACTCCTAAAGCAGAGGCCTGACAAGCAGTAATTGTTTCCTGGATCACAGATAAGCAGGTTTACAAAGCGCATTAGAGCTATCACAAGACACCATCAGCACCTCTCCTACCAGAGCATATCAGACAGAAATTATCGAGCAGCAAAGGCTTATGAGAAAGTTAATGAGATCCTACATCCACTCAGTCAAAGAACAAGGATGGAGTGGGAGCCAGGAAGAGGAAAGGACCCCAAAAGTGTCAGGCAGAAATGAAATACACAGAGCATGAGGCCTGTGAAAGGACAGAATGAGTAATAAAAGTTCCAGACATGGTGAAAACTGGACTGAATAGGAAACGGGTCAGGAAGGAAAGACTTTGTTTGGCACAGGTGATGAGACTACACTGCAGAGACAGCATTCCCCAGAAACAAGGAAGCAGTTTGCTGCTGAAGGCTTGGGGTGATTGTCTAAGCCAGGCAGAAGGAAGGAGAGGAAATCTCTACCACAAAAGCTTGGATCCTCTGTCTCAAGAGCTCACAAAGATATAAGAATTCAGATGTTTCTTCTGAAGCAAGAACATGTTTAGGAAACCCACCAAATCTAGGCATAAGTTATCATTCAAAGGAATAATGTGGCTCTGCCTCTTCTTCAATTTCACCTCTAAGATTCAATGTGCTACTTAGTGCTAAATCCAGAAGCAGACAGGTTACACGGCCTCCCCTGGAAGAATCAATTCCAGAACTACAAATTTCAAGGAGGAAAGGCCTGATTTTGTCAGAGTTTGACAGTAACCTGCACAAGATGAACCATTAGTAACTCAAGGGATTGCCATATCCTTTGGCATGATACTTCTAGTCCATATAATCTTGTTTGTGAAGCTGCCTCAGAAATAAATACCTGTAACATTGCATTACCATACACAATTCAGGATACTACCCATGCAGCACTCAATTGAAAAAAACCACAGTAATTTCTTAGATTAATTTCTTCCTACAACTCTATAGACTCTGCAGGTGTGATTAATGTACAAGGAAAGACGTTACTTGTATTTTCCTCTGCTCCAAAACAACAAGCTCGCTCACATCTCAAACTTACACAGTGAGAGCAGCTCATCCTAATTTCACAGAACTGGAGATAAAAACATCATGTATTATCTGGGGCCATGAGCACCTAAAACTTCATATTTACAAAGCACTTGATAACAATCTCAACGACAAGCTTTGAGACTTCACTCTCTGACCTTGCACTCAAGATTAAAGAGGTCCAAAGCTGCCAGTAATAACCTATTTTCCCTCTTGTCACTCAAGACACAAAAAGCTCCTTTGAGTTAAGCAAGTTACCAACATGGCAGTGGGAGCCTGAGCCTCAAGCAGTGCAGCTGCCCCTGAATTTCCACATCCTCCCTCATTCCTGCACTTGCCCTGGGAGATCATGAGGAGCTGTTTGCCAGGACAGGTCCAACAGACAACTGGAGGCCTGAGGGACCAGCTGGCTGCACACAGAGCACACCACCAACGGTGCTCTGCAGAAATGTGGATTGGAGCCAGCACTGAAACAAGACCTGCAGCAGCTACAGGGGCAACAGGGAAACTGTGGGGGGTGTCAGAACCACCTCATGGGAATGCAGAATCGGGGAGGAACAGACCCATTCAAAGTCAGGTGGAAAAGGTGCTGAAAAACACCACACCTGAAAGGCCAAAGGCAGCTGTCCTTTGAAGAAGGAAAAAAAAATTAAAAAAAAAAAAAATCAAAGCAACACTTGACAGAGGGGAAGCTTTCCCTCTGAAAGCTGCACTCTCATCACACCTCTTAGGAGTCACTAGGAAAGGAGAACTGTGCCTTGGGAAGCCATTTTAGAGTGTTCTCTGCTCTGCAGATTTGAGATGAAGAGCACTTTGTGCACGCCCTTGACTATTAGATGTGGGCTTCCAGCCACTTCTCAGCACTCAAGGGGGTTCTCTTCCAAGAGAAACTTATTCCACTGATAAGGCAGAAGAGTACTGTCAGTTTCTGTGCTACAGAACTTTATTTCTTTTCAACAAACTCAAAATCTTCTCAGAAAAACTACTGGGAAACTTGTTCACAATAATGCCATTGAACTCCGAGTAATTCCCATTACTTGAAAATAATTCAGATACCAGCTACAAGAACAAACCCACTGTAACATCACAAAGCACTTATGCAGAATAACACAGCATCAAAGACAGCAGTGACAGTCAAAAAAATAGGTGCAGATAAGATCATTCACTTTGTGTCATTGTAAAATCACTGCAAGCAAATGCAGCAGCCCCTGACTAACCCTAGTGAGGTAACACAGGAAGTCCATTTGCCTCAATCATGTTCACAGGCTCCCATCCCTTCTGGAGGATGGCAGCCTCCAGGTGAGACTGCCTCATTTCAGTCTCCCTGTCCCTTTATCTCATAGTGAAACACCATGTTCAGGCACCTCAGTTAGTTATGACTGTTCCACCAACCTGCTCTGTATGGCCATGGTTGAGGTTTTTCTGAATTTCTCTCACTGGACGATGCAGGTTGTACAACACTGATCCTGTTTCTCAGGCAGGGAGGCATAGTTCATTTGCCTGACGATCTCAGCAAACAGTTCATCCACCATTGTCTTGCTCTTGGCTGACGTCTCCATGAAGGGACAGCCCCACTCCTGAGCCAGGGCTCTGCCTTCTGCAGATAAGACTTCCCTCTCCGACTCCAGATCCACCTTGTTCCCCACCAGGATCAGAGGAACCTTCTCGTATCTCTTCACCCGGACAATCTGGTCCCTCATCGGCTTGATGTCCTGGTCAAACAACCCAGATGGTTAGTACAGGCAAGGAATCACATGGAATTGCTACAGAAACACATTTTAACAACCCTCATGTGCCACTGAACCTTAAAAACACATCAGAAGGCTTCTTAAACTCACAGCCACGCAGATCCGGAATTCAGAGAAAATTTACTGCCTAGAACTAAGTTACTCTTTGTTTTTTTTTAAATATAAAAGCATGCACATTTTATAGAATTTATGTGCATATACAAACAGAAAGTGAGTGCTGTGCTCTCACACAGGCAGAGGAGGACACGGTATTGCTGCTCTGAGGGCTGGTTTCAGCTTCCTGAAGAAGCTGTCTCAAGCCTAAGGACCTGTAACCCCAGCAGGGGCGTGCCATTACACAACCGTTTAGGAAGTTTGTGCTTAGTTTAACAGCTTGAGAAATCCATCAACTCAAACAAACCCTTTCTCAGCCCTGGAATGCTCGGAATAATTCATTGCGAACACATTTAATCCCATGTAAGTAACCAAATTAGATGCTGTAAAGAGATTTTATTACCTAGAGATGCATTTATTCCAGTCTGAGCCGACGTGGGGAGTTTACACTTGAAAGCCTGAGTCAGCCTCCTCTGCCCCCCCACCCCCCGAGCCTTTCAAGTTCCTATCAGCACTACAAATTCTTGCATAGTCCTGAGACAAAGCAGCCCCAGCGTTTGAAGTCACCACTCTGTAAAGAACTGCAGAGTGGTTTACACCTACAGCCCGCAGAGCAAACACGCCACAGACAGACGGGAACAATTAAATATTAACAGGGTGGATTACTGTACATCCACTCCTCAAACACCGCGGGCTCACTGGAACCCAAAAAAATCAGTGAAAATGAGAGCAGAGACATCCCTAGTGCCATGGCTGTTGTTTCCCAGAGATAAGCAGGGGTTCAGCTCTGCACAGGGCTGTTCCGAGGGCTCTGCTGAGATAAGGTTCAGCCTTCAGCAGAGGCAAACAGCGGGGGTGTGCAAGGTCCTGCCAGGCAGCTGGAACACACCCAGCTCGCAGCCCAGGCCAGGGCAGGAGCTGCAGATCCCCGCGCTGCACGGGGGACTGCGAAACTCACCTACTGCCCAAAAACAAAGCCCTGTTTCTATAGTTCTGTTCTCAGCTCACAACAGTTACTGGCTGACATATTTCCTTTTTTTTTTTTTTTTTTTTTTTTTTTTTTTTTTTTTTTTTTTTTTGAGAGTTTCGATAGCAGAAATCAAATCCAGATCCAGAAATTATCGTGTATAGCGAGTTCTCCCCTCCAGTACTCCACCTACGCTGTGAGAGCAGGGAGCCCGGGCTGGACAGGAATGTATTTTGGGGGGAGGGAGCGCAGAACAGCAGCTCGCTCAGCAAGTCACAACTGCAGAACAATGAGACTCTCTTCAAGAGCAACTGCAGAAACGTGCCTTTTAGGAAGGAGAGGGGGGCTGGAAGGGGAAGTCTCGATTTTGATATCGAGTGTTTTCTTCACAAAAGGGGATTGCCAAGAGATTTCTGCTGGGGAAGTGGGAGCGAGTCATTGTTCTCCGGCGCTGCGTGGGATTTAACAAGGGTGGCACCCTGATAAGTACCTGCAAAGCCAGCAGCTTTCCACCAGGAAGCAGGGCTGGCAAACCGGGCATTTACACTTTTGGCCCTTGGCAGATAAAGCGCTTCCACGCACACACGTGGCCACCCCCAAAACTTCCTCCTGGCCCGGCGCCTTCCCCGGGGCAGGGCGGGCTCCGGCCCAGGACGGGACACTGGCCCGGGTTACCTGGAAGGACTGCTGGTTGACCAGGCTGTAGACCAGGATGAAGCCCTGCCCGTTCTTGATGTAGAGGTCGCGCATGGAGGCGAACTGCTCGGTGCCCGCCGTGTCCAGGATCTCCAGCACCGACGGGGACGAGTCCACCTCGATCTCCTTGCGGTAGAAGTCCTCGATGGTGGGGTCGTACTTCTCGATGAAGGTCCCGGTGACGAATTGCACGGTCAGGGCGGACTTCCCCACCCCGCCGCTGCCCAGCACCACCACCTTGTACTCCCGCATCGGGCCCCGCTCGCCGCTCCGCACCGGGCCCGGGCCTAGGGCAGGCGGCACCGCGGCCCTCGCATAGCCCCGGCCCGCTCCGGATGAAGGGCGAGGCCCCGCCGCTCTCGCGCCGTCCTGGGGGCAGCGAGAGCCCCGTCAGCGCCCGGCGCGGCCCCGGCTCCGCCGCGCTCCTCTCACCGCCGCGCTCCCGCCATCGCCGCCTCGGCCGCGGGACCCGCCCGCCAGGGCCAGCCCCACCCGGAAGGGTTTTGCTGCCGCACCGGAGGCGGCCCCGCCCCGCCCCGCCGCTCCCCGCTCACTTCCGGCGTGCTGCGTCACGGCCCGCCCGGACTGCGCCCGGGGGGGCGGGTTAGAGTGTGGCACCGAGGCACCCGCCCTCTGACGGGGGACACATTTGCGTGTGGCACCGAGGCACCGCGCTGTGATGGGGGACACATTTGCGTGTGGCACCGAGGCACCGCGCTGTGATGGGGGACACATTTGGGTGTGGCACCGAGGCACCCGCTCTATGATGGGGGACACATTTGCGTGTGGCACCGAGGCGCTGTCCCAGCCCGGCCCCCAACATGGCGGCCCCAAGATGGCGGCGGCCTCGCCAAGGGCGGCTCCGTGAGGGGCGGGTTGTCCCTCCTGCTCGGCAATCCGTAATTTAAACGCCTTAACAAACTTCTCTGACCTCCCTGCCTATGACACCCGCGGGACACTGGCACGGCGGTTCTTTATCCCGCTGTGCTGGCGGCAAAAAGAGTCGCCAGGGTGGTCAGCGGGGTGGAGCACCTTTAATGTGAGGAAAGACTGCGAGAATTGGGATTGTTCATCCCGGAGATGAGAAAAAAAGCTTCGGGGTGACCTAATTGCCCCTTCCAGTGCCTGAAGGGGATTTACGGGAAAGACAGAGAGAGGGTGTTTATAAATACACGCAGTGACAGGAAAGGGGTTCGGGGTGGAAGAGTGTAGGTTTAAATGAGATATCAGGGAGATCTTTACTGTCAGGGTGGGCAGTAGCACAGGCCGATCAAATTTAACAATTCGCGTTGTTCAATCCTGGAGTAGAGAAGCTGTGGCCGCCCCAATCCCTGGAATGCCCGATCCCAGGGGATCATCTTTAGGGTCCTTTCCCACCCAAACCCCTCTGCGATTCTCCGAGGATGTTATTCCCTCTACCCGAAGGCTCGTCCCGTGTCTGTGCCCTTCCAGAGCTGCCACAGCCCTCCCTGCCCGGCTGCCGGGGGCTTTCCCCGCTTCCCTCGGAGCCTTTTCCAGGGGAATCCTCCCGGAATTTCGGTCTCGGGATGCCGGGCTCGCTGTGCTGACGGCAGGTGTCAGCACCATCCCCATCCCCGGCAGTGAAACTGCCCCCTTGGTAAGAGGAACTAACTAAAAGGAATCAAGAATCGACGTCTGTTTTCTTTCTAAAATAAAATTCCTACCCCCCAGTCACTTCAGACTCTGCCCTCCAATGTAATAACCATGTTTGTTTCTGCTGCTTTCCACAGTGTGCAGAATTCCGGCAAGGCACGTGTGAGGTGCTGGATTTGTCCCTTTCCTCTCTGAATCACCTGTTTGATTGTAAATCCAAGGCAGACACAGCTGTCCATCCTGCCTGGTCAAGGCTAAAACCATCCAAAGGTACTGAGGAGGTGACTCTGCTTGTGGCCGTTTTCATAAACAGCTTTATTTTATTTTATTTTATTTTATTTTATTTTATTTTATTTTATTTTATTTTATTTTATTTTTTCACTTCCTTTCCATAAAGAGAACGTTATGTGCATTATGGGAAAAGGTCAGTGAGGACTTTTGTCCTCCAGAACAAATCTTACTTAAGTTACACCAAATTTTAATTCACTTTTATTTGTTACATGTAAGCAAAAAGCCCTTCTCCTTCCTTCTGTCGTTGCCTCCAGAACTGTGTTGTCAAGTGAATTGCTGGCAGGAGGAAGACGTGCCTGGATGGAAGATTTTTCATGTGGCTGGTGAATCAGCTCGAAAATGTAAAAAGGTGAGCATTAAAACGGGCTGCCTCCTACTCCAGCCCCATTAGGAATCACGAGTTGTTGCAAAGTACCTTTAATGCACTCAGGGTGCTCGGGATAAAGGAAAGCCGCAGTTGCTCCCAGAGGAGCTTCCCGTCTAATTTTAACCGTGACACAATCGGCGACAGTGACAAATGGGGGGAGGGATAAAAGGGGCAAGGGAGGATGAGGGTGACAATAATAAGATTACACGGTCACTTAGATTCATTATGTGCGTGTCTCTGTGGCACTGCTGGCCCATTATGTTTGTGAGGGGTGGAGGAATGGCTGCGGGAGAGGAAGGGGCAAAGAGCACAGCGGGAGAAAAGCCAAATATATTTTTGTGCAATTGACTTTAACCAGCAACATCTCGCTCTTGGCCTGAGGGAAAACCCAAGCAGGTGGACATGGGATTGGGAAACTGGACTTTTTTTTTTCCCTCCTCTAGTATTGATTTGGATCGCCAAGATTTATTTCCCAGCTCACAGCACTTTATATTTGAGCATAGATGCCTACAGCTGAAAAAAAGGACCGGTCTCAAAGTGCACCAGGTTATTTGTTATCCTCGAGACGAGTCATCCCCTCCATTAAACAGCTTGCACAGCTCTTTCACCACCTTGTGCCCTACCACACATCCCGAGCCACAAAAATAGCCGGTGATGTAAAAGGTTTTGAAACTCGGGAGGGGAAGAGCTGCTTCTGCCATAAATGGCCAAGCCCTGAGCCAGCCGTGCCGGGCACCTCCTGCCGAGGCGACACCACCTCTGCCACTCCCTCGCTATCCCCATCCATCTCCTCCCGGGGAGGGGCGGCACATCCCGGGTCAAAGGCCCGATTTAATCTCGGCTGCCACTTTCTCCACAGCTCCTGCCAAGGAGAAAGGAGCAGGGCTGAGCCCTCAGTGCTGCCCCAGGAGGGTTTGCCCTTTCTCAGCAAAACAACCTCCTTCCCAAATGAATATCCGGGCGGGATTCGATCGCTGCCAGAGCAGCTCCGTGCTGTTGATGGACTCAGCTGCTCTGTGCTGCGCCTGCAGCCAGCAACAATAAAGCAGGCTCTTATTAAATTAACCTGCTAAGACACAGATCCTGCAGGGATGTTCAGGGAACAGACAGATGGCACAAGCAAGGGCCAGGGATAATTGCAATCCCCATCTCAGCGGTGTGAGAGATGAATCCTGCCCGGCGCTGTGCCCAACAGGGAGCAGCACCCCGAGAGGTGACAAGGGAGCATCTCCAAGCTCCCTTGGATGGAGTGAGGAGTCTGGAACACCTCCTGTGGATGCCAGGGTGGGACTGCAGCACCTCCCAGCAGCCAAAGCCTCCCCACTGCAGCCACAGTGCGGATGCTGCACAGCTGCCACCACCTCCTGTGGGCTGTCCCCAGTGCCACCATTGATGGGCTCTGACTCCCCGTGTCTGCCCGCGCTACAAACCAGGCTCTCCTCTGCCAGGAAGCCTGCAGCAGGCTGCTGAGCCAGGGCAGCAGGGACAGCCCTGATTTCACCTCAGTTACCGTCTATCTGAGGACATCATTTGCATAAATACATGCAAAAGCAGCTTAAGACCCGGTGTCGTTTCTTCTTCGCCTCTTCCAGCGGTTTTGTTAATCCACTTATTGTGCCTTATGGTGTTCAGCAGGGAAGCTGCAGGGCAGGGACAGCTCCTCAGGGCCGGGATGGCTGCTGGAGCACCGGGGGCTGCTCTCATGCGCAGCTCACTCAAGGAGGTCGTGTCACAGCAGTCACACAACTGCAATGGCTGCTTTTGGTCTCAGCCCCACCAGGTTCCAGTGAATTGTGTCTTAGGGGTTGGATGTGCCCACCTGGCCCAGACTCCTAATTCTGGGGCTGTTTCAGAACCTGCAGAGATACTTTTCTTTTTTTGCCAGCTTTTCCTGCCAATATAGAGATGACTCAGAGGCAAATCCTGAGAACCATTCTCAGAAATTTCTGATTTTCTGCCATCTCTCAGCTTTTAGCCATTACTTTAGTAGCAACAAAAGGCATGATGGTGCTTCAAAAGAGGTAAAGGACATTTTCCAAAGCAATTACCGATTCTGAAGCAGATGTAGGGCTGCACTGAAATATAATTGATACAACAAGGAGGCTATTGGGATTTCTGGGAGAAGCATCTCTTTGGCTCACAGACATGGCACCAGCCATTTACAAGAGCTCGGCCCAGGAGCTGAACAGCACCACAGGGGAAGGTGCTGTTGCTACACCCTGCCACACTCACTGCCTGCAGCCCCTCACCTCCCCACCAGCCCTCCCTCCTGGTTATCCCAGCTGATGCTGCACCTCCTGCCTGCAGGATCAGCATCCCAGCAGGTCTCTGGGTCTCCGGGCGGTGATGAGTCACTGCTCTGTGAGCAAACCAGTGGTGGTGAAGCCAGAAATGTGGTTTCACGGGTCATTCCTCTTCCTATTTTCTCCAGACGTCGAGCTCTCTCCTCGTTGCCCTTCACAGTCCAGGCTGCTGTAATCCTTTCTGCAGTGCCTGGGAAGAGCCTCCAGCTATTGCTCACTGGATCTGTGCTGGGCTCACCAGCTGCAGCTTTGTGGCTCCCCAAAAGTGTCCTGTCCTCCACACACCTGACATGATGCCAGCACAGCACCCTCTCCTTGGGTACCACCTTCCACAAATTTCTGCAAAGCTGAGGGGATGGGGCTGTCCTCAGATTTGCTTTTGTTAAATCACCAACTCATGGGACAGCCTCTTCATAGAAATACATACATGTACATGTTTTAAAGTTTCTAGCCAGCAGTAGAGTAAAACTAAAAAATACAGCTCCTTAAGGCTAAAAAGCCAGAAGGCAACAGTGACTACAGAGACCAAACCTGTTGCTTTAAACTCCAAATGAAAAGAAAGGAGGGGGAAAGGTAAATACTCTGTCAAGATATATTTTTAAGATTAGTAAAAAAAAAAAAAAAAAAAAAAGCAATTTTAAACTGATATCTGAAAGGTTCCCATTTGCTTTTAGAATTCCATGTGTTTTCCTTTTTTTATCATTCCTGCAGCATTTGCAATTCAAATGCTACAGAAATGTGTAAACTTGCTCATGAAATTTTCTGGCCAAATGAAGCAGCTGACAATTAATTAGAGTGAAGCCCCCTGCTTTCCTCCCATTGGTGAGAACAAGAGAGAGAAAACGTAAAATTCAATCCAAATGGGGTATTGAGAAAAAATACTTTAATATGATGTTGATCTTAATAAGCAAAACCATTTCTTTCCTCCCTCTTTTTTAGTAAATTGCTTTTCACTCGACAGTTTCCTCACAGAGAAGTGACAAGTATTATTCCGAGTCGTTAATTCCTGCATGCAGGCTCCAGCTCTGAGCTCATTAAAGCGTGCTGAGTCCCCAGGCAGGTTGTGCTGTGACCTGAGACCAGAACAGCCACTGCCCTGTCCTGTCCCCAGCGCAGGGACAGCCTGTGTCACTGAGACAGCCCAGCACCTTGTCTTCGTGGCAGGACCTCAGTGCCTTGGGTGGGTGGCATGGGGACATTTCTGTTGGAATACTGGTGGCCCTTTCCTGGAGCAATGAACAATATCTGAGTTCCGGCCGCACTCATGTAAAAAGTTGAGCATTAAAACAGGCTGTGAGAGATACATGTGAGAGACACACTTCCCAGGTGGGCAATACCACTGTCACCAAATGCTGCAGGGTGGCACACTACTTGATTTAGAATCATGGAATATCAAATCAAAATATCGCAGACCATCTTCCTGGCATGGCCCTGTTCCCCATGCTGATGACACTCACTTTCCCATCCATCTCTTTTCCCCAGCCACAGCTGAGGGTGTGCAAACACATTAGCAGAAAGTCCCTGTGCTGGCACATGTCCCCAGATGGCCACCCTGCATGTATGTGCCTCTGATGAGGGCAGAGGCACATCTTGGATGAGATGGTTCCAGAGGAGATCAGCCTGAGGCCAGAGGGAAGGATTTTCCATAGCAGTGCCATGGGCAGTGTGAGCCAGGCAGAGCTTCTCCCCAGGCTGCCTTTGCCAACAGCCAGCAAACCTTCTGCAGAGCAGGAACACGGTGAGCTCATTATGAGACACTTGATCAGCTTCCCTGTCAGCAGAGGCCAACGGGACAAAGCTGTGTCCCCTCCACACCAGAGCCTGTCAGCTCTCCTGGAAAGAACACCTGGCTGCTTGGAGACAATCCAGACACTGGCAAGGGTCTTCATAACACCCCGGAGAGTTGCAGCCTGGATAACATGTGGCATCCATCATTGTCATTCCAGGGAGCCAAATCAGCAGATTTCAGAGGCTGACTGCTCCAGGAGCCTGGGAACCAAGGGGTTAACGTGCTTGGCCAGGGAAGGTCCTGGGAGGAGAAAAGCATTGAAACTGCTTAATTGGAGTATTCAAATTAGATGGGGTTGCAGAGCAGTCAATTTCTCAACTTGAAATGCCCAAAATTAATATTTGCCAGCCAGGATCAGAAGCAGTGGGAGTACATTGACAGCTTTGCTGGGGCTCCTCATGCTGGGGAGGACTCCAGAGGTCTCTGCCTTAATTACCTGCAGTCTTTAGTATTTTGTTCTGCAGTTTATGAACTTGCTTGAGCATTTTGCAGATAAAAGCCGGTGATCCAAACCCCAGCTGTATTTCTGCTTGAAGAAGTAAAAGACTGCTACCTGGCATTGCAGTGTGACACTTTGTTCTTTCAAAGAATTTCTTAATTTGCACAGTCTGGAGAGGATCAGGCCAATGGCTGGTGGAAGCAAATGGTGGCTCTGCCAGGCTGGTGCTCCCTCCCAGCCTCCAGGACAGGCAACGACCTTCCATCCTTGCACAGATGGACCAACAAACAGCCACCACTCACACCAAAGGCTCACTGCCTCACTGATCCATTGCCTCACTGACCCACAGCCATGGACACCTCACTCTCAGCAGCCCTTGAGCAAGTCCAGCCATGCCAGTGCCAGGAAGAGGATGCTCTTCGCTCTCCCTTGTGCCACAGCAGACCTGGATGGAGCTCCTGTGTGGGGATGTGGATTTGGGATGCTGTGGGGACAGTGCCAGGGCTCATCCCTAGGTTAGTCCTTGTCTCCTTGCTCTGGTCCATCTGCCTCACCCACAAGCTTTTCTCATCTACTTTTTTGCTGTTTGTTTGTTTGTTTGCTTGCTTTCTCTAATATTTAATCCCATGCCAAATTCTTTCCCATCCTCTTAAAATTTTGCAATTCTCTTAAATTTTTTCCTTATCTTGTCTGCGTAATTGAGAACCATCTTGAATCCCTCTGTGTTCAGTCTTCATAACGTGTGCCTCCACTATGTTCCAATCATTTAAACACAAGATCTTTGCACATTATTCCTGTGGAGACTAATTTTCGCATGTTCCCTAGGAAGAAAGTGATCTTCCATTAGCAAGTGCTTTGTGGTGAATGAGAGGAGATATCACAGCAGGGGCAGAGGCCCAGTGGAGAGTCCCACCCTGCTCTGTGCCTCAGAGTGGTGCTGATGTCTGGAGCTGGTATTTCTTTCCCAGCAATATCTTCTCTCTTCAATGGCCTTGAGTGAAAGGCTTTGACACCCTCCATCAGCACAGCACCAGTGAGGGCTGGCACACGTTCCCTGCCACCCTCTCTCTGGCACTGCAGCTGCCACCGCCCCTGGGGTCACCCACCAAGTCTCAGCACAATGGATAGGGAAGGAAAAAAGCCACTTCCCCCTGCACAGACACATTGCCCAAGAGCAAAGAAAATTGATCTCTGGCTGCTGAGCCTCTCTAGCACTTAGTGTTGCTGAAAGGAATAATCAACCCTGGCTCTGGAAAAGGCAAAGACAGAAAGGAAATAAACGCTTTCCCTGTCTGATGATTTCTCTCTGGGGTTGGGGCCCTCCCTGGGGACCCCAGTGGTGGTTTTGGGAGAGGCACTGGGGCTGCTTTTGCTCTGGGGCCTGGAACAGCAGCAGATCAATAACAATCCCACAAAATTTTGCTTTTCCTGCTCACTCGGTCTGAGAGAAAAGAGAAGAGGCTGCTGGGGCTTCTTGTAGCAGCCATGGTCTGATGCAGCAGCCTGGCTTTCTCCAGGTTGTGGCCCTCACACAGTGGCAGAGCCTAGAGTTTGGGGACAAGGATCAAAGTGCTGAAGTGCCACTCGCGAGGCTGAGCAGGAAGAGAAGGATCCTCACTTGCCCACAGGCCAAGGGCTGAGCTCTGCCCTCGGCAAGAGTGTGGGCCATTTGCCACAGCCAATCACCAGTGGCTCAAACTCTGGATCTAATACTGTTGCCTCAACAATTACCAGATTAAAAGAAAAATCCACACTGAAAGGGGAGTCCAGAGGCTCCTCCAGGCTCCCAGCAGCACATCCTGAGCTGGCCCAGCCCCAGTTTCAGCTACTTACAGTCCAGGGGACACACATTTCCACAGGCAGCCCCCTCAGCCCCATCCTTGCCAAGCTGTCCAGGAGTCAGGGGTAGAGCTGTGGCAGTGTCAGACACCTGCGAGCAGGGGTGTGGGGGTCCATCACATCCCCACACTGATCCAGGGAAGCTGACTGTCCCCTCAGCCCCAGGTAAACACTGCCAGAGGGATGCTCCATCATTTGGTGAGGCTGCAGGTGGGGAGAGGCAGAGGAGGAGGAGAAGGTAGCAGATCTCTCCAGCCCTTGCTCTGCAGCCCTGTGCCAGGACCGGCCGGGCTGGCTGGCTGGGGGTGGGCGTTCGTGACTCATGATCCCTGATCACCACCCGATGACACATTTACTGCCAGCAGCACGGGCCTGCTGCCAGCACAGCAGCCCTGGAGCCTCACGGGAGGGTGGCTGGGCTTTGCCAGCAGCTGTGCTGATGCAGATGGGCAGGGGGGTCACCCAGCTGCAGCCCTGGGATGCACAACCTGATGTGCCCCCTGGCTGGATGGGTAATGGGGGCAGACCAGGACCCTCTGTCTAATGCTCAGTGTGGGAGCACAGGGGCAGAAACGAGACCTGGCCAGGGCCAAGCACAGCAGGCTTGGAGCCAGCCCAGCTCCCTCACCTCCCACAGCACCATCCCTCCCTCCCTGCCTGCCTGCCCGGAGAGCTGGCTCCCGGCAGTGAGCCCACAGTGACAAATGCCTTTAAAACATTCTTTATTAAGTGAGAAATCTCACTGCGCTCCCCACGCCAAGCCCTAATACATTGCAGACCTAAATACAGCACTAATGCAAAAGCTTAAAAGATTTCCCATAATTGAGCAAAGCTGGCAGAGGGGTGAGAGCCTGGCGGGGGGAACTGTAGCCCACCTCCCTCCTCAGCATGGGAGACCCTCAGTCTAACCCCACTGGTCCAAAGGTGGACACAGCCCCCACCCTTGGCCTGTTCAGTGTAGGAAAGTAAAGTCTTCCAAGGCCTCATCTTCCCCAGCTCAGAGCCCCAAGCTGCCCTCGTTACCCTCACCAAAATCCCTTGATTTATGCAATAGCACAAGTGGCATCATGATGTGTGACCTGTGCATCATCCATCCACTGCTGAAGCCCTGCCCGTCCCTAACCATGCTGAGGGTCACAACAAGGCCAGGGCAGCAGAACTGGGCACATCCAGCCTCCAAAGCACAAGGGATGCTCCAGGCAGGGGAGCTGCTGAGCCAGCACCTGCTGCTCCTGCAACACCCCAACATCATGGAGTGTGACCAGCACCCTGCACCCCAGAGAATACACAGTCTTACCTTTGTATTTCCTCTGCCTTGGCACAGCCACACACAGCCCTGAGAACAGTGATAGGAATATCCTGTGTCTCCTTACAATATGGCCAAGTGTGACCCTTGGGCAGGCTCACCCCACAGGGCAAGCGGCTGATGGCTTTGATTCAGGCTCCTGTGGGGGAAAGGAAAACAGTTTTATTCAATAAAAGTTTTCCAGAAGCTTTACAAAGTACAGGCACCTTTGCTTTGGTGCAGCCACATGCAGCCCAAAACACCCCCCTTGATGTGATCACCAGGAGCTGTTCACCAGTGGGAGCCCTGGCAGACATTCAGGTGCCCCTGTGCTGTGGGGCAGAACTGAGGGCTGGCAGGCCTGTGGGGCAGGCCAGAAGGGCCTCACGGCCATGGGGAGCACAGGACAGGCAGGAACTGCAGCAGAAGCACTGCCATGGAGATGGGCTGAACGTTGGTGCTGTGAAGCATTAAAGCAGAAGCCGTGTCGATTTCTGACACAGGATTCAAACACGCGGTGGCTGCGGAGAGTGGGAGGCAGCAGCTCCCTTGGGAAGGCTCTGATAACATTTACGAGCAAATCACTTACACAAACCGTGGAGCAAAGCAGAAACACCTCTGTGGAGCCCAGCTGTGGCTGTGAAGAGAGAAATGGTGCAGCAGCACGGCACCAGGGCCTCTTGCCTGGCAGTGAGATCTTCCTCAGGCAGGTGAGGTGTCACAGGGCCATCCCCTCGGGGCTGGATTTACACTTTGGGATCCAGGGGAAGGGAAGGGCCCCACTGGAAACAGTGGGGCAGATGCCAGGGCACATGCACGCTAAACAGACTGGCAGAGCCACCCTGAAAAAGGCAAAATGAGGAGGGAAGGGCAAAGCAAACATCCTCCCACTGAGCCAGGCCTTGCTGGGACCCCATCACTTGCTGGGTGGCTGCTCCTCCAAGCCTGTCCCCACGGTCTCCAGGCTGTGGCATTTTCTGTCTCCCTGTCCACAGACACTCATTAGAGGCCTCCCAGCCCTCTCACAGGGATCCTTTGTTGGCACGTGCTGCCATCTCAGAGATGTACTCAAGGCACCTGCACTAACAGCTCAGAGCACAAGTGAGAGGGTACAGGCTGTTCCTCAAACTGCCCTGCTCTCTGACATGATTCCTGCTGGGGAGTCAAGGGCTGCTTGTGCTGGAGATCATATTTTAGATCCACACCTTACTGGGGATTAGCCAAACATTCCTCCATTCTCTTATTTCTCCTAATAAATAAATCAAATTGATCTATTTATCCAGCACTAAGACCAGATTGAATAAAAACTGGCTTTGGACCACCTGAATGTCGAGCAAGTCTTGAAAAATTGAATTTTTCCCATGTTTCCCACTGAAGCTTCAACAGCCAAAGTGCTAAGAGATTTTTGTATTAAACTTGACTTTCCTGCACAAAAAAGCCCCAGCGAACAAGCAGATGAGCCAGGTGCTGTAAGACTTCAAAATGACACTTGCTGTAAATATTAAAAAAATTATTTATGACCATCATAAATAATTTTGGTCAGATCCTTTAATGCTACTCCATCTATAATGCAGTTTTGCAGCAGCTCCTCCTGTAACTTCTGCAAATGGGCCCCAGGTAAAATTCCACATCCCTCACCCAAGGATGCTGTTTGGCCCTGAAACACAATTTGAAGTTTCTTGTTGATGAACTACCCTCGATTTTCAGTGCTGGTGTGGGACTTCCACTCCCAGCCTCCTCCATGGAGGAGGATTCTGAACAGAGCTGGTGTCTTCAAGCAGCCAAGGCCCAGCCCACCCCACACCTCAAGGAATGCACCACTTGAAAGCCTCTGTCTCCATCCTTCAGGGAAAGAAAGCCAGACCAAAGCTAGCAATAAAAAACATGAGCAAACCTTCAGGAAGGATCCCATGCTTCCACATCAACTGCCTAGAAAAGTTTCAGTTCTAGTTGTTTTTTTTTGTTGTTGTTGTTGTTGTGTTTGTTTTTTTTTTTTTTTTTTTTTTTTTTTTTTTTTTTTTCCCCTCTTAGAAACTATTCAGATATTTAAGTGTGCCATCAGATGAGGCAGGAGTAATTTATAGAAGAAAGCTCCAAGTGGCCTTGACACACAAATAGAGTCAATTAACCTGCAAGAGTAAGTCAGGGGAACAGGCTGATGAAAAAGCATCAGTTACATAATTTGTCCAGGGCTCAGTCTGTCTGTTCTCAAAGTCAGCAGCTTGTCCTACTGGGGGTGAGGAGCAGTGCCTGCCCAACCTCCTGCAGCAGTGCCTCCTGACCACGGCTCCTGCTGTGAGCAGCTCTACTGCACCCACACCCCCTGAAACACATTCTCGAACTCCCAATCCCTCTCCCAAGTCCCAAGAGCCAGATCCTTAAACTCCTTTGGGAGAACAGCCAAGGATCCCTCCCTTGCTTATAACCTTTGCATCAATCGAACTCTTCTACAGAAACCCCTCTTGAAACCTTTTCTAACAATTCCCTCTTCTATAACTTTGAAACAGATACAACAAACTACAAGTAATTTCAGGAACCCCTCTTGAAACATTTTATAACAAGGGGATTCTCTTGTCCTCTCAGGGCCCACAGGTGCCGAGGCTGCCCCGACAGTGGCACATCAGGAGGGCAGTTAATCACTCACATCTTGGGGCTCCCGACGTGTCCTCTGCCGCCCACAAGCCGAGTGACGCCGGGGCCTGGGGACAGCCACATCCCCAGGCTCGGTGCCTCCAGCTCAAAGCCTTGATGGAGCAAGGGGTGACCACAGGCCAGGCTAAGGGAGAAACCCCTCTGACGCAATGATATTGGTAACAAGGTGGTGACCAAAGTGGGCCCTCACCGTTGAGCAGTTTTTTTATGTCTAAATCTATGCAACGTTAGAGAGAGGACAAACAAGCTCACCAAGAAGCAATTTTGCCTTGCAGCAGCCTAGACACAGCTCGGCCAGGGTGGCTCCAGACCATGGTGAGAGGCAGCCCCAGCTTGTGCTGGCCGGAGGCGTGAGCCTGGCTGGGCAGCCCGGGATGAGCTGGGCACTTGGAAGAGAGGGGGGAATCCAGGCTGCTGACAAAGGGGAGCTCACTGATGTGTTACTGGACATTCAAAACAGTATCTGACATGAATGCTGAAAGAGAAAAATTAATACACACACCACTGTTCTACAAAAGCTGCAGGCCTTTGAATGGGAGTCGATTCATTCTTCATGGTTATCTTCAAATGCACAGCTCTTATCTCTTCTCTAATCACATCACAGACAGGGTCAGAAAGGAAACATGGAAAAATACAAGCCAAGCAGACCACATCACATGTGTCTCCGAAGGTCTAAGGCACGAGAGAAACCAAAAGGCAGCATCTGGAAAGTTTTACTTTTTATTTTTCTAAAATACAAATGTCTGTCTTGTGTTAGTAACTTTAATATGATAGGCCAAATGCATCCAGTAAAAAGGAGGCACTGGCTACAGAATTCAAAATACTGAAGATATTTTCTGGAAAGAAATTTATTCTGTTGATCTACACTTCAGATATAACATAGATTCAAATTCATTAGTTAATATTTTTACATCAGAATCTTTGAAGTTTTGGACTAATAAACTGGAACTTGAAAAGTTTTTAAAGTAAACTCCTATTAATGTGTAGATATGGATCCATAAAAAACATAACCAAGAATTTTATACACTTTATTAAAAGATCAAAAAATAAACAATAACAATATAGAAGTAACATACTAAAATGAGTAGCATTATGCACATTTCTAAAGCACGTACAAGCACTACAGCAATATAATGTGGCAAAAAGAAACATAAATTCAAAGCGTACACCCTGTTGGTAGCAGTTGAGGGAATGAACTATCCTGTTATGGAACTGAAATACTGCATTAACCTACGGCTGTCTGGATCCAATGATATTTTAATTTCTTACAATTCCACAGGGCTAAGTGTAATCATTTGTATATATTTTCTAAACTATTCCATTAAATTGATAGCTAATGTTTCCCTTACTTTGTTTTACCAGAAATGCCTATGAAAAGAAGAATGTGCTTCAAAGATCTACTTTACACAGTACAGTATAAATGTTTTTATATATTTAAATTAAAAATTGACAATTTAGGAGAACATTCTCTCTTTGATTTTAGTGATTGCCTAAAATACAATTCTCTATTTATAAAAAAAAATAGTGATCTGCTGTCAGGTGATGTAATAAAGGGTGAGGAGTTGGTTCATTTTCATGATCTAAAAAAAAATTAAAACAAAGCTAATTGGAAAGAAAAAAAAAAATCCCATAATCCAATCTAAGAATGGTCTTATCATCCCCTCATCTGCTAGGATACAAAAGCCATGGCAACAAAATCATTTGGCTTCCACCACTATCAAATAGCATCTGTGTACAGTAATAAAGAACTGGAACCTTGTAATTCGGTGTCAGGTAATTCTCTCTGTTGTGTGTTTGGAAAAACAACTTCATTTTATTTAACAGTTGTGTTATTTTGCATGTTTAAATATCTCCGTTGAGAGGCATATAGAGTTATTTTTGATGATAGAGGATGTCAGTAAAGATCACTAGCAAAGATTTTAGCAATGTTGTCATGATCATGCTTATACCCCAACAAGTTTGACCAGCTATGATTCATTTCACATAGTGCAAAATTATTTTTCTCTCATAATCCTAGAAATGAGAAAGAACTTGATTATAGAAAGTGATTATGGCAAAGGGAAGCCATAATCGTGTGGTGGCTTGAACTAGCTGATTATTTAGTATTAAAATCTAGGTTATTATATAACACCACAGAGAGAAGCAACATCTGATTTTTCCTCATTTTAAAGACCCTGCGGCTGCTCCAATTCAGCAAACCACCGCTGGCACAGCCCTGTGGTGCAGAGTGGGCTGGCTGGGCACACACTGGCATTGCCAGGAGTCAGGAATGCTGGCCAAGGAACAGGCCTTGGGCTTGGCAGCAACAGCTTCCCAACCCTGGGACATCCAGCAAAGGGTGACAGTGACACTGGATGCCACCTCCCACCAGTTCTGCTCTGGGAGACTTGACTCACTGCTCCAGTCAGGACCAGACTCATGGCAAAACCAGCTACTTTTCTGAAGCATAACTGGGCTTGGGTTTTGAAAAAAAGAAAAAAAAAAAAAAAAAAGAAAAAAAAAAATCCAACAAAAACTGAAACTTGTTCTAATCAAAAATAAATGGGTCAACACAGGCGCTTTAGCTGCTCCAAAATCCCCCAGCACTGCAGAGCCCCAGCAGTACCAATACAAACAGGAACAGGAGGAGGCTGATCATTGAGGGGGCCCAGCTTTGCTCTCCTTTGGTAGCAACTCAAAGGGGCTTGTTAGTCCCAGCCTAGAGCATCCAGCTGCCCTCACTGCCACCAGCCTCCACCTCCCTGCCCCAGCAGCACCGGCAGCCTGTGCCTCTCAAATAAACACACCATGGTTGTCACACAGCGTAAGGAACTGATCTCAGACAATCCCAACCCATCCCTGTCCATCTACGGCTCATCAGCTCCTTCCGTTGTGTTACCCTGGCCCAAAAGGTTAAAAAAAAAAAAAAAAAAAAAATCAAGAAGTTGTGACATTTCAAATTCACTCTGGGATTTAAAACACTCGCCACAATGACAGTCACCTCCCACAGATAAACACTTTCAGACAGAAATAGGATTAGGTGCTAGGAAAAATGTGTGTGTGCTGCCATGGACCTACCAGTCCTAATAGGATTCACCGAGAACACAACCTATCAGAAACATGACCTGGGGTGTGTTT
Organism: Zosterops lateralis; assembly: GCF_965231275.1. Lineage (NCBI taxonomy): Eukaryota > Metazoa > Chordata > Aves > Passeriformes > Zosteropidae > Zosterops > Zosterops lateralis. The sequence goes on from NC_139800.1 coordinate 78,810,464, forward strand.
GAAAATGTAGGCTGATTAAAAAAAGTAATTTGAATCTTTGCTAGTGACCTTACTAATTAATTCCACACCGTTTCCCATTCTCTGTGCTGCAGGTTGGAGCTGACCTGTTATCAGTCTGCTGTATAATAAGCTATGGCAAACTACAAAGCTTTTACAACAGCAAAGCAACATCATGCTTTCAGATAAGTTTTATAGCAAAAAACTCCTCCTTTTCAAAGCCTTAGTAATACCTATCTCTTTTACAAACTTTTCCTGTATTATTACAGACTTTTTATATTCAAAATAAGTTCCAAGGATTTCTTTCGTGGACTATGTACATAAGTGCAAAAAAGGTGTGTCTCACACATTCGTACACTAACTGAATCAGTTTAACTGCAGCATATTTGTATCTTCAACACTGTTACGGGGTCATTCCACAATATTTTTTTTCTTATGTACAGTTTTTGCTAATATAAATTAGTATTAAAATAGTTATATGCGTAATTATTTAGCCCTGATCGTAACGTAATTGTGTGAGTGTTCAATTTCTGGAGAAAAGAAAATTGCAGGCAAAGCTACAGTACTGAAACTGATTAATTCTGAATTCCCACTGTATGAATGGATGTGAAATGAAAGCAAGACCGGTCACTAAGTTGTAAATACAGGCTGCTGTGTTTCCGAAGTGAAAATACTGTGGAATAACCCTTGCCACACAACAATTTCTACAAGCTATAAAACCTGACTCTAAATCCATGTGTTGTAAACTTCTTGACTGAAAAAGTGACCTTAAAGACACAAATTCAGCGTTCACATGGGACTTTGGGATTTTAAAAATATTCAATCATATCTTTATCTGACAGTATCGAACTGTACCTTTAACAAGCTCATACTGTTACACATCACTTTTAATTTACATGTGAAAATTTCACAAATAATGTATACAAAGGTAGCCATGTTGTAGTTTTGTTGCCATAGCAACAACAACTTAATATAATTAGTTAACAATGAATCTATCATTGTAGGAGTTACATACAAAGTTAATTTTGTTCTTAAACTGTAAACTATACAAACTAGTTATGGACTGTATTCTATACCTTACCATGCTTCAGTGTTGGTTTAGAATATAACTAAATGGGCCGAATACATGTATTAAAAATTTTAAACTTTCTCTAACTCTCCTTCAAAATTAAATTCATTAGTTACTAAAGATATCAAAAAAAGCAATAATGAAAACCTTAAAAACTAATGGTAGAGAAATGAAAATATATGACATGAATTAATGTGTTGTAGCCTAGTAACAATGAGTTGTAGCTCTATTTACATTTGGATTAGGCTATCAACTACTTTTTTTTCTTTTAAAGTTATGACAGTCTTTAACATACAGTATATACTCTAAGGCCTTCAACAGGCACATGGTAAAATCAGGTCAATATCAAACTAAATCCATTCAACAGGAATGGGAAATTAAGATTTTCCTCATAAATTTCACCTTTTTTCAATTTTCATGTCTGTGAAATGTACAAGGGATAAACAAAACGAGGACTCCAGTTTCTCAATCGTTGTGTACCCGGCGTTTGTCCTAGAGCTACTCCCTCCTTACTGGGCCAGGCTGGGGGACACCGCGGGCACAACGCGCGTCCCGCTCCGGGTCCGCCTGTGCCACCGACGCACTCCCGGCTCCGGTACCGGCTCCGGCTCCGCAGGTCCCCACTGCAGCCAGCGGGACAGCGGGAGGGACCGCGGCCCACCCGCAGAGGGAACGGCTCCTCTAGAACGTTGCGATGCAAAAAAAATACACAGTGAAAAAAAAAAAATCGTCGGCTAAAAAATTTCCAACTAAAAAACCACACGGCTGATTGTGAAGTCATGTTCCAAATTACTAAAAACACTGCATTTAACAAAAATAATCTTAATAGTTTTTATGAATCCATTTTATTTAAAATCCCTCTTTTATTGTCTGCTTATGTTACAGTTTAGTAGTCGTACTTTTTACTGAAACTACTAACAACCTTTTTTTTTTTTTTTGTGAAAATGATCAATCTCAGCTTTCATTTTCCCTCTGCATGACCCGTTTTATCCAAGTTTCAGCATTTCTTGCATATTGTTTGCATAAGGCTGAGAGAAATGGACAAAGAGAAATAACTTTGGATAAATAAAAAATATAGGTTCATGGAAAGTGGGAAGCTTATAAAAATGTCACTAAAATTATATTGATTTAAACAAACTTACATACATCTCTTGTCAAATAAAGGATGATATTCATGCTTTTATGACATTTGTTTAGAGTCACTAACTAGCTCGGTGACTTTGTAATAGTCTATTTAGGAAATTTATAGTCTGGCGACTGGTTTTTTTTTCTTTTCTTTCTTGAACAAAGAAAATTAGAGCAAGTCATTGCACAACTAGTTTAAATAGTGCTACCTCAAAATGGCATTTTTGCCGAGATTGTTTTGAATTTGGTGAAGTTTAGTGCTTCAAGCTTTTCTTTCCTTAAACTCATTTACAAATTAACTCTAAATTTGCCAGCAATATAAAAACTGTTGTGGCACCTAATATAACTACCCTGAACATCCCTCATTGGACCTCTTTAATAAAAAATAATCCTTAAACGCCTTTTTTTTTTTCAGTGCTTTAAAATGTGACATGAAAACAGCTGTATTCTAGGTTTACATTCTATGCACATCTATGCCAGATGTTTAAGTCGATAAATAAAATAGGAGGTTACATCAAAGTTTCAAGATATACAAAAATCCATTTAGCACTGAAAAAATTTCAACCTCCTTGAACTCATAAAGCCATACAAGCTTGAATGCATCCTTTCTGGCTTAAGAAGATCAGCTCTGTTCTTTGTTGAGGCACTGGCACAGGTTGTGCAAAACCCATTTTTGATACACAAATAATTTCAAACAGGAAGTACTCAAATCCACTTTTTCCACTAACAATGTTATGGTTTCGGGAAACAGAAACACAGTGGTGAAAAGAACAGGTATGTGGTCACCAATACAAATGAGAGTCACTGATTCCAGGCCACCCCACTGCTTGTGAGCACAGATGGCTGGGGAACATCCAGGGACACAAGCCACTGTCAAAACTCAGGGTCCATAAAGGATGTCTGGGGGGGGATGTTTTTTTCCCCCTTTCCATCAGGGTTTGGTTTGAAGTCTGCTGAATTGAATAAAAAGATTCTTCAAGGCCTTTTTGAGCTGGGCTCCTCAAAGGTTCGTGCATGAGTGAGTCTCCATGGGCAGGTGGTCAGAGCCTGCCCTGGGGTGCACAGGCTGCACCCCAGGGGTGCCTCCACCACTCGTGGCCCATGGAGATACACATCTAGCACACTGTCTGTGCTCATACTGCAGGAGAGGGGGCAAGGAAAATCTAACCAAGGCCAAGGAACTGGGAAAAGAGAAGAAAATCTTGTTGTCTGAATTTGGCACTCTACAGGACCACTTGAGCTCGGGGTGGTCGCCCCTCCGGACACTGTGAGCTGGCCTCTTGGCTTGATTCTCTTTCTCCTTGTACCAAGTTTGTGGATTTACAGCAGCAAATCCATCTCTTCCATAATGCCAATGATACTGTAGAGCTATGACAGGGACGAATTTGGAGGTAACCTCAACCAAAATGCATTTCTGCAGCCAGATTGTTCAGCAATGCAGCATAACGACAGGCGGGGCTGTCCAGGGTGCACGGGCTGAAATGGTTTTATTCGTGCGTATGAAAAGGAGGTATTGAGAACTAGCCCTTGTTGTGCAGCAAACATTGCTCTTGATCAAGTAGAAGGTGCCAAAATAAATCCACTGACCGACAGGAACTCCATTAAGACAAAATGTTTATCTACAGCAGAAAGCTTGTGATGAGCTTTTTGCTGCTTTGTTACTGCTGTGTTTGCTTTACAGGGCCAGAGATCACAGAGGGGGTGGTGGGGTGGAAATCACCCACTTATGGAAAACGGTGATTAAATAAAATGGGGCATGCTGACAAAATTTCAACAAGAGACACATATAAGATTTCAGGCCAAAATGTTTCAGCATGCTTGGTGGAGACAAGCCCCAGGGCTCGGTGCTACCCAGCCTGGGCTGAGCCACAGCCCCGGGCCCTCCCCAGCCAACGGCTGGCACCTGCTCCTCTCCAATGCAATGAGCTTTTGCCCAACTGAAGCTGCCTCACTTCACCACCATCTTTTTGTTGTTTGTTTTAACTGCACCATGAGAACAGCGAGAGAGATTGTGCGCCGTTTGCAGCTGAGAATGCACTTCAATGGACAACAGAGCTGCAGAAATCCCTTGATGCTTATCCCTGCCTGAGCAAATTGTTCCTATCCCCTTACTGAGCCTGGGCTTTTGTGGTTTTTTTTTGGTTTTTTTGTTTTTTTTTTTTCCAAAAGTTTCCAGAATCAGCTCATGGTATTGAAAGAAGAACTCTGAACTGGACTAAAATGATAGCTGTCCTTTCACATCACTTGTACTAAAAATTTGGAGAGCATCTGAAGGCAAGTTTTAAATGATAAAAGGAGCATTTAACATAAGCAACTTCAGCTGACATTAACAGCAAAATCCAGCAAAGGGCAGAACATTCTCTGTCGTGTTTTTCAAGCACATAATTCCTGTTTCCCACAATAACATTTTTAGTAAAAAACAAACAAAACCCCATAAAACCTACAGTATATGAAAACTTAAGACATAACAATAATGAAAAAATGGTATTGAGTATACTTGATAATGATGTACACTTTAAAACAAATCAATAGACTATGATGTAAACAAAACAGTAAGATAACACTTTAAAAACAAGACAAACATTTATCCATCGATAGTATACAGTAAACCAACAGTCCGCTGTGCAGATGCACTTATCATGATGGTAGTCATAAAATGATTAAGTGTGTTAAAGTAATGTGTTATAAAAGTCTATTATAATTTCCTACTTGTATATCTCATATAACAGAGCGCTGTTTGTTAATTGTTTCTATAGTGCTTTTTTTTTCTTTTCTTTTTTTTTTTTTTTTTTTTTTTTTTGACATTCCCATTGATCAGTTTTTGGTTAACATGTAGGCTGCAACAGGCTTACTGTAGAGGTGGTAGAGAATGATAGAGGGAAGAGGGGAATATATACAGAAAGGCCATGCGCAGCTTCCCACCAAGAAGTCCTGGTGCTCCATAATTTTACTGTTCAGAATTTCAACATGGTCTGCTGCAGGGGAAAGAAAAAAAAAAACCAACAAAGAAATAGTGAGAAGTTAATACAACTAAATTTTAAAAGTAATTCTAATATATTTACATTCTCAGTGTGTTGCCCAAGAGGTTGTCGCTAGTGTGTTGCAGACAGACATTTTATTCCATTAATTTTCTGATGTAGGGAGAAATTGCCAATAACACACTTGGCATCCTCTTAAATCTGCACTTATGACTGTCTCTTTCCCATGCACTTCAGACACAATGATAGGACAAATAGTGAAAGAGGGAGGTGGACAAATAATAGTCTTGATTTTTGGATGGGATGCCAAGGAGAGGGTGGCTAAGGAATCCCTGATCTGTGTTAGCTCTTGTTCCCTTCAGACAGTCACATTAAATCTGTTCCTAAGGAGAGACAAGCTAAAGGCAAACTTATCCCAGAGGTAGAACACAGACACAAAACCCCTGTGCTTAGGGGACCCTATTCTGGGAGGAAATTGCCTCTTTGTGATGTACTCATGAAAATCCTCCACTGAAGGACCCAATAACTCATCTCCTGCAGACCTAAACCAACCAGCCTAGCTACCAGGACTACTCCAACCATGGAGGAAAAGAAAAACATCTGTCAGAGCAGCAAGTGTTTCAGTTACCAAAGTCCCACTCAGGGAAAGTCTCCTGAAAAAACAGTGAAAGCAATCTCGAAGACTTCAGGATGAAGCTCTTCCAATCAAAGATCCCTTATTGGGTGGAACAGGCTGGTTTACATGTGTTATGGAAATGGGTTAACATGTCAGGTGTCATGTCTGTCTGTCATTTGGAACAGCAGTACAGTCTAAGCTGAACATTTTCACTAATGTAGACAAGCTTGGTGTCACCTCTCATGAACAGGGTCCACAGCCACAGTCAGCAGGTCATGTATACATATGGAATTTAATTAAGGTCACCAGAGATAAGGGCCACCACTGAGAAAGTAGCTTCAGCTGATTGCTAATAGATATCATAGAATTGCTTGCCAAATTAATTTCCAGTATTTAAGGACTTGTCTGTAATACATGACCTGAGGAAGAAATGGACTACATATCTGCATATACTAAATGGCTGCTTTGAGAAAATCTGGTGACCTGTTGTTGAATTGGCTGATTTGTTCTTTACTCTCTTGGGGTAAAAAAAAGCAGTCAAGAACTGAAACTACCCAGAGATTTCGGCTCATGAACATCAGCTAAAACTCACAAAGAAAAGCAATGGAAAAATGACACTGCTGCTATGACTGTGAAATAGTACTCTCTAAGTCCAAGGACAAATTCCTCCATCATTCCCCTCAGAGAAAACTATCATCCTAGGGAAACCCCGGATCTGCACGTGGGGTGAAGACTATGTTGCTTATGACATTTATTCTGGTCTTCAAACCACCATGAGCCAGGCCCTCTCTGCAGCTGGCCAGCAGAGTTCTGCCCAGACCAAGCCAGCCTTGCAGATGCACAGCAGCTGCTGTTGACCCAATCCTGCTTACCCCAGGAAAGGAAATATGTCACTAACAGCAAAAGAGAAGTTACGCCTTTTCAGCTGACTCATTACCAGAGCAGTCTTTGCCATCAACACTGCAAATCCCTGAGGCATCTGCAGGCAGCTGGGAGCTGTGCAGAGCAAGAGCAACCTGTAAACAGAGCCATGGGACTGGGGGGATACACAGGGAGGCTGTGAACGCTGCAACTCAGGTACTTGAGACACAGGAAACTGCTTAGAAACCACGGGGCTGGTCTGTGTCTGTGCTGCAGCTACTGAATTCCTCTTGAGTCGGCAGAGCATGAACCAGTGGGGTCCTTGGGCTCAGCCCCTCTGCCTGAGCCAGCCCTGTGTTTAGGGAATGCAGTGCCCACGTATAGATCAATTCACCATAAAGAGAAACACCAAAAAGGAACTTACTGTTCTATCGGGAACTTCTACATCTGTGAAACAAACATGCTGCTACTCAGTTCATCTACTGATAACTGGGATATCTACAGCAAAGAAAACAAAGAACACAACACGTTAAAACATCACCTTGAGATTGGCCCATTCATTCTGTCTTCAGTATCAGGTTAATATGTACATCAGTGTCTTATAAAACAGGATCCACTCCCAAGTCTTTCTTTTGCTACACATTAAGTACAATGCTGGCTGCACTACTACTGATGCCTTGTGGAGCACCTGTTGTACTGTGATTTTGACTCCATAGACTACAAGTAAAACAGAAATGCCCTGAAACTATCTGGCTGAAACAGGACTCACACAGCCACAAAGCAACGCTGCACAGGAATTTCTGCTTCCCTCTCATGACCAATACAAGTCTGAGTAAGACCTATTCTACCTGAAAATAACAACAAAACACAGGAAAAGACTGGCAATTCCTACTGCAAGCAGTAAAACACTGCCTAGGACTTATACAGGCAAAACTACTGAAATCCTCATGACCTCACACCAGCAAAAGATTAGATGATGCCCCCAGAGATATTACTGGCATTCAGCATGGCTAACAGCCTCCTACAGAGCAAAGTGACACCCTGATTTCTTTGCAATAAACCTGAGAGCCTGACAAATAAAAATGCTAAAATTAGTCCTGGGGGAAAAACAAATTAAAAAGTTTTTGAAATGTCTCTGGTCTAACTGGAAGAAGCTGTGTCACACCAAATAGTCAGGAAACATCACTAGGACAGGTTGTGCATATACAGTTCAGGACTGGTGCAGAAGCAGCCATCACACTCAGTATCTTCAGAGGAAAGTTTTGGAGAGAATTATGGCTCGGCAGACATGCATGGAATCCTGTACACTTATGGCAGTGCTACAATGGCACGTACTGCACATCCAGAGTCCTTTCTGTAGGGATGGGTGACATGCTATTGGCGTAAAAAAACCTTTCCATTTCACAGCCTCACCCCCGAATTTTGGTTTTTGGTTGTTTGGAGATTTTTGGGTAGTTTTTAGAGTCCCAATTTTGTGGTGGGGGGAGGCCACTTTGCGTTTCCACTTCCACTTTCCAGCCCAGAGAGGACATGCCAAAATACCACAGGGAAAAGATGCTCGGAGTGGTATTTCTGCTTGAGACTGAAAGCAGAAGTGCTGCGGGTCTTTCTTGCGTGACTTGTCCGCACGGGGGATATTCACAGCCCATTTTCGGAGGCCCCGGGGGGAGGTGTGTTTTCGGAGGAGAGCCTGCGCCCCTGCCAATCGCCCATCCCTACGCTCCGGCCGGGCTGGCGCCCATCCCGCAGCGGCAGGAGCGGCCCCTCTCGGATCCCCGGCCACACACACACGCACACACGCACACGCTGCCTCTGCGCGCCCCAGCCTGCGCCCGGCCGGGCGGGACGGCGCTCGACCCCGCACGGGATCCAGCCCTCGCCCGGTCCTCAAGATCTGAACACGTGAAAGAAAGCCATTGAAAGGGCCAAACCTGATTGGCGGTAGCTGTTGCAGCGAAGGGGACGCTGGTGGCAGGAGTTGTTGCTGCAGACACAGTGGTGGGCGTAGCACCGTGCATCATGGGCACTTTCGGAAGGGAACCATGGAAGCGACATACAGGAGGGTGGAGCGTATATATATTTTTGTTTGGTTGGTTGGTTTTTATGTAACCATGGCAACATGTGGTGGATTTGGGGGCGTGGCAGGAATCACAGCAACAAGCCATGTGACATCGTCATGAAGGACACATCGGGGCGCAGCATGCAATCACAGTGCAAAGCAAGACAGCGTTGGGAAAAAAAATAAACAAGAGAGAAGGGGAAAAGCCAATTACAATTATAATTAAGGAAAAAACCAAAACATTCTCAACACTTAGTACATTTATAAGCAGAACAATGATGTATTAGACTCCGAGGGCCAAATTTCCAAAGGGGGGAGAGGATGGGTGTGCTAGCAAAAGCCCACGTCAGCTCGCACCCGTGGGGAGTTAGACACAGCCAGTGCACGTTCCTTTGGGTGGGGACATTTTGGCAAGCGCACCCTCCCGCCCGCCTGGGAAAGCTTGTCCCCTTCCCTCCCCACCCCGTCCCCGCCAGCGACCAGAGGTACATGATGCACTTTGCAGCGGCTGCCGCAGCCCTTTCACCAGGTTTTCTCGCCTCTCTCTAGCAGGGACAATGTTTCGGCACGGGACAGAGCTGGAGGCACGGCAAACGAGCGGCTGGCAGACTGAGCTCTCTCCGTACAGATTCAGCATGCGTCCTTCACACCCTAATTCTACAGGATTTGGCAAAACTCCCCTCTTGCAGGGTGGGGGGATGGAGAGGGGAAGGGACAGAGAGGGGAAAAATACACAAATGCATCTGAACAGCTACAGTTTGCAGGAAGAGCATCCAAAAGGACAACACGGCAGCGGGGAGCTTGGCAGCCTCCTGAAGCTGCACGTCCCGCAGAGCGCAGTGCTGGAAGGGATGCCCTGGTGCACACACGGGCATCCCCCAAACCTGGGGGCAGTTTGTGGGGCAGAGGAGCCCACAGGAAGACCCAGCCATCCCCACAAACATGCAGGGGGGAAGCAGACTTGCCTTCCCCCCACCCCAGCAGCCACGGCCAGCCCCAGCAGGGAAGGAGCATGTGCCTGCGGCTGGGCACGCTCCGGCCACAAGATGTTGGAACGTGTGGGTTGGGGTTTCCTACAGGCAGAGGTGCACTGGAGGGACTCAGCTCCCTGTCATGCAAGCGATGTGTCCTCCCTGTACTATAGGGATAGGCAGGTTCAAGAGCAGAGTGTTGAGCCATTCATACCAGAGCTTCCAGACCTGCTCTTGGAAAGCCCTGCACCCCCCACCACGGCTCCTGCCTCTCTCCCTCTGGCTAGAGCAGGCACACACCTCCATGCTGGTAGTCTTGCATAACCTTGGCTAGAGGATGAAAGCTCAGCTTTCACCCGTCCTGCTGTGCCCAGCAGCTGTAGACAGAGGGGAAGGTCCTCAAAGGCCTGCAGAGGTTTCATCAAGACCCAGATGCTGAGCCTGAACAGAGTGAATCCCTGCAGCACTAATGAGCACGTACTCACTGCCTCCCTGCATCCCACGTGCACCTGCAGTGGCACCTCCCTATGATCTCCTGTACCTGCACACCTTACACTGCCCTACAGAGATGACTCTCCAGCCAGTCCACGATCCAAACCCTGCTTCTCTTGCTGTACAAGCAGCACCCTGCTCTGGCAGAGGGGCTGACCCCAGATGTGTTCCTCCTTAGCACCTTTGTTAAACCAGTCTCCTAAAATATCCTCAGAAGGACAACTAAAACTCCAATCTTAAATCCGCCTGTTGCTTGATACAAAATAAAAATAAGCCAACAGGATCCTCCCACTTCTATTTCCTTGTGTCAGATGACTTAAATGGGTTGTAAAGACATTTAAGTGACAGATTCTTTTCTCTGAAGTGGAACTAAATAGGGGTGGGAACACATCACCTTGGATTCTCTTATTGTAAGTCACATGAAACACTGCACTGCACAGAAATTAAAAGGGATACAACCATTTAAGCCTCAAAGAAGACAGCGGATAGACAGTCACACCACTCAGCCACCCAGGTTCTCACTGATGCATACTAACTTGCAGTCTCTTTCAGATTAGGAAAAGTTGAGAAGTTTGTGTAGAAAAACCTACCAACGCTTGCAGTGGGTGTCATGCACAGAACTGACCCTGCACACCATGCATTGAAGCGTGGAAAGATGAACAAAAGGGATATTTCATTAGTGAAGCTTCAGTGTTAGATATCACTTTAACTAAAAAGCAGGTATTCTCTTTGCAGCATTCAGTATTTAAGCACATGCAATCAGATTCTGCATATTGGTTCATCAATAGTTTAAACTCAGTTTTAAGAGATCATAGCAAACCAAATTAATTCTTTAATTCTTGGGTAGTAGAGAATAGGATCCTCCCATCTTGGTATTAAATGATATAACTGATCCCAGAAATCAGGGTTGTTTGGGATTTTTTCGGTATTGGGTATGCTGATTTCCTTCTGATTGTGTCAACAGAAAACAAATTGCCCTTAAAAGAATGTCATGCTCATGTTAAAATTGACTTTCCAAAAGCAATTTACTCCCGCAAGCAGGGATTCTGATTCAAAGTCTCTAGTTTAAGCTGAAAGAGGCATTTATTTTTCTAGACTTAAAAAAACTTGCAGCGGTGATGCCATTTTCAAGAGACAGCCTGACTCCACCCTGCCATGGCAACCCACAACGCTGATCTCTCAACAACTGAACAGGAGATACTAATAAAAGCAACAGCTCCCTTCTCCTCCCCACAGTGAGAGCTGCGACATGCCACCTCTCTGCCTTGCCCTCCTGAGCACTGCCAAGGCCAAGCCCAGATCTGCAGTCTGATGTGTAACATAAATTCATCACAGATCCGTCCTCTGACTGGAAATTCGCTACTCTGCTCAGCATTAACGACTTCAGACGAGAGCAGGTGCCAGTAAGCAGCCCTGTTATGCATCAGCCCTGCACGTAATTTCATTGCCATGAAACGCTGGCACCACAGCACAGCGAGTGCTGGGTACAGCTGTTTTATGGTGCTCCATCAGAAATGCGTGTCCTTACGTCAACTTTGGCAACCGTGACCTTGAGGAAGAGGAGTGTGCAGCCAGCTGGGGGACTTGGTATTCCCTGAGGCGTCTGTGTTTCCTGAAGAAGTATTTCACTTGGCATCTGTCAGAGCTGTGGTAAGGTCAGCTCAGCCCAGCCCCTCCAATACTTTGCAGAGCACAAGGTAAGAGGCTACTACTCCATCTTTCCATGTAAGAATCCGCTTCCCTGGAAGAACATCTTGGTAGCTGCTGAGTTCTGAGTGTTTCCAAGGGTTCTCATAAGAGAAAGGCCACACGAGCAGAGGGTTTAGGTCCTCACTCCCTGGACCCACACTCCACCTGAGAAAGTTTGCTGCTCTCAGGACAGGATTGTCTCTAAAGCTTTTCCCCCAAACTCAAAGAACAACAGTGCCAAGGTGCAGGTCCACTGTATGCTCACCTCCAGGGGTCAGCCCAGACAAACACTCTGTGTATTTTTGTAAATATAATCTCACAAGCAAATAAAGCATTAAACATTAAAAACACCAGGCATTAATTTTCCTATGATGCTCTGAATGATAATAATGATACTAAAATATGAGCTATCAACTCTGGAATTCAGAGTTATAGTAATTCAGCCACTTACAATACTTTCCACTCCAAGCAGATTTTGTTTTTCATTTGGCTGCAGTTAATTGGCCAGTCAGAAGTCAGTCACATCTGCCACATTAATATTTTCAGTCCTATAAGAATTACTGAACTGCATCTTTCAATTTAACTCTGAGACCTTAAAGGTACAATAAAAGCTGGGAGTTAAATTGCTTTTAAAAAGCTTAGGGTATTGTACTGGTCAAAAGACAAGGAAGAGGGAAATATATGCCTTTAAAGAGGATTATATAATTTGTATTTAGTAAAGACTAACCATTCCCTCTATAAACATCACAGCTGCTGTAATATGTAGGTCAGTGAGATACAAGCTCAGGGAGATGCCTACAGTCTCAAGAGAGCAGGCATAGAGGTCTATAAGACACTTTAACATGAATCCAAAAGAGCGCTATGCAAGAGTCAAAGAATTAATTTGGGATTAACCAGTTGAACCATAAGGAGGAAAAACAGAAAGTATGAATTCAAGAAACATGCAGACATTTTCCTTAGTTTGCTTAAAAAAAAAAAACCCAAACCACACAAAAAGGGCTAAGAAGGCTCTTTACATGTGAAAAGCCCTAATTTGTAGTAGGTGAAGGGAAAAAAGTCAAACAAAAGATGTTACTTTTCCATCCATTTTTAACACGAAACTACACACCCAATACTCTTTTGCTAAGGACTCTTACAAGTAAAACTGCTCATTAGCTGAACACCGAGGTCATAAAATAAACAACCATGATGGTGGGAAAGCAAGGATACACTTACCTGTGGGGATGAATGTAGGCTGTTGCAACTGCATGTTGGCTAGAGCCTGTTGGTAGTGGAAAACGCTTGGGTTAAAGACTGTGGTGGCACCATTGTTTTTTTCAAGTGCTGGCCTCTTTGGTAAAGGTTGAAGTGCACCAGGCGGCAGGGCCTGTGGATAAGGGAGTCATTAAAGACAAGTGGAGTAAATAAAGGGGCCCAGATGTGGGTCAAGCATGCAATAAATAACAGAGGGTCTTGGCTGCAAATCACCTGCAACTCTATCAACTTAGTGAGACAGGAGGGAGGAGAGCAGCTAAGTCACAGTACGAGTAGGAGGTGAAACAACAGCTTCATTAGGTAAGCAGCTAGTAAATGCACCAGGAGGAGAGGCAGAGTCCAGAAAGGGAAGGGATGCTAAGGAGCTTTTCAGCAGGACTGACTTGGGTACAGAGGGAGAAAAAAGCACTGGGAAAAGGAAGGGGACAGGTGATCACCTGTACAGGATGCTACAAAGAGCAGTTGCAGGCAACAAGCATTAAAAACCCCAAAACAAACAGGAAAAATATAGTAGATGACTATTTAAAACTCAAGAATATTAGCATAAGCAACAAATGCCATGGAAAAAAACCAAAAAAATGGATGCTTGCCTCTAGTTCAACACCTGCCTACATGTATGTGTGCATCTGTGGAAGTGTGCACAGTGTGCAGCCAACCCATGTGTCCAGATGGTAAAGCTGTAGCTGTTGCCAATTACACACATAACATTACATTCACAGTAAAATGCATTTCCACTTGTTAGCAGAGAGGCTGGGCAACATGGTCAAGACTGGGCCTGATTCTCCACTGCTCACAACAGAGGCACAGCCCACTACCAGCAGATTTGGACCACCTCCCACTTTATAGAAGGTGGCCTCCATCAGTCAAATACTGCTCACTTGTGATTAACAGTGGAAAAAGCCATTGACAAACCCCTTCTTTTCATTCTATCACACCATTGGGTTTCTTCCAGCCCGTCAAACCTGTTTCATGATCAGACTTGGTAAAAAGCATTAACCCAACTCAGGAACTTTTCTCAGTGAGTTACTCATCATTCATCCAAGCATGTCTCAACAGCAAAGTAGTATGTCAGGTTCTTAAGAGACAGGAATGTTTCTAATGATTTACAGCTTTTCATTGTACCCAAGTAAGAAACCACATTTTTTTCTCCACATTGTGATAGAAAAGGGTCCTTTTTAATTATGCCCCGCAGTCCTTTTGCATGTAACACTCCCATTGACGTCAATGAGATTTACGCACGTGGAAGTCATGCAGAATCAGGTCATTTCTGACTACTTGTTAGTCTGTATCATGTAGCAAAGCAATGGCTGAAAAACAGGGTAATCACTCCTACTTTTATTTTAACAGGTCACAAATGAATGGTTGGTAATGGGGAAGGTTTGGCTAATGAAGGGTTAAAGCTACAAACACACAACACTGGAAGAAAGGACACAAGTAAAGATGTTTTAAAGCCTTATGAAGATCAACACACAACAGAATGTAAGTGAAAGCTTGCAACAGTTTGTCGCCATCTAGAAACAGGTTTCACTTCAATTTGCTTTAGGAGACTGCTCATCTGAGAAATGTTAAGCAACATACTTCCAGGGAAAATATTACTCCATCCTATCTCTACTCACATGGTTGCTTTTGGGTGGTTTTAATATTAAAAAAAGAAAATTAGAAGAAATTACATTTGCAAAAGTGCCCTCAGACATGCACACATCCTCTGCCTATGCTAGTGGGTATCCACTTCTCAGCATTAGGATTTAATCTTCCCAGATTTCTTCTGGCTGCTACCAAAAGACAGCAGTCAAAGATGGGACAATATTCTCAGACACAGACACCAAAATCTTTTACTTAAGATCCATATTTTAGGATGATGTACGAGTTTTCATTTCTAAGTAAGCTTTCATTGTATCTGTGTTAAATCTGCCTGCTACCTACAACTTGGCTGTTTAATGATGGCTGTGTGAACATCCCTCCAGGCACGGGACAGATCTGCAGTTTACAGAGTCTGGAGTAGTTTCATGTACATCACAGAGGTTTTACAGCTTTACAGTGACTGAAGAATTAAATTCATGCTCCTTATGGTACCCAATTGCTAAATAATCCTTTTCAGACACTTCCAAAACCTACCTCAGAAGAAGAACGTACTAATTATAGCAAAGCAACTGTGCCAGGCACATAGTGGACTTCTGACTCCCTGCTTCTTGGCCAAAGGCTGTCACCACCCCAAATCTCACAATGGTAGTGCCAAAAGCAGAACAGCTGAAGGTTTTTTGACCTTGCTGTGATGTCCCCACACACCACAGGACAATTCACAAGCCCAGCACTGCAGTCAGAGGGAGCATACAGACACCAGCAGGTCTCAGGGATGCCAAGACACATCAGATCATCCCATCACTCTCCCACCTAACCTGCTACAGCCCCTTAGGAACAAGGGGAAGAAAGGAGCTATGGCAGCCTCACTCTTGCTCCCTCAACAGCAGCCAGGTAGAGAAACACAAATAAATGCAATATTTCCAGAGTGTTCTAAAGAAACAAACACTCTGCAGCAACTTCTGTGCCACCTGAAGTCCAGCTCACCCACACGGGCTCCGTGGGCAGGGGAGCTAGGAACTCATCTTGATCTGCTTCTGGTTTGACCCAGCCCTGTGGGTCACCCCTCCACCCCAGCAGCTGGAGTAGTGCTCACACAGGATACATGAAGATGTTCTCCTCCTGTTGCCAAGCAATTTTATTTTCCATACCAAGGTGTAGGAGGGCCCAAGGAGACAGAATGATCTGGCTTCAGCCTTTCTCCAGCCTGTGTGCTGAGGTAAGAGCCTCAAGGCAGGAGCACACTACTCACTGAAAGGTTCATCTACATTGCCTTGAAGAGAAATCTAAAATTACACAGGATGAAGCTGGGCCAATAGAGCTTCTGCATGGGGATCTGGAAGGGACACAGGATCAAACAAATGTGTCTCATTTGACACAAGCTACAATTTTTGTATCACTCAGGACCATCAGGAATTGCAGCAGCTCAAGGGGATACAACATTTCTTTCTTGCACCACCTCCTGGTTCTGAAGGAATCCCACAAGCAGAATATACAACAGGCAACAGAGACTCCTCACCACCAAATTCTGTAGCCAGTGTCTCCCCACTGCACCAGAGGAATTAAACTTAAATCCTTACAGCAAAGAACTTACTTGATGAGTTTACCTCATATAGCTGCTTGTGCTTTCCCTCTGGACAAGCTCTGACCACCACAAATACTGCAGCAGTTCCAGACAGTAACTTATTCTGACTTTATTTTTTCCCTGTGTGTTTGTGTGTTACACATGTGTACCCAACCTCTGCAAAGGGATCTGGCCACCTGCACCAGTGAAAGGGTTAATTCAGTTCAGTATCCATGTGATAGTCCTGCACTGATCCAAATGAACAATTTCCACTAATTAAATGCCAGGCAGCCACTCATTTTTGCGCTGGGAAAGCCACATTCCTGCTCCAATGAGCATCTGAACAAAGAGGCTTGTGCCACTTCTCTGCATGGTGTGGAAAGCAATTCTTCGGCAAGACTGACAGATAAAAACACAATGCATGCCAAAGTCAGAATTTCCCACGTGCTGGTTAACAAACCTCTCGTTATTTTTTGACAAGAACTGCAAGAATCTTTGCAATAAACAATTTAATTGCACCTCAAAGTTCCCCTCCGATCTCTATCTCCTGGGACAGGATCACACTTTCACCCTTCTGCACTCAGCAAAGAGGGGCTGGGTCTGCTGCCAGGCATGACAAACACAGAATGATCTGACAGAGGGCAGCGGTAGCACCTGTTCCCAGGCAAGCAGCAGATGCAAAGTGAGCCATTTCCTCTGAAGATCATACACGCTCTTATCATTCATGAAGGGTTCAGAGGAGGTGACACATTCCAACGAGCGGCTGCAAACCTTTCGATGTGTCAGAGCAGGAAGACTCACACAAACAGCTTCTCTCATAGGATTTGTCCAGTTGGGGAGTAGTTATGGGCTCCCCCATCCTCTGCCAGACCGTGTCTCCTCAGAGTGGTGGCTCTTGGAGAGGGCAGCAAGGCACCTTGCTGCTGGCAAGGTCCTGCTTGCCCTGGCTTTGTGGCTGTGTCTGTGTCACCCATGAGCAGAGGAAGTGAGAGGCTGTGATGTCATTCTCAGCATCATTCCACCACTGCTGGCAGAAGCTGGGCCCTAGCAGGGCTTCCTACTGCTGCTGCCTAACAGTCTGATAAGGAAGCCTTTAAGCTGACTACTTAAACCCAAAAGCAAGTCTTTGGGGAGGAAGGAGAGCAGATTGCTTCTCCTCCCTAGCTCTGGGAATGAGAAGTAACATCAGCTTGACAGTTTCACAGCTCCTCTGTGCCCACTCTTCCCTTTCCCTGCTATAGCTGGGCAACAGGAGCTCTTTCTTTAAAATGTATTGTATTCATTATTATTTGGGAAAGCAGGAAGGAGTTGTCTTCTATGGAGCCAGGACTGACAGCACTG
Organism: Zosterops lateralis; assembly: GCF_965231275.1. Lineage (NCBI taxonomy): Eukaryota > Metazoa > Chordata > Aves > Passeriformes > Zosteropidae > Zosterops > Zosterops lateralis. Next base: position 78,828,058 of record NC_139800.1, read on the forward strand.
TAAGGATGGCTTTTGTCTCACTATGAGCACCATAAAGCTAAGTAAAACATATTATTTAGAGTCAGAAAACAATCAAAGACAGCATATATGAAGACAGCTTGCAGGAAGAAGCTTGGAGAGCAGATCCCATGCTTGAGACTGAAGCAAAAGGCACCCAGAACGAGGTCCCTTTGCTGACACTGGAGAATGAGGGAAGAACCACAGACAGCCAGCTGAAGGGACAGTCATCTCCCCAGCTTACCCACTGCATGAGCTGAGTCCCACACTGCACCTGCTTCAGTTCCCAGCACAGATCCCCAAGGATACTGTTTAACCCTCTTCCCTCTAAGTCTCAGTTGTGTTCATTACACAGAAAACTCCTGTGCATGGCAGATACAAGCCTGGCACTGCCAGGCAATGCTGTGATGTTGGGAATACAAAGAAAAGTGACTGGATCAGTCCCACAACCACCCAGTCCTCTGGCATTTAGAGCAGACCTAATGAGCTAAATTCTCAAATTCTCTCTTAAACATTGCATCTTGTGACTCCAAAGCTGCCAGTGTTTGGAAAAACACTTCAAAAGCCAGAGCTGCCTCCCCCCAAGATTATTCACTGTCTCCAAAACACATTCAGGATTCGAGAGGCAAAGCTCAGACATTAATGGACGGTGTGTGGGGCACAGGATTGGCATGTCTGAACGCACACTGAACATTTCTGGCTGGGATGGGCAGTCTCCCCAGGCACTAACACCACAGACCAAGAGCAGAAGGCTTTCATGCAGACTAAGATGGTTACGTGCAAAGCGAGAAGGTGAAAGGTCCAAGTACCAGGTCAAAGGTTGCCTCGAGCGGTCGCTTCAGTGATCTGACAGCTGTCTGAGTCTTAATTAGCAGGCAGCGAGCACATGATGGCAATGGGCCGGGGAGGGGGATCAAGCACAGTAACAAAAACAGCAAGCAGAGGTGTGTCAAGAGAGAGCAACAATTTGGGAAGGCGAAGAGAAAAAAAAAAATTGAAAAGTGAATGCATTATACAATATATTAAAAAAGACGAGGCATGCACAACATGGGGTGGCTGGGTAATTACCTGGCCTAGTGGCAAGTCAATTATTTTGCCTCGGTAAGTTTTAAAAGTAAAGAAATGTCATCACAGGACATGAGCTTTGGAGCTCCGTCACATCGGCTGGCACAGCAGGGCAGGAGTACTCAGGGATCAGCACCTGCACAGGGACTGGCACTGGGCTCCAGCCCTCATGCTGCAGCTACACATCATGCAGAGGCCAACAGAGCACGCGTGGACAGGGAAGGACCACTGGAAAAGGAGGGAGCTTCAAGCACATGCTTAAGTGCTGTCCTGAACTGGGGACCAAGCCTTACCCAGTTCATCCAGTGCTGCACTGACTTCAGCCAAGCAGGAGTGAATAAAGCTACTACTTGTGCATATCAATAACTGCAGGATTGCAGATTCTAAATCTGTTTTAGAATGTAGACCCATAGCCTGGCATCTGTTTTTCCCTCCAAGAAAATGGAGCACCTTTCTTTCCTTTAATGAAGTCTTACACCTCAACAGGTACAGTAAATGCATCAAACCTTGAAAAGTCAATGAATAATGTAGGCTGTTTTGGTAACAGGGATGATGCAACAAGCCATCAATAAATATTTTACAGGTTCTAGTTAACAGCATACAAATAGGGTTAATTACATTTTTAAGAGGAGCCAGCAGGATGAATAAAACATTCACTGGCTTTGGTTAAGTAGCAGTGTCCTAGATAATTAGTGAAAAAGTCAAGATTCAATTGTGAAAAACACAAGAGTTTCATTTCAGAAGATTATTTTTTGACAGAGCTGGACTCTTATTTCAACAACAATAAAAACAGTAAGAAAACTAATAAATAAACTCTGCAGGACAAATAAACACTGCAGTATAAATTAACTGTTCAAATTACTCTCCAGGTAATACTGATGCTACAAAGAGGGCACTTGTTTAATTTCTACAACTGCCCTGGCTACGCATTAAATTTCATTGTGAATTAAAAACTACCTCCTTTACTATCTTAAGAAAAAGGCATTTATAAAAATTTTAGTGGCCTTAATTCCAAATCAAAGAGGAGATAAGAGCCTTTTAAATATTAATTTTAAAAAATTTTAAGAAATCACAGAAGAGATGGAAGGGACCTCTAGAGATCACTAGACTAACACCCTGCTCAAAGCAGGGTCAACTACAGTAGTTTGCTTGAGACTCCATTCAGGCAGGTCCCCAGTATCTACTGGGATGGGGAACCCTGTTGTAGTGTTAGACTTTTCTTTGGTAAATAAATTTTTCCTTATATTTAAACAGAATGTCCTGAATTTCAATTGGTGCCCATTGCTTCTTATCTTTTCATTGGACACCACAGGGAAGAGTTTCCCTCCACCTTTTTTACCTCCCACATCAGGAATTTATGCACATGGGTAGGATCCCCTGGGCCTCTTCTTCCCTCCCCAGCTCTCTCATCTCTGGAATTAACAGGTCCCATTAAACCAAACTCAGCAGAATGGCAAACATTTATACCAACTAGTAGTCACCTGGTGAGTCTTCCTCGACTCATGTGCAGAACTGTAGATATAAGTTGTCACAATTCAAATTAAAATGCAGGTGGGACGACCTTTACCAGGTTGAAAGCATCAAACAGGTCAGAAAGTTACCCCTGTTTTTTGTCTTGTAAGTCACTAAATCTTGCCAAAGGTGTCAGACATAAGTTTGCTAAGCTCAAGCAATTGATATCATCTGCTTTTTGCAGAGAACAGGCCAGGATCTCCCTAAAAAGGATATATTGTGTATTGAGGAAGCTGAACTGACCCCGATGACTCAGCCAGGGAAGGTGTTGGGTGCTGCTGTACTTGCATTCATGTCACATCACAATGTCATGTCAGCAAATCAGAGGGCTGGGCACCATTTCCCTACCTGGTGAGATGTACTCTGCCACTGAGGGCTTCATGCTGTGATGAGCACAGAGACAGGATGAAGAGATGGGATGCATTTTGCACATGCTCTCAGCTCTCTAGTCAGCCATTTACAAAGCTCTCTACTTTTCCACAAATAACACATACGACACGTGAAATCTCTTAGCAATGGAAATGCTAAGGAGCTCTACTTACCATTGCAGCTGCAGCTGTCTGGTTCACCTGGTGTTGAGCTGCCTTGATTTTGGCTTGCAGGTGTGCAGGGGGATGAAAGTACTTGCATTTCTCCCTAGAGCATCGACCTTTGATGTAATCCATGCAAACTGTAACAGTATTTTCATTTGTGTCTATCATTGCAATATCTATAGGGTGAGCATAGCGGCAATCATTCTCACCACGTGTGCAATTTCCACGCTGAAACTCTCGACAAACCTTAAAAGAAAGTCACATTGTTGAGCAGAACATCAAGTTACTTGTCATTCAGTATTTTCAACACACAATATCAGTTCAGTTGGTCACATTACATCATGTGTATGTTCTAAATCCATGCTCATCTGGGGTAGCACATATATCAACAGACACAGGGGCAACGGGTACTACTCACAACTCCTTCAGGGGATGAAAAAACCCAAAAGGTTAATAAGGCAAATTACCAAATGCAAGTTAAGTACAGAGTTTGTACAGAATGGAAAGTGACCCCAGAAAATCACTGTCATCTTGACAAAACTTTTGCAGCTCAGGATTCCTCCACTGCCTCTAAAGCTTAAATGTTAATAACTCTGTCATTTGTCTCTCACCTGGATTACGTATTTGTTATGGAGCATACTCTTGACTAAGACATTTAATTCTAAATGTTACATGCTACTGCTATTTTCAACAAGTACTTTTCCTTAAACATGAGATGCCTCTTTCACATAGTTTCCCTGCCCTTCACAATAAAGCCCTGACCCTGGCATTACGTGACAGCACATTTGATCACACAGCAATGTGTTTGAAGGCTTTGCCAAAATTACTAGTTGTACTAGGATCTCACAGATCCTCCTAAGTTATGACCACTGAAGCATCAGAGGCAGAGGGAAAGGTTTCACAAAAACTCTGCAAGGTTTCTTGTGTGAGGTACTGAGAGAAGTTGTGGAATAATACAGCAAGTGGTGTAGCTCACATACCAATGTGCAATCAGACTGAGTGTGGGGAAAGGTGAGATGTCAGCAAGGCAAGATAAAGTATATAACACAAAACAATGTGTTTTGAAATTACACCCTTCTCTGCTATCTTCCTGTGTTATAATTTACACCTGCAGGGGCCTCTGAATTAAGGTCCTCAGCCCTTATCTCCTGCAGAGTCTCTGCTTAGGGTTTGAAAGACATTTAAACTCCTCCACCAATAAGTCCCAGCAGGTCATGCCAAATGGAGAGGGAGAGATGTCCTTCCCAAACCCTACACTCACCACTCCCATCAGTGTAATGCTTAAAGCTTTCTCCAAAACCTCAATAAGCCTGTCTCTAGAAAAGGGAAATATCTGTTACTGCCAAAACATCTCCCAACCAACAAAGTTTAAGGGCAGACCATCTACTTGTTTTTTTTGGGGTTTTTTAAGCATGGCAGATCACATACAAAAAAGCAATCCTAACCCTGCTCTAATACCCACTGCTACCAGAAGAGTGAGTTTTCCCAGATTTCCAAGGATTTGGGAAAAGGCCCTGCAGGAGCGTCTGCTGTGGCAGAGAGCAGCAGCACTTTTCTGTGCTAGGAAAGCTGCAAGTTAAACTCTGTATTGTGCTGCATCAGGCCATTTCAGCAGACAGCAACAGCTGGGACCACATGTCCTGTTCATCCCTGTCAGCAGTATTGTATCAGATGTCCAAATACCTCCAGTTTATCCGTACGCATCAGTTTCTGCCCAGCAGAGCCTCCTGGTACTGTAACAGTAGGATTTCCAGAAACCAGGACAGGAGTATTTGGTAAAAGCTCTGCAGGAACTAAGCCCATCCCAGGAGAAACATGACTCAGGTAGGGACTAAAAGCCATTGTGGGGCTTGTTGCAAGCGATGGAGTCACAGGAAACGTTGTCTGTGTAGAGAAAGAGGAAAAACAAACTATTAGTTAAAAAGCTCTGTCTTGGACTACCCATCAAAGCCTTGCATCACACTTCAATCCTTTTAGACAATTTGATTAGCCACATCAAAATGCTGTGCTCTCCAATCTATTCATTTATTGCCATTTATTTGTGATCCATTTGCTTCTCCTGACTCACAGATTTGTGACTCATCCTGAATACAAGGCATCTTTATTTGTCAGATCAAAGCATATTGATGATCTTTTATAGTTTAATGACACAATTAACGATTTCATGCCAGCAATTAGGGCAGGCCCAAATTAAACAGACTTCTCATTCCCAAAAAACATCTCAGCTTCCTTATGCCTACACTGCAATGCTGTAGAGACTCCAAGGTAAACTGCAGCTTCAGGAGCTGGAAGCAGGAACTCCATTAGCTGCACTGCTGTATCCACCACCAGCCCACCCTGAGCTCCATGTCAGCATGGCCAGTGAGCCTGAGGTTAGACCAAAGGCATCAGTCAGTCAGGTGAGGTATCTCTGCTGCAATACACTCAGTTGGACAGGCATCCTGGACACTTGGGGTTGGTTTCAGAGTGTCAACAGACTCCAGGTAAAATCCATTTTGCAGAAGGATCTAAGCCTGTGCTCCATGTGAATGGCAACAAGAGGACACCAAACTCATTAATGTCACAACATGCCAGATCTCATGGCTTTGGCAAGAGCAGGTGAGTCTTAGGCTTGGAATAGCAATGACAGAGTGTTCCAGATGAGATGGCTCAGGTGGACCAGGTGTGAGGTCAAGATCCCACCTGTGCTACCAAGGAACCATGTTGTCTTTGGGACAGAGCAACAGGCCATAAAGATGTTGGCCACTTCAGGTCCCTACATGGCGTTGGGCAGGTCCTCTGAGAGCAGCAGAGGCCAGAAGCACTTCCCTGACCTGAGCTGCCCCAGCAGCATTTGTCTGGAAAAGGAGTTGCTGTGCTGGCAAGCAGGTGAGCACAAGGCACCTAAGCAGATGCTCAGTTCAAAGTCTGGGACTAGCCCCTATAGCCAGGGAGTTTGTGAGGTTTTAAAGTACCAGATCCAAAGTATTCTTGGGAATAAAACCAATTTCAGCTGATGAAAAACTCCACCTGCCCCCGCTGAAGATGAGAGCACGCATGGCAGCACTCCTGCTCCTGTAGCAGGGGCTCAAGCAGCCCCCTGGGAAAGCAGGCTGAAACTTGTAACCCTTTTTCATTTTCCCTCCTGTCACCTGCTCCACTGTGAGCTCTGGGTTCCAGTTAAAGCTGCTCATTGGCAGGTGTCTATGATATCATCCTTGGGAGCTACAGCCTCTATTTGGCAATAAATACAAGTGTGCTTACACAATGGCCTGGGGCAGTTTTTTCGCCCTACACATCATTCCCTCCTTTCTTTCATTTGGTACTTCTAGTCCTGTGAATTTGTAAAAGAAATCACATATGGACAATGTGTTTCTCAACAGCATCTTCATCCTGGTACTTTCATGCTTTGCTTGTTGTGATGTGGAAGAAGCTAACCCACAGTAACTCCAGCCAACTGTTCTAACCCAGCTTTAGTCCTTCCTAAGGGCAGTGACAGCAAGCAGCTCCCGAGCTGATGGGAAAGGGAATTGCTGACAGAATACATCCCGTTTTCTCCTCCTCACTGAGGAGACACAGCTTCCTGCATCAGTGGTACTGGATGCTTTAAGTGTAGCAGAACCAAATAATTCTCCTTCTGGGAGGGATTTCCAATTTTCCTTCTTGTGAGCCTTAGTCAAGCACTGCTTCAGCTGTTGGGAGACTTCAGCCACTAAAGGCAGAGACTCCCCAATCCACAGCCCTTTATTAAATAATTTTCTTCTCTCTTTCAATTCTCTGTGGCTCCCAGACATTTTACACCTTTTGTTGCTAAAAAAGCTCTTTAAAATTTTCAAAGCTGTGACTCTCTGAACACTTTAGTGAGAAGGCAGCATCCATTAGACTGTTTTCTTTTGTGTGAGTACCAGTAATTACAGTGGTATCTGCTGAACTTCTGTCACCATTTGCACCATAAATGCTATTTTAAGGAGCTTCTCCCGCCTGGCCAGTCTGCACAGGTTATAGTGGGGCCTGACATCTTGTCAGCTTCTGTTTTATGTACCCACAGCAGCCCAACCCTTGCAGTACAAGTGGCTTGCACAGTTGTGTGGCAAACCCATCCCATGTTTTTCAGCACCTAATACAGCAGAAGTGTTCTGACTGAGCATGTGGGGCACAAACATTGCTCCAAATGCCAAGAAATCTTTAAAGCAAGATTCTCCTCCTTGGGTCCAAACAGCCAGCAGCCAGGCCAAGGACCTAAGACAAAGGGAAGATGTTCCTCCCACTGCTGAAGGAGGGATTTGTGCAGACTGGGAGTTCTAGGGGCTTACAACACCTCACACTGAGTGAATTAACCTGAAAGATTCACTAAGAGATGATATACCAGCCCTTTCACCAAAGAGTGAAAAAGGTTCACTACAAAAGTGGCAGCAGGACCTGCTCCCTGAAACACAATCCCCATCTCCCCCAAAAGCAGCCCCCTCTTCTCACTGGGGTCAATCAGCAAGGGCTAATGGATCCAAACCCAAGCTGAAGTGAGTGGAGAAAAAGTGCATGAGGAACAACTGAGTAGTACGATCCACTTGCAATCCCGGAGACCTGCAGAGTGATGCTTGTAGGAGCAGGATGAGGTTTTTATTGCTGCTGCTGTTTGCTCACCCCTTCCCGTGCCCTGGCATCTGCTGCCGCGTTCCCAAGGTTTCACGGGCGCTCCTTCTCCATGCACCATGTGCCTGCTTCCCTGATTGGAAGTGACAGTTGTGTTCCACACCCTGCCCGCAGGCTGGGGCTGAGCTCGCAGCCAAGTGGGTGCACAGCCAGGGAACAGGCAGACCTCACTCGGCATATTAAACCTACAAGAGCTGAGGTTTTAAGTCTGGAGTTCTCTGAGAACTGCGCCTTTGTGAGCTGGCACCACGGAGCTCTGTATTTATTGTGGCTGATGAGGGGAAAAGATGGGCTGTGCTCACTGCCAGACCCGGCTGCCTGTCTTGGATTGGGAAATCCAGTCTGGCTCATGCATCAGTACCAGTAATAGGGATGCTGCCAGCCAATTCTTTCCTCTACGTCTGTGCAGGTCCCCCGTGTCCTCAGGGAATGTGAGCAAATCTCCTCCTTGCAGCCAGAACCCAAACGTAATTTTTACTCCAAACAGACCATCCTCAACATGCCTCCTGTCCACCTATTGTGACAGCTGTGCTGCTTTTGGCTGGGATACAGTTAATTTTCTTCACAGTAGCTGGTGTAGGGCTGTGGTTTTGATTTGTACTGCAAACAGTGTAGATAATTCAGGGATGTTTTTGTTGTTTCTGAGCAGTGCTTACACAGGGTCAAGGGCTTTTCTGCCTCTCACCCCACACAACCAACAAGCTGACTGTGGGGGCAGCACAAGGAGTTGGGAGGGGACAGAGGACAGCTGACCCCAAATGACCCAAGGGATACCCCAGACCAAATGTTGAACATGTATATCATGTTCCTGATATAAAGCTGTGGGAGGAAGAGGAAAGGAAGGACAGGAGACCTGATAGAGCAATATTATGGCGGTACACTAAAAAAACAAACTCTTATCTTAATTGTTGGTGTTCTCTAGGGCAAAACAAAAGGATTGAAAGTATCAGCATTTACTCCTGCTGTCCCCCTTAAAGCTCTTGCTAATTCAGGAAATAAAGAGACAGGTTTCCTTGCAAATCAACTTTTATAAATCACAGCATAAAGACATTACCAGCAACTCCTGTGCAGAATGAAACAGGTTACAGTGCAGCAGCAAAGGGTTCAGGCTGGTAGCAGCTCACAAGACTGGTTTACTGAGTATTAAAATGCTTGTAAGAATAGTAATAATTTTAAAAAGCTGAAATGGCTGTTGTGAGAACACATCTCAGGGGAGGGTTGCCAAGGACTTTGACAGCTCTGAGCTCCTTGCAGACCTCAAATATGGAAGCTGTGTTTAAGGTGTGAGCAGAGAGAGAGAACCGTCCCAGGGAGGGACATTTGTCACCACTGGTGACGACAGAACCTGGAACAGCTGATTTTGTTAACAATCTAGAAAGTTGGATTCGATTTGGCTAGCAGAAATTGTGCTAAAGCTGGAGAAGAAACACAGAGTGGGTGTGAAGAGGAAGGCAGAGGAGCGGTTGGTGTTTTGTCAAACACAAGCACTGTCTCAGCCAGGAAGTGTTGATTCTGAGTTACCTCAGACCCTAAAAAAGGGAAAGTCTGAAAATGAGAGGCCCACTGTAAATACAGAGGTGTTGATAGCCTGAAGGAGGGGAGACAGGTCACTGCTAAGCAGCTATATATGGAAAGCACACAAAAAAACAATGGCAGCTTACAGTCTGGTGACAGAAACTGAAGACAAAGATCGTGTACTGGCAAGATTGAAAACCTTGATATTAAAAACATAATTGATGCTGCCAGAAAACCCAAAAATCTGTGTTCCCCTCCAATGTAACTGCATGGGACTGGCTGGCTGCAAAACCACCGTCCAACATGAAGGCTGAGCATGCTTGGAGTGGATCCAATGGGCCAAAGCATCTAGCTAACTATCACCAAGATGCTCATTTCCCCAGCCAGACTGCAGACACACTCCTAGCTCAAAGAATCCCTCATTTGTGGGCTGCAGTAGTGTAAAAGACAAGTGTTAACACCCCACAGCATTGTCTCTTGGCAGATACCAGCTTCTGGGTGGACCAGGGTACGTGTGTTTATTCATTCCTATCATGCCTTTGACTAGAGGCTGAGATATAAATCAGGTTTTTGCTGCATGGAACAAATCCCTGTGCAAAGCACCTGTTGAAATTGGCTCAAGCACTTTCTCTAAGCATCACTGTCAAAAAAGTTGCTCATCCTCTGCTTTAACCTCTCCATCAGCACCAAGGAGTGCTGCTACTCCAGGAGGGGACAGAGGGCTGGATTAAAGTCTGGGCTGTCTTCAGGAACATGGGTGACTTGGAACAACCGTGATAATCCTGTCTACAAAGGCCTTGACATGAAGAAAAGACAAAGAGCTTGAGAACAAAGAGAGGAAACAGCTTCCCTAAGCAGCAGGAGCGGCAGCTGCAGGGCAGGAGTGGTGGCAGGTGTGTCACTACTGTCATGCTCCGTCAACACCTTGTTGTTCAGGCACTAATGGGGAAGCATCAGGCAAAGCAGTGCCCTGTTCCACCACGACCCTGGGCTAAAACACCTCCATGGTCAGCTCCAAAAGTCTGTCCCACACTGTTGCAAAGGGATAAAACAGGATGGAAAGGGTGGGGACTAGGCCCAAGGTGCAGCCCTTTTTGGATGGTCTTGCACTGGCACACACAGGACGCAGTGACGATATCTGACACAACATTTACCAAAGTAACTCCTCCTATCAGTGCCAGAGTCCAGCTCACAGACAGACACCACCACTTCAGGAAACCTGGTGAAAAGCTGCTACGTTCAAGCGTTAGTTTGGTTTGGATTTCGTGGGGGGTTTTGGTAGTGGTTTGTTTTTTTAACTTGGTAGCTTTTCTGGTGATATTGCGCTTTGTCTAAAGTGCATGTCTAAAATGTCTAAGCATTCAGCTATTGTTTGGAGCTATTAAGCATGCTATTTCAAATCCCATCTCTGGCAAGCATCCCAATTAAGCAGGCATCCCGTTGATCAGCTTTCTGATCACATGGGATTTGTTCTGCTGCTGCATCAGATACAATACTTTCTGCTTTGCCGAATTTCATGCGTAACCAGAAAGAGGCCCCACCCTTCTCATTTAGAGAGAAAAAAATTCTCAAAGCCAGCTTCCACTGACAGCATCTTTGGGAAATCAAAGGCAGTTGAAAGAGCAATCTCTTGTTTGTCCTGAAATTGGTGTGGAGCAAGTTGGGCCGCAGGAATTAGACCAAGAGCTTGTTTAGTCTGAGTAAAGTGTGGGAAAGCAGGAAGGGAGCAGTCACTGCAGAAGAAATTCTTATTTTTCTTCTTTGCCCATGTCTCCCTCATGGCGCAATTTAGAAACCAGGGGCCTTTCTCATCAGATAAGGTTACCTCTGAAATGAGAAGACTAATCAGACAAACCAACACATTCAGCCTCAGCGGCAATTTAAAAGGCAGGAGTAAAATTTAGGAGCATACTGGACCTGCAAGATTGCAAAGTGGGAAGATGGGAACTTGCCAAAGAGGAAATCCCAAAAATGCTTTGAATAGCCAGCCAAAGAGCATCCAACGTGAATTCCTCACAGAGGAAAACTTCAAATAGGAAGGGTTTGCTTTTGGTACAGGGCTTGGAAATCCATGCCACTATTTTGTGAGAATTCAGGATTTCCTTCTGATGTGGACACACTTCCAAGCTCCGCAAAAAAGAGGTGCAAGACTACAGCAGATAAGAGCCTAAGGCACAGCACAATTAAAGACCTTTTCTGTGGACAATTTACTCTTCTGTCTCACCTTTCCATCTTCAAAACGGAAAGAATAAACAGAATTTTTCTAGCTTGTAGGGCAGGGCCAAGATAAAACTACTAGCAGACACAGAGGATGATCAGAGCGATGGCAAACATGGAAAAGCCCCCAAAACACAGGAGAAATATGCCAGACTGAGGAAATGGCCCAGTCTGCTGGCAGACCACCATCATGAAGGGACACTAGCCAGCTTTCCCTGCTGAAACAGGGAAACCTCCATCACAAGCTCTTACACCAAACATCACAACAGCCTCCAATGAGGAGGAATCCTTCCCTGCTCTCTGGTGAGAATAAACCAGAAACATCTGAGCTTTTCAAAGCTGGGGTGACGGATGCTGAGAGGCCAGGAGGCCAAGTTCAGGCTGGTTCACAGACTTGACATCTCCAGGCTAGAAGAGCCTGTCCAAAGGGTTTGTCCAGTCCTCCCGTGTGGCACAGCACAAGGAGCCTCACCCAACTGCAGCACACTAAGTGTACATTGTCCCAGGAAAGATACTCAGCCCCAACTTTAAACTGAGAACTCCTCATTAACTCTCAGTGCAGCTTATTCACACCAGCATTGAAGAGCTGCTTCAAGACCTCTGACAGTTCTTAAAATATACATTGTGACAGACTAAAACTCAGCTGACAGATGTCAGATACACCAACCAGCAGAAAAAAGCCAGCCTCTCCCTGGCGTAACAGGGTTCTCCAGCCTGAAACCTGTTTTAACTGACAAGCAAAAAGCAGGGACAAGCAGTGAAAGCTTCTCTGAACTACCTGCTCTGCAAACACCTATCTCCCACAGGCTTCCCTTCCTACCTGAAGAGAGGCAAATCTTTCCTGCTCTTATTCTAAATCAGCATAACTGTGAAAAACAAGTGACAGGGCTGTGACATTAGCACAGCTCTCTGCTGGGACAACTGCAGTGGAATGGGTCTCACTCCCAGACATTAAAAAGGATTAAAGTCTAGGTAGGATTCATCTTCTCCAGTTTTAGTCCAACAGTGCAACACATCTAGTCCAAGGGAGTCAGCATCATCTCAGTGCAAAACAACTATACAAAACAGGATCCACTGAAATTGAGCCACTTCTGGAACGTACATCAATCAGCTGGTCAAATAAGCAGCTGGTGCTAAGACCCTTCCACTTGAAGCCCTGAATCTCAGCTCCTCAGTTATCAGAGGAAAAGAGAGACATAGCTTGCAATGAGATGCACAGGTGGCATCAGACACCCCTCTGGAAGACTCTGCCCAGTTCTGTGCAGCACAGACAACAGCCTGAGCTCAGGCAGAGGGCTGGGGCCTCCATGAACAAACAGGGGAGGAAGAGGGAGCAGTGTGACCCCACTGGACCCGTGTCTGTGACTCACAATTGGCTGTAGCTGTGCGCCCGGGAGCATGAACTGCATCTGCTGAGCAAACATGGCTGCGGCCGTCTTCTGCTGGATCAGGTTGTTGCGTCCATTTATTTCAAGTTGTGTTTTTAAATGTGGGGGAGGGTGGAGATATTTGCAGTTCTCTCGGGTACACCGGCCCTAAAAAACATAATGGAACAGCATTTCAGTGATTGTAACACCCAGGGCAGCCAGAGAAATTTAATTAAGGATTGTTTGGGTTACTGGAACAACACAATCATCGAGGCGGAGGCAGCTTGGTAGCTACTGTGCCTCTTTTGTGATTTTTCTATAGTAGGTGAAGAGAAGAGCAACATGACTTCTCCTGCAGTAACACTGACTGAATACTATCAAGCTAAACCAGAAAGTCAGGCTTCCTGATGTTAAAATGACCGTTCTAAGAAAAAGCCCCAAACAGTCTAACACAAACACAAATACTTTCAGAAGCTAGTGGCAATAATTACAGAAACAACAACAAAAATTCCCTATTTCCTTGTGTGGGTTGTTTCCCCCTCCTTCCCAACAGCAGACCACTTAATTGGCCCTGACAACCAGACAGCAAGTAACAAAACTGTCTCCACCACTTCCCCAGCTGCACTGGATAAAGCTTTAAGAGGACAGCCCTGCAAGGCAGCACCTCTGATCCACAACATGCAGTTACCCTGAGATGCTGAGAGCTGGCAGTCACAGGAGGAAGCACCGAAACGATTTTCCCCTTTTGTTCTTTTATTTGTCAAAAGTGATGTGTGTTGCACCACTGACTCCTTACCCTCTGCAATAAACATAAGCACTGGCCATGCCAGTGGCTCCTAAAAAACAAGAGATCACTAATGTTATCCCTGCAAATCAACTGAGATCATCACTTAAAAAACATGTATAAACTGTGCCTTACTTTAATAGTGCTTGCAAGACACAAGAAGATAAATAAGAAAGCTAGTAACAAATGTTGTCATTAACATGAAATAGTTCTTGAAAAATAAGATTTTTTTCTCTCCCGCCTTTCTTTTTGAATTTCTTCTTCAAGAAACAAGAGGCACACAGAAAACATGAAATACTTAATGTATTAACTATATGCAAAAATGGTGACTTTTTTGAGGAACAAATTCTTTTGAGCTATTCAAAGCCTACTAAAATAAGGCCAGACCTGGAGGCCACAGAGCTGTTCCATGACAGATAATTAATAATGGTTTCTGCAACCAGCAAAGGCACAGGACCATCCATTATCCAGCCTGTCCCAGGTACAGTCATAAAGGGCTGGACACAGAGTCCTCAGACTCAGCATAATTAAGTTTGCTTTCCAAAAGGGGCATATCAGATGACCCCCTGTACCTGTCCCTGGTTAGCAGGATCACAGGCAGCAGAGCTGTAACCCCAAATAGATCCACAAGGACACAGCTGTTACACAAGGCTCAGGTAGGAACCTCCTGGGATCAGCCCCTGCTGCATCCAGGATACTCCCCTGGGGATTCTTTAAGGTTTTTTTGCAAATATACAGGTGGAACCACTGGACAGTCCAAGTACCACTGCAGAAAGTCAACACCATAACCCACTGCAGGGACTGGTTCCAATCCCCAGCCAGGTTCCTCCCAGTGTGCAGCTTGCTGTAGAGCAGCCTGAGATTTTCAAGCTTTACTCCTCCTGGGGGGGATAAAAGCATCACTGGGGAGAGGGCTGCAGAGCCTGACTGCAGCTTTAAACGGGCTGTTTGACACAACACGTGTCATGGGAACAGGCTCCTCTCTTATCTGCTCCGAGGAGATCAGAGTTAAACAAAAGGCAAATAATTAAATGCAAGAAGCAATGGGCTAAAGCCAGCGGGACAGGAAAAAAAACAACACTTCCAAACTTTAGCAGCCTGCCTTGGTGGAATGAAAACTCTCTGCCCTGCTCCTAAAAGAGTCCAGTGGCTCCCAGCAACCCAACTCAAAACCAGACAGGCTTTTTAATGCTATTGTTTTGGCTTCTCAGCAACCCAACAGCCCCAGATTCCCAGCAGTGAGTTAATTGCTCACAGGCCCTGAGGACACAAATCTTCATCACCAGACACTTTCTCACATCTGTGTGAAGTGAGGGTAAAATGGCAGCTGGCTGGTGCTTAGATACCAGTGCCACTACAAAGGAAATAAATGCATTAATCTGCAAGGACAACACCCATCAGCACTGGGCAGGTTTGGGTCATCCTGCTCATGCTGCACCGAGCCAGGCATCTCTACAGCCTTTCCAAACACATGCAGTGACCCAGCAAGAGTCGAGGTTCAGCCTCAGAGCACACCTGCAGTGTCCCAGCTCCACAGCTCCTGCAGGGCTGCTGCTGACCAGGTGTGGGGAGCTGACCCTGCAAAACCACAGGCTGCCCATGGCCAGGCAGCATTCTAAGCTCCAGCCTCCACAGGCTTACACATCAGCCTCAGAAATTCCTCCTGACTGTAACTTGGCACAAGTGCTTTGGGTTGGGGAAACACTTATTTCTACCAAATTTGGAATAAATCTGTGTAGATATTTCTGCTCTGCAGGAATGGAGAAGATGAATAAAAGAATTACTATTTTTTGTAAACAATACTTGCACAGTTGACTTCAATTTGAAAAGGACATTGCTATTACAACTGAAATTGTGAATATCATTGATACCAGCAACCCCAGCTTGTGTGAAGCTTTGTTCTACTTTTTTTTTTTTTTTTTCCTCCTCAAAGCAGTTTGTTTAATTCCAACAGGGGGTTCCACAAACAGAATATTTTTAGCACCAATAAAAAAACCACCATACAGCACGAGGCGTTGGTCTTGCAGACAGAATCTGTAAGCTGAAACCAGTGCCCACACAGTGCTACTGGTTTCAAGGACACACATTTGTAAGAAGTAGAGCTGTGCAGATGCTGCTGCAGAGCAAAGGCTGTGAAATGCTGTCAGTCAGGCCTTTGAGGGCTCAGAGAAACTAAATGAATCACTGCTACACTCAGATGTCTTTGGTCTAACTCCTCCTCGCCAACATTTTGATCCTGAGCACCACCAACCACTGTGTTCCACTGGGGAGTACTGGAAGCCACAGCCAAGTTAATCTGCCCTCTCCAGCACCACAGTAAGTTCTTCATCTCTTAGACAATGAATTTTAGGAACTGGTGGTGTGACAGAGTGACACAAAATGTTCCCAGTTAAGACATCTTGCTGTGTAACAACTTCCAAGATGTCTTGCTCTATAGTGATGGGCACCACAAGTACCCCCTGAACTCCAACACCGGTGGGGGTGAGCCCTTCTTCTACCCTTCCAACACAACACCCACAGTTCTTGGTACCTCCCAGAAACACACAGTCTTCAAGACCGATTTCAACTCTACAAAAGCTGCCAGAAGGACAAAGGGACTGCCATTTTTAATTCCTCAGTACCAGCTGCAACACAGCAGGGAAAGCAATAGGGAACTGGTAGCAAATCTGCTGTGTGAATACTGGGCTGGGGATAAATAAGGACAACTCCATTTTATACCTGTGTGGCCTAGGAATGCAACGTGAGAAAATACAACAGGAGTAAGGCCCCCAGTTTTAGAAAAGCATGTTTATGCTACAAGGCACAGTTTCCCTGCAGGGTCTAGCTGTGGCTCCAGCATAGGGCACAGGACAGTTCAGGATTGTGCACAGAAGACCAACTGAGACATTCTCCAAGCTGAGTGTTGCACCAAAAAAGCACCATTACAGCACCTGGAGTGGGCACTGCACGTGTTGGGAGGGCCCTGGTGCTCAGAGACTGATCTGTGCTGGTAAGCAGCACGCTGAGCCTGCTGGCACCACTGCAGCCTTCCTCCTGTAACTGGAAATTTGAAATTTGTTGCTGTCAATTTAGCCTGAGTACTGACTCCAGGACAGGCACATTCCCACCCTGTCCCGGGTGGCACACAAGCCTGCAGCCAGGGAATCACCACCCAATAACAGACTGCTGCTGGCCTTGGTAACATGCTAAATATAGCTGTATTTTCTGGCTTCTCGCAAAATGGAAGGAGTCTGAAGGACCATATTCATCTGCTTCTGTGCCAACTACAGCCAGCAGGGAAAAGCATATGGATTGCACTTTCGGAGGCTTGAAAAATGAATATTAAAAATAAATCATTAAAGGATTTTATAAGAGTATCTTCTCCCCATTTCTTCCCACACACTCCCCCACCCTTACAGTAGGCTGCTGGCATGTGATTGACTCTGTGTTGCCAACTTAAGTCATGCTGTGATGGCGAATACTGTAAATGGCTGGCATCTGACACCAGCTAACGTGACAGCAGCTTGCACTGCAACAAAGCCAGCTGTTTGGAGTGCAGCACTGACAGCAGCACACTGAAATCCAGTAGAAAAACCTGCATACACCTGGCTGTGTGGAGTTTTGCACCTTGTTATCTGCATCCTAGCTCAGAGGGATGCAAATAAGAGCATTCTGGGTACTGCACCAGGCTGGATGAATCTTCCCCAAGCATGTTGCACAAATTCTCTCCTCCCTGGCTGCTGAAGTGTGTTGTACTGTGCTGCAGAAATAATGCTCTGAGCACAAACCCCAGTGCTTGCTCACATGTGCCCCAGTAATGCAGTTTGTTACTTTAATCCCGGACACCAGTGAGGGGTTCCAGACACACATTTCTGGTTTTAATGACTGCACACCATGTCTCCCAATCACGAGCGGTTCTCATGTGAAAATCTTCAAGCTAATGCGGCTTTTCACACACTGGAGGCTGCAGTAGGTTAGTGCCCTGACTGTGCAGTCTTCTCCACAGACACTGATGACATATGCAATGACTGACAGCGAAAAGAATGAAAAGAGACCAAGCAGGAAAGGATTTCCATGTTTTGCACAAAACCAGGCACCAAAACACAGCTTGTCTACATTACTTTTCTCC
Source organism: Zosterops lateralis (assembly GCF_965231275.1). NCBI lineage: Eukaryota > Metazoa > Chordata > Aves > Passeriformes > Zosteropidae > Zosterops > Zosterops lateralis. The sequence goes on from NC_139800.1 coordinate 78,845,785, forward strand.
GCATGAAGCAGCAGATTTCCACCTCCCCAAGAGGAACTCAGTGGGGAGGCACATTCAGAGATGTGCTGGCCCTGCTTACTCAGTGCCTGTCGCTCCAGTGCTGAGGCATGAAACGCTTTCTGCTTTCCATCCCACTCACCACATGCACACAAAGGCTCTCTCCTGGCCATGGATCCTTGCTCCTGCCACAGCCTTGCATGGCTTTCTCACCACAATACAACCTCAACCACCACGACGTCTGCTCCCCATTTGCAGGGCAGGCTGCAAATCCATGCCATAGAGCCTGAATTATCCAGCAACAATGGGTGGAAAAAAGTGGGAAGCTCAGGGTTGCAATCCCAAATCCATGCAGCACAACTAAGAACACGTACTGAGCCGCACAGGCTGCTTCAGGTCTACCCCTACTGCCACCTGCTCTGTAAGAAAAGAGAGGTCCTGGGAGGGGGAGTTGGTACCTGGTGCCCAAGCTCTAAGTCCTTCACCCATCCTATAAGGACTCGCAGCTTCAAAGCTACCCTTCCAGGACAGCATCATGTCTACTCAAGTGCTTTGTGTTCATTGCAGTTTGTCCACTGCAACCTGCTCCAGGACTGAGCATGTGGAATGCTGGCTACATGGAGTGGCTCATCCTGCCACCTCCAGTGCCCTGCATGGCTCATACAGCCACCCCCAATGCTGCACCTCTTTCCACACAGGGAGAGAGCTGCAGCATCAGAGGAAGGGACGTGGCTGTCCATCTCACTGCTGGATCAAACACCTTTCGCTGGCAAACATCAAATAGCATGGAAATAGCACGTTTTCAGGTGGAAAACAAAGGAGGAAATCAGCTGACAAGTCAGTCTGATCATTAGTGATCAGATACATCTCAGATAGGTGTTCATGCAGCCCACCTGTCACTCGCTGCAGTTCAAAGCCAGCCCTGAATACACCTTTATCTGCAACTCCCTTCTACAGGCTAATGAAATTTCAGAAATTAGGCTGCCAACCGAGTCAATGAGAACTGCAACCTTGCAACCTCCCTTGAACATTGACTCTGGCCCACTACATCAGGTAACTTCCACTTAAGAGCAATGCTTTCCTCCTAGCAGTGTTGGAGCAGCTCACTTTCACAGAGAAGTTTTAAAGTGCAATTATGTAGAAAGCACTCCTTGAATAAGTTCTCATGGAACTTAGACCCCTACAAACATCCTAAAAAGCAGGTCTAGAAGAATCTAGTGAAGTGACAAATTTCCCCATTGCCCACACAGATCACAGATTTTCTTTGTACCCATTACTTGTGTTTTCCAGACATAGGACTCCAACACATCAGTCTCCTCAGAGCTGATTTTCAACTGTGGTTTTGTTCTACTTGCAAAAGAAACCTAAAACTTCTGATTTGGGCCAGAACAGGCATTATTCCCTTCCTCCTTGAGGAAGGGCCCATACTTAAAGGCTGTGGTCACATCTTCTCCCCCTTCCTTAAAACTCTAAGCTCTAGACTATACAAACCATCCTCTTCCAACTCTCCCAGCACAGTCTCCAAGCTTTTCCTTAGGCTACTCCCCCAGTCCCTGCACTGTGCTCCACCTAACCCCTGACCAGAGCTATGCAGGTACACAGATTTTTTCACATGTCCTGCAGATGACAGTGCTGCTTTTACATTCCTGCATGCCATTTTCTTTCCTACTAACAATGTAACATTTTTTGATTCACTCTCAACAAGCCTTTCCCAGAACTACTCCAGTCCCAGCTATGCTGCACCCTGTGTGAGGCAGCTGATTCACTCCACTGTATTTCATACAGCTTTTATTGAACTCACTCGCCTTTTTATGGATTACTTTTCCAACCTGTCAAGACTACCTGCGACTCCACATCTGGTTCTCTAAAGAGTGTCTGTAGTTCCTCCCAGTTCAAAGCACCCTAGCAATTTAACAAGCATACTCTCTCTATTCCATCATTCAAGCCGCCAGAACAAAACAAAACTGAACAGTCCTGCCAAATACATCCTTCCAGACTGCCACTGAACAGAGTTTTCCAAGCTGTTGTGGATAGTCACATAAAAGTTTATCCTATGCTTTGTTCCCTGACTTGTCTGGAAGTGGATTTGTGCTGCGTCAAAGACTCCCAAATCTAATGCCAGCACTTCATTCTCACTCTCTGAAATAGCTCATCTCAAAGGCTTTCCAGTTCTACTGCTTTTTCTACTCCTTTTGGGACAGAGGGTGGGATTCTGGAGAGTCCATGCTCTGCACCCCTCCCATGCCAGCAGCTCTGCTTATACAGTATTGGGTACAAAGAAGCTGGTGGTCTCAAGTTACTTGTAACAGCAATAAAAAATACAGCACAGCTGGCTGCTGACATTTTTCAAATGCAGGTGTAACACCCATTTACAGAGAGCCCAGAGACTGCTGTTATGGTGAGGATCCTGCTGTGAATAGATCATAGCTGGAAAGAAAAAGCAAAATGTATCTTCTAGTTAGCATTACCAGATGGCAATCAGCCTCGAAGGCAAGGGAAGCAATACAGACTTCCTACCATACAGAAGTTTCAATTTCAATGTGTATGATTAAAAATGCTAGAGTTAAGGTTAATCTGGTAGTTTTCAGCTACGGATGATACAGACCCTGTGAAATGCATGTTCTAGCCAGAAAAATGTACAGTTCATAAATACAAAATTAGCTGGAAATAGAATTCAAACAGCCTATAAAGAACACAAAACACAGTTTTACAGTATCTCCAGGATGAGTTTTGCCTAACATTGAAATTCCCACCTCTGAGTATTAAGAGCCACCTCCCTGAGCCTGTGCAGACAGATGAGAAGAAAACTGCTAAAAACACCCCAGGTGTTACTTTGGCCCAACTCAGCTCCCCTGCAGCCACCTGAGAATCGTTTGCAGATTTTATGCTGTTCTGAACGATGCTCTGAGCTGCAGCAGCAGCATGTCAGCTCTGACCCAGGACTGCTGAGGTGAACAGGGACATGTCTTTTGCCAGGGTACAGAAGACAAGAGTCAGACCTGCCTCTCCACACAGCTTCAGTGGAAAAACCAGAATAGCTATCACAAGCTCCCAGGGCTACCAACGTTCCCAGCATTCTCAAGGCAGTCCCAGCTTGTCACTGAAACAGCAACAGAATTTCATGGCTTCATTGAATGTTAGGTCAAGCCCCTTCTGAGCAAGCCTAGACTTGATTTTGACTGAAATGAGTGAACCTTGATGTTTTGCATGATTCCAAATGAAAGCAGGTGACATTTGGCAGCCACGACAGGAGTTTTGGGTCCTTTTGAACTGAGAGCTCAAAGCAAAGCTCAATGGCACATGCAAGTGCAAGGCAGCTTGAAAACCCTTGAAGCACACCAAGCAGACACTCTGTTCACCCCACTGAAGGGAGGCTGGTACACTTTGCACAGTCCCAGTCTGCCCAGTTCTTCTCTTCCTACAGCTGTGGGGCAGAGCCTTGGGAAGACAACCAATGTTTGATCTTAAAAAACCCAAAATGTTATATCCCTCTGCGACTTTAAAAGAACAGGTCAGTGAAACACAACCACTTCAGTCCAGGTAGGGGCTAGCTCTGCGTCCAGGGAGTTAGAAAAATGCACAAGGAATGGAAAGCAAATACAATAATGCCTGTCTCTACAACACTGATGCTGCTCTTTGGTCTCCCACTGTGACTGTTCTGCTGGGACATTTTTGCTTTGCAGGGAAGATGGAAAGAAGGACACAGAAGGTAAAAAAAAGCCAGCATAATTTTTGTAAAAGGTATTCATGTCCAGAAAAAAAGCTGCCTACAGCCAGCTGAGGAGACTGCTGAACAAACACTGCTGAAGACCCATAACACTTCCATTCCATCTCTTTGTCATTCCAGCCTTTGTCTGTGGAAGCCAACTTCTACCACAGACACAAACTAAGCTGTAGGGGCTGTGTTGTGTTCCACAGGCCCAGGGGGATGTGCTGTGCTTGAAGGTCCTTTCCATCACAGGACTGGAAAGCTGTCCCTTGTCACCAACACACAATGACCAACCCCTGTGGCATGTGGCTGAGCTGACAGGGCTTTGGTCACCTCCTTACTGCAGATTTGGACAGGTCACCACCAAAAGGCATGTAACGGACAGCAGCACTTTTCCCAAGCAGGGAACACGCTTCCTACCACATGGCACAAACAGTTCAGCAGCTAATTTCACCAGTATATTAAAAATGTACACTGAGCCCATCACAGCTCTTCCCTCACACCAGGGTAACAGAGTGATCAGGTGCAAATGCTGGGAACAAACAGATGCAGAGTGTGGCCAAGCCTTACTGCCCATGCCAGTCCTTTCAAACAGTCTCTATAAAAGTGCAAAGCACTTGGACAGGGGGGTTTGCAAGATCAGATGTGCTCTGCTGGAACTCAAACACCCTTATCTAGGACTCGCTTTAAATCTGCAGCCTCAAAATGCTTGTCAAGCTTGTTTTTGTTGCATAGCTCAAAACAGAGCAGGAGACAAAAACAAAGCAGAAAGCAGCAGCATTCCTATGTCCTCACCTCCCTTTTTGGTAGCACCTTAACTGGTGACAGCCACTCACAGCCATTGCCAATCACTTCAAACCACTGACCTCGGCAGGCAAATGCAGCTCCAGAAAGAAACGAGCTCAAATACTATCACCCTGACATTTTAAAATATATTTTAATTAGGAACAGGGGGGACATGCAACTACTGCATTCCAGTAGACTCTAAGCAGCCACAGGCACTAGCCTAAATTCCCAAATCCTTATTCACCTGGCAATTAGGGAAGCTGAGAGCTGCTGTGAGTGAAGTTTTGCACATTGCTGAATACAGCAATGTTCCACTGAGTTTCCCCAGGACAGCACAAAGAGGTCATGGCTGTCCTCCTGCTTTCATGCAGGATTTTCATTCCAAGCTGTTTGTTATACTTGAAGGTTCTTAAAAACTCGGAGCAGTTATTTTGTTGGGGAAAAGCCCTGTAGCTCCTTCATTATATTTTTACATCTTGACAACTCTTTCCAGCTCTGTTCCCCTGCCAAGCTCTCTTCTTTGAGCCCAATGGCACGCTCTGTTATGCTCAATGAAAAAAAAGTATATTGATTTTAATGTTTTTGGTTTGTGGAACATTTTAGCTTGCTCCAAGCAATGGATAGTGTTTACCAAGCCCAAGAAATATATATTAAAAGAATACGGCACTGTTAAAGTATATTTTTTGAGTTGTAAAACCACAGAGCAGAAAAACATGTTTATCTGAGAGATTACTATTTCCAATAACAGCAATCTCATGCCACAAAAGACAGGAATAAAGACTTCATCAGGCTCTTTTCTTTTGTATCCACCAATACATTTTGATTATGCTGCGTTTGTGAACCATATCAGTCTGTTACCACCACATATTTGAAATGAGGTTTAAACAGAGTAGAAGTATCATCATTTAGAGTTCTGAACTGAGTATCTTTAACATCTTCCAAGTATTATTCCATTTCTCTCCTAGGTTCAGGAATGTTAAAAGCACAATAAAACAGGCTTCTTTAATACAGTATCAAAAACAGGCTCTCTCCAAGACAAATAAGACTTTACAGACTGGCCTGGCCACAGACCTGCTGAAGAAAATGATCAATAACAATTACAAAAGAAGACATTTAGTGTCCAGTACAGAGAGTAGGTTTAAGAGCATGTTTAGCCCTGGGACCACTGCATGTACAGGGTAGGATGTGGAGTCAGTAACATCCAGCAATGTTAATATTCCTGTGGGTTTCAATGTGGGACTATTTCTAAGTAAAAAACAAATCAATTCTACCTGGAAGATAGAAACCCTGGCAAACCATTGATTTTTCTTCTATAATAAATTACAAAAAAAAAGCCCATGCCAGCTCTCTGGAACAATACTGCACAAGTACTGTATTAAAAAAACACAACAAAACAAAAAACAAAAAAAAACCAAAAAAAAAAAAAAAAAAAAAAAAAAAAAACCACCACAAAACCCCAAAGAAAAACAAACCAAATTAAACTTCACATATGTCTTCTACCTTCTATCTCCCTTCTGATTGCTATTACACCAAGCCAGCATTTGAAAACAGCAAGTGCAGTTTCTCTTGTCCCTTAAACCATCTTTTCATTGTAAATCCCATAATCCAATTCTATAACTTTCACCAGATGAATCTGTCAAGGTCATATGGAAAGTTGATGCTTCTGACCTTCCTCTGCCTACAGTGTCTGTTGAATATTACAATTGCAGCAGGCAAGCCACACGTAGACAGAACCAAGCAAAGCACATTAAAGCCCAGGAGAATAAATGTTAAAGTGCTGTGCTCATGAATACAAATATCGGACATGTGGCCACCCCTGGAAGCCTCACGCCTCAGGTTTACACAAGGGAAAAGGCAAATAGGGAAGAGCAGAGATTGATAACTAAGTGTCTGACCCAAATCCTCCCTCCTGTCCTGCAGAGGGCAAAGTCATGCTCAGAAAACCTCATTCCTGCTGTGCTTCAGAAAGCAAAATGAAAATTGCAAGTAGAAAGATGTGGAGGTGGCAAGGTTTGGTTGGGGTTTTTATAGGAACTTGGCAGAATACGACCATTCCCTGAGCAGGGAAGGATGTGGCTGGGCTCTGCCACTCTGACTTTCCACACTTAGGTGTAAACACCAAGATATGTCACACCATGACACAACAGCCTCTCTGTGCAATAGCTCAAGCCATCAAAGACGGTGACTGCAGGGCAGCAGCAGATGCAGCAGTACAGGAGGGTGATGGCCTCAGGTGCCACCACAGGATTTGCTCCCTGACATCTGTCAGAGGCAGGGGTCTGGTGTTCCAAGGCACAGGACACCTTCCTGCTCTTGGCTAGGGTTTGCCCCACGGCAGAGAGCAAAGCCAGCTTGCCCTGCTCCTCACCCCGACTGCCCACTGATGTCCCCAGCTGCTTTCTCAGGCTACAGTTCAGTTCACCACAGACCAAGCTTTGCCCTCGTGCTCCTGTTTCAGCTACACGTGCCAGCCATATTTGTGCAATGTTTCCCCTCTGCTTTGGCTTTGCAGAGAAGCTACCAAGCTACCAGAAAAGGGCTGAATGTGTGCCACCAGCTCCACAGCAAAGACCCCAAAGCCTTCTGGGCCACGCCAGGCCTCAGATTTCATGCCCACGGTATAATGAACTCGCTGTTGGTCCAAGGATTAAAGGTGCAGATACAAAAGATACCTTCAAGAGAGCTCCTGCAGCCTGCTAGGCACAGCAGGGAAGGACCACACATCTCACACTGGCCTTGGCTTCCAAAGAGGACATTCAGGCCAAGTGACATTGAATCACAAACCTCCATCCAGGAGGCAGCAAAGCTTGAAGAGAAAGGAAGAAAGAGAAAAAAGGGAGAAACCAAACAAAAATAAGAAGAAAGCCTGTCTTGCCCTAGGCAAATATTCCACCTAAGTCAGCTTCTGCAGACTGATCTATTTAGTGAGTTGTTTATTACAGCCAGTAGCATATGCACATTTAAGTCAAAGTGGGGATTTTTCTCTTAAAAAACACCTTCAGAAGTGCTCTTTACAAAGTACCTGGCACTAGAAAGCAGATATGTGACCAATATTTGCTACCATCTCAAGCGAAATGGAGGTTAAGGCAGTGTAAATGCTTGTTAGGAGCTGAGCCCATGGAAAAGCATAGCAGGCTGCAGTGGCAACAGGACAGACCTTTTTTCACAGTGGCAAAGATAATACACTGACATCTCTACAGGCAAAAAGACAGTTTGGCAATGACAATCCTGGGATAGAACTGCAATTAGTGAGACATATTTAGGTGCAGGTCCCATGCACTAGTCACAAGTGCCATACAGGCAGCCAGCTTTAATGAACACTATGCCCAATTCTGTGCCAACATCTGAAAACCTGTTAATATATACAATGGATTTATTACAGAGCAAAACTTCTACCTGCTCTAATTACAGCACTGCTCACAGATGCCTGTTCCCACAGTCTGTCACATAGTCTCCTGAGGGTCTGTACAAATTCACACTCCCAACCTCACTGAGCCAAAGCAGATCCATGCTCTTGTCCTGCTCAGTTACAAAGTAACAAACCCTTTCCAGGAACAGTAAACCAACACATGCTGCAAACCAGAGCGCTCCAAGGAGGCTTTCTGTTCACCCTGCATTCCATGCTGACCTACATGGCCAAAACTTGGGGTCTGTAGGTCTCTACACCGACATACAGCCCAAATACACCAATATCTAACAAGAGTAGTCTGCTTTTTCCATGTGATGCCAGGAATGGGTATTAACTGATAATGCATTTTGCAGAAACAGTGATTTCAGCTGCTGAGAGGTTAAATTCCATGTAGCCACTGAGATCTGTTCCCTTCTGTGTAACAAGAGCCGTAGGACAGGACACTGAAAAGGCTGTATGCCTAGTTAGGTGGATGTATCCATTTACTCCTGTGGGACGCAACTTTTGGTCTGACCTAAATTCTCCTCTGAGCAGCACTGGTGTAAGTGCCAGAACAGCTAAGAAAGGAATGTGTCCTCCTGCATGTGCATACATGTGTGTCTGTCCATCCATCTGTCCCAGCTGACCAACAAGAATGGAACTGATCAGGGCTTTCCTTTCATTTGCTTGTTGCCTTGGAGTTCATGTTTTTAATAACTGCCAGATTCATTTACTTGGGTTTGAGAGCACAAGAGAAAAGCTGGGGGAGGCAGAGGCAACTAAAGTACATCCATGTGGATGTGCTTGCTTATTCAGACTTGAGGCACAAAAGCAAACTGATCAAATTACCATGGGGTTTTTCTGTCCTTCCTGTATTGCTGCTCTGCTTTCCAAACTCCTGCCCTAAGCTGCTTATCCTTGTCCTGTTCACCAACTGCAGTACAGACTTGCCTGAGATGCTCAACCTTTTGCAGATGAGGAGGAATGCAAAGGTTACGTTTTGAAGGCTATTTTCTATTAGAAAGCAATCTTAAACAACATGACTTCCTTAGGCAGCAGACACCTGATCTCATGTATTTTGCTTTTGCTACTGACAAGAGATATCTTCAGATGCAGCACAATCCCTTCCTAAAAGGGCAGCAAGAAAAAGACCTTTCACTGCCCTCACCAGGCACAGTCAGGATGAGTCAGCTGCAATGCAAATGTTCGTTTGTTTTTAGGTGGGATGGGCCCATACAGATGAGGGTAGGAGGGATTTTTTTTTCTGCAAGGAAGGGTGACCTTTCTTGAGGACATCTGCAGTCTCTCCCCCACGTGAGAGGAGTAGCTGCAAAGAAGCTCCAGGGTCATTAGCAAGTCTGGAATGCAGCAGGACCAGTGCCTACGTAAGCAAACACTCCAGCACTGCTGGAAAAATGCTCCAACTGGTTTAAACCAAGATAGATGGATTTCTGATAGGGCCCCGGCAGAAATCCCTGCACAAACTTTTTCTTCAAGTGCCTTTGATACAGGCCAAGAAGGACAAAGTAAGAAAAGTGCTAACACTTTCCCCCTGATTGGGCTAAGCACTGAAAGGATGCTTAAAATCATTCTCCAAGAATTAGCACAATCAAAATAGGAAAAAAACCCTCCAGTTTTGAGTAGTGTTTTTGTCCTACCTAATGTGAGCTCTATTCCAAGTAAAGACTTCTAAAGATTTTATATTACTGCGGACTCTTCAAAAACCCATGCAGAGAAACACAAAACAACAGTGAAAATCCTCTTAATTCAATCTGTGCTTTATCGCACAAGGCCGCAGCAGGGGATTTCTGGCTGTGGGAATACAAATACTCATCAATGCTACAGCTCAGGGTCCTGCTCCAATTACTACCCAAACAGCAAATGAGACAGTCCCAGCCTGAAGAGTTTTCAGTCTAAATACACCACACTTGGTGGAAAAACCCCAGGCAGCCAGGGGAAGCCTCAGCAACACCCAGACTGCATTCCAGCTGCTCTGTGCTGGGCTGCTGCAGCCCTGATGCCCAAAATGCCTCCCGAGCTCCTTCTTCCGGGCAGCCAGCCTGGCATCTCACCCTTTGCAGGGTGTTCCACCCTTTGCAGGGTGTCCCACCTCTGCAACGCTGGTTAAAAGTGATCCTGCCCATTTGTCTCCCACCCCACAAGGGATTTCATCCTCCCCGCCCCCAGCTCTCCCAAGGATGGTGCAGAGCAGTTTGAGGGGGTTTGGTGACAGGAGTGACACGGGCTGTGCAGGGCAATCCACGCCCTGCTGTGACACGCCAGCCAGAAGATGCTGACAGAGCTGGCAGCGACGGGTGGCCGGGGTCCCTACCACATCCTCGAGCTCCCCAGTCCTGCGGGAAAGTTACCTGGGGAGCTGCATCACTCCTCCTTCCCTCGAGGTCATCCCCTGCAGCTTCAGACATCCCTGCCTTGCTTTTATCAGCCCTGATGGGCTTTCCAGCTTAGAGCCCCAGAGTCACTCAGCCTGCCTGCCTCGCTCCAGCTCCCACCCTGCAGCACATCACCGAGGTTTTACAGCAACAGGATTGACACAGCAGGGAGTCAGAGTCTGCAGGAAGGTAACTGTGACTACATCTTCGTCTGCAAGGGCACCAGAGGCACTGAGAAATAAAAATGACTGCTGAAGCAACAGGAGAGGAGATCAAGACTTCTCAGTCTGCCTTGTACAGTCCCTGCAGACACTACAGCAGGGACAAAGAGGACAGGGGAGCTGCACTAGGGCTTAAGGACAAATAGGCCCAGACGGGAGGAGGAAACAGAGCAGAAAGGAAAAATAGGGCATTAGAGTAAGGCTGCAAGTCTTGCACCATCAGAGCAAGATTTGGGAGGGCTTCTGCATAAGCAGGAGTATCTTTTAACACCTTCCCCTACAATGTTCAGGAAGGAGCAACATTCCCTCCAAAGACACTCTCTGTCTTGAAAGTCTGCTGGTTTATGAAACAAGATTCCCCTCACAGGGAGAAAAGTTTTCCTTCCTACAGCTGACCTAAAACACCATCATCTTTTGCCATGCCTGGATGACTTTCCAAGCAGCCTTTAAAGGCTCATCTGTAAGTGTGGCTTTCAACTCCCCACGACCCTGAGCACTAAAGTGCTACTGCATGGGATGAAATGTCTAACCCCATGATGCTCTAGCTTTCTCCTGGCAAACTCCTCCTGGGCTTGCTATCTGCAGCATCACGTGGAAAGGACTCTGGGAGCAGAGCCCAAACACTGCACGCAGCACAACACTGCACAAACCAACCATTTGGGATCAAGGGCACATAATGGCTGCATGCCTCACCCATGCTCTGATCCTTTAGGAATGGACAGCAAGAGGAAGAAATGTAGATCAGTGGGATCAGCCAATACCACTGGGATTACACGCTGAGGTTTTGTATTCAAACTCTGCTCAGCTGAAGCAGGGCTCTTTAAGGACCTAATCTCCGTGTGACTGCTCCCAGCACCAGCCGTGCCCCTGTGGATAACAGGGACTTAGGGAAGGGACTTAGGGAAGCACAGTCATGATGGCCGTGGTCTCAGGCATGTGGGCTGCAACTCCACCATGTTAGTGCTGCCCTGGCCACCTCTGAACCCCCAGATACTCCACACTGTCCCAAATGCCCCTCTGTATAAGAGCTGTCTCCTCTCACAGTGCACCCAGAGCTGATCACAGCACCTAGAGTTCATAAGGCAAAGAAGGAGTAATGAGACAGAGTTAAAGCACCATATTTCAGGCTATTGGCTTAAATCCCCATCAGAACCTGGTGTGGGTACTGCTGGGCAGAGATGTGGACATCACTCAACTGTGATTCCAACACTCCTATTTGTAATGGTTGTTTTGGATTTTTTTTTCTGATGCCACTGCAGGAGAACAGCCAAAAGTCAGTGCTGTGTTAATGCAGAATATGGTCAGAGGCAAGATAAAACTTGGGAGACCATGCACTAGTCACCTGGGCAATGCACTGTGATACCACACCTATGCTGGAGTGCTAGATAAACTGTCTCTGGCTCCCCTTCCCAGAATTAAGCAGAATTTGCCTCATTTGTTAATGGTGCTCTGTGCACCTTCCTCTGCAAGGGGTGGGGGCCAGCAGCACGCCTGCAGCAGCCACGCTGGACTGGGTGGTGGGTCTTTCTCTCCACTGTGCAGCCAGACTAATATACAAAGTAGCTTTAAACATTCACATTCCACTGCTGCAAGAGGAAAACTTCTTCCCAGAGCACAGGCTGCCACCTTCCAAACAAGGTCAGAGACTGACCTCCTCCCCCACCGCCAATGACCTTATTAGCACTGATCATGGTTCTAATAATATCCCGCATTGTAAGCGGGCCATCTGCCGTAACATTTCACTACAAACTTGGGGAATTGCTTCATTTCAGTATGCTCATGCCCCAGCGAGCCAATTGTGCCCTCTCAGGAATATGTTTCCTCCTCACAGCTCTAAGCTGAATGTTGCAGAAAGGCACGTCCAGGTCTCAGCTTTCCAGCTTGGAGCTGAGGCATGCAGAGAACACCACTGAGCCATTCCCAGGTGCTGGCTTCAGACAGAGGAGGGAAAAACACAGAGTTAGTGGTTAATAATCCCTCATTCCAGCATCCAGCTCCTCTGACAGTGGGGACGTCAAGTAACCATGTCACTGAAATCCCAAACCAAGGCCAAACACCAACCAGATGTTCAGAGAGCCAGATGCAAAACCCAGGGCTCCCGAGAGACCAGCATTACCTTTGTGCCATTACTTTTTACTGTGTGGACAGCAGAAAGATTTTACTATCCTAACACATGAGCTATGGTTAAGCTGAATATTTTCACTGCCATTACAGAACAGAGGACCTTCCTAACAGGCAGGCAAGCTTACAGGACAAAGCAAGTTTGATAGCTACTCCTTTGGAAAGAGCCAGGGTTTGAAATGCTTACTCAGTTAGGACACCTGTCTGAAACACCCAGAGTCTTGCTACTACAGCAGCTCAGCTACACTCAGCCTTCAAAGACCTTTCAAAGACCTTTTTTTTTTTTTTTAACTGCTCCTGTGAGGTCAAAAAGTGCAATTAGGCACAGAGATCAACATTACAACACTTCAAAGCAGTATGCATCATCACGAGGCTCTGAAAGGTGGTTTTCCAAATCCACAGCCTTTCCTCTAATCAAAAGACTGTTATCAGACATGGCACGAGGACTATATGGGCGAGGAAGAGGGTCAGCGCCTGGGTCCCTGCTGTTTTATGAACAGCAATAAAACAGTATTAATAAGCCAGAAGTAAAACTGTGCCTGTATGGGGCAACATTCGCCCAAGGTCTTCAAAGCACTTATTTTAATACTAGCAAAACAATATTTATAGGAGCAGAATTTCAAAGCGCTCAGCTCCTCACTTGGAAATCTAACCACTTATTGAAATGCTCTGTGGGAGATGTCAGGCGACGGCTCTCCAAAAAGCCTGGCACATCTTGTTTATATTTGTTTTAAGGCTTCCAAACAGCTCAATTACATAAAAGCATGTTAGTTACTGCACCCTCCTTCAGAAGGGTGAACCAAGTGGCAGAAAGCTATTGTCAGCTAAGGGATTACATCAAACTGATGCTATGCCACTGAAGAAATCCACCAACTCCACATGCTCATTCAGGCATCTTTCACACCTCACCCCTAACTCATTTTGTTGACCTAATGCAACCAGGAGCAGTCTCTAGGTAGCTTCACTGACACTGCAGCAAGACAGGACACCAAAGCCAAGCATTCTCCTTGCCCCAGACTCTGCCTAGGCATAGAGACTTGTAGGTTTGGTGCTTCTATTTCAATCCCAGCGTTAGCTACTCTTACACATCAGGGCTGGAAGACATAATGCTTGAACTTCTTCCCTAGAAGAATTTGGCACTGCTGCTTTTGCAACATGGCACCATTTGAGGTGCCAGAGCTCACTGTACACACACACACACCCTTTTTGTGCTCCCTTGGCCAACTTCTGACTCACACAGCAGGCAGGGGTAAACGTGAGCACAGCCACTTGCTATCTGGGCCCAGCAATTCATCTCCCTCCTCCCTGTGCAGAGGAAGACCCTGGGGCTCACAGAGCATTTCCCTGCAGTTGTGCTGGGTCACAGGCATGGAGTTTGTGCTCGCAGCTCCCAGCAGGCTTGCCAAGACTGCAAACTCAAGGTGTGTGTGCATAAAAACCCCCAAAAACCAAAAGTGGCAGAGCAAACAACCGCAGGGAGCTCTCCCCCTTTACAGAGTGGCTGAGAAGATCACTTCCCATGTGCTAGACTTGATGCAACAGCTCACTCCAGCACAAGGAGCTCTTCGCTGCCTGCAGGAACTCTACAGCACTTAAAATCAGGTTTAAGTACTTTGCAGAACCAGAAACTCGTTCTGGAGGGCTTTGCCCTTCAAATGGGAAAGTAAGCCTCAGGAGCAGGAGGTGGCATGTCAGGGCCAGTGGAACACTGCAATATGCCCATAAAAGGTTTCAAAATGTATCCGCTTAAGCACACACAGAAGCTCAGAAGGGTTTAGAGTCAACATCCCGAAAGAATTTTTCTCCTGCTTTTTTAGGCAAGTGCGAGCAGCAGTCAGCACTTTACCATCATCTTCCCAACTAGAAACCCAAGGTTACTCTTGGCTAACATTAATAATGTAAAAGCTTATGAGTTTACCCTTGGAGGATGGTGGTTTGCTCACGCCACAGGGAGAAGAAGGAGGCAACACGAGCTGCAGGCAGAGGCCCTGCATTGCCAGGGCTGGCTGGTGAGGAAAGGAGAGGCGAGGCTGGCAGCAAAACCCCACTGCTGAATTTGCTTGGCCCATCTCCCTGAAGAGGCTAACCTCCAAAGTGTGGTTTCAGAACCAGTTTGTGGGCACAGCTCTGCTTTCCAACACGTACAAGGGGAAAAGCACACAAGTCTGAGGCCCAAGGAAAAGCTGTAATCAATTAATCAGCTGCAAGAAGACAGACAAGGACTGTGTCCTTGCCCTTTGCACTGGAAGTGCCTCCTAGCATGCCAGCCTCCTGAACCTGTCCCAGAGATACCGCACGTGAGCCTGGCACTCACACACAGACAACAGCAAAGGCATCTGCTCCTGTGTGGGCAAGCCCTCAGGAGAAATGTGGGGTCAGGAGGTCTGGGGCACAGATGGCGCTCTCTATCTACTGCACAGCAAATACCCAGTCACCAAATATCCACTCTCTGCAGGAGTAGGAACAATGAGCTGAGAAGAGAGCATCCCTCCAGGGTAGCACCAGAACTAGACTATGCACCAGGAAACCTACAGATATCTCACCTTTCCTGCCATGCTACCAGGCACAACACCATGTTTCACAAGCACGTGTCCTTGTAAATGTAAAGGCATTGTTCCCTGCTGAGGCTGCTCAGCTACAGAAAGACCCGGTGAGATAAGGACGAGGCCAATCTCTTTGCTCTCCATAACACACCTCAAAGATCACAGACAAGAATTCCTGTCAAGGACTCTGCCTTACACCTTTGCAAAGGGCTGGCAATGAGTAAGAGCTTCCTGCATCTCCCTGTCTATTGCTGTCCTTGCAGCACAGTCACCATGAAACACCAGCCTGTTCCCAGTTACACAAGTTCACCCCCCAGCAGCTCTGCAGAGAGCCAGGACCAAGGGAATTCCAGCTGCTGGACACTGTATTCAGTGCCTGAGGTGCTCTGTCTCCCTGCTAACCCCGTCACAGTGGCAGCAACATGCAATAGAGAAGCAAGGGGACAGCTCAGAGCAGCAACCCTCTAAACCATGACTGCAAACACCACCAGTGCTCATCTGCCACGGTTCAGCTGTCAAAAAGTCACAGATAAATGAAATGAGACTACTGGGCCATCAGAGAAACCATTGGATAACACCAAACAAATCCAACATGCTGTGCACAGACCTCTGTCCCGCAGAAAGATCAGCTAGGCAGATTAAAGAAACAAGGTGCATCCTTTCCCTGGAAAGCTGAACATGCCTAGGGAGGTCACACATCTTCAAGCAACCAGCCTTAACCCCACAGAGAGCATCTGCAGCCCAGACACTGGGGCAGGTCTGGGAGATGCTCAGCCACAGGCAGTGCCAGGTGAACCTCTCCATCAGTGCTCTCTATTTCACAGATGTGCCAAAAACTTCTGAAGACACTACAGAGAGTACAGACAGCATATGTGCCAATAAAATTAAGCTGTAAAAACATGCAGCTTGTTGCAAACCATAGACAAAAAGGGATCAGGCCTAAATTATTTTTCCCCCACAAGCTCGCCTATTCTCCTTGAAATATCAACTTACTTCAGAGACAAATACAAAGAGAAATACAGAAATTAACAGAGAAAGACAGAGAAACACAGCACTAACACTTTTTATAAATAAAATTGAGTCTAAATACATTTTTCCTCCCTTTAAGTTGTTTGATTTGGTAGTTATAACAAGCACTTATGACATGCCATAAGACACATAAGCATCCAGAGTGGACAGAAAGCTGCTGCAAATCTACCTTTGCCACACAGGTAAGTGGCTGAATGACCAAGGGAAAGTGGATGTTTGTCACACAGGTGACTTGGCTCAACACTGTTCTTGTGGAATATTTACATCTCCATCACACTGAGCTGAGACATGGAGTCGGAATGTCTCCAAAAATATCACCATGGCTTTGTTTGCTTTCTTCTTCCTCTCTAAAAGTGTAACCATATGCTAAGTTTAGTGGGTGTTTTCAGTTGTTTCCTAATCTGGAGTTTATTTAAATTAAAAAAAAAAAAAATAGATTTGATTGCCAACCAGTATGTCAGAAATAATTCTAGTCAAGTCAGCATAAACCAGGTACAAATTAGCATGAAAACTGTGAGGAACAGCCTCAGGTATATCAGTTTCAAGATCATATAGTACATCCACTGCCCAAGCAGTGTGCACTTTTTAGATTGCTGTGGAATTTTAAATATTATTACCAGAGAGTAACATTTCTTTTAGAAAACAGACAATTTAGACAAAATTACTTTTAACTTCTTTTTATGCCTGTTCCCAGAAAACTTTTCACCTTCTTTTTATGGAGTACTGCTTTGAAACGTGCAATAGTTTAACAATGTTTTCCACATCAGACCTCCCAAAGTCAAAATTCACATTACTGAAATTTTTCACCCCACTATTTTCCATCTCAAAATGCTCTTTGAAGCTTCCATTCACATCAGCATTCATGAAGAAAATTTTAAATCCCCTGACCAGCAAAAAACCCTAGCCCACACTTCACAAAGCTGTATTTGTCAATTTTTTTAAACCACAAGTCCTCAGTGCAGATACCCAAACTGTGAACAGTATAAATCAAAGCCTCTGTGAACATCTCATGTGCATTAACTATATATTTTTATATAACATGTCGCCATCTCCTAATGCCCCACCTCTCAGCTCTCTGACCCATTAGTGACCAAAGGTGATGCTTTTTTTCCCTCCTGACAACATCAGAAACTGAAAACACAATCAAACAAATTGCTGGCCAGGAACTAAGAGTCAGACAAGCTCATATCCTGCCCTCCTGATCCAGCCTGAATAGGAAAGTTAATGACTTGATGAGCAGCCCACCAAAGTGCCAAAACAAACCTTTGTAGGAATTGCCATGAGCCAGCAAACCGTGTCCCAATCCTTACAAAAAGCACTGGCTGTGCACGGGACAGTGAACACTGATCCTGGGAGAGAAACAATGAATGCACACAGAGCCCACCTGGATTTACAGAGGTGACATGACATTCCTCTCCTTTGCCTAGAACATCTCTGAGGTGCCACAGGACCTGCCTAGGAGGTACCAGAGAGCTCTGGCCACTGACCAGAAGCCCTTGTAGTCACTTCTGGAAGCGGGGTGGCCCAGCACAGCCAGCTCTTGTGCCTCTGGATGGCCCTGAAATCAAGCAGTGCACTCTCCTGCCATTTACACAAATTAATTCAGAGAACACTGCCTTCAGAATAACAAGGAGGGATGCACGAGTAGAGTGAGAGCTCTTTTGGCATCTGATTCAAATTGCAGCTTCTTGCAAGGAACTATTTTTAAGTTTTGTATCAATCTGCTTGAGAAAGGTTCCTTCTGCTGCCTACAAATGTGCAAACTCCCCCTTCAAAGAAACACAGCCCAGGACAGCAAGATCCAGCCTTGCACTTCCAACCCAATCAAGACCAGATATTTCACGACCAAAGCATTGCACAACACACACTGTTCTGGTGACTCCCACCTGAGCATCAGTGAGGGCCCCCATTACCTTCAACGAGTCCTGTGTGTTTTTCACAAAAAATTACAGGTAGCAAAGCACACTGTTACCTGTGAAACAACCCACACTGAGGCAGCCTGACTGCTTCTTGGAAGCATTACTGCTTTTTCCACTGCAGCAGGGTGGAACTGCTATAGGAGATTAAGGAAAAAAAGTGGGGAAAGGGCAATTCAGTAAGTGCATGGACGCTGCGCATGACCTGACCAGTGAGGTGAGACCATTGTTTGCTCAGTTATCAGAAGTTCCTGTATGAAAGCATTGTTCAAGCTTAAGAGGTCTGTGAGGAAAAAAAAAACCCAACAAAAAACCAAGCAACAGCAGCACACAATGGATGCAGATAAGCAACGTCTGAACAAAGCCCTGGGCGGCTGCAAGACAACGGGAAAACTTATTAGCCACAAGCATCCTATATCCTGCCTGCAATAAAGCAACACAGATGTTCTGCTAATGCAGGGCATGAAAAGAGAGCACTAGGCAGCCATTGAGCCCTCCACAGGAGAGAGGGTCAGTGTTCCACAGCTGTTGGGCACAAAGATATCCAAAGGATGGGCACAAAAGGGTGTGAGATCGGTAAGGGTGGGCACCCTTACAGCCATGAGCCCCTCAAGGTGTCAGCAAACGGGGCTCTGCAAGCCCAGCTCTGGCCCAGGAACAGAATCACCACTGATTGAGGGTTTAGTCCCCATGGGGGTTTATCTCCACTGGGAAATGCGTGGCCTTAGACACACACACAAACTCAGGCTGCAGCACTGGGACTGCAGCCCTCCGTGGCACAGGGGAACAGGGCCCTGTCCCCTGAGAGCTGATGGATCTGAGGCTCTGAAGGATGTGCTCCAAGACCCACCTGCTTGTCTCCAGAGAGGGCACATAAACAGCCCCATCACCTCTGGCCAAATGCTCTGCACAGTCAGACCTCTCCCCAAAGACAGCTGTCAGCCCTCCATGAGGCTTTCCTAAGTCCAAAAAACCTGTTCTCTGGAAAATTCAGGCCACTTAACCAGCACGTACTGGACATCTGCTACTGTGTCAAGAGGCAACTGCAACCAGAACATTATTTAACAGCCAGGAAACACTGAACTGTAGAGGATCACACCCTTCTCCTTCCCCTGGTGTTTTGTTTTGTTTTGTTTTCTCAACATGGTGTTCCCCATCCCACTGCTGAAGTGGGACAAGTGTTTGCTCACTCCAGTGGGTGAGATTTGAACCCTAGCTGCCCATGGATTTGGTCTTGCACACCATTCCAGCCCCAGCTGTGCAGACAGGGGCTGGCACAGGGAGCCTGGGTGTGCTGCAGGAGCTGCACTGCCAACAGCACACGTGGGGATGTGTCACACACGGGGTGACAGCACAGCCCAGAGCCCAGCCAGGCTGTACAGGGACACCGCCCCAAGGTGCTGCAAACACCAGTAAGGGGCACAAAACTACCCTTCACAGCCCTCCTTTCCGTTCACAAATAAACACTATAAAGTATGAACATACTAATGTCTTCATTAAAAGTATCTGCACTGCCACTGGCTACAATTCAAAAGTTTCAAGGGCATAAAGAACAAGATTTTTTTTCCCCCTTCAATAAAAAAAAAACATGTTTGTCTCTTACTGTCAGCAAACCAGCAATGTAAATGAACATTTGAAAGTCACTGTATAACTAAGAGCCGTTTCATATAATCAGATTAAAAAGAGAAAACCAAATGCAAACAGAAAACTTAAGCTTCTCAGAAAAAGAGAACAGAAATTAAAATATGAAGAGGCCACTAACAGGAACAAAATGGGTAAACCAATGTTAGTCCAGATCCAGTCCTGGCCTGAAACCCTGCATATATAATTCTACCAGTTCTGTTACTTACTATGCTCATTAAAATAAACACAATTTTTTTCAAGCAACAGTTGAAGTTCAAGGGAAAACTTTTAAGATTATATATATTATATATATTTTCCAGACTCTTTCTAGAATTTTTAACAGGTTACTTTGGTCAAAACATTAAACACAGTGTCAAGAATTCTCATTTGCTGTCAGTTATCCATATGATCTCAGAGTAAAAACTTTTGAGGAGTCATACATTTGTGGAAAAGAAAAAAAAAAAAGTGGATCTTCATATCCTCATAACCATGGTGAAGTGAAGCCAGAAAGAGATGCCCACATCCTCCTCTTGTAAACCCCTGCACTCCTCACCCTGACTAACAGTCCAGGTCTTTGGTATTTTTGAAAGTCGCCCTTGGAACTCCAGCAGGGACAAGCAACCAAGAGCCATTTATTGCCTCCAAAATCGACTCTGCAAGGATTAGCAGCAACCTCAAGGCTCAGCCATAGCTCCAACAGGCCTGGCAGAGCATTCGAGTTCGTGTGTCCCTAGCAGAAAGCAATTTCCCAATAGCCATTTCTGGAAATGTTGCTCTCCAAATATTTTGGCTGGTCCTCATCCATAGCATAACCTTAAAGTGCATTTGCAACTTTGTCTCCGGGAAATACACGTAAAGCTGATTCATTATCTTAAAATGCTGCTTTCATTTCTGCTCATTAAAAGCACATTTCAGATCCCTGCACCAAATGCACAGTTGACGTGATCTGGACACTCAGAACCGGGTTTCAGTTCTCTCTACTTTTCTTATTTCATTTGCTGCCCACAACCTGCGTTGTCTGTCTCAGGGACAGCTATACCAGACCTGGAAAACGCCCTGGATAAAAATCCTCTCTCCCTGCAAAGCCTGGCAACTCCAGGCAACCGCATGTCAGACTCAGCCTGGATTTCAGGAGCAGCATCCTCCTCCCTCTGCAGACACAGAGGGATAAACAGCTGCTCTGCACATCCCACACCCCTGCAGAGCACACCGAGCCACTGGGGAAGGGAGAGAAAAGCAGGGAAGCTTTAGGGTAGGTAACGCACGCGTTGCAGTCCTCACCTTTAGGGAGTCAAAGCAGGCAATAACTCGACCATTTTCCACATGGCAACTCCGTGACGGATGGGCGAACTTGCACTCTGCATCAGACCGAGAACAAGTCCCTCTCTGAAACTCTCGACACACTTCTAACGTCAGCCATTTTGTATCACGAACCAGGGAAACGTTTACAGCCATATTAAAAAAAAAAAAAACCAAAAAATTAAAATGCGAAAGCGATCGCCACCCCCTTTCCTCGGGGTAATGTTTACTGCTGATCTTTTTTTTTCTTCTTCTTCTTCTTTTTTTTTCTTTTGTTAAAAAAGGGTAAAAAAGTGAATTCAAGTTAAAGGTGAAGAAATAACTAACTTGTTGCTTTGGTAGAACTCCTATTCATCAGCACTTAGGTTTTTTTCATTTAAGTCAAATCGTGTTTCTTTAAACAAGAATTAAACATAAAGCCAATCATAAAATAGAAATCTTATCAGAACAACTGAAAATCAAATTAGAGGCCAGCTCCTAAAAGTGCAATTGTAGAAGTTAAAATACAAGTGTTATATTTTGTGCCACTGCCAAAGTTACTTGCAAATAACTGGCAGACTTTCAAAAGAATTCTGTGCTCTCCAGTTAATGGTTTCAATTATTCTTGCAAAAAGCATATGCTGCTGGCAGCACTTCAGTTTGTGGAATGGTCTCGGTCCTTGGGGAGAAAACTTCGGGTTTGCTTTTTTTTTCCTTCAATTTCTTGCTTCTAAAAATTATGGTTCACGAGCATCAAAACAGGCGAAAAGATGTCTGATTTTTTTTTTCCTCTTTCTTTTCTTTTAAATATTTGCTACATAGTCGGGGGAAGGAAAAAAAAATAAAATGGCTGAGCGAGCTGCGTGTAAATGGGGAGCCAAAAAAAAAAAAAAAAAAAAAAAAAAAAAAAAAAAAAGGGCAAGGCTGGAGGAGCCGCCGTCAGGGCACGGACCGCAAGCAACGCCGAATTAAACAGAGAGGGGGGGCGAGGGGCAGAGAGAGGCAGCCCTAGACAGAAATCCAAGCAGCGGTGGCTTCAGGAAAGGCACTTTTCAGCAACCTGCAGGAAAAAGAGAAATAGAATCAGCCAGGAGCCGGCGGCCCCGCTCGGGCGGGCGGGCGCGGGGCGGCGCCGGCGGCCATTGCGGGCACGAGGGCACTGCCCGCGCCGCGCTGCGCATGGGAGGCGCCGCCGGCCAATGGCGCTTGCCGTTACAGCGGCGCCCGCGGGCAGCCGACCAATGCGAGGGAGCGTTTCATAGGGCGGCGGTGGGTGCCCGGCGCACGCCGCAGCCCCGGGACCCTCCGGGAGCGGCCGGGACGGGACGGCCCAAACCGCGGGCGGCGGGGGGGGAGCGCCACACAAACCCGCCCAGACTGCGGGGATACGGCTTGCTCTTCTGTATTATTATTTTTAAATTAATATTAACTAACCCACCCCTCTTCTGTAGGAAACGCTCGGGCAGGAAGAGCAGCCGGTGGGTTTCCTATATACAAGGCTCCAGCTCAGCCCTGCCCCTCCAAGGTGTTCCATTAAACCCGGCGCTGCTCCTGCCATGGCACATGGAGACAAATGACTGCTTCGCTATGGATTCGGAGCCTACAAAACTGAGAGCAAACCCGGCAGCCACACACACACATACACACACGGAAAAAATTAACTCATTGCTCACAGCTGTAGTTTTCCACCAGACCAAAGGCAACTCGGATTACTCCGACTCCAGCAACTCGTGTTATACAACAAACAACTTTCAATGCATTCCAGTTGAAGGCTTCCTTGGCATCCGCTAAAATGTTAAGCTGTCCCTAGAGTCTCCCATTCTAATATTAGCTGTACCACTGCCGCCTGATAGGATTGGGCTGTTTCCAAGTTCCCAAAATCCAGCCCTTTATCTTCCTAAAGTACGACCGTCCACTTCTGCGAACATTTGACAGGCACAGGATGTTGCCTGTGTGTGACTGCTATTAAGATTTCGAGCTTTCGTAGGAGAAGAGCCTTCAACTACAAAAAAAGGAAGCTTAAATTCCTCTTTTATTATTGGTGTGTTATTGCAATTACACTGATCAGTAACTGAAACCTACTGGAGCTGGAAACAATGGAAACAATGCTACTAAGGAAGAAGTGTGGGAAGAGGCTGTCAGCAGCAGCAGGGGGTGGGGCACAGAGGCTGTTTGATTCACAGATCGAATTATTTCAATTTAGAAAGAAACAACACTTGTTAAACCTACACTTGCAAGTACTTTCGAGGCTTAATTAGGCTCAAGTTGATAACAAAACCTGCCCGGATCCCTGCAATCCAGCTTGAGGCATCAGCACAAAGCTTGGTTTAACCCATGCTTCTGGAAGGACCTTTGCATTTCTGCACATCAAGTGGGGAACAGAGACTGCAAACGTCATATTTGCTAAGCGTGTTTTAAACTTCAAAGAGAAGGAAAAAAGGTACATCTAACCGTGCTCGTGTCTTTTGGGTTTTGTAAAGAAGAGATGCTCTAAATCAATTCCAATTTTGCAAACAGGGCAAATCTATATAAGAATCCCATTCACTGATATGCGGGCTCCCTGTTCAAATGAGCTCAGAAAGCAAAAGAAAAGAAAAGATGGGCAGAAACCTTCTGCAGGGAGCTAAGGACTAGCTGGGTGCAGCTCTTCAAAACGAGCTAGAACAGGTCAGATATGGGTGGGGATTAGAAAGAATGCACTCTCAGAAGTTCTTGTGAGCAGACTGAAATACAACCATCTTGTGGATTAAGTGCCTGTTCCACAGCTACAGACTCCCAAGGGAAGTGAGGGTCTGCTAATGCTGGGGATAGAACATGATGGATCTGACTTAACACCATTACATCAAACACCAAGATGCCCAAACAGTGTAGTAACATCTGCCCTTCCCAGCCCTTCAACCTCAAGAAATCCCAATGTAACAAACCAAATGTTGATCTTGCTCTCAAGCACCTCAGTAGCACACACTGCCCACAGGTACGTGGCTGCACTAAACTGCTCAGTCCTCAAAATCAAGGGCATCATGTTAATGAAAAATAAAATGAATTCTACAAAACATCGAACTACAAATATCAGAACATTCAGACACATGTAACACAGTGGATATGTTTCTTTACAACCTGTGGGGGAGGAAACAAACCCACTGATGGAAACTGCCCCTGCCCCACACCCTGCAGAAGGGCCACACTCATCAGTGCAACATCCAAGAGACAAGAAATTTTCTGTGCTATGGAAACAACCCACCTCCCTGCAGAAGGATTGACTCATCTCAGACCCTGGCACTAGAGCTCCTGTACTGGAGGGAGCCAAATTAATGAATACATTTTTCATACTGCAGTTCTGCACCTGGCAGAGCACAGCAGCAGCAGCAGCACACACTGCCCCATCACTTGTTTGCTGGGCACTCAGGAGAGCAGTTAAGCACATGCTTAACTCTGAGCATGCCAACAGTCTTTCTGGAAAGAAAATCTGAAGCATGTACTTAAGTGCTTTGCTGAATCAGGGCCTAAATAAATGAATCTGCTTCACAGGTTTATCAGGACCGGGAGGCCGGCAGTCATCGTGTTTCAGCTTACACGGTCGCAGCGCAGAGGAGCACGAGTTAGGCTTTTCTGCAAGTCAACAAATACAGTTCTGTCAGTGTTTGGATTGCTGCAAATCCCTCTCGGTGTGGTCACGGGGAAGGCTGGAAAGGCATGCATGCAGGGCTGACATCACTGCACGCTGCTGCAGCAAGGCTCCCACGCACAGCCCAAGGACAACCTCAGACAGGAACCCACTGCCGACAGTGCAGAGCTTCAGCTCTCCAGCTTTTCATCTCCTGGCAGCAAACAACTGTTCTCACCAGAATGCACCCTTGCAATTCCTTTGTATTGCCCTTTTCGGTGGGGGAGGGTGTTGGGTGCCTGGCATTTTATTCCCTTTGTTCTCCTGTATATTTCAAATGGGAGGAATTTAAAAAAAAAGCATCCATGCCAAAACCAACATACAACCTACAAGGACTAAAAAGTAGCTCCAGAGATCAGGGGCTTCGTTAGCGTGCAGGAAATACAACAAAGGTTAGGTGCTGCCTTTTGAACCCTTCCCAGCAAGCCAGATCTGTCTGGCAAGGCTGAGCTCCTCCACTGCCACATGAGCCAATCTCATTTTAACGGCATCAGCATCAAAGCTGGAGAAAGCAGCAGAGCAGAGAGAAAAGCCTGTGGCCTTTATCCCTGTAAAGACACTACAATATCCCTGAAGCCTCTGCTCCAGGGCCACTTGCTGGGCCAGGCTCTAATTGCCTGAGCTGCAGGAGGATGGGGCTTGCTCCAGATGCCAGACCTGGCCTTACAGCTACCGAAGTGCAGGGGAACAAGGGCAGTCTGAGGAGCAAAGGTCACACCAGGGCTCGCCTCTGGCAGGACTAAGATGTCCTGACCGCTTGAGGTAACATGAGGACGAGCGTATTCACTTCACACTTGAATTCCTCCTGCTTGCCACGAAACTGATCCCCTTCCACTGACAGCCCCCATGGATGTCAGCTTGTGAGGACACTTCCTGACAGCCAAGTTCAGAAATGGTAATTTATGTGACAGGATGGATTTGAGCAGCTCCCAAGTGTAAATGATGCTATTTAAAATAGAATTTTTTTCTTTTTTTTTTTTTCTTTCTTTTTAAGAAAAAATGGCTCAGTAGAAGTGCCAAGGTGGGTTCCTTATTTACTGTTTCTCAAGGATTTTTGGGTCATGACTGCTCAGTTGAGAAACAGAAGTGCTGTTGCCCTAACTCAGAGTGCAGTGAGTAAAAACAGCAGCTACTCCCTTTGCCTGAAGAGGAACAGGGATACTGCAGACACACTGGAGTTTTCCCAAGGTTAAGTTCCAGCCCTGCCCATTCTTTATCATATGTGATGCTGTCCATGTTCCTCTTCCACTCCAACCACCAGCACATGACCCTGGAACTGAGGACTGTCTCTCCTGGGTCTAAGCTCAGCCCTACACTGCCAGGCTGCAGTGTGCTTCACCTAGTTTTGCAAGTTACAGTCAATGAAAGCTCAGACCCATCCTGGATGGATGGATGGATGGATGGATGGATACCCTTGATGCACAACAATAGAGAAATTGTGCTTGTAAAATCAACACCTCAAAATTTTATACTGATTCCGCTAAAATTAAACATTGCTATTAATGTTCACTGAGTGTCCTGATACTGTCAGAGCCCAAAAAAGACTTTTGTCTGTGGGCTTTCCTCAAAACACTAAATTCAGCTGGCAGTACAAATGCCACACTCACTCATCAGTCCTTGCACCTTTGAGATGATTCTGTAACTTGCTCTTTCTATTGCTCGTTAATGAATATGGAAGGGCTTGGTGTCCCCACCACCACATCCTCGATAAGCCAGAATAGGGAACTCCTCACCCAAACAGTAGTGAGGTGTTTCTACTATCAAACAATCTTCCAAATAAACACAGTGTTCCTGGAAACACTGCAAGGCAAAGAGAAACGGCAGCAATGAAAATAGCACATTGAACTGTTTTGTTCTGAAAGAGAAAGAAAACTCTGTGGAGAATACCACCACCCATCCAACAGCCTTTCTTTCTCTTCCACTTTCACAGCAAGTACTAAAAAACACATGAAACTATATCCTTGCTTATCAAAGGAACCAAAAAATTATAGTCAAAGGCAAAGTTTTACTGAAAAGTTCTACTGTTATTGGCAGTGATGCATGAGTTAATATAATGCACATTTGTGGGCAGCTTTCCAAGTCAGTGAGGATGGGAAACAAAAAAGTTAGAACACCCTCATCTAGGATCTACCAAGGCAGGAACACAGTGACATTAGTTGAGTTGGAAGTTCATTTTGAGCCTCAGAAAAGCCCATGGCACGTTAGGTGCTGTCACCATTGGCTCACAAGGCTTTACTTGGGACTGATTCAAAAGTCCTGCTTGGCGACAGCAAAAGAAACCACAAAAATAACCCCCATAAAGCCCAGGCGTGGATCCTCCATTGCTGAGGCACCAATGACGGGGCTCTTACCCTACCTCACATAAAACACAGCAGTGTTCAGGCTCCCAGAGACACTGTTCCTCTGCTGGTGGAACATTTGACAGTTTGCACACAGCGGGGCTGCCCCGGACACGGGCCCCCCGCGCTCCCAGGCTGTGCTCTGGGACTGGAGCCATCCCAGCAATGCCATCTTCTCCAGGACTTCTCAGTGCTTCTGACCTGAATGGGCTGCAGTATCGAGACCAAAGAAGGTCAATTTATTTTCTGTCACCTGCAAGAGGTATTTTTGCTTTCAAATTAGAGAATAATATTCTATTTTTTGCTCTGCCCCTTGTGCTTTAAAACAAACACTTCAGGGACACAGTAGACACTTTGAATATTTCCTTTGTTAACAGTCTGTACCTGGACACTTTCTCCCTCAGGGAACAGTTTACTTAATTTCAGGTAGACCTTTACAACTAAAAGAAAATAAACCTTTTGTTCTTCTACCAGTTACTGAGAAAAAGAGCAAGTTTCCTCTACCATGGGCATACATGAAAAGTTTCTGTTCAAGGTCTAATCACAGATGTTGGGGGCTGTGGAACACCAAGGGTCACATCACGTGCCAAAAAGTCAACTCAGCTCCAAGTGCTGTCTGTTCAGAATAGGATGGCAGAACCCAGAAATAAATAATAAACCCACGCAAGTAAAACAACCCCCCAGTGCTGCTACAATTGAAAAGTCTCATTTTCAGGACATAAACCCACTACAGAAGTGACAGGGTAGATGTTTGGGCATGCAGGTACCACACAGATCTGTTCTGAAGGGACCACTAACATCCTTCTTTCCCCATACTCTCTCATTCTGCTGGTTTAGAGCAGCTTTGGAGAGGGGCTG
This sequence comes from Zosterops lateralis, assembly GCF_965231275.1. NCBI lineage: Eukaryota > Metazoa > Chordata > Aves > Passeriformes > Zosteropidae > Zosterops > Zosterops lateralis. Next base: position 78,873,650 of record NC_139800.1, read on the forward strand.
TTACTGGTCATGAGCCCTCTGGACAGAGCAGCACAAGGAACATCCTCCTGCCCCTCAGTGGGGAAGGCTGTACATACTGCATCCCTCTCTTCAGAGGCTCACCAGCCTTGCCAAACTCCTGGATTTATGGCACCCTGGGAGATGGCTGTGGGGTCTGCAGGCCCATTGTCTTTGGGAAAATGGATCAAGCATCACTGGCCTCTGGGCACTCCCCACTGCTCTTAGCTGCTCTGACACAACCTCAGCGCCTCTCTTACCTCCAGAGGTGGGCAACTGAAAAAAACAAATGGGGAAAAAAAATGAAAAGGTGCAAAATAAAGTAGCATAAAGGAAGGAAGGCCTTCACTGTAGAGAAGAAGAATGTATAAATACAGGGAACGTTGTGCTCCCTTGTCTACATGCAATTCTCTACACTTACACCCTGAAGCAAACAATCACAGGAAATATTAATGCTGAGTTTAAGGAAATATTGAAAAAATACTTTTGTTTTTGAAATCTACCATTCTTCAACGGGCACTTCAATGTTCCTGTTCCCTCAGCCACCTGAAATCTTCAATCTGTTTTCCTTCTTCCTGAACCTTCCGTACTTCTTGTCCACCAAAGTTCAGGGACCTCCTCTCCCCCTTCACTCCTACAGGATCAGTTCTTCAAAATGGTTCCACAGGCAAATGGCTGGGAGTTATTTCTCACTATCTGCTGGGGATTTCTAAGCCAAAAATGCACTACAAAAACATTGCCGTTTAAGAAGCTTTTTTGTTTATTTGTTTGTCTTTGTTCAAAGTCAGAGAAGCTGCTGTGCTAGACCCACACACGTGCCTTGGCAGAACAAATACCTTTCCATAGGGTGTTCCAGGGCAGCGTGCACTGCAGTGCTTCAAAGGGACCTTCCCCCTCTTCCACTAAATAGATTTGTTGTTAGAATAACCACACACGCACATTTCTGGTTTTTTGGGCTTTTGATTTCCTGCCATCAGCTTATGTGGAACCATTTAGAGGTCAAGACCTCTTTCCTACTCCAGCTCTCTGCTAGGACTGATAGTGACCCACTATCAGTCATCCCACCCCTGTGGGATCTGGGGGATGCTCTGCTCATCAGGCAGCCAAGTGGGAGTTTTGGCATGGCCTGTAAGAGACACATGGAGGAGGATGCTCCCTTCCATTAGGACCTGCTTGGCAAATCCCTTCTGGCCTCCTACATGAGGCAACTTCCCAGTGCCAAGGGCCAGGGAGTTCCTTGCAGCGGGGTGGCTGACCTGAAAGGAGCATTTCCTCTACAGTGCAGAAGCAGCTACTGCACTTGCTGTGAAACAGTGCTAAAATCCTCTCCAGTGTCAGCACTGCTTGGGAGGGGTTAGGACCACAATTACACCAGCTGCAAACACAAAAGAAAAGGGAAAAAAAAATGTTGGCAGAGATCTCTGGAGGTCAGCTAATCCAAACCCCATCTCAAAGCACAGCCAGCTTCAGAGGTGGATGCTTCCATATCCAAGCACAAAGAGAGCTGTCTCACACAATGAGAGCTCAATTGAGTCAAACAAATTTACAGAGGAGACAGGAAAGGCCAAGGCTCATTAAGGGTTGTTCCCCACCAAGCGATGGTAAGAAATAGGATCCAGCAGATGTATCCCACAATCTATCTGATTATCCTACTCAGTGTTCAAGAAACCCCCAAGGTCTTCGGCAATCAGTTAAGTGTCCACATGTGTTTGGGATAGCTGAGGGGAAGGAATGCTTTTACCCAACTGCCCTTCCTGGGATTCTACTGACAGGAATGACCTACAGGTATCTCATGAGCTCCAAGCATGATCCTAGCCCTCAAGACAGGCAATAATTCTGTCAGGCAGGAGAAATACAGAAACAAGAGCCTGGCTCAGCCATTTGCTGTGCCACAGAGGCAGCCTGGGACGTTCAGGAGGTATCAGATGTGTTCTAGACACAGGGGAGACCAACCCAGGTCTGGTGCCTCACAGGTGCCTCTCCCCAGGCACACACACTTGTGCCTGGAAAATTCCTACTCCAGACTTCTCCATCCCAGAGCCTTCTGCTCAAAGAGACAGGTTTTTCTCCAACAAAAAGGTCCCATATTATATCTTCTGTAAGCACATTTTTCTACACACACACTACAGCTGAAGACACTCCAGTGTTAACTGCCCTACCTGGTCACCACAGGCCTACAGAAAGAGGAGACAGCACTTGGACTGTGGTTTGAATTCCTTCTCAGCTGGAAGAATTCAGAGAAAACAAAAAAAGTTTTTCTTTTAACATTCTTTGTACTGAGCCCTTGGATAAGCCATAAGTAACTTGGCAGCAAACCAGTTTGGTACAAACACAGCACACCAGAACACAATGCAGTCATCACAAAGCCACTGCTCTGGGCCAGACAGTAATTTTCCCTTTCGCACAGGGCAGGCCTCCAAAGCCTTTGTGCTCCTATATTTGAGTCCATCTGAGTTACATGATGTGTTAAAAATGAGGACTCGTGCACAATAGGGAAAACACCTATCATTTATGGGCTATATGGAAGGGAATACAGTGCACAGAGGTACTCAAAATACATTTGTCAAACAATTCGGGACTTAAGAAAAGTAAAGCCTTGACTTATTTCTCAGCTCAGACCTCTAACAGCATCCTCAGGTTCCAAATCAAATATGCAGTGATAGAAGGAGATGGAAAAGCTGGTAACAAAAGCATCCAATGTATTTATAATATTTTCTTTCGGAATTAAAATAAAGAAGTTAGAACATGTAGGAAAGCAGGAAAATCAAACAGAGTGGCAAGTGAGAGGATATTTTCCACTTCCATATGCCAGTGAAAATCCAGAGCAGCCTAGTTCCAAACCCCAAAGGCATTATCATTGCACAGGTAGTCATCATTTCAACAGGAAAGATGCTCTAGACCTGTCACATTGGGACCCTGGAAACAGGGGCTCAAACACTGCTGCAGCCACAGGTACCACAAGTGGCAAATCACTTAATCCCTCTGCAAACGGGGGCTGTTACTTTCCCATCTCTCGGTGATGTCTGGCAGATAAAACACAGGCACTGCAATCGGCCATTAAGAAACTGCTGCGGTAAAGGCTGCACAAGCACCAGATGAACAGATCTGTTTCAGAGCCCACAGCCATTACAGCGTGAAGCAGGATAGAGGAGAGAAAGGAGAAAGCAGGCACACGCACAGAGATCTGCCCCATTAATCCAGTAGGATGAAAGGCACGTCCAACAATTCCAGTCCTGCTTGCACAGCAGTAAACACCCTGCCAATATGCAGGGGAGGCACTGCTGTCATAGTTACAGGGGAGCAGCCAAACCAAAAGGCACCTAGAGGTGTAAGGGCTAGTTATGGCAGTGTACTCTGGCACCAAGCACCACCCACTCTGCTCTCTGTCCAGTGCCCCTGTGGGAAACAGGGTTTTGGGGTGCATGCAGAGTGAAGCCAGCACAGCTAAGCCCTAGAAAAGGCAAGAGGAAGTAAAAATCACCCTTGAGGCACTTCCCAAGCCATTCAGAATCAGTGTGTTGGCTTCTCCTGCCTTCCGTGCACCCCAAAATCTGTTACTCATTATTGTTCACTGCCAGGTGGATGAATCAACTTTTCAGGGACTGAATATCTGTTTTTCCTGACATGCCTGAGTCATTGACATCAACTGAAATCCTCAGATCTTCAATTATGTCATTACCCTCCTGCATCTCTAACACCAAAACCTGTAACTCCTCTCTCCCGTGGACATCTTAGTGACCTGAATGATTTTCAATTTCCCCCTTAAGGCCCGTGGGCATGCTTTTCTTCAGAAAGCATCTAAATCAGCATGAAATCTCTGAATCAAAACCAGGGGCCCAAGAAGGTTTGGCAGATGTACAAATGAGCAGCATCTTCCATGTGCCCCACCCTCCCTGCCACCATCCCCAGCCACATACAAACACACAAGCACCCACCCCTGCCTAGCTGGGTGTCTGTCCAAGCTGAATTTTAAAGAAGGCAGCAAAAAACCCCAAAAAAACCCCAAGCAGGGATATATTTCATTAAATCTTGAGCACACACACTGAACTACTATCCATTAATGCATTCTGTCCCCGCCCCCAAAGAGAAGGAGCTTGGGTGATGGCAGAGGGAAGAGGGGATAGATGGCAAGTGAAGTCTTTGTTTTAATTGGCTGGTGTTAAGAACATTAGAAGGATGTTTGAAGGAGAATGATTATGGGCAGAGTGCAGAGGAGGTAATCAGAGGTGTCCAACAAACTGAATTTATGATGTGGCTTATAGCAATCCATCACCTGGCTATCGTTCCTATGTACATGCACATACATAAACCTCAAAATATATTTAGCTCAGGAGGTCTGGAAAAAAGAGGCTTTTCTTGCAACCCCAGCTAACAGCACTTTGCTTCTTATAATATTACAGAAGCAATCTTCTTCCAACAAGGGAGGAAAATCAGATCTAAAGGATAAATTGTTTTAAATTCTCCTTAGTGTGAAGACAACTTTGTTTACTAAACGCATACGAGGGAACATATGTGTACAGCACAAACTCAGCAGTGGAAATTTGGCTCCCTGCAATTCCCTGTTATATAGATACATTTTTTCCAAAGGAAGTCCAATGGTCTTGTTTGTTTTCACCACTAATAGAGGAGTTCAATGAAATTTTCTATTGGGAAAGTCTAATGAGGTCAGAATAAGAGAACAGAGTAACTAGGAAGGAATGTCATTGCATTTTATTTTTAGAAGAAGGATAAAGGTGGGGCCTCACAAGAAGCAGGGGATGGGCCTGTTTTGGCACAGAGGGCCAGGCTGGAACACTTGGTCCTGTGCGCCTGAGGGGGTTTAGAGCTTTTCTTTTTTGCAACACTGAATCCTTTGCCAAAATCAGTGAATGAGTGGAGGGGTCCAGCTGGGAGAGGAGCAGGGGGCGTGCAGACAGCGGGTTGACAACAGCCCTGCGGAACGACTGAGGGGCAGCTCTCAGCCACACTCCCCTCCCCGACCTGTCCCCCTTTCCCTCCTGGGAAGATGAGCCCCTCCAGCAGCTCCACTGATCTGAGGATCTCCCTACTGCAATTAAAAGGGAATCTGAGTTACAACAGGGTAAACACGGAGGGAATCGAGGGCAAGAAAAGCTCAATGCAGAAGTGCAGAGGGGCACATGGCTCTGCAAATGGAGCAGCCATGACTATGACAGGAAACAGGACTGGCTGTTGTTAAGGCTGGATGTCAAAACCCAGAGAGGCAGCCTCAGGGAGAGGAGATGGGCCACAGTAGGGCTGTGAAAATGAAAAGGAAGGAACACAGCTAAATTAAAGAAACGAGGCAGAGCGGAAAGGGGCTTGAGTGGGATAAACAGGTAAGGAGGAAAAAGGGTGCATTCAAGAGCAAGCAGGCTGTGGTCTGTTTCCTGGCATCGGCTAATCTGATTGGCACAGAGATACAAGAAACAGAGGCTTAAATAGCTCATGGGAGCAGACCTTCAGCTGGAGAGAGCCATCATCACTCAGCAATTAACTCCCTCGAAGGCTCTGCTCCCAAACCCGAAGTGGAGAGCTGACCATGCTGAGCACTGCCAGTGCAGAACCAAGGAGAACAAGGGGAAGTGTCTTTCCAAGGGTTAACAGACAGCAGAGAACAAGCTGTTCCATGCATTCAGGTCATAAAAAACAACTGGGACTCACCACATGAACCATGCAGACGCTGCTCTGCCAGGATCACCAGAGCTCAAATGCAGGAGCAGCCAACTCTGCCTGCCAGGAATGAGACTGCAAGGAGTTTCACCTCAAAAACGTGCAAGGACAGCATTAACCCAGGGGAGTATTATTTAGGGAACAGTGAGGCATCTGAGAAGACCAGAAACTAGAATCTCTGTTCTGCCTCCTGATATTCTGTCTAGGAAAGTGTGCAGGAGCAGGCATAAAGCAGTCTTTCACCCTTTCCTGTGCTGTTAAGTGCTGCAGGTTTCCTACTTGTGCTAATATATAGATGGAAACAACCCAGAAGACTGGAACCAGAACCCCAGGAATGCTTCAGGGAGGGCAAGAAAATGCTCCTTGACAGCAAGTCATGAGAGGCTGGACCTCCCCCTCCAGCATGCAAGCCCTCAAACATCATGTTTCAGAGTGGTGCACTGTTTGTGGGTCCTTCCTCTGCCCCTGTTCACAGGCAGATCTGGGCAGAAGGCAGGAGCAGCGAAAGTGTGGAGGAATGACCCTCCTTCCAGCTGGGCCACAGCTAGTGAAAACAATCCAGCAGCCCCCATAGATGCCCAGGAGTAACAGCACAGCAGACATGCACAATCTCCCACCCCGGTGCTCCAGTCTCCCACTCCTGAGGACTCCCTAAGCCTGCCACTGTTTGCCTGCTCATTATTCCCCATCCAACTCCTTGCTTACTGCTTGCCCAGTCTCCACAGCACATTTGAAAGCTTCATGTGCCCACACCTTTTGGCAAGGACCTCCAGAGCTCCACTATGACTCATGTGAAGGGAAAGAACTCCTCTAAGTCCCTAGCCATGCCCTTATGTCCCTGCCCTTCCCCTGTCTGGCTTTATGATACGCCACAGATGGAGCATAAGTCTCTCCCCAGAGTCTCTTCCTGCACTTTTTGGGGCATCTAGTATCAGCAACGAATTTAAAATCTATGTACAGCACTTTACTTTTAAAGGGAAGAGGCAGAGTGAAACAGTCATTGCAGGATGAAATGCCACAATTTCCAGCCCTTTCTAGGACCTTGACAGAGCCAGTCTCATTTCCAACCCCAGACTTGGGAGAAAGCTTGCAATTTAAAAAATTGACAGTGACCTTGAATTCAATGGCTGCAGTTTAACTAACCCGCATTCAGGCTTTGTTAGTCAAGAAGCCCTTCTGTAAACTACAGCACAAAGGCACTTTTCCAAAGATCGGGTTACCTCAGCCCAGCCACACCGGGGTGGAAATTTTAGAGACCTTTATTTAAAAGCTCGGAAGAATTCTCCACTGCTGAAACTGCCCTATTTGCTCTTCACCCTCTGCTCTGTAAGGAGCAAGGTAAGCAGGAGTCTGGCTCAAGCCATGGCTAAGGCAGGGCTTGCAGTTAAGCAGTAACAACCACCAAGCATTTCCAAGGCACTGATGACCAGCTGGGTGGGGTTACATCACATCACGGACCTAATCAGCATCTGGAACTGCACAGCAGAGGCTGCACCACGATTATAAAACATAATTAGAAGACACTCTTAAAACGTGCATCTTTCAAGGCTCTGGAGAGATCTACAGCTACATCTTCACAGATAATCACATCATAGGTACAGGACGAGGTTAGCAAGTAAACGCCCAGAGCTAATGAGCCAGTTTATCCATTTTATCTAGCAGAGAAGTGTTTTTTACCCTCCAATCCATAGTAATGTTACCTTGACAGGTGCAGCGCCCACAGTAAATACTATGTCTGTCCCATATTTTGAATAATCCCTTTAGGGATGAAAGTAAATATAAATATGCAGGGAATGGATGTTTCCTGCAGCCTCCTGCACAGCTCACAGCATCAGAAAATTAAGATGACTGGAAGAGCAAAGCCTGATGCTGCTCCTAAAGCAGAACTTACATGGTATCATTACTCACAGGCCAGTTAAACTAGGGAGTTGGCTACTCTGGACTCTTTTCTGCTTACTTTTTTATGGATTATAGGGCAAAGTATAAATTCCATAGAAATGTCCTGGAAATGCCATGTGCTCTAGGACATTGAGCCTAACTTTGCCCCTCTCCTTAATTTGTTACCCTTAACAAACTATCAACTGCATATCTTTGCTCTTACTGACTAACTGGAATACCCCTGAAGTGTGGTGGCAGTTGGTAACTAGTATTTTTAACTCTTGGGAAATGTTTTTTATGACACTACTTCCTGCTGGGGATGGTTTTAACATGCTGAAGGAAGGCTCACCAAGACCACATCAGATGTAGACATCTGTGCATGTGGATGGACCAAGGTCCTAGAAGTGTTATCAGACTGCAATAGAGCTGTGAGGTTCAAATGGTCTTGCTTCCATCCAGGCAGACGTTCAGCATTGTAGATTTGTGCAGTTTTCCCATCATTCTCCTCTCTTGGCAGTTTTTAATTGCTAGATCAGCACATCCCCTGAGCTCCACACTATTTCTGCCCAGCCCCAGCTTTGCCTGCAGACAGGAGGGCTCTTTTTGTCTGGATCTTTGTTCTTTCAACATAATCTAAATATCACTGCCTTAACACCTGATTTAGTATTTCAACCCCTCTAATTACACACAGTGAGATTTTATCGGAAATCTGATTATTGTTTGAAAGTCTGAGCATTTCATCCCAGCCTCAGAATTGATCTATTGACTGCCTTTAAATCTCACATTTTAATTTAACATTTAACACTTTATACCAGCATTAATTACATTTCCCATGATCAATATCAACAAACACCGTCTCTGGCCCTCTCCTGATAGAGAGACCTTGGAGACCCTGCTCTGCCAAATACTCAAGACAGCTTTGCTCTTGAACAGGGAGGTTTACAGGCCTGATCTATCCAGTGGAAGAGGAAGAGAAAGGGAAAAATCATGAGAAATGGCAGTAGTGAGAAAGCAGCAAGGTTTAGTAAGCAAAACTACCAGAGGAGATGTGCAGGTGCAGACCTGGCCATGGTGGTGGCACGGGGACTAGGCTGGCCCCGGGATGTGGGGAGCAGAGACTCCAGCCAGCTCAACATCCATCTGTCCCACTCCCACCTTGGCTCTGAAGCAGGGAGCCACCAAATACAGGCTCCACTGTAATTCCTGCTCACTCTAAACAGCGGGTGAGCCGGGCTTGGCCTGTCCAAGAGCTGCACACAAGCACTGGGCCACAGGAAATGCCTGACTGGCTCAGTATCTCCTGGCATTTAACCAGCCTGAAGGGCTAGTCCCCTTGTTTGCCTCCACACAGCAAAAGGGAAGAAGAAAGTGCCCCTCTGATCTCAGAGTCTAGCAGATCTCTTATTAGTGAACACAAACTACACAGACTAATTAAGGAAGACACCCATCATGCTGCCTTTCTGTCCAGCCACTGCCAGTCTCAAAGGTGGCTGCTATAAGGCACTGGACAGCTTTACCAGGAGGACAGTACCCAGTCTCTTTCTCTAGGCCATGGGAAACAGAACTGGCTGTGCTTGAGGAGGGTCAGGTCCTCCTTGTACCCCGTTTGCAACGCGTTTGTGTTTGTGTTGCAACTGGAGACGGGAGATGACATTGTCCCCGGCACTGCAGAAAACAGGAATATTTGTCCCTGAATATTTTCTCTGGCATATTAAGCACAAGTCATTCTTATGCAAAGACTGCCCTGTACAGCTGCCAAGGTCAGTAAGACCTTGCTTTATTTGCTGCATAAGGGCTGGCTGCGCAAGTTTTACCTTGTACATATTTTTCCATGCCTTGTCTTAGATTTCCCTGCTGCTAGTGCCTGTGCATCTTGCTGTCTGTTCAGTAGGTCATGCTACCTTCTCTGGCTGTTCATAATGACTACCCAATATCCAGTGCTCCAGAACAGTCAAAATTCCAGCAAAACAACTCTTACAGTATGTTTAATTCAAAAGACAGCAAGAACAACATTGAATAACAATTTTCAGGGAAAACATGCTCCACGGCTTTTGCTAACAGCATCAATATGTTTCTATT